>NC_063228.1:1301666-2603333 GCF_020740725.1 Corvus hawaiiensis
TAAAAAAAAGCTATGGGCTCTTGCGTGGTAGTTTGAGCTGTTCCATGGAACTTCATCCCCAAACCTTGACAGATGAGGTCCCTGCACAGCACGGGGCGTTGTGAGCGGGGTGCTGCTGCTCCCAGCAGCGCAGCTGACGCTGTTTGCCTTGTGCCGGGCAGGCTGGGAGCCCGGCGGGCCCCGCCGCAGCCCCGGCGCGTCCCGGGCCATGGAGCTCGCCCGGCGCGCCAGGGAAGCGGCTCTGGGGGCGGACGGCGCCGGAGGATTCCAGCCCTGAGCACCGAGCGAGGGCACTGCCAGGCGTCTGCAGAAAGCAATGCTCTCTTGCACTAACGACTGGAAGAATCGCTCCATTTTTTACCTCTTAACGGAAGAAAACAATAGAAGAACAGATGGCAAAACGCGTCGGGACTCCGGTTTATTGCTGTGCTAGGGAATACCCACCTGGCGGGGCTGCTTTGCAGCAGGGGCATTTGGCGACAGCCTTACCCCAGGACTGGCATCACCTCGATGCAGTAAAGCTCTCCACAGCTGACCACGTGTTGTTGACTAAATATAAGGAAACTTGTGCCTAAATGCAAATAGAAGTTCTGTTTAAAAAAATATTATATCAGTTATTTTGCTTAAATGGCTTTTATCTGATCTGAACCAAACCTGAAGTATTGGTCAAATAAAGAGAAGGATATTAAAGTGCAGTTGTTTTTAATGACTGAGATGTTGTAATGGCTGTGAAATAACTTGTGTGAGCTGGGCTCATTTTTCTGAGCCATTTTTACTGTTTATTACAGTCACTTAAAAGCAGCTTTAATGAAGCTATCAGAACTAAGAGTACTTATCAAAATTCTCATCTGTGTAAAACTATTGCTTGTAAACTGAAAGTTTACACATCTTTTCCCATAAAGGACTGATTGGAAGTAACACATCTAAGATTTGTGTTTTTCATCATGCATGACTGTGAGATTTGACGCAGCTTCTTTTTATTCAGGGCCACAACTTTATCATCACCATGATAATTTTTTTTTGTTTAGCTCATTTTCTACTACTGCCTGTTTTTTTCCTCCCTTGTTGCTTGGGAAAGAGGCACATCTCTTCCTCTTGCTCATAATTTAGGCTAAAGCCAATCCAAACCCAGCCACCACAGGTGTAGAAAAAAGGACCAACTTTACACAAAATCCAAGAGCAGAGATTCAGTTTTATTGTTTCCCTGTGTGTACAGCTGTGGGCACTGGACACGGACCTGGTGTTTGCACTGAGGATGGTGACTCACCAGTGCCAGAAACTCCAGCAGCAACAACACTTGGACCTTTGGAGTGAGGGCTATTTGCCAGAAGAGCCATTTGCCCTTCAGCGGCCACATGGGGAGCACCTGTCACGCTCAGCAGCAACAGCAGAGGCCACAGCACTCGTGAAGGGGCAGGACAGGACCTGGACATAACCTACAGGTGCTCCAGGATGTGCACCACGAGCCCGAGACTGCTGAGTGAACAAATGGGAGAGGCTCTTGTCATCCTGACAGGGAAAGCAGCTCCCTTGTGCTTCTTTGTGCCTGGGTGAAGCTCAAGGTACAAACAAAAAATCCACCCCCCCAGCAGGTCATAGCATGAATCTGTGGTATTCCAGAAGTTTGGACTTACCCTAATTGGGACAATCTGCACTAATTTTGACATTTACATCAATGCACTTCTGCACAACTGATAAAGAGCACTGCCCCATGAGTTCTCAGAGACTCGTTTATTGTAACTGCAGACTCTTTGAAGTTCAAGTTAAATCTGGATTACAGTTTCCATGTCCATCTGAGTACCCTTCAATCATGCAACCAAAGGCAAACTAAAAGCTCCATTTGTTCTACTGCTTACCAGCACTCTACAGATAGCTTTCTCTTCAAAATAAATACAATCATGTGCTGTGTCATTTCTTCATTAGAAGAAACAATTTCCTATCCTCCCCTGGTTCTCTTAAAAGGTCTGGAAGATAAGAAGCTACTCAAGTTTTATTTGTTAATTTTCAGAACCTTCACATCACACATGGAAAATTGGCTATTTCTTCCTTGTCAGGACTCAGCACAGCCATCTTTCCATGCAGGGCAGGGAAACATACTCATCTTCTATTGTGGCACCATTATTTCCAGTTTCTGTTTTAGGAACAGTAATGTAGATATGGTGCTATAAATCAACCTCAAATTAGTATATACTTGTACAACAATTTAAAATTACTAATGTCAAGTTATGATTTAAAATTTTGACACCAAAGATTGCTGATACAAATTTAGAACCAACATTTAAACAAAGCAAAGGAATAGAGAATTGTGCAACAGAGAATCATTAAGCCACCTGCACAGACAAGGCATGGCCCAATTTGCTTGTCAGATCTGATTCTTTCACATTACTGTGATTTCCTCAGACTGTGTGGCCACACCACAGCTTTGGCCAGTGCACCAGAGCTGTTCCTGCATTTGAGATGTGACCACAGGCAGAAGTCAACTGCTGCTCTGCCTTTCCCAGAGCTCTCCTCAGCAGTCCAGGAGCACTGCTGGATGCCCTCGTGGCTGCAGACCTGCCCAGGAGAGCAGCCTGGTCAGGCTGGGTCAGTAGTGAGGGTCACAGTCCTCCACCAAGCTGTCGGTGATGTAGCTGCAGTCAAGGACACTTTCATAGTAGCTTTTCTCTGCAAACGTGTTCACTGTCCAGGCAACCACTTGAATTCCTCTGGAAGACCAGTGCCTCACATAGTCCCTGCAAGGAACAAAGACAGCCTGAGAGGAGCCTGACACTACACACAGCTAAGGCAGACAGTGCTGAGGCTACAACTGAGCTCTGGTCTTGCATCAGCATCGCATCAAGGAACAATAGTGTGTCACCGTCTGCAACATTGCCTTTTTCTGTTCTCTTATTGTAAACAGGCAAAAGCAACAAACACTTTTCCTCTTTGAGATAAACTTAAGACCTAACAGAAGATAAAAATTCTAATTAAAAACATAGAGGCTTAAAATAATAAAATAACGTAAAGAAATTATCAAGACACCTTACCCAACACTAAATGGAACGTTTTGATAAGCACTGTGTTAACTCCGCCCTATAGACTAACAGAAGAGAATATCTCCTGATCCATGAACGAGCTCTAACACTTACTGAGAAACGAAGTTTTTCTGTATGAGGACAGCTGAAACCCCACACAATCGCCACAGGAAACTGTGCAGGCTCCAGTCCAGAATGACATCCATCACCACATACAAGTAATGCTTCCAGCAGGAGTTGAAGCGGGGTGTCCCATCTCCCAGGTGACTCAGCTGCCAGGGCCTGTGTGTCAGTGCTGTCACAACATTTCTGTCAGCTTGTCTCATCTGCAGGACCAAGGAGAAAACACTGTAATTCACCCAAAAGCCCAGCTGCATTAAATACAATTTTTGAGAGATTAGACACAAAGTGCTAGCTTGCATTTACAACTCTACCAGAATCCTTCTCCCCTTCCCCTCTAGATCCTTTTGTAACACTTTTAGAAAGCTGATATTTCATAGTTTTTTTTCTTCAAAACATACTAAAAAAGCACCAGCTCTTATGTTAAAAAAAATTACATAGCAGTCATGCAATGTATATAATGGAAAAAATAAATAGTAAGTAGACTTGGCAATGAGAATGAGTGAAGAGTTTTAGGAGTAACCTAGAATAAGAGGTTTATTCAGCAGGTACCTTGCACACAGATACCTGGCCATACACCTGGCAATGCACATTTGTCTGCATTGCTTTCAGGAGGGAATTGCTGTAGATTCCTATTTGCATCTAGTGAGTAGAGTGGTCTAATAAGATTATGCATTATGCTTCATTTGTTTTTAAAAGCCTTTGCAACTTGAACAACTCAAAAGTAACCTGGGAGTTTTACAGCACACCAAAATTCCCAGACAGGACTAAAAAGATAAAAAATAAACTTTTAGGAAACATCACCTTATAAACAACATCTGGCATGAAAGAACAGACTATGCTGCTGTTATACAAATCTGGAAATTCCTGGTAGAGTTGTTTCAGGGCATCAACTGCCTGCAGTTAGAGACACACAGAGATGTTACACATATGCTCATATTTAATTTACACTGCAAAGTCGTTTTAGAACAATCTTAAAAACACTTCCCTGTTTTGTATAGCAAGATTGAAATAGAAAGGGAGAAGAAGAAAAACAGCATCTTGTTTATAGCATTAACACAGAAATGACATTTTGTTTTTTTGCAAAAGAATTCCTTTTCATTACTCTGTTTACAAGGAGTAGGATTCTCAGTGTTTGAAATACCCTTAAATATGTTGTGGATAAAATATTTTAGTACTACCTAGGGTTTAGCTCAAGAGGAAAATGAATTTATTCCCATATTTTGCTAGGCTAAAGAAAAATATTATTCTAATTTATATAATATATTAGTGATGGATCATTTGCATCTGCCTTCAGTAATGCAAATTAGAGATCCCTTGTTGGTTCCTCTCAGCACAGCAGGGAATTCCCTTTGCTTTGTTTCACAGCAGTGCTGTGAGCTGAGTGCAACACTTGCCCAAGCCTTGTACTAATTTTAAGCTGCAGCTTCCCAGGACAACTTTGGGTGACACAAACAGCAGACCTCGCTCATATTAAAGAAGGGATTGTACCACATGGACCAGCTTGAGACCAACACAGCAGCAGGTCAGAAACCCAAAGAAGGGGTGAGGGCAGGTGTCTTGCTGCAGTGAGCAGTACCTGATTTGCATGGCCTTTGACATCAAAGTAGATTGTCAGATTGTGATGCATAGACTCCACAACAGCTTCTCTCAGAGTTGGTACCTTTTCACCTTGGAACTGGCTCCTGTAGAAATGGAGAACTCACTGGAATGCAGTCCTCATACATGTGCACACACATGGGCCTGCGCATCCCCAACCCCACAGAGCTGATTCCTGACAGAGGTTGCTGCTACGCTGGTACTGGAGGTGGGATCCAATCTCACTGGCCCTGTGTCCCACCCCAAAACACCACCCCCAGTTCTTCAGCTCCTTCCCCAACTTCCACAAACAAACTTTCAGTCCCAACTGCTGCCCTCCTCCTGCTCCTACTGCACTCCCCAGCCCTGAGCCAGGAATGCAGATCCTGGCAGAACAGGCAAGACAAGCTGAGGATTCAGCAGAAGCAGCTTCACTCACCAATAAATCATCAATAAATCAGGGTGACAGTGAACAGCACCTGCTCAGAGGTCACTGCCTGTGGAAATTCCCGCTGTGTGGCCCAGGTGATCACCCCTCCAGTGAGACAGGGAAGATACTCCTTGTGCCACAGACTCCCAGGTGGCACATTTGCAGCTCTGGAACTCCCTAATGCGGTGTCTCAGGAGCACACACTACAAGTTCTTCCTCTGAAATGGACTCACTTATGATACTGCAGAAGTTGCATTGTTATCAAATTTTTAGTAATGTATAAAAATATTTTTCCCTGCATATCCATAGGAAGGACCTAATCAGCCACTAGGGTCACAGTGAGGCTACCCAGAATCTGTCTAGCTCCTTTTCAACAGTATAAACCTGATGTGTAGAATCCCCAAAACACAGTCCAGTCAAGAAATACATGTGAATTAACCTTAGAAGTAATTCCTCTAACCAGTTCTGACACATCATGAAGATCCCAGCACCTTTAGTGTCCTGCAGTGAGTTTAGGACAAGCTTATGTAGAGATTGATCAGTTTCACATTAGATGCCTGTGGATTTTGTTCTCAAAAGCCAGCTTATCTTGACTCTGTTTCACTGTTCCCAATGTAGTGATGGGTAAGGAGATACAGTCTCATATGCTTCTAAAATCAAATTAGAAGTAGCATATGGGACTTAAAAGTTTTAAATTGTAAAAAAGTTTCATCAGTTATAGATCAAATCAATAATTTTGTTTATCAAGACTTATTTTTCCACTGTTGAAAGAGTAATTTCAGAATAGTTCATTTACCGTAGCCTGTGTTTTGCAGATGGATTGAGTTTCCTAATTTCCTCAAAAGTCAAGTCCTGCAGTCTCCCAGCCCCATCCGTTGTCCTTTCGACTGTGTCATCATGCATGAGAATGGGGACACCATCTGCACTAAATTCAAGATCCAGCTCCACACCCGTTGCTCCATTCTCAGCTGCCTTAAAAAAAAATTTAAAAAATCAAATACACAACAGAAGAGACAGCTTTATAGATCTGACATAAGCACAGCTATAATTAGCTTGTATTTTTGTTAAAAAATAATAAAATATTAATGTACTTTTCAGTAGGCTTCATCTGCAGAACAAAGCAGGTTTTTATCCAAGTCATTGTTAGCGCATTCATAGATCAACTGAACCATATAATCTATTTTGCAGATAAAACCATAGTGATTATGCCTCAGTCTTGGGATTGAAATGTTTCAGGATAAAAATGCAGAAAAGAATCTTGCTCTCTCCTTCTGATGTAATAACCATGGAGTCCTTAAGTTATGTTATTTTGTAAAAGGCAAGGAAAGCAAATGTCTACAGTTTACATAATCTACAGATTAACACT
Organism: Corvus hawaiiensis; assembly: GCF_020740725.1. Lineage (NCBI taxonomy): Eukaryota > Metazoa > Chordata > Aves > Passeriformes > Corvidae > Corvus > Corvus hawaiiensis. Next base: position 1,308,175 of record NC_063228.1, read on the forward strand.
TAGTAAACACTGTTTACCACGTGTGTACCAAGCAGTAGATGGATGCAGGCAAATCCCTGCTCCTCTCTGAGGAATGCCCGTATCAGAGAGCAAGAAGCAGCCAGGCTGCCTTAGAACATTTCACACACCCTGTTCCTGCCCTGGACCTTTCCCAAGAACTCCAGAAAAACACTTGAGTGAAGTGCACACAAGACCAATTGCTCTGAAGGATAAATGCCCTCCTGGAAAAGGGACAATGCAGCAGAAAGACAAAAGCCAGGTATGCACTAGAGGTTACCTATAGGTGTCTGCTCTGTAAGGATTATGCAGCTTCAGAATTTATCAGGACTAAGAGTCCTGTCTGATGCAAAGGTAAGAGAGCCTCAGAGCAGCAACATCTCAACTCAGAGGTACACTGCATTCGAGAGACTGATAATCACTATTTCAAACGATTCTCAGAAACAGGCTGTGAACCCTGGCTGTGTCTTGACGCCTCGCAGATGAGGTAGCAGTAAGTCATGGCACGGCTGCACAGTGAAGTTCTGGTACCAGATCTTCCCCTAACTGTGGATTCTCCTCATAGATCTTTAAAAAACCAAACAACATGTTACTGACTTGCTGTCCGCTCTCTATGTGCTGTTGCTACATCAACAAAATACAGTATTTCATTATCGCTGCACTGCTGAAATATCCATCAGCACCAAGGCTATAACAGCTCCCACAAGATTCAGATCTGATCTGAATGCCCCTGGGGATGAAGGACTGACCAGCCACAGAGCTTCCAGCAGCTATCGCAAGAACAGCCAGCATCACTCTCGGTGCGGAGGGCTTGGTGCTGGAAGGGCGGATTACTAGACACACCCCGCCAGGCCCACCAGGCTGAGCCTGTGCCCCGCCAGCCCCGGGGCCCGTGCTGACCTGTCGGATGGCCGCCAGCGTGTTCTCGGGCGCGTCGTGCGCGCCGCCGCGGTGCGCGATGCGGGCGGCGGCGCCGCGGGGCCGGAGGACGCGCTGCGCGCTCCGGGGCGCCGCGGGCTCCAGGGCCAAGAGGTGCAGCGCCAGGCAGAGCCCGGCCGGCAGCAGGCAGGCCAGCGCCGGGCTGCGGCTCAGCGCCAGCGCCAGCGCCATTAGCGCCGTCAGGGAGCTCAGCAGGCCCTCCCCGTGGCACAGCATGGCGGGGCCGGGGCCGGGGCCGGGGCCGGGGCCGGGGCCGGGGCCGGGGCCGGGGCCGGAACCGCGGCCGCCGCCTCTCCTCAGGGCAAGGGCGACGGCGGCGCCACCAGCCAGCCAATCAGCACTCGGCTGGCAGCCGCCAGCAGCCAATCGGCGCCCGCCGGCCGCGCTGGGGGCGGGGCCGGGCCCCGAGCACCCCCTGGGCAGCGCCGGGAAGGGCACGGGGGGAACGGGGGCTGTTCCTGATAAAACGGGGGGAACGGGGGGAACGGGGGCTGTTCCTGATAAAACGGGGGGAACGGGGGGAACGGGGGCTGTTCCTGATAAAACGGGGGGAACGGGGGGAACGGGGGCTGTTCCTGATAAAACGGGGGGAACGGGGGCTGTTCCTGATAAAACGTGGGGCACGGGGGGAACGGGGGCTGTTCCTGATAAAACGGGGGGAACGGGGGCTGTTCCTGATAAAACGTGGGGCACGGGGGGAACGGGGGCTGTTCCTGATAAAACGGGGGGAACGGGGGCTGTTCCTGATAAAACGTGGGGCACGGGGGGAACGGGGGCTGTTCCTGATAAAACGGGGGGAACGGGGGGAACGGGGGCTGTTCCTGATAAAACGGGGGGAACGGGGGGAACGGGGGCTGTTCCTGATAAAACGGGGGGAACGGAGGGAACGGGGGCTGTTCCTGATAAAACGTGGGGCACGGAAGGAACGGGGGGAACGGGGGCTGTTCTTGATAAAACGTGGGGAACGGGGGCTGTTCCCGGTGTAACGATAAAGTAAATAGTGCTCATGGAAGGAAAGGTAGCGCTGTGCAGAGAGTCGCGGCAGACCCGTGCGTATGGAGAGCGTTGAGGGCTTTCCGCAGCTGTGCCAGGTAGCTCATTAGAAACACAGCACCCACAGTGGTTATTTTCCAGCTCACCGGCGGTTTGTTCTATGCTGTGTGTTTTGTGTAGCTGGCGCTGCAGTGCTGCCTGCCCGCGGGCCGGGCCCGGGAGCCGTGGGAGGAGCGGGCGGCGCGTCCTGCCCGGGCGGAGGCGGCTCCGGCCACCGGCACCCGCCTGAACAACCGCGGAGAGTCCAGAGGCGTGAGCAACAGCGAGGAAAACAACCGGTTAAGTGAAGGCTGGAGAAACTGGGCACGTTTAGTCTAGAAGTGGAATAGCAAAGCCGAGGAAATAGCAGCTTGTGTTAACGTAAGTGGGGATTTTGACCCTTTTTTGGGTGTCTGTATCTGTGGGAAGGATGGGAAGCAACTGACTTTCCAGTGAGGAACTCTGAACTAGAGGTGGAACAGGCACCGCGCGATCTTCTAAACTGGGTTTATTTATTTTTTTTAATTGCTGACATGAATATTTGTCACATATTGTCCTAGATGGTTCTGAGCATCTCAGATGCTCTGTCAATGGTTTTGTGCTTCTGCCAGATGTAGCTGGAGAAAAATCAGATATATATGCAGATGCACAACAAATAATGGAATGTCTAATTAGATGTCTAACATATTTTTAAAATCTTGTGATAAACAGCAGCATTTGTTAAGATGAAGATTTAAAAAATAAAACCCCTCAACGATCATTGAAGAGGTAACAGATGACTAAGTTGTTTTTTGAAACAAGAATGACAGCTTTAACAGCTCTGAATACTGGGAATTAGATGTTTCCATAAATTAAAATTAATTATGCCTGGGCCAAGTGCTGGCAAACAAGTGTGGATTTTCCTTCCACCTGACCTGCCTGACAGGTGAGTGTTACCTGCTCCTGGACTGGCTGGACCAGCAGCTGGCTGCCGCCCGGGCCGGAGGGATAGGATGTCTGTGGTGATGCCCTCGTGGATGCTGTCCTCACAGAGCATGGGTACAGGTGCTCATGTTTATCTTTCTCATCACAGCGTGCTCGCTGAAACTGATACTTGCGGCGGCACATTTGTGGTCCCGACTACACAAGGACTGCACAACCGTGCGATACTTAATGGGATGAAGCAGAACAGATTACACCCGTGCTAACAGGGGAACTTGTCTGGGAGAGCCATGGGTGGGAATGGCTGGAAAGCAGAGCACCGGGATGGCGCTCCATCCCCACCCATCCATCCGAGCTGCGGCTGCCTTCGCTGGGCGCTCGCCTAGACACGGCAGAGCTGTCCCGCGGTTGAGTGCAGCGGTGGTGACGGGCCCCGAAGCGGGTCGCAGGGCGGGCAGCGGGGGCGGCGCGGGGCGGAGCGGGGCTGCAGCGGGGGCGGAGCGGCAGCGAGCGCAAGGCGGCAGCGGGGGCGGCTCGGGGCGGCTCGGGGCGGAGCGGCGCGGGGCGGAGCGGAGCGGGGCGGCTCGGGGCGGAGCGGGGCGGGGCGGAGCGGGGCGGCTCGGGGCGGAGCGGAGCGGGGCGGCTCGGGGCGGAGCGGAGCGGCGCGGGGCGGGGCGGCTCGGGGCGGAGCGGCTCGGAGCAGGGCGGAGCGGCTCGGAGCAGGGCGGAGCGGGGCGGCTCGGGGCGGAGCGGGGCGGCTCGGGGCGGAGCGGCAGCGGGGGCGGCTCGGGGCGGAGCGGGGGCGGAGCGGTAGCGGGGGCGGAGCGGAGCAGCTCGGGGCGGAGCGGCTCGGGGCGGCTCGGGGCGGCTCGGGGCGGAGCGGGGGCGGAGCGGTAGCGGGGGCGGAGCGGAGCAGCTCGGGGCGGAGCGGCTCGGGGCGGACCGGGGCGGCTCGGGGCGGCTCGGGGCGGAGCGGGGCGGGGCGGCTCGGAGCGGGGCGGAGCGGGGCGGAGCGGGGCGGAGCGGCTCGGAGCGGGGCGGAGCGGGGCGGAGCGGCGCGGGGCGGAGCGGCTCGGAGCGGGGCGGAGCGGGGCGGCTCGGCGCGGAGCGGGGCGGAGCAGGGCGGAGCGGGGCGGCGCGGAGCGGGGCGGAGCGGGGCGGCTCGGGGCGGCTCGGCGCGGCGCGGGGCGGAGCGGGGCGGCTCGGCGCGGAGCGGGGCGGAGCGGGGCGGCTCGGGGCGGAGCGGGGCGGCTCGGGGCGGAGCGGCGCGGGGCGCGCTGGGCCCGTGGTGCGGCCCGGCCGTTGTGGCAGCGGCTGCCGGGGAGCGCTGGGGCCGCTCCGCCCCGCGCAGGTACCGGGCCGTGGGACGGGGGCAGGGGCCCGGGGGCAGGCGATGCATCGGCCCCGGCCTGGGGCGGGCTCGGTGCCCCGCAGCGGGCGGGCAGGAATCGGCCGAAGCGGCGTGCGGGGGAACAAAGCGTTGTCAGGCCTTGCCAGGCGGAGCTGGGCTCGCTCCGGTGGGGACGGGCAGTGACAGATATTCCAGATATTTGGGCGCTTGTAAGGAAATAAGGCTGCGATTTCTTTTTTTTTGTGTGTGTGTGTATAAGTATTGGCGTCTGTTCGTACAGGGATGTACCGAGACGGAGGCTCACGGGAGTGAGGCACAAATTCCTCTCAGCCCCCTAAAGGCTTTTTTTATTTTTTTTTTAAATCCAATCGGGCTGCAATTTTGTTTGGGTTGTTTTTTGGGGTTTTTTTAACAGTTGGTAGGATCTGTCTCGTTGTGGAAGATCCCAAAGGTTTAGCTTTTGATGGAAATTATCTGTAGCGGGTGCAGTTTTGTAAATCCTGCTTATCTCAATGCTTGCTTTCTTTTCTGTGCACTTGTGATCATTTTTGCTCATATACGCAGATTTTCTTTTTATAGGGGAAAATAAGGAGGAGCTTTGCAGGCTTTGCTAATGATAGGAAGAAGAAAAAATTCAGTTTTGTAATGTAGAATTTGTTTCCCGAAACATAGTGACACCGAATTAGTCGTGATGTTGTTTTCCCTTCAAGGTCTTGGAAGTACATGGGAGAGTAATGTTATTATTCTTTGCAGCTTAGATAACATGAAGATGGAGGACTATGAAATATTCTGTAGGAAGCACCTTTCCAGAATCCAAGAAGAGGCAGTAAAAGGAGAAACCTCTTTGACTGTTCAGCACAAAAACATCTCCCTCATTCAATTCTATAGAGTCCCTGTGCTTTCTCCTCTGGTAAGGCCTTTTTTATCCCTTTTCCTCCCTGGTGTGCTAACTGTGCTATTGGCACTGGCTTTGATGTGCACATGTAATGATTCTACTGAAGGTGTCTGTGTGAGCTGTCATCTGACCTGCTGCTTAGTGTATTCTAAGCATTCCGAGCCTTAATCTTACAAAGTAAGGGGGTAAAATGTACCTTTCCCCCCCCCACTGACTGCATTTCCTTTAATTTTAAAAAAGTTACCTTCCTAAGGGGAGCACAAATGGTTTTCAGTAATGTTACTGCTGGGCTTAACTTCGTGTAAAATCATATTGACCTTTCAAATATTGAACATGTGAGTTAGTTTAAAGGTTTAAAAAATTGCAAATAGGAAATACCAAAATAGTTAAAAAGCTTCTAAGTAAATTTTTTTTTGCATGTGTTTGCATCTTCCTCTAACGTATTCCACAGGCTCATCAATTATGTTAAGTCATTCTGTGCTAATGGGAACAGAGCTAAGCTGAAGGTTGTTGGTAGTTTCTGTAATACTTCAGCTGACTTCCTTGTTTCAGTGATGGGAAGAAATGGGAGAGTGTCTAAGAACAGTGTCCAGAAATCATGATACAGATATAAATTGCAGATACATTGTCATATTCTTCATTTACAAATGCGTGGATATTGTAAGAGTTTTTAGGAGAAATGTCTGAATCCTGTGTCAGATTGGTACTGTAGCATGTAATATTTATGGAAATTTTTATGAATGGTGTTTTAAATTCGTGTTCATTTGCGTGTATTCCAAGAAGGCATTTTATGCATCTTCCCTTAAAAAAAGGTATAATTGGTTGAAAAGAAGCTGGAATTTAATGTGCACAGTCTCAGGTGATTGCTGTTTTTCTAATTGTTTTGTTCTGTTGCTTTTCTTTCGAATGTATTTCAGTAATTCTGTACAGAAATTTGCATTTAGTGATATAAACCATGTTTCTTACACTCTGTTTTGCAGCTTAGCCTTGAAAAGAAAAAGGAAATACAGCAATATAAGAAGAAAGCACTGGACCTAGAGACCAGGAAACGGGAGTCCCGGAAAAAAGCTTTATTGAATCGTGTTCAGGAGATTGTAGAAAATGTCCAGGTAGTGTTAGTCCAAAGCTGCCTCATAGATTTACAGAAAATCACTGCTTATAGACTTTTTGAGGAATTGTTGAGGTTTAAGTATTGCCCAATACAAACATGAAATTAATAGCAGCTAACTCTCCAGAACCAGCATTTGCTACTATTTCATGCTATGTGTCCTGATAATTGATGATTTAGTGATACTTATTGTGGTGCATGGGATTTCCTTTTCACTGCTTGTTTTGCTATATGCAAAAGACACTTTTGTAAGTGTGTTGGAAATAACTGGATTGTTAAAAGAAATGAACAGCTCCCCTGTGTTATTTGCAAGCTTATAGTTTAATCAGAAAATAATCTATATTCAACCTTGTAACTACAGATTTCAAATTACCTTCACAACAGCTTGAAATTCTGTTGTGTTCTTCACAATTTTACTTCAAATACTTTGTTTCCTTTGCTGTTTCAATGATGAATTTAGTAGAGGTTTAAATTTAAAAGACTATTAAATGCATCTAATCAAGGAGTTATTATAGGTCTTTGGAACAGTTGTAATACAGCCTTTAAATTAAACTGTTGCTTAAACAAGTGCAGTTAACACTGAGTTTGTTGAGTTACCAAGGTGGCAAAGAACTGTTACTAGTGTGTATTGTTTACTGAGTGTATGTGGCAACAGTCAGCTGGCTTGGGGTTTGACCAGCAGACCAGGAAAGTATGTTCAATACAAACATAATTTAAGGGGGTTTTTTTCCAAATGTGTCCTTTTGATAACTGAAATGCAGCACACAGGATAATTAGAGTGTGAAAATCCTTTTAAACAAATGCTGTCTGGAAGTAACATGTAATTTTCACTTAAATAAAGCTGTTTTTTTCAGGTTTTTTTTAAGTTCAAGTGAAGTTTGCAGGAATCTGAGATTCTGGGATTTCATTGAAAATATGTCATTTTTAAAAATTTTAATTTGCAGATGAAGAAAGGACCTAGCACGAGCGATGTGAACACTCTGGAGGCTGAGAGTTCTTGCCCTGATTTGGATTCAAAGGCTTTGACTGACTTCACAGCTCTATCAGATACCAATTCAACATGTTCTCCTGAAAGGCACGGTTCCATGGACCTGGAAAAGACACCAGAACTTAGACCATCAGATACTGCAGGGCAAATGACATCAAATATGACGGAAGCAGTCAAAGCAGCAGAAGAAAATGTTTCTTCCAAGCCAAGCGAGAGTGGCTTCTCGAAGGACGCTCCTTGTCCGAGGGCTGCATCTCCTGACAAGGTGTGTAACAAGCTCCCGTCTCACGCCCTGCAAAAGCAGGAGGGACGAGTCGGGTCTCCGTCGGATGAGGATGTCCAGGATCCGTGTGTAATGAGTCTTCAGAACCTGATCAAGAGGTCTAGGGAATGCATAGAGAAAGAGCAGAGCAAGCGTGCCTCAAAAAGCAGTTCCAAGAGGAGTACGAGTGAGAGTCATTCGGATAAAGAAAACGACGGTGTTAAAACAACCGACTCTGTGAAAGAGAGAGCGAAGTTTACAGGCAGAAGTTGCTCTGTTCAGACACTTGATAAACTCAGTCTTAATAAATCAAATACCCTTCTCCAAGGTGCCTCTACTCATACAAATAACACAAGTATGTCCGCTTTATCCAGTTTTTCTAAAGTAGACATACCTATGAGAGTTGGAACACCCCCTTTGGTGGATTCTGATTCAGATGAGGAATTGAAAAAGAATTCTGTGTTTGAGCGTGACAGCAGCATTGTCAGGAGCCTCACAGGCTCTTACGCCAAATTGCCAAGCCCAGAGCCAAGCATGAGCCCTAAAATGCACCGACGGCGCCCAAGGCCTTTATCCATGGGACACATCATTATAAACAACCCTGTGAATGCTTACGAGCTAAGTCCTAAAGGCAAGGGTAGAGCAATGGATTTAATCATGCAAGATATTGCAGATAAAAACAACGTGTCTGAATCGGTGCCAAAGTTCATGGTGGACTTCACTACAGTTTGCCCTGGCAGAGTTCCTGGTGTCAGCAGGAATTCTTCAGGCCCCTGTGATGGGTTGGGGGTTGGCAAAGCAAATCGCCATTCCTTCGGGCTCTTTGAAAGCAGAGGAACCGTGTCGGCTACGGTGGAAGGTCACGTGGTGATGGACAGCAGAGGGCCGTGTAAAGCAGAGACCAGTACTGGTATGGTGCCTCCAAAAGTGAATGAGCCCTTTGCCATCAGTCAGTCTACAGTGACACAGAAGATCCTGGCTGTGAATGAAATGAAACCAGCTACTTTGCCAGAGAACACTAAATGCAATTCTCCAGTGGAACTCAATAAATCTTATGACGTAGAAAATCCATCTCCACTACTAATGCAGAGCAAGAATGTGCGACAGCAGATGGATAATACTCCAAGTGTTGCCTCAGCAAATGAGCAGTTTCCAGAAAATTTTGAAAAGGTAAAACGTAGACTTGATTTGGACACCGACAGCTGCCAAAAAGAAAACAGTTCCTGTGTTCTAAGAGTTGGAATGGAAGAACAAGAGAAGCAGTGGTTGCAAGAGCAGAAATATCCTGTGGGATCAGTTTACATTACCAAGAATGCAGTCCTTGAAAATATGGCAAAAGGTAAAAGATTTCCTGTACTCAAGGCTTACTTCTCAGTTTATTAATCTTTTAGAAAAAACCCCAGTGATCATTAGTCGTTGGTGTTTCTAAGTATGTATGGGTGTCAAAAGGCTAAAATTTTATGGCATGTAAATTTTTTTCAGTAGCCTCATTTCTCCAATTTAATTTGACATCACAAATACTGATTTCCTGTTTGAATCTAGAAGTTGGAATTTAGTTTTACTAAGAAAATTGTCTTATGCCACAAGCTCTAAATAGGACTACTAAAAGAAAAGATAGTCCATGTAAATTAAAAAAAAAAACCCAACCCATATAGGTATTTTCTTCAAATTCAAAACTGTGTTACTTCTGCTTGTGTCTCTACCAAATTAGGCTGAAGTGGCATAAATAATGTTAATTCACTCTAGCAAGTGTAAAATTCTTAGAACTGTATTTTGCATGTCCCTATTTTAGTATACATAATGGGAACTTGATATCAAGGAAACTTGGTATCAAAGGCATCTTTTTTACTTTTTACTGATGATGCAAATTGTATCTGATAAAGAGTATATGTCTCTGGCAAAGATCATATAGAAAGTATTCAATATTTGATTGTTATGTATTTTCTCAGAAGATATTTTAAAAACTAAAATGTTGGCCTTTGAAGAAATGAGAAAGAGACTTGAAGAACAGCATGCACAACAACTGTCAATTCTGATAGCTGAACAAGAGAGAGAACAGGAGAAATTGCAGAAGGTAATGTCAACAGGAAAAATTCAAAGCAAATGTTGTGTGTTACATGGAAGTTTGTCAGGAAGCAGTTTGGTTTAAATGTATATTCTGTTGCTTTGCAGAATTAGAAAAATAGTCTCACAGTTGAATCTTCCTTTTGTAGGAACTGGAAGAGCAGGAGAGACAGTTGAAAGGAAAGAAGGTTACTACAACGGAAATAGAAATTTCCAAAGTGAATATTAACAGTAGGATGGAGTTGGAGTGGAGGAAAAAAAGTGAAAGTGGCTTGCTGGAAAGTGTGCAGTCTCAGCTGGAGACAGTCCATAACACAAACTCCACCAGCATTGGTAAAACTGGGAGGGAAGAATATAGATTAAGTGTTGTGATGTATTTTGTTCTACAGTGCATGACTGGACCAGCTGCCCCACTGTGTGGATAAGTGCAGTGTTCCTGCCCTAGGACTGCTCAGGGTACACAGACAGCTGCTGCCCTCAGCTGGGGACAGCATTTGTGAAACAAAGACTGTTGCATCTTTGTGTCACTGGCATTTAGCACAGGTTCAGCCATCCTCAAACTGTTCCATGTACTGCATTTGTTATGTAACTGTTTGAGGGCACATCCAAGGAAAACAAGCTAAGAATAACCTCCTTTGATCAAGGATGAGGATGTGGATTTGCATCATGTCCCAGAAGGATTATCCTTGTGCCATGTAGCTGCACAGCACTGGGCCAGGTGGTCACATTTGTGTAGAAGGTTTAGAGGGGCTCTGCCAAGGCATCTTAACTCCCAGGCAGAACAGCTGTAGCTGATGGAACACCTCTCACCTCTTCCAGAACATCATGAAATGTTTTGTTCTGTCTTCTGTTTAGCAAATATTGCATGGAAATCACTCAGAAATATTCAGCTTGCTTGTTGCCTGTCATTGACCTTGTAGACAAAGCTGTGATGCCCGAGCTGAGTGTATACACAGACACAGGCAGTACTTCACTGGCAGAAGCGTGTGTTGAACTCTGTGTTCTGCTCTGCGTGCAGGTTTTGCTCATACAACACCCAACACCTTTGCTTCAACAAGTGAAACTTCATTCTATCTCTGGGGACCCTCAGGTAGTGGAGTTATAAAAACCTCAGTATGCAGGCCAAGTAATAGGATCAAAACTAGGTGGACTCAGGTAAGGGAAAAAAAGATTTATTTTTATCTTAAAAGGCCCTCATGTTTTTGTAAGGCACTGGTGACTTTATAAGAGCTGTGCAATAATAAACCTCACAGAAGATTTTAGTATCCCTTCCTATGTCAACTTCGATTACATGAGAGAACTGTATAGATTATTATTCATATATGCAAAGTAATAATATAGCAATATATTGCTTCTGCTAAATTATGGTGGGTACTTTTGGCCCAGTCAAAGTTTGTTTTTTATTTGAAAACTTGTGTTACTTGATGGATGTTATTTGATAAGTAATTCATAATTCTTGCTTTTTTAATCAAAAGTTTAGAAAAATGTTTTGGTTTTTTTATAAGGTTTTCAGTCCAGAGATACAAATGAAGTTCGACAAGATCACTGCAGTGGCAAAGGGATTTCTTACACGTAGACTCCTGCAGACAGAAAAACTGAAACATCTTAAGCAAACTGTAAAAGTAAGATCAGCTTTTTTGCAATAGGCAGCTTCTTGTCCTGTTTATTTTTGTTGCTGACTTCCATTGACAGATGAAATCCTGCGTTTTCTGCTCGCAGAAGATTTTGGGGCTGTTACATGAACATGTTTGAGTGTTGCATTGCTTAGTGTCATAAGGTCCAAATCAAACAAAGAATCTGTCCTATGTGTACTGTTTGTAATGATTGCTTTGTTATTAAGGGTTATGCCTGGTGCTTACTCTTATTTTCCTGTCTTTCCCAGGATACTCTGGAATTCATAAAAAATTTTCAGTCTGAAGCCCCATTGAAAAGAGGAAGTGTGTCAGCACAAGATGCATCCCTTCATGAAAGAGTAATGGCTCAGGTGATACAATTTAAACCTTTTTTTTTGTCTTTTCTAGCTATTCTGCTTTTGTAATAGAAATACATAAAACCTTGAGAGTGGCTTTGTTTAGAGTAAAACACTTAAAGAAGAAAAGATTCCATTTTTTTGCTTGACACAAAATTATTTGATTTCAAAATTATGAAGTGTTTTGTTTAGATTGAAAGTAAAAAGTGCTTGATAATCAAAACCATGGACAGGTAAACTTGATTGAATATTTTATTAACATTTTAATTATTCTTTCCAGCTGCGAGCTGCTCTGTATGACATCCATGACATCTTTTTCACAATGGAGGCATCGGAGAGAATGAATATTCTGCGTCACGATCGTGAAGTTCGTAAAGAGAAGATGCTCAGGCAGATGGTGTGTTACATTCCAGGGAACGTAAACTGTTTCAAGACTTTAAGTCCTGAATCATTTTGCATTTAAGAGATTCTTCCTCACCCTGTACAATGTTTCTTAAATCTAAATTTTTAATTATGCTTTTGTAGGTAACTTTCTTCAGTATCTTCTTTTTTTTTTTTTTTTTAGGATAAAGTAAAGAGCCCAAGAGAGCGAGTGACACTTTCAACAGCTACGCAGAAATCTCTGGACAGGAAAAAGTACATGAAGTATGTGCAGCTCTCCCTTGGGTGGGGAGGGATGGTGAGAGGGGTCCAAGAGGAGGAGTAGAAGGCACAGGAAATAGTGATGGGAAGTTTATGGAATAAGTGTTTCTTTGCAAACTGACATCTGTGCTAGGAAGAATGAGTAAAAAGCTTTCCAGGTGTGTGGTGTCTTGCTAATTGTATTTTGCTCTTACTTTTAAGAGACTTCTTGTTTGTATGGAGAAAAATGTTTATTCTAACTTGTGCATTTATGCTATAATGCAGTGGTGGATTCTGAGTTTATGGTTGATTTTGCCAATTGTAGAAAGTGCTCCAAGTGATTTTATCTAAAGTGCCTAGCAATAGAGATACTTGATAGAGGATCTCTGGCAAGGTTTTTTTGGGGAATGGTAGCAGGCTTTGTCCTGCAACACAGTGGACTGAGCAGTTGTTACACTTGCTCCTGAGTAAAGAAGTGATAATCTGTAGGACGGCCCTGGCAGTATTACATGTAGGTGTAGTTCCTCTTATAGGCTTTCTCTGAGTGTTTCTGTTCAAGACCTGGATGATAATTCGCTAATTGAAATATGTTTCAATACTTTTGTTTCTCTAGGGCTTCAGAAATGGGAATGCCAAGTAAAAAAATAATCATCAAACAAAAAACTCCTGAAAACCGGTGGGTGATGGTTACTTGTATTAGGATGCTTTTAAGAAACTGTCTTATAATGATGGATTCTGTGATCTGTGTTGTTGGTTTGCCATCGATCAGCTCAATTCCTGCTACTATTATCATGAAAATTAGTGAAATCTGATTTACCAAGGCCCGAGGAAAGGGTTTATTAGCTCATTAGAAGTTAGGAAAGATACGTTTTCTTCAGAGTCAGTTCTGAAATTTCATCTTCAAAAGTTATTTATTTATGGCTTTAAGTCTTGGTGCTCAGGTTCAACATTTTCCTCTGAGATGCACAGTTAAGCTTCAGTTTGGCACTACTACTCTTCCTAATACCTTTTGCTTGGCAATGGAGTTATTGATAATGCTTATCTTCAGGAAGCTGTCAGAAAAAAGTGGCTTTCTGTTGTGAGGAAAGTTTTGTTCCTTGATTGTGTTATTGTTTGCTTAGATCACAGAAATTACAGTGTTCAGTACATGTTTGTCAGGCAGACAAGCTGCTCTCTTATGAGGCCTGTCTGCACCTTTTTCATGTATTTAAAGCCAGATACCTGGCATCCCTTAAAAACAGTTTTTATCCCATGTTTACCCAAAAGCTTTGAAGACATACTGTCTATTCATACAGTTCAGCTTTCAAGGACTACTGTAAGCAATTCAGCTGTTTTTCCTGTGTGTTCTCATCAATAACTGGCAACCCAAGGCACTGTTGAGGGAGATCTATCTGTGCTTTTTTGTTTCTTTGTTTTTAATAGTGGAAGTAGTAATCCTATTCTGGAATTTTAATTCCAGCCACTTTGCCTACATGTCATTTGCCTTACCAAACCTGTTAGCCTTTCTGAAATTCGTTATGTGAAACACGATTCATAATTCAGTATTTCTGAGAGATTTTTAATTTTAAAGGGAAAAAGCACTAATAAAAGTCTGTGTTTTAACAGCATACTTCAACCAAACCAAGGACAGAATGCCCCGGTTCATAGACTGCTTTGCAGACAAGGGTAAGAGCACAGCGTGTTTCGAGCCTAAAGGTGAAAGTAAATGCAAAGTGCAAGAACAGTGATTGCTGAATAATATTTGCACATAATGGCACAGCTGTTCTTCAGAGTAAAAATAATTGCTTCTCTCAGTATTTTGAGAGAGTGATGAAGCTTTATTTTACCTTATGCTGCAGGAAAATATTTATTGTTGTCATCCTCTTGTGTATTGTCTTCATTTACACTGTTCCAACATTTCTATTTGTAACATTCATTCCATGAAGCTTTGCTTCCACTTAATGAAATAAGTGTATTTTTATATGTAGGCTGTAATGCCATGGTATCTAAACTAAAGCAGTTTCTTGAATAGAGTTTTTCAATCTGTTCATGGGGAGATGTTCTCCTACTTAATGTATCTATGTAAGCCATAACAGTATCAATAGGAACTATACAGGTGCTCAGGAAGAGGCTCTGTGGAACATGGTAAAAATGTTTTCATGCCAAACACATGTTGATAGTGTCTATAGTTTTGTATACAGCCTTTCAACTTTGTTGCAAGTGACTTATTAACTCTTTTATATTTAATTAGAACCCCTAAGACCTCAGTGAATGGGGTTGAGCAAAATAGAAAGAAGGCCTCAGAGAGCAGAGTGTCTAACAAGGCTGTTTCAGGTGTGTAGAAAATTGGTGCTTGGATCTTATAGTAAATAAGTTACTAGTACCTAGAAAAAATGAATTGGCAATATATTGTTTTCCTTTCCTTGTGCACCTGCTTTGCTATGCCTTAGGTCTAAGCTATCTCTTCAAACAAACCTGCGCTGGTACCTGAACCATCCACTTTCAAATTCTATAAACACAGTATATAGAATGTGCTGCACAGCTCATTTGCTTTCACTCACCAGATGCCCAGTCATAAAAAAAGATTGCCAGATATATTCACTGGAACTGTTGAGAACTTGATAGTAGTCAAAATAGACTTGGATTAGAAATTTCATGTCATTGATTCTTAGTTCTGTACACACATCTTCAGCATGGAGCATATTGAAAGGACAGGAGGGACAGTTTCAGACTCCTCAGCAGGTGTTCACTCATCATACAGTCCTAAAATTATATATATATATATATATTCCTGTAGCCTCTTACAGCATGTTTGAGTCTTAATGACCCAAGTTCAAAAGTGAGTATTTCTGTGCTTCCATACAGAGATGACTGGTTGGTTACCTTTTATTTAAAACGTTTGATAATAGTGCTGAACCTCTAGAAATGACTATGAATAGTGTTACACAATTTCCATTTTTTAAATTAGATTTAAAATTTCTTAAGTGACAAACTTAAATTTATCAAAAGGTAAAGTCGTTTATAAGCTTTAAAACTATTTAACATTTGAATTACACTTTCTTCTCAAAGGAGAGTTCCACAAGTCGAGTATAAAAATTGGGAATTTTGGGGCTTAATAAGGGAAATATGCAATGTAGTATGATTTCAATTGTTTTCCATAATATTTTCAATAATCTGTATGTATTAAGGATGAAACCTTTCCTGTAAGGCAAGTGCTTATTTTTTGCTGCCCCAGAGCAATGCTGGGAGGGAGTATCTGCAAGTTTGAATGCAGTGTGTTTTACTGTTTAAATGTGCTGTTTTCCTAGATGCTACTTCGTGAAGTCAAGAGAAGTGAAGTGAACAGAAGAATGTATAGTAAGGCAGTATGCATAAACATAGATAACACTGCAGTATGAGAGGGGGAAAAAAAGGCAGGTGGTGAGATCACAACCAGAGTGTGTTCATTTATTCTTCTGTTGTCAGTTCTCCTGGCAGTGCTGTCATCACCAAAGTAGAGCGTAGAGCAAGGCAGTTGTTTGGTTGGACTCAGTGACACTACAGAAAAATTAGCAAAGATAATAAATAATCTCCCTGAACTATAAAGCAGAAAATAAAGTAAATAATACAATTTTAGCAACCAGAAGTAGCCATTAAGACAAGTGTTCATCTGCACGTTTGCTATTGACTAGTAAATGAGTGTGCTGAAGAACAGGGACAACAGAACAATCAAAACCTCTACCAGATACAGTATTACAGAGGTGGTAAAAGAGTAGCGGTGTTAGGGTGGTGTCACACGCGGCAGGTTTGGCACTGATTCGAGGTTTGGATGCCATCCCCAAACTCATGTAATTCATGCTGAGCTCATAATGAGCCACAGTGGTGTTTACATTGTGTCTGGCATCAGGCATCCAATGAAGCATTCTGTCTCACTCTTCTGTGTTGGCAGTGTGTGCTGTTCTTCTAAGGAAGTCCCTGGGTTTATCTTAGTCATAATTACCAAAGTTGTGACAGGTCATACTTGCAATGAAGAAAATCCTTTGGGATATATCTCCAACTTCTTTTTGCCTTGTTGCTGTTTGTCAAATATCTGGAAAGTCATTGGATGCCTTCTGTAGTGGCCTTCTTGGAACTTCAGGCAGATGTGGCTAACCAGTTGTATGCTGGTTAGTTCAGGTCGCTCAGTGTAGCCTCATTTAGAGCTTGGACATCACACATGTTCCTGTGGTGCAATACCAACACTTCATGTGCTCCTTCAGAAATAGGTTAGACTTCTTGTACTAAATCAAGAGAAATGCATTCTGCAGTTATTACATGGGGAACACTTGGCATGGAAGAAACAATCTGCAGAATTTTGCAATAATGAAAAAACTTACTTTGAATATTTTATATATGGCTAAAATGTGAATAGTGAAAAGTCAGGTGGTATGGTAAATAGAGTGTTGATCAGGTTGCTCCTACAACAAGACCTATTCATCTGCTCTGCCCAGTTTCCTTTTCCATGGAAAAGAAACACGGGGCACAAGACACACAGAATATCTGGGTGGTGGCAGCACTTGGCCAAGCCAAGGGCACATCTTGCCCCTGTGAGATGGTGGGGGCTGTGGGGTGTATTGGCTGTCAGGCCAGCACTTCAGGAAGTCTTAGGCCTGCTGTGTGTGAGTAGCAGGTCTGTCCTTTGTCCCAGGAGAGAGGCCTTGTGTGATTGCCCTTTGCCACTGGAAAAGGATGAGTGATAATTGTTCTCAGAACTGTCACTGTTTTTATGCAGATTTGCCTTCTGCAATTCCTTAGTCTAGATTGCAATTCCTTAGTCTAGATTGGGATTTTTGCACACCCAGATGCTATTACTGTAATATCCTATTATGTGTGTGAGATTTTTATATGGCTTTGAGAGCGCTTGGGCTGAGTTAAGGGGTAGTGTTAATCACTAATAAAGCACCATGTCAGCCTAGTTGTCTGTCCTACGAGATCCCAGCTGAAGAGCACAGCACTGGGGAGTGCTGGGCCAGTGAGAATGCCTTCTGTGTAGTGGGAGCCTGTTGAGATGTGAGGGCTCTGGGCATTCCCGAAGCTGCTTTGGCCTGTGCTGAGTGTAGCCCTGGGACACCTGTAAGTAACCACTGCAGCTCTGACCCAGAGTAACTGAAGAGCCTAGAAAGGACTGGCATGCACTCTGTCACATTCGTTTACTTGCCTGGTAGTCATTCCTCTTCCATGGCTGTCTTCCATTCCCACTGCTCTGCACCCTGTGGTATGGTTTTCACTGCTTTGTGTAAATGTTTGCTCACACTGCTGCACTTTCTTGGTAACTGCCTGAACCTAAAGAAGGCTGAGTTGTGCTACTTTTTAGCAGCCTGCAGTGCTGAACCCTCACTACTGGAAGATACTTGTACTATGCATAGTATAGTACAGATTTTTAAATATAAGTATGTATATACTTGTTCCCTGTGGAAAGACTTATTTGTTTATTATTTTTTTACTTAAGCATCCTTCCTTTTATAAGGGCTCTGCCTGATGACATTATTCATACTGCACTTCTAATTCTGGTTGTCTTATATTGACATATGGGAGCCTACAGCTGTCTCTTGTTTTAATTAATGTGACAAAAAGAAAGAGTTATCTTAAGTATTCAACTTGTATAATATTTTTTAATTGATAATTTGTTTAAAAGTAATACATGGCATAGTTAAACTTATCAGCCATTTCATCTATGTCTTGGTTATGCAATACTTCTTTTAAAAAAATTGTGAATTGTGGTTGTAGTTGTTTTAGAGTAGCAGAAAAGAAGATAGGATAGTTATCAAATAAGGCAATACTATAAAATGTCATTACTTTCAAACCTATAGGTAGTTTTCATAAGGCTTTTGGGGTGTAACATTATGAAAACTGTCATTTTAAAAGTAGTCACTGAATGCCTAATACTGCTTTACAGAAATTGTCCTAATCTTTTTCTGCTATTTTTGTTGGACAATCCTGTTTCAAAACCCAGTACTATTAATTGTAAAATGGTAATGTTTCTACTTATTTTTAGGAGCATATGCAGGAAGAACCCAAAGAAAGAAGCCAAATGTTGTGACAATTTAAGAAGACAGCACTCACTGGGATAAAATGGCTGTGTTTTAATGATGGCATTCTCAGCACTGATTTTTAATATTGCATCTTCTTTACATATATGTATATTTAGACATTATAAAACCACTTTGTCATTTTCACGTGACACATGAACACAATCATATTGAAGTAATATGCTTTGAAACTCTCATACTTGTGGGAAAATTGCATGTTAGAACTTGTGTACAGACCAGTATTAATATATAAAAGATTCCTAATCTTGTTTATTTAAAGACTACCACAGGGCAACATGAAGGTAATTTGTGACTTTTTCACACTTTCTAATTCTAGTGTCTGACATATGCTTTTTGCATTACTTAAACTGCAATTTCTGTGTATGAGTGCCACCATAAGTAAGTCATAGGTATGTATTTAGTTTCATACCATAAAGTAAAAGCAGCTAAATGTGAAAAAACCCCCCAAACTTAATTTAAGCAAAAATGAGTTTTCACGTCAGTGAATTTGTCAGCAGCCATTCTGAATGTACTTTCTGTGGGAATGAGATTAGCTCAATTTCAGTACTAAAGGCCTTGTGCCCAATGGTTTGCATTTCTGCTGAGCTGGGCAGACGTGGTCCAGGTTCACTGCTGGGCTGATGGACATACTTACACTGACTAAACCAAAACTGTGCATTCATATGTGTGCTAGATCAAAGCACTCTACTGAAACAGTCCTGGGTTTTTGTTCCCCTGCTGTCTACTGCGTTTTCTTATGGAAACAACATTTGTCCAATATGGAGACGTGTATGTTCTACAAAAACTTCAGAAGGTAAGATTTGAACTGTTTTACCATTTCAGACTTAAATAGTAATTTCAGTCTGTAATAGTAATTCAGGTATGTTACATTTAATTGATGCCAGCTGCAGTTTTTCTGAGCAGTTTATCTTCTGCTGTGACCTAACAGGGCCTTGTACTGAAGTCATGATTTCTGCAGGTGGGGGGGAATCCTTTCCAGATCGCAACACTTTCATATTTATGAATATCTAACATTAAAAGAGCATGGTCATATTTTACCTTAGTCTTCCAACTGATGGATATTATCCATCAATTTGAGGAGAGGATGATTCTCCACCTTCTTTTAATGAACTTAAGTCATGATAGTGAGAAAGTTCTAGAGAGAAAAGCTTGGCTATATAGTCTTAGCAGTAGAGAACTGACTGCCAGAATGTAAATTAGGTTATATTTTGTTACTTTCCCAGTGTCAATACAATACAATACACTAACTTTGGAGGCTTTGTAATGTGTTGACATGAATGTAAGAGAAAAAAAGACTAACTGAAAATTTAATTGTGGTAAATAGCATGAAAGGGGAACATTAATAATGGGATGAGGACAGTACCTTCAGGGGTGGTGATGAGTGGATTGGCTTGACTGTTTCACCAGCCTGTGGCTTTCATCTGCCACCAGGTCTGTCCTCTGCAGCTTGTGATGTTGTTCAGAACAGGAGTGTTATACCATGCACTAAGTTACCCATGTTTCATGCTTGGAAAATGGCAAAAACACTGCCCAAGCACTTTGAAGAATGGCACTGCTTGGTTTGCTTGAAAGCCTGGGGCCAGGGGGCTCCCCTAATGGTGTAAATATAAGAGTTTACACCAGTGGAGGACCTGCCTCCTTCATACAAATGCTGTGGTGCTTTAAAATCTCAGCTGTAATACAGAAAATGCCCGAGGCAAGCTTCCTGCTTCGCCCAGTGGTGGGCATCAAAGCTGTGTTTTAGTTTGCAGCTTTCCTTAGGAGTGAAAAACATCTCAAGAGGGGAAGAATTTACAGTGGCAAGAGTAACCTGTGTCACAGATGACAAAAGGTGCTGTTGATACAGCAGCACTAAAGATTGATGTTTCTAATGGATGTTTTATGTGCTGTATTTATTATTAGCATAGGCAATATGTTGATGCACAGATAGGTTTAGTGTGTTAGTAGAAGTGAACGTTTCCCTTCTCTTAGGGTTTCACATCTAAACCTCTTGTTCTTCAAGCATGTTTCCAGTGTGTAATAAAGCATTATAGCACAAGGGTTTTGTTTTTTTTTTTTTTTAACTTTCATGAGGCCTTTCTCTTGACAAGTGCCAGAATTTGGTTTTGTACTTGCTGTTTTGTATTTATACATATTTATCTTTTTATTTTGTGTGGAATTGTGATACCATTACAAAAGTCTATTTATTTTTGTACTTTGTTTCATTCTCACCAGTCTCGCTTTTTACTTAAAGCATTCTGCACAATAAACTCTTTAAATCTTTAACAAGCGCTGCCTCTCTGAGTTTTCCGCGCAGCCTTGCCCGCCGCTCCGCGCCCGCCCTCAGGCTCTTCCCGCGCTGGGGGCGGCCCGGGCGCTGCCGGCGGAAGGCGCTGTCATGTGACCGGGCGCAAGATGGCCGCGTTCCCCTGGTGAGGCGGCGGGGCCCCGGGAGCTCTCTGTGCTCCCCGTGAGGGGCCGGCGGCGGGCTCTGGGGGGCTGCGGGTGCCCGCGGCTGGGCGAGGGCAGCCATCATGCTCGGCGATTCTTGCCCAGCCGGGAGGCTGAGGTGGGGGCGGCCCCGGGTGTGCCAGAGGGGAAACTGCGGGGCTGGGGACCGGTCGGCCTGGGGGGGGGGGGGACTGGGACCCCGCGAGTGGCGGGGGCAGCCGGGGCGCTGGGTGCCGCGGTTCCGCTGCCGTGGGACCACAGCCCGGCGCTGCTGTCTGGCGCTGTCTGGGAAAGCTGAGGGTACAGATCACATTCATAACACCCTGCCTTTACACGGAGCTACGCGGGTGTCGGGCCGGCGGCGCAGCTGTGCGCAGCGACGGAGCCGTAGCTGTGAGCCGGGCGGGACGCGACGGCCTCCTGTTATTTCCCCTAAAATACGCAAGAGCTCCCCGAGCGCCGCTGGCTGTACCCGGTGTGTTGTCACGGAGAGTGTCGTGCCCGCCGTCCCGCCCGCCTCGCGGCTCGCCGGTGGAGATGAAGCTCTCGTGCTGTGTATTTACCTTTGCCAGCACAGTTTAGCCTCTGTTAGTTATCTTTCACAGGCTCTTTAGAAGTAGACAGGGGCTACAGGAGGCAGAGTCAGCTTCTAAGCAACGTGCGTTTACAGGAAAATGTGTACGTCTGAGGGAACTGCACCGTGTAGGACATGGAATTACTCAGTCTAGTATTGTGTTTGGTAAAGGAAGCATAAAAGAGGCACTCCTTCTCTAAGAGACAAAAGCAGTAGCAAAATAGAGCAAAACAAAGCAGAGCAGTAGAGATGCTGAAAAATTGATTTTTATGTAGTACTGCAATGAGGTAACAGGCTAATAAACAGGTCTGGTAACATTGATGCAGAAGTGGCCACGGGGAAATAACTAGAGATTTACCAAATAAGATGTTTCCATCATGTTGTTCTCTAATATGGAAGATATTTTCATGCTATGGGGTTTAGCAGAACCCTAGCTATTTTTAAGTGGTATTGATGCTAAAAAAGTGTTTTGCAGATTAATTGTCTGCATAGTGATCAGTCTGCATATGAGGAAAAAAATAGCACCTGTTGGTGCTGAGGAGTTGTGTTTACCTACTGTTCAAATGAAGCAAATTTTAAAAATGTAAACAAATTTGTAAAAAAATTTGTCAAGTATATAAAATAATTTAAATCCTAGAGCTACAATGCATTTTTATAATAGCTACATATAAATATCTAGAGAAATTGGGGCTTTTTTGAAATGTTTAATACTCAAATAATGATAGGTGCAGTCACTATGGGATGTGCCTCGTTATATTACCAATACCAATATGTGTCTAGTGTTGTAAAGGGACTCTCTTCCATTTTACATGCCTGGCTCCTTTGTGCTCCCTGTAAGCTTTTTGCAGTGCTTGCTTTAGGACAAGCACTGGCTCTGGGAGGGTGCTGTGTGCCTGGAAGCAGTCCCAGGAAAAAAGATATTTTACCAGGAGGAGAGAAAAAGGTTGGTAGGCTGGCAGGTGTCGAAGGTGCAGAGTGGTGGCAATTACAGTGGTGCTCATGTGTGAAAACCCCACTGTTAAAAGAGCACCTGAAGCAGGGGTGTAATCATGCAGGATGTACGGGCAGTGAAACCCCAGCTTGGCCAGAGTCTTATTTTTATTTCCTCTCAAAAGTTGGCTGCACTGCTGTAGCCAAGAAAGGAATGCTTAATCTCCTTTCCCTGGAGAGTAAGCAGAACATAATGCCAGAGCAAACTTGATCTTGTCTTCTGCATTAGCTCTGTTACAAGCTGTCTTACCACTTGAATAGCCACATTGTAAACGTGCTTTTTAAAGACTTATTTTCAGGGTTTACAGCTCTTGTTCACTCCCACATACGTATCGTTGCCATGTGCACTTGCCCAGTGTGCTTACACTAGAGTGCAGTTGATTTCGGCCTTGGGGTGATGTGCTGAGAGAGCTGTCAGCAATCAAAGAATAATTGTGGAGCCAGAAAGAGTTTGAAAGACTTTTCACCCAGATTCTGATTAACCCATGATGCAAATGAGCAAGAAGAGTCATTGAACAATGGGACAAAATAAAAAGAAAAGGAACTGGAGATTAAGAAACACAAGAAAACAAATAAGGATATGAATTTCACTGGAGTCTTCCTCTTGCTCTGCTCTATCTCATTAGATGTCAGAAGTTTCTCCTTGGAGTGGCACAACCATAAATTATCTAATTCATAGTTCTTTCTTTATTAAGGAAACTTGGATTTTTTGAGTACAGGGTATCTGTAGAATAACTGGCTGCTATTAGCACTCCTGAAAATCCTCCAAATGAGTTATGTCTTTCAGTAGGAATGGAATTATTTGAAAGTTTGGATTAATTCTTGTGGGAAGGATGTGTGTTATGTGGGGGAAGTGCTGATTGCTTTTGTTAGGAGTTTGGTTAAAGAATTTTTTGTGTATCCCCTGATTTTACTTATTCAGCTGAGGCAGTAGTGTGTGCTATGAACATTCTCAGGACCTTGAATGAAACAGAAAAGAACAATTAGCTGCTCTGTGTGTTTCAAAGACTTAAAAAGAGTACAACTAAATGGCTGAAAGTAAAATTTCTCCAGTTTTATATTATCTCAGTAGAGAGAAATTTGGATCTTTATGTTTGCTTATTTTTCAATATGCTTTTTTTTGTAAATAAGCATCTGTATAGATGTAGGATATGCTTCTCTTAGCAGGTGGTTATTTATATGCATATATACTTTCCCTTACTGCTTTTTAAGGCATGCAAGATCAAGAAACTATGTGTCTGAATCTGAAGTGTGCAAACTGGAATCTATGCCCTTGGATTTTGGCGATTACCATCCGCTGAAACCCATTACAGTGAGTTGTTTGGTGCTTTTGGAAGATGAATCTGAATTCAAACTGGTTGTGTTCCTCTTTTTACATTTAATTTTTAAAATGAAAAGGCTTTGAGGTTGGTGGTGGTACTTGTGAAGTTGCTTTCTGTGTTAGTGGCCTGTTCTAGAGGCATCAAGGTTTATTCTGTTTGCCCTTTACAGAAGTTTGCTGGTGCTGTTATGTGTCAGAAACAGTCTCCACAGCACCTCCAGCTTGTGGGTTTTCTTGGTTGCATTAAATGCTGAATAATGGATAAATTTAACATCAAATTGTTGCATTACAAATAACCTGCATGATTGCTTGATGTAGGATTTGGTTTGGGGTTAACTTCCAGTCAGCTGTGTACTTTAAAACATTTATCATTTCTTTATGTGTAAGAGGCTTTTAAAGACGTACAAAAAAATCCAGCTTCAAAGAGATGAGTTATCCACTAATCAAAGATAAATGGGCAGCAGCTTCTGCTCAGGAAGGTCAGTAGGGAGATAAGACAGTGGCCTTAGGTATGGATTTGATGCTCCAGGCTTGAGTGTTGTGCGAGAAAAGTAAAGATGAAACTGGCAGAGGAAATTAAATAGCAAGAAAGAGTTTGGAGGACAGGGACAAACCTAATAAAATAGAGGAGGGGTACTAGAAAGAAATTCAGAGAGTTGTTCTTACAGTTTTGTAAACCTAGAATTGTAAGGGAAAAAAAAGCAGTGGAAATGCTACTGAAGGGTGAGTGCCTCCAGATTCAGGGAAAAGGGGGGGCTTCAGTTTAAATGCTGGTGCTCACTCTAAAGAGTTTGTTTGATGCTTCCTTGCTTTCATTGCAACAGCACAATTTATGTAGCATGTATTTTGATGATCTATTAAAGAAAAGTGAGGGAAGAGAAAACCTTTTTGTTTAATAGTTCTGAACTTTTTCTTTAGGTTACCGAATCCAAGACCAAGAAGATGAACCGGAAAGGAAGTACTTCTTCTACCTCCTCTTCCTCCTCTAGTTCTATGATGGACCCACTGAGCAGTGTGTTGGATGGCACCGATCCCTTGTCATTGTTTGCAGCAGCTGCAGATCCTGTGACTACTGCTCCTCCCATGGTAACACTGGAGGCAGTTATCTCAACTAAGTAAAATAAAACCAACACCAAACCAAAACCACAAAGCCAACCCTGCATAAAATGTATTGTCTCACCAGTTAAGAGGTTAATATAGGAAATATACTGTATTAATAGAATATTCTTTTTTATTTACCTACTTTCATCTGGTTTATGTTGACATATTTATTTAAATTCGGATTTTTTTTGATATTGTGACTTATGAAAGGATCAGCTGACCCTTGAAACATTAAGTTGACCTTTATCAGCCTTCTCTTCTTTTTCCAGATCTGTATTTAACTTTTGCACTTGTACTCCTGTCATAGGATGGTGCACGAAGGAAACGGGATAAAGATGAGAGCTCAGCAGTAGGAAGTGACTTTGAACCATGGTCAAGCAAACGTGGTGAAATCCTTGCTAGATACACAACAACAGAGAAGCTTTCTATTGTAAGTGGTGGCTTCCACCCTTTTTTTTTAATTTGTACTAGACCTTTAATGGATTTTGGATGTTGCTATTTTATAATTCTTTCCTGGGTAAATACTGGTTCTCTAAATTTCAGTTTTAATGTTGTAGCAAACTGAATCACAGGCTCTGACTTATAAAGATTGTTTTAGAGCTGAGTCCAAGTTTTTTGATATTTAGAAGCCATCACTTTGTCTTTTTGTGACAATGCAAATAACTTCTAGTCTTTCATCTACTAAATGATTAGAGAGTTAATTAGCAATGTAATTACCCTATGCATTCTTGGAATGCTAGTGAGTACATGCTTTCTAAAAGTCTGCTTTTTCTGCTTCCTCACAGAATCTGTACATGGGATCTGAAAAAGGTGAGCCCTTTCTTTAACAGTAACAGAGTTGCTTGAGGCAGGGTGCAGTGACAGGTTTATGGTCAAGAATAGTTGAAATGTGTTTTCCTGCCTCCCCCATTCTGGCATCATGGTCCTTGCTTTTTGGTGCATAAGACAACTGGATTTTACTTAAAATAATTATTGAAAATAAGCCACCCAACCACCTTGTTTTTTATTCCTGTGGGCTAATAAATTTGTGATTATTTCACTGCACTGACTTCCACTGTAGCTTAAAACTTTTTTCCATTTAAACTGAGCAATGATATTTTGAGAATCATGTTTATCAGCTCTTCTGCTAACTGGAAGGAAAGCAAACAAGTCCTTTGGGAACTTGTTCACTTATTCTCTTTACATGAAAGTGAAATGATTTCAGCTGTATGCTGGGTGTTCAGAAAAGAACCAAATGTTAAATATTTTATCATGTTTGCTAGCAAAGAGAATCTGGGCTAAATAGTCAGCATAGTAAATCAGGATTTTATGTATGAATAAACATGCAGCATTTCAGCTTCTGCAAAAATACAAAATACTTTTTTGCAATGAGAATGGTCGAACACTGAATCTGGATGTTCAGGAGAAGTGTGACATCTATATCCTTAGATATTGTTAAATTGACTGGATATAACCCTGTGCAACTGTTATAACCTCAGACCTGGACCAGCTGTGAGGAGGAGAGTTGGACACAGACCTCCACAGAGCTTTTCTATCCTAAATTATCCTATGGTTCTATCTGGTGATTCTTTTCTTACCAGTAAAACTTGCAAGAAAATCCACTTTTATTCAGTTTTGCTTACTTGTCATTCCCCTTGTTCAAAGTGAATGCAGTGTAAGTATGTTCAGATGTGTGTCTTCAGGAATACTCACTAAATGAATCATACCACTTGTCTTCTGTCACAGAAGCTGCCTGGTCCATGTCAGGCTCCTTTAGGTTTGTTTCTCTTTAGAAATCCCAGTGTTTAAATGTTAACGAAATTTAAACATGTAATTCTTTACAGGAAAAGCCACAACTACTGGTTCAGCGGTTTCTGAAAAAGTGAGGACAAGGTTAGAAGAACTGGATGATCTGGAAGAGGTGAGAAGGTTTTCTGATGAAATTACAGCACAATAATAACAGTGAAAGGAATTTGTGAAACAAAAATCTTTTGTGAAACTTTTTAAAAAGGTCCTGATTCTGCAAGTGCTTAGGCAGTATTTAGATAAATATGTACTTTCTGTGGGAGTTCTCTAGTAATTTTAATCCTTATTGTTACAGGATTCAGGCAGAACCATATTTTTGTATCACTAGAAATTGTTATTTGAAAATTTACCTGATCTGTTGCTGTTGATTTACCTTCTTACTGCATACGGTCTGCAGCTGCTGTAAAACTTCGTGGAGCCCAGTAGTCTTAACATCTGATCATTTTGGAATTATCAGAGGCAGAAACTGCATACTGTCTACCTGAGTTTAATTCAATTTACAGTTATGAGCTTGATAGAAATACTGAGTACACAAGTTATTTCTCAAGCTGCAGTATTTTACTGTGCAAAGGTGAGATGTTCCATAACCTACGTTCCTAAGACCTGAAGGAAAGTTGTAATAAATTTTGTAGGATTCTCTCCCACAACATGGTGATTTGAGTCTGTAATAACAGCACTCTCCTTCCCTCCTGCTCTTATTAAGTAGGTTTGTGTTTTCTTGCCAGGGATCGCAGAAAGAGCTGTTGAATTTGACTCAGCAGGATTACATGAACCGGATTGAAGAACTGAACCAGTCTTTAAAGGATGCTTGGTCCTCTGATCAGAAAGTGAAAGCTCTGAAAATAGTCATCCAGGTCAGTTTTACGTTTTTGTTCTATGCAGAACCAGTGAGTTTGGTGATACAACTTGTCCAGTTTCCTTCTTGGGAAAAGAAGGCTTTCTACTATTTTTCTATTATTTTCTTTTGTTCTTCCCTGAAATACATTTCTTTCAGAGTTTTATGACTTCTGACAGTAGCTGAATTTTCAGCTTTGTTGTTATGTGTTGGTTTTGACTAGGTTACATGGGATGGAATTCTCAGTGAGCCACCAAATGACAAATGTGGAAATTTTACCTGCTTAAGGATAGTTAGAGTAAATCACATGTAGTGGTATCAGCTCTTTCTAGGGCATGTAATTTCCTTTCCTGTCCTCTTCCCCTTCAGCCCCTTGCTCCCTACAAATAATACTGGAATGCCTTTTTGAACATCAGCATTTTACCCATCCAAACTTACTAACGCAATTAAATAATGGGATTTAGGACCTTAGCAAGCTACCAAAAACAGCTCCAGATTTTTAAAATGGTATGTGTGGGGTTTCTGTTTGTTTGTTTGTTTTAAAACTCGTCCACAGTCTTCCTTTGGGTCATTTGGGGTGATGCGCTTTGAGGAGGGCAAGGGGAAATAGGACAGTTAAATGCTCTTTTGTTTGGCTTGGCCTTTAAAAAAGGCCAGAGGCAGAGTGCAGCAGAGGACAGATGAGATAATGACATCCTTAAAAGCTGTAAAACTGATGTAATGCTCGTAGTCATCCAGTGGGGTTATATAAAGTCAGGATTTTTTTTGGTCATTCTGGATACTCTTGTGAAAACTGCTTGAAGTAATTTCATCTTAAATTGTGGAAAGGAAAATAAAGGAAAAATGGAAATGAAACATTAATGAAGTGAGATCAAACAATTATATGTGACCTAGGGTGACTAATGTTCTTTTGTAATACTATGAAATCAGCACTGTTATTGTTATTTTTAAAAAGATCCATATATAGGATTGTGAAGTTTGAATATAGTCTTTGGATGAGAAGAAAAGGAGCAGGGATGTACTGTACTTACAGTGCTTTAATATGTGTGTAAACATATATATATATGTGTGATATGCAGTGATAATCTATGCATTGATGCTTTCATAGGTTCTTTTGCAAATGGTTCACAAACAATTTTGAAATAATACAGTTTCTAACATGAGATTCAGTGCTTCCTTTTAGGAAAGTGGTACCAAAGTTGAATATGTTCATCTATGCTGAAGTGTTGTTCACTTAGCACTTAGTGCTGCAGATAGTCATCACTAATTGAAAGACTGACTAAGAATGAAATAGGTACTTGGGTAACTAATGAATTTAAAAAGTTTTATGAAGGATAATAATTCTATAGTTATAAAGCAGGATAGGGTAGAAACCTCACTGAACTTTACTTGCTGTGGTTCTTCCTTCAGAGTGCTGTATCCTCTAAAAGAACTGAGCAGTTCTCTTGACATCAGGCTGTGGTTGTATACACAGTCTGTCATTATTATTATAGACTGGTTAGTGTGCAGTAGGAGGAGTGAGTTTGGCATCTGGTTAGGAAGATTTCTTCACCAAAAGGGTTCTCCAGCATTGCACCAGTCTGCCCAGGGCAGTGGTGGCATCAGCGTCCTTGGAGGTATTTAAAAGATGTGTAGATGTGGCACTTGGGCATATTTTTTACTGGTGATCTTGGCATGCTGGATTAAAGGTTGGACTCAACGATCATGAAGGTCTTTTCCAACCTAAACGATTCTGTGATTCTATGATTCCTCAAGTGCCTTTTTGCAAGATACTTTACTTGTCAAGATGGAGTATGTTAAGCTGCTTAGAGTAAGCTGAAGTAAGTTGATTATGTATGTGAGCTCTAAGAAAAGTGGTAATTAAGTGTTCATGGTACGTGTAGGTCCTAAACAGCTACTGAGTTGCCTTTCTTTGAAGGTGACAGACTTGCCACGCAGCAGGGAAGATTCTGCTGGTTGTAGGATGTGAGTGCTCTCACCTGTCTCTCTGGTGCACTCTTCAAGTTGCCCTGCTGAATAAAGCAAAAAGACTAAGTGTGCCCCTGGTTTAAGCATGTTCAAATGTTATGATTTCCTTCTTTAAACAGGGCAGTCTTGTGAGGTATTGGATTGCTTCCTGTATTTTTGAAACATAACAAAAGCTTTAACTTTATTTATTCCTCTGAGATTGAAGAACTGTCTCCTGGTGAAGGAGAGGGGAGGGATGGAGCTGATAGAGAATATTGTGAGTCTTAGAGACCAGAGAAGACTCGGGGCCAGAGGCCACGTTTGGCGTAAGCAAGGAGGAGGTGGAATTCTCTCCCTAGTCAGTCATTTGCCTGTTTTCTATTGGTAGAAGCTCCAATGAGAGTAGAACTAACTGGGTAATGCATTTTCAAATGTGACTTTTTACCAGCCATCATTGTAGTCCAAGTGCCATGATCAGGCTGGGTCCCAGTAGGTGAGGATTGATTGCAGAGTCCTCCCTGGAGCTGACTGTGGCTCAGTCTGTTTCCAGAATGCTTGAACTACTTATGTGAGCTGCAGAAATGGGTTGGAAAGCTCATTAACTACACTTGGAAAATTGTTTCTTAATTTAGTCTATATTAAATTTTGTGTTTGATATGGATGCTTAGAGAGATGGTGTAAAACTGAACAACACCCTTAAAAATGTTATTTTAGAGAAGAACTGCCTTTTAATGCTTTGTCTGGGAGAGAATTTGTCTTGTCTGAACAAAAGCAGAGATCTGCATGGTCAGCTGAAACTCTGCGTTGTAGCTTACCCTGTATAAAGGAAAACCAAGCCTGTGACTAGTTCTGGAAATGAAGAATATCCTGAAAATTACAACAAGCACCATGGTGTGTTATGTTAGATGTCCTTGTGCTTTTGGCTTCATAGTTCATATTGGCCCTTTCCATCTGTGGATATTCATCCATTCCAGTGTTTCTGGAGTAAAAACACAAACTTGCATTGACCTCTAAAAATGTTTATTTGTTTTTTTTTCTCCTAGTGTTCTAAGCTTCTTTCAGACACAACTGTAATCCAGTTTTATCCAAGTAAATTTGTTTTAATTACAGATATCCTTGATACTTTCGGTAAGTATCTACTGTGCCAGACTTAGTACACAATTGTTAATAAGATTAATTTTTTTGTAACATTAGAAAGCATCAAAGTTATCCAGAAAGGGCTGAAACGACTTGTAGTTTTAACATGGAGTATTTCCAACATAAACATTTGGACACTGGTGGTAAACATGGTATATAATTGTCAAAAAACTCCTAAGAGCAAAGCCTTTAAGATAAAAATATTTCATTTTGTGGTTCTGTGCTTTATGTATTAATGAATATCTAGAACAAAATGTTAGGAAAAATCATGATCTCTCCATTTTGAAATTTAAAACACGCTGTTATTATAAAAGTATTTTGGATTTTTGCAGCCTTTTGACTCAATCTTTCATTATTTTTGTATTTGAAGAATAGAAGTCAGAAAGTTTTCTTTAGCTGAATAGGGACTGTGAAGTGATCCAAATGTTGTTACTGATCTTTTTAATATATTTTTAAACTTGTAAGTGAAATTGTCATCCACTTCATGTGACTCTCTTGTTTTTGTGCCATGTTATGGAAAAGATTTACAATGGCATTCAGAGTTGAAGGGTATTTTGGTGCCAGCAGGATATGCTACGACAGAGATCTAATTGTTTTTTCAGGTTGTGCTTCCTTTTTGTGCTCCTTCCTACTTGCTGAAAGCTGCTGGAGATAACACAATATCCAAACTCAGCAAAGTCAGGCCACCAGCTGTCCTTTCCTGGCCTGGGAGAAATCTGACCTGTGTGTTACCTCGGCACTTAACGGAGCCAGAGAATTTTTTTATTGTGCTAAATCACACTGAACATTTCAGCCTCACTAGAGGGCAGCAAAATGTCAGCGTTCTAGGAAGTTTTTTCCAGCTAATTTCATTGTGTGTTGGAAAGAGAACCTTTGTACCAACGTTTTCTGTTTTACAGTTTGTTAATTTGTTATGATTATTATTATTCTTTTTTTTAACCAGGGAAACTCGTGTATGAAAGAATTCTGTCAATGTGCGTGGATAACCGAGTCTCTCTGCCAGGTAACTTTGTGTTTGTTTCCACTCCAGAAAAAAATCATATCCAAACTTGAGGAAGGTTAAACCCTTGCTACTCTGTCTCCTACAGAAAAATGTCTCATTTCAATCTAGAAGTTTTTAGTTTTTAACAGAGTAAAATCCATTGCTTACAGCTTCCACTATTCACAATGCTCATGCAAGTT
Organism: Corvus hawaiiensis; assembly: GCF_020740725.1. Taxonomy (NCBI): domain Eukaryota; kingdom Metazoa; phylum Chordata; class Aves; order Passeriformes; family Corvidae; genus Corvus; species Corvus hawaiiensis. The sequence continues at coordinate 1,339,671 of NC_063228.1, forward strand.
TACATTTCAATTGTGAAGGATATACCTAAGTTATAATAAAATGTGCTTGTGGCTCTGCTGTTACTAAATGTAAACTGGGTCTTCCTGACATTTGAAATCACAAGGAATCATGTGTAAGTTCTCTAATACAGAGTTTATTACGGGGAGAGAGAATTAAACAGGAATGGCCAAATTAGATGAAAGAGACTTCTTTTCCTTTTTTCTTAGCATATGCTCTCTTCTGAAAGTATTACAGTTTAGTAGCTTAAAGTTAATGATAGAAATGTAACAAAGCCAAGAGTCTCAGTTTTTGGTAAATAGATGTTTTTGTTGCTATGCTGGAAACTTGATAGTTTTGTTTTGATTAAGGAGGAATTTTGGAAGTAGCAGCAGGCTGCTTCTAGAATAATCTTTCTAACTTGGGCCCTTTTTATTTTTTCAGTTGAAGTTCCAACACAATGTAAAAATATAATTTGACATTTACAGTACAAATGAATGTGAAAGAACCTCTTTAGCAAGATGTTGAAGCATTCCATGGAAAATGCAGGCATTTCCTTGCAATTTGGAGTGCATTAAGTGCACATCCTTGCAAGATGAAGCATTCTGTAGTTGGCAGTGGTACAGTACCATTAGTTTGCAGTTAAGTCCATAGGATTGGAGCCATAAACTTGAAACCAACAAATACTGAAATTTGAAATAAACTTAGAGAAAATAATTAAGACAAATTTGGTTGTTGCAGATCTGACAAACTGCTCTTACAGGCATTAATGAAGGCAGACAGTTCCCACAGCACATCACAATTTCTGGGCCCAGTTACCTCTGTTCTGGAGAGCTGAGCTCCTGCTGCAGCTGTACAGCTGCCAGAGGCATTGCTGGTGGGAACTTCCCAAGCAGCTCTGAAAGTGGGAGGGAGAAGGAAAATCTGTGCTGTGCTGACTGTGCGTGTGAACCTTTGGGCATTTCAGGCCCAACCTCTGAGCCTGTCCTTTGGGAACCAAGGGAAACAAAGTTCAGTGAGAACTCCTGAGGTCCTAGATGAGAAAGATACTGACTGAGTGCAGGAAGTTCTAATGTGGCTTCTCTTGTGCTGGAAGTTGGAAACTCTCCTGTGGAGCTTCTCACCTTCTGGGGGCAGGAGTGGGAGAGCACTGGTATTTTAAATGGTTTCACAAGGAGTTTATAATAGGATGTGTTCAATGTTCAGTGTACAGAAACAAGGTTTCTGTCTGTGTTGCAATAGTATTATTTAAAATTTGTATTGGCCCTTTAAAGTAAAGAATTTGAGTGCTTAAAAATCTCTTTTGTATGTTCTCTAGTCATTATAGATTTATATACATGTGTTTGTTACAGATTCCCTGTATTTTCTTTTTTTACGATTTCTGCTTTTGGAAGAGCAGAGGCAGAGGTTGGATTTCTCAGTAGCAGCTCTGAGATGAGCTCTGAGTGCTTGAATTCAGGTTCTGAAATGTTATTTACTACAAAACTGTTACCTTTTCTTGTTATGTACTCAGCTCTGCTGCTCAAGAGAGCTGAGAAGCAAATTTATTGCCTAGTTTATTATTGTGCATTTAATTTCTTGATGAATGGAAAGAGAATACAGTTTTAAACCTAGAATGAAAAGTAACTTGTTTCCAGAAAGAATGTAACTGTTTCTGGGTTGTTTTTTTCCCAGATAACTTTTCTCCAGAGAGTGTTAATGATACGGCGAAAGAAACTTGCTTAAACTGGTTTTTCAAGATTGCTTCAATCAGAGAACTCATTCCCAGATTGTATCCTTGTCAGATGAGACCCTCAGAGTGTGTCTGCAGGTTTTTTGTAGATTTTTCCAAAAGTGAACATGTTTGTTTCAGTAAAACCCACAGGATCTGATGTTTATACTGGCTTTGTTTTGTTTGTTTCAGGCTGTATGTTTTGAATGTACTTTTGAGTCATGTTGCACAGTAAACTGAATGTTTAATTATTGGCTCGGAGCAGTTTGGCAGTGCCAAAGTAGAGATGATGCATGAAAAATTTTGAAACAAAATCTTGTAGATAAATTGTAAAAATCAACAAAGTGTAGTGACATTAATTACAGAAGGCCTTAAAATAGTTTGTTCAATATGCATTTGGTATATGTTTGCTTCAGGTTTTTCAATGGTGTGAGTATTAGTTTTGTTCCTTAACTTGGCTTCAATTTAGTTATGTGGAAGCAGCAATACTGAAGTGCAATAAGTTCCTATCCAAAACGTAAGAATAATGTTAAATGTGGAAAGGAAGTGAATGGGAAGACTTAGGAACTATTTCAAGGAATTAAGCATGAGAGTTCTGTGATTAATGGTGGGTAGGGTCTTAGTAGAACTGAGAAGGAGTACAGAGAGGTTTTGGAATTTTTAATGAAAATACCATGAAAAAAGTAAAGGTGAACTGTGATACACTCTGAAATACAATAGTGCTCTCAGTTCTCAAATATATGTACAGTTGTGATATCAGTTGTCACAAATCCCAATGCAGACTGGAAACCAATGGTTTGTGATGGTGGAGGGGGAAGGAAGATTGATGACATAAGGAGTGTGGGAAAAAGGATAGAAAAAGGAAAGGAAAATATTGATGTCAGATTGGGAGAGAGAGTTGGAGAAGTATTTGAGGAGCAATGAACCACCATCTATTGAAAACCCTGGTGTAAGTTTAATGTGTTGCCAAACAGTGCCAGCTGCTGAGCAGAAAATGTTCCTTCCTTTGTAATTGACTTTCTTCAGTTATATTTTGAAATGAGCATTGGAAGCCAAATTGCTACTCTGGTGACAACTTTATTATCCCTAAAAAGCAGTTCTTTTACTGGAATTAGTGGGCCTCATATCCAGGCACTAGTACAGCTCTGTCCAAAAGGACCTATGGGAAAATGAGACATGGAAGGACTTCTGCCAGTTCTGCTTTAAGCATCTGCTTTCCTTACATTGAGTCACAGCTTTTCCATAGCTCTGCTGCTCTCCAAGCTAGAGGGGGAGTTTTTTGGTTTTATTTGTCTGGCTCTGAATAGCAACTATTGCTATTTGAATATAGGATATGTATTACTGTACACATAAAATTTTACTTATAAAATAAATTTTTGTGCTGGTATTCTTTTTCTTTGATAGATATTTCTATAACTCATGCTCAGTTGTTAGTCTACAAGGCAGCTACTGAAGTTATCTTCAGTATTTTCAGTTATTCAGTAGGTGATGTAATTCTGTTATTGACTATTGAAGCTCATTTTCATTTCTGATGAAAACAGGGGGATTTCGGAATGTCTCCCACGGTTAACATCTATGATTAGAGGAATTGGAGATCCACTGGTTGCAGTCTATGCCAGAGCATACCTTTGCAGGGTAGGCTGTCATTTACCTCCTCTGATCTGTATCAAAGATTTACTGCAGCCAGTGTTGTCACTGCTTTTATCTCAAATAGTCAGCAGCCTGTCCCTTCCTTCCAACAAACAAACAAAAAGTAATTTCTGTTTTAAGAATGGGTAATCTCTCTTTAAGTGTTTGTAATAAGTAAGAATGATTTTATGTGCTGCTGTAGGCTGTTGCAGTGCACTGGAGTAGACACTGATTTCCTCACTGCTTACAGATACTTGGAGCTGATGTTAGGATCGTGTTCAAATACAGCTGTAACTGCCTCAGGGTAGTTGTTAGTGGACATGACCATAATAGTAAGCAAGGAAATAATCAGTCAAAAGCATGTGATTCAATGCTGTTGGTTGATTTGATGTGTGTAACTTGGGTGTAGTCCTTCAGCAAATGCGTTTTTGTCTCAGTCTGAAGGAGAATTGATAGATGCTGATAAAATCTTTTTCTTTTAATACAGGTTGGGATGGAAGTGGCACCACAACTCAAAGAAAGCCTGAACAAGAATTTTTTTGACTTCCTTCTAACATTTAAACAAGTAAGCAAATAAGCGTTTTATTTGCAAAATCAGATAAATACATTCCTTAATCAACTGCCACATACTTTTAAAAAAACTTAGAAGTTCTCAAATCTAGATTTAGGGGTGTTCCTGTATCCAGATATAGTATGGGAAATTTTACATACATTCTGATAAGTTGAAACTGCTTTATTCAGCATGTTTCCAGACTTGAATAATATATGTTAGGAGCTTGATATTTTTTCCCCCAGCTTGCAAGGAATGTTTCAGAATATCTGTACCTTTGTGATACTGTCTGTTGTTGTTTCTGTTCATATACAAACTTTATTCAGTTTATCATATCTCCCATTAAATGCCTTTTCACAGCAACATATTTTTGTCTCTTATTTCAACAGATCCACGGGGATACGGTTCAGAACCAGCTGGTGGTGCAATGTGTGGAGATCCCTTTGTATTTGACCCTGTATTCTCCTGCTATAGACTGGATTTTGCAGTGTATTGCCTACCATGCCCCCGATGTAAGTGAACGTGGTAATGCTCAGTACTAAAGCAAGTGTTGTGGTGAAGAGTTAATTTTGCAAGCTAAAAAACCACTCCTCAGTCAGTTCTCGAGTGTAAAGAGCCTACATAGGACTGTCTGATGTTCTCTTCTGTACAGGAAGAATGTTTGCTTCCACAAAGCTCAAGTGTGACTGCTTCAAGTTCATAGGCAGTATTCCTGTTTGTTTCTTGCTGTCCTTTAGCTAGTTTAGTCTTTATTTCCTGAATTCATCAGTTTCTTCTGTCATACAGATATAAAAATGATTTGAGTAACCTGTAGCTTAACATAGTGAACAGGCTGTTTTAATCTGTCAGTATGGTTTGCAGTCTGGCAGAATTTTCACCTCTCCTGCCAGAGATAACTGACCTGGCTGGCAAATAGTGATTACCTGGAGTAATGGCATGGATGAAGGATTGCAGATTTGGCTTCCATAAAATGGTGGTTTTGATTGAAATGCCACTGTGTCTGTTCCAGAGGATGTGTTTTATGTTGTGCTACACCATTGTTTTCTTGTGCTGTAAATATAGGATAACACAGGAGTATTGGAATGTGTTGGAGAGGTAATTAAAACAGCTTTTAGTAGATTTCAGTACAGCAATTAAAGCAGACTATATTTGCAAAGTCTCTATTCACTAATTTTAATAAGTAATTTTTCCAGGTTCTGCTTACTGAGATGATGGAGAGATGCAAAAAATTGGGGAACAAGTAAGTGTTGCAGAGTGTAGAAGACAGGAGTCTGTAATGAGTACCCGTGAGTCCCTGGAGTAATGTTCTCTCTCCCTCTTTTGGAAGCAGCTTGGATGCATAGTGTAGCTTTCATTCTCCCAGTAGCTTACTAAATCATGATTGAACATCTCTTTTCCAGAGATGAATTCTAAAATACAGTGGATTACTTGTCAAGCCAAAGTTAGTTAGTTTAACTTGGTTGCTGCATTTTGGCTCCTAAGCCAAAGCTTAGGACATGTAATGTGTTCTCCATCAGCCATGTCTCTGATTCCTGGTTTTGCTTCATTTTTCTGGGTTTTCCTCCCCTTCCTTCCCTCTATCCTCCACTAGCTACAGTCATGCCATACATGCATTCAGAAAGGGAAGTTGTAAAGCAGCTGGCAGCCTTTGGAAGGTGGTAATACTTAGGGGATTTGCTTTTTTCAACATTAAAATTGGTACCTCAAACGTCTCCTAGAAGTCTGTGTGCAGGGTAATCCCCTTCAGTTCAGGAAGATGGTCTGGTCTGAAAGTTGAATGTACTTTCTGGGTTTTGTGATTGCAATCTGGCCTGCTGATGGGCTCCTCTCTGTTCATTTTATTGGGTAGTTTGGCTGAGATCTGTAAAAGTTTTCAACTATCTATTGTTTTTCTCATGTGCTTTGCACAGTCCAATTCTGCAGCAGCTGAGGAACTAAAATATGTTAATCACTTAGCTGAGGAATGCCAGCGTTCTGTGACTGAGCTAAGGAGTGTGAGGAAAGCATGATTTAAAAAACATGCTGTGAAAATGGTATTGTATCAGAGTGAATAGTACACATAAAAATAATCCACATCCTCTGATGTACAAACAGTTTTGTATAGGTGTTGATTTGTTTTGTGGAACTTATTTTAAAATCAACTTTTAGCATTTTTCACTGTAAAGATGGGCTAGATTCCTCCTCTTTCTTCCTCTTTGCTCTTTGAAGGAAGGATAAGATGTTGAGTATAATGAGGGCTCTTTTAAAAGAAATGTTTTTGGGACATGTCTTTTTTATTGGGAAGTTGAGTAATCCAGTTTAAAACAGTAGTCCTCTTTCAAAGTGGAGTTCGGTGTTTTTGTGTCTTCTCATGACTGTCAAGATACTACAAAGCAAGAGGCATCAGTGTATAAATCTTTCAATAATCTCAGTGTGTTCCATGAGCTACTTTGCAGCCATCTAAGTGAAAAGTGACAGCCTGCTCTCTGTATTGCAAAGCACAGGCCTAGTGAACTGGAAGTGCTTGTCTAATGATGAAATGCAAATTCCAGTCAAATTGTGATGGGACCACTAAGGCTCAGGCAGAAGGACTGAAGCTGCTGGGCTATTTTAAGCACATAGAATTTCCCTCAAGGTAAACTGCCCTGTGTTCAAACTGTCTGTTTCAGACTAGTGAAGGGCACAGTGTTTTATGAGGCAGCTTCTTGAGCTAACTCATGGCTGAGTAAACTGGATCTTACAGTGGTGCAGTGAGTTCACTCTTCCACTGTGACTTCGGTTTGATACAACACAAATGCCTGTCTGAATGGTTAATCATAAATGTCTAAATGTCATTGCCAGTTATCCCATGACCATGACTTTGGGTTTATTTTAATCCTAACAATGCAGCTGCTAGAAATGTGGCTTTTATAATGCATATATATATATATATATATATAAAATACATATTATATTAATATAATTAATTAAGAAAAGTTTCAACAGGGATTTGCCCTCCCTAAGTATTCTTCTGAACTGTAGTTGAACAGAGAGTAAGTTTCTAAATGTCAGCTACTCCTGGTTTGCTTGATATTTCTAGTAAATTGCTGCTAAAATGAGGGTTTCACAAACACCTGTGTGGAAGAAGTATTCTACAGGCTGGGTTACCTTTTCCTTATCTGGTGGCTTCATGTTTTCTTGTTTTGCTTATGCATTTTTAATCCTCATCAAAGCAAGCTCGATTTGTGTGAGAGTCTTTTCTTCCTTATTCTCTTGCTTTTTAAAAAATTTATAATAGATGCTGGACAGTTGTTAGTCTAAGAAATACAGATTAATGTAAATGCAGGGACTACCAAATCTGAGTTGCTGCTGAGCTGCATTGATCTGTGTTGTGTTCATTGCAGTGCTTTGCTGTTGAATTCGGTAATGTCAGCGTTCAGAGCAGAGTTTATTGCTGCGAGATCAATGGACTTCATTGGCATGATTAAAGAGTGTGATGAGTCTGGATTCCCAAAGGTAACATTTTGTATGTAATTTGTAATGATTCCTTTTCTTTGACAGAGGTCTTTATGCTCTTAGTTGTTGACATAACTTGCATATTCACTCGAAAAAAATTATTCAAGTGATTTGATCTGAAAATCTTTCTGCACACTGTACCTGCCAGACCAGTCTCAGATGGACATGCATTATCTGCTTTTAATTAAAAATTTCTCATTAACTTTCAGCATCTCCTCTTTCGCTCTCTGGGCTTAAACTTGGCGTTGGCTGATCCTCCTGAAAATGATCGTCTTCAAATATTAAATGAAGCCTGGAAGGTGATTACAAAGCTGAAGAACTCACAGGTGAGTTACTGTCCATTCTGTTTACTACTGATTCTGTGTTTAGAGCAAAGTTGTAGCAGGTTGTTCAGTAAGCATGTGCTTAGCATGGCGTTGTTTACCTTTTCTAAATACACACAGCTGCAAAAAAAATGTTATCGCCGGTCATATGTTTAGATCATCCCTGCTTTTCTTATTTTTGCTGAAGCATAATTTAATTTTACATAACATTATTACACAAATGTAGCTTTTGAGTTCTAGATCTTTAGGGCTGCATGCATGCTCAGGAGTTACTTCTTTTAAGTGTAATTTTTGCAAGTGTATTTTTCACAGTCTCCTGCAAATATTGGTAATCATAAGACACGTGTATTTCTAGGATTATATCAACTGTGCTGAAGTGTGGGTGGAGTATACCTGCAGACATTTTACGGTAGGTGAAAATTACTTTGTTTCCTTTGAATTTTTCTGATACAGACTAAGTGGCTGTAGTTTGGTATTAAAGCAGTTTGGTATTAAAGATGGAAAGGCTTTAACTATTCAGTGTAAGTGTGTAGGAATGAAAAATTGCGTTTCCTTTCATGAAAGATGAATGAGGACAAACGATGCAGCTTTGAAGCTTTACCACCTCACAGCCCTGAATGTTTCTTATCCTTTTGTTTTAATGGCAGATGGACCAGGTTAAGGAAGGATTTACTGGAGCTATGGCTAAAGTTCTTGGCTTAACGAGAGCTCCGTAAAAAGCTGATGCTTTGGCAAATGGAAGTAAATGATCCTACTCAAGTGGTGTTTAGTGACTTGATTTGTTTGCCAGTTTCGTTCCTGTATTTTGTAACCTTGTTTTTTGCTACACAGAAGCGAGAGGTCAATACAGTTCTGGCTGATGTTATCAAACACATGACTCCTGATCGAGCATTTGAAGATGCTTACCCACAGGTAAAGAACTTATTTTGCCAAATCTGTAAAAATCTGATGTGCATCTTCTTAAATGGAATTAATTCTTAAACATTACTGATAACTCTTATAACAAAATAATTATTTTTAGACACTAGCTGTAATTTGGGAAGCCTCTTGGAACTCTGTAATGCTGTGATTTATTCCTCCTTTTTTTCCATGCACATCAATCTTTTAATTCTGAGAAATGCTAAACCCGAATGATTTACGTATTTAGAAGTAGCAATAGTTAACTCCTACATCAACAGTGGTGTTTCCTGAAGGGAATTAGCAATCCTGGTAGGCTGTTTAAACAGAAGTAAACCATAAAATAGTCTGTCTCTACCTGGCTTTGTTAAGACTTCAGTGAATTATTGTGTCCAGTCCTTGAGACTGAATTTCAAATGAGATATGGATTAGTTGAGAAGGTTTTTGTGGTTACTTGGAGGGTAGAAAAAGTGCCTACAAAAGAAGATTTAACAAACTGGTTTGGGGTTTTTTTCATTGTTTATTTGGCTGAGTTTTTTAGTGCAGAGAGCTGGAGGACATAGAGACTCTAAATTGAAAAAAATGTGCCTAACTGTGGAAGTGAAGAGCAAATAAAGCCTGGGCAGGCTGGTCAGCCTCTGTTCAGTATGGGTTCTGAAGGGTGTGTTGGAAAAGTGTGTAGGAGCAGCATAGTCTGTCCTGCTTTGGGGAAAGAAATTACATTGACGAATGCTCGAAGCATCTTTCAAAAGAGTTTACTATGAATAACTAGAGAAGAACAATCTCTGGTGTGGATAGTCTTAATTTAACTCATATTACAATAATTTCCCTGGTTTTTTTCACTTTTCCTTTTTCTTCCTTTTAGCTGCAGTCAATTATTCAGAAGGTTATTACCTATATCTATGACTTTGCTCTGCTTTTTTCAGTGGTAAGTGATATTCTGTTTAATAAATTTTTAAGAAGAACTGTTTGGCACTGTTTCTGCAAGAGAATTTACCTGACTGGGATATTTAGATTCTTTACAAGTTCACAGAATGGAAGGATTTTTTATCAAGTAGCTAAGTGCAGAAATATTTTGTGAGCTTTCTGCCGCTTACTACTTAAGTACTTCTTATTTCAGTTCCAATTTTCTCTGCTCTTTTCATTAGGCTGTTAAATTCTCTGAGTTTGTTTTTTTACTGTTGCATAAGTGACAATCAATGCAAGGTAAAACACCATTTATTTGTGTGTGTGTGTTAATGTAATTGCTGATAGCTGCTTCTGTGTTATGATACATAACATATGATATGATATGATACGATTCTGTGCTATGCTCTCTCATAGCACTTACATTTGGCATTGAAACAAAGTGGAACTCAGAGAGGTCAGAGACTGTATATGAGGTAGAAAAATAGAAACAAAGACAGTACACAGTATGTGTCAAAGTACAGAAATCATCTGAAGTGTAGAATTCAAGACTGATGCTATGGATTTGGAGTCAAGTCTTGTTCACAAATTGCTTGGATAATTTGGAAAAACTTACCCTCACTACATTCTTGAGATGATACAGAAACGAAGTATTTTAGTATGTTAACAACTTAGACCCTTATCTTTGAAAGGAGTTTAAATGTCTTAGACGTTCTTAACTTGCTCTGGATACATGCAAAATTGTTGATGATGTGTAGACTGTTTTAATTGTTTTTAATATCTTACCTTTTTTTTCCATAGCTGTCTGAATGTGTCATGATCTTAAGGCGTTTGAAGCATATAATTGCTTTTAAAAATAAAGTGCAACATTAGTTTCAAGCAGTTCTGTATTTTGTGCTCCCTTCTGGATCTGTGCAGTCAATAAATTGATACATCTTTCAGCCAGCAGACCCTTTCCATTTGTTCCACTTTTTCATCCTTTGAGATGAATTACTGTTTTCAAAAAAGATGAAAATAATTTTACATAAATAACTGTGCTTATAAAACTTATCCAAAATATTTATTGTTTTAGTGTGTTGTTAGTAACATACCTGATTTTACTTGTTTATGTATTTGTACTTTCAGGAGAAATTCTTGCCATTTCTGGATATGTTCCAGAAGGAAAGTGTGAGAGTGGAGGTTTGCAAGTGCATTATGGAATCTTTTATTAAGTAAGTGGGGACTGCTGAGGTGAAATGCACTCTGGAGGCTGAGACACTTATTGAAAGATGGCTAGAGGAGTCAGTACATTGGCTATTTAGTTTGTGAAGGTTTTCCAGGCTATGGGAAAGAAAAAAGAAAATGTATCAATTTTGTTATTTATTGATGGACTGTTTGACTGTTCACAAAGAAAGCTGAGTTGAAGTAATTATATTGATGCTGACTTGCTGTGAGTTAACAGAATAGTTGTTCTCTGAGCTTTTTTTTTTCTTGTGTTGCCTTTGTTGGTTTATGAAATTTATTTCACGTTCCAGTTGCTGTGACAGCACAGAATGGAGTACTGCTACAGTTGAAAATGAACTTAGAAAATGAAAATATATTCAGCTGCTCTGAAAGTCAAGCAGTCCTTTTCTTTTCAAATAATTAACAGGTTTCTTGAAACATTTTTCTCATTTTCACCTTCCGTTCAGGTATTTCTATTCACTGCTGAGCCTCCCAATCCTTCTCTCCCCGGGGGCTTTGCTCATATGAGAGATGGTGTGGCCCCTTAATCACCTTAGTGGAGCTGCAGTGCACATGTGGCTCTGTACCTAAACATGACACTGATCCTTCCTGTCTGTCCCTAAGTAGCTGAGGAATTATATTATATCTTGGTAAATCCAGGATTGTTTTGTTTTGATGTTCTTAGATTGCCTCCATGTATCACACGTCTGCCTTCCTGTGTCCATTAAGGAGTCAGTCTGTGGCTTGGCACTTCAGCTGTGTATATTAAGATAATATTTCTTGACTGGCATTTATTGGAATTGTACATCTATTAACCATGTGATTGTTGGTGTTCCCTTGGTCCACAAATGAACTTAAAACTTGTGCAGTGTCATACAGTGCTGGTGACTGGAATTATGCATGAAATGGGTGTTATTCTAGTCGTTGTTGTCTGTTTTGACAGAGCAGGATTTTTCACCACTTTTTCTAAATACTTTCTAGGCATCAGCAGGAGTCGACGAAGGATCCCGTTATACTCAATGCTCTCCTGCATATCTGTAAGACGATGCATGACTCTGTGAAGTAAGATGAACTTCTACTAAGAACTCTCATTTATGCCAAGCTGGGCTGCCTGATGTGGTTTCATGTTTCTGAGGCTATTTGTTTCAAGGTGGATTAGGACATGAATCCAATTAGTGCTGAGGGAAGAGCTGTGCAATGAAGTGGCAGCACGTACCATTTGCTCTTTAATTACTGCTGTATTTTGAATACTGAAACAGAATTTTAAAAGGGAAGTAGCAGCGGTTCTGTAGTTTTCTAGTGAAGCAGAGACACTTGACAATCCAATCTGCAGAATATTTTGAGAGTGAAACAATGTAATCTTTGAGTTATAGTGAATACTAAGCTATTTCTGAGATTCAAGTAATTATGTAGCTACTAAAGCAGATTGCTGTACAGTTATACCTTTTTGTGGGCCACTATTTTCAGCCATTACAAAAGGGTGTGAAATCTTTAAAAGCATACCTGAAAGATCTCTAGGAACTTGAGCAGGGGAAGCTAGAACTGAGAAGCTCTTGAACCATCTATATCTTTCCCCTAATTCCTCCTCTTCTGTTTTGCCCTTGACTTTGAGAGCTGAGGTTGTTTGGGGTCCCCTGTGCCCTGTTGCACCCTCACTGTTTCAATAGCAGTTGTGCAGTGTGGAAAGCATTGTGGTTTGTAGGTGACTTGCAAAAATCACACCAAAATCTGTGTCTAATTGAAAACAGAGCCAGGATCACAATGCTGCAAATTTAACTGTCAGGAGGACAGACCTTCTTTTTTTCCTTCTGGTTTGAGTTGAATTGTAAGGGCACAGTTTCTTTTCCCACTCTGAGCCCAGAGCCTCTTAGTATGGCAGATGCTGCAAAAAAATTTTCTCATCCTTGATAGGCAACAAATGTAAGATTTATTGTCAACAGAGGTCAGATTTAGCATGTAATTCCAATTTATACCAGCAAGAGTGCTTTATGTCGGGTTAGAGTACCTTATTTGGCTGTATGTTGCACTAAAAGCTACTTCAGCCTTTAAATAGAACAATGTATTTTACCTAAACCAGCTTATTTAAAAAAATAAAGCAGTTTATAGCAATCCATATTTGGTGCTTCCTCTGATGCCTTGCCAAAACAATTTGATAATTTACTGGGACCTTTAAAATCCCTTAAACCAGCAGTTCCTTGAGGTAAGATGGTTGTACATCTCTTGGTAAATCATCATAAATTCCAATTATTTTTAAGTAACTCCTGCATCTGTTTTTGCATCCTGGTTCAGGAAACTCCCAGCCCATTGTGTAGGGCTCGCTGACCCCTGTAACAGCTGTTGGAGGGTAACAGCCTTTAGGCTGGTAGGGGTCTGATTCACAATTGAACTGGAAACCTATTACTGACCTGGAGATCTCATTACAAGCCTTCTGAGCCTTTCAGAGCCCATCAGTTGACTCTTTTGATTGGCAATGCACTAATGAGCTGATCGTGCTGAGGTTTTCTTTCCTCCCTTACTGAATTCATACAGTAAAACTATTGTTCTCTTCCCATCTGGTGTCTGAGTTGGAAATTGGTAACTGATATACTAAAGGTCAAAGCTGGAGCCAAGCATATAATAGTAAGGGGATTAAATTGTATCGGTTAATTGTAATTTAACTTTTTGTTCATCCATTTTCAGTGAAGCAGGTTTGACTGACTGGATTTTTATGTGATGTAAATTTGTTTCAAATCAGATTTTGGACTCTTGGTGTAGAATAGGTATCTGTGATAGTTTTGAAAAGAAACTCCTTTTTACATATCAGTTTAGTTCAGTTCTTACCAAAACGTAAAGAAAACCAGCACTGTAGCAAGGTGAAGTTAATTATTTCTTAAATTCTGAGGCAAGGTTAGTTAAAACAAAAAACCCTAAACAAAACAAACCAAAGCCCAAACTAAACAATAAACTAATGTTATACACTGTATATTATTTAAAGTGTATTTTAAAAGCTTTACCCCTTAAATAGGATAACTCTTTTCTAAGAATAGACTTTATAATTTCTTTAGGTTTTTAGACTTAGTTCTTACTCAAGTTCTTATGTTGCAACACAAGACTGAAGCCATTTGTTTCCTACAGTAAAAAATATTAGTGTAGTTTCTTTCTCCTCATGCCAAAGTCTAAGTTTTTATAGAATCTAAAGACACTCAGCAATTTTCACTTTTTTAAAATCTGGAATTAAGTTTGGTTCATGGCTGACTTGGTGATATTCATATTAAAATTAGTTTTATACAGAAAACTTTATAAAATATTATGTATCATTCGAACCTTTATAGATAAATAAGATAAACAATATTCTAAAATTTACCAAGTAATTTTTTTTTCTAGTGCACTAACACTTGAGGATGAGAAAAGAACATTAGCAGCTCTGATAAATGGATTCATAAAAATGGTGAGTGACAATTGTGTACAACTGTTGGGTGCACCTTAGAGCTTGGATTTTTGTGAGATCCCCATGAGGAACAGGTGCCTGTGTGGCTGAATCAGAGACCAGTCTCTGACTTGCTTAAGACCAGTGAGAACCCCAGGCAGTGCATTTTAGTGAAATGAGTGTGTGTTCAAAGAGAGGTCACACAGTGCTGAAGCTGCTGGGGTGCAGTATGAAAGTTTAAAGTGCATGTGTTGTTTATTTAACTGTATTTTCTGCTAGTTTTGTGAACCTCCTGTAAAACAGAGCATGTATTTAAAAGTTAAACAGCAATTGAAGCATCAGAGAGGTCGCTGGTTTATGTGAATGAAGTTCCACTACCCAGCTCTAAATGGAACCAATACCAGCTTTCAAAAATACAAAATAAGTGTAACTTTTTTGTTATTCTAATCTCTGTTTATCTTAATTTAGAAATAAGATCATTCGTATCATTAAATTAGTAGTCCCAGGAGAACCCCAGGTGTTTTGTCTTGAAATTAGTTTTTAACCCATCCCTCATGCTTATTCCAATAAATCTTTTGCTGATCTCTGTTGTTTTCGAGATGTCAGGTTGTTTTAGTGAGACTTTCTCAAGCTTTTTGTATTCTCCAACTACATACTCTCAATGCTTGTTTTTTATTTCACATAGAGCTGACAGGCTCTGTGTCTAGTTGTCCTCTTTGTTGCAGTTCTATGGATTTACTCTAGATGGTTGGTTTCCTTCAGCTATAATAATTTGCTAATTAATATTCTAGCATAGTTTTGCTTTATTAAGCTTTACATGCAGTATAATATAGTACAATTTCCTTTAGGAGGATTTCCTGCATTGAATAAAATTTGATGTGTCTTGATAGTCCTGGATTAGGGGGAAAAAAATCCCATAGCAGCAAAATGACTAGTTATGAATTTAAACCAGCACACATTAAGATGTGGAGGGAAAAAGCAATTGTAAGTCATCCTTACAGTCAGTCTTCTTTGTGGAAAAATTTATATTTTTAGGGAAGTTTTCTTCAGACTAGGACTCAAGAATCAGCAGTTGTACAAATAGAGGAAAAGCAAAGACAGTTGTCTGTAATGAGAGAAGCATTCCTTTGTTTTCTGGTGCAGTTTCTTTGATCTTTCACTGTATGGATTAAATGTAAATTTTATTCTAATTTTGTAAAAAATTCTTTTGCATATGACTTGAGAAATAATAAATAATGCAACCTTTACTTCTATTAAAAAAAAATTACATACATGTAGACTGCCTGGAGACTGTTCCTCATGCTCTGCTTTTAATTGACAGCTGAGACACTCCAGCTGACAGCACTCGGGTTTTTTAAATCTACAGGGTTGGAAGAGGGCTGCTCTCACACAAAGGTTGTTCTATGACTTCTTGCCTGCCAGAATGCAAGGTTACAGGCTTTTGCCATATTATATAAGCATGTATTTATTAACCAAACTCAAGGAAAACCTGCTTTTCTTACTGGTTTATCTAACTAGGAAAAATGCTGTTTTCTGTTGGAGGCCCCTTATCAACTAGAAATTAGAGGAAGCTGAATACAGATTCACAGATCTATTTCTATTTTCTGGGTTTTTTTGTCTTGCTTTGTAAGTATGATCAAAACCAAGCCTTTGTCTCTCCCGTAAAGAGTCAAGAGTTCTGCTAGTTTTGAAAATACTTCACAAAACTAGGATTTAAATTTTGTTTTCTTGAAAAATACTTGATCTGTAAAGTAGAACATCATGTGGAGTATAGACAAAAAAAGCAAACCAGTAAAACTTTCATGTTTCCCTGAAGCTCAAGTATTGCAGACAGTTGGAAGAACAGAGATTCTCCAACTGCTGTTTGTTGTTACTGGTGGGTTTTCTCCTTAGCAATATATGGGGATTTTGACTTTTGAATATCTGTGGTTTATCTGTGGGCAGTTTTACCTGTATTTAAGGCCTACAGCAGTAAAGTCTAGGGACCTTTTATCTTTCACAGGTTTCATTTGGCCGTGACTTTGAACAACAGCTGAGTTTCTATGTCGAAGCCAGGTCAATGTTTTGCAATCTGGAGCCTGTTCTGGTCCAGCTGATTCATGTAAGCCACAGTTTATCTACATATCCTTAATAAATGGGGATATATTTGCAGTTCTCCCATTCCCTGCTCAGATTATTGGTCTATGGCAAAATAAGTCTGAAATATTTTAATCAGGTGTTTCTAAAGTGAACTTTGATCTCACCTCTGGTTTTACCCCCCTAAACACGCTGAAGTTCTTGCTTGGCAGGCATGCATGGTACCCTTGCAACAAAGAAAATGGGCTATCTTGCAAGAGAATTCATGTATAATAAAATAAATGGCACTTTCGTCCATTCAGAATTTGGGTTGTCTCTTCTATAATCCTCCATCTAGGAAAGATTAGACTGTGTTTGGCTGCAGATCCAGGCAGAGTCCTGCTGTGATTAGGAAGGTTAATCTCTCTTCTGTATTGAGTCACAGGTGAGCATTAGCTGCATCTGACTCCTTTGCAACATTGTATCTTCCCTTAAATCCTTTTATTATTTTGGTTTATGGATTTTTAATCTGTGTTAGCTAGGAATCATGATTGCTATGCTAGCAAGGAGGTGACAGCACTATAGCTGGGAAGGAAAGGATAAGCTAAAGGCTTGAATAGAACAAGTCATCTTTCACAAATTAAGTCATATTTGCTTTAAGGAACAGTCACTAAAATTCTCCCAGTAAAAAGTAAACAGTACAGTGAGGGCACACTGTATCAGGAGCCTTTGGACACTTGCTATTCTCTAAATGCATGCAGTAAAACATGCAGTTTGTTATCTGCCACTGAGGCTGTGCATTTTTCTTCATGGTTTGCTTTTGTTTTGTGTGTGTAGTCTGTGAACCAACTAGCAATGGAAACAAGAAGGGTGATGAAAGGAAATCATTCCAGAAAGACAGCTGCATTCGTCAGGGTAGGTCTGACTAATAAACTCTGAGCCTGCTTTCTTTGCAGATAATACTGTCTGCTGCCACCTAAGTTTATAGTTTTTGCAAAACCAGTATGTTGGTGGTTTTTGACACTGTTTGCAGTCCCATTTTCTCTTGTTACCAGCAGTCTTTCCTCTCTAAAGCCACAAGATGCTGTTTAAGAAAAAAAAGACCCAAACTATCTAATAGCAGCTTTGTGTTGAAAAAGAGCAGCAAGATTGGCTCCCTCTCCAAAGGAAGGTTCACCAGAGAGGTGTTTGTATGAATTCTGGAAAGCTCAGCTTTCCAAATTATATTTGAAATAACATAACAAATTTCTATGTAACTTGGTCACAGAGAGAATGGGAGATGGGGTAAAAAAATATATTCAAACTTCTGTCTCATGATATCAGTGCTGATATGCTGAAATCAGGATTTGAATTTCAAGCTCCTTTCAGCTTTAGTGCCTCTGAGTCTGTGTAGGAATGGTCAAATGTGCTTTGAGCTATGCACAGGCCATCACAGGATAGCCAAGTTGCTTGTGTTCCCTTCTTCTAACCTGAAACGTGGCAACCAGGATGTGTCCATCTGCACGTGAGAAGCTGTTTGGGCTTCAGTTCATGGCACCTGTGCGTGGTGTCCTGGGCAGAGGATGGCTGGGCTGACACTGGCCAGCTTCTCTCTGCCTGGGGGCTCCTTGCTCCACCCAGGGGTTTGGGCTGTGCCTGTAGGTGTGCAGCTGCAGCACGCTGGGCTCGGTCTGCCTTCTCCCCAGTACACACAGTGCACCTGCTCTGACCACCTTGGCAGATGGTTTGTCCCTGAGGACACTAATCTGCTTTTCTAGTTGGCTTTTGGTCTTGAGCTGCAAGGTGGTTACCTGAGGAGAGAGGAACTCTTTGAGCTACAGTCACAGAGAGTCAGTTTTGAGCTTATCTAGTAATAGTAACAATAAAAAAACAAATTTATAATTATTTTGAAATACTCATTAGAAATTCCAAATTGCTGATTTTGGGCTTCACATAATATTTGCTTTGTCTTGAAAATCTTTCCCAAAACTGATCTGCAGATTTTGATTCCTAATTGTGTATTTAAATCAGTAAGAATTGCTGTAACTCTGAGATAGGAATTTTATTCAATTTTTTTTTTCTTTACTTTAGGCTTGTGTTGCCTTCTGCTTCATTACAATTCCATCTCTGAGCAGTATCTTCACACGTCTTAATCTGTATCTACACTCTGGACAGGTAGCTCTGGCAAACCAGTGCCTTTCTCAAGGTAAGGCATGAATTTGTCTACTTAAAGGTTCTCTTATTTCAGAAATATTTCTAACTGTGAATAATAACTTGGTTGATATCCTAAGTCATATGTATATTTATGATGCAATTAAAATACAGCCCTGTTTCAAACACTCTTAAAGTAAAAACTTCTCATATTAAAGCAGCTCTTCAGTGTGATCTCAATAGCCAAGACAGCTGACTGTAGCTGACATAGTCCTGGCCATGAGGCAGGTTGTCCTAAATTCCTTAAGAATTATGGAAAGCATGGAATGTTCTTCTCCTGCATAATTATACAAGCACTCTAATCACAGATGATGTGCTTTATTATAACTGAAAAAAGAAACAAGCATCTGTGTAGTAGTTCACAGACTGACAAAATTCACCAATGAGCTGGAAAAGAATTCTAAGTTAGGTCAGTGACGGCAGAATCTTGCACATGCATGATAAATGCTTAGCCAAGAAAATGTGCCACTTTATCAGAGTGAAACAATGGGGTAATATCAGGTCATATGAAGACTGAAAAATATATTTTCTTGGTTTTGGATCTGACTTATTGATTGAACCAGAGCCTGAGCACATTTTCAGCTATCCTGGTAGTTCAGTGTTAAGTAATAGGAGATTCTGACAAAAAGTGATTTGGGGAAAAAAATGGGAGCTATTCTGGCACCAAAATGAGCATTAAGTCTGTATTACAATTTAATATGATCTTGTTCCTGTTCATGTTACAAATGGAAGCCAGTTGTGTATTCCAAATTCTTCTTACACTTTCAACTGCTTGCAGTATTTTTCTTTTGCTTTTTAAAGTGATGTCATTCTACTTTGTTTTGCAATTTTAATCTTGACTTTAAATGTCTGCTCTCCAATGGTAAATGCTTTTTTCCTTTACACGTTTTCAGTGGAGCTGTGAGAGTAATAAATTGGATTACTTTGCAACATCTTTTGTTGTGGCTATTAATTCTTTGTGTTAGCTCTGTGCTTCTTCACGAAAGCTTGTTTTCCAAGCTCTGCATTTACCAGCAAGTTCCAGCTGCACAAACAAGCTGACTTAGGATGCTGATTAAGACTTTTTAGTGCACAGTGACTGTTGTATTTCTTTGTTTTGAATCTGATGTTGCCCATACAGCAAAGCAGAGGGATTTAGAGTAAAGCTGACTGTTGTGTCCAAGTTTGTTGTGCAAATAAAAGATCTGCAAAGTCTGTTGTTGTGCAATTAGCATTGTGCAGTTTCTTTGTAGGTAACAGAGTTTATATAAAATGGGCCCACTTTTTCTTCCTATGGTGTTTTATTTAATTGACCAGCTTACCTTATCCTGTATGGCAGTTTTCATTGTTGTTGCTGTGCTGCAGAGCTTCTCTTACTGGAATCAAACCCAAAGCAGTTTTTCTGTAATATTTGGTCTTTGAGGATTATACTCTGATCATGTTGGGACCCACTCTGTGATTTAATATCTTTCAACTTATAAACTGCTTTTCCACTATTTTTGTGATCTCGTTCTTCTCTCAGTGAGACTCCTGGGCCCCAACAATTGTCCATATTTTTCAGTGTGAGAGTTTACAAATGTGCACAGCTGTTTCTTGACACACAAATACAGTGCACTCACTAAACAGTTAACAGGATCCCTATCCTGAAGTCTTTTAAGGTAGCAGGTATATGCAAAGTATTATGAACTCAATCTCTAAACCACGTGCTTATTAACCCCACTCTCCTGAATTTTAGACCCACAAACTAGAGAGAGGAGCATTTGGTTCATCTTTGCTTTTGTTAAAATGAAGCAAGAGCAAAACTGATGTTCAGTAACTCACTTCATTTACCAAGGTTTTATTGTTAGGCACTTTTTTTGCTCCCTTAGCAAAGCTATTTTGGGTATAATTTCTACTCAGAGACGTGTCATTTGCATGAGTAATTTAGCATGTGTTAAACAGTTAGGCACTGTCTTGGGACATTTTTTGTGAACTGTCTTTCCATATGTTGATGCACTCAAGTCACATAATGTGTCTTTGAAAGTTACTTTTCACACAGTTTAATCTGAATCTCAACTGAATGAGTAATAAGTAAGAAGTACTGATTAATTCATTACAGCAAATTTCACTCCAGTCAGTTAACTGAGCTAACTGGTGCCAATTAGACACTGATCTACTAAAACCAGTGCAGCATGAAGTGAAGATTTAAGAGCGTGCCATTAATGATAGCATTAGGCCAGGAAGGGAAATTGTGCCTTGTCTGTAACCTTTATTTCATGCTGATTTGAATTAGCTTAATTGGTTTAAAATTGTGGAGAGAAATAAACCTGAAAGGTAATGTGCCTGATCCACTGAGTCAGCAGTGGTGCATGCATGAGTGTGTGTGCATGCACGTCCTCCTTGAAGATTCCAGCTGTTGTTTTTAGCAAGGTAAAGTCTTGGATTTGTCTCAGTTTTAAATTCCTATGAGGAGTCCAGCTGTTTCAGTGAGTTGGCTTTTCACTTAAACACATAACAAAATTGAGTTCCACAACTTCTGTTGGCAATAGGAAGATTTCTCTAAATTGCCAGTGTATCTATCTTGAAAAAGGAGGATGTGCAGGTCATAACAATAAATGAATTTATGAGTCTGAGGATTGCACTGGTAAACTATCAGCAATTGGAGAGCCACAGCTAATCTGCTTATAGCTGGAAGAGTTTGGGTTTTGCCTCACTCCCAGGCTCAAGGGGCAGCAGTAGCAGACCATCAGTCCCCGTGTCTCGCTGTTCCCATTTCCTCTATCCCAGCCTTGCCTGCTGGGATTTGCCACACTGTTAATCAAATCAAGTGTTTGAACTCATCCAAATACTTCAGTATTAGAAAATTGTAATTTATCCTGGAATAGATTTTCTTTAAGACAATGAAACTGGGTCAGAACTCTGAATTTATAGGCTCATGAAACTCCAGCATTAATACGCAGACGGATGTCTGTCTGAGAATGTTCAGTATGTATTAAAAATGACTGTTGTCTCTTTCATCTCCAGCTCCCAAAACCTGCTTTGAATAAAATGAATTTGTAATTATGTTTAAAGTGTTTTAGGTGAATTGGTCCTGGTTGCATAGTTTGTGCCTCTGGAGAGCCTATTAAGAGCCCACCTTTGAAAGGAAGATGCTAGATTTTACAGAGATGAGCTTTTCATTTTTCTTAGCTGAGCCACTGAGCACTGCATGCTGCCAACAGAGAATAATAAATTCTCATTGGTCATGCTTTCTGTCGTGGGGCTGCTTGGACTAAATTGAGATTAAATGCATGCTCCATTGTGTCACTCTTCTGGACTTCTGAGATACAGGTATGATTTTAATTGCACATATTTCCTTCCTGTGGAAAATGCTACTTTTGTCTGTCAAAAAAGAGACAGCATGAGTTTTTAATGTTTGGTCACAGCATTCAGCAGGTAGGTAGAGATGACATAACTTTCTGGTAATGTGTGTTAGCAGTATTTTTGTTTTAAAGGCTGTGAAATCTTTGCCTCAGTTGAGAAATAACGTGCTGAGTGAATAAGGTAATTCAGCTGATTTTGTGTGACTAATTTCACTGGGATATTGTCAAACATTAAACTTTATAAAAATGGAGAGCCTGTCCCTCAGATCAACTGCTGCAGACCTTTGGTTTAGCAAATGTAGATTTAAATTCTTAGTGCTTAATGTACTTCTAGGTATTTGTTCTGTTTTCCATTTGTGCCTAAAACACAGTTACACAGTAGATTGCAAAAATAATTTCTTTTCTACTGCAGAAAATGTTACTTTTCCATGAGTGTTCTCTAAAGGCTTCAGTCACACTCTGGAGAAAGTATGGTATGGAATATCTAACAAGTAATTTTAAATCATAGTCTAATAATGGTTTAGAGTATATTCTCAGTAGCATTAGGTAACAGTTTTTAGTATTTCTTCCTAATCTCCTGAATCTTTATGGATCCAAAGAATATAAATAGAGAGAATTTGAGTTAAAGAATTTGGAGAAACAGGAACCTGAAGAGATTTTCCTCTTAATTACAGATACTGTGACTTCTTGGCTCATATTTCTCTGGTGAGATTGGTATATGCTGTCTCTGTTATCTTTTAAAATACTGCTTTCCTTGAAGGCAATAAGAGCTTTGGGAAAAGATTGATGTCATACTGTTTTCCTTACTAGAAACACGAAGTGTTGCTTCCTTTGGACAGAACTGTGACCTCTGCTGTTACCTGGGACTTCCACAGTGGGAGACTTCTCCTATTTCCTGAGCTTTTTCTTGTTCCCCTCTTTGTCCCAGCCAATCACTTTTCCGTATGAGGTGAGAGGTGACAGCTCTGTCTCTGTAAGCTTTTCAGACTAGTACTTTATATCAGTTTGTCAGTTCTTCAAGTCTGTCTAGCCCATGACCTGTTTTTGAAAGTGTCTAGTAGCATCTACTAGGGAAAAAATAATGTAGAATGATGCTTCTTGGCTTTCAGGTGCAGGTGATTTAATACATCCTTCAACAAAGCTTGTGTAATGCCCAGGCCATGGTATTTAATAAAATAGATGGACCAGTCCTCAGGAATTTAATTTTTTAAATCAATTTTTACTTTCTGGCCTTTGTAACTTCATGTGGTAGTGAGTTCCACAGTTACCTGCTACTTGGAAGTCTAATGTTTAGGGATTTGTTTATGTTAAATGTTAGGTGAGGGGCTCAGAGCATGCAGCTGATCTGCTGGAGCAGAATTCAGTCATTCCTGATTCATTTTCTTCTTGCTGTCTGTGAGATGATGTAGTTGGTAAGTTCCTGAAGAATTTGTTGTCAGTGTTGCCTTTATTCCTTATTGCCAATAAGGAAACAGTTCCATGCCCTAGCACCTTTTTAATCTCTTTTTCCTTTTGGAAATAGGAAGATTAGGACTAGGTTAGATTATTCCAGGTATAAATGCATAACAGCAGTATAAATGATACAATGACACCTCAGTTTTCCATTACTCTCCTAGTGATTCTTATAATTGCCTTGCCTTTTCAACAGCTGTTTAGGATGTAGTTTTCAGGAAACCATCTATAATGACTCCAGAATCGTTCATGAGTGTAAATAGCCTATTTCGAGCTTCTCTTTCTATAGTTATAGCAAGGGCTGTCTCTTTCCCCACATGCCTTACTAATATTAGAGTTCATCTGCTGCTTTATTGCTCAGAATCATGAGATCCATCTGCAATGCTTTGCAGTCACGTTCCAGACCAGTCTGCAAACATTGTCACCTCCCAGCTCATCGTAAGGACATGTCTGCAAAACCTTAAGGAATGCAGTAGTCATTTTGCTCCACTGTGAAAACTTGTTATTCCCTCTCCTTTCCCCATACACCCCATCCATTATTAAGTTATGTACCCTCATGAGGACTTTCTTCCTTATCTTCCTTCAGCTTAGTTGTTTAAAGAGCCATTTCTATAAGGATAAATATTAAAAGTTCTTTTAAATCTAAATATTTATTAACTGAGTTACTTTTAAACACAGTCTTGCTGGTTCTTTGGAAGACTTGAGAGACTTCTGAGGAATGATTTCTCTCTGCAAAAACCATATAGACTTTCCAGCCTTGTATCATGTTTTTCTGTATGTCTGCTCATTTGATTTTTTTTTTTTTTTGGCCTCATAATAACATTAGAAACAATAGTATTTAACTGCAGCATTTATTATTTCAAAATTTTCAGTATTACTGGTGGAGCTTTCTTTAGAAACTGCTGCTGATGTGGTACCTCACAGTCTTTAGGGATTACATGGAATTTAGAGAGGCAGGCTGAAATTTGTGGTTGATTTTTGGTTTGTTTTTTTTCTGGGTGGGAGGGAAGGCACTGGCGTGGGGTGTGTGTTGCATTTACTGATTACACCTTAAGAATAAAACAATCTTGTGTCCAGTGTCCTTGCTGATACTGTGTGATGGCCCTGTACGAATCTTCCACTTACGCCTCTGCACGCCTTTGAGTACTAATGCCTTGTAACAGTCTCTGATCAAGCCATGCCTAAAACTGGCTCTACCAAGCTTCATCCACATAATTACCTTTTTATCTGCAGCTACTTCATAGCATGAAATAGTATGAATTAGCATAGTACATTCCAGCTCACCAAGTAGCAGTGAATTCATTTTCTAATTTCTGCTTTCTTCCTTCAAATAATTCTTTGTTGTTTCTGGATTGGAAGTGATGTACAGAGAACTTTAAGATGGAGAACAATTTGCAGCAGTTCAAGGGAAAACCACATTTCAACAATGTGGCAAAACTCTCACAGTGACCTCACCAATGTGAGGAGAAGGAGATTCAAATGATTAGAATGCTTGGTTGTCAAAACAGTAATGGATTAATTTATTTAATAGAAAAAATAAGGTAACAAAACTGCCATGCTTGCCTCCCAATAATTTTTTGCACTGGAGTACAAGCTTCATTAAATTTGCAACATCTGTTGGATGTGGAAGCAAAATCTTCAGAGTATTAAATTAGGTTTGACAGTGTTGTAAGACAGGAAAGTGGCGTGGAATGCAGAAGATGTGCATGGTCCCTGGTTTTGTCCTTTGGGTGGACTTAGCCTGGTGTAATTGTACCCGTGACTAAAAATACTTTGGGTAGGTATGTCAAACTCGCTCCCTTTTGCTCTTTGAAGGTGGACTTAAGGAGTTTAATTGTTTTCCCATCTCTGACTTTGTTCCTCCTTATTTTTATCTGCCTGAAATCTTAAATTCGTACAGTTTAATTGGCTATCAGAGATACAGAAAATACAATGCAAGCTGAATTTTTATATAGAGATTGATATATAGAAATATATGGAGGTACATGTAGTTGTGTGTAGGTATAATTAAACCTCTACATGTGCCATCATGAATACTGTCAATAGCAAAACATTCAACACCAATTTCACTTGCTTTTTCTTCTGTGGAAGGCTATTTCTGGAAGTGCTGACTTGGATATCCAAGACTATTAGTTTTTGTAGCCTGAAGGTCAGCATGTATGCTTGGTGAAAAGATTTATAGGATTATGGTACACCAAAATGAAGGAGCTGCTGTGAAAGGATGAATTCAGTGAAGTGTGAAGTATGTTACGTTTGGAGCACTGCACAAGATATAAACAACAGTCGGGGAAGCTTCATCATGGTGATTTGTTGTAATGCACAGGCTGCTCTCCCCTTATCCAGTGTACAGTGGTTCACTTTAGAAGCAGTATTGTACTTTAGGCAGATAAGAAAACAGCATCCTTCATCAGAAGAAGCCTTTTTAATCAAGAACCATAACAAAACATGTTGTGGTTTTCAGTGCTTTTTAAGTGGTTCCTTATATCTTTTGGAAGCCAGGAAAAGCGATGCATGGTTTTGTTTTGAAACATCTCTACAGTAATAGCAATAGTCTAAAAAATTTTAAAGATGCAGAGAAACCATCATTGCATAACATCATAATTAATGTAATTCAGAATGAAACACTGATGCTCATTTCATACTTGAAAAAATAGCATGTCTGTGACAACTTTTTTAGTGAGCGTCTTCTCCAAACTCAGAGCATGTGCGCATACTCTGACACCTCTCTGCCAGGATGGTAATGTTCAGAGGACAGGTCATTTTCTGCAGTCTGTAATAAAAACATTTGCATTGATGTGCATTTATTTTTGCTTCTTATGAAGCACGTATATCTTGGATAAATGTGCTTTTAGTGTTCCAGGATAAAACCATTTCATAGTTAGCACAGATTGGCAGGACTTACTGCAAAATGAACATATTCTCCTTCGCCAGTTCTTTTGGACGTACCAACATGAAATACAGCTGTTTTGTGCTGTATTGCCTTTTTGGCTTGCCTTGCTGCACGGGGTGGGGAAGCAAGGGGAAAAAGGCAAGGAACAAAGATTAAAGTGTGGGGCAAGAGCCTCAGTCTCGCCGTTGTGCTGGGACAGTGACAGTGTGTGGGGTTTGCAGGGTGGCCCTGTGGCCGTGGGGGCAGCAGGCACATGGAGCCAGCCCGGGAGCAGCAGCTGTGCCACTGCCATGGACAGGGCAGATGGCATCACGGGCACTTTGTGGCAGCACGGGCAGGTCGGTGGTGTGGGCAGGCACCTGCGGGGGAGCCGGGCACTGCTCGCAGCAGCAGGAGGAACCAGGGAGCTCGTGGCTCTGGAGCTGCTCATTCACAGCAACGGCAGGTGGCAAGAAAAGTAAATTGAATCAAACTTCAGGTCTTCAGATTGAAGATGAGAGGTTTTGGGTTTGCACTATGGCAGAAGGTTAGAGCAGAATGTGCAGGATTGTGATTGCTGGGAGAGCAGGCTGTAAATTAGGGTGAGGTACTTTGCAGCTCTTTTCACTGTGGACGCTGCTGCACAGGTCATTCTCGTCCTGTCACAAAATAACTTCAGAAGGCAGGAGCACAGACATGGGTACTTTGGTATGCAGATTATTCTCTAAGGCACATTTTTTTCGTTTGTCTGGCCACATGTTTTTATTGTATGGCGATGTGGGATGTATACTTTTGGTTTTTTTCTGATGAGACAACTGTGGAAGTGACAGCGATTCATTTACTTGTGCTAGAATGAACATCTGCTGCTGCCTTCCTTCCTCAAATAAAGCTCAGAGAAAGATTACATACCTTCCTTTGGGTTGGCTGTCTAAACTTATAAGTTGTTTGAAATAAACATTCTTTCACCTCAAAATAAATGTGCAGAATAAAAGGAAGGACAGTGTTTGATGGAAGGGGTCTGCATTCTAAGCACTACAAAGTCCAGAAGGGCTTGAGCACTTGTATGCTGAAAAAAAGTAAGAGTGAGAAGAACTACAGTTTTTCCAAAGCACATGTTTCCCTGGTATTCCTCATAAGCTTAAATTAGATATCAGTTGGTACTATATTTAGCAAATTTGCTTGGAGTCTCAAATGAATTTTTCCAGAGCAAGCTGCGCTCCTGGAAATGCCCATGCCTGCCTGTCAGTGGTATCTCCATCCCAGCCATGTAACACCTCGTGGCTTTCACCAAGAATTCTGCTTTTGCCTTTGATAAAATCTGATTACATGGCCTTGGTCTGTGTTCCTGTAAAATAAAGATATGGTATTAATTCTGAAGGATGCTTTGAAGTATGTGGCTCAACAACTTCAGTGGGATGTGGATACTTGGATATTCTGAAATGTTGCCAAGAAAGTGCAAAACAATGTTGCTGTCAGAAATTTTTTGTGAACTCAGCATATATGGGAGGTCTTCCAGTGTAAGAGGGAAAATACCGTTGCTTTTAATTTGTGAATATTAAGAAACTGAGGAATAGATGTTCGAGTGTTTGGAATTTATATTTTTGTAAGATTAGAGACATAATACAGAGTTTGAAAAACCTCCTCATAGCTATTTTGCCAAGGCTGTAATGGTGGATGGTTTGTCTAATTCCTGTATTGTGATTCTTGGAAAAATTTCTTTTATCTAGGTAACCAGCAATACCCCAGGTTCTGGTCCTATATTAATATTTTACTTTTAGGGATTTTAAATAATTCGAAAAATGAAGTTGTTGGTATTTCCTTAGAACTTCAACAGCCTTTTGTGAATGAATTGGTGAACAAGATTGCATGAGCCTTTTTCCCCCCTTTGGATTCCCCATTCTCCTGGCATAAGCATTTCTTTGATAAGTCAATTTTGAATCATGTGCTAATTTCTTATTCTATATGCAATACATATGAAATGATGGTGTCTCCTTGTTATGCAAAGGAAAAGAGTTATAATTTCAGAAGTCTTGAGTGATGTGGGAACTTCCTTTGGAGAAACAGCATCATTTGATTTAACACAGATTTCTCAAGAATCAGACCACTGCTGAGTCTTGGGTTTCTTTGCAGTTAAGGACGTTCATTTTCTGTAATCTATTTGAAACGAATTCAAAGCAGCCATTGGGTCAGAGGCATGACTGCCACCACAGCTGGAGCGATGTAACAGCAACTCTATTTTTATTTTGCAGCTGATGCTTTTTTCAAAGCTGCAGTGAGCCTTGTTCCTGAAGTGCCAAAAATGATCAGTGTAGATGGAAAGATGCGACCTTCTGATGCCTTCCTCCTCGAATTCCTTTGTAATTTTTTTTCCACATTATTAGTTGTTCCGGTAAGTTGAGTGTGTATGAATAGCTCATAAGTTAGTACAGACTATTTTGACTTTCCTGTTTAAAAATTTAGAGTAGACTGAGCTTCTGGAGTGGGAGAGGCAGTGGTTAGTTTTCCATGAAAAGATGAACTGATCTGCTCATTGGCTGCAAAATCAGTCACCCCAGTGCAGCATGAGGAGGCAGAACAATTGTGTGGAGGTGGAGGTACAGCAATGCCACTCTCAGTAACATCTCTCATAAGTGGATTTGGGGTAGAGTGAAATCTCACCATCATTTAATTGTGTAAACATCACTTACTGGTTTATTAGCTAAGTACTCAAGAAACTCTAATACATGAGGATGGGAAAAAGATAGAGCTCTAGTTCCTATGAGTTTCAGTTACTTTGTTATAGGTTGCCTAATCATTTGAGTGAAAACAATAATTGGAAAATGTGTTTTGGCATAACCTTCCTCTTCTGATGAGTATTTCACAAAGTACTACCATTCTACACTCTTCCAGGTTTTAACTAATTGTCAAGTTTAGAGGGAGATGTCATCTTCCCTGCAGTATTTTCAGTTATATCTAAAAGATGAGGGGAAATTGTAAATTAATCTGGAAGAACAGAAAAAAAAAAGTTTCATTTGTTCTTGGAGAGAGTGGGTTGTTCCTCCTTGCTGAAACCTCAGCGGTTTTCTCCTTCCTAGTTCCTTTGACTGCATGTTTGGTGAAGCAGCACACAGCATGGTGGTGTCCCAGTCCTTGTTGTCAGAGCTGTGGATTCCCCCTAGCCCAGTGGAAGGGCTCTCCCAGGCTGTGCACGTTCAGGAACGTGGAGGAGCTGTGTTGTTGGAAGGGAAGGGGAAGGTGCCCCTGGGATGTGTCATTGCTGCCCACTGACTGCAGAAGTCAGGCTTTGAAGGAAGGCTGTGGAGTGACTCGGATCATGAACGGGTGATTGAAGAAGGGAGCGATACAACTCTCAGATTCAGTAATGAAAAATAACTTGTGATGAGATGCCAGGATTCAGAAATTAGCTTCCCTAACTTTGTTCCCTATTTACAGAAGATCAAAAGGAAATGTCCTCTGTGGACTGTGATTTGTCCCATGTATCTTGGTGCCGCTGCACCAACTGCCAGCTGGAATTAGCCCAGTGCAGTATTAAAGCTCCTTGTAAAAACTTCCAGCTTATGCAAAGCAGAGTCTTTCTTTTCATTTCATGTTAAAAGATTGTTGATGGTCTGTAACTGACTTCCTAGTGTAGGTGTTCTTCTGAAACTCATAATTACATGAGTAATACACTACAGCTTACTGATACTGTTTTAATAACAAAACCCACCCAGTGTTTAATTTTAGAGGCTTAGCTGTTAAGAAGCTGACAATTAATTTTCTACTGCTCCCCCATGACTAGAAAACAAAGCATTTCAAAGTTTGTCTGTGGAAGCTGCCTGGATCATATTCTGGTTATGGGTCAAATGGGTGTTTTAGATGGAAACTGGAAAAAATCTTTAAAGGATTTGCAGGAAGCACACTTAAGAAAAGTAGCTGTCAGCTTTAATTATATTGTAGTTTTGCTTTTGTAGAGCTCATACTGTGACTCTACACCACTGAATGACTGCAAATAATCCTATTTTTGTTCCAGGGTTGTGGTGTTGGTTTTGACCTATCTTTTTTCTTTTCTGTAGGACCATCCAGAACAAGGAGTGTTGTTTCTTGTGCGAGGATTACTAAATGTGATCCAGGATTATACTTGGGAGGATAACAGTGATGACAAAGTCAGGATTTATACTAATGTTTTGCATCTGCTCTCTGCAATGACTCAGGAAGCATATATCTACCATGTAGATAAAGGTAATACTTAAGGGGGGCTCTGGCTCCTTGCATTCCACCAGGACATTTGTAGTATTGTCTCATCACCATAGCCAGTTAATGAAGACCAGTGGTAATCAGTCTCACAGAATGGATTATTCTTCTATCCAGTTCCAGGTATTGTAACTTAAAATAATCCCAGGAGCTGGCTTTAGAACAGATGCACAGTCTGCTCTTTAAAGTGAATCTGTGCAGAGTGGGTTACTTAGTTTGCTTCTGGTGGTGTTGGTGCAAATGCTTATAAATGTGAACTTTTCAAGTAAAGATTAGAACATTATGCATAGGAAGGATTTTGTTTTAATCTAAAGTTTATAAACCAACTTGATTTATACTTATCATTGGTGTTTCATTCACATTTATTAACAATTCCAGTTTTCAGAAAGTAAAGCCTAGTCTTCATCATTTAAATGGTGTATTTGCTGCTTTGAGGGCAGGCTTTCAGTTTTGGAAATAGCAGTAACTTACAAAAATCTTCAGAATAGCTAAAAAATTTTAAAGATTTTACATTTTAAAACATAGCTATCATCTTTTTTGTAATAATTTTTGGATTATTTTGATATGCTTTAAAATTTGAATATTTGCCTTCTGATTATAGAGTATTAAATTAAGATAGAGTAATAATTAAACATTTAAAGCATCCTGGAAGATTAGTGAGTCAGAGAGGCCAAGCTGGTTTGACTTTTTCTTTCAGTTGCACAGGACTTTCACAGAGGGGCAGGCTGGATTATGTTCTGCAGTTCTTTTGGTGAATAGTCTGTCAGATTTACCACCCATGACAAAATATCTCTTGCAGTTAGCAGCACAGAAAATAGCTGTCAGTTGAGCTGCTGCTCTGTAGTAAATCTGCTGTTCAAATTCTGTAAGGAAGTGTGGTTTAGCTGCTTTTTCTTTCACTCCATTTTTTATATGACCAAAATAGCTGCATAATCCCAAAATGAAAAATCTGAATTAATTAGATTTTAATGGAGACAAGCATGGAAATATAAATTAGTAATTTTTCCCCTGTATAGTATGGGGATGGGGTTTTTTTCAAGATGGACTTTGCACCTTAGCTTCTTAAAATGAAGTTTACTTGAAAATGGGGGATTCATCTTTTATCTTTTCCACTTTCTGATTTACCTAGAATATACTTAAACATACAAATTTCTTTTAACCTACTTCTTAATAGAACGTAAATAAATTAGGGCAAAAGACATGTTTAAAATCACAATTATATAAGCTGTAAAAACTTCAAGAGCTCTCTCCCTCCAAAGAAACCTTTAAGGTATTTGAAACTGAAAATACACTTTTGAATTTCTATCCATGACTTTGAGGTAATCACGGTTTTATTTTAGGGAAAAAAAAATAAAATGCAGTTTCTTTTGAAAATCTGGTTATTTTCACTAAATGAAACACAAATTGTTTGGCCCAGTGCTGCTGCTATTGAAGGTGATGGCCACACTCTTCTAAACTGATGAGAGCAGGGAGTTTTTCTCTGTAGAAAAGGTGAAAACTGACATTATGTGTTGCTTTACATTAAGTTTAGCAGATATTTGTGAGCCTGGCTGCATCCAGGAATACAGGACTGGCTTTAAGCAAAAGATTCTTCTCAGTGTTTTGTTCCTAAAATCAAAAGGACATAGCAGGCAACCAAGTGGTGGGCACTTAAAAAACATTGTTCTGTTCGTGCTTCATGGAGGAAGGTCATTTTATAACTTCCAAATGTGGTCTTCTATCAGTATATGATGTTTTCAGTAGCAAATAAATGTGTAGCTCTTCAGCTCTTAAGCCTGATTTCACCTCTGCAGTTGATTCCAATGATGCTCTGTATGGTGGAGACTCCAAGTTCCTGGCTGAAATCAATAAACTGAGTGAAACAGTGGTGTCACAGATCCTGGATCATCTGAAAACCCTGGGAAAAGAGGAGGTATGTTCTTACTCAGCTCGATTCAATACAAAACCAAAAGTAATCTGGAGTTGAAGGAACAGACCACCTTTGACCAGGAACTGGTCTTTTCAGAACCTTCAGGAACCTCATAACAAAAGGAAATTGGGTATTTTTACTTGTTTAGAAAGGGAGTCCATCATGTAGGCAGGCTTGTGGTGGAGACACCTAATGATGTCCAGTTCTGTAATGAGCAAAGTGAGAATTCACAGTTAGTCTATTACTGGGGAAGATACAATGAAAGTCACCTATAATTACAAAAGTTTCAGATCCCAGGCACTAGGATGATCTCAGGAGAGGTACAGAGGGAAGAAAAAGTTGTTTTGTCTTTACCCTGACTTTAGTATATTTGTTCAATATAAAACAAAGAAAACTCTAGGCAGCTTATTGGATTTCTTGATTGGAATTCAGAGGCTCTGAGGGATCAAATATAGCTTAATGGATTGTATGTGAAAGGCAGGTGACTAATGTTTACTGAAATAATGAGAACTCACTGTTCTGTTAATGTACCTGTTTCTGAGAATGGACCCTTCCACAGCTTCCTAATCACCCCTTACTGGATGGCTTCTATTGATAGAAATCTTGTGGCTTGTAGCCTGGAATGGGAGGGCAGGGCATGATTGATTTGATGGAATTTTTTAGATAGACTGCTTGCACAGAAGCCCAGAGTGTTTGCCAATACAGAATGTGTTAAGTGATACATATTGGGAAGACACTGTGCTAAGTTTAGCCTCTTCTCTGCTTTTGCTCTCCTGTTTGTCCTTCTTTGAGCAATTGCACAGATGTAAGATGAATATATCCTTTGCTCAAATCCTCTACATCACTGTATGCATCACCACAGTGAACAGGAGTTCTTTTTCAGAACAGTAGCAGCAGCAAACAACCATGCTAGGACAGCTAAGAATGTCCAACCAGGACTTGGAAGGAAGTTTTTAACAGTTTTCAGGACTGTGGGTTATATATTAGAGATTTTTTTTCCATCTGACTCCTGTATGGAATTTGTGGGTAGGAATGTTTGTAGGGTTTGAAAGCCATGGTTTCTGAAAGGCCTTTTTTGTTTGTTTTCTGCTTTCAAGCACGCTTTGAGTAAGGAGGTGCTGTGTTAGTTCACTGAAGCTGTTGTTGCATAGAAAACAGGATTTAAAGCTAAGCAGCACAGATAGAGGTGCTTGGCCTGCCTTTGCCTCTGCAGCCTTGGATTTGCTGCTCTGCCCGTCCTTATTTACTGAGAGGGACCATTTGTTTTGCTTTGTTGAGTAAAAGTCATTGAGAGATTTAGATGAAAATTGCTTTGTAAGAATTGAATAGTTGAGGAAGTTGTTGCTGAGGAAATAGAAGTGCTGAGAATATTGTCAGAGATCTCTAATTGTGCTAAAGTAAAACTGGTCATAAAATCACTGGTATTTGGATTGCTTCCGTGTTGGTGACCTTTTATTAGTCATCTTCTTGGCTGCTCATTTAAATGAACAAGCCTCTGATGATTTTGTGTTTTTATTGGTTCATTTCCTTTAAAAGCTATAAAGGAAAATCAGTTTTTCTCACAATAAAATCCTTTCACCAAAATGGCAACTTGGAAGAGAACAATGCATCTTATTGTTAACCCAGTGTGGTCTTTTCACAGGATTAGAGAATGCTTCATTTATGTGACAGTGCTGGAATGGTAATTTTTAGTTCTGGACAGTTCTGAAAAGTTCAAGCTGTTTCTGGTCAAGGGAACATGTAGCACTGAATCCTCTCTGCTTTGTGTGGGGGGAATACTGCTCTTACACTCCTTAAGGTCCCTCCTGAGCAATTTTAGGGGAAGTAGCTACAAATGTAGTGCAAATATGTTCGTATCACCAGGGCTTCAGTGAAAAGAGTAGCAGGGAAAAAACATCTTTGGTTAAATAAATAAATAAATAAAGTAGAACAGACTGGGGGGAAAAAACCCCTGAAGTTGCATTAATTTAGATTGATAATAGTGGTCTCTCTAAAAATATATAGCTATGGTGCTCTAAGTGCAAGCTTGGTTGGTGGGAGGGTGATTTCAATGCAGTTATAGGGAGTCTTGAGTTACAAATGTGTCAGACCTACATACTGTGCTGTGCCAAAGTGGGATGAGATGTAGGAGTCTTGTGTAGTTACTTCATTTGCAGCAGCTTATGTTGATTTACAACTACTGCTGTTTGTTGCATTTTGAATGGAATATGAAAACTATGCCTGTTCTCTTATGTCTGTAACTACTGCTGTGTGTTACAAACCAAGTGTCCTTTGAACGTGTGAGAGTTCAGAGAACCCGGTGAGGTTAAGCTGGCTGTTTTGGGATGACTATAAAGTAATATGGGAATATTCTTGTTCTCATCACAGTCCCTGAAGCGGCAGAGCCAGCTGGCACTCTATTTCTTTAACACCATTCTGGCTCATGGGGACCTACGAAACAACAGACTGAACCAGCTTTCAGTCAATCTCTGGAATCTCGCTCAGAAACACGGCTTCGCTGACACCAAGACTATGGTAAGGGAGGGAAACAGACAATGCAGAGAAATTTTAGTTCTTGGTATCTTTTTCCACTCTTTATTTGGGAAAAGGTAACATTTTCTTGATCTGAATAAACCTCATGTCTTTACAAGTTAATCTCTTAAAAAAATCAAATTATCTTAAAAACCTCAATGAGTTATTTTTCTAAATGCTGCTTAATGAACAAGCACCGTCTCTTATTTCAAGCGGTCTGTATCTTTCTAGCATTTTAATAGTATGTCAAGCATTAAGGAACCTGAAAGTGTTGGGTGCTCTCTGTTCAGTACAGAAAACTGGCTTTAAGAGAAATACTGCATCTTTGTTTTGGGGAGGAACTGCCTGGTGAAAGCTTGTAAAGTGGCATTTGAGAGCCTTTAAGAAAGATATACATGATAACGAGCTCTGGGGTAAGCAATGCCAAGTGCTCATGCAGACAGTGAAATTTAGGGAAAATCCTGAGACTGTCTGTCTAAAACACATTCACCAAGATGAACTGATGGCCTGTGAAATGAGAAAAGACCCTAAAAATCTCCAAACCCCTTTGTTTTCAAACCCAGGTGAAAACCCTGGAATACATCAAGAGGCGGAGCAAACAACCTGAAATGAGTCACTTCACAGAGCTGGCCCTTCGGCTTCCTCTGCAGTCCAGGACCTGATGAGTGCCTCCTGCAAGGAGCCACCTGCACAAGGGAGCACGGAACCAAGGCCAAACTCACTGCTCCACATTCTGACTGGAGGAGCTCCGTGTATTTTTACTTTCCCTACTGAGACACATTTACTTGGGCACAGTAAAGGTAAAACTGTTCTGAGTGCAATAATTTAACCTGAATTTCTGTATCCAGTTTTACCATAGTATTGTTATTTTAAATGCTGATTTACATTCAGTAAGCAGTATTTTGAACCTCTATGGTTGCAAAAGCCTTTTGAGATCTAATCTGTTGTAATTTTAACAAAAAAGGAAGAAGATAACCTGTACAAACAAATTCACAGCCTCAAATGTTCATCCCTCTTGCAGGATAGTCTTTCTCCTCTGCAGAAAGCAGCATTTCAATGTAATAATCAGACTAAGTTGTCTCTCTGCTTTGGGATGCTGCCAGCATTTGTCTGGCTGGTTCCAGTAGCAGAGAAAAATGGCTGAGGTGTTACTGTTCTAATTTCTACCATACATTTTCACAGACATGTTTATGTTTTCCTTTTAGTCCAGTGGTGTTCTGTAAAATGGAAAGAATCTTTTAAGTGTTGCAAAGGAAAATGGAAATGTACGCAAAGTACTCTGTATTTGCAAAGTACACTATCATGGAATAAAGCAATTTGCAGTTCATCTGTGTGTTCTGGGGGAGTTTGTGTATACAAATTTATCACCTTACCCTTGTGGAATTTAGTTACATGTACTGTTATTATTTCTAATAAAATTTCACTCTCACCACTTCTGCCCCATGGTAAGGAACCATGTTGTGACCTTACATCTATTGCTGCTTTTGCTTAGTGGTAAGTATTTTAATGTGCTAAATCCTTGTACAGATATTGAGATGTATTTTTGCACAAAAATCTTTTTGTTTTGTTAAGGCTAAACAATCTGTTTTGCTAAAACCATACATTTAAGGAGTTAGCAAGCTAATGAATACCACCCAAATTATTAAACCATTCTTGCTGCATGTTTATCTCCTCCGTGGTTACTGAAGCAGGGTACATTTAATAGATGTGATTTTGTGTTCAGGCTGTAAAGAACCAAACGAGGCCCCCTTGGTTCTGGTACAGACTGCACAGATAAGCTGAAAACACTGCAGGAGTACAAGGTAATTGTGAAGTGCCATTAACTGAGAACACCACATTTCCAACCTTTACTACATGGCTTTTAAAATTACACTGATTTTCCTTAAATAATTCTGTAGATAATGAAATTATAGTACTTCATATCATGTTATCATGTCCCACTTCAATTTAGCTTTCCTTCTGGCTGCACTGCACAGAAAACTCTCAGCCAGGATGATTCTTCCTGTTGGCCTTGGAAGCATAAACCATAAACTGGGTAAGTGGATCAACCTGGGAGCTCTCTGAACTGCCAGCTGGTCACAATGAGCAGCTGTGGTGTGGCAGAAGTTGGCCTCTGGGGGCCAGTGTACTGCTCCAAACCCCACATGGAATTGTTCCAGACTCTGGGAGATGAAACTCAGGCTTACGAAGGGCCCAACCATTCCTCCTCCCCAGGCAGGCACCAATTCTTGCCTGTTTCTTTCGAGCACAGTGTAACTTCAGTTTCTTAATTGATGCAAGACTGCCATGAGAAATGCTGCTGGCTGTTTTACTGCTTTTTATTAGTGCAAAAATAGCTCAAGGACAGGCAGAAATCTGGTTAGATACCAAGAGGAAAGTCTAAGTATCTAGCTTAGAAGCTAACACAACCACTCTGAGAAACTGGACATGAGAGATGGTCAAAACCAGAGCTGCACTAAAACTTAACACCATCTGCCACAACAAATGGCACAGCCAGTAATAAGGTGTGTGAGCTTTTCACTACTTTTTGTCACTTCAAGCAGTACATGGCCAGACTGCTCTGGCCTCCTGAATTCTGAACACGTACACAAGTGTCTTGTATTTTGTACTCTTGCTAAAAGGCCAGTTCAAGTACAGGTTGTCTGAAAATCCAAAGGTCAGAAATTTCATTCAGACTGATGCATAATGAACCCAATAAGCACATTATTAAAATTATGTTGCTTTCTATAATTTAGTGAGTCTAGATCTATGTATTTGGTACTGCTCTCCAAAATGCTTTTACTTTCATTTTCAGATAACAGCTGCTGATTGAAAATCCAACTGCCAGAGCATAGTTCAAATATAGAGGATGTTCAATGCTATCCATCACTCTAAAGATGTTAGTTTCTTAAGAACTACTGAGTTAAAAGTCTGCCCTCATCAAATTTGAGGGCACACCACTAGTGTGTCTTCAAAGTAAAGCACCATAAAAGCACCATCACTTTGTACCACTCACCAAAAGATACGAAGATTTTAGAGAACAATAAAATCCTTTTAAATCAGTAAGATACAGATAACAGTAAGTTTATTAAATCAGCATTTAAAAAAAATTACCAAATTCCAGCTAATTGCAGGCATGGCACTCATCTTCAGTCTTTGAAGGAGGCTGTCTCTTGCTTTGTAGAACAAACATGGTGAAGGTTTCAAAACTTTACTGTTCAGATGAAGTGTGGACCCAGCTCCACTGGTATATGCAGTTGAAACCTTGTACCTCAAGTACCTCACAAACTAAATTTCTTGGGCATTTTGTTATTTCAAGTACAAAGATGTGGAAAGTAAAAACAAATTTTGTTCTTTTTATTATTTCAAGAGTTTTAATCTTCAAGTTTTATAGATCTAGATGTGTATTTGTCTATGTATACTTTTTTGTTGGCAGTAGGTTGAAATCCGAGACCAATTCCTCTGTGTTGCTTCAAGTCCATTGCTTTATCAAACTCCATCTTCAGAGCCTGCTGTAACTTCTCCTCCCCTTCCTTGTTCAGAGCCATGTTTGGTTTGTTCATAGTTGCTGAGAGATTTTGGATAGGCACAGAACCCTTTTTAAAGCCACCCATAAGTCTAAAAAACTTCATTTGTTCCTCAGAACTTCTGAAAGTAGCTGTACTCCACTGTCCGAGCTTCGTATCCTGTGAGGCAAAACAGGGTTAACACTAAAATTAAGAAATACCAAGACCAAGGAAGACAATTTCTGGCTGTGTACCGTGAGAACAGAACCAGCTACAAAAGCCTGACAGGGTGACAGAGCTGGAAGCTGTTATTCCATGGGCAGCACCTGTTGAAGGATATGGTAAAAGACTGACCTAACTCTGCCTGAGTGCACCTTCATTAGCATTTCAGGCCATTTAACCTGGAGACAGGGGTTAATGTGCTTTGAGAATCTCCTTTCCCTCTGTCCTTAGGAATCTTGGCTTTCTGCTATCTATTTACCCAGCTCAAAGAGCCAGACAGCATCTCTTATTCTAAGAAAACTGTCAGACTTAATCCTCTTTCACTGTCACTTTATATGGTTATCTTTTCATTTTCCCACTGCCTAGTTAGGGAGCTGTTGTTTCCAGCAGTGTTTTGTAATGTTAGTTGTGGAGACAGTTTTTAATCTGTCTTAGAAGCTTTAAGCCATATTTGCATTCTCATCCCACTAATTACAACTAATATTGTAAGCATGCACAACCAGAGGGCCTCCCCTATCCAACAGGACTGAGTCTACTTCTCTAAAAGCTTCCCCTCCCTTGCAGTGTGCCACATTCTTTGTATTCACTGTATTTGCACTTTATTCTATGAACTAGCTCACCCCTTCACGATTTTCCTTCTGTCTGCAGACTCTGGCTCCTTTCTGAGGAGGCAATGTCCAGGAAAATGAGGTTTCAGTTGTTTGTGGAAAACCCCAGATACACTATAGGATTTACAAAGTCCATGAACTTCAGCTTACCTCAGAACAGGCTTCATTATTAAAGGGTATATTTGACTCCTGAGCTACAGCTATGCAGTCATTTATAAATATTTTTGGCAGGATTTCTGCTCACAATTTTCTCTTTAAAATTGGGCACGATAATAAATGGCAGAATGTCTGATTATTAATTAAACAGACTAAGCTGGCTACATCCAAAGACAAAATGTGAATTCAGTGGTATGTTGATGTCAGCCTGAAATCCTTCCAACAGAACAGTTGTAGCTTGCATGAAACAGTCACTCTCCAGCAGACAGCCAACACGACACACAGCACACTACAAAATACTGCAGGCAAGCTACAGCAGGGTTTTTTAAGTTAAAAGAAAAATGCAAGGGTGGAGTATCATTCACCATCACAGGCCAGAATACCTGGTATTGAAAGGAAGCTACCCATAATACTTCAGTCTTTTGGCCTTGCACAAAGGCAAGCTGCTGTGTGAGCCCAGTCTGTGACAGATACACACAGACACACACGAGCCACAGACAAATAAACCCAGGTCCTCCCTTTGCAATGGGAGACATCTGCACAGATGCAAATATAATTACGGCTTGTCAAAACTCTGGTTTTAAGTGAGCTGCTGGCAGGCACTACACACAGCTTGTGCTGAAGCATTTCCAGCTCACTCTTTGTGGAGCTGATGAATTAGTTTTCACAGCTTCTGTTCTTCTGCGTGCCACTAAACAGAGACAGACCAGTGCCAAAGAACTGAGATCTCCTGCCAAGGATGTCATTTTTCTCAATGACTTCAGAGACTATTAGACAGTTGCAGTTCCAGAGCTACACAGACTCCCTCCCACTCTGTTAGAATCTACAGAAGTTGTTTCTGGCATTTGTTTGAGGCATATTCCAGCTTTCTAGGCATTCTGGCAGTCTTGCAAAACAGCAGGAGTCTGAATTACTAGCAAAGCTTTCTCTCCACCTTAATCTTCTTACCTCTGGCTAAACACTACTGCAAGCTTCCACCACCTTACTGGGAATCTGTCAGGAGCCAGGCTGAGTAGGATGCAAAAGCAAAGAACAAAGAATCATCTTTCAAAGAGGTGGGGCAAAGATGCAGAAGCCACGAGAGGACTGACTCTAAATATCACACACGTGTGTTAACAGCTGTCAGCCTTCACCTTTCCACGTGTCCCTGCTGCTGAATGTGTGCAAAGCCTTGCAGGTAAGAAATCAGATACACTTCAGTGACTGCTGCAGCCACAGCCCAGACATTACTCGTATTTCACAGCAAGCAGAAAATGCTTCTGTAGCAATTTTTGATGGCTCATTCTCCAGGGGAACCAGAGAAAATACTGTTTTTGAGGCCTGATGATGGGAGCACTGTACAATGCCAGCGAGTTCGCTGCTCAGCTCTCGGACTCTTGGCACTGTACCCACTTGTTCTATAGCCTGACCTTAAGCCTGCAGTCAGAAGGAACTCTGTTGTGCCAAGCCACATGCAAAGAAGAGCACAGTGTTTTTTATGGGAGCTTGCCCTGGGACACAGCATTTCCATCGGGTCGAGGCCTAAGCTCACACATACCTGTCCCACTGTGGAACTGAAGGCCTTGGTTCTGCCAGATTCTCTATCAATTTCTTCTTGCAGGGCCTGCCGCCTCACCTGGTGTGCAGAAAAATTACACATGCAGCATTAAGGCACTGTGTCCTGTGTGCTACATGACAATTTATTCACAATGAAATAATAAGAGAAGAATAAAATAATTAGTTACCTTCAGAATTTTGCAAAGATAATTAAAAGTTGCATGAGATCCTTTCACACACTCAACACAAGAACTGTAATTTTTTAGTGATATGTTGAATGAGTGTTTTGCTGTATCAGGTTAATTTTCTAACTGCAGGCAACAGCTATGCTGAAACTGCCAACACTGATGAGAGGCAGAGAAATGTGTATTTAACCTACTAAGTTACTTAGTTCTGACACTGACTGGAGCTGTACATTTTGGACTTAACCCATGCATAAAGCACACTTTAAGCAGAGCTTAGTTTAGTGAAATCTATGCATAGATAAGCAACAAAGCAGTTTTTTTGTATCAATTCCTATGCATATATTAAATGCTGACTTGCTTTAGATCTTACCCGATTAAGACAAAGCATACCTTGTCTATGCTAATTTCATCACAGTTTCCTTTCTTTTCCTGCACAATAATTACACCATCTAGATGTTCCTGTAAAACAGGAAAAAGCTTGTATGATTATTTTTATCCATTCTGGTTAATTAAAATTTACACAGCTCTTACCACAAAAGTAGTTAAAACACTAAGCACTCAGTAGTACTGGGGCAAGAAGAAATAGTCAGATCTAAAATGAAAATGCCAATTAAATCTGTGTATTCCTGTGGAGAAACCTCACAGAGACTTCTTCTTTTAATCAAGATAAATGATTTTTAGATTCACACATTAA
The DNA here is from genome assembly GCF_020740725.1 of Corvus hawaiiensis. NCBI lineage: Eukaryota > Metazoa > Chordata > Aves > Passeriformes > Corvidae > Corvus > Corvus hawaiiensis. The sequence continues at coordinate 1,381,169 of NC_063228.1, forward strand.
AAGGGACCTGCCAACAACACTGGCACACACAGTAACATTTGCAGGCAGAGTAATTTCAGATGAAACCATTTCGTAGAAGCTTAAATTTATACTTGAAGAAAGGCACAGAGAGAATGAAAGTTAAAACAAATTAGAAATTGGAGGTAAAATAAATAAAGGTCTCTCTGAAACAAATAAACAAACAAAAACCAATCAAGAGGCAGCTGCACTGTGCTCCCTCATGGATGATGGTCCCCAAGGAGCTTCCAGTCTGGAAGGAGCACAGGGAGTAGCAAGTGTGATCCATCAGGTGTCTCCTACAATGGCAGCAAACAGGACACCACTGCACATTTGGGAGCCAGGAACAGGGAGCTGATGGAAGAGACAGAGCAGTTCCAGAAGGAATGGATGGGCTGGATGGCAGGATCCACAGGCAACCAGACACTGATCACACTTCCACAAAGCGCAGCCCTTCAGCAGCTTTTGCTCCCAGTGGATGGAGTGCCTAGACCACTGCCCCCAGCCTTGCTTTTCCAAATTTGTAATTAGGATAAGCTTTTGGGACATCCAGTATAACAGGATAAGTAATAAGTCCAGGATAGTGGCAAATGAGAGCCATAAGCTTTAGGCCAGCCTGCAAAAAGTGGCCAAAGGGAAGATCTATTGATACAGCTAACATAATAAACCAAGCATGAACCAGCCAGGGAAACGACAAGGAAAGATTTGTAACGTACTTCTGTCAGCAGAACCTGCTGTTACTTTTTTGAGGCTTTAGTTTTATTAAAAGCCATCAATGCTTTACCTCATTTTCCAAAAGCACCTCTTACACACTGCTTTCACACACACAAGTACATGCACTATTAAAAACACGAGAACACTGCAGGAAGGAGAGCTCATGCTCTTGGATGAAAAGAAGAAACCAAAACCAACCCCCAATTTACTTCTAGATGGCCTGGTACTGTCTTTTCAGATCTACTAAAACAAGCAGGAAAACTGTCCTGACAGGATTCTGCAAACAACTGCAGCATATTTTTTTTTTTTTAGCCAGAAGGAGGGAGCACCCCCATCCCTGCTAATTCCCAGCACAGGGCTGACCTGCTGAGGGCTACTGAGTGGAAAAAACTACCCTCGTGGAGGTGTGCCAAGCCTCCTCCACCTTCATGGAAAAGGAGCACATTCACATGTGGTAGGGTTATGCTGTCTGCTGGCAAACAACATCACAGCTGAGTCCTCACTCCTCCTCACTCTGCCTGAGTTGACTGCAGTGGCATCCAATGAGAAAAACACCAATCATTGATATTAAACAGATATCACTCCACACTGTCTTTAAAATTTGCTCTTTTGCTTGTAGCACAAGCCCAGCAAAGGATTTCTCAAGGCATGCAGAGTGTGTGACATGCTGTAGACTTAAATGTTTCGGGACGATGGCACAGTTAAATGCAAGACCACATTATCAGCCATTTATTAATGCAGTGTCTTTTGGCCTGGCAGGAACTGGAACTCGCTAGAGCTGATTAACCCCGACTTCTCAATAGTCAGATTTTCTCTTAAGTATTTTTTTATTATTAAAGGAGCTGCCTGTGGGAATGAGCAACAAAATATGCATCACCCTACTCCCTTCTTCTCAACTGTTTGCAAGGTATTTTTGCTGTGGTTTCCATTTTAACTGGGCATGCAAGTTTACATCTCATGGTAGGGCTTATCTTGCCTCTACACAATGTCAGCAGCTGCAAGAATCCAAATAATGTCCAACAGTCTCAAAAAAGCAATGCCAATTTAATTAGAAAATATATCCAGCAATAAAACCACCTCGTCCTTTTGAAAGGTCAAAAGGAGAAATCCAAGCTGAAGGCCCCAAACATCTGCTCACCTCATGACTGATAAGCATACACAGTCCCCTCACAAGCCCCTGTGAAAAAGCCTGTATCTGGGTCTCCACATAAATCTGTATTTAATTATTAGCACTGGACACCAGACAGCTGCCAGGTTTCCACAGAACTTGAGGAAACTGCATCTGAGTGCACAACAAAGCAAAGCACACCATGAAGTGAGCTTGAGAAGCAGCTCACACTGTGGCCTGCTCTACCCTTAGTTTACAAAAATCTCCAATGATACTTTATGAACAAGTGCTTGACATTTAAATACGCCAAGCATTCAAAATTCTTGATAAAAAGCAACAGGCATGCAGCTTCCCAACCTATGGAAATAAAAACAACCCCCCGACGACTTGCAGTGTGCTGTTTTCAAAGTGAAGTTTAAGCAGCTAAAAATACAGATAGATACCAACTGATTTTCTGAGCATCTCACAGCTTAATTCCTAATGATAACAGCAGTTGGGCATGCAGGTACTAACTTCTGGTACCCTTAGCTTTAAAACATGACTCTGAGCAGGTAAAGAAGAAAGATTAAATCAATAAAACATGATCTTAATAGTCTAATTTTGGAGAAAAAACCATCAAAGAAAAAACATCTGTATTTCAAATATTTCATCAGCTCCTCCCCATGCTTGTTTTACCTCAGAAATGGCAGTACTGCAAGACTCTGGGATGGGATTTCCTTTAACACTCAGTCTGGTTACAATCCCCCTTTTCCCTTCAGTTACAATCTACACAGCTCTGACATCTCTGTTTTCCTGCACAGATTTATTCTTTTAATTATAACTGTGTACAGCTCTCTAGTATTTTTCTATCAGAATTTATATTTCAATGCTCTTGGCCCAGCCTACACTTAGGATTCCCAGGATTTCCTCTGAAGTTTTGTCCAAATTAGTCAACAGGTTTTGGCCAACCCTGCCCTTTGTTTCTAACATTACATAATTCCACACTAACAGCAGCAAAGCTTGAGGAAAAGTCTAACAAATACAGTTAGATGCACTCATGCTGCCAACATTACCAACCTGCTCAGGGTAAATGACATGGCATTAAACCCCTGTTTTATGAAGAGTGCTATGCTAAGAGCAACTGAACATTTATGAGTATACAAATCTATTTTCTTTTTGGGCCAATACTTGCTGTTAGTTGTAATATTTACATTTTCACAGCTGAAGCACTACATGATTACAGCAGCAGGCATCAAGGCTTCCCCGTGAGCCACAGGATCAGCTCAGCTGGAGCCCGCAGCTGGCAGTGCCCAGGTTGTGCTGGATCCCTGGAGGGGCCATTCACTGAAGAGCTGGGCTCGATGATCCCTGTGAGCCCCCTCCAGCTCAGGATGTCCTGTGCCTCTCTCAGCTCTGGCATGCTGAACTCCATGAGCTGATCCTGCTTCCCACCAGCCAGCAGGGCCCTCAGTGACCTCCATGCCAGGAACAGGCACAACAGCCTGCAAAGGAGGAAACTGCCTGAAAGGCCTTCAATTCCTGAGCAGGAGCGTGCAGAGCTGCCCTCCTCCCAAAAACTCACCAGTGACTCATTCCCTGGTAATTCTGTCTTCATCTTTTTTGCATTTGCTTCTGAACCTAGCTCTTCAGCAAAGTCCTGTGGTGGTACTTTTTTTCTTTTTTTCCCTTTTCTGTCACAGAGCACAGGATTACTATTGCATAATGCCCCATCTACAGCGTCCCCTGCAACACACTGAGCTTGCTCCATTTCACTCTCTCTCTTCTTTTTATTGCTTTCTAGCAGTACTTTTTGGCTTTTAGAGGCACTTCCATTGTTTAAAGAGGCTTCTGAATATGTTGTTTCCTTCTCCTTTTTCTTAGTCTTCTTTTTCTTTTTGCTGACTTCAATATTATCCTCGAAATTCTTCCTGCATTTTCTTCCAGACAGCTCTTCTTCCTCAAGCTCAACTTTGTGCTGTGCTGGGAGATGCTTATAAGGCATGCTGTGACTCCAATCCTCCTTATCTTCTTCACAGACTGAGGAAGAAATATCTTTGCTTCTCTTTTTCTTCTTCCTCTCTTTGATACTCCCAGAGTTCTTAATTTTGTCCTCTTCCTCTCTGCTTGTCGATGTAAATTCCCAGGAATTATGTTTCTTCCTTTTTCTGAAGTCACTTAATGCAATGGGGCTACCAGGAACTTGATGTATGTTGTCCTGATTATCTGCCAGTGGTAAAATGCAGTCAGACTTATCTTTCTTTTTCTTCTTCTTTGTTCTCACACAACTCTCCCCACCATTCTGGGCATTATCTGTGTCACAGCTTTCACCCCTAAAAGCTGCTTCTTGTGCAATGCATGTGTGGGGTTTGTTACAAACTTCTGCAGATTGCTTTTGTTCACTGTCCTGGATGTCCTCCAGTGAAAAACTGCCTTTCTTCTTTTTTTTCTTCTTTACCTCACCATCCAATTCCAAATTCAAAGCAGTATTCTTTCTCTTTTTTTTTAAAGAGGGTTCATTTCTCTTAGCACCATCTGTGTGATGATTTGAAAGCTCCACGGCACTACTCTCATTATCCTCCAAGGAGAAATTACACCGGACTTTTTTTTTCTTCTTTTTGAGTATTTTAATTCGTTCCTCTGATTCTTCTTGAAGTTCGAAATCCAGATGACCTTTTACATTCACGAAGTTTTCTAAATGAGCTTCTCTGAGCAATTCAGAGCCAACTTTCTTCTTGTTTTTCTTATTATTCTTTGGTTGCAATTTGTGTAAACATTCATCTTTTAAACTGTCCTTTTTCCTTGTCTTCGTTTTTTTCTTGAGGTGGCCATTGTCCTCAGTTTTAATGACAGTTTGAACATCTTCCTCAATTTTAATGATTGTCTTCACCTTTTTCTTTTTCTGTACAGGTTCCTCATGAATTTCTTTTCTCTTTTTCTTTACTATCATTCTAAAAAAGGAAATGAAGATGTTAGTGAACTGCTTCAAAGAGATGATGCAAGTCCTAACCTATTTGGTCTTCCTTTATTCTGAAACCATTCCTTATCTCCCACTGTCCCCGACACTCTTAATTTCAGTCTGCTTTCCATGATGGGGAGCCAGAACTGCAGAGAGCCTAGAAAATACTGGGGTGGGGTTTCTGTACTGTTCTTTAGTGTACCTTGTCCTACTCAGTTTGCAGCTATTTGTCTTTTTGGCAGTTGCAGAGCATGACATTTTCACACAAATACCTACCCTCTCAAAAGCTTTCCTAAATGGCAAAACATAAACGTGTGTATGTCTATGTATGTATAGTTAGGGTGGTTTTCCACATACCCAAGACTTTTCACTAATTTAACACTGGACTTCACATCACTTTAGTGATCACATCACTTTAGTGCCCACTCACCATTACAAGATCCTTCCAAAGCACCTGAATTACAACCTCAAATTTGCTTCTACCTGTGGTTTCTTATCGTTGCCCTCCGTTTCTTTTCTCAGGACACTTACACCAACGAATCGGTTACAGCAGAGAAACCTTTGGCACCTCTCTGCCGACACTCCCCGCCTTTCCTGACCAACCCAATTACTCCCACTCGGCTTTTCATGGCTAATACACAAGATGTCACTAAGGCACCCTGTCCGGAACATCAATCCTAGCACAGCCCCCCCTCCCCGTCCCTCCCCGTCCCTGCCTCCCGCCGGGGCCGCCCTCAGCCCGTGCCCGGCCGGGGCTGTGGCGGTCCCGGGGCAGCCGCCGGGCTCTCCGCGCTCCTCCACCGGCTGCGCACCGCGGGGACGGGCTGGCACCGCGCGGCCCGGCCCGCTCCGGACCCCGGCAGCGCCCCGCCACCGCCCGGCCGGGCCGTGCCGAGGGGAGGCCGTGCCGAGGGGATGCCGGGCCGTGCCGGGCCGGGCCAGGCCGTGCCGTGCCGTGCCGTGCCGAGGGGATGCCGGGCCGGGCCGTGCCGTGCCGTGCCGTGCCGTGCCGTGCCGTGCCGTGCCGTGCCGTGCCGAGCCGAGGGGAAGCCGGGGATGCCGGGCCTGGCCGGGCCGGGCCGCGCTCACCTCCCGCGGCCACGTGCAGCGCCCGCCGCCGCCCCGGAAGCGATCGCGCCGCCCCGCCCCGCGCGGGCGCTGCCGGAGCCGTTGCCGCGGCAACGCGCGGGACGCGGCCATGGCGGCGGGCGGGCAGCGGGGCGGCCCCGGGCGCGCAGGTGGGAGCCCGGCCACGGCCCCGGCCCCCGCCCCGGCCCCGCTCTGAGCCCCCCCAGGCGCGGTCCCCGCGGTGCCTCCCCGAGCTCTCGGGGCCCTTCAGGCCGCCCCTCGCCGCTGCCCGGCCGGCCCCGCTCTCCTCAGCGCCGCTGCGGGCCGGGGCGCGGGGCTGTGCCCGCCCCAGAGAGTGCCCAGAGGGCCGAGAGCGCTTGTGCTCGTGGGCGTTATGTCGCTTTTATTGTCGGAGCTTCCCGTGGCAGAGAGGCAGCGCCTCGGGTTTGCCTGGCCGTGCCTCTGCCGCCGCGCTTTGGAGTTGTCCTGGTGCGGAGTTCGGTTCTGCTGTGGCAGAGCGGAGAGGCGACCGTGTCATTGCTGCTACAAAAGTTAGATAAACACAAAACATCTCTTCTCAGGGCCCCATTCCAATAGCAAAACTCATTTTCTGCCGAAGGCTGAGGACGCTGGAAAGCCGGGAGACCAGCGCTGCAGTCCTGCAGTTCCCCCGTGGGCTTCTCTTCATTTAGTGCTAAATAATGCCTAAAGTAGGCATTTTGCATTAAAATGGCCATTTTTAACGTAGGAATAAGGCTGATTATTCTAACTCAAGACACGTGTAGCACTCATGGATTTGGCGATGCCGTTAAATTACCCAGCTGGGATGGTGGAACAGTGAACCTGCGGGTTTGGCTCTGAGTGCTCTGGATTGTGGAACCTCTTAAGTTTTCTCATATCGAGTCTGTTGTCTTGGTCCTCGACTTTTCTTATCCTGAGTCACTCATTAATCCTTGAGGGTCCCGTACTGCTTTTAGTTCATCATCTGTTTGTTTGTCTAGGGGTTTTTTGTTGTTTTTTGGTTGGTTGGGTGTGTTGGGGTTTTTTTAAGTGGAGACAGTAACACTTAGCAATGTCCAAGGGGTTTAATTGCTTATAGAGGAATCCACCATGAAAAGCAGTGTTGTCTACTAGGAAAAACAACAGTTAATTCTGCGCAAGCACGTGCATTTTACTTCTGTTGAAATATTTTAAATTTATTACTTTGGTTAAAAGCCTTTTTCCCAATAAAGGGTTCTTTTATCACTGAGAACCTTGCACTTGACTTAAAGCTCAAGAGAGGACATGAGAAGAGGCTCTAAAGTTCTTGCTTGTTTTAAAATGTTAGATTTCATGTTAAACAAATATTTATTACATACTAACTTTTGTTCTTTCAAACGTAAATACGTATACCTTTAAAAGTAATGTTGGTTTAGGAGGAAAATAAGTATTTTTTATGGTCTCCTGGTAAAGGTACTTTTTTTTACTTTTAGAGCATGAAGCAGAACAGCCTCAATTTTCAGATGTTCTTCAATCAAAACAAGATTCTGAATCAAAAGAAGGATCAGTGAGTACAGTTCAAGTAAAGAATCTGCACAGAGCTGGATTTTAAATATTTTAAACAACTAAATGGGAAAATTAGGTACCCACAGGGTAGACTCATTCATAAAATGAGAACAAAACTATTATTTGTCAAACAACCTCTTTGAACCAACAAATGTAATATTCCAAATAATTGCTTGTATTTAAAGCAACTTGGATAATGCTGTCCTAAAATTAGATGGCCAGCTGTGTTTGGGTTGTGCCTCTCACTGTCTTTTTGATGCTCTGCAGGCAGGGCTCGAGTGTGCAAGGATCCCCTGTGGGTGGTGTAAAGCAGAGCCAGTACTGGAACACAGAGGGGAGCAAGGACTTGGGGGAAAGCCAAGTTCACATATGGGATAGGTCACGCAGCTGTGGCCACTGGAATCAGTGTAATGAAACATGCTCAGAGGTGTGGCCACTGGAATCAGTGTAATGAAACATGCTCAGAGGTGTGCTCACTGAAATCAGTGAAATTAAACATGCTCAGAGGTGTGGCCACTGGAATCAGTGAAATTAAACATGCTCAGAGGTGTGCTCACTGAAATCAGTGTAATGAAACATGCTCAGAGGTGTGGCCACTGGAATCAGTGTAATTAGACATGCTCAGAGGTGTGGCCACTGGAATCAGTGTAATTAGACATGCTCAGAGGTGTGGCCACTGGAATCAGTGTAATGAAACATGCTCAGAGGTGTGACCACTGGAATCAGTGTAATTAAACATGCTCAGAGGTGTGGCCACTGGAATCAGTGAAATTAAACATGCTCAGAGGTGTGGCCACTGGAATTAGTGTAATTAAACATGCTCAGAGGTGTGCTCACTGGAATCAGTGTAATTAAACATGCTCAGAGGTGTGGCCACTGGAATCAGTGTAATTAAACATGCTCAGAGGTGTGGCCACTGGAATTAGTGAAATTAAACATGCTCAGAGGTGTGCTCACTGAAATCAGTGTAATGAAACATGCTCAGAGGTGTGGCCACTGGAATCAGTGTAATTAAACATGCTCAGAGGTGTGGCCACTGGAATTAGTGTAATTAGACATGCTCAGAGGTGTGGCCACTGGAATCAGTGTAATGAAACATGCTCAGAGGTGTGCTCACTGGAATCAGTGAAATTAAACATGCTCAGAGGTGTGGCCACTGGAATTAGTGTAATGAAACATGCTCAGAGGTGTGCTCACTGGAATCAGTGTAATTAAACATGCTCAGAGGTGTGGCCACTGGAATCAGTGTAATGAAACATGCTCAGAGGTGTGGCCACTGGAATTAGTGTAATTAAACATGCTCAGAGGTGTGGCCACTGGAATTAGTGTAATTAAACATGCTCAGAGGTGTGGCCACTGGAATTAGTGTAATGAAACATGCTCAGAGGTGTGACCACTGGAATCAGTGTAATGAAACATGCTCAGAGGTGTGGCCACTGGAATCAGTGAAATTAAACATGCTCAGAGGTGTGCTCACTGGAATCAGTGTAATTAGACATGCTCAGAGGTGTGCTCACTGGAATCAGTGTAATTAAACATGCTCAGAGGTGTGGCCACTGGAATCAGTGTAATGAAACATGCTCAGAGGTGTGGCCACTGGAATCAGTGAAATTAAACATGCTCAGAGGTGTGCTCACTGGAATCAGTGAAATTAAACATGCTCAGAGGTGTGCTCACTGGAATCAGTGTAATGAAACATGCTCAGAGGTGTGCTCACTGAAATCAGTGTAATGAAACATGCTCAGAGGTGTGCTCACTGAAATCAGTGTAATGAAACATGCTCAGAGGTGTGCTCACTGGAATCAGTGAAATTAAACATGCTCAGAGGTGTGCTCACTGACATGAGTGTGTTACAAGTGTAGGGGCCCCATCCCAGCGCCTGCTTTTCAGTAGCTCATCCATCCAACTGAATTTGGGAGGGAAACTGGTTGGATGAGAGAGTTTTCATAGCATTTTTCACAGCAAGCTGTAGTGTGGTGCATTCTCGGGGATAAAAGGATGCATCTGCCTTTCTGGAGCAGGTGTAGCTCAGGGGCTGTTAGGAGTATTCTGCTGGCTGACTGTAACAGCTTCTGCACTCCCAAAAACCTTCCATGAAATTGTGGGCTGCCTTTTTTCATGGTGTCAGTAATTGTTTGAGGGAACTTTAGATCTGGATTTGCATCTGCTCTGAATTTCTCTGTGCTTTATACCAAGCAATGTTTCTTTTCCTGAAAACTTGAATATCAGGAGTTCTGCACAATATGAAATAGACATTTAAGCTTCTGAGTGGAAGATACTTATTCAGAAAATGCTACCAATTTCAATTTCCAAATAATTACTATTTCTTACAATGGATAAAATATTTTTTAAATTGTGATATCTCACCATATTCTATCTAAAGGAGTCATATACCCTCTGTTAGGTTTGGATGAATTTACTGTGCTGGAAACTGAAGAAGTTTTTAAGTGTAATTATATATTTTCAAGTATTCAGAAAATAAATACGTAATATCTGAATTAGAAATTGTAATTCCATAATTTTTAACTGACCTTATGATTTTTCCTGTTGAATTGGTTCGTATATTTTTGTCTAGTCTGTTGGGGTATTTAGACAAGATACATTTATTTTGAACAGGTGCCTTTGGAAGCAGAAATGTTGCATCCATTACACATGGAACAACCTTTTTCTGCCCCTGCAGCCCAAAATCTGCTTTCCATATTCCAGGAAGCCCCCTCTGGAGAACCCCCTGATCCAAAAAAATGTAAGTAGGAGTACATTGTCTTGAACTCCGCTGTGATTATTTTTCTTGCACATAGCAAGGGTTTGTAATTTTTAAAATTTAGAGTGTTAACAGCTGCAACACCTTTGCTTGTGTGGAATTTGCATGGTTAGGCTCCTGGTCTGAAAACAGGGAGCCAGCTTGGCCACTTGGTCAATGGAAGAAATCTCCAATTGTGCATTACAAACCAACAGCATTGACTAGCAAAGGTAGTTCTGTGCTCTTCTGAATAAGTGACTTTTTATTTAGCCATTTAAATCAGAAATGGCAGGCATCTCTTCCTCTAATTTAATAATGCAAAACTAGGATCAATAGGCTAAAGAGACAATTGAATTTGAAAACTCCTGTCAAAATAATGTCTTTACCCATCAGATTACAAATTAGAATGGAAACAGCTCTGAAGTTTGGTTCTTCCACTTTTATCAATTCCTATACTTTATAGTAAATTTACCAGGCAGCAACGTGTTTTTATAATGCATTTTAGCCCTTCATTTTGTCTTCCATTAATTCTTGCTCATTAGGAATTCCTGGTGCTAGTCAGAAACAGTGCTACCCTTAGCTTTTATATAAATGTGTCCTCCCAGTTATGAGCATTTACTGGCAGTATATGACCCAATTAAAGGTATAAAGCTGAGAATAAATTCAGTGTTTCAGCTGTGTTGCCGGAAGAGAACACTCCTATGACTTAGTCTTTACTGATCACACCAGAACCTGGATGTTTCCTGACTGGAGAGAGGTGCCAACTCAGACAGTCCTTTGATAGGGGAAAATTGGATATGTGGAGTCATGTTAAAATTTCTGAAGGATCTGGCAATTATGAACCAATTATGAAAAAGAAATCACAGCACCACTAAAATATAACCTTTGGTTTTTTCTCTGTCTGGAAATTCAGTTTTATGACTAACTCTGATCATGCAGATTGTAAAGGGCATGAGATACCAAAGTGGTCTAACTGCAGCAGCACTGAGTTCAGCACAGGCTAATTTCTTCCTGTCAGGGTAAATTAGTTCATAGAGCCTTTCACTTCTGTGACTAAACTGCTTCTGGTGTCTGAGCTTATTCACTTAAAAGTGAATCTGCCATCTCTGAGGCACACTGAGTTGGCAGCATTTGGTTTGAAATTCACTCAAGTTTAGGTTGTGTTGGCTGAGGAGAAGTGAGGACAGATCAGTGGCTGTACCTGGACAGAAAGAACCTGCTTAGCCCAAGCTGTGATGGTATTGACAAAATGGTACTGACTTGATAATATCTGATGTTTATCTTTTTGTGACATCAAAGTGCTTAGCTCTAAGTGAAGGCTGCCCTGTTTTGCTCAGGTTCTCCTCGAGAATTCTTGGAGTTTTACATATTCCCAGTGCTCTTACCTGGACTAGCTGCGCTCCTGCAGGAAGCAGAGAAGGAGAAGTGTTTTGAGGTTAGTTTGTAATTTTCATTTCAAATCACTGGCAGGAAGTTACAGCCTTTTATTTCACAGGCAGGGTTTCTTTCAGTTTGGTCTTTTGCAAGAAAACCAACCACAATAATATGATATAACATCTCATGGGTTGTTTTGGATCTGGTTTTAAATGTGGTTTTCTCCAGTAATTCAGAACAGAGTACATTCTACATGAACTTGATCATTATGACAATCTCTAGCTCCCAACAAATCGTCCTTAAATTTCCATTTGTGTCTTGCCTAAATAGTGTTGTGTTTTAGAGGAACAGCTTCCTGTCAGATGAATACATTTCACTCATTTGAGGGTGATGTACAGAACTTGAATTTTACTTCAGGACTCAATTGTTTTTGCTGGTCTGGCATCCTAACAGAGACAAATTTTCTATTTTAGCTTGGTTTTTTTCTGTAAATTCCATTTAATTGGAAGACAGGGTATCCAGCATGAATGGGCTTATAAAAATGTACATTTAAAAAATAATTGTTTGCTGTGTGTGTTTTTATAAATCTGTTTTCAGTGTATGTCTAGAGAGACATTCCTCATTGTCTATAGGGAATGCTTGAAGACCCCTAGAACTGGTGCAAAATGAAGCTCATTGTATCCCTGCAGCCTAGCAGGCCTCCAGCAGTACCTTAGGTACTGGGAGCTGGGGGGATTCCCATAATTTCTGCTATTTTCTCCAACCATGGCAATTTCAATTTCAGTTCCAAACCTGTACATTTAATACCAGTTATTTCAAAATTTTCTCGGTCTTCACAAAATTCGTGTGTGTCTATAAACTGATTGATTTACAGGTGTGTATATGTATTTATAATCTGTGATGAGTACAGGTGAAATAGGAAAATGGTCCATTTACATGACATCTGTGTCTGTCATTCCTGCCATCACATCTACATTAGCTAGCCAAGAACAGGTTGGACATAGATATCCAGAAGCATGTATCCTTTACTAGGACAAAGGCATGTCCTACAGCTGGTTTAAAATAAAGGGTTTGAGAGATGTTAGCTATTTCTAAAAGCAATAAAACTTAAATACAAAGATCTTTTTAAAATATTAAAATTCTTAGAAATATTTCCATTTCAAACTCAGACAAAGTAACCTTAGATTTGCTCTATTTTTAATCAGTGAAATTTTGCAGATCTTCAGTGGTGTATATATTAGAAAGTGTGTGTGCTGAAAATGGATTTTGTATGGGTCTGTGTGCTGCTTTATGGAAAACTACTAAAATAAATTATTTTTTAATACATAGAAACTTCATAAAAATGAGTTCAGCTTATAGAAAACACACTTATGTGAAGAGATGCCCAGCTACTGGGGAACCAAGCTTAGGAAAGCAAGCTGATGTCAGGTGATTGTTTTCCACTGTGACCTCATTTCTTCCTCCTTTTGAACAATAACTAAGAAAACAATAGCTCTTTATGCCTGCCATATAATTGAATATTTGTGTTCTTTTCCATTGCTGTCCAGGTGATTGTACTTGGACATTCTGTTTCCTTATCTGACATAAATACATGATTTCTAGTTACACTTGTGTTTGGTAAGATGGATTTGGAACTCTTTGCAATTTGTGTTAAAATGGTTAATGAAATTTTAGGATCAAAAACAGAGTCCTTAGAAACCCAGAGAAAAGTAGGAAGAGGGAGAAAGGGTCTTGTGATAAACACATTGGAAGATAGTGTCCACAAATAAGAGGGCAACAGAGATTCAAAAGATTCATGGAATTCTTGAGACAACAGGAGATGAACAAGATTAATTGTGATTAAGCTAACTGAAATCATGAAGGATGAGAAAAGAATACTGGGTTTGAATTCTGGCTAGGCATGAATCCTTACAGCCTGTAAAGGGCAGTTGTATAGAATAAACCAGTGGAAGATAAATGGAAGAAGCACTGGAAGGAAGGGAGGAATGCTCAAACTGACTGAAATCAATATTGAATGAGCCTGGGAGAAGAGAGAGGGAACGGTGAGAGAGAATGAAGAGTAGGATTTTGATGAGAAGGACTAAAGGTTTTCATGTTTTGAAGGGAAATTAAGATGAATGAGAAGAGAATGGAAAGTTAAATAGGAGAGTTTTTGAGCAATTGAAATTGTGTTAAGGGAGATCAGATCATGGGGCCAAGAGAGGAATTCAATAAGGAGACCAGAGAAGGTGCATCCATGTCTGGAGAGGAGGAATTGTACAGTCACATGGGAAAGTGAGGAAAGGGAAATGGTTTTGCTGGAAGTAGGGAATTGTGTAGGAAAGATCTTTTCTGGAAGGTGATAAAGAAACATAACAATTTAGATATTTACTTTAAAATAGGCTCTCTTGCATTATGTGATGCATACAAAAAATCTGAAAAGCTAAAACCTAAAAAAACCACCAGCTGCTAGATATATGTGCAGACTTCAAATATGAGAACAGTCTGCATAAGCTTCATTTTTAAATTAGACATGAAAGAAACCTATTAGGTTGCCCAGTGTATTCCCTCACTGTTTTTTTTTTCCACCATAAGTTCTCCTGTGTTTTATCCCATCTGCTGTCAAATGCCTACAGGGGAAAGACTATTTTCTTCAATCTTTTCTCTCATGAGAACTGACTAATGCATTCATTTCTCAGCATTAAAACTGAACAATGTATAAATGTTTTTATTAGCGTAACTCTGACTTTTCTTTCTAGTTAGCTATCACAGGAGGAAGCTGCATCAGGCTCTGTAATGGAATATATTTAAAAGTATGATAGATCAGGGAAAGGGAATGGAAGAAGGGTTCCTAATGACTTTGCCATCTTCTGATCACCAGTATATTTTCATGGTTATTACCAAGCACATCATATTTAAACTGACAAATGGAAAATGAATTTGGAATATAAACAGTTTATAAACACATCTGCAGGTTAACAATGCACATTGTGCAGATATTTCCTGTTTTTATCCGGATTCATGCAGCATAGGTGGAACGTGTCAAAGGCAGGTCAATTCATGTAATTTTTTCCCTTTATAAATGTTGACTGCTGTGCAACTAATGATTTAATTCACTAGCAAAATAAACTGCTTCCTGGCAAAGAAAATAAGGTAAAAGAATATTCAGCTTGATTGAATTCATCTCTGCTAAGTTCACTGCCTCTAACAAGGATAAAACAAGATGAATTGGATTCCTTTGGTGATAGCTGTTTTGACAACCCTGTTCTGATAATTTTTTCCCATTGCAAAGGAAAAGCAATTTACTTAAAACAGATTAAATTACAACTGCTAGATTAAGTTGAATTTTGTTGTCAAAGTGTAGAATTTATTCTCTGAAACAATTCACTGAGTAATGGGACCCAGGTTCATACTGTGATTGAGAATAGCTGTGCAGTGGCAATCAGACTCTGCTGTTTGCTTACAGATTCTGTTCAAGTCAAGATTTGTCCATTTAACACCTAAAATGACTCATAGAAAGTGCTGCAGTGAAGGTATTGGTCTCTTAAAGTTTAGGTGTTTGGCTTCTTGGTACAGTGTCTGGTGTTAGCATAAGTGTGAAAATTGTGTGAGGAGCTGTTTCTTCCCAGCCAAGCACTTAATGGAGCCCTACCTGAACCCTGAAGCTTTGGTTGTCACAAAACAGGTCAGAAAGGCACATGTGGCTCAGGATTGATAATTGTTTTATGATGATCTCTTCTTCTGTTCTCCTGCTTCCTTTTTTTTTAAGCTCTCTTTTGTTTTTTTTTTCCCTGTGGGAATCAGACTGTATTTCTACCAAGGGTAAGATTCTCCTAGAAAAGTAAAAGCTTTCCTGGGTATTGTGTGGGACTGCCCTGCAGTCTAGCACTGAACTTCACACTTGTCATCCCCCAGCTACGTGGCTGCCCTGTGTTCTTCCCTGGGCAGTCAGCACCTCACACAGTGTTTCTCTTCCACCTCCCCTGTGGCTGACCCCCAAATTCTGACATATACCATGAACTGAAAGAATTATGCTATGTAGAGCTTTTTTCCTGCCTCTCTGTTTGCATCTGAGGACAATGCATAGAATAAAGTAATTCTTCACGCATTAGATTTCCAATTACATGGGTTTTGTATTTTCCTTAGCAAGTGGTATTAGTATCTTAATTTCTTACATTTTAGTCAAGACTCCAGCCTCTTTTGTGACATTAAGCAGTTTCACAAAAGCATTTGACCAGTGTGAATTGTTTTGCTCAGAAGCAGTAATTACAGCTGAATCTCCTGTTTGACAGGGTAAGTGTTGGGGTGGGAGCTCAGTTTACCCTTAGCTCAGTGGCTGCTGTGGTGATAAAGCACTTGGTGCCTCTGGGCTTTTAGGGTTCACTCTGACTGTGTGCATCCATAACACATCTCATGTCAGAGGGCTTCTGAAGATACTGATCAAGCTCCTCTGTTACTCCAGCCAGAACTCCATGTTATATTCTCCATATTATGGTTACCGTGGTTCGTGATAAGCAGGATGAGCACCTGTACTCATTTATACATTCAGTCTGTCAAGATGGAATGTGGAGGGGAAATCCTTGAAAAAAAAAGGGTCCTAATCCCCTCTGGCTTTATCAAAATTCAGGCTTTGAATGGCTGGCTTGGTACTGGCTGCATGAGGCCCTAAGGATAACCTGCTGCAAAACAATTTGCAAAATTCTCTTTTTTGGTTAAGATTGAGAACTGGGAGCAAAAGACACAAACGTTCTGCTGTGAAGCTCCAGGTTTTGAACTTTTTACCTGGTTCTCTGTAATGTCCATGGTGTCTGTGGCTGTGGACAGACATAAACCTTCCTTTGGTTTTGCCTTCCTTTCTGGACCACCCAGCAGATGGTTTGGTCTGAGCAGGCATACAATACTCTGCTTGTGTGCATTCACATCTTCAGTCTGGTTCCATGCAGGAGGAAACAATATCCAATCAATGTTCCTTCTGTGTCTTGGAAGAAATGAAGTACTTTGAGTATGATAATAGAACTTTAAACAAAATGGCAAGGAATTTACAACATATTTTCATGTATGAATGAGATCTGTTAATTTCTTCACAATGAAATTGCCACTTAAAAAGAGCACCCTTCAGGGGTATTTGTTCTAGATATACTGCAGCAAATACCAAGATAATTTATGTAGAATTTTCTCACTCATAGTTTGTCTTGAAATCATTCCACAACATTTCTAAAATTTTGGCTGAGCCACTGACTGTTGGCAGTAGCAATAATAAAAGAGTAATGTACTGTATATTTTATTTAATAAAAGCAGTCAATTTAGCTTAAACATATGACCAATCCAAAGATAATAAATAATTTGAAACTATCTTCTATCTTTAGGAAAAAAGAAACAAATTTATTGCCTCTGACTTTCTAACGGAGTGGTTATACAAGTAAGTGAATAATGTTTTTTGCTACTAAGTATGTTCATTGGTTCAAAGGCACTAATTTGCAAATGGAATAGCTGAAATTTAAATTAATATGAGTTGTTTTCCTTTTTCTTTAGCAAGAACCCAAAGGAGAAAGATGAGTCATTCACGGAATTGTTTTCCATTCCTTTTGTTAAGGACTGGCTAAAGGACCAGTAAGTTCTTGCAGTACTCAGAGTAACCTTTTCTCCTTTTATTCTTTTGCCCCTGCTATCCTACAAAAGTAATAGAGCTTCAGTGTGTTGACACTGTGCCCTCAAAATGCCCTTTACTGTGTGCAACAAAGAGCTGTGTGATACTTTCTAACTTGCTAGTGTATTACTTACAAGGTATTTTATACTAAAATTGGTCACAGAGAAATTAATTTAGAATTACTTAACGTGTTAATTGTAGAGTGCAGGACATTTGAATAGTCTGGTAGTATTATGAACATCTTTGTACTCAGGAGGAGAGCAGTGTTTTCAGTGCTGCTTCCTACTATGGAAACTTTGAGGGTATGGTAAGAAATTCTTCTCTAACTGTAAGCAGCTGTTTTTGAAATACCTGTCACAATCCTTGGTGTCAGGATGCATTTCTGCAGGCATCTATGACTCTGAGAAATGAACACTTGTTTTGGCAGCCTCAGTCATATATTCCTTGTTATTTTTGTAGAACCAAGCAGCACAATAGTTTTGAAAGAAATGTTACTGTCCTTGAGACTGCATTTAGTTTAAAATATAGCTGCTGTGTGAGAAGAGCAAAGGAGTGGTCCACAGTGAGGGAATAAGAAACTAACAGAGGTCAGATTTTAAAGAAAATTTTCCATTTGAGAACTTAATTGGAATCTAGATTGGTAATTGGTGAAAACAGAGGTTAATATCTTTGTACATACATTTACTTTATTACACAATGTAAGTGGAAATTGAGCTTTTTTGAATTCTTGACATGTGACACTTGGAACCTTGAGACACCAATGGAGCAAGAGGAAAGCTCCTTGGCTGTCACAGGTCTTTGTGGATAAGCTGACAATCGTGTTCAGGGTTAACTTTGACTCTCTGAGAGGTAGCCATGTGGTCAGAGTTGTGTAGGAAGTTTCTGCTTTGGAGACCCCTTTGGAAAATCACCCCATTTCACATCTCAGCTCTGATCCCTTCAGCCACCCTGCTGTCCTGCCACTGCTGTTCAGACCTGCCTCTGGTGGGACACATCTGTTTCATTGTCAAACACAGCTCTTGCCAACAAGATTCCCGTTTAAGGCTGTGATTTTGTGCTTTGGAAAGTGCTCGTTAACTGCAGCCTGATCGTTGTACCCATTTCTCCAGCACACAGAAGAGCCCTTGGTCAGTAAGGCAGTTTTGATTCCATGGCTTTGTGAGGATGGATGTTTGTACCAAAGACAAAATCTCTAAGACCACAGTTTTACAAACATTTCTCTTGGAGGTAAAGCTGGATAAAATGTTCCCTGCTCTCTCCTGTTCTTCACTCCAACCTGCTTGAAGGCACCCTAGTATCACCTTGCCTTTTTGGTCAGGGCCCTGCTCTGAGTTAGGAATCTCTGTGCCAAAATGTATGAGGAGGGTTTGTACAGCTATTTAAAACACAGATGATTTCTCCAGTCTGCTTCACCTTGGAGAGTGGCAAACCTGTGTATTGGCACAAAGAAAGGATTAAAATGAAGGGCTCAGGGCAAGGTGAATTAGAACAAATGAGCTGCTAAGATAGAGAGGTGGTGGCAAGAACTGCTTAAGTCAGCTTTGCCAACAAGAGAAATACACTGTGGAATCACAGCCTGAATGACTCATAGCTTCTGTTAGTAGTGGTGCTCCTAAATAATGTAGTGACAGCTCCACAAGGACACTGGAGTGTCAGAGTCCTACTAAAGTTGATACACTTCACCTTAAATCCTCTAAACAAGTAGGCCCTTAAAATAATTATTATTAAAATTATTATTAAATAACTACTTTTAGTGAACTTATCCTAAAATTACAGATTTAACAAATGCTGCGTATGAAGCAAACATTATTGGAGCAAAGCGAAAGACTGCAATATTAAATAAGAATAAAAATAAGAGAATTTATGATTATTTCCTTCTGGATAGGTCATAAATAGTTTATTATTATATCCTTCCAGATATCACACTTAAAATGTAATTGATTCTATGCTTTTTATTGTCATTTCCACTTCTATTTTTAAAGGAGTTTTCACTTTTTTAACAGGATTAAAAATATATAAGAGACTAATAATATAATAATAATATGCTAAAAAGTGCTGGTTAAATTTTGATGGGAAACATCCCAACTGTTTAGATGGGTTTATCAGTGCCAAGCAGTCTTAATGCTTAAAAAAACCCCAACAAAAACCACCAAAACAAAAACACCACAGAGGAATATTGTTTTTCTTCTATCAGAGATCCAGTTTTTTTAATATATTCCATACTTGAGTATGACTTTTTTGGCTCTCCTCCAGTGCCTCCAGTGCCTCCAGTTTCCTCTTTGAAGCTCAATTTTTTTTTAAGAATAGTCAAGCCACAGTCTTATGAGCTTCACTCTCTGTACAATGTGTTTCTAAATGAGATCTTGCAGCCTACTTTTCCCTTACAAGGAGACCTAAATGCTGCATCAGTTTTTCAGAATTTTACATGCAAACCTTGTACCTTCAAAACCTGGTTATTGTAGGTGAAGGAGCCTGTAAAATTTGAATTTGTTTCCAGCTTTAGTGTACTAATTGCTGTGGCATCTTAGTATAGGTACCTTGTCTTCCACTGAGTTCTGTACGTTACCAGTAGTGCTGACAAAATACTACATCCCTTGGGAATCTTCAATTCCCAAAGCAGATTTCAAAAGCAGTAGAAGGAGCAGCCTCAATGCTGACTTGTAATCCCCATTTCACATCCCAGACATTTCTGTTGCCTTGAAGGACAGCTGTACCTTTGAGAGGGCAGGAAAGTGGAATTTGAGCACAAAACCAGCCCACGTGTGTTGGGCACTTGCTGAGATACAAAACTGCTGTACCTGTTCCTCCCTTTGAGACTGCTGATAGAACCAAGTAAAGGAAATAGAACCAGAGCTGGGAATGTTTTGTAATGCTATAGATGTGCTAATGAGCACCACAGTTGCCTTTTGTCAGCGTTTTCCAGTGGTGTTTCTGGTTGAACAGCACTGAAGCTCACTTGCAGGTAACCAAGCTCTGTGTGCTGAATCAGGGCCAGGGGAAGTCAGCGAGCTCTGATTATGCTCTGGTCCCTCTGAAATGTTACTTTTCTGGCATAGATACTCTGAGTAACATGGCAGTATCATTTCCCAACCTTCCTGAATGTATTAATGAAAGAAATATGAAGAAACCAATAAAAAAACTGTTCCCCTGCTCTGAAAAACAGTGATATCATAAAAGTCTGTCATGTGAATATAATAATATGATAGCATTGTTCAACATAACCCTCAACCCTTACATCCAGTGAGAGAGAGTGGTATGTACATCTGCATTAGGAACAAGTGTAAGTATTTTCCTGGCTTTTGAAGTTGAGATAAAAAATAATCCACAAGATTTTTTTATTCTGAATTTTCTTCTTTTTTATCAGAGATATTTACTTGCTACTCAGTTCAGAAGGACACAATTCCTGGTTTAATCTATCTGTGTGTACCAAAACAAGTGTGCAGACACAGAGAAAATAAATTTATCATGGCTTTACTGAAGTGGGCAGCTAAGATATAAATTATTACTAAATTTGGAGTACTGGCTTTTTGCCAAATATCTGTATACTCATATATAGTACTATAGGATACATTGATTATTTTTTACTCCCTCCCCCAAATATTTTAATTGGGTGAAGTCTGCTGGTCTCAGCTGCCTTTACAGTTGACTTCATTGTCAGTTCTCAGATGGCCAATAGGGGTAATTTTACACGGGTGACTGATTTTTTTTCTTCCCATAATATGCCCAGCTTCTACAGGCTGTGCTTTTTGCACACATATTCTGCCATATTTCATTGGTTTGTGTCTAACCCAGCCATGTTTGGAGTATGCATGATTTGCCATATATTTTCTTCTTTAATTTTCTTTAATAATTTGAGCTTCAAATAAATGTTGTTACATTTTATTGTAACAACAGAAAAGTCCAATGAATGTGTCTCTATGGATGTTATTCTGTGTGTTTCCCACAGAAAAAAATTGGCAAAAAATTGTCATTCAAGTAACGTGGCAGAATTCAAATTAATAAAGGAGAAATTTTTTACTTAAAAACAGCGTGTTGAAAAACTGCAGAAATTTTCTGTGTAAAATATTTGTATTTTGTAATGGTGCTTTATGGGCTTGAAGGTTTTATGGCTGTAATATCTGATGCATTAAAAAATGCTTTAATTTATGTAACAGTTGTCAAAATGGCAGTGAGAAAACTGAGAACTTATTAGTGCTTTGTGACATCTTCCTAAGGTTGCTGTTGGAGCACTACAGGAGTTTTTAGTGTTTTCAGCATACAAAGTCTGACCTAAAGTACACAAACATAGATGGAAATTTTCCTGTTGACATGAGTGGCCTTTGGAATAGGTCCATGTTTGGTTTCCTTCAGTCCAGGCCCACAAACACTCTCTCAGACTACATAAATATTGGTCCTACGAGAGAGAAAGCTGAGGCAATGCTTTGTGGCTTCCAAAACATGTAGCAAGTAGGCAAGCACAGGAGAACTGAGTTGTGGCATTGAAATGGGCATGTCCCCCCAAGGAGAGAGCATCCTGAGGCAAGAAATCCACTCTAATTTTCAGACAGAACTGAAGACAAAAGATTCTTGCTCTGCTATTTTTTGGCATGTTCTCACTACAAAGACTTCTTACCCCTAATTCCTCTGACATTCTTGTTACACATCACCTGTTCTGCCTCAGTCTCCTGTTGGTTACATGACTCTGCTCCCCACATAACAACTTTCTCATGTTAGTTCCACGCTGTCTTTTTCTTTGTGTCGTGTCTTTTCTTCATTATAAATACATAAGCAAGTATATAAAGAGTTAGGATGTGTTTAACAGTTGAATGCATATTATCACTATGGCCCCTTTGGTAACACTCTCAAATGTATTTGTAATATTTTTACATTCAATTTGATATTGACAGTATCAGGGAGCTTTTATTTGGACAAGGTGATAGAGTGGAAGAGTTCAGACTTCTGCTAACCAGCAGGATTCACACTTTAAGATGTCTACCTGGTTGCAGTTCCTCTTCTAAGAGGTTTAAATTTGGTTATTCCCACGTTTACAATCCTTCAAAAACGTACTCTCCGTATAATGAATGCACTCAAATGTTTTCTTGTAAGGATTTTTTTTTTCTTCAGGTGCTAATAATCTTATTCTAGTGCATTTAGATTGTTGCAAAAGAAAACCAGTGATTCAGAATTTATTTCTGATTGTGGAATGGTTGTATTAATACTGAAAAAGGTTACAAAGAAAGGTCTCAGTTCACACTCTGTTTGACCTGTTAAAATGTTCCAGAGTATTTTTGTCAAGTGTTTGTGGGAATATTTCTCTGGAAACCCGAGAAGCTCATACAGTGCCTGTGTAATATTTGATCAATATATCTAATTGATTTTAAATACCAGGTCAGATGAATCAGTACTTTAGTGTCTGATTGCTTATGAACCACCTTTTTCCTGCTTTTTGGGTAAATGACCTTAGTAGTATTTATAAGCAGAGATTTTTGAGACATTTATTTTGGATCAAAACAATACTTTTTCCATTATGCACACTTTTGGAGATCTGGATAGGCATGTAAGATGAAAGACCTGATGAAGGTAGATGTTGCTGCAGTGTTTCTAGATTCTATGATTAGGAATAAGAAGTAATGAAAACATGAAAGAGAACTACTTTGACAAATTTCCAGAATAATTTTTTTTGGTTATTCAGAGCAGCATGTGATTTTTTTGAGTACTTCTCAAGCCAAAGACTTTCTCAGAATCCTTTTTGTAAGAGTTATGCAGATCACTATGGTCATTTACTTGCATGTCTTATATTTATCCCTGTTCTTTGGTCTGTTCTTTTAGATGATGAATTTTTCAGTGACTCTGTCACTGCCTGTGTTCGTACGTGATCTAAATATTCAAGAACAATAACCATCACAGTCCCACTAAAGGTGAAGTGAATGTGGCTGTTGTACTGAAACTTAGGAGGCCTCATCCTTTTCGTTAGGGTTGCTTCAGTATTTCTGGAGAAGAGCTTTCTAAAAGCAGAGAGAACCCAGACCATCCTGTGACTGCACCTGGGTGTTCCACTCTCACCTGCACTCCCTGAGCCCCAGGCACTGCTGCTCTCTGCAGGCACCTGGCTCTGAGGCTGCTGCTTAAATGTGAGGGCTGTCAGTGTTAGGGAACAGACTGGAACAGGGAGAGCCTTTACAAAATCCTGGATTACATATACTGCAAATTTCCTTGATTAAATTTTTCCTTAGATTTCCTTTCCAAGGAAGGAATCAGGCCTATTTGTAGGACAGATTGGGAACGTAAAGGCAATCAGAGTTTCTGGGCATTACTGTGTGAAGTACTGCCTGAATTCAGTGACTATGAACACAGTTTGTCTGTTTTGGAGACAAGATAATGGAGGGACTCTTTTCCTACCTTCTTCAGAATTCATTGAGAACTCCATCTTCTGTCCATGAGCAAATCACATACATTTCTTCAATAAGAACCTTCTTCAATGCCTCCTACGTTAATTTAATGCAAGTCTGTTTTGTATCTCCTGGGTGCCAAGTTCCACTTGCATCATGTCATATAAGTAGTGAATATCTCACAGAACCAGGATCTGTACAAGTTTGCTCAGACAGCAAGAAACGTGTTTCTGGAATTTAACCTTCCTCTGGTCACTGTCTGTTTTATGCAGATTTGGTAAAATGAAATACTTAAGAAAAATCGTTTTACTGATGTCTTTTACAGGTGCAACTTATATTAAACAATATATGTATATCAAAATAGATATCACTGTTTCACGTGTGGGCTTTTAAGATCATGCATAATCAAGGACTAAATAAGCAGAATGTGGTTAGTGCACGTTGTACTGTCAGCTTTCATCTTGGAGGCATACAGCTGTCTCTGCCACAAATGACAGACTCCTCTTGCCCTCGTTCACTGCTGAGGGGTGATTGCCTCTGCTCACATTCTATTTTTATTTGACCTGCAGCCAACTGTGTATATTCTCCATTTATTCCCTCAGACCAAACTGGACCTGGCACGACTTCTGGTCTTCAAAGCTGTGCCATTGAAAGGATTGATATGTGCCAGTGACTGGCACACTGAAAATTAAAGCCTGTTCTTGCTTGATTTTTTTATATTGATTTCTCAGTTTTAGTGTTGGATTATAAGCTAGACATTTTTATAATTTGAAAACGAAAGCAAAGAAATGCTAGAGTTGACCTTGCAGGCTAGGAGAAATCTCAAGCTGTTCTTTGGAGATGTACTTAGAGAAAGTTCAGTGTCTTTGATATAACCGCTGTAAAATATGTAGGTCTTCCTGTGATTTTCCCTAAATTTTGGTTTTCAAAAAGATCTAAAATAGAACAGAGGATGAAAGCCTACCAGGGAAACCAGCACAGTCCAACTTCAGATTTTTATGTCTGATTATAAGAAGCTGTTAGCTCAGGCAGCCTTGCTTGTCCAGCACTTATGATTTCCCCTGAGCAGGAGAAATGCTAATTAACGTTCACAGAGCTAAGACTCTTCAGCTCAATGGAGAGACTGCTTTTTATTTTTGCCTTATTTTGACTTTTCCAAACAGACCAAGGTTTAACTTCACATGATAATAAATGTAGGCCAAAACCCAGCTGACATGATGATGAGACCAATTTAGCTGAGTACACAGACTCAAATGGTGTAGTCAGTGCAGCATTAGATAAGAGGTAAGGTTGTGCTCTAAGTTGAAATGCTCCTGCAGTGGAGACAAGCCCTAAGAGAAAGATGTCAGAGAGCATAGGAAGCTTACTAGGGCAGAGACTAATATGAATGAAATTAAGTGAAAGGAAAATGTAAGCTGTCAAGCCTCCTAGCTTGGGCTGTAATATGCCCTAAATAAATTTCCAAAAGATATTGCAGCATTTTAGCCAGAAAATATAAGACTGCATAAATAAATAGTTATTGATTTGCAGTGTATGTGTCTGTACAGTATAAATACCATAGATCACGTTCCTGCATGGGCTGCATGTGTCTGCAGGTGGATGCTGCTTCCAAATTCATAATGTTGTGTTCTTCCAAGTCAAGGCTGGGTTCAGTCTGTTCCCCATGCAGGGAGAGTGGCTCTTGGCAGCCATTCTAATGCTGTGCCAAGGCTTCTCTTCATAACTGGTATTTTCATGAGTTGCAGTGTTATTGCCCTATAGTTCATTAGCTTTAAATTACATTTCTTATTAAAGACAGTATAGAAACTAATTTTGTTTTTTCCTTTCCAATGGATGATTTTTGATCATTGTGTCTGAGAAATAAATCAGTGTCCATAGAAAATGGCTTTTGGGAAGCAAGATTTGATAGTAATTTGAGATTTTATTAGTGATGGCTGAATTTAATTACTAGCTTGTTCCCATTAAAATTGGTAGCAACAGAATCACCAAACATGCCTTCAAACTACCAAATATTTTGGCTGAAAATGGTTGAGTTCACAAATTTATTACATTTTTTAATTAGCAAAAGAAAGTGTATATACTATCAAAAGTAAAATTTCAGCATTTTAAGAACTTGTTTAGACATGTCTAAGCATGGATTCATGCTATGCAGATATGCTAATCATTATTTTTCAGCACATTTTAATTTACAGTGACATCACAACGTAAATGAACGTTCTAAGGTATGTTTATATTCTGTGTATTTCATGGCATAAACATTTACAACATAAGTCTGTTCATTGTTGCACACACACTAAAACCTTTGCTTTGCCAATGGCAGACTGCTTCCCTTGCCCACCTCCCACTGCCACCTCAAACCTTACCAGAACAGGGGGAATTTGAAATATGTGTAGAAGAATAAGAAAGATGACTGTGCATGATGTGCCATTTGTATATTATTGTTTTAAAAAGAAATTATTGTAGTGTATATAACAATATATTTGTAATGGAGATATTCTTTGTGCATTTTATTTCCTGAGCAATAAGAAATTGTGTCTTTCAGGCTCCTGAACAACATTTCTCTTTTTGATAAAATATACTGTTAGGGAAGAAAAGGTTTTACATTTACAGGCTGTCTGTTTAAAAAAAATATTTTTTTTAAGTCCTAGACCACCAATTCCTCTATCTCTGCTTATATCAGAAGAAGAAGCAAGCATACTAATTCAATCCTTCTGGAGAGGTTATCGGGTAAGAGTAATCTATAATTATTTTGCTTGATGTTGAAAACTGGAGGACTGTGAAGGCCCCAGGGAAAATCCTTACATAAATTTTAAGTAGGGGATACTATAAATAGCTGCTGAGACCCCTATGGTTCATTGGCTTTGGATGTTGCTCTGCCTTATGCCTAGTGACTACAATTTTTTCACAGGCATTTATGCTGATGTAATCTCACTGTTTTCCTCAACAACAAAAAATCCACAAAAATTCGATTTTCCAAAGTACAGTTAGCCCTGAACAATTTTCTTTCTTTAATTGAAAGTTTCTCTGGGTGGTTCTAAAGGATGAGTGTTACTTTGCTTCATGCAGGGATATGTGGGTGAGTGTGGAGGTGCACAAGGAGGATTACTGAGGTCTGTTGAGAAATAAAAGCCTACAGAAAGAAGGGACAGGGAGCTGAGAGCAAGAATGAGACAGGAGATTTATGAGAGGCATGAAGGCTGTTATCCAAGGAACAGGGAAACAAAATGGCAAGCAGATGTTGTAAGGTGTACTGGTAATACAGCACTAGTGCCATTCCCAGGTTAAAGCAAGGTGCATAAAATAAATACAAAGAAAATTGTCCAATACTATTATTTTGGAGGCTAACAGCCATGCTAACCCTATGATGCTAAATAAATTGTTTTGAAAATCCTGAACAAATTCTGTCAATTTTTTTTTTAAAGCTCCAATACCTTCACACCTCAGGAAGAAATGGATTTGAAATTCAGGTGACTTTGGTGAAGAAGAAATGTCTTTGACTTCCTTTATCAAAACTTGAGCTTCTAAATAGCCTCTGGATATAGCAACAATTTTGTTGTGACGGACAGTGAGACATCTCTGGGTGTCAGGTGTTCTTTAAATAACAATCAGTATAAAACACTCTCTGTTAAGTTCTCTACTATTTTTAACAAGCATGAATATATAAGTGGCTCCTATAATGTGCTGTGCAGCCAAAGATGATGAAATACCTTGAAATGTTCTTCTTGACTGATGGATTTTTGTGACTCTTTCTGCTTGTTTGTTTTCCTTTCTTTTCCTTTCTTTAAACAGTGACAGCATTGAAACTAACATTAATTAGCACTGACAGTATCCTGCAGGCATCCTTCCATTACCCAATAACAGTTATGTTTGCTGAACACTGCAAGGTTGCTCAGATATCTTCTGCTTCTCTGAAAGCTTGTGAAGGGCACAATCCTTCCTGGTATAGATGAACTTCAGAATTCTCACACTGGTATTTATCATTCTAAACCAATTCCCAGAAATGAGAGAAACTCTAGCTATAAAAGGTAGGAGACATAAAAAATAATTCAGGCTATAAAATTAGCTATTAATGTTTTACCTTATTTGAGGTGAAAGAACATGGGGTTTTAAAAATTAAAAACTGCAAGCAGAATATAAAATAAAAATCATTAGTAACAAATTACTACATAGGGCAATGTGTTATCCTTGGGCTTGCAGATTAAGAGAACACTAAGCTTAAATGGGATTTCATCACTTTAATAAGTATGTCATGAAAAATAACCAAAGAATTCAGACTATTTGCTTTTAAAATAAATGGCTCAGTCAGCTAACACTGATTTAATGTTAATAACCAATAGTAACTGAACACTTACAAATAATGCCTTTTTGCATTCTAAGGATATTATGGTGTCAAAATTTTCAACCCTTTTCTGAATTTTTTCATTAAACCTTGTTTTATAATTCAGATTTAGGACTTTTAAATACTGCTTTTGAAATAAAAATTTACACAGTGTGATAATCCTGGATAATTAAACATGAGCACACAGATATGTGATACTGTGATGGAGAGACAGGGTAATTCATCATTTGTCTTCTGAGACACACCTTCTATGGACTCAGACCATTTCTTGAGGTCTTTTTTTGACCATATTGATTTAGGCAGTAGAGTTTATCTAGTTACATAACTGACTGAGCATCATGTCTTCCCTTGATACTTCACTTGTTTCTGCTACCTCCAGCTGTCTGAGCATGCCAGTATCAAAAACACATGGCAAGAAATGCAAAAATGGATCAGGCAGTAAAGGCTTTTCTATGTAAAGGGGAAAAAAAAGCTATTGGTGCAGAATATTGAGAACTCTGATAATGAAGCATGATCAAAACAGTACATTTATCCTTATCTGCAGCACATTTCAGAAAAACACTTGCTTAATTGTTGTAGTAATAATTAATGGCTGCCATCAACCAAGTCCTTGCTGTGATCTTTCATACAAAGACATTGATGGGCACTCTGACAATTATTTTGGGTTTAATCAAGAACTGAATTCCAGAACAAATAGCAGTGGAGAATACAGCTGCTGAGTTCTCTGAGGAGATCACAGAAAGGAAGACATCATCTTGAGAGGGCTCTTTGAGGGCCAGGAGGAGCACCCAAATAAGAGTTGAGACAGCTCTGTCATCAGAATTTTTCCTTTCCCACCATCCTTTTTACTGAGGTTCCATTCATCTCTCACAGGCCAAGGCAGTGTTCAGATAGGTGTCAATTTTCCAACAAAAGATGATAAATTCCTTCACCCCTCTCCTGCAGAATCCTTGGTTAGTGCCACTTTTTTAATGGGGTCTTTTTAATCTTTAAAATTTGCATAACTATTCTAGACTAACTGTAAGTTTTCACTGATAGAATTTCCTCTGATGTTTCTGGGTGAACCTTTAGTGTTACCCTTATCTGTTGTGCAACATGTTCTCACCTAGCACTGAAAGCATGTTTTTTTTTTTTCTTTACTAAATCCTGTAATATCCTAGAGTTGAAATTGGACAGCATTATGTAAATATTCAGTGCTATTCTATACATGTCCTTTGAACAAAAGTTAAAGACAAAAATGCTTCAGTTTTGCTTTGTATCTTGCAATGTGTAGTTGTGCTTTTGCTGTCACAGTTTTTATTGCTTTCCAGCAAGTTGTGGCTACCAGCAAAGGCTGAAACCCAGACGGTCACACAAATATTCACTGTTATTTACAGCAAGTGTAGAGTCAAGGGACTTGGGCAGGAGTGAAATCTCCCTTCAAAGCTGAGACCCCTCCAGGGAGGGCTTCAGGCATTGCTGGTCTGCAGGAGAGACACAGAAGTTGTTTGGACAAGATCCTTGACTCCCCCTTTATTTGCCTGGAGATTTTGCTGCTGATTCATGGCTTTTTGATCACGGTAGCTTTGCACTCCAGTTTCAAAGCAGGAGAACTTTCTAAGGAATTACCTCTGTGCTAATCTGTATTATAGCTATGCTAAACTATAATCTATTGAGCGTATTTGGAAGATTTTGATGAATTTTGTTACATTCCTGTCACCTGTTTTACTGCAGGTGGCATGTCTCTGTTCGTTTTTCCTTTTTTTGGTCACTTTTCTAAAAAGACACTTTGTTCTGGGAGCTCATTTTACTGCTTGGATTTAATGCTGACTTTGGACTATTTGAGTCTATCTGCCTCTGCCTTTATCTCAGAACTCTGTATTTCACTCTATTTCACTGCACTGTCACTGGTTTATTTGCTTAGGGAGACTAAACAGAATTGACTATACTTGCCTTTAAGAATTACTGTCTTCATTTTCCATACACAGAGATCACTTGGCCCTGTCATGGGCCCAATCCAGGTGTTACACAGCTGAAGTTGGAAATGGACACATCATGTTTTCAGAAATTTTATATTTAGGTACAGAGGTAGTAATTTCTCTATCTCCCTGCCTCTTCACTTCTGTCATTTGTATGCTTGTGTCCCAAAAGCATTCCCTTAACCCTTTCCTGTGCAGACAAACTGACTCCATGTAATAGGGAATTATTTGGTTTATAAAAGCAGACATGGCAGCATAAAAGAAAAAAAAGTCTCTTGCAAGCCTAAAAAAATAATCCTGTGTTTTGATTATATTTTATTTTTTCAAATAGTATTTGATGGATTTAATAAAAAATTATCTTATTTTTTTGTATAGCTGCAGATATCACTAGTATCTGTAACTTCTTTAATTTTTAAAATTTCATAGCAACCTTGTAAGAAATCCTTATAACTTTTACAGAAGATATTACAGAACTCTATCAGTATAATGGGGAATTATTGGAGGTTTAAGAGGTATCTGATCTCAAGTCACTGAGTAAAAGTCTTGGCTGTTTTTATTGATCGAGTAACCTTGTATTGTATTTCTGCTCTGCCAGTGCCTGAAACAGAGCAAGTTATCATCTCCTAAGTGGATTGAAAAGTGCTATGGGAGTTCAGCTACTGTTTGCTGCATTCTTAGCTGCACCACAGAGGAGAAATTCTGGGTGGAAAGAATACTTTTGATAAATAATTTATACTGTTTTCTTTAAGGTTTGGGTTTTTTTACAACTAGTGGAAAAGTAAGTCGTGCTCTTTTGCTCTGTATGTATCTTAGCAAAGTGGGAGAAAAGCAGAGTGTAATGGAGAAGAGCATGTAATAGAGTTCAAATCACAGAGCAAACTCTCACCATATCCTGTAAGAATACAATAAATACAGTTTTATTGAGAAATTTTCTAGAGAACTAAGTGGTTATCTTCCTGCAAGCAACTACACCAGTACAAAAACAATACTAGAAAAATTCAACTTACATCTAAGTGAAATCAAGGCCTTTGACTATTGTAATTTTTTGTGGAAGCAGAATTATGCCTTTCATGGGGTGATTGACTGGCAAAGAATAGATACCATGTAAGGCAGTCCAATTACTTTAAATAACAGATTAATGGCTCTCCTGTTTGTGAAGATTGTGTGGGTGGGATTGCCAGTCAGCCTATTTGCAGCTGGTGGCAGGTGTGAATCAGGTTGATGGAATAAATTTTCTTCTGTATGACCCTTCATGGTCCTCGTCTGCTCTATTATTTTGGTCAGTGGGTTGGTTTTATAGTGTTGTGCTTTTCTAAAGGCACTAATACCCTTCAGCATAAGGCTTTAAATTTTAATTAACTCAAAGAATTAGCAACTCACTGCAATCTCATTCTCAGGAGTCCTTGGTAATCAAAGTGATCCCCTAATAGACCTATTTATGTTTTCAATTGGATTTGTCAATTATGTGGATTTTATTTCTGTGTAAGCTGAAAACTGTAAACCTCTGGGATTGTGCTTTTACTTCAGGCCCAGCAAAAAGGATGGCTGTCACATGTTTGCCCAGCCACAGCCTTGTGAAAAAAATTGTACCCTCAACCTGGGTAACACAAAGGTATATGATTTTAGTTTTCTTTTCTGCTTCCCCTGTCACAGGTGCGTTGTGATAGTGAGATACAAGAGCTACGTCAGTGGCAAAAGAAGTTGAGAGAGGAGAGACACATTAATAAGATAGTGAAAGAATTCTGGACTAAGCAGGAAGCCAAAGGTAAGTGAATTAAATTGTGGGGTGTTTTGGTTGGTTGGGTTTTTTTTGTTTGTTTATTTGTTTTTACACTGTGTTGAATTTTTATACTTTGAGTTGTGTTAAAAAATAGGCCACACAGTAGGACACCAATCCCGAGAGAGAAGGTAATGTCTGGTGGAAATGCTTGGCTGTGTCTTTACAGTCACTACTTATTCCACTTTAGTTGCCTGTGCAGCTGAAAGCAGCAGTGAAAAATGCAATATAGGGCCAAAATTCAATAATTTCAGAAGACTATTACAATTTACTGGCAGAGTATTTCCTAGGGCAGGATTAGACATCTACCAGCTACTCATCATGTAAATGCTGATTTTTACCAGATGGGTTGTAGTACAGTTCTTCTGAACTCAGGGATTTCTATCTGGTAAATATTCTATTGGCATTTTCCTGTAGTTATTTACAGCAGAACTTGGCCTGTATAGTTCTAAAAAAAAAAAAAGAAAACAAACCCAAACAACCTAAAAAATTGCCAAGGGAAATAAGGCCAGATTGCTTCAAGAACTAGCACTGTAATATGTTATTTTTTTGCCCTGTTTGTGGAGAAGGCTTTACTGACAGGGCCAGGTTACCATTCACTTAGGCACAGAGGTTTAATTGTGATTATTTGCCCAGCCTCTTCGTCTGCTAATGCAGGATTCACTAGCTCCTCAACCAGTCTGCATTTTAGCAGCCTCTGTGGGCTGGCTCAGCCCTGATGCACAGGGGAAGTGCCCTCCACAGGCAGGGCAGGAGCTGAGAAGGTGTGAGGCTGTTCAGGGCTGGAGGAGGGCAGGTGGTGCTGTGGCAGTGAGCACTGTGTGCCCTGCACTCCGAGGGCACTGGTGTGTTCTCACATGGCCAATCTTTGCCCTGAACTACAGGGGAGTGATAATTTTAGTGATAGGAGTTTGTTGCAAGGGCTCTATGTAGATTCTCCCAACATTTATTTATATTTATGTTGCAGGTTTAATCTATGAAAGATCAGGTTTTATTTACCAGTCCATGAAATTGCCTAAGGGATATTTTATAGCTGAAAATAATGAATTCTGAGGAACAAAATCGTACATCACAAGAGGGGAAAACTGTGTTTATGTGTGTGTATTTATATGGGGTGTTCATATGCAGTAAGGGAAGTAGAATTCTTGGTTTTAGTAGCTTAGACCTAGAAGGTTAAATCATGTAGTAACAGTGCACAAGAATGATGAAAAGATAAAATCAGTGAGATATTAAGTTGTCTTCCAGCAGACTTGACTGACATATAAAGAAAATATTGGCAGAGCAACCAAGGTTTCCTTCAAGTGGGATTTCACAGCCTCTCTACTACAGTCTATTATGAGTTTACTTGGTAAAAAAATGTAGGCATCTTTTTTTTTTTAAAGAAAACGCATATGTATGTGGGTTTGAATATCTGAAAACAGTGGATTCAAATTTCCTATAGTAAAATTATTCTCATTATAAATGTAAAACATAAAAGATGACTTTTTCTTTTTGTAATACATGGTCCATTCTGTCAGTGTTAATTGTTGGAAAATTGCATTCCTGGAGATAATGATAGAGGTTGACCTAGCAGCCTTGCTAATTGCTTTTAAGCAATTGCAATTTAATGTTTGTGGCTTGGACTCTGTTTTCAATTTGTTAATATTTAAATCATCTCATCAAGGCATGTTTTTTCACACATTCCATTGTCCACGAGACCAGTAAGAGATGCATGTTTCCCACTTCTAAGAAATAAACCTATATATTCACACCAATGTGAAAAAGGATGAAGATGATATTAGACTATTCATCATAGTTTGCAGTCTTCCTGCATGTAAAATCTTAAAGGTGAAAATTACAAGTTCATTTTCAGAGGACATGGTGAAGCCATTCCCAAAATGCTGCAACTAAGAAAAATAGGGGCTAAGGGTGGACTGTGTCATTTGACAGTTAAATTGATTAAAAAACTCCTGTGTCTGAAGAAATCGAATCTTTCTATAAACTATACTTCAGTTGTTTTGGAGACTTATGTAGTGATAAGACTTCCTTTGCCAATTGTTTCAAAAGGACAAACAAATTTCTTTTTAATCACTCTCACAGAGCTTTCCTGTCATCAAATCATTTATTTTTGGACTCTAGGACACACAGCTGTTTTACCACTTCAAAGAAAGTTCCAAAATTGCTCCTTTTCGTTTTTCTTAAACCAGTATAAGTTTATATTGCTTATATCACATCAGCTTTCAATATTATCACCCTGTTTCTGTAATTTCCCAGCTGAGTGCTGCTAAGTTAATTTAAGAGTATCCACACATCAAATAGCCTTGGGGCCCAGACAGATGACTGTTTGGAAACAGCTGTACTAGTTTGAGAAGTTACTGTCCAGGGGTTTTCATTATCAATCTCAGCTGTGATGCCATAATTCATTTTGTTAGTGCTCCAGCTGCTCTTATTTCTGCTCTTATTATCCTGCTGTTGATTAGTGTCGTTAAACCCTATTTCATTATAAAGTCAGCAAGGTTAGTTTAACTGCTTTTACCAGTGACTCCATCCAACCCAGCTGACTTCATGCTGAAATGGATTGTGAACACTCACACAATAATAGCATAACACAACTACTTTTTAGCCTTGTCTTTCTATGCATTTTGTTTAACTGAATTCTTTAATTCGGTTAACTCAATCCCCTTTCATTAAACCACTGAACTCTTTGTATCAAGCAGACAAAGCATTTATTGTTACTGAAAACTCAGATATCACAAATAAAGCATTACAATTCGTGGTCAAAGGAAAAAAAAGTAACATTTTAAAGTAGATACAGCATTTTATTACGAAATTAACCACATTAAGAAAAATAATAAAGGTTCTCTTTGATTTGTATATAACTAACTCTGTTTATTAGATGCTGTAAACAGTGTTGAATCTAACTGTAGGGGATGAATGGTGAGCTGCCAAACAGCTCTTAGAAAATGATGACTCGAGCAGTAATGTGATTCTATTGACACTACTAGAAAGATCAGCATACCTTCCATGGAAATATCAGCCAAAGACTCAGTTAATGTGAGCTAACAGGCAGAGCCTGCTTTGTTGGGACTTTCAGCACAATGCTATGTGTACCTTATTGCAAGGGTATGTTCTAGGTAAAAACATAATTTTATGAAAGTGTGTTTGTATATGATACTTTAAAAAAAAGGTAGTAAGAAGACATTGAAATGTAAATTGATTGTAATTAAGAAATCCAAAGGAATTCTTAGTTTCTTTTTCTGGTTTCAGAAAGTGTGTTAAAACATGCCCATTAATTTTGAGACAAACAGTTGAGTTTTCATTAGAACAACGCCGGAATGAAATACTTCTGGAGGGTCCTTTCTTTTTCAAGTAGAGACCAAAAGTCTCATTTTTATAGGGTGATCCAGCAACTTCCCCATTAGGAAGGCAGCCCTGTGCTTCCTTGGCCAAGGCTTCTGCCGTGCCCCTCTTCCCTGGCAGTGGCACTCGTGGCTTCACGGTGCGTGAACGGCTCCTCCGCTCTGCTCCGCTGCCCCTCGGGAGGCTTTTCTGCTGCATCAGCCTGATAAACTGACTTACCCAGTAGTGACACAGTCCTTATATCCAGCAGAGGGGAAATGGTGCACCAGTAATGCAGGGAAGGAGAAGTGCCCAGCTGTGATGGGCACTCAGTGTCAGAGGAGCCGCTGTGCCCTGTGAAGCCGCGGCCACGCTCGCTGCGGGGTTTGTAGGCAGGGCTGTGATGGTGCCTCATGTGAACCACTGACTCTCCCCTGCTTCACAGCATGTTAAACATTTCTATTTTTTCCTCTAAAATTCTTTAGTCTTCTCTCAGTCTCTCTTTTATACTCTTTATTATTAGTTATGCAAAGTGCTCTAGGATAGAAAGTGTGAAAACTGCATGAAAATTACTTTATGCATTAATAGCACCTTGCAGGACTGTTGACCTCTTTTAATGCATATGCTGGCAAAATTTCTTTTTGAGTGCAAAGAAGAAATTGTGTTCCTTTCAGCATATACCCAGGATCATAAAGCTACAGCATTCTTGGCTGACATTTTATTTGCTATACTGCTCCACTGCTGTGTAAAATTACACTCCACAAAATGATCTATATTTAAAGTATGACAGTCCTTACTGTCTGAACAATTTCAGACTGAAAATGTAGAGATAAGCATAACACTTAAGACTCACTTTAGTGGCTCACAGCTTTAGACTTGTAGGGAGAAAGAATTTTCTCTAATATAGCACAACTGATGGGATAAATTTGTTCCAGAATTTTTTACAGATTAAAAAATTGTTTGCCTTCTACAGAAAATACAGTTAATTTAAACCCAACCTGTACAGAATGTGAGTGAATAGCAGATTGTGGTTCTGAGCACTGCTTTGTGCAGATTTAGTACTGATGGGACAGCACTGGAAATGAAAAAGTGTCTGTCCTACAGTGAAAGGAATTTGAAAAATATTTAACTTTTTAATGAAAATACTAAAATCTTCATTCATCACTTATGTGAACAAAACACTTTGCTGACACTTGCAATGGTTACTTCTCTGCTGTTGGAAAGACTGTTGCTGCTGTTACACAAGCAGCACTTTCAGCTATGGTATGTCCTAAGGGCATTCTTTTCTTCTTCTTATCTACATAAAATTTGTAAAATTTTAGTTTTAAAAAGCAGTGTTCTTAGGGAACATAATAAAAGGAATATTCCTGGTTTTATAGCAATACCAATTGTGACCCTATTAGCTGGCAGCTCTTAGGAATCAACCATAGCCTGGGCTTTGCAAGGCACTTGTGTAACAGAGAAAGCACAGTGTGTGGAAAATCTAGTTAAATCAAAATAAGACAGAAAGTAATCTTCACAGCAAGTGAGGGGGGTGATTTCCAGATAAAGGAGGGAATATTCTTCTACATTCCATTCAATTTTCAAGCTGTATTTTTCCTTTGGCAGTAGAAGTTATTACTCACCTATCTGGAGAGATTTTTAAAATACTTCTTTCATAGCAATAATCTTTTCCCTTGGGAAGATGCATCCAGCAATACTCTGAAGAACTCAAAATTTAGGTGTTCTGGAAAATCCTTGCAAATATGAGTGAGATACGAGGGAGAACAGGCTGCATATTTTAGGAGTGCTAGAGCAGGAACAGATGCACAGTGTCAAGCAGCAAGGAAATGCAGTCACTCACTCCTTATACAGCTGTGATGTCTCCACCTGAATGATGAAGAAGGATTCAAAAGCTTAATATCAAGTTAAGCTGAGCAGGGGAAGTCTAGTCTGCATACTTTTGAAGGATGCCTGTATGCAATCGTATCACATCAAAGTAGAATTAATTGAAGAAGAGAAAAATGTAAAATTCAGAACCCAGAAAAAAATGGCTACATTGTGAAACTTCTTTAAATTCATTCCATAAACACCCTTAGTATTGGGGCCATAAATGAAGTTACAGCCACATGCATGTTTGCAGGACTGAGTCGTTTCCCAAAGAAAATATTGAAAAGAGGATATATTTATAAATGGGGAAATCTTACACTAGGCTTAAAAAATATTTAAAATTACTGTAGGTAATATTGTTGGATTAGGAAAAGGCATAGTCTGAATAGCTAATGGATTTCTTAAAGACTGCATCTCTGTGGTTTATTTAGGAAAATTCAGCCCTGTAAAATGTAAGGAATTACTCAGTTTTATGTGAGAGTTTCTTTCTCCTCCCGCCACCCATTTCACCAAGGGTGGTTGAAATAATTGAGGAAGATTTTAAACAAAATAATTTGTTGCTAATTTCATCTGCCCTCCTTTTACTGCAGCTGTAATTCTTTAATTAATCTCATAATGGAACTCTTGTAAGTGATGACCTCCTCATATTCAATGGTTTTACATTTTTAATCTGTTCTATAACATTTATATACACACACAATATATATTAAGATCTTTATGTTGAATGTATTTCTTCTAGTAATTTGGTTTCAAACTAAGCTTTATAAACAGGTTAAAAGTGGAAGGCTGCTTGCTGTTAGTAGGACACTGCACTTTTAAAAGAATTTCACTCCTTTTTTTAAAGTATTTCTGTATTTACAGTATTTGGCTTTTTCTTTCTGAAAGCAAAAGTGCTGCAGTCAAAATGGTTTAAAATGGGGGCATATATATGATTGCTTTTGATTTAAAAGCACATGTATAAAATTTGACTTACATGGAAGACCTTAAAATTTCCTTTTTTTTTTAAGAAACAAAAAAGAAAATCAAAGAACAAAGCAGTACTGAAGGCCGAGTACGTGGTGGTGGTTTTCATCAAGCCTAATTCAAAATGCTTGAGATGTTTCTGAAAGTTTAATCTTGGCACTAACAGCTGAGAATGTAGTGATAAAAGTCATAAGACTCAGGATACAGAATCCAATTTATTGGTCCACACCCTGGACTCAGACATCTTTGAAAATTTATAAAGATTACAGTAACATTTAATTTCTGAAACTATGCTGGGAATGTTTGAAAAAATAAAAAGGAAAGATGATCATTTAGATAAACTACAGCATGTGATGATCTGAACAGTGCTTACACAGGCACAGCAGTGGGTCTGTGAGCACAAGTCTGAACTAATCCTCCAGTACCAAAGCTATATTTTCACTCATCACTCTGCAGTTGCTAATAATGATCTGTAGTGGAAAAAAAGGACAATTGCAATTTGGCAATTTTTCTGTGATTATACAAACATCTTTTCTTTGGTTTTGTTTTTTTGGTTTTTTTTTGTTTTTTAAAGGAGAGCAGAAATTCTTCATGGGTTCTGCAATCTTCTTTGTTTCCTTTTTCTGCTTTTAACCTTAACAGTGAAAAACATTGGAGCATTTTTATTGAAAATGCTGGTGGTGTATTTTGTAAGCCATTTAGATAAGCAAACCCCAAATTTTTATTTATAGGTATGGGATGTGCTAAAAGCCTGAAGAAAAGGCTGTCACCAGCTGAAAAATAAAGCCTCCAAATAGTCCTGCAACAAAACTAGATTTGAGACTCTTGGTTAAAAAAAAGAAGGGGAGAAGTGGGGCAGGGAAAGAAAGACCACAAGCTGTTAGGGGAGTCTTAAAACACAACTCAGAATTCAAAGGAGGGGGTGACAGATTGTAGACCACAGGAGCTGCTTGCCCTGACTCCCTTTAAGCCCTCCCTGTGGCATCCATCACCCAGGTGTCTTTTCCAATGTAACAGTCTGTTTTCTTACCTGGTGCTTTGTTTTAGTCTGTGCAAGAGTTTAAATCTGGTAACTTTGCAGAACCGATCACATTTTGCAAGTCAGAGTCATGTCAGAAATAAGAGGGGCTAATGGGTATAAATGCAGTTTTCATGAAGCTGCCCAGCAAATCTGGAATTCTGGGTTTCTGCCTGTGTTGGTTTCTGCCTGTAAATCCCCAAATGCTTTTAGCTGGGGACCTGCCACTCTGGAATGATTTCCATTTCTGGTCAGTTCTTTCTGTTTTCATCGTTCTCTTTTTCTGTCTTGACTACTTACATTGAAAAATACTGCATTCATCAGATGCTCTGGAGATGCACTGGTTGCCTTCATTCTGGATTTTCTTCTCTCAGTCCAGGGTTGTGTTCCATAAAGTGTTGTGTTTCTGTGGCTGTTCTCTTCATAAATCTCAGGTCATTGAATGATTTGGAGGACACTTGAATAATTGTAAGCAATAGTCTCCAGTACCTCTAATTCTCTGTAGTTTTTTCTCTTCTAACTCAGGTGTTCATGTCAGTTGTTGATCTCCTTTAATACTTGTATCTTCCCATATTTCTTTTCTTTTTGTACATCTTGAATTGTAAAAATGCCATTCAAATATATTCTAATGAATTCTGAGTCTTTCTGTCAAAATATGAGGAAAGCAATGGTCCATTGCACAAACAAATTCTGCTAGAGATCTTTCAGCCCTTATTTCCTATATGCATCTGAATGTTGGTGTTTGGAAGTCTCCTGTATGTCAGCTCTTGCTTTGCTAATCTGATCCTAACTGAATTAAAAAATGCCCTGAAACTTTTTGTCCTTTACAGTCATGAAAGAAAGACTAAGCATTTGACAAGCCCTGCTCCTCATTTGGAGAATTAGGTTTGTCCTGTCACATTTTAAAATCCATCTTGCAGAAGCTTCTTCTGCCGAGTGATCCTCTGACAGTTCCATTTCAGATTCATGTTTTGCAGGAGTGTCCATGGGCATAATTTCCATTTTATCATTTGTTTGTTTAATGTATCTGTATTCAATAGATCATTTTCCTATCACTAGTGACTAAGTATTTCCTGGAGTGAAAGGTTTCACTAATAATTGTATACAGGCAGGCTTCCAATAGTAAGAGGCTAAAATTATAAACACTTTATAAAAAAACTGTCTCTTTAAAAGTCAGGTCTTATTTCAGCAAGATTGCTGGTGGCTCCAATTTCATGTTCAGGCTTCTTTGGCATTTCATTGGGAGGCTAGGGTGAAACTCCTTTCTATATATATATTTTACTCTAAGCCCCTGCTAATAAGTTATTCCAATAGATTTTCTTTAATGGATTTTCATCTTCTTATAGTCTGAGTCTATAGTATCTTTCATTACTGTTTTCAACTGTTTAAATTACTAAATGTAGTCCTTGGAGCTCTATGAAGAAGTGCACTCTATAGAAAGTGTGGGTGTATAAACCTTTCATAAGCTACTGTCACAAGCCAGTTGTGTTACACAGTAGTGCACAAAGTAGGTCATAGTTTATTCACTGTTATGCTGAAACAACCAAGTGTCAAACCAGAACATCAGTCCTGTACATTAAGATGAGGGAAAATGATGTCTGCCATCCAAATTAGATGTTAAGGATGTTTGAACTTAGTGCTTATATAAATAGGACAAAAGCCAGTCCTCAGACAGCTACAATACTTGCAGATCTTTGAATTTTCCCTTCTCAGGAGCTAATGAACAGTAAACCCAGACACTTTCCAGTGCTTCCCTTAGCCATCATCTGTGCCTCTGCGTTGCAGCACATACATGATAAACTGTGTCAAATGAGCTGCATTCCCAAGGAACGTGGCAGACCAAGCAGTAGATGCCTTTATTGTAGTAGGAATAGCAGATCAAAAATAGAAATTAACAGTTGTGCTCCTCAAGAACAGCCCCCACCTCACCTCCAAAGAAAGTTATCACAGTCCCCACTAGTGCTTATTATTGCAGTGGTGCCTATAGTGTCCTGTAATTTAGAACGTGCATGTGACTAAAGCATAGTTTAATCAGATTTTCTCACTATTGAAAACTAAGAGTAAGGAGTAAAAAGACTGAAAAATACAGTAAAGAGACTGAAACATAATGCTAGCAAGTTAAACTGTTCTGTCCATATGACCTATTCAGGTAGAAATACCAGTACTAGAAGAAATAAGTGAGATGTGAGATTATATTTTTTTCTTAACTTACACAGTTACAGCACTTAAGGGCCTCAGTTCCTCTGTGTCTCAGGACTTCAAACAGGAGCTGATGTTCTAAAAGCGCATGAAATACTGATCATGCTGCCAATGAGCATGATTGTGTTAATTCTAATATTGCACCTCCTTAAATTAGGCATTCTCTGTAGATAATTTTCATACACTCAGTTACACAAACACCTTGGGATTTCAAGTGCTTGTAATTTTTATGAATCCAGCCTTCTGTGAGAACAGTTTCCTTGGCATTGCCCTGAGACTGGCAGCAGCTCACAGTTGCAATCCCCACTGTGTAAATGGCATCCTGGGGCAGTTTGTTCTGCCCAGTTATGTCCATACACCTTTCCCCAGCATGCAGGAAAGCTCAGCAGAGAAACAGGAATGGTGTCCAGTGCAGCAGGATCACAGCTGTGCAGTGGTGGGAGCTGGCCCTGCACGGCTGCACACAGCGACCGCGGACACGGAGGGATGAAATGGGAACGGTGCTGCTCAGGTTCAGCTTTTAATACTTTCTAAAAGCAGCTGAAAACTGAAATGGCTCTCTCCCTCTGCTGAAAGAATGATAGGACTTCTAAGACTGAAATGGTTAAAACTCAGCATAAAGAATGGCACAGCTGTGAGCCAGGTTGTTGATGTTGACATTTACACCATTCGTTGCTTTTAGATTTGTGTTGTCTGAAAGAAACGGGCTGGATTATCAGGTACTGTAAGTTGTTCTAAACATCTTCCTTGGGCATTTCAAAATACTTTAGGCAAGCTAGTTCTGTGTGAGGTGTCACAGCCTGAAAAATACATTTCTCCAATGGAGATTTCTACTGAAAAAACGTAGCCAGGCAGCTTTGTTCTCCATCTTTCCAGGTTATCTGAATCCTGAGGACATCTTACTTTTCTATCTGCATAAGAAGCAAGTATATGTCAAAAACTATTTACATAACTGCCTGAAATCCAGATTTATGCTGACAGCCTGTGCTTCCTGCTTGGTGTGATGTGATTGGAAATTGTTATGCTTAAGTAACACAGGTTATGATAAGACATGGACACTACTGACTAAAAGCACTGCTAGCAGATACCTAGAACACCTGCTCATTTTAATGTGAAAGTGTGTGAGCCCTAAGGTTTCTGAGTGTTGCAATTTTTATTAAATATTTGCAAACGTCAGCCTCATCACATCAAGGAATATTAGATAAAATTCAATGCAATAGAAAGTATTTTGTATACAGGACACTCGTAGTCATGTGGGATATTAAATCCACTCTTGATTTTTCTCCTTAACAGCTGTACAAACAGAAGCCCTAAAATCCAGAAGGATCTAGTGCCATCGAGGCACTGGGCCTGTGTTGCCTTGACCGTTGTAAAACAGGGTTTATCCTGCTGCTGCAGTCTCATTTGGGGTTTCTAAGGGATTGCTGTGTCCCTCCTCATACAGCACTTTTCCTGTATGCTTTCTGTGAGCTGAGATCCTCCAGGTTGGGAGCACACTGAGCACCTTAAATTAGCACATGGGCCTGCTGCAGCCCAGCATTCCTTGTATGTATCAAGAGGATTTTGTTTGCTGGTTTTCAGTTGCATGCCTTGGAAGGGTAACTAAGCTCTCCTGAAACTGTATGGACAAAATGGGATTTTTTGGGGATTATTTGGCTTTCTTTGCCTCCAGCATAGCTTTTATGTATAAATTTTCCAACAAACTTGCTTGATGTAAAAGGTGTATAGTACAGATGCATCTTCTGAAGTGTAGGAAATAAAAAGCAGATTTTTTTTAAGTTGAAAGGCAGTTTGTAAAATTTTAAAGTATTAAAACCAGAATAAGATAGCTGAAATCACAGGAGTAGAATGAGGAACCAGACTGTTGTATCAGCAGAAGAAAAACATTAGGTTAATCTGTATTACAGCATTCTGAAAGAATACAGCTTTGAAAACAGCTTTCACTAGGGGGTGGGACATTTTACTTTTATGTAGAGCTTTTGTTCATTTAGAATTGTTTACTCCAGCAAGCAACCCTGTGCTCTTTGTTTGACTGATTTTTCCCATTTGGCAGACCCTTTGCAATCACATGGATAACATTCTTCTTTCCACTGAGACATAGAAAAACTATTCTTTATTGACCTTGCTTGTTGTCCTAAATGACAAAAATATATTTATATACTAGGTGAACTGTATGATTTCATCACTGACTTTTAAGTGAAAATTCTTCAAAGCAAAAACCTCAAAGAGCTGCTTTCAATTTTTCTTTTTTAAACAATCCAGTGACTTTTTACTAGCAAACAGCTCTGCCCTCAGCTACACATGCACAATTCCCACAGCTGGCACAGAGAACCATGTGCAAGTATCTGAGTGCTGAAGCTGTGTCAAAACACGAAAAAAAACCACCATGCAAAGAAGAAATA
Source organism: Corvus hawaiiensis (assembly GCF_020740725.1). Taxonomy (NCBI): domain Eukaryota; kingdom Metazoa; phylum Chordata; class Aves; order Passeriformes; family Corvidae; genus Corvus; species Corvus hawaiiensis. The sequence continues at coordinate 1,424,487 of NC_063228.1, forward strand.
CGCTTTTTGGGCTGGGCAGGGGATTTTTATTTATTTCTTGAACAACAGAGTAATTGCTGTGCAAGTATGGATGTTTTCTTTTTTGTTTTTCTGCCTGTTAATTTTTTTTTTTTTTTTGGTATGGTTGCAGTGAGAAGAAAATCAGAAGAGCTGGACAAACATACACAAAATCCTTCAACATCTCAATTTTAGTTTCCTCACTAAAACTGCAAAGCACAGAGCTCATGGACTTTGTGATACTGATTTAGAAACTCTCTTAGCATTAAAGCCTTTACTTTTGCATGTGAGGTAAATCAAAGGCAGATTATGTAAGGACCCAGCATGCCAAGACAAAATTCAGTCTTAGTCTAAGTGAGCACAATTCTGTTAAAACAGATGGAATGGTGCACATCTAGCCAAAAATGTTGAATCTGTGTTTATCTTGTGTTCCTGAATGCTCACTTAAAACCTTTTCTGACAGGAACAAAACTCTGGATGAAATTAAACGGGGTTACACCCACGCGTAGGCAAAGTGTTAAAGCTAAAGCAAAAATCTTCATTTATCATAAACTGGACTTCTCTGACTCCTGCAGAGCTGTGACAATTTACACAAATCCAGGCTCTGTTCAGGATGGTTTGATTTGCAGAAATGCTGTGCCCCTGCCATTCCAACGGAAGGCAACGAGAGCTGGGGTTGCTCTGCATTTCTGCAGGGGAGAAAAGTCAAAGGCCCTTTTGTTACTACTTAGCACATGTGCTGAGAAAGTGTAGAATTAAGATCCCAGTGTCAGCATTTTCAGCAGTTTTATGCAGGCTACTTACTTACATCAGGTCCAAGCACCGTAAAAATCAGATTGGGCCCCTTGCTAAGGAACCCTTATTATTTTTTTAACTTAGCCCTGTCAAGCACAGTCCTTTATAATTTCACAATTAGAGAAGATAGTAGCAGAACTGCAAATAATTCCATGTGAGTCAAAGGTGTAGTTGTTTTGAATGGACACATGCTAGTGGTCTCTTGCACTTGCTGTGGTTCCAGAGGGGATTTCTTCCATCACTTGCACAGACTTTGTCTTCACTGTTACACCAGTACCCACCCCTTGGGTTTTTTCCTGGTTGGTGATGATGGTTATTACACCAGATCTGGAAAATCAAACCACTTGAAGAAAAAACTCTCATCCTGCACCCTTCAAGCCCAGCTGTATTCTCCTGTCCTCTTCTTTTCCAAGCACAAGCAATTGAACCAGAACAGGAGACTGCTGAGCCAACAGGGGGAAAAAAATATCCCTTTTGTGTTAAGAGTTTGGCTGCTGAGCTCCTTGACTGGCTCACTGTGGGTTTGATAAGTGCCAGAGCTAAGGGCAAGTGTGGGAATGTGGCCAAAGGTGGAGGAATGTGGTTTAGGAGTCCTTTCCTTCAGTTTAACTTTGCTTGTATTGAGGAACTGTACCAAGGGACAATTCTGTCTGTAGCACTTCTCACTGCAATGGAAAATTTTTGGGTGGATTTTAAAACCAAGTGGACGCAAACATTGTAAGTAAATAGTAAAGCCTTTATTCTCGTTAAGAACAGCATTTTGAAAATAAAACATTTGCCCATGCTTTACAACCTTTGTAGTTTTGTATACTTATGTACAGTCATCATGGTACACATTGATTGTCTTGAAAATCCTTTAAAGATGTACTTAATAAGATACCAGTATGCAACAGTCAGCGGGAAAAAGGGTACGTTATAAAACACACGTTAATACATTTAATAAATATATATTATCTATCAAAAATGAGCTTTAGCTCTCATCAATTAATAAAAAGCACCTGCTTTGTAATCCTGTAAGTTGGTAGAATAGTCCAATTGTTTTATTATAAAAGCTACAATGCTCCCTTTTGTATGGCCTTTGGTTAGACCCAAGGCATCGAGCTCAAACAAAGCCAACCAAGATGCCTGTGTTTAGACTAAAAGCAGAAACAGCTACTTCTACAGTATTTCATGTACCTTGTTTCTAGAAACAACTGGATGGATTGAGAGTGCTCTTCTGAAGATGCTACATATTTTCTGGCAAGTGTCAAACACCCTCAACCCATCTGAAAGCAGGACAGGATCTGTATGACTTTGAACTCTTTTCCTGCCATTGATCAAAAGCCAGTCATTATAGATCTTGTTTTGGTAATAGTTTTGTCAAATGCTTTGTGATTTCATTTTTCTGCATGGAAACACCATGAGCACATAACCACCAAGGGCCAACATAGTAGCTTTTATAGTAATAAAAGCTAATTATAATTAGGAGAACTGTGAAAGGCTTGTGCTTACTTACTTATTATGTTGTTCACAGATGCTCTACATTCTAGAAAACTTTCAAAAAAGGCAAAAGTAAATACTGTAACAAAAATATAAGTTAACATAAAGGTGCCTTTCTTCAATGACAGTTTTATTTTGGGGCATTTTACATCACAGACTAGTGACTTACAAAAAAAAAGTTGCTCATTACTAGTTGTATAAAGTTGGGAAATAAAGACCCTCCTAATCTATTGCCACACTTTCACCACCACACATTAAACCCAATCCTGCTAATTTTTAATTTTGTGACTGGTCCACATGACTAACACAGTGAGACTGGTCATGTGAATAGCAGTTTGTAGGATCTGGCCATATCTTTGCCTAAGCCCCAAAATTACAAACAAGTTCATCAGAAGCAGGATTGGGAACTCTATTTATTAATTCAGTCACATCTAGAAAAAGAAAAAGAAAGTTTCTTAAGATAACTATTTCTTGTACAGATTTTGTCAAAGGTCTGTAAAATGTGTATTATAATTCATAAGTCTTGGTCATAGCATGATAAACTTTTTAAAAGAAAACTGTCCTACCATTTATGCCATGGTCATCTTATATGTTTTTACTATAAGAATTTTATGAGGGATTTTTTTAACTGGTTTTTAAAAGCAAAATTTTGCAGGCAAGTGATGGTAAGTTTTTTTTATTGTTCCAAATTACATGTCTTCTGGGTAGCTATCATTATCTTAAATATTCTCTTATTTGATCAAAGCTCTGCTCATAACAAGCAAAATGTATTTCTAAGTCACTGGATAGCATGCAATATCCACCCCTACCCTACTTGGTTACTAAGGCCATCTAGTTGCATACAAAATGAAAGAAAGGACCCCTAAAACAAGCACATGCTTCCTTTGCCTTGAGGAGGGGAGGGCAGGGGAGAGCTGACATACTCCTTCACTCATGCATGACAGAAAAACATTGCTTCTGGAGGAGAAGGGCTTTGAAATAAAACCCCATAAGATGATCATGGCAACAACGGCAATATATATTTTTCCATATATATATACACTATATCTGTGTGCAACACTTAGGGACTGGTCTTGCAGCCTCTGTACCTGCACGTAGACCTACTGGTGTCGACGGGACTACTCGTGGGAGTACAAGTCTGCAGGACTAGGTTCCTAATTCAGTAGAAATGGAGGTACATGAGGAATCAGGAAGACTCTTGAAAAATAAAAAGCTTGTCTTTCTTTTGCAGTATACAGCAAGTAACTTCTCTCTGTGAAGCTACTAAGCTATTCGGTTATTTGTATTTTTTTTTTTTTTTTTTTTTTAGGTTGAAAATATATATTTTTATTACAGCATATGCAAAGTTTAATTGTTATATGTTTCCTATGCCTTCAAGTAAAAACAATTAGCTTTTAGTATTGACGAAAGCTAAGATTAACATTGGCCAAACAGTGAGGATACAGTGATGTTTTCAATGTCCGATATGCATTAAATGTTAAAGAAAGGAATGATTGCTTGAACATAATGAAAAACCATGGCACAACAAATGGGCAATGGGAACCTTTTGAATAACCTGGAGAAAACAAAGATAAAAAGCTTTGAAAAGTCTGCCTTATATCAACCCAAGAAAATGGATGGGCAGGGGAGGAGTAGGGAAGAAACCACCTTAAATAAACAAAAACAACAACAAACCACCTCCAGCACAGAGATTCTACTCTCTAGGCACTAAAATGCACAACCACATTTAAATGCACAAACAACTGCAGCCGAGGGGACTGGACTGTAGGAGCAGGGGCTCAGGGGGTCCCACCCGCTCCGCTGCCGCGTGTCGCCCACGGGCTCAGCGCTCCTCAGCTGCCCCCAGCTCCTGCCTGACCCTCAGCCCAGGGGGCTCAGGAGCGGCCTCCTGCCCTCCACCAGCACCACCAGCACCTCCTGCTGCTGCCAGCACCAGCCACAGCCTGTCCCAGCCATGGCTTGGCAAGAATTCATCCCTCCAAGAACGGCTGCGCCTGCAGGAGCCGTGGGAGCGCGCGGCTCTTGGCCCACGCCTGGGGCTGGGCTGGACACCAGGGCAGCCATCCCACGGGGCCGAGGAGAGCGGCCTGTGCTGGACCTCTGCTCGTCCTCTGTGCCCCGAGAAGCTCCATAACATGCAGAGACCTTTCATCCCTCCAGAACTGCCCCTCCTAGGCCAGCTTTTGAAGAGCAGAGAATCAGCCTAGAGCGCCACGGGGACGGAGGTGCCACACGGACGATGTCTGGCTACGCACGATGCTGCGTGACTGTACAGTACAGCTGGGGAGGAGCAAACAAGGGACTTCTCGTGGCGTTTGAAATGACAGGAAAAGGAGAAAAATGGAAAGAAACCCTGCGTGTTTTCACACTGTAGTGGCAATCTCTTGTGGCAACATGAATTAAGTTTAGGTGAGAGGAGGGTATTTTGCAGGCAACTGGCAACCACCAAAACCAGGCTTGCGTGGCACACAAGTTACAGACAAGAGAATATCTTACACTTCAAAATACAACATCCCCTCTTCCAATTTAAGGTGTGCCTACTTCTGTTTTAAATTAGATTCAGCTTCAGTGTTACAATTTTGTTTTAGCAATTCTCAGTTCAATGGTGTTCACATTTAGGCAAAATCCTCTGTAGGATTTCGAAAGATCCTGGATGTTTTGTTGCTTTGTTCTGGTACTGTTACGGATTCCTTCCCTCAAAGACACACTGCCAGGGAACAACATCTGCAACAAGGATTCTTATTTTCTACAGCCTATAGCCTTTCACCAGAGGTGTCGTCCAGTATAACTTGGCGGAGCAGTTGGTATCTGGAAATAAGGATAATAAACCCGTAACTGAGAGATCTAGACTGTTCAAAAATCAGTATTATCATGCTACACGTACATGACAGCTTTCCAGATGGTAGTTCTAGAGCAAAGTGATACAAAGAAACTCATCTTCCACCATACAGTGCATTTATCTCTCTGTAAAACCATGGCTATATATAAACATGAGCTTTGTATCCAACTCAGAACAAAGCAAAACAAACAAAAAACCCAAATTCTCAAGCTTCTCGTCCTTTAACTGCCTTCTCCCTGAGCTGCACATTCTGGTATCAGAAAACAGGCAGAGATGAATCCAAACATCAGAAGGATGCAATCCATTACTGACAGCAAAGCCAAGCCTTTTCATTTTACTCAAGTTGATATGTTTCACACAGTCTTACCCACACAGGAGAATGCTTGTATCTAGTCCCTCTTGTTCACTAAAATCAGCCAAAACTTTACTTATTTAAAAACAAAACCAGACCTGCAATCAGTTCATGTTATTTGGTTTTAAATGTAGAGGTTGAGTTATGGAATCAGCTCATGATTCAAAAGAAAGAAAACCCAACTCACATGAGTATAAACTGGCTCATGAGTAGATTTTTAAGAAGCATGTAGATATGCATGGAAAATGTGGGGATGAAAATTCTTCTTTTTTAACAGTATGCCTGCCATATGAAATGTCTTAAGTGAAAGCAAGACATCACGTGAAAAACATTTGTAAAGTCCGTTTGGCATCACTAAACCAATCTTACAACAACCAGGCTGCAAAAATACAGGTCTATCAAAGAATAACGTGCCAAACTATTCTCTAAGGAACAAAAATCAGTGCTATTAACATTAAAATATTCTATATTCTTCTTTTATGAATCCCTTTTCAACAGATGTACAAATCTGGCAGCAACAAATCTGTAAGTTACAAAGAATTACATGTATTTTACAAGAAAATGGAAGATATGTGAGACACCACCATTATCTGCAACAATTATTTAAAGTAATACACTGCCTAAAAACATCTGTGTGACTCACATCATCTTGAAAAAACCCAGGTTATAAAAGGTGTCACTTAATAGTTATGTTAAATACCTTAACACAAAATTAATTTGAAAGGGCCATTGAATATGTTGTCTCACAAAAAAACTTGGTTCACTGAAGCTGCACTGCAAAATGTGAATAGCCAAGTAAACAAATGCAAAATACTTGTTAATTACATATTTTCTAGAAGGAAGGGAAGCATTACATGCATGCTTGCTGCCTTAAATTTTCATTTATAGCTTTCCCCCTGCTGTGAGCAGGTTTCTCAATTAGTAGTGGTTGTATATATCAGTGCATTTCAAAGATTTCTTAAATCATCACATTTTGATACTTACAGTCCCACCATTTAGCACAACTGCCATCTCAGTTGGCTGATAAACATTGCTTCTAAAAGGAGCACTAGGCCGGCTTCCCAAACTGCCGTTTCGAAATCCCGCTGTTCTTAGCGCTGTGTTTGGAAAAGAGAGATTGCTCTTAGAACACAATTAAAGCTGTGCAATCACAGAGTATCTTCCTTCCAGTTTGGTTATTGAGAACTTTGCCACTGATTTTAACTTCCACGTTGCTTTTGAACAGCTGTTTCTCTTACACGTTGGGAACGGATCGCAGAAGAATCAGATTTACATTAAATGAACTGTTTGCTGTGGAGGGGAAAAAATTTAATGGAACCATATTTTTGAAGCTTGCTTAATCTCATTGGAGTGGGAGCTCCATGTCTTCAGTCACTGAACCTGTGATGGATCTTGCACAATGCGTTTCGCACAGTGCTCCCTGTGTTGGGCTGGATACTGTGGGGTTAAGTAAAATGCATTACATTTTGCTTTCTATCAAACTCAGTGGACAGGGATCCAAAGCCTTGCTCAAGCCAGTAAGCAATGCTCACAACCCCCTGAGCATTACTGCAGCATGACTAGCACATAAGGATTTTCCAGATGTTTCAGATTATACTTACTCTGAGAAACTAGAAAGATGGAGTAAATATTGCTTTCCAATAGCTTAAACATGGCAAATGGCTGAAGCAAGAGAGGAGATACTGATTGTCCTTTTGACTGTTTATACCAGGGATAAATCGGTCTCCCCATTAATTTTAGCACAAGTTTCGGTTCAAGACGTAAATTCTGACTGAGAGATATGAATAGTGAGGGATATGCTGCTCTCTCTAAACCAGTCTGGGGACTGGCACATACAAACTCCCTCTTTAATTTCGAGGGTAAATAATGGCTTCACTGAACTCAGACGTGGCCAGGGAACAGAGCTCATTTATCCACATGACGTGCGTGGTCACAACGGGCAATACTCATCTGTCAGCTGCTAAATAGAAACATGCCCAGTTCAGGCACCTGGGGCAAGAATTTCTCTTAGATTTAATTCAAATTAGAATTCTAGAGACTCTGGCTGAAGTCGTGAATGAGCTGAAGTTTATGAGAATTTCAGCACAGGCTTTAATGAAGCCAGGATTTCTCTCCAATGTAGTTGCTCTGCTCTGTGTAGAAGATTTAAATGGATCCTACTGCCATATGCTGTCCTCTATCCACTGCTGCTCCTCTCTTTGGGAGTTGTGCACCAAGAACAATATTGATTTACCATGGAAATTTAGAAATTCCACCCTGCAAATGCTCAGCTGTTGACTTCAGATACATACAGACCCTCATTTACTCTGCATTTTAGAATTACATATTTTTGCAGAACACTGGGAGAAAAAATTACGAAAATGCCTAAACTGGAACTAAGTATTTTTTATTAGATATTTAACCATCTCAAGGTCAGGAACTTTTCTTTGTTTGCTATTTGACTACTTCTTGTGTGATAAACAGACGTGACTGCACTGGTATTTGCTAGTACACACCAAGAAAAAAAGTCTTTATCGTGCATGCAATCATTGAAATATTTACATATTTATACAGAATATTTACACAAAATATCCACAGTCGTTTCAAAGTTACCTTAAAGAGCCAGTAAATTTACTTTCATGTTGCTAAATTTTCTTTCCCTATAATTGCAAACAGTCTACATTTTTTTGAGACTCTGTGATAAAGCTTGTAGACAAAATACTCATTTGGGATTTTTTTCTCACACCCGTTTTACCATTTTTCTGTGCACTTTTTACATTACTATTACATACAATCACTTGCATAGGGTATGTATAGGTAAAAACCAAGCAGTACTGAGAATATTTGAGCAACTGTGTCAAAGCCTCTTTTTAACACATTTTAAATTTCGCTCACTTTGCTTTTAGGCAATGGCTGTGATGGTGACTGGTGGTACCAGAAGTTATTAAATGAAATTTAATGATATCTGAAATTTAATGAGAGCTGCTTGGGCTTGGGTTTCCTGACAGCTGTAGGATCCTACATTGCACATCCAGATTTCTCTTGTTTAAGGCTAATTCTCTCTGCCTACAGAGGTTGCCCTGCTAGTGTGCACTGCACTTCCAGAGAGCACTGAGAACTCAGTCAACTGCTCTTTGTCCAGGCTTTCTAAATACTTTAATATAATTTTAAATGGCACACCTATGAAAATAACTCTTTTAAAGAGATATTTCAACCTATCATATGAATATTAAAATCCCAGATTAGTATGCTGTTTAAATGGTGTTTAAATTACTGACTTTAAAATAGGTTTGCTTTATTAATGGTTAATGTTGTTCCTGGAACAGAGCAGCTCTTGTTGCAATGCATAACTTGAAGCTACATTTTTGCTAAGAAAGGAGGAATCTAGGAGGACATATGCTTGTTTGAACCTGAAGGCTGTTCAGATTCTTAAAATGCTGCTTAAAATCTTTAAAAAGAGCGAAGTTATGAAATTGTTTTATACAAGTATTAGTGGAAATAACAAGAATTGATGGAAAATATGTTTGTCCAGGCATGTTTTCTGTTTAAAGCTAACTATTTACTGAAACAAGTATTAGTCAGGGAACTAAGAGGTGTTTTCTGTTTATGATGTCTTCCAAAACTTTACAACTAGCAGGTCATCCATTCTTAAACATCATTCTTAAGTATGAATAAAAATTGAAGAAAGTACCCTTCCATTAATTTCTAAACTCTTAATGATGAATTCTCAGATTGAGGCTAATTAAATGGATGAAAGAAGAGAACATTTTCTACATACCTGCAGAGCCAATTGCAAACAGACTCCAGGTGCTTTGCCACTGAACCATCAGCACAGGGATCTGACTTAGCCACTTGGTTATTATTGCCTGTATTTACTTTAAGTCTCTACCATACTACTAAGTTTTGTCTCCAAACCCTGCTGTCCCAAGCCAGTCCTTAGAGAACTGCTGCAAAGGAATATTTAATCTGTTTTGATGTATTAAAAATTCCTATATGCCATGGGAGTAGGAATGACAGGCATTTATTATGGTATACATTAATAAGGGCATCAGATAAGGAAATCTATTTTGTATTGTACTATAATTCAGATAGATTAAAACAGAAAATAAATTGCACTATCATAGACAGTAGAATGGTTTTATAGTTATCATACATCTATCCATGTCACAAAAAAACTTAATTACTGAATGATTAGATAAAAAAGGAGCTTCCAGTTCTTTTTTTTTAAATGCATCCATGAATGGGAAGGATACAGAGTGAAAGATCCAGTTTTGTTCTTAGATCTGCCTTAGCCAGAAATAGCTTCACTGAAGCCACTGCAGTTACTTTACTACAAAATTAATTTAATGGGAGATGGAGGACTGTAAGAAAAAAACCACCACAGAAAAAAAAAAAAAGAGTGCTTTTAACAGTCCATAGTGCAACTGCCTCTTGCTCTGGAACATTAGGAATAACAACCATTCTCTTATTCTTGGGATTTTTTTGTTTTACCACTGCCCTTACGGTATCTACTCACAGAACAAACTTCCCTACTAGAAGGAGACCTTTAAAGTTCCTGCTAAAAAACTTAGAGGAAAAAATGTCTTCCTGACCTGACACTGTGCCAAACAAAAGTGCTATTCTCCTCCACGTCTGGTCTACACTCAGAGGAAACATCAAACCCTGAGGAAATCAAAGACACATAAAGGTGAATAGGAAGGTGAAGTGCCTGGACCACGTGCCCTAAGCCTTCTTTCAAGGGCTGCCAGAGCAATGTGGCAACTTCTGCCTGGGATACCAAGCCAGTATTCTTCTCAATTAGAGTGAATAAAAATCAGTGTGACCTGTAACAAAATCCTTTATCCAGGTGTGGGGCAGCACCAGACCACAACCCCCCTAAGAGCACCATGGGGCTCCTGCTTCCCAGTGCTGGTCACAGAGACATCGCTGGGATTTCTGACGTGGCTTAAACGTTCACCAATGGCTTGGATCTCTGAAGCACCCAGTTGTTGCTGGTCCTTTCAGCAATCACTCAGAAACATTTCCACTGCAAATTTTAATGATGTGTCATCACACATCGTTCTATGACAAGGGAGGCAAATTACCTTGAAACCTCTGTGAAACCTCAGATGCTCAAGCCCTCAGAACAAAGGCTGTCTTTGAACTGTCTATAAGCCACTTGGCATTTCTTCCCCCGCAGGGACACAAAGTGGCACTAAATCCATTTTAATGGCAATATAATTAATAATAATTATTTTGTTGCTCAAGTGGCTGAGCATTTTGTAACACAGACCACTTAATTTTTTTTCTGAGGTTTAGGGAAAATATTTTGTATTAAATGCTGGTAACTGCTAATTACAAAAAATGTCATTTAAATTATTTAAAACAGAGGTTATTTTTTTCCACAGTGATTCTTTTTATTCTTTTGGTGTTGGCTTAGCATTTGAAATTGTTCAGTTTTTCAAAGAAAAAACAACGTGCAGAAGAATCATTTTAACCTAACACATGTATTTTCTGCATTTTTTTTCATTTTTCTCCCTCACTAGGTGATATCTTAGTGAAAACTGTAAAAGGGAACAATGTGTAGTGTGCAAATTATTGCATTTCTCATGACCCTTATTTTCAACACCTGAAAAATGTCTCATACAGAGAGTTTTCTTGACACTACAGAAATATATAGTCCTTTATAGCCAATTCTTACCTGCATTATGTTCATCCATTGAAAAGGCTTTATTTTCCATGTAGCTCCGAGGAAGCTGTATATCTTCCTCAAAAGCGGTTTCACGCATCCTTGGCTGTGAAGTATCAAAATAATTGGGTGTGTTTTCCTGCTGTGATGGAAGGATGGTACAGTGGACCTCTGGGATGGCGTGAAAAATAACAAACACCCAGCCACTGGACACCAGTGCAATAGCCAGAGTGGGATCACTCCATTTGTCTCTTCTCTGTAGCTCAGCATTGCCGAAGAGGTACATAGTCATCCAGGCTACCCAGATCAGAATGGAACAAAAAAGGGTTATAATGAGGCATACTCCGTTTTTCTTCCACTTCTTAAACTTCCCACAGAGAGTGAAAAAAGAAAATCCCATGGTAAATACCATCAGGAACATAACGTAAATCGAAGCCATCGCAAAATCCATCGGTTCGTAGCTGCAGGCCAGCTTGTTATCTCTGACAATGGTCAGGATCAACCACTCGGTTGCGATGATGACCTGCACTAGCATCAGGCAGATGGCCACCCCAGCCAGATGCCAGCCAGATGGGCTCTTCCCATGGCGAACAAGTCTGCGAAGTCTCCAGGCTTGGGCTAGCAAGCACGAGAAGCACAAGGCAAAGATAACTCCCCACAGAAACCTTCGGGTAGAGCACACCATTTCATCTTCCTGTATGATGAAAGCAAAGGTCAGCCCAAACAGTCCCAGAGTCCCAAAGAGAAAGAGGAAGTGCATTCCCAGGGGGCTCTTCTTCTCTTTGTCCTTGATGAAGGGCAGCCTCACCAGCAAAATCAGCATCAGCAGTAATGTGGTCAGCACACCTGCCCCTGCGACCGCCTCCAAAACGATCCCCCAAATGGCATCCAGGTCACACAGGTACACATACTGAGGGAGAAGATCCAGTCCACACCCTCGAGGAGTGCTGGAGTTTTCTGAAGAGCCATAGCTGATCACGAAGAGGAGGAAGAAACCAATGGCTGGGTAGGTTTTCATTTTTCTGTCTGAGACAACAAAATACTTGTTTAGCTAGAGCTCAGTTTGGAGGATTTCACAGCCACTGAAGCCCAGCTTGTTTCAGTAGCCCATGTTTACAGTTTTTGCACTGGATTTGCAGCTGGCACATCCTCCCCCCAGCCCCCTTCGCTGCCCTCCCAAAAGCTGCATGTTGTACTCAGAATGCAAAATGACTCATTGCTCTGTTTGCACAGATTGAAAACAACATTTCCAAACTCTGCCCCTGCAAATGGCCTAAAACACAGCCAGAAAAAATTATGTATCCTGTTGCAAATATTACATTATCTACAATGCTTAGATAATTACTACCTGTTTAATACTACATTCAAACCAAGGTGTTTAAAGTGTGTGTAAGTTGCACTGGGCCTGATGCAAGTGTAAGCTGTATCACAATGAGACTGTCCCACAGCCTTGCTCCTTTTACTGGAACAAAGGCAGAGTCAAAACCACTTTTTAAATTATCTCTTTTTAAAGGATAAAACAACCCAAGGAAAATAAACATTGTACTTCCTTAAAAACAAAAAAAAAAATCTTGTTTTCATGCTCGATCAATAGGCAGTTATCATATTCACTTCTTTCATCCTCTTCCAAAGTCCAGATTTTAGATTGCATTTGGAAATGGGAACGGTAGCCTAGAAAAATCCCATACTCTGTGACAGTGGTGCTCAGATGCAGTGTCATCAATCAACTAATCAAAAATGAATGCCTCATTGTGCTTCCTAGCAAGTCCAAAGCCAATAACAACAACCAGAGCACCGCCTTCCTGGATCCAGAGAGCGGACAATGGTAAATTCTCCAGGTACACACCCCACTCGATCATCAGGACCAAAAGCCCAGACAAATGCCAACTTAGGAAGAACATGGGTTAGGTGTTTTACAAATACATGGTATGGCATTTGCTTTTATTAAGCAAAGCAGAGCAAAGGAGATTGTTAAAAAATGTAACCTTTAACTCCCAGTCTGCCTCGGCCATAGGCTCCCTGTAAGGGCAGTCTGCAGTAAACACTGTGTGGAGCAGATATGAAACCTGACTCTGTTAACCTTCACTAGCAGTTAGTGCTGCAGGTTCCAGCAGGATTTTCCTCATTGATGTGAGGAACGTTGCAGACTCCCACTTGTGCTGTATGACCAGGAGGAAGGAAAGGCAGTAACGTCAGTCAATGTGAGTCACAGGCTCATGGGACACGTTTAGGATGCAAAGTGAAAAGCAGAGAAACTATCAGTAGCTCTTTTGTAAGTCATACAACAGCCCTAAATGGTTACCTGTCCGAATAGATTTCGTAGATTAGAACTGCTTTTAATGAAAACTTGGAAAACTTCAATGAAAGTTGAAAACAATTTAAAGGAGCACTGCAATGTTGCATTGAGCACGATCGGTCATAACCAGCACAAAACGAATTTACACAGGCTGTCTGAAACTGTACTGAGTCTCTCAGAGCTGAGAACGATGGATTTTCCTGTGTGTTACAGTCCTGTGCTTTACAGTCCTGTAATGACCAAAGTTAAATCTTGAGGATCTGAATCTTCAAACTAATGTTTCACTGTGTAATGACCAATGACCATTTTGGCCTCTATCAGGAGACAGATAAGGGAGGTTCTGATGTTCCCTATTAGGGGCACCAAGACAGCAAATGTGCCAATATAAACGTGTAGTGACTCTATGGTCTTCGTTCACACAGGATACAAAACATCCTGTTACAAACCTTCATCTCAGAATTGGAAGCTGCAACAAATGGTGTGATCTGGGCTTGGACAAACAGGAAATGGGTAGTGGGCGATCTCTGCCAGCCCACAGAAAGTAGTCTTTGCACTTTTGGAAGGGCTGCAATGTTCTAACGATGCAATGACCTGCTAAGGGCAAATGATCTGTTTTTTCTATCTACCTGTAATTTGCTTTATGGTGAATTGGTAGGATATACACTTGTTTGTACCTGATCTGTGTAACAGATTCTTCAATGACTCTGTCGCAACACCCATGTTAAAAACACTGACTTTACAGGCAGAAAACTAATCATCAGTGAAATAGATTCATTTTTGTATTGAATATGGTTACGCTCAATAAATCTCCTTGCCCTTTGAGTACATAATTAACTAGAAGGAAACATTCTGAAGATAGTTCTCCAATTCCTTTTATGCACAGGCAATTCCTATTGCAACTTGTGAATTTCCTCTTTAGTGTGTTTGAAACATCCTAAAAAGTGTGGTCAGTGCCTGCTGACACAGAGGGAGGAAATCCACTGGGATCTACTAAGGCAATGCTCCAAACCAGAGGTACCACTTCAAGAAGTAGGAGGTCATGTGGAAAATGACTAAAAATTCATTCTAAATGTCACCCAAACTAGAAACAATAAACAGCCCTTAATGAGGGTCATGTTAATTTTCCACTATCCCATCACTTACACATTATGAGAAGCATGGACTAAATTGCTTTCAATACTAGCTTTGTTTATTAGCTACTCTCCAAAGACCTGGGGGATAATGAATTAAGTGTGAGTATCCCCAGTTCTAAGATATTTTCCAGTTTTTTCATTACTTTATTCATGTCATGTAACCCTCATGTGATTGAGCTATTCTAGGACAGTCTGTTTCCATGGAGATTGTGCTGCATGGGTAAGCAGTCATATTGTCAGGCCATCATTTGTTTCCTCTTCCTATTTGGAAGTGTTTGGGAGGGGGAAGGGAGGGTTAATGAATTTGAGTATTTCCCCCTCCATGAAGAAGTGGTTAGTTTTAGGAAAGGGGGAATTAAGCTGTGACAAAATATATTCAGAATTCAAAAGATGTATTCTGAAATATAGAGGTGTTCAACTCCGGAGGAATTTTCCCAAGTTACTTCCTACTTTTGGGAAAGCTGTGATAACCAGTGGTCCTCTTAGAAAGGTCCTAAACAGCCACAATAGTGACCAAGAAATCTCTAGGATTGCTGACAGGCATTCCTGGTGTGAAATAATTTCCTACCCAATGTCAGTGAGTCTCACTAAACACTAGATCCTGCCCAGACCACAGCTGGCAAGCAGGGCTCCAAGTCTCCAAAGGAGGAGTCTCTTCCTCCTAACTGCTGTCAATAAAGCAGTCTGTTTCCAGCCTGTTTACTGGCAATTTCTGCCTGACTTGGTAAACACGGGCAATATTAATAATCTACCCCCTGAGACATTACCAGCCAAAAAAATCCTCTTTCTAGGGCTGGTACTCAGCACTGAACAGAAAGTTGTAAGAACAAGGGAAAACACTGCATTACAACACACAAGTCTGGCAAGGGAATACCACAACTTTAGCTAAAACCACAGATTCAATCATTTTAAGGGAAAACTGAGAGGGGTTTTTTGCCAGAAAAGTTGTTTTTGAAAAAAAATAAATACATCAATATGCGGGTTTTATTAAAATAGCATTTTCCTCAAGCATGTGCAGTGGGTGGGGTGGCAGAGTTCCGTATCTCTTGAGACTTTGTAGTAAAATTTTTCTGCACATTCCTGCTGGTTGTTACCTAAATCAGTAACTGTAGAGGAAGAGTATTTTTACCTCTTTATGTCTAGATTAGCTCTTGCCAAAGTTATGCAACCTCACGGCAGTAACAATAGCGCTCTATTCGGCTGGCACTTCACTTCTCATGCCAGAGAACTACAGTAACACAGGAATGCCACGGAAAGGTTCCAGCACAGATACAGCCAGTGGTACCCACACATCCCCCACATACTCGAATGAACTCTTCACAGGGAAGGAAATGCAACTTGAGATTTTTTTTTCCCCCCAGATTCCTCTCCAAAATTTTATTTCAGTAAAGCCATTAAGGCAACATACCTGAAACCAGAGCAATCAGGAACACTTACAATCAATATTCTAATCAATAAGCCTTACACATTTTAGGCAAAAGCAGCAAACAGTTAGCAGGACAGCTTCAAATCCAGTACTCAATTTTTGGCTCAAAATCTGCTCTCAGTGGCAGCTTTAATAACTCCACTATTTTCTACAGAGTGAGGTCCTCTTCATTACATTATCTGGCATAGACTCACTACAGAAATTGCAGACACAAAGCTACCCCAGCGGGTACAAACTACAATTACAAGCAATTAAGCAGAAACAGAAAATCTCACAGTTGTCATCAAAAAGTTGTCACGGTTAAAAATCAGCGAGGCTTTCTGTAGCTAAAGTCTTCTCACCAAAGCTTGCAAAGGGATCAAAAAGACACTGCTGTATGCTGCTACAGAATATATATACAGAATAAATCTGTAATCGTGCAAAGATTTAAGGCTAGGCTATTCATGGTTAGATGCGTTATCTGCTCCTGTACCTGGAGTCCCAATGTTAGTCAACTGACAAAGGGAGACACATCCAATCACAGAGAAGAAAAACAATCTAGTAAATATAAGCAATAGTAGCACAAATAGTAACCTGCTCTGCCACACAGGCAGAAGGATGGTTCACTGTGCAATTTCCAAAAGCAAACCGCCCCCACCACAAAGTGTTGTGGAGAGATGCTAGTGAGTGAGGAATTAATCACAACAGAGGATCTCTGCCAGCTGCTTTTGATCAGATCTGAAGAATGAGCTCCAGGACTGATAACAGAGCAGCAACAGCCAAGTTGAGATCAGACTACTCAAGAGATGTGTGTATTTCCAGAATAACAATTAATAGTGCAATTGTGCTTTGTAGGCAAAAATACAGCAGTGATTTTGACAGCCCCTGCATTAGATACACATCATGCTCTGTTGCAGCCTCACGGTTACAGAAGGCAAGACTCCACTCCAAAAAGGACACGTAGAAAAAGTATTGCTTTCATTTAGAAATACTTTGTGATGCTGAATATCCTATGAAATTATCTTTCTAATTTTCTAGGAGCTCAATTCCTTTTGGTCAGAATCTGTGCATCACGTGTGCCTAGATACTTCTGACCATAGTGCCTGGTGTTGAATTCACAACCGACAGCAATCAATAACAGTAATCAACGTTTTTATTTTCTTTGCTATTCTCAGATTGTTCCTATTCATGTCATAGCCTTCTAGCAGATGGGTTCTGTCACCTGATTCCTCCTGATGTAGCGAGACAACACCTCAGCCCTGATATTCCCTGCTGGTAAGCAGCAAGGATATCCCCGATAAACAGCTACTCGGTACTAGCGCTGATCACCAAACTGGGTGTTTGGGTTCAGCACGCAGGAAATCCTGTTAGCCTTGGGATAAACATTAGGGCAGGTGTAAACAAAGGGTTCACATAAGTGCTAAATCCTCCCTCTGCGTGGCTTTGCGGAGAGGTAACGCAGAGACAGGGCTTTTAATTAACTAGAGAGAAAACTGCTGCGCACCCGCACCCAGCCAGGGCTCCCGCCAGCCCCGGGACCGACCGCGGCGGCCAGGGGCCAACAAAAGGCTCTTTCCTCTCGGCCTCTTCCCTGCCACTGCCCTTGAGCTCCCGCTGGGGACTGCGATGAGGTGCCGGGCTTGGCTACAACTACCTCGCGTACGAACGCGGTGCGGGGCCAAGCGGCCCCTCCGTGCGGCCGGTGCGCGGCTGCCTCCGCTCCGGGCTCCCTTTAATCCGCCTGCAACCTCCTCCTCCTGGACGATACCTATCCCGCTTCAGCCTCCTCTCTTTTGTCCCTTCGCTCATTTCTCTCTTCGGCTTCTTTTTCCCGTCCCTCTCTCCTCCGCCTGTCCCCGCTCTTCTTCCCCATCCTCTCTGAACTCTACTGCCCTCCTCGCCAGCCTTCCGCCCCGCTCCCCGCAGCGCAGCCCCTGCTCCGAGCCCCCCCCCGTCCTGCCCTATATCCCGTCTAATCCCCCCCTCAGGATTCCTATATCCAGCCTGTTGTCTGCTGGCGGCCACCGGGCTAATTCCGCGGGCAGCGCAGGGCGCAGAGCCCGGTGAGCGGCTCCGCTACGTCCCCCTCGCCCTCAGCGCTACCCCGGGGGTACCCCCGGAGCCGGCCCGGGGTCGCCGTCCCCCCCGCCCGCCGCCGGCTCACCCGCTGTCTGCTGGGCCGAGGGCGGCGGGGCAGCTCTGTCCGCCAGCCCTCCGCAAGTCACATCCCGGCTCCGGCGGCGCGGCGGCTCCGCGGCGGGGAGCGAGCGCAGCGCCGGCCGCCCCCGCGGCGGCTCATGGAGCGCTCGGCCCCGGTGCGCGCCCTGCGGAGCGGAGCGGAGCCGTGTCCGCCGCGCTCTGCGCCCGCCGCTCCGCCGCGCTCCGGCCCCGCGGCCAGCCCCCTCCTACCGCTCCGCCCCGCCCCGCTCGGGCACGGCTCGGCCCGGCACTGCCCGGCTCGGCCCGGCACTGCCCGGCTCGGCCCGGCGCGGCTCGAGCCGGCTCGGCGGGGCCGGGGTACCCCGGGGACAGGGACAGCGCACCCCACAACGCCGGGGCGCCCTGGCCGCGGGGAGCTGCCCGGCTCCCAGGGGAGAGGGGCGCGGCGAGGAGGTGGGCGCACACTGACACACACACTCACACTCACCCTCAAACACTCACACTCACCCTCAAACACTCACACTCACCCTCAAACACACACTACCACAAACACACACTACCACATCCTCAAGCACACACTACCACATCCTCACACTCACGCACTGCCACCCCGCCCCCTGTCACAGCGCGCTGCTGTGCAGCCGGGCACGTATCGGCGCTGTAAGCGCAGACTTGCACAGGGGGACACCCGCATGGCCGCAGCCCTACGTGCTCAGGTGACACGAGGGCAGGACACGGCGCGGGAGCAGGCACACAGACGGGCATGCCTGGCTGCTCCTGTCTCCGCAAACGAGTGCGAGAGCAAGGGCTGGGAACCCGCTCCCTGGCTGGGCATGTACACACCTACGGCCAGGTGTGGGTCTGCAGAGGTCAGGGTTTTGGGTTTTTTTTTTTGAAAGGGGCTGGATACGTTGAAACCTTCTCCAGATGCAGCTTCCGACTTGCCACAGCCCGAGACAACAGCTAAACAAGCACTTGGAAGAGAAAACGCTGGGAGCCTGTGTGCGGTGCAAGTGACGCTTCACAGGCGGGATCAGCCCCTGCCAAGCGCAGGAGGTCCTGCCGAGGCGGTGCTGGGCACTGCTCCGTGTCTGCCTTCCACCTCCCAATGGGCAGCTGGGGCCCTGCTTTTCAGCTTCTCCACAGTTTAACTCTGAGACAGTCATAACCCTTAGACGGGGCTTCCTACAAACTCTAGGAGGAGTTAATTGTAGGAGGGAAAGGCAGCTTCTGCATGTGATGTTCATGAACAGCAGAAACTCATGAGCCTTTTCGGCCGCTTAGAGACCATCGCCTGACACGTCCATGACCGGCAGCCTCGCCGTGCTGTGCATCCCTGGGTTATGCACCCCTGCATCCCTGGGTTATGCACCCCTGCATCCCTGGGTTATGCTTCCACGTAAACCACTAACGACAGCCTGGGCAGGCACAGCTGACATGGCATCAGCAGCGGGCAGCGCCCGGAATGTGTCCTTCCTGAACGTCTGCCCTTCCTGCCAGGTTTCCGTATCCAGAGCCTTCCGAAGGGAAATATCTGCCCTGAAACGTGCATTCTTCAGCACAGCAGAAGTGTAACCTTTAAAGAGGCTCTTCCTAACATGCGTGGGCTTATTTACCTGTCGTTTATGATGCCTTGGGGGGTAACCTGAACTTCTCAGCATGGCCGACATGGAGTAAATCAGATGGTGGGGTTGGGCTGTAGTTGCCCATGTTTAGGCAGGGCAGCGGGGGGAGAAAAGCTGAGGCAGAGGAACGTTTCACATTTCTGCTCTTTTATTTCTCAATTTCTCTATCTTGCTGATTTCAGGTTTTAGGCACTGGCTTTTTTTGAATCACATGTAAACGATATACCCTGCCCTTGCATCAGTCGACAGCTACATTCCATTCAAAGTTAAGCAGGATAATTTTACAGAAACTGAGGTGGTGAGAGGTGAAGTTGCGGTAAACTGCCCAAGGTCACCCAGCAGTCTGGCAGAAAAGTGGAAAATACTGATTCAACAGATCAGTCTGTACCCCTGCTCCATCTTGGGAGCCTGAGCCAAGCACCCAAATACTGCAGTACCAAGTAAAGACCTTTTTGTGTATAAATAAACACACAGAGTTCTCTGTGCCATGCTGGGTACAGAGAGGTAGACCAGGGGGAAGGATGAATCACAAGGATTCATGTGCTGTCGGTCTTGGCCGGCTCACAAGGGAGCAATGTACTGAGCCCTTCAGCAAATGCAAATCTTGGGCATTGTTCCCTTCTTCCTGTGTCTCTCACACAGCCCTGGTTCCCTGAAGGAAACCGCCTCCCCCATTTGCCTTGTACTGATAGAACAGGGAAGATAATGACCCTCTCAACCATTACTAGTGGATCAGTACTGAATAGGGCTGATTTCTCTCCTGCTGAAGCAGTTTTTAATGTTAGCTACCAAGAAAAAGTGTAGGACAGGACTCCAAATCATCCAGGAAATTATAGGAGGACTTGGTAGAGCAGCTGGACTAAATCACAGCTCTTGTTGCATTACTTTCCACCTAGTTAGCTTTGAAAAATATGCTCTTAAAATAGGCTTTTATTAAGGGGAAAAGTATTTCTATCAGTCAACCACTAACTCATCAGCACCTTCAGCATTTCCCCACCTTGACAGAGCAGGTAGGAGGATGGAGTGGGTGCTGTGACCCCGGCAGACTGTGTGAATTCCCTTATTTCAGATGGTGCTCCCTACTCCTACATCAGTTCCTGGGACCCTGCAGTGCCTGTAGCCAGCGACTGCTTGCATGTGATCAGTGCTTAGAGGAGACTGGGGAAGGGGTGAGGTGTGCAAGGCCAAAGTAAAGACGAAATTTAGAGACCTCCACTTATGCCATGCAATTCTCCCAGAGCTGATGGCCTAAAGAGGGGTAAGCTCAATGCTTTCGTTCATCTCTGTAACAGTGAAGAGCATGCATGGTGTCTATCTGTCCTTATTTTAGGCTGAGTGTACAGTACAGTCAGCTTTTAAAAACCCCACTGCTTTTCAATAGTTTTACTCCTCCTATTTCCTACAACACACATTTGGTCATTGAACAGATTTTTAGCTTTCCCCCCACCAATATTTGGTGACAATAGGTAAACAAAGAGTCTGTGTGGTGCTGCATGTTCCCAGTGTTTCTCTCCTGCAGCAGTGCTCCCAGCAGGATTTGAGAGGAGAGAGCAAGGCTGTTAGAGCAGCGGACACCACTCACCCATCCCTGAGTGCCAAATCCATATCCCCACAGACTGTCATCATCACTTCAGCTAGTTTTCCCATGTCCCAGCCTGAGATTAAAAAAGGCAGCTTCCATCCTCTGTTTTCCTCTTACCCTTCAGAAAGCCTGGCAGGTGCTGTGTTTATTGCAGGAACAGGCACAAAAACAGTCGAGCAGTGTTTCGCTTCCAGCTTTCCTTTGTACGGCGGCTCCTGCACAACCTTTTCACGGGGTACTCGGGTTTTGCAGCTCCTGCCAGCACGGAACTGTGCTTGTGCCAGTGCAATTTAAGTGGAATATTTCATTAAGAGATCAGCAGCAGGCACATGGAAATGACAGCGATCATTAAGTCTGCATTACTTTGTGTGCATTAGGGAGCGCGTAGAGGCCCCAGGCACTGACAGGGCTGCACGGCACAGGGGGAAGCCAACTCTGTGTAAATCACTTTAGACTGCCCTGAGACGGACTGTGTGCCTTAACCGTGGGGTGGCCAGGCTCTGGTATCTGTTCCTAGGTGCTGAGATGCCCCAATAATGAGCATGACAGAAGAGAAAGGAGACACCAGGTGAATTTGCCCCCAGCAATGGTGAGCGGTTGATTCACTCCGTTTCTGACCCCCGAGCAGAGGTACTTTTCATTACACAAATCCCTGCAGTGTGATTAGTTTGCCTAATACTTGCCCTGCTTTTTCTCAGGGCAGGATACAAATCCTGGTGCTGCCATTGGTTGGCAGCATCAAGGAGACGGCGAGATGTGTGTGACCACCATGAGATGGTTTCCCTGTTACTGCAGGGGTCTCACACGTGGCTCCTTGCACTGCCCAGGGCGGAGTGAGTCTGCTCCCCACAGCGCTCTGTGAGATGGGTCAGAGTCACCAGATGGGCTCAGTGAGGAGAACGGGAGAAGGGGAAATGAGAAACTGCCCAAACTGCTTAGGTTTAAAAAGTTTATACTTGACCTTTGCACAGGCAACGTCCCAGTTGTATTAAAATTAATTTGATCAAGCAAATGATTTGTGGCTTTCTGTTCTGAGCATGAGAAAACTTCCTTAAAACTGAGTGTGTTGGGGAGATAGTGACCCTGGCCAAGAAGAGCAACTTCTGCTGCAGAACCTTGAGCTTCCTTCTGGTGTGTAGCCGTGGATGGTGCTGGGTGCAGTGAGGTTTCTTAGCGTTACTGCTGCAGGGAAATGTTACAGTCACCTACAATGCACATAGAGATTCTAATCTACATCCCGTTCCCTCCTTAACACATTAAAGATATCAGCCAGTGTAACTGTGCCACCTTTGAATGCACTTATGCTTCAAATGGGCTTGATTTATAAGTGCTTTTATTTACATCTGCTGGCTTCACACCTATGCTGAGGTGTAAAGGGTTTTTCCTGAATGCTGCTAAGAATGGTGCTGGTACCTCTTGAATGCAGTATCATTAATGTCCTTATCTGTAATATCTCCTCAGGGAGGTCGGAAATCACACCAGGATTTTTTTTTCTGGCCTTGTTCTTTAGTGGCATGTTTGGTGAAAAATATTGCCCCCCGTTGTGGACTATCTATGTATCTAAAACCAAAAAAATAACGTCTGCATCCTCGCAGATGATTGAACAATCCCCTCTTCGTGATGTGCTCAGGGTTTCTGTTGCTGAGACTGTCACCTGCTGGCCACGGAGAAGCTCGCCATGATCTCGGGAACAACCTCAGAAGCTGATGGATTAAATGCTCGGGTTTGCCTTCAGAAACATTGAGATGTTCCTGGTTTATCTAACTCTAAACAGGATGGTAATTCTGTAAATGGAGGCAGACCAGGAAAGCTTCCTCATTTATAAAACGTCTAAATTTAACGGAGTTTCCACGCAAAGGAAACCAGGATCTTATCACAGTGAACATGGGGGGTAAAATGTTGGTCCCAGTAAACCCAACTAGAGAAAACTAAGCCATGACCAATAAGCACGGGAAAGGGGGGGAAAAAAAGGAAAAAAAAAGACTGGTTATCCTGCCTCTGGTGGATTTTTGCCACATTAGACCATGGATGCAAGACGACCTTAAGAAAGGGTCACATCTTTGTATTGACCAGCAGAGCTCAACAGGAATCAAAGGACCTTTGCTGAAGATCTACACTACAGCTTTCACAGGAAAGGAGAAGAATTTCTCTGAAAAGCTCTTTCAGCCCTGTCCTTGTCCTGCCCTTCCATCTGTTGTCGCTGATAGCTCATTTTCTGCCAGTTTTTGGGCCAGAATCTCAGCTGGTGTAAATCTGAGCAAGTTGGAATTCCCATCTGGACTAAGGGATTGCAGGGTGGTTTATTCTCCTCATTCTGGGGAGTGCCCCCCTGTTCCCCCCCAGACCTGAGAGCAGGTTACTGCAGTGCCTGAAATGCACTGTTCAGTTGTGATTTTTCTGTTTCAGATGCAGAAACGAGTTCTGTTCTGCTGAACTGCACCTGTGATTCCAGTGGATCACCACTCTCTAGAGTTCTTCCTAAAAATCTGTGGGTTTTTCTTACATAATTGAGCTGTGTTACCAGCATCCTGCAGGACTGCTGATAGGAAAGGAAAGCTGGTGCCATAGAGGAGGCTGTTTAATAATAATTACAATTATCCTCAGCTCACTTGGTGTTACACAAGGGCATTGCTGCCTGAAAGCATGTCTAAAGTAACCCTCAAGTTCAGTGCCACATGTCATACTGAAACTTTAAAGAAGAGATTTTTTAATGGATGTTTTTCCATAAGCCTCTTAGTTCACATCTGTAAAAAATAGATTTCATGCACTTTAAAGATATTTTTGACTGTGTCTGGAGTCAATCCCTAGCACTGAAGTTATGCAAAATGGCCATATTTTTATTTTATATTAGAAATTGGAATTATTTTTTTGGTGAGGTTTTTTTTTTTTTGGTTGGCTGTTTTTTTGGGGTTTATAATTTCCCTTTATTTCCCTTCATTCTGTTCTTGTGCTTGGACACTTACAAGCTTTATTGTTGTTAGAGAACACTGGGTGCCTGGATGTCTGTCTTATGAAAGCAAGTGGCTGCTTAAAAAGAAAACCAGAGAGATTAGAGGCTATGTGAAATTCCACTAAATTCAGTGAAAAAGCATAACCTCAAAGAAGTTAGGATCAGATTTCAAATGCATATCATGAGAGACTTTTGACTGCTGGATTAATACAGGATGCTGAGTCTCAGTCTCCACCCCTGTACAGGACAGAAAATGCCATTTACCTCCCCCAGAGTTGCCTCCCTACCCACTTCTCATGCACTGCTGTAAGGAGCAAGGCTCTTCAAGGCCATTCTGTGCCCAGAGGACTTGGAGACCTCTGGCTCACAACCAGGTAGACCCTGGGGCCAGTTCTCAAACACCAGCAGGAAGAAACCACAGCCTCTCCAGCTTCATTGAGAATAAATGAGGCTTTGCCTGAAATGCTCTTTTTGAATTTGTGAATGCTAAACTAGAAAAAATCCCCGTGGCTTCCTTCTCTGCCTCCCACCCACATTTCTCAGCAAATGATTTCCTCGGAGCTGGTGGGATCTCTGTTCAGGCAGAGGATGGTTGGGAAGCGCTGCTGCCATAAGTCCTGTACAGTTTGGGAGCGTGGGCTCTCCAGGGCCATCACACAGCCTCTGCAGTGCCAGCTATCACTTGATTTATCACATGGAGATAGATTCCCTTTAAAACTGCTCTTTCTCTGGTAGATTTGCTTTGCACAGAGACCTAGTGTGAGTTAATATTCTTGTTGAGGGTAAATAAAGGGCAGTGGAGATTCTAGCCTAAAGAATGTAGCCTGCGAGTTTTATCCCTGCATTGCACATACATTTTAATGGTCCTTGCTGTGTGTTTTATTGAGGCTGAGTCATAAGCAAATCTTAGTGCTTTGGAAGGAAGGAAATGGAGTTTGGGCAAAAACATCACACGTCACAAATGGAGCCAGCAAAGGGACTGCTCGAGCTGTGAGGATACAGTGACGTATCTCAGCAAAAG
The DNA here is from genome assembly GCF_020740725.1 of Corvus hawaiiensis. Taxonomy (NCBI): domain Eukaryota; kingdom Metazoa; phylum Chordata; class Aves; order Passeriformes; family Corvidae; genus Corvus; species Corvus hawaiiensis. The sequence goes on from NC_063228.1 coordinate 1,449,768, forward strand.
GGAGAATTGAAGGTCAAAAGGAGAGTGCTTGTGCTGCAGTACAGTTTTCATCACCTGAAGCTTGTCTGGACTCTGTGATGTTTCTGGTGACAGGGCCACCACAGTGAGACGAGCTGATCCTGCTCGTGTGCCTTCCCTCAGAAACAGTACCAGAGTTACCAGGGACTGGTAACTAGACTTTTATTTCAGGGTTAGGATGATGAACCCTTGCCCATGGCTTGGGGCTGACACAGTTGCTGTTGCTGGGACTTGGTCAAGGCACAGTGTTTTTGACTGAGGTTGCTGAGGAAGGAGAGTGAAGCTCTTGTGTTATGGATGCAGGATGTTTCCTTGGCAGCTGCCCTTAGGAATGCTGCCTTTGGCTGGGGAGGAGAGGGGAGACCACACAAGCTGAGCTGGGCAGCCTGGGAGAAGGTGCTGCTTGCTGGGGACACTCAACCATGACTTGCAGCGTGCAGCACAGCTTCCACCCCGCAGGGTAAGTGACACTGGAGGGCACTGAAGTGCAGGAGAACTCAGGAGGTTCAAAGGGGGACCTCTCATGCCCTTTGTCACAAACAGTACCTTTTGTTCCCTGTTTCTTTTTGTGCTATGTTATGTCCAGTTCTGTCTGTGTTCCTTAAGGCAGGGACCGGATCAGGTGTTCTCCCTGAGCCAGGGCTCGGTGGCTGCCATTTCCCTGGGGTGCTGCTGAGCACGTACAGAGGGAAGATCGGAGACCTGGGCAGGACACTGGAGACAAGGGAGATCAGAGACTGGAGACAAGGGAGCCCAGCCCAGAGCAGGACCTGCTCAGCACAGGGAGCAGGACACTGCAGAGGCGTGGGCAGAAAGCAGCCAGGCCTGGGGCTCCCCAGGGGTCCACTTGGACAGGCAGAGCTGGCTGCAGCTCAAACACCACTGACTGGCAGCCAGGCCTTGAAACAGGGTAGGCAGAGAGCAGCGTGTTCTGCCACCAATAGTTTCACTTTGAATTTGTTTAAAAAGTTGTGTCTTTTTTCTTTTCCCCTTCAGGTGGTGCCTGGCCATTTGAGGTCAGGAGCCTTTTGATCTTCTTCATGAAACTCACCATGAGGGAGAGGTTTAGGTGTACCTAATTCAGAAATCTGCACCTTTCACCCCCTCTTTGGTGCAGGATGCCACTGCTGTCACACTTTGAGAGGCAATGAAAGGCCAGAGACACTCATTTGTCAGGATCAGGATGCCTTTATAGGAGCCACTGCCCTGCTGACAAGAGCCCAAGTGTGCTCCCTCCTGCCTCTTGGGCAGGACTTTGGGTCCTTCCTCTGCCTCCCCTGGAGCCATGGAAGGGCAGGTTGTCCTCACTGCAGCCACTTGGAAAACTGGAGAGTCAGAGGCCTGCAATGAGACAGCAGCTTTTGAAGGGGCGCTCAGTGCCACCAGAGATGGCCAGATCGGTGGGGCTATGGATTAAATTATCATCAGCAAAGCTACCTGGCAAACACAGCTGTGAAGATGTGGCCCTTTTCCTCCCCCTCCCTTTGGCCAGCTGATGTTCTTCCTACACGGAACAGAGGGATTTTGTTTTGTTCAGGTTCAGGCTGATATTGAAAGGAGCTTTGGAGGACATTTGATGTTTTTGAGAGTCCTGGCCATCGAGGGTCAGATTCCTCCAGGCTCCTTCTGGTTTCTGCTCTTCCTTGGGGTTAATATTATTAATTATTAGGGAAGAATAAAAAGCCCTTTCTATCTTCAGGATCTAAAATGAAGGAACTGAACAGAAAGAAAATGATAAACTTCATTTTAGAAATATTAATGGTTGAATTTCATGAACTTCTTGGCCTTAAGGAACGGTGTCCAAACAGGTGCTGCTGCACAGGCAGAAAGTCTGTGGCTAAATGGGGTGTGTGCACACAAACTGCCTCTGCACACCCCTGGAAGGGCAGCACCCCAGCCCTGGAGGGCTCCCAGCTGGCAGGCAGGACCAGGGCCCATGTCTTGGAGCAGGAGCTGGGCTGCCACAGCCGGGGCTGGGAGCCTGAAAGTGCATTTAAGGTGCTTGATTTTGCAAACGTGGATGCAAGGAGCACTGTGTTTGGTTAGCAAGTCCCTCAGCTGTCATGGCACTGCAAGTAGTGTCCAGCTCTGGCCTGGCCAGTGGAGGGGTCCCACTCCTGGGGGGGTGTGAGCCCCAGCCTCCTGCAAACACAGCTCCAGGTGCTGCACACAGCTGTGTACCCACATAATATTTATACTTTCCTAATCTGGCAGGTGAATTTGTATACCCATGTGGGAAAAAAAAACCCCAGCTGGGTTGAATCATTGTTTTGTTTGTATTTGGGAGAGAATTCACTCGCCTGTTGTTTGCCACTGCACCCTGAGAAGATGGAGGCCTCTGGCCAGCAGGATGAAGCGTGGCTTTGTTTTACTATTTACAGTGGCTGAAGAGCACGATGGTGAAGAGTGAAAAAGCATGCAAATAACTTGTTTATCCCCAGAGATGGGTGCTTTGTGCTGTCGCAGGCTGTGCTGTTGACTTGACCCAGCTTTACTTTCCTTTAACTGGGGGAGCTGGCAAAGCTTGCTGAGGAAGACTCCTAAGTCAGAGGGCTTCTGGTTTCACAACAGCTCTGTGAAGCATCACAATGCTTTGATCTAATGGTATCAATTGCATGAGAAAAGCAAGGAAGGTGGGAAATAAAGATGATAAAATAAAATCCCCAAGTGCAGGTTTGAAATCCCATAGCAAAAGTTAAGAGCAGGGTTGAGTAGACAAGGGGTGGGGGGGGGGGAGGGTGTATGGGGTGAATAGGGAGGCTGATGACTGACCACAAAAGATGGGGCTTTTACTAAAACATTATTTGCTGTTCAACCTGAAGAGACTTTTCTATGCTGAACCAGATCTAAAAAATTGGGGTGAATTTAGCATTTTGACCTAAACTGCTGCTAAGCACTGCACTGAAACCATCAGGCTGCATCCCACCCAGAGCATCCTCCTGTGCTGGTCCCTGGGTCTGCAGGGATACCCCTGGCATCTGTCACTGGCAGCCCAGTGTCACCCAGCATTAGGAGCATATTCATGTCACTGCTCATGGCCTCGCTGTGGGTTTGTGCAGAGGTGCTGCAGAGCACAGTGGGCTCTGTACTGCACCACAGCTGCCGGATCCCAGTTCCCAACGTCGGCACCTGGGGATGGGGACGGCTGGCTCAGAGGTGAACTTGTGTTTGGTCAGCAAGGTGCTTGTGCCTCAGGAGGAAATGGATGATCAACTCACTTAGATGTTGTTTGAAGCTAAATGAGCCCAGCCTCTCTCATATGAACAATTCTGTGCAATGTTTTTTCTGTAAATCTGGCAAGGCATTTGCTGTGTGTTACGGTCCTACCTACCACTGCAGTTCATGCATTTATTCCTATGGCAGTCCTGTGCATTTGGGAGCAGAGATGTGGGGGGTTTGTGGGGAGTCAGGATGCTTTCAGGAGAAAAGCAGGCTTTGGTTTGTGTAGTGCCTGTGCACTGCCTCATGCTTACCACACCTGCCCAGCATTTGCTTTGCTTTAACTGAGGCTGGGCGTGATTGAATTGTGTCTTTGGGAAAATGCAAACGAGAATCATACTGGGTGTTTGGTGTCAGTGTTAACAGCAGAATAAAATGCTTAGATAATCCTTCAGAAGGCAGTTCTCCTATTCTAGAGAGTTTAACCTTTAAAGTAAAATAACTTTGCTGGGAATCTCAGCCAGCTTGGAAAAAGCCCATCCACTCTTCTTAACAGGAGGGAAGTGCTGGGCTTACTCAAGCTGCAGTGGCTGCATCACCTGTCCCAGACTGCCCAGCACGTACAGCTGGGAGCACACCCGCACCTCCCCATCGCTCCTGCGGGACTGCCCTGGGGCTCTCCTGGACGGCTGCGCTCAGCCAGGAGGGAACGATCCACAAATCCCCGCCTCACCTCGCAGCAAGCAGCTCAAGTGTGCGAGGAGCTTCATTAATTAATGCTCGTAAGACGGCGAGCTCTCCCGAGGAAAGCAGCCGGGCGGGGGTGGGGATTTCTGAGTTTTCATTAGAGCTGCCTGAAAAACTTTCTGTCAAAATACTGAGCAGTGTGGTTTGTGACAGCTGGATTCGGTGCTCCTCCCCTCAGCCACGCCGAAGATGTGGATTATTGAGGTGTCTGCACAGTCAGGAGCCAGAGATCAGCCCCAGGTGCCCACCCAATACCTGTGTGCCTGAGGTAGGGCTGTTGTTGAGCACATGACTGAATTTTTCCACCAGGAACCCAGCAGTTTTGCCTAAGGGTGGTGACTGTTGTAGTGTGGACAATCTAAATTCAATATTGTGACTTAAGTCATACTCAAATTGCATTCATTTCATTAAAAAAAAAAAAAAAAAAAAAAAGTAAAAATAGCAGAACAAAGCAAAACAGAAGAGTGCATCTCCTGTGTCCCAAATTCCTGCTCTCCTGCCTCTCTGTGAGTGCTGGGTGTCCCCACTGGCCCAGGCAGTGTGACGTGCCAGGCACTGCAGCCTTGCTGCTGGGAATCTCAGAGAGGGAGTCCTGCCCAGGGGCTGACAGTGAGCTGATGTCCAGGTCTGGACAAAGCCCAGCTCTACCCAAATCCAAGCAGGAGAAAGCTGCTGTCATTTCTGTGCCAGCTGAATTGCTGGGCTGGAAAAATCATTCATGTAAGTAAATGATTAGTGACTGATTGGCCTCTGTGTGGTGACTCCATGGTCACCATCAATAACCCTAACACAGTCTGTGATCCTTCCAAAAAGACTATGATTAGATGATGTCAGCACAGCCTCCCAAGTCCAAGGCTTTGACAGAAAGTTTTTCAGTTTTTCATCTCATAAATTAAGAAGATTTTCAGTCCAGACAACACTTTAGTAGCCTATGTGGGCATTGGGGGACTGCTGCAATGAGCCTTGTAAAATGAAATGCTGACTATAAAAAGGAACAAACAACTGTTTGCCTTCAGCATTCTGGAAGTCGTATTAGGCCAAAATAATTTTAACAGATGTGGTCAGATCCCATCTCCTTTTAGCATGGAGTTAGTAGCTTTGCAGTTATTGATGGCAGGGGTGAGAAGAGCCACCTGCCAGGACACACGGGACATGGTAGCAGAGTAGGGAGATGAACACAAAAAGAAACTACAAAGTCTTGCTGTCAGAGAGAAGTAAGGCTGCGGTGCCTGGTCAGGTGGAGTGAACATCTCTTTGCTTTGCAAACAGATCGTGCCCGAGGTTATCTAGCCCCTGATCTGGCTTTCCCTGAGGCTGGTGTCAAAGTGCCCCTTGGGTTCACCACTGCACAACAGGCTCCAGCCTGTTTCATCTGTAAGTGATACTCTGCCCCTGCAAATGATCCATGTGAGCAGTCACTGTGATTCCCTGTGCCAGCTCTAAGGCTGATCTCATGGGGACTTATTGTGCCAATGCTTTTAGAGAGCAAACTTTTGGGCAGAAGTCATGCAAATGTTCAGATTAATTTAGATATGCAAGTAGCCCAGGAAAATCAATGGAATCACTTAGATGATTAAAATAACTTTGTCCAAAGTGTTTTTAGCCTCTGTGCAGGTCCCTGGTCTGTATGGATGGCTTGCGCACAGATCTGCGCACTTGGAAAGATTAAAAAAGAACATTTTCATTAAGAGAACTTGCTCTGCTTGAATGCAGAGAAGGTGACTGAGTAAAGCAAGTTTTTTTTTTTTCCCACTGGTATGTGTTGTGCCCGGGTCCTTATGCTCCAGTATACAGACACTGTCTGTGAGAGACATGAAACACTGTTTGGTGAGTCCCTGATGCTTGCCAGTGTGGTTTCTTTATTTTTAGTAGCTCCTGGATAAGGTCTGAATCCATCCATGTGCAAAAGATCACAGCTGACAGAGAGGGGAGGCATGCATGTGTTCAGAGACATGTGCCTGGGGTGGCTGTGGTTATATAAGGGCTCCTTTGCCATGGCCAGTTACATAAAATGGAAACACAGGAGCGGGAGGCAGTGCGTGAGTGCAGAGAAGGGATCCGGCTGCAGCACTGGAGCGTGTGTCACTGCAGGTGCTGGGAGGGAAGCAGAGGGAGGGCCAGCAGGTTTGTACACTTAGGGCTGCCCAGGAACGCCGAGGTGCTGCAGGAATGCTCCTGCTGCAGGCAGGATGTGGGGATGGCCATGGGCAGCCACACGGCAGCGCCTCTGCGGGCCCTGGGCGCAGCGGGGCCGGGCAGCAGCACACGAATCAGATGCAGCCTTTGGAAATCTCCTTCTTTTTGTTACGTTTTTAACTGAAATGCGTTTAGTGAGCTGCAGGACACAGGGCAGGGGCAGTTCAGCCGCGGCAGCAGCAGGAGGGGGCAGTGCCAGTGCTGGTTTAATGACATGTGTGTGTCCAGGGAGGACATGGCAGGAATGCCCAGTGGAGTGAATGCTCCAGCTGTGGGAGCTCAGCCCCCAGGGAAGGATTCACTGCTCTGAAATCGCTGAAGCTGGCACAGGGCATTGAGAGGGCTTTTCTCAGTGAAAATGAAGTTTAGAATTGCTTGGGCAGGCAGTCGGTGATCAGCCCAAATCCAAACGTGGGCTCTTCTCAGCGTACGAGGACCGCTGCAGCGTGCTCACCTGTTCCAGAGGTAACGCCCTTGCTCTGGCATCACGGCTGCTTCACTGGTGCAAGGGCACTGAGCCTGCTGGTGGGAAGGGAGGGAGAACAGAGGTTTGTGCCACTTGGCCTGCCCTGCTGAATTTCAGACAAGAGGTCAGAGATCTCCCGTGAGAAAGCCATAATGCATGTGTACTTCTTGTGTTTCAACCTATGTCAGCCTTTCCAATTGTAAAGACCAGCACTGTGTCCAACCAAAGGGTCACAAGGGGCTAAATTTTGTCCCTAGAGTCAATCTATCATCCCCTGCTGAGCAATTTCCAGCGAGCCATGCTGTCTGTGCAGCTTGTGGCACGGGCTCAGGGTGCAGTGACCGCTCTGTGACATCTCTTCTTCACGAGGCTCCTGCATTTCACGTTTCACTGCCGAGGGCCACGTCTGTGTCCTCCTGTTGATGCAGTGACCAGGTCCAGCAGCAGGAAGGAGCACCCAGGTGTGGGGTGGATGTCAGATTTGGTGGGGTTTGAAGAGGTTGCCTTCTGAGGGGGAAGCACACATTTACCAGCTTCTGGTTGATAAGCACAGGGGTGAACCGGGGCGCTGGGGCTGCTATCGCCGCCCTGCCCGTCCGTGAGAGCCGGGCGCGGTGCCTGCCCCAGCATCCCCGGAGCTGCGGAGCAGCCTGCCCGGCTCCCTCGCGTTCCCGGCAGATGGTGCTGCGATGCCACCGAAAGCTAAGGCGGAGCAGAGGTTCCAGGGAGGCTCCCTGCTCCCTGTGCTTTCCCCCACGGTCTCCCAGTTGAATTGGAGTGGGTTGTGTTTTCCCCACAGCAAGCTGCACAGGTTTCCCTGGCTTCAGTGTTTGTCCCTACCAGCCCAAGAGCATCTGGCTGGCAGGACCCAGCCTGCAGAGCTCCCACCTGCCCTGCTCACTCCCTTTGATGCATCACCCTGCTCCTGCTGAGCTGTGACCCACCACAGATTCGTGCTGGGCTTGGTGGGGCCGTCCCTGCTGCAGTCCGGGGATGTGGGAGAAGCTCAGCCAAGTGCCACCAGCGTGGGGGCTTCAGCCAGTGCCCTGTCACACTGCACAGCTGTGGCTTGGCACTGCCACCCCTCCTCCTGGCTAAATGTCGCTTATGTTGCTGAATCTTCTCTTCTGTGAGATAGTGGTGGGGCTTTGAAGCCTCATGGGCTTTAGGGCTGGCAGCAGCGGAGGCTTCACATGAAGCTGTGATGGGCAGCTGTGCTGGCAAGGAAGCCTGGATGTTTTGGCTCGTGGAGGGATGTTTCTTGTGTCCTAGATCTTCTTTCCTGACTCCTTTAAATCTTCTGCTCATTCTGGAGGGGTGATAAGATCCTGTTGCATGGACCCTCTCCAGGAGACATTTCTCTAGCTCTGCAGCCTCTGGAGACCAATAAAGGTCAGGTACCACCTGCAGCCTGGGGTGCCACCCACCTCTCCTGCCAGGGCCTGAGTACACTAACAGGTCTTGATTGTCCCTGTTCAGCTCCACCTGGGGCCTCCCCCAGTGAGGGCTGGGAGCTCTATTTAAGCTCAGCCCAGGAGCTTTGCCTTTTTCCTGAGTCAGACTGTAAAGGTGGATGTCTTCAGTTCAGCCCCAGCCATGCCTTGCTTGGCCAGGGAGCTGCTCCCTCACTCTGACGGTGCCTGGTGATCTCAGTAAAGCTCACAACGATCTGGTGAGTGGTAGAGAGCTTTCCCCTTGGTTATGGGGTATTTCTTTGGGGATGTGCTCGGGGCTGAGCACCCAGCATGGCACCAGGGCTGTTACTGGGACCCTGTGTGGAAACTTGGATGCAATATCAGCTGTTCATGATTTTTGAAAAGCTGTTGGGGTCAGCATGTGTAAGCTTGCTTCTCATCTTCTTTCTTTAAAGCTGATATCCTTCTTTTATTCCTCTTTCTCTGAAAGATTTGGTACTTTCAAAACCGTTCACAAACACAGTAAGTAGCCTTTAGGGACTGCCGGAGAGTGATCCTGGGAACCTGAACTGAAATTGAGCTTTTTTGATAAGGGTTGGAGACTCAGCTTCTTGCCTTGGTCTCAGTGAGTGCACAGGCAAAGCCAGCAGGGCTAGGTGACATCTCTACAGTGAGCAGGAACTTTGTGGCTGCGCTGAGGGAGAGTTCTTGCTGGCCTTAGCATAAGCAAGGGGGTACCTGTTAATCCCCAGAGCCTGCATCTCATGCTTGAACTCAGAGATGCAGAGTCTTGTGAGAGGTGGTAAAGGCTCTGTATCCCTGCAGTCTCAGCCTCACGGCTTGGCTGCAGCGGGGTCTGGGGAAAGGCCCCTCCATGGTGGCAGGCAGAGGGGTAGTGTGCACCTCGGGGTGATCCCTGAAGAGGGAAGCTATTGAAATAGCTTTAAACTACAAGGGTGGTTTTGCTGTGGAGTCTGCAGCAAGGTGTGGGTGCTGTCTGGGGGGGCTGGAGCAGCCACTGGACCCCAGCAGGGAGGGCAGTGGGTGCCACCTGTGTCACCTGGCCTCAGTGGCACAGGGCACGGTGTCTCTTCAAGCGTGTGGCTGAACTGCTGCACCCTGGGGCACCTGTCCTGTTGTGTTTAACACAGCCTGGCTCTGGTCTAGGAAAGGGTCCATGGACCTTCCTGTCCTTGCTCCCTTCAGCCTCCCCTGCAGGGAGGTGCTCCCTCACCCTGGCTTGGAGACAGGGAAGCTCCTCTCTCTCTGCACGCTGAAATCGTGCCTGCTTTTGGTACAGCCTCACTCAGGAGTATCTGCAGCCTGAGCATCCCTCAGGAAGGTGGAGAGGATGGTGTCTGCCTGGGGAGGACTCTAGAGGTGCTGTGTGGGATTTGGGTGAAGCCTGTGCCTAGCAGGGTCAGGAGCTGATGGCCACAGGGAGCTGGGGCACTCTGGGCTCTTACATCCACTGGCCTCTAGAAGAACTCTTGGTCCTTTCATAGGAGGGATTGAGAGGTCTGTTCCTTCCTCTCTATCCCCAAACAGATGTTGGGAAGCATCCTGGTGTCTGGCCTGGCTGTGGTGTGATGTGAATTACGGTGACATTAATCCTGGAGAGGTGGCAGGGCAGGGACAGCAGCTGTGGCAGGGTGTTCAGGTGCAGCAGCAGAGGGCTGTTGTCTGCCTTGCTCAGGCTGATGTTTGTGCAGACCTGCATAAACACTCAAACCTGCTCACACGCCTTCCTCGTGCTCCCTGCGTGCTGCCTTCCCTTGCTGCTATGTCCTTGCACTCTGCCTGGTGATGGATTTACTGCTGGTGAACAATAATGGTGCTTAAAGAAGACAACAGGGAAAATATGAAAATACATTCAAAGAACTGAGCATTCAAGTTGACTTTACAGGGGTTCATTCTGTCGCTACCCAGCCCCTTGCAGAGCCTGCATCCCATCACCAGGGAGTGTCGCTGAGATGGGGTGATGCCTCTCAAAGCATCTGATCAAATCCAATTATTAAGAGCCTCAAAAAGCAGCTTGGGCATTGATCTGTGAGCTGGCAGCACTGTGCTGGCTGGACAGGACTTTGATCTAAACGAGCACCCCATCTTTCAGACCCAACTTCATTCTCTTGCCAAAAACTGAAATTGCCCTTTTGTGTCTCGAGGCCATGAAATTAAGTGATTCCTTTTCAGGTCATGTGCACCCCTGCAAGGCACAGACTGGGCTGATTTTCCAGAAACCCGGGGGAACCCTTGAATAAATGCACAGTCAAGTGACTAGTTCCCCTAATTAATGCTGGCAGTAAAATTTGATCCCCACCTCCATGTAGAGGAAATGATGCTGTTATCAATTCACCCTGATTTAGTTGCAATTACCTTTGGTGTGTGCATGCCCATGCTTTGGAATAGTAACAACATTTTTGCTCTTTTCTCACGTGAATATTTTTCCAGTGGGTGCATCTTACTGATTTCAGAAAATAAAAAAACCAAACGGTTTTCAATACTGTGTCCCTTTAGACAAACTTCTGTCTGCAGGAGATCCAGGCTACAAGCGGCCCTCGCCGGACCGGTTTGCCCAAGGGATGCGAGGGAAGCATCCCCCAGCGGGGAGAGCGGGGCTGTCCCGTGCCGGGGCTGGTGGCACCGGGTGGCACCACTGGATGAGGAGCGAGGGCTGCGCGGAAGAGACTCGGGAGCTGCCTCCGAAGGGACTCGGGGAGAGCTGCTCCGGGGTGTCTTCAGCTGGGGTATCCTCTGGCACAGCTTTAGCATCTTCCTGGTGCTGGGGGTACGTGCATCCCCCGTGCTCAGCACATCTGAACACCAGAGCTGCCTCCGGAGCTGCTGTCCCAGCAGAGCAGGAGGACGGGCTGCTGAGTGTCTCTGCAGCTCTTTAATCCCTCGCAGGCACTCCGCAGTCTGCCTGGGTAATTAGCCCTCCTTGTGGAGGTAATTAGCAGCTTGTGGCGGGGGGAAAGGAGAGGATTTTCCTTTTCCTTCTTTCACTTTATCCCCTTTCCATTTCTGGCCTTTTATCTCGTTCTTGTCCCCCGTTACAAGGGCTTTGCCACAGGCTCGTGCACTGCTCAGAGCCAGCCTGCCCCGAGAGAGCTCACTGTGGGCACTGCTGCCAGGGGCACGGGCAAGAACTGCAGCCAGAGCTACTCAAAAGGGTTCTTTCCTACAAGGTTTTTGTTAAAATAGAATATTAGTCAAAGCCTTCAGTGGAACTATAGTGGATGTAGTTTTTGACTTTGGAAAGCAATACTTTCTGGGGGTATTATGGTTGTAAATATTTCACGTCCCACTTGTGCAATACAACCCAAGTGTAAAGTAATGGAAAAATAGTGCTGGGATAGGAAGGGATAATAGACTACATGCAGAAAAATGGAGACTAATTATCATAACTAATTAAAATAAGGCTCTATAACTGTATAATGACTGATTAAAATTTTCTATAATGTTATGAGAAACATATGAAAAACCCCTTTTGTTGCAGGAAGAATGACTGTTGCCCAACTGTTCCTGTCTCCAGTACCATGATGCTCAGGAGCAAAGCCAGTGAACAGAGCTGTGCTGGCCTGCTGCTGGAATTGTTCTGGCACAGGGGATAGGATTGGCTGTGGCTCCTTTGGGAAGGGCTCAGAGCCTGCAGTGAGCCCTGGGATGGGCAGCAGCAGCCTGTGGGGCATTTGGAGCTCTGTGCATTTGATGAACACCCTTATTTTGGTGCAGGACCAGCCCAGAGCTGCCCAGGGAGGACCTTGGGCTGACTCAGAGAATGCAGTGTGAAATTCCTATAGTTACTGCTAATGTATTGCTGAAAGCTTAGGTGGTTATTACATTTATTCTATAAATACATTCTCCTAGTGCCCACTGTAATACTGTAACTATATACTAATAATATGTCATTATATGCTTAGGTAAGTTTTTGTCCCTCAAGCTTGTCCCTCTATGGAAAATCACTCTGAGCTCTTTCTTCATCATCTGCCTGCTGAGTCTGCTCCTGCCTGCCCAGCATTGACCCCAGCCTTGCCTGACTCCCATCCTGCTTCCTCTCCCTGGGAAGGGCAGTAGCTGAAATACAGTGCAAGAAACTTATTTTCCCTTAAAATATAAAACACGCCAGTGATGTATAGCAGTGGCTGCTCTTGATGTCAGTGAATGCTTATTTAGGTTCAAATGTGTTCAGCTTTTTGACTTCCCATTCAGAAAACATGGGACAGGGGATAACAATGGATGAGTAAGCACAAGTTTTGGCAGCTGGAGTTAAAGATGTCACCAGAGATTAGGCAGCAGGAGCTTTTTAAGCAGCTCATGTTCTCTCTGTAATGGCATAGAGTATCAGTTACTGCACTGGCTTGACTGTCACACAGACTATCAGGACCATGACTAGGCAGTTTCTCAGACTTTGCCTGTCAGCAGAAAGATATGCTCTTGGCATCTCTTCCAAAATAGCTCCCTGAGACTTTGTTTTGGGGAGAGACAGATGAAGTTTTCACTGATTAGAAGAGGGGGACTTAAGAAACCAAATGGCAGGAGTGATAAAAAGTGATGCATGATGTTGGAGTGGAAAAAGCTAGAGGCTGCAGGGGATAGAGACTCAGGTGGGGGTGGAGGGACTCTGAAGTGAGGATAAAGAAATAATTGGCACTGTGTGTTCATCCTTTCTTCCCATTTTGCTCTTTGCCTAACCTCTGGTTGATGAGACAGACTGACCTATCCTTGTACCAAGAGGTTATTTCTTTCAGAAGGGTGGAAGAGACACTGAATCACTGTTTGTGCATGCTGCTGGCAGTGTTTGGCACTGCCTGGTGTCAGTGACACTGGCTGGCCAGGCTGTAGCTGCTACTTTCCAAGGGAATTTCAGCCTGCTGGGTGTTGCCTCCCTGTTCCAGCTGTCCTGAGCTCTGCTGTCTGCCGTGCAGATCCTCTCTTTACAAACTCATTGCTGAGTTGGAGCCTTAGCTTTAGGGAAAACAATTTTCAAATGAGACCCAAGGGGAAAATGTTGGGAATATTTCCTTGTTTCTGTGTTTTCTGAGAAGCAGGGGGAGCTCACCAGAGTCTGGTCCTCCTGTGTGCAGGTGCAGTGCTGTGGGCTGTATGTCTCTGGTTTCTGAGCCTCCCAGACATGAGCCCGCTTCCCTTCATCTGCTCCTCAGGAGAAGCACAAACAGTGAGTGTTTTGTGATGTTAAGTTGCAGTTGGTTCTTCATGTATAATCTTTTATTAGCAGAGGGAGAGCCCAGGAAAGCCTGGACTCCTTGAAAGGAAAGCTTTCTCCCAATTCTGTTGACCAAGGAAACTTCTCCCCACATCAGCCTTCAGCAGGCAGTGCAAGGTGATTTTTAAACCTTTTTTTTTTTTACCTTGGTGAGGCACAGAGCATATGAAGGGTACTGCTCTGGAACATCACTCTTTAAAAGCCTGGGTGCAGTGGGGGCACTGTGGTTTGTGCTGCTGCAAAGGTGCCCTACAGGGGTCTGCACAAAAGAGGCTTGAGTTAAACGAGCTGGTCCTCAGGTCCCTGGGGACTTGCTTGAGGGGTGGCAGGTTTGACAGCAGGTGGAACTTTGCCAAAACCATGCAGAGCACAAGCTGCTTGTCCAAATGAGGCAATGGAGGCTCCAAGGAGAGCACAAAGGGCTCGGCTTCCCCACAGAGTGCTGGTGTCTGGCAGCTGTGTTGGCCTCGGCAGGATGTTGCATGGCAGGTATGGAACTTCGCTCTAAAGGAAAAAGAAATATAATGGTTGTATCAAGGCCACTGTCTCAAAAACAGTCTTGCTCCACTTAGATTCTGATGTACGGAAATTGATAGCTCAGCAGCCACCCTGGTCTGCCCAAAAACTGCTGCTGAAAGTCTCTCCAATCTCATTTTATCCAAATGTTCCCCATTCTGTGGATTTTTACCTCTTTCCTTTTGAATAGTGTCTGTTTTCACACCAGAAAGATGGGAAATGGGTGACTTTGACAAGTGTGAACGCTGCACTAAGGGCCTGGTCTGAGCTAGGATGAATGCCCCATGCTTGGCATGGGAGATGGGCTGTTTTGGGAGGATGGCACCTCCCTGAGAGGCTGCACATGATTCTGCTCTTATGATTGGCACTACCCCCACCCGTTTCTGCCCTGATGTGGTTAGGTTTTTCCATTGTGACAGTGCACACCAGCTTGCTACATATTTTTGTGTTGTACAGTCCGTTTTAGATTAGGATGAACTGCAGCATTGTCCTCTCCCCTCTGCAGAGGTGCCTGGAGGTGTTCAGCAGCTCTTGCTACTCTGTGCAGTTTATCTCCTTCTCTCCACCTCCCTCTGCAGCCCATGAGCTGCCCTTCTGTGTGCTGTCAGTCCTTTGTGTGTCCCAGGCTTTGGCAGTGGTGCTCCCTGCCCTCCCCTCTGAGGGTGGTGGGACCAACCCCATCAGCTCTGCCTCTTGCTCTATTCACTTTATGCCATTAAATCACAGAAGGACAAGGGATGCAGAGTCCTAAGTGGCCCACAAAGCCAGGCCACCTGAAGTGTTTGCTGTGGTTCAGAAAGGGTCTAACCTTTAGACAGCAGGTTTGAGCTTTATTAAACAGCTGGAGCTATTCTGACAGTCGGCTCCCCTGGGCACTGGAGAGGGATGAAACCAGTCTGTGCTGCTAATTGCACATGCTCATCCCTCACTGAGAGCCAATATCTTTTAAGGGATCAAGGCCACCCCACTGCCTTCAATACGGGCAGGGCATGGCAGGTCACTACAGCATGCAGATGTAGTTAAGCAGCAGGTTTCTGCCTCTGTTCTTGCCTAGCAAAAAGGGCAGGGAGGGCTTTGGCTGTGTCTGGTTAGTGTGCCTTGCTAGGAGTTGAGTGAGGATGCAGAGAGGGCTTGGATGCCTGGTGCTGTAACTGGGGAGTAGGACATGCAGACCCCCCAGGCACCGTTCAGCTCCATGTCCTGGTGGCCCTCCTGGACCCCGGGGAGGTGTGGAGTGGATGGGCTGTGATGCTACAGCAGAGAGGCCTGGGCTACAGTGCAGGGGGGAAGGACAAAGTGGGGAGTGCAAAAACTGCTGGAGCATGAATGGACTCTGGGGTTTCCTTTGTGTTTTCTGGGTGTGCTTTGCAATGCTGAGCCCAATATGCTGTATTTGTAAATACAAATGCAATATAAATAATTATATACTAATACAGTATTTTCTCTACCCCAAATCACTCTGCTGTAGTGTGAACTCCATCATGTTGTTAATTAGGGATGGACTAGTGAACCTCTGTTATTAAAATTCTTCCTGCTTCTTGCCTTTTAACAAACTACGGCATCTTTGAGCTTGTGCCAACTTCAGTTTTAAACCTTTGAAAACTCTCTAATCTTCTCAGCCTTTTTTTTTAATTTTTACTATTTTTAAACATTAAATATCCACTGAACAGAGATCTGGATGCTGATTAGGATGCCTGTTAAAATGAGATCTATTTTTCCCCACGTATCTTACTTAGGGTCAGGAATGCTTAGGAGTTGCTCTTTCATCAGCCTGGTACTGAGTGGGAGTAAAGGTGGTGGAACAGCAGCTGTTTTGGACAGTTTAGAGTGAATGCAGCCCTGTCAGAGGTTTATAGCACATTATTCTCATGTGAATGTATCTGGAGAGGTCAGATGCTGTGCTTTGTTTCCTGTTAATGCATATTGGAAATAGAGCAGAGTTGTGATTTTTTCAGGGCAGGTGTTTGCCAGACCCTGATCCTGGGCTCAGGGGTCAGGCATTGCATGCAGCAACACCTGCTGGAAAACAGAACTCAGTGGGGTTAACAGCTACTTGCTGATTTATTGAGAACAGTTTGGGCTCACTGTAGTTTTATAAGAGCAGAGTAATCTCTGGTGAAATTTTCTATGTCGCCTCTGCATTTTGGGAAATCTATTACTTTTCTGCATAGAGGAGAAAGGCCTGAGACTAAAGTGAAGTTGTGCTTGACCTGGGTGAACCCAACCACCTGATGGTATCTCACATCACCTTAAGCATTAAACTCCAATGGGCATTTAAACAAATAAGACACTAAACTTCAGTTCCAAACACAGTCTTTCAGCAAGTTATTTTTTAGTCAAAAAGTCAGGTTTTGGTTTCTTGCATTTCCTTATGTAGGCAGGTCTGTCATCATTACTGCGGATCTGTTATTTTATTCTTGGGGGTTTTGTGCCATAGCAAAACATTATTTGGGGTGTAGACTCATAGAGATAAAAGCCAGGAAAGTTCCTAGATGTAACCCAGGGAAGGACCAGTGCTGACCTGTGTAAAGCTATTTGTAAGCCATTCGTGGCTGCTCTTGCTTTGTAATGTGCATGACTGAGAAGCAAGGACCTAACAAAGCTCCTGAGGCTGGAGTTAGAAAAGTTTCATTGACACTTCTAAACTGATGCTGGGGCCCTTTATAAAAGTGTGAAAACACATCTTCCTCCCAAGATTTGCTGGGCTTTGTTCTTCCCTCTCTGGACATAGCATTGCATTGAGAAGCAGCAGCCAGGACTGTCTGACCCACTTAAGATGAAGCTAAACTCAAGAAAATGCACTGTCATCCCTGTAGGTTACGGGGTTCTTGGGGTCCAGTCGGGACGGCCGGACGTAGACGGTGACGGATGGAGACGAGAGATCTCTATAGGCAGGTCTCGGGACACAGCCGGTTTATTGTAAAGGGCGTGGGTATTGGGGCACTGCTCAGAGCTGGTAGACTCAGCTCTGAGCAGGCCCAAGAGAGCAAGAGAGTGAACGGGTGAGAGAGAGAGTGTAAGAGCAAGAGTAAGAGCAAGAATAGAAGTGGAAGTGAGGAATGTCTGAAGTCCTGGTTACAATACAATAAATCATCTTCTGTACTGAATATTCTAATTGTCACTAACCAATCTAATACAAGATACAAATCCTATAGCATTTACATACAGCCTATAAGAGTTCTTATATTACCATAGAGTGTTACATCTTAACTTCTAAAAACTACTCTTTGGACCCCTTCTGCTGAGCTAGTAGGGTCTGCTCTGACCCTTGGACCTGTTTGCAAGCAGAGGGTATTGTTCCATCAAGAGGGGATTACTTCAGTCGGCCATACCATTGTTTTCCAGTTGTTCAGTAACTAAGACTTGGTATTTCAAAAGTGGCTTTCATTTCGATGTCGCCTGTAGTTTTCATATTCCCAAAATCTTTTGTCAGGCAGTCATATTTACAAGGCTTTCCTGTTTCATCTTCCCCAACAATCCCTTAACAGGAGCTGTAGAGGGGAAGCCAAAGGAGGGGTAACACCCCTGCTCTTCTCTACCTGCCTCAAGACTGATGGCACCACGTGCCTCTCCCCAGGTCTGCCACAGGACAGTGGCTCTGCCCTCTCACAGGGATGCCAATCAGAGGGCTTTGCTGTGATAAACAATAACTCTATCTTCACAGCTGGCAGCAAGAGCTAGCAGGCTCAAAACTTTCCCAGAGGAGGCGGTACGATGGGAGCAAGCAAAGTTAATGCAGCCTCCTGTTGCTGCCTTGGTGACTGCAGAGGTGGCCCGGTGGCTCAGGGTGGGGGGTGTGAGGGCAAGGAGGAACCAGTGTGAACGTGGTTTGTGCTGTCCTCGCTGAGCGGGCTCTGCTGGAGCCAGCTGATTTACTGCTGATTCGCTGCAGCCACACCACCAGCAGGAGGGGACTTGTCAGGTCCAGGCTCTTCTCCCCAGCTGGACTGGGCCAGCCAGGCTCTCTCCTGTGTTTCTGTTAGTTCCAGCTTGAGGTAGTTGAGGATTAGCTCAGGCACGATGCCTGTCTCCTACACCTGAGTCATGTACAGCATCTCCCTGGCTCCTGGGGAAGATGCTGAGGGGGTTAAGACACCGTGTTTGCAGCATCACCTTGAGCATGTGCTGTTTAACCTTCCTTATCAACACAAGTGCTCACCAAATCCTGAACCCCAACGTGCAGCCTTGCTGGTGCTAACACTGTGTGACAGAGCATCGGGACCCAGCTCAGATGTCTGTTCTGCTGAAGTTTGTGCTGTGTGAATATCCACATAAACAGCCAAATTCCTCCCTAAAGTGAAGTCACCCTTGGCAGTGGTCAGCTGAGGAAGTCGAGAAGACACAATTAACAAGGTGACTTTAGCAGGCTTAAAAATAGGTCTGTGGAAGTCCTTTTAAGGACCTGGAAGGACTTGTGTCATCTTGCTGGGGGCTGTGTAGAGGAAAAAGCTCTATGGAAAGGTAAAATGGAGGACAGTTCTTATATAGCTGATCCTGATTGTTTTAAGTGTTTTGGGGTCAGCAGAGATCCGGGCTTTTCATTTGATTATAGCACTGAGCAGGTTGTTAATCACACAAATGAGAACCTTGTGATGCTTTTAAATAAACAATACACACAATTTAATGTTTGTGGCTTGTAAGCACTACAATCTTTGTTACTGTCTTTAGAGCATGGCAGTGTGGTTTATAGATTGGTGGTCCGTGGTGCTCTTAAATGCATGGGAGCTGTGCTAATGAAACCTGGATGCTCCTGTGGTGTCAGGGCTGGGCTCCCCAAGAACAAATCCTTTGGGTGACTTTCAGGCTCTTTCAGAAGCCTCTTGGGTGTGAAGTCCAGGTTCATATTTAAAGGTGTGTGTAGACCCATGTAATTTCAGAATGAGACACTTCAGGTTGTTTCTGAGCATGTGCTTTTGAGGAAAAGACACTGTTTTTATAGCCTTGGCATCCAAGTGATCACTGTGGGTGTGTGGCTCAAGGGTCTGAGACCCCTGATGTTCTTCCTGAGCTCTCTGAGAGGCACTGAGTAGGAGAAATATCACCGACTGAGCTGCTGGAGAGCGGGGCCCCATGACAGTCATTTCCCAAGCCAGTTGAAGTTAGGCAGCTGTGGTGGAGGTCTAACAACTTAGAGGACTCTCTCCTCTTTCCTTGCCCCCACAGGCCCTTTTACAGTAGTTTGTAAAAGTAAAGCCCAGAGCCTTTCACCTCGTGCCTTGTGAGGATGTCTTTGCCCAAGGTGTGTGGTACCCCGTGTGCTTGGCTGCCTGGCTGCTCTTGCTGTGTGAAACAGACCATGAGAATGGAAAGAGATTCCGGCACAACACTCAGTTTTCCTAGAGAAATGGAAAGTACCGAATGAGACAACAAGATGTTTCACACCAGCACAAAGAGGAAATGGAGCAATAAAATAAAATGGGATGGCAGGGACAAGTAGGAAAAGAAGCAGCAGTGTTGGGGACAGGTGTGTAAGCAAAAATCTGAGCTGAGACCAGAAATGCCTCTGATTTCTGTTCCTCCAGCACTGCGTGGAGTCAAAGCTGTGAGTGCTGCCCTGGTGCAGCAGGACAAGCCTTCATCCAGAGGCAGCACCTCGTGTCCTGTTCCTGGTCCCACAGAGCCACCCAAAGCCCCGTTCTTCACATTTCTTTTGGGGTTAATCACAGCAAGAGGAAATAGATTTGCAGCCTGCAGTCCTCGTGCCGAGGTCCTTTCCCCACATTTTGGATTTTATCCTTTTGTGTTTGTTATCCTTGCTTTAGCCACTTGCTTCCACCAGTAATGTGTGCTTTCCATGCCCAACTGTGCCAGACAAAGCATTTTATTTTCAGCAAAGTGATTCTAAAATCGAGTTTGTTTTATTCTCCATTAAATAAAATTTCCTTAGTAAGGAGGACACAATAAATTATGATCTGGGGATAAAGAAGTCATATGAAGGAAGGCAGAAGCTTTGTTTTCTTGGTGAGTAACATCAAACAGGAGCCAGTCTGAATGTGTGAGTCACCCTGACAGATAGCCAAAGACCTTGTGCACTGCTGGGAAACACCACTGTGGAGTGGGGAATGTGAGCATTCCACCCCAGGAATACCAGGACAAAAAACTTCCAGGATTTTTTTCCCAGGAAACATGTGACTGCTTTGCATAGCTGAGAAACAGGCAGAACGTGTGAGTCGGTCTGAAGCAGCCACTGGGGTGTTAATCTATCTCTGAGGAGGTTTTCCCCCTCTTTCTCAGTTAAATCTTCCATCAGAGTGGTCCTGTCTTACTCAATCAAACCTGTAAGGAGCTTGACTGTGCATTTCATCTCCCTGGGACAGAACTGTAAATTGGGAGCCTGTAGCTGAATTAACTTCCTGAGCTAAAGCACAGGAGAACTTTTCATTGGAAAGCGTGGCTTTGGTTCCTCCTCTTGACTCTTATTTTTACAAAGCAAACCGAAGTGCTGGTGTGAGACTGACTTGAAGGTGAAAACTAATGAGTAAAATTACTGCCTTAATGAAGAAAATGCTACTAGCAAGTTGTGAAAAGTGCTTTAATCATAATTAATAGGATAAAATGAATACTGAACTTAAACTCTTCTCAGGTGTTTTAATTAATTATTAAGTTTAATATCGGTTATGACACATCTTTGCATGCTCTCAAATGCCTGTGACAGGGCAGGCAGGAGAGCATAGCAGTTCTAGAAGCTTCTGTGATGACACATTCATAGGCATTAGGCTGGAGGGACCTTTGTGAGTTGCTTGTGCTATGCTGTGTAAATAACCACTGCAGTAAGATCAGAGCATGTGGGTCTGGGGTGCTGTTACATGAGGTGTAGCTGCCACTCTGACGGGGCAGGTGCTACAGGTGACTCACAAGCTATTTCTACTGTATGGTCAGTCTGTTTTGTACTGGAAGTGCAAGTTTTTCTCACAAGATTCGTGTATCATCCTTTTAGAGTACTTCAGACCCCTGCAAAATATCAGCCAGGGAACGGTCTCTGAATTTTTTATTTTTTTAAATCCAGCGTGTGCTGCGGGATATTTCCAGAAATATTTGACTGCAAGATGGTGTCAGTGCCTGTGGAGGCTGGGGGGCAGCAGGTCTGACCCCGTGGCTGGCAGGGGCTGTGCTCTTTGGCAGTGCCCAGCTCCCCAGTCCCAGGCACGGGTTTCTCACAGCACTCTGCTCCACGTGGGTGGGTTTAAAGCACTTCTGGGGTGCCTGCCTTGTGTTTAGGCTTCCCTCAGAACTGCACAGGGCTGAATGGAAACTGGGAGACTTCCTGAGCTGCTCTGCAAGGGGCTGACAGAGGAGGGGGATGTGTTGTCTCCCTTAACCCACAGTGTGGTAACACCCCTCCCAAAATGCAGGCGTGGATCTGAGCAGCTGGGAGACTGTAGGAATACTCCTGCTCCACCTCAGCAAGCCCTGTCCCGTGTGAGAAGTGCCTTGCTCAGTTATGTTGTGCTTTCAAATATGTGCAGCTTCAAAAGGACACTGGTGCTTATCCTGGAGGTTAAAAGATGGGAAATGTGAGGAAGCAGAAGCCTTCGTTCAGTGAGCAGTGGGTGACTTCTTACAGGATTAGAGCTCCTCCTTAGTGAGGCCACCCTTACCTGTGCAGGAGGATGCCTGGGACATGAACAGTTGTTTTCACAAGGTCGTTGCCTTTGTCTACAGGTGCTTGTGAAGCCTCCTGTTTCATTGATCTGGTGGTGAGCATATTTGGAAGCATTGTTTGGACTCTACTGCTATTTTTGAAGCTCATCCTGTAAAACCAGAAAATCTCAGGCAACTCCTTACCTCTTCCACTTTTTCTCTAACTCTCAAGCTTCCTTAATGCTTTCACAGTTGCTGTGGTCTTAGAATGTTCTATGAAGGTGCAGCAAACCGTAGGGAACCACTACACTTTGGTAAAAAGTGTGCTTTGAGTCCTCATATGCAAGTATTCATCCTGGGAGGATGACTGGGTTGTTATCTAGTCAGGGAGTAAACCTCTGTTGAATTACATGTCAAATCTCAACTGCACCAAATTCTGAATTTCAAATTTCAAATGCTTGCAACACAGTTCTCATAAACAAGTTACAGATCAGAAATTAGTCACTGAAACCATTGTGACTAACTTTAAATAACAAGATAGATATGGGGAGGGGTGGGGGGAGAAAAAAATCTGCTCAGAGATAATTTGCACGCTGAATAAAATAATATTAAAATTATTCATCAAGCTTATCAAGCTTGATTCTTGAGTAACGTTGTGTCATTGCTAGCAGGTGGTGGGAGAAATGGCACAGCATACCAGAATTAGTAATAGCCATGTATTTTTGATGCTACTTCATCTGCGTGGTTTATGTCCAGATGGTTTTGAAAATGGAATCGAGATAAAATACAACTTCCTGGATTAGAATTTGCATTCTAGTTAATGATATAATTCAAACTCATTGTTGTTAAAAAAAAAAAAATAAATCTAAATTTCTTAGGAAGATTATTAGATGTTGGGGCCATTCCAGCTTTATCTGGGTTTCTTTTTTAGCTCAGCATTGCACGAGAGCACCACCACAGGTGTGAGTCAAAAAGCCATCTTACCCTGGGCTTGCATACACAGGTTTTTCTTCTTGGTGCATATGCTCACCATGTAACTTTGCCAAATTTTATCTGCTGAGCCTCAAAAGCTACAAATGGCTTCTAAAGGAAAAGATGTTTGGCTGACCTGTGGTAGCAAGCACTGTCAGCCTTGGTTCAAAGGGCACTTCAATGGCTGTCTTCCCATGGAGAGTGGTTGGGTAGCACAGTTTAGAGCTGGATGCAGCAGGAACTTCCTGAGATGGTCCCAGTCTCGCTTAGAGCAGTAATGTCTCATGGATTTTGAATTAATGAATTGTGCTTGCTGGGTTACAGTGTTCTCCTTTACATGTCTGTAGCTTTTGCTAATGCAATTCTGCTTTCAAGTAGCCTTCAGTTCCAGAAAACATCCTTTCAAGTTGCCTAAGTCTTCTGACCTGGTGTAGTGTTCTAGGATTTCTAGGAAATCTCCAAATAATTTCTTCTTTTCCATTTTAACCCCATGGGCAAGACCATAATCTTGCCTGCATACATCAGCAGTGCTCTTTTTCACAACTGTCATCTGAAAGTGCAGAGTTTTAGTCCCTCTTCTGGCTGAAGAACACTGGCTTTCCTATCCCCCTAGGTTTAGACATCTGCCAAGTTTAGGGTAGCTGTCTACACTCCTATATCCAGTAGAGAGAAACAGCTCCAGATCCATCATATTCCAAGGGAAGTGTCTGAATTGCAGCTGCTTGTGTGGTAACTATTTACCACTTAGTGAGGTGAGATGATTTTCACTAGTTTCCAGGTGAGCACAGCTGGGCACTATTTGCTATTTACATGGAGAAGAGGCCCCTGTGCTGTGTTTGCAGCCCTGGAGCATTACCCTGCTGCCCTGAGCCCCCAGAAAGGAGAGCAAGCAATGAACCTGTGCCCTTTTCCAAATGCACTTGGTAGAGTTTGTTCACAGGAATTCAAACCTCTGGCAAAAAACTCGTTGCTGGGCAGAAGAAGAACAAAGCAAAATAACCTGTGGTGAGTGTGCTCTTGGGATGTAGGAAGCTGCTTCCCTGAACAGCTGCTGGGAGGCAGAGGAGGGTGGGGTGTCTGCTACTGAGCTGGGCAAAAAATGCCTGCTCACAGCCCATGGTAGTTGGCAGGGGGAAAAATACCCCCATCAGGCTGAGCTGAGGTGCTGTGGGTTTGTTTAACCCAGCTAATGGTTCCATTTCCAGAGGTTTTGATGCAAGACGTGTTGTAGCTTCTAGCAGAAGGATGAGTGGGTGTGTTAAAACTAAACTTGAGTGAGACAGGAAATCAGGGAGAAGAAAATGAACAAAACTGCTTTCTCAGAAAGGGTGGAGGGGCTTGTGGGAAATTCCCTTATCTCTGAAACTGGATTTTGAAAGCCACAACACTCATCTACTCCCAAACTTTTTCAGTACCTGTTATATTCCCTGAGTTGTCTATCAAAGAGGGGGTGTCTTTGGCAACAGATTAATACAAGTTAAAATAGATATGGCACAAGTCTCTGTAAAACATCTGCCTTATCCTTACATAATGAATTAACAAAGATGAGCTTGAAAGAAATGTAATAAATTATTCAAAAACCTCCTATGCTTTTGAAATGCTAACAAGTCAAATCCTTTGAGACTGCTTGATCAGATTATGGTGTATCACACAGTAAATCTAACTGGTTATATTCAGTCCTGAATTATCAGATTTACTAGTTTGGCCAAAATAATTTAAACAGTGCTGAAATAATGCCAAATGATTTTAATTAAAATAAATTCACACTTATAAAATATGGAACTCTACCCAAATTCTTTACAGTTTGGGAGCTGGGAATAATTTCCTCTTTTACCAGATCTCTGCTCAGCAGCAGTGCTCATGGCTTCCTTCTCCCTTTTTTTTGGGTACCCAGCTTGAGACTTCAAATGCCTCAATTTACTCAGTTGCCTGGGCCTTTCTGAGAGCCAGTCTTCTCTAAAGGCAAACCACAATAAAGACTGAAAATTCAAATGGAGTTTGAATTTGTTTAATTCAATTGCTTCTGACCTAAATATTAGCATGAAAGATACACTGAAGTAATTGGCTTCAGGCCCAGATACATTTTATGGGGGGGAGCTAAGCTTGCTGTAGGACCCACAGTGGCACCTTCTTTGTAGGTGGGTTAGGACAGGTCCTTGCATAAAATTCACTTGCGTTTAGGTCTGTGAATCACATTCTCCATCATGACCTAAACTGGAGAAGGACATACCTCCTGCCCCTTCCAGACACTGCTGTGAGTGGGAACACCTAGAAAAGCACAGGGTTTCCCCTCCACAGATGGAGCTGGGAAATGCCCTCCTGCCCTGCCCGTGTGACCAGCACCACCCCAGCCCCCTGAGCTGAGGGACACCTGCTTCTGCTCCCAAAGGGAACCTTGAAGGAGAAGGTGAGCAAGGGTTTTAAGGCATGACCAAGTTGGCCTCTGTGGAGATGATTAAAGTTTCAGCTGCAGCATTTCTGAGTGCAGCTCTGGAGGCGTTTTTGCTCTGCAGCCCCGTGTGGTGTGAGAACCAGGCATTAGTGGTGATTTGCTGCTGTGTGGGCTGTTAACTACTCAGAAGGAGCTGCTGCAGATCTGCCCATTGCAGATGTTACCAGGCTTTGCCTTATAGGTGATGTGAAAAGGTACAAAAACTTCTTTAGGCTCCTGCTGGCTAAAGATGCTGGTCCAAATCACCAGCAAGTGCAGATCAGTGCAGCTCCACTGAAATCAATAAAGATTGACTGACTGACTGTGGTGGAGGATCTGCACTGCTGGCCTTCACTGAAATTCTGCTGAAGTTACTGGGCACTTCACATGGGCTTTTGCTTGGGGGGAGGACAACTGAGTGGTTTGAGAGCAGTGAAATATTGATTTGGAGAGACACCACTGAGCAGCTTGTCCTAGTAATCAGTTCCAGAGCAACATTAGCGTAAGTCATGATTAGGGAAGGAGCATGTCACTGTACAAGTTGTGCTGGCTGAGAGTCTCCCAAGATGGGGTGGAGAAGGATTGAGGCTTTTGGGTTTAGTATTTGGAGGAGGGTTGAGACACGCAGGAAGGTTTTGTTTAAAATTGCATCCATGTCATCAAAGACAGTGCAGTACACAAAGACAGTACAATGCAGGTTTGTCCCTGCATCTCTCTCCTGCTTTATATGGAAGAAGGCAGAGCTCCGATTCTGTTTCAGAAGTCTTGACTTGGGCACTGGCTTCCTACCTGCCCTGAAATCATGAACAACCAACTCTGGACAAAGCCAGGCAGCGCTGCTGATGTGGGCATGGCTTCAGGGAGCGTGTCTGAAGCAGGACTCGTCTCTGCACTGACACTGCTGCTGATGGAGAATAGGCCTTACCAGAACACTTGCTAAACATGTGCCTTGTGCATGGCAGTCATATTTGGCATGAGGAAAGCATCCAGTAATTAATCCTGCAGCCTCAGTGAATTTATACAGGGAAGTAGGAGAGCACTGTGGGCAGTGCAGGCTGTGCCAGCTGATTGCTGTGGGTTTGTAATCTGTACTCCCATGTGAACAAGACTGCAAAGACTTGGATTTGGAAGAAGGGCGATATGGAATTGTCTAAACAGGATGAGATTGTTCACAGGATTTATTGAAGTTCAAATCATCATTCAAATCATTCAAATCATTCAAATCAGATCTGGCTTTAGGAAAGAGCAAGATTAGTCTGGTGACTTACAAATTATGGGGTCCTTGGCAATCTAAACTTCATAGAGGAATTAACTTTAGCAGCTGACTAACTCGTGAACAGAAAAAAAATCCTGGTTTTAGTCACTGGCAAAACATTAATATTTCAAACCATATTGCAGTCTTTTAGATACTCCACTGCTTTGGTAAGTTTAGCTCAAGCACACAGAGAGCAAATGAAATCTTTTATCTGTTGCTGTGACTGGAAAGGCAGGTCTTTCCCAGATGACACCCACAGAAAAAGTTCTGACTCCACTGCAATAAAATGCATAATTATTTTGAAGTCTAAACTGAACAATGTTTAAAATAGAATTCCTTCCACCTTCTCCTCTGGTATCCAAAACAGGCCATCACTAGATGGTTTGAAAGGCAAAATATTGAAATTTGGTCCTGTAGACTCAAGTCCATGACAATAGATACCACCTCAAGTGCTGTAAATCATAGCTGGGTGATTAAGAGGGTTACCTTGAATGTGTGTGTGTGTATATCCCTGAAAATCTGCCTGGCTTCCTTGTGGAGTTGCAATTTTTATTCACATCCCTTTCTTGTCGGGGTTTCTGTATTGAACCATACCAAAAGTCCATCTTTTGGCAACCTGTTTCTGTCACTGGCTGGCAGGTGATTGAGTGTCATTAGCTGCTGCTTTTTTAACCTCTTACCTGTATGCTCTTGCAAGGAATGAGTTATCAAATGCTGTATTTAGCATTCAAAGTAGACTCAGCAAATGGAGGCAATGTTTCTCTTCAAAGCCCCGTGGGGATGGCTCAGGCATTGCTCATTCTGGAAAGGTGCATCTGCAGAACAAACCTTCCCATCTTTTCTGGTGCTTTTCACTGTTTTCCCTTTGAACCCAGTGCATGCAGCTGTGGAAGGAGCTGTGTGAATGTGGAGTGGGAGTTGTCTCGTGTGTAAATAGTAAATGTGTATTTTTTCCTCATAGCTACCCATTTCATGCATACACATAGAACTGCCATTTTGCTATTCCACTTTCTGTTTCATTTTTCACCAGATCCTGGCAATAATTGATTTGGGATTTTTCTCTCATTTGTTTCCTTCTTCAGACACAGTAATTTTTCCTTGTCCCAGGATCTATGTTATTGATCTTGTGTGGTTTGCTTCACTCTGGCAAATGTTTCTATTCCTATTCCAATTGGATTGGCTTGGGCTTGCTGGCCAATTTGAGAACTGGCAAGTTCCTAAGTGCCTCCTGTTGTCTGTGTGATGCAGTGAAAGGCAAGATTCAGCTGCAGAGTTTCTGAAGGGGGGTATTTGTTACGGCTACTTGGTGTTCAGGGCATCTTGTACTAGTCTCTGACTTTCTAGCCCTCAGGCAAATTAAATTGTTGGCTCTTGTCAGTGTCCCATAGCTCCCTCTGGCTGGGCTTGGTCTTGGGGACTATTTCAATTAACTTGCCTTGTGTCCTTAGAGCAACAGCTCACCCAGAAGATCAGGAAAAAATTCCTGATGTTAAACTATGTGAAAATACTATAAAATTCTCGCATAAGACCTCTTTGTGCAATAAAAGATTTTTTTACACAAAATAGATGTCCTTTTCTATTAAAAAAAAGGCTACTGCCCTTGGTGTCAGTTGTAGTGATAAGTGTGGCTGGTCCCTTCCCAAGTCAGCCAGCACTTCAGAGCAGCAATGGGACGAAGCAGCGAGAGCAGCCCTGAGGTTTGGATGAGACACTGAGTGGCTGCTTCTTCAACTTCTGCTCCTAGGCTGCTGTTTTGGGGTTTGCACCCTGAACTTCCCCACCTTTTCAGTTTCACTTATGGGTATGTTGCCCTTACAGACTGGAAAAACTGTCTTTGTTTCCCCAGCCTGAAGGTGTGCAGCTCTGCTAAGGGACACTGAATCCAGTCAACATCATCCCTAGAAAGTTGCAGCTAGGGTCCATTGAACCGGTCTGTGTGTTTTTTCAAGGAGAAGCATCAAGATCAAAGTCTCAGAAAACCATTTGATCTTCCAGCTGTAAACAACTACTAAAAGAGCACACATGCTGTATTTAATTACCCTCCATTGAGGTGCTTGCATCCAAACTGACAGCTCATAGAGTTTCTTTTCTCCTTATTTGAAGCAAGGGGCAGTTACAGGGGATGGACATTGTGAGAAAAGGTGAGTGAAGAAGGTGGAAGAGTTGAACAAGTTTCACTCCCTGAGCCCTTTCTGTTTCCTGCTGGAGCTACTGGAATGCAGCTGGGACATTGGTCTTGCTTTGGGAGTGTATCCATGGGTGCTCACTCTCCCATTCCTGTACTCACCAGCTGCTCTCAGAAACATCCTCCAGAAAGCTCTTGTCTGTGAGTCCTTATTCTCAGAAGTCTTCTTTTATATGTGTCCTCCCAGCAGCAAAACTGACAGATGGCTAAACCTGAACAATTTTATAACTAATTATCAGAAAGACCTCACTTTGCTTCCCAAATACTTGAACAAGATGATGAGGTGACCTAATCACACCAGAACTGCAGGGTTTATAGTGAAGATGGAGTCAGGCTGGTCTAGTGGAGTATTTGTGTGTTGAACTATCAGAACATCAATCCTGTCTCTAATTGAATTGCCTCTATTCTGAAGTTCATGTCTACTTTTGCATTTTAGAGCACCACCCAGATGTCAAAATTCAGAAGGCACCAGTGGATTTCCTGGTCATTTGTGTGAATTATTGAGTCATTACTGTAATGAGAAGCAATTACCTGTTACCTTGGAAGGTCAATTCATTGGATAGCTGATCAAACTGGACTATTTCCAATGGCTAGGAGCATCAAAAAAAAAAAAAAAAAAATAGGCAAGCAGGTAAAAATCCAAGACAACAAATGTCCTTATCTTTTTCATGAGGAGACCTGCTGGATTATTCATAGGGCATATATCAACCAAATTTACAAGATTTAAAGTTTGACAAATTCTGCCTCAGTGTCTGATACTCCTGAGAAGTAATAATAAGTAGTTGGGCTAAATTACATCCCTGGGAACTGAATTTTCTTCTTCATTCTCCCCTTTCCCAAGCTTCCTAGGTACGATTTTGTTCCAAAACAATGATGCATAGCCATGAAATGGCTTTGCCCTTTATCACTCCAGCATAGGAGAAGATAAACTGAACAGACCTGTTTATTCATTTTGGAGGAAAAACAAAATTAAAAGGCTTCTGTGTATTGTGGTAATGTAATTCCTAATCAATGACAGTGGGTTTAACAGAGATTTATGGGTTTTTAATTTGTAAGATTAATGACTACATAGATTGATTCTGTCAAAATGACAGTATCGTGGTCACGTACTTCATGGAGCAGATAGCGACCTCCTGCCAGACCCATCCTTAAGGAAATGCAATTATCGCTGCCCGTTTTACAGTGCTTAACTTTTTTCTCTCAGTAAGTGACAACAGAAAGGGGTTTGGGCATGAATTAATCTTTCTAGCTGAACTGTTAACCCTTCGTGCCTAGCAGCTAGTTTCATTAACTCAATGCCTGCATACTGTTTTCTGGGGTGTCCCTGGCAAATGCAATAAAGCAGTGCCAGAGGTACCATCTGGAGGCTCTCTGGAGCACTCTGCTCCAGCAGCCGTGGCAGGATCAGATCTGCAGCGTGACTGTCTCACGTTGGGCTTCACCATTGCAGCAGTCACTGCCGGGGCACTTGGCAGCATGACTTTTCCAAAAGCACACAAAGCACAGCGGTGAGCTCCACAGCCTGCTGGGGGCAGGTAGGAAATGCAGGTGGGGGGATATCTGCTCGTGGCTGTCCCCAGGACAGTGAAGCTATCACGATGTCTGGTTAAGCGTCATCACACGGTTATCTGGTGGCCTGTGTCCCGAGAGCTGAGTGAGGTGCCAGGTCTGGGACACGGTCCAGGCTGAGAGCTGCCATCAGTGTCACTGCTCTGCTGCAGTGTCACATCTCTGGCTGAGATGTCCCATGCTTGCTTGCAGATCTCCCGCCTCGTGCTGGGCTGCAGGACACACCAGCACAGTCTCTCCTCTGCACTTAAATGTTGTGCTTGTTCAGGACTTGCAATGTGGCTCTCCCCCACCTTCCCCCCAGGGGTTTCAAGGTGGTAGAAATGGGTAAAATGGATTAGCAGCCATCTAGGGAAAGTACACCCTGTCCTGGTCCCCTGGACTTTATAGCCCTGGCTCTCTTTCCACAGTTTGTGGCCTTCTGTCCATGTGTGACTTCTCTTAGTGTTTCATATTAGTCCTTCATGTGCATTCAGTGCAAAAAGTGTGGCACGAAGCTCTTGGCCTCTGCCTGTTAACAACCTGGTTTGAAGTGTGTTAGGGCCCTTTCCTCTGGAGCTGGCTGCTTGTCTCAGAGCTGAAGTCATTGCATAACAAGGCCAGCGTGATCTAAATTGCAGACCTGGATGTTGGTACATGTTCCCTGGAAATATGCAGATTTCTTGTTCCAGAATCCTTACACCATTGAAAAAAACCCAGCTTTTCCTCTACAATCAAGCTATGAAGTAAAGTGTCTTTGCAGCAGAAACTTGTCCCAAGTGACCAGATGTGGCACTGACAGCATTTGGTGCTATTGATGGAGTCACCTTCAGCTTGTTACAGCTTTGTGGGGTGACACTGGCTGTAGCACAGCTGTCCCTGCATGCAGGGTGTACATTGTTGTCCCCTGAGGGAGGCAGGGGTCTTCTGGAAATCATGCATTGGCTTGAAAGTGGCTCTTTGATGTAGGATCATCTATTTGCAGTAATCCTTCCAGCAGGTTTCTGCATAAATGCAGTTCTCAAAGCAAAGTATTTATTAAAAAAAAAATCCAGGCAGTGATCCTGAGGAGTATCCCCACATCCAGGAGAGCAGCTGTCTATCTTATCCCCAGGTCTAGAAGCAAATCTCTGTACCTGCTGAGTACAGCCAACCCTTAGCAGTGGCCCAGCTCATTACAAACTGTATCCACAAAGTGCTCGTGTGCCCACAGGTATTGGCGTGACCTTTGGCTGACTCTGCACTAACTAAGCCTTCAGCTCTTGCTTGTTTATTTACATCAAGGAAAAGTTGGGTTTAGGAACTGTAAAACTGAGGTGTCTTGGTGAGGACAGTGTGATTTGAAAGGCTCATCCAGATGAGCTGCTTCTGAAATATCATTTATTCTGATCGGCCGGTGCTCAGCTGGGAGCTCACCGGACATGAGCAGCTCACATTTCCGAGCCCTTGTGTGCTTGAGCTGCGTCACAGACCTCACCAGTGAGCATCCTGTGGCCAGGGGGAATGTGCTAGTGCTGCCTAAGGAGATGGGGCTTTGCAGGTGCAGGAAATGGCTTTGCCAGGAGGCGAGGTTGGGGTGGTGGCACTCCCACCTATCAGGAGGCTGCTATACGCCAGGCTGAGAACCCACAGCAACATTCATTTCTCCACCTGCTTCCCCATAATATGAGAGCTGTGTCAGAGGCTGCCAAGCTCTCACAGCCCACGGGAGTTGTGTGGAGCCAGCAGAGCTGTTTGCTGCAGAAGGCTGGTGTGGCTCCAGGTAAAAGTGGGAGCTCTGGGTGTACAAACCTGCTCTGAAGGACAAGGTCAGAACACCTGTAAGAATGCAAAAGCTGGATTTTCCCTGCCTGATACCTACTGCCATAAACTATTGACTAATGAGAAAGGGGTCAGTGTTCCTCCTTGTGACCCACTGCTCATTAGAGACATGGATGGGGAGGGAACACGCTGTGGTCCCGGCGTGGCTGTGGGTGGCTGTGCGGCTCGTGAGCCCAGAAGGATGTCTGATGGCCTCCTGGAGACAGGTCAGAACTAGCCATACACTGAGCTTTGCCCTTTAGAAAACTAAACAAAGGAAAGTACAGCAAAGTCTTTTAACTTGGAATGAAGAAGTTTGTTTTACAAAAATCACTAGAAAATGTGTGCAATATAGAATTTAAATGCTCAGTCTCTCATGAGCATGAGGATGAGTTTAGTTGAATCCATTTAGTAGTCAATACTTTCATCTCCTGGAACATTTAAATCTTTTAAACCTGGTTCCAAAACCATGTGGAGCTGCTTGAGCTCTATCTTCACTCGGCTGTCTTGGAGTTTATCCCCAGCTCTGATGAGAGCAGAGCCCTGCAATTTCTTGGTGTTCACGAACCTGATCCTGGGTCTCTGCAGGTGAGTCGTGCGCTGCTGAAGGGGCACAGTGGGAATGCTGGTAAAGCAGCATGTTCTGCCATCTGGGGCTTTCTCACCCTGGTATCAATCAAACACCTCTCAAAGTGGGCAAGGCCGGGGATGACTCACCACAGAGAAGAATAACTTGTCCTCATACATCTCCCCAAGACTTTAGCAGAGTGGGGAAAAATGATGACAAACTCGGCTGTTAAAAACCTCACAAAGATATTGATATTTCTCCTTTGTTGCTCTACTGGGTGTAAGAGGATAACTAGTGCAGAGAGGCCTGAGTGGAGAAAGGTTTGGATTTGTTTAATGTGCTTTAGCAGCACTGATAAATTGTCACCTCTGCATTGCCTTTACCTGCTGGGTTGTGGCTGCATCCGTGCTTGGGGGTGCCTGCAGTGTGTCCGCTGGATGCAAGGCAGGAGCTGCACAGCCTGGCACATGTGGGGTGGTTACCGAACGAGTGTGAGGTTCTATTAAATGCTGCTGCTGCTGTCTGTGGTTGTACAGAGCCTGAGAATTAACGTGACAGTGTGCTCCTCTCACGAGGCAATGTCCTGCACGGGCAGCCCCCTCTGCCTCGGGATGGGGCAGGGGAGGCTGTGCCTCAGGAGGGTCCCCCCCGCTGCCCAAATGCTGCCACTCAAAACCAATATAACCTGGAAGCAGCACCTTCCTCCACAGTGGTGTTGTCTTACTCACTCTGGCCCTGATTAGGACAAGACTGAGGGTCGTGGGGCAGGTCTTGAAGGAGACATCCTCCTGTGTGGTCTGCAGCACCCACAGTGTCTGCAGGGGCCTCGCACAACCCCTCTGAGGAGGTGATCAGAGGAACTCCGCCTTTCTGCTGCTTTGTACTGGGGCTGGACTCCAGGAGATAAAGGGTCTTTTCCAACCTAAATGTTTTGGTGACTCTATAGTGATCTAACCCTTCTCTTGCTGCCTCCTGGATTCCTCCCTCCAGAGACCCGCTGATGCTCTTGATTATGATTCCTTTTGTTTACACTAATGTGCTCCTGTATGAGGTGACAGCCCCTGCCCTCTGCCCCTTGGATCCCCCTGTGCTGCTCCTCTGTTTGTCCCACTTTGATAATTCCGAGTAGTTTAATTAAACTGCAAATTTCCTCCCTTCTCCGCTCGTTCTCCCCGCTGAGTCACCGGTGCAGCAGCTCACACTCCGTGTGGTGGCTCTGCATGTTAAGCAGCCTCTCCAGCCAGCCCGCAGATGTGCAGCCTTATCTTCCCCCCGAGCCCGCTCTCTTCAGCGCTCGCAGACACAAACACAGCGTGCTGTTCTCCTCCTCCTCCTCTTCCTCCTCCTTTTCCTCCTCCTCCTCCTCGCTGCCCCCGGCCCGGGCTGCCAGCGCTGAATTGTCGGAGCCTCCCCGCACGCAGCTGCCGAGCTTTAGTGCTGCTGTTTGCTGGACTTGACACAAATGCACTCCTGGAAAAGGTCACACCAGTGCAAGATCGGCTTAAATGAAAATTGGTTTATTATGCATGTGGCTCTTCCTGCAGGCAGCTGATTAAGCAGCCAGCTGTGGCCAGATGTCTGCTGGAGATTCTTCGGGATGCAGCTTCAAAAGATGGTTTGGAGGCCGTGCAGTTGTGCCTGTTGGTTGGCTCAGCCAGACTGGGGGTGCTTTTTGTCACAGCTGGGTACATTACACCCCCTCAGAGCACACAGGGCTGCTCGTTGTGCTCACCGCTGCTGTGGGGGGGGGGAGGATGCACCTCTGGTTCACTTGGAGCTGTGCTGGCATTGAGGGGGACCCATTCCAAATGCTTTTATCTATCAGGATAGTTCTTGGTTCCCTTTACTTTGTGCTTTTCTAATCGGAGTCAGCTTTAATCTGTAAAGCAGTCTTCCACTAATTTTTCCCTACACAACCTCTATTAATACTGGTGATAAATAACAACAGATGCTGTTTTAAAGTGACTATCTGATCAGATTGGGAAGATGTAGATAACGTGATTCATTTGACATCTACAGTTTAAAATCAAGATAGTAGCATCTTCTGGTCTTGGTTTCTGCACTCCTGGGCTCTGTATAGTGCTCTCTGGTTTAGGGATAAGGGGTTGCTTATAGCAGCACCTCCCCAAACTTCCCCACTTTCCCCTCCATGCAAACTTGCCGTGTAGCAAACCCGTGCAGTGTCCGTGCCAGGCAGCAGCTGGACAGAGGGACACGGTGTGGAGAGGCCCTGCAGCCCTGCCTGTCTGTGAGCAGGGAAGGGGCTGTGAGACGGGCTGCTGGGCTGTGTGGGTGGCAGGAGGAGGGTGGGAGGGCAGGTGACCATTTTTGAGCCCAGAGAGAGCAGAAGCTCCTGGAGGAGCTGGAGCATGTTGCACCCCATGGTTCAACATCACAAACATGAACTTCTTGTCTTAAACACTAGCAAAGCAATTATCCAACATCATCTGACCTGTTCAAGATGCACAGCAAGAGACAGGGGGTTGGGTTTTTTCTGTCTAAATTGGCCCCAGCAATAAAGCTTAAAAGAGGAGGTAATACAAATGATTCCTCTGCTCCTGTGTTACTGGGCACAGTTATCCCTTCCTTAAAACTGCCTGCAGTTCAATTAGGTTGGTTTTTCTGAAACTTGTAAGTAGATAAAAGAAAGAAAAAGGAGAAAAAACTATTTTTCTTCATTAAGGGATATGGGGGAGAGGGGAGACCTATAAAAAAAACCACAGAAAAAATCCAGGGCAATGGAGCTCTGCTAAAAACCTTTTGAGTAATGTTTGTTAAAATGCACAATTTGTTTGGCTGCAGCCCTGTGTGATTTTACCCCAATATCTGAGATGTGTACTAGTCATAGGCTGATGGATTTCCTCCTGAACACATCATCTCAGATTTGGACTTCTACTCACACTTTTATTCTAGAAATGTAGCAATGCCAAAGGTCTGTACCTGCAGGACAGAAACTCGTGAGAGCTCAATCCAGCAGAATCAGTCACATTTACAAAGATGACTGTGACAAATGACTAGGAAGGTACTGCTGGATGCCACTGCCCATCACCAGGCTCGTGGTGATATTTAATTCACAAGGCTGAATGTCTCCAATCCCGTTGTTGGAAAGTCTGGTTGTCCTGAGGCTGGGCTGCAAATTCCGTCACAAAATCCAGGAGGGAAAAGTCTTGACTGTTTAAATTCTTTGCCCTTTTCCAAGGGGGCAGGGTGGCTGCTGGAGGCAGGGCTCATTGCCCTCATTTGTCTGATGTATGACTTGGGACCATGGCACGTGTCACCTCTGCTGCACTTCGGGCACTTTCAGCGGCCGAGATGAATTTCTCTCTGCTGGCTGGGAGGAGTGGCTGGTGGGGAGCTGTCTACATGGCAGTCATCTTCATGTCATGAGGGGAATCCCAGCTGCCAGGCAGATCTGCAGGGACAGCGAGGGGCCTGGGCACTCCTGCTGTGCATGGGCTGCCTCACTGTCCTGTGACACTGCAAGGGTGGGAGAAACAATGCTTTAGAGCACCAGAAGCTGATCCCTCCTTTGCTGCTTTTTGTTTGGGGATGTGAAGGCCACTATTCCTCTGCAGGGCTGTGCCCATCCCTGGGGGTCGCTGCCCCATTTGGAGCCAGGTTCCAGCAGCAGAACCCATCCCGGGGTCTCTCTTCTTGCCATGGCAAGGACAGCATCCCAGTGTGCCTCTTTCAGTTCCACGTTACTGCCTTTCCCACGACCCCTTTCCAAGGCTAACCTGGACCTGCTGGAGCACAGGCTCTGCCTGGACACCACGTCCCTGCAGAATCCTCAGACCAGGGGCTGTTTCATTATGCTGCTGTACAGCACGAGCCACGCTGAGCCGGGCTCAGCTGAAGGTCTTCAGTATGTTCTGTTACAGCAAATCAATCTGTAAGACTGTAATATTCAATATCATACTTTTGCCTGCAGCTCCTCTTGTCCATTTAGTCTGCTAGAAGGTGCAGAGTGGGAGAAACAGGTGGAGCAGCATTTCTAGCCTGTTGGTAAGGCAGGAAAACATGAGCTTTTAATATTTTTTGACACCATTTTGTAATTGTAATAAATATTTATGTGTATTTGGTTCACTGTAGGAAGCTAGCAGTAAATTCATTTTTGATGCCTATTTATTACAAAAGGCTGGAGCCTTTCAACCCCCTTGGTGTGTCTGGCAACTCCCGGGAATTAATTGCATGCTGTCAGAAAGGCAGATCCTGCAAAGCCAGCCCCAGCCTGCTAAGAGTGGGATTATTATTTAATTGTTCAGGACTGTATGAGGCTGCTTTTTAAAATTTTACTCTTCCTGGTGGGCTTAAAGAGGATTTTAAAGAACTGAAAGCTGAGGCAGAAGCTGGTGTGAGTTCAGAGGGGGTGTGTAAAGAGTGGTCCCCCCTGCAGCACCCACAGTGAGAGCTGCTGAGGGAATTGTGGCTTGCTGCAGGAATTGCTCTGAGTGGCTGCTGGCTCTCATGGTTCTTATGCTGCCCCTCAGCATGAGATGGGATGAATGGACACCTCTGCTGTCCTTTGAGCTGAGTTAGGGACCTGCCAGCTCCAAGGAAGCACGGTCCCAACGTACTCTGCCACCTGCCTCATCTCATAATTCTGTCCATGAACCCACCAGGCTCCATTTAAAACCAGCAGGGAGATCTGGGCTGCTAGCAAGGCTTTTGCTGAGCCTCCCTGCTTTGGTAGTGAGAATGTCTTCTAACTTCCAGGACTAATTTACCTGAGGAAAATTCATAACCTCTTATTGTTATTCCAGCTCAGTTTCATCAAGTTTTTCTGCACTGCTTTTTATCCCTTTATATACATGTGCATCTAGCACATGAAGTCTTATAAAATGCAATTAATACTGTGCTGTATCATTAGAAGTGTCTGTGATTACATTCTGGGATTTTTTCTCAGCTGCTTTCTGTTGGTGACTCATTGTCATTCAAGCCCAGCTGGCACAACTGGGTTCTTGGTTGTTTCTGACTGCTGAGGTTTTATAGCAGATGTATTGTTACAGGCAGACAAGTGGAGAACCTTGTGTTTATTACTATTGAATTCATCCCATTTTTATCACTGCAATCTGCAAGGTCATCTGATTCTTACATGAAATACCTGTCCTTCAGTCCTCTGCCAGCAGTATAATTCCTTTTTTAATAACTTCATCAGTACTTCTCATGCCACAGCTGTTAATGAAAGTATCAAGACAGGCAGACCCCAGGCTCCTTCCTTAAGGAATAACTCTGATAAGCTCCACCAAGTCTGACATTGCCCCTTTCTGCAGTGCCCCTTTCCTCTCATTTGTCTCTTTGAAGCTGTATTTTAAAACCTGCTCCCAAGCTTTTCACAGCAGGGAAATCTGACAAGCATTGCCTGCGTGGTCCTTGCAGTGTGCTTAACCCTAGAGTGTTTGATCTCTCAGACACTGGACTTTTCTGGTCAGGTTCTTCTCTATTCTCTGCTTAGCTTTAGTATTTTTTGGTCTTTTTCATGTCCTTTTACTTCTCCAGAGAAATTAGGAACTTGATCAAAGATAGTTTTACGCTTGCCAGGGGTATGAAATCTGCAGTGCTGGTAATTTTCATTTGAAGAAATGTTGAGCTTCTTCCATGTGCAGTCTCCTGAGGTTCTGAATCCACTTTCTATCTCTCATTTGTAGTATATCATAAGCATCTATGAATCAGAAGAACATCATAAGAATCCACAAATCAAACAATAGCTCCAAACACAGTAGTAAGTTATGCACCATAATTTATTATAATACAAACAAGTTTGTCAAACACAATATATTGTCTACTTATGAAAATATCAATATTCACAATTTAAATAGGTGATAGGTCCCATAATTTTATATACCAGCAACTCATCTAAAAAGTATTTTGTTCCTAGCTGTGGTCTTCAAGGACGTATACCTGTAAGTAACTGCAAAACTGTCCATTCACAGCTTATTTTTTCTAATTGTAGATATTTGAAATACAAATTAGAGTACAAAAGACCATCTCCACAACAAAGATGGTTTTGTCTCCAGGATACTTTTTCCCTAAATAATGACACTGTATGTGCTTGGTTAAGTTTTTACTATTGGAAAATTAGGAGGTACAAGTAA
The DNA here is from genome assembly GCF_020740725.1 of Corvus hawaiiensis. Taxonomy (NCBI): domain Eukaryota; kingdom Metazoa; phylum Chordata; class Aves; order Passeriformes; family Corvidae; genus Corvus; species Corvus hawaiiensis. The sequence goes on from NC_063228.1 coordinate 1,487,947, forward strand.
TACAGCAAGACAATGGCTAGTTAGCAACAGTCATTGCAAGATGCTTCACACAACCAAAAATAAGGCAGGTATTATCAACAGCAGCTCCCATATGGCAGACTAAAAAGTCAAGGCTTTATTATCCAAACTGGGCTCTAAGAAGGCTTCCAATGTCTGCTAACAAGATACAGTTTGATCCAAAGCCCTCCTGAAATGATGTGGATTGGAAAAACCAACCACAAAACCCACTAGCAACCTTCCCTTTGACTTCAAAGGGCTTTGGAAGTAAGCTTTTAAAGCCTTAAATTATCAGAAGTGAAATGACCAATCCACTGTACATGAAAATTGCACCTTGTCATTGCTAAAGTGATATGGAAAATGATTGTGAGTTTTTCCAAATAAGTTACAAGGATTTAATGCGTTATTTTTCATAGGGAAAAAAATAGTCACGCAGAAAGATTTTTGTTTTTAAATATAGTAATTTACAAAAATACATTATCAGGACAGAAAAAATCAGATGACACTGATAGTTTGCAGGATAAACATTATGTTACAAAAATTAATAAGTCACAGCATGTGAATGGCAGCATATGCCATGCACTTAATTGAACGTTTTTTAATAAATAAAAGCCCTAAACATTCACTATTTTCTTTAAGGTTACTTTTATATTAAATAGAATAGAGAACTTCTTGTATAAATAGGTATTTTTTCAATAGATACATTCTCAAAAATGAACCACTTATCTACATAGATATTGCACTTCAGACTCATTCACGTTTAACTCAGACAAGCATTCCTCATAACAAATGTAGAATAAAAATAAGTTATAAATACAGTGTTTTTCCAAAATGAAACATACAGTACCTTTTCCATAAGGTAACTTTGGTTACTATCAACTGACAAAGACCAGAGGGAGGTTTCCAAGAGAAGGGCAGGAAGGATGGACACACAACTGAATTTCTGTAATACACTATAAAGGGAGCAATAATTTTAACCTTGTCATGACAAATACAACAAGGCTGAGCATCCCTTTTACACTTTTACATTATTGCAAGGGTGAAGCTTTGAGATCACAAGGACAAACAGCCAACAGACTGAGAAGCTCCTTATTTTTCTCTGGGGACATTTAAATGGATACCATCCCTGTGGTGGCCGAGGGTAGAAAAGGTCAGCTTTTCATCTCAGCCCAGTTCCCCAGACGTGCCCCCCTCCTTGCTCTGGCCTGCGTGGTCCCTGGGCTGCCTCAGCAGAGAATTGCTGAGCAGTTCTGCCAGTGGCAGGCCCTGGGCATCCCATCTCTGCTCCTGAGAACACCCCTTTGCCCGGGGGCCTGGTTTCCATGGCCTTCTGCTGCCATTCCCTGCTGGGGAAGGCGAGCTCGGGGTTGGTGGGGTTGGCTCCTGCAGGATGTGGGTACAAGGCATTGTGCAAACACAGCCTTTGTGGCAGAAGGGAACTAGGCTCGTCCTCAGCAGGACTTCTGCCAGCTTGGCATTTCTTAGGGGATTTGCACCAAAGCTGAGCCATCCATCTATTTCAGAGAGATGCTTTCAGCCTTCTGATCCCACCTTAGTGGGACTGACTGGATCCCTCCTCAGAGGACCTCTCTGTGTTAGTTCCTGATGCACCATGAGCTCCCTGATGGCACTGGAGATGGGCACAGGCACAAATGCAGTGTTAGCACCAAGCTACCACTGATTTGCAGCTCCTGAGGAGCTCCACTGACCACGCTGGGCTGGTGTTCACCACACACCTTCACTGCCCTCATGCCAGTGAGGTCCCTGAAGTGCCCACTGTAGAATAAAGAGGTTGTGGCATGTGGCTCCAAGAAGCCACATGCCAAGATTTGAAAGGGAAAGAAATTAAAAGAAATGCATTTTCAGCCTTCCTGTAAATCTCTTATTTTCTACAGTCAGCATTGATGGGGTGCTGGTTTTTGAGTGTGAAGGAAGAGAAGCTAACCTCCTTTAAATAAGCTAAATACTTAGATCAGCTTAAACTAAGGCTTTAATGTTTTTACTGCTGTTGGGTATTTAATGAATTTCTTTCACAGTTTGTTTTTTTTTTTTTTAACAACTCAATGGCAAATCTGCAATAGGATGGCATCATCCCTCAGGAGAAAGTCTTAAGTTGAGGTTTTTATATGTTAATCCCTAAAGGCCTGAACATGGGGGATAACTGAGAGTCTGTATTGATTAAGAATGAACTTGAAGGCTCTGATCACTCTGCTCACAGGAGCAGCTTCGGTGAGAGCTCTGCATCAGGCAGGACTTGGTTTCACCCTTGAAAGTCCTTAGACACCGTGACTGAAATAGCTGGGGAAAGATGCTGCTTTTGTTCTTGGCTCTAGAAACATCCCTCCCTCCCTCGAGCTCCCCTGTCTCAGTCACATTCTTAAATAACAACTTAAAACAAGCAAATGTTGGCAGCTTGCAGGATTGCTTTCCATGCCAAGGCTGCAACAGGTACTGTATCGGTCCTCGAGCCTTGGTCAAATGAGCCAAAACAGGCTTGTCACCGTTTGTGTCTCACAGGCTGCCTCCTGCAAGGAGGTCTTGACAGCACAACTGTGTGTGGTGGCACTTCATGCCAGAATTGACACATAATTTTTGGCAAGTGCATGCTCCAGAAATGGCACCTTCCACAGTATGCAAAAGCATCCATTTACTTTGTTGATTGCAAACTGATGGTCAAGTAAGGTTTCGTTGTGTTTTAAAAGGTTGTAATTAAACACTGCTGTGGCTTCACCCCTCTGATGACTTCGGATTGCACTGGTGTTGGGATGCAAAACATTTGAGTGTGACTGAACACTAAGACTTGAACTCTGAAGCATATTCAAAATGCTATATAAGAGATGGAGGTGTTTGCCTTCTCACTTTTGCTCCGAAAATCAAGTGCTCCTGTTTCCTCCTGACAGTCTGATCTGCCCCTGGCCACCCAGGGAAATGAAATCAAATGACCTCTCTTCAAAACAGCCATTTCAGAAAATTACATCCTGAAGATGTAACCACTTGAAAAGAACTTGCACCCAGAAACTCCAACTATTGCCCTTTTCATGGTGATATTTTTATAGGCTTTCCATTCTTATCATACTGGTAAACAAGCATTTTGATGCAGTGAGAGTTGGCTGGGGAAATCCAAGGGCTGCTCGTTATGGAAAAGTTATGGTTTGTATAGAATTGCACAGGCTGCTTCTGACACTTAAAGAAGGCTTTCAAGGTGGCAGCTGCCATTGTGCGAAACCTTTTGCTAATAAAACAGTAGAGGAAGAAATTAATGGCAGTGTTCAGCAGTGCCAGCATATTGGCGATGTCCGACACAATATGGACCACCCAGCTGTTGTTTATAGGCGACACGTAGAGGTGATACAATATCATGATTATTCTTGGCGCCCACAGTATGGCAAAAATAGAAGTTATAGTAAACAAAATGGCTGTTGTTTTCCCCGTGGAGTACCCTCGCAGGCGGAAATTGCTCTTTCGCCGCAGCTTGTACACAATGATGGAATTGAGGATGAAGAAGATGGAGCAGGGCACTAAGTACACGGTGAAGCAGTGCACCCAGATGAGGACGTGGTGCATGGACGTGCTGATGTAGTCTTCACTCCAAATGTTGGGCCACCAGTAGTAGGGGATGCTGGTCAAAAAGCAGGTGATGTAGACGCTCACAATGACTTTGCGGGTGCGAGCCGGGTAGGAGACGGTGTGGTACTTGAGGGGGTGGCACACCGCGATGTACCTGTCGATGGTCAGCGGGACCGTGATCCAAATCGACGTGTGGATGGAAGAAAATTCCAAGACCTCAATTATTTTGTCCAGTACCTGAGGCATCTGTTTGTTTAAGATGAAGTCTTCCATGAGGAAGTCAACAAAGACGATGAAGAAGAGAACCAGGATGTCGGCAGCAGCTAGAGCTAGAAGGTAATTATAGGAGGACTTCTGCCTGCGAGCTACAAGCTGGGAGAGGATGATGACTGTCAAGATGTTTGCTGTGGAAAAAGAAACACAAGAGTTAGGCTATTAAGATGTAACATTAGCTTTTCTGAGCACTTGCTTGGAGTTGTTCAAGCACTTGGCAACATGACCACCTAATTAAAATTCAAGAAACCAAAAGGAAAACACCCCAGTCATGTCCCTCGGTGAAGCTGTTGCAATGACAAGAGTGTGTGGCCCTGCCCTCAGCTCTGGAATCCATCCCTGAGCAGGGGATGCTGGGACTCCTGTCTGTGCACAAAGGGAGGGGTAGCAGGAGAAAAAAAGCTCACACACACACACTTCTATTTCTCACCTTGCTTTTTTTCACTTTTACATGTAACAAGGGATGAATGAGAAGGGTAATGAATATAAACAGCCCTTGCAGTACTTGAGAGATTTGCTGGAGCACTAAGGTGTAGCCAAATTTTAACTACTTTCTCTTGTTTACTAGAACTTACTGTGTAGTCTTGAATTGGAAAAAAAAATAAAATCCTATTATTCCTACTATCAGTTTGGCTAGAATGAGACAGACAAGATTGTTCCCATCAGAAGCTGGTATCACTTGGCTAGAATACCTGGAAAAGTGCTTAAAAATCAGAGATGTGGTTACTGTACAAGTGAGTGCCAAATGTTTGTAGTTGATACTTTTCTAAGTCTTCTGTAAATCACCTCTTCTGTGCATTCAGTGCTTCAAACATTTCTGCCAGCTTTGATGGATTTCCCAAAACAAATCAACAATAATTGGAAAGATTCCTTTAAATCAGAGAAAAAGGAAGTTGCTGACATGAAGGTAATGACGGCCTAGGACGTGTCCTACAACTGAAAACGCTTGTTTTTTTAAAAACTGTTTTTCTTGGCACTGAGAAAACTTCCTCCTTCATGAACACCTTCAAAGCCTGCTGTCTGGGAGCAGATTTCTGCCACCAGGGAAATGAACTGCAGCAGAGTGAATGATCTTGACTAACAGCCCTCACCTATTTTTGTGTTACCTGAACGTATTAATTTTGTATCTTGGAAAAAAACTAACCCAAACACGACAATCAACTGACTCTTTCCCTATATTAAAAACAAACAAACAAACAAAAGAAAAGAAGCACGATCTTTCCAATGGTACAGTCTCAAATTGCCTTCAGGGGAATTTTCCCAATTCTGTCCTCCATTAATGTGAACGCAGCTGCATTGATTTCAGCTCAGCACAGACGTGGGAGACAAGAGGTGATATCACCAGAACTGCTGTGTCATTTTTCACTCACTTGCTTAGAAATGCTTCTGCTGTGCCTGCAGACGAGCCCTGGAGGTGCAGTGAGTGATGTACTGTCAAGGAAATCCTCGAGCTGGAGTGTTTATCAAGGCTCTGCAGCCACTGCTGGTTTTGGCCAGCCAGGCTGACCGGCTCAGCTTCACAGATATTGGATGTGACCCATGGGGTGCATCTCCTCTTTAAATCCTCTGGATTCGACTCGTTCCAGTGGCAGCAGCTGGAACCAGTGTGCAGCAAGGGCGATGTTTGAAGGCACTGGTCCCTGCTGGTAGCTCTGGCCTGACTGCCAGAGCAGCTCCTGCAGGGATGCTGAAGCCGTGCCGTGTTCAGGTACAGCAGCCCTGCTCCTCAACTCTCTGTCTACTGCAGGGTCCTGCTGTTGGCCTCTAACTCCACTCTGTTTTGCTCGAGGAGCAGATTTAGGAGCAGTCTTTTGCACCCCTTTGCCCCTGCCCCTCTCAGGGTTCCCCACCACGGCAGTACAGCGTGTGCTGAAATGCAAGTTATTTATCCAAGGCCAGCGAGCCTTGCTTGGTGAGCCAGATTAGAAAATTGATCTGATGAAGTAAACATGAGCTCTACCTAATTCCTTCTGCAAGGGTTACTGTACCTTGTACTGGAAATGCTTCCCCTGGGATCACATTAGAGCTTTTTCCTTGCTGGATGATATGAAATACAGTAACACCATCTACTTTGTGCAAACAGATACATACTGGGGTGCAGCAGAAAGTTGCCGGTGTGACTGTCTCAGCACAGGGTCTGTGAGTATTTTTCCTGCTGCACACTGTATAGGGAAAGTGTAGCTGAGCTATGGATGCCTCAGTCCTTCATCCATTTCCTAGCCAGTGTTAAGCTGGTCCTTGGTTGTCCTCAAACTGTTCCTAAAGCTCAGGAAAATGGGAAAGGGGTAGGGACACCACTCTCTGTGATCAATTGTGTCCTTGTGCCAGTGTCTCGGTAACTCCTGAGTGCCTCTTCAGTGTCCTGCTCTCCTGTGGGCAAAAATTACCCACTGTGGGTGAAAGGTGATAGAAGAGTATCTGTGACCATATTTTAACCTTGCTGACACTAATTCTTGCACTAGCAAGGTAGTCTGTGATGAAAACTATGGCAGAGATGATGATGATGGAGATATAAAAGTATCTGTCTCTGCTGTAATGTAGGTGGAGCTACAGCTGCTGGATAGGTCAGCACCCCTAAATTGTCCTGGATGGTACACTGCCCATCTCCTGCAGTGTATTCTCTAGATACTAAGTGGTTAAGATCATTTGAATTTGAAAGAGATTGATCACTGTGCTGGGAGATGATTAGGGGATGACAGATGGGAATTTATGCCAGCGTCGCTTGCTGCAGTGCAGTATTCTGAATTTATAAATATCTGTTTGAGAACCAGGGCTTGATTGGGGACTAGCTGGCTGAAGCCTTGAGGTGCTGCTGGCAGATGATTAGAAGCAACTGTACAAAATGGCAGTCTCAATTCTTTCCCTCCTGGCATGAGGACATGAGACATTTGAGACACAGCGTCCTAAGGTCTCTGATACCCAAACACCTTTGGTCCAGGCTGCTCAAAACACAGCCACCTTCTAACTCAGCCAGGCTGCACCACAGCACACTTCCATCTCTCCTCTGACACCTCTTCTGACTTTATCAGCTTCTAAGTACAAACTGCAGCACCAAAATTCATGCCATTGGAGGGCCATTGTGTCTTCCTTTAGGAGTAACTTAGGCTCCCATGTGGATTTGGGTTTACTTCCCATGCCAAAGCCATGCTGCCTTGGCTGCAGAGCCTGGGCAGTCTTCTGTGCCTCAAAGCGGTGCCTGTGAGCTGAGGGCAGAGTTTTGCCCCCAGCTTCTCATTTCATGGGTTACAGCCATCACTCAAATAGTGTCTAACAGCGGCCTTTGCAGGGATTTGAAGAGCTCCTTTCACTGACTACTTTCACTGCACGTGAGCAGGAGTGATTGTATCTGTCCAAAGAAGAAATAGGCATAGTTCTGGGCTTTATTTGTGGTTTGTTTTTTTTTTAATTGAGAGCACTTTGCAGCCTCTGCAGTCAAATGGCCTTTACAACACAAGCAGTAGCCCCCTGCATTGGTTCAGCAGTTGAGCTTTATAAACTACCTAAATGAAGTAGCCACGAGTGTTGCTCGCCAAGCGTGATTCCGTTAGGTCACGGAATAGAATGGACACCTTTTAGCCAACACAGCTGTTGCTAGGATCCCCACAAATTATCGTGTAATGTGGGAAACTTCTCTGCAGGCTTAGCAGTAGTCACCTGACTGGCACAGAGAGATGGCTTACAAAGGGGAAGTTTTAAGTTGCCTCAGAAAAAATGTTAGTAACACCTCCTTCTCAGATTTAGGAACTCTGAGAATGTAAGTACAATATGCTAAAATAAGTGGTGAGAAAAAGGGATGTTCTGGCTTGATGGGAATAGATGATTTCCTCTAAGCGAGGAGGCAATATTCAAATGTAAACAGGTACTGTTTACTGCTCACCAATAGTTACCAGACTGGAGATGAGGACGGCGTTCAGCCCTGATTTAGTGTGGGAGCTCTCTGGAGAAGCTGATGACAATGGGTGATTTCTGACAAAGGCGTTACATAACAGAAGCTATTAAAAAAAAAAACCCAACCAAAGATGCTGTGGCAATGGAAATACATGTTTTTTACTGATCTTGGCTATAGCTGGTTATGTGATCTTTTCCAATGACCTCTGGATGCTGTTTGTCCTTAAAGAAGATAGGCTAGGTCCACATTTCCCTCTTACAGCCAGTGTGGATCAAACTCCGCACTAGAGCAGATGGGGACAGACTGAACGGTGCTTCAGTTTGTTCCTCTCTTTTATTGTCATATCCTGAGTTCCTCCCTTAAACTGTTGTGAAGCCTAAAGAGATACTTTACAGAATATAATTACTGCAATACAAGTTTTGTCTTCCTGGGGAGTTCCTGTGAGGATTGACTTTTGAAAATAAATGGATTTATTTGTTGTTCAGTTGTCCGAGTGCTGTCAAACAGCACACAGCAAGGCACCCCCACGAGGGAAGAGCTGTCAGCCCCTTCTGCTGGTGCCTGCATCATCTCCCAGGGAATGGAGAGGGATATATGCAAAAAAAACTGAGCATCATAAAAGCTATGGCAGGAACGGATGCAGGATTGCTGCTGGAAGAGGTTTCACATCTTTGGGAAGGCTCTCGTGTGGCCTGTGCTTAGCAATCCCATCTGCAGGGACAGACCGTGCCAGTTCTGAGGGTGGAAGAGAACCTGGAGGTAGAGGAGGCCCAAGATCCTTCCCAGGACAACCCAAACTCCCTTCTAGGTGCAGGAGGCCGGGTTAGCTACTGCCAGGGAAAACACAGCACGGCCTTGTGCTTACGAGTCACAAGTGAATGAGAGAGTCGGTGCCAGAGGCCAGATTCTGACAATGAAATCTGGCCTCTGGGGCCACTTTTCTCACTGACAGCATTTATTAGCTGAGATGGCTCTGGGGAAGGATGCAGTGAATGAGGTACTCTGCTCTGCAGCTGGCATTAGCCATCAGTGGGTCACGGAGGCCAGAGAAGGATTTTAATCCAGCAAAAGCACTTCCTCGCTGTTGGAGGGCACAGACACAGCAATGGCACGGAGATGCCAATGGCTGATACTCCCTTTGAGCCTTGCCAGCCACGAGGATGGAGTGCAGCAGCTTGTCTGGCACAAAGGTGTAATTACACTGTGCTGCTTTTGGCTTTCCTAGACCACTGGAGTTTTTCTGGAGCAGTCTGTATAAAACAGGGCTATTTGTGCAGTATGAGAACAGCCCAGGAACACTGGGCTAGGATGTGGGGAGGTCTGGTTTGTGCTCACTGGGGCCACGCGTGTGTGTGACAGGGATCTGGTTCTCCTCTTCCCATCTTCACTCTCCTTGTCCACCTTTCCTGAGGCGGGCCTGCAGAGCAGAAAGTCTCTAATGACTCTCAGACATTCCTCCTGCCGCTCCAAAGCCTTGCTTAGAGGCTCCCACACAAGGATAAAAATGTCTAAAATGCACATCTCAAAGTCTAGCCTTGCATCTTGCTACCAGAGCAGGACAGCCTTCTAATGGAAACTGGAGCTGGGAACAGAAAAAGTGATCTGTAAAATGATGCAGAAGTCATAAAAGGAATTTGGTTATTCATGCAACATATCTGGAGAGACAGGGATTTTCAAGGCAGTTTGGGTGTCTCATTTGGCAGGTGTCTGTGGCTTCTAAATGTGGGCTGTCAGTGCAGTGTAAGAGGTCTCAAGCTGAGTAAGTCGAGTTCCAGGGTGACCATTCTAACCTTTCGATACCAAATGCCAAAGTACTGCGGCAGATGCCAAAGGTGTTTCATGGGATGACTGGGATGGAGAGAGGATGTGACTTCATAAGGACACTGCCGTGAATTCTTTACTGAACATGAATAATTAAGAGGATTTTACCTTCGATTGTGGTTTTGCTAAAATAAACTAGTCTTTATGTCTTCCTAAAGCATTAGGTAATGCAATAGGAGCTCAAGATTGCAAACCCCATGGCCAAGCTTTCTCAGAGACTACGCCAATTTTACACAATATGCAGGAAATTACAGACTTTGTAAAACCATTGCAGTTTGGCTTTATTTGCCCACGGAGAATATACTGCATCCCCACTAGATATATCACTGTGCTGTGTGCCAGTCAGGACACTGAAGAAAACACACTTGGAGTGAACAAATGTGTGAGAAATATCCTAGTTTGATGTAAGTGACTGACAGGTGATTTGTCTTGAGACCAAAAGCAACCTCTAGAGCACCTGTCTGTGCAGGCAATACTCCATAAGATTGAAAAGATGGAGAGGTTTAATGACTGTACATTGCAGGGACTCTCTTAGGTGGTAGAAGGGAACAATTCCAGTGAAAAAGATGTTCAGTGTTACAACAGGCAAGCTTCTCTCCCCGTCCATGGATAAAGGGGTAAAACTCTTTTTGGTCATCTTCTGTACTGCTCATTCTGGTCCTGCTTGGCTGCCTCCACTTCACTCTCTCTGCACAACCACACTGGGGTCCTGGGGGGCAACCCCACACCGTCTTCTCCCACGAGAGAAGCTTACCCCAAGAACAGCACCAAAGGCACTCCAGACATGGGGAGTTAGGATCTGTAAGTACATATCCATATTCTGCAAAATGAAAACTGATTTGTGTGTAAGGTCTCCTGTGCTCAAGGAGTGATTTTGGCTTTGCTTCCTTTTCTGGTGTCTCAAAGCTAATGGGAAAAGAGATTATAGGCTCAAAAAGACCACCTGAGACAGAAGGTGGAAGCTTTTGTGGACAGGGATTGCTTTGCCCTTGGTGTGTGAAAGCAGAGCACACCCCCCACCAGGACATCTCCGTGTTGTTTGTTTGCCTACACAGAGTTGTGCCGTGTGTGGATGAAGGCCTTCTCCTGCTGCCTTCGTTCTGCTGATTCACCCCCATTTTATGGAAGGCAGCAGAAAGAGGATGAGGAGGAGAGAACTAAGTAAGGGAGTGGATGAAGAACAGCAGGATATTAGACTGCCTAGTGCTTCTGAATGTTTTGACTGCTTAACAACTGGGGGCTCTGCATTACCCACCTACCGTGAAAACTGGCTGTGCTCTCTCTTTTGTGTCATTGTCATTTCAAGGAAAAATGTACTTTGGAGTTTTTCCTTTCCAATCCATTGTAGCTGCCTGCCATGCAAGGTTGTGCACTTCATAGTCTGCTGAGCCTCCCAAATATGGCACCTCATTATCATTACAGCCCCAACAGTGTTGTTTCCTACTGACGTGGCAGAAGAAATCCAAAGTTAGCAATTGTACTCGTCTAGTGGCATCCAGAAATGTACAATCAACCTCTCCCCAACCCATGCGTTAGCATGGGTTCAGCCACATGCTGTCTTCCAGGCTGCAAGATTTTAGCAGCTGCAGGCTCCAGAGGTACTGACCAAACGAAATCACTCCCATCTGCACACCTTGCTGTCACCAGTTCTGTGCAGGAACAGAATGAATCTATTATTTTTCATAATGGTTCTTCTCTCCTTAAAGAACAAGCATTCATTTTACAATAGGAAATGACTCATTTTAAGCGTGTTAGCAGCAGTTTTGTTCCCCTCTGCCCAGCACTGCTACTGTAAATGAGCTGTAGTGCCCTTCAGTTGCTCCAACAGCCGAGCTAAAGTTCCAGCAATCTATTTGTCCCCTTTTAAGTAGGATGCAATGTACTGGCCTTGCATCCAGTTCAGATTTTAAGCAGAGAATATATGGTCTTTGAGTGAAAAGGGTGGTTGAATCAGGTCTCAGGAGGGTTTGGTTCCTGTTCCCTAATGAGCGACAGCAGAAGAGTGCTGTTTTTTCAAGGTCATAACAATACATTTTAACAACTCTCCCACTCATATTTTCGGATCTTCCTTTAGCACTTCTATTTTTCAGGTATGCTGCTATGAGAAAAGCTATTTATTCAGGTGTTGGAAATGCTCTCTTTAATCAGAAGCCTGTACTGTGATTGCAGAAGAATATACTAGGCAGTAGATGGCAGGAATCCAAAACGAGTCGGACACTTCCACAGTGCTGTGTGCTCTGTGTACACCTTCCTCTGCCTGCTTTGGTATTTACTGCTACTACACGCCACGTGGGTCGCCAGCAAATGTTGCTCCGTGTCCCCCTCACCGCTCAGGGTACTAACTGGGTCACAGCTGTGGGCACAGGGATGGCAGCGCTCTCCAGGTCTCATTCCCCCACACAGCCTCGGAGTGGAGGGAATGCAGCTGGGCTGCTGCATGGTGATGGTCTCTTGGGTCAGGGGTGCTCAGCCCACCAACAGCACCTGCCTTGCCAGGATGATGACCCAGGCATGCACATCTCCCAGAGAGCCTCCTTATCCCAAGCTTTATACAGGGAGAAGGCTCCAGAAGGATCAGGTCTCCATCCTTTCGGCTGGCCTGAGACCACCCCGCAGTTTGCACAGGCTCAGTGCACCCATGTGTCAATCCAACACCCTAGGAAGGATCTGCCTCGCTGTGCAAGGACAGCCAATCTGTCACCTGCTAGGGCAAGGTCCATAGCTTGGACTCTCTTCACAGAGTGTCAAACCAGTTAGGCACCCCTGCTGAGCTGACACGTTCCTCCAGGTCAGGACTGCAGCTTCTCTCCCTCTGCATGGAGCCCTGTGAATGCACCCTGTGCTTGGCTGGGCTTTGGATGACCCGGGTTGTCCCCATCTCCACATCACCTTGTTCAGCAGCAGGTCTGACATGAACACTACCTGTTCACACCTTCCAGCTGGGAGCAACCAAGCATGTCCAGGCTGCTTTCCCAAGCTTGTGAAGTCCTGAATCTACATTTAGATCAGTGTGACCGGTTTAATGCAAAAGCCTAAAGCGCAAGTAAAAGAAACAGTTGTGTACCAGGCTCCTGAAGTTTGGAGTGGCACTTCCCTGGAGTACTGCTGTGAGTCTGTTGCCTCCTGGAGATGCTGTAAAGGTGCTGTGCTTTGTGTCACTGGGATGCAACGATCCCTGAAGCCAATGCACATCCCAGGTAGGCAACTGACTGGGGAGCAAAATGGAACCAGCAATCCCACTGGGATTGACTAAGAAAGCCAGATTTCACTCTGCCTCTCACACTGTCAGGAGGAGATGAGCCCTGGGAACCTGGATCAGGCCAGACTGTGATCTAGGAAATGCTGATGCTCTGTCCTTTCAGCAGCAATATGCTCCCTTCCTGATGGAAAAACGGACTGCATGCAAGGCAACTCCATTGCTGCTGCTCCTTCTAATGAAGCAGGAATCAAGGTCAGAGCCAGGTTTCTGCAGCAAGCAGTGCTGCTTCTGTGCCTGACCTTCTTGGTTGTGTTCAGTGGCCCCACCACAGAAGGAGCTCTTTGGTGCAGCTGCTTTGTGCAGTTCTCACTGACAAAGGCAGAGACAGAGTGGTACCTGTTGCTCTTTGCTTTCTCACCTTTACCACCCTCCTCTTGGACTGAATCAGAGCAATTTATTCCCTCCCCCACATCCAACACCATCCCCTCTCTAGCATTTTCTCTCACTAAAGCAAGAAACATTTCCATTAAGACTTTTTGCAGCCCCTCTCTTGCCTCCCAGCTAACTGCAGGTACTTCAGAGGTTCTCTCTGACAGACAAGGGGAATGCAGGGTTAGCAGAGCAGGGGCTGCAGAACGGCTCCATAAATGAGAAACCTTCCCCTCTGAATGGGAGAAGACCCCACCTCAGGGCCTCTGCCTCATGCTGCTCCCCACCGCTGCACTGGCATTTTCTCCTTGTTCCCTGCAGCCTGATCCTGAGACACCCCACTCCTGCCAGCAGGACCACGTACTTGTGGGACACCTTTGCATGCCTGCACTCGAAACAAGTTTCAAAAACCTGTCTCTGTCTTATCAGCCTCTGCTTAAAATGAAAAGAAGCAGCCTCCTGGCCCAGGTGCCCGAAGGCACGATGACCCCTGGCAGAGCTGCAGCCAGCTCGGGTGCAGCACCAGCCACGCAGGGTCAGTGGGGCTCTGTGGGTGCCTCTCTGTAGGGTCCAGCCTGTCCCTTCCCTCTGTGTGCTACTGCCAGAGCAGGGCTGAAGGGAGTTTGCTTTGCGCTCTCTCCTCTCTGCTATCTACAGACTTTCTGGTGGCTGGCTGAACAGAGGGAGAAGGAGCCACTGCTGAGAGCCGGGTCTGCTGAGGTGCCTGGGTTATACAGGGGTGGGAGGGGGAGGATGTTTCTGCTGCACACACTGTCAGGCCTGGCATCGCTTGGCCTCAATGTGGAGTTGTTGAGTTAGTGAAATTTCCTTCAGATGCTACAGCAGAAAAGGTGGAAACAGTTAACTGGCTTTTCTTCTCATCAGTCTTTCTCCAAGATTTGTGGCAAGGAGTTAACTCTTTGCATATCAGCAAAACATTGCACTAGTGCTGTATTTGAGGACAGATCCTAGACAGGGTTTCTCTTAAAATTCTTGGCACCACACAGAGCTAATTAAGATCCCACATAGTTCAGGACTCTTTCTCTAACAGCCAATAAAGCCTGCTACCTTTACAAATTTCTAATGTCAAAAAACTGAAGAGCAGCTTCAAATTAAAACATGAAAAGCTCTTTTTAACACTGCTCTCGCCCTGTACCCCATCCTCAACGAAGCTTGGCTGTGTGAGCCTTCCCCTAAGCACATCCAGCTTGTTCTCATCTCTGTGCAGTCTCATGAATTTCTCATGCACTCAGCACACTGTGCATTTACTCAGTACACTGTACATGTGCAGTGAGTCCAGGTGTCAGTGCCAGTGCTCTGGACACATCCACACCTGATGTAAGCCCACGGAACTCAGCAGTGCTGCACCACCATGCGCTTTGGCTAGTTCTGTTAAGCACTGGCACTGGTGCCACTGCTCTAATCAACTGATGTCTGATCCCTTGAGAAATGCATGAGACCACTGCTAATTTGGACTGTGTCTGACTTTAACCATGTTCTTAGAATGACAGTGTTAGGTCTGTAATTACAATGCAGTATCCCCAGGGAGCTGGTGCAAGTATGTGCAGAACGTTCATTAAATGACTTTTCTTGTTGGTGCACGCAAGACTTTCCCCCGTTTCAGAGAAGCACAAAGGCAAGCTTAGCCACAGAGTGCTTCATGACAACTTCTTCACCTCATAATCCTGAGAGGGTCTTGCTCAGTTTCTAGCGGACTGATGTTGAAGTCAGAGCCTCTCATTACTATGGAATCTAAGCAGCCCCTAAGGAATTAACGAAGGGGAAACTTCCTCCTATCCCTGCTGGCTGAGTCTCTTCAGGTCAGGGCTGAGACTCATCAGTGTTTTGGAGCACAGACACTTGCCTGTGCTCTGCATCCTCTGTGGGTAAATACAGGACTTAACTTTCCAGTTCTCTGAACTATTAGCCAATCTTCAAATTTTAATTGTGAGACAGAAAGGGGGGGGAAAAAACCCCAAACCAAACCAACACAAAGCACATCAATTCCTACGGAGAGTATTATTGCATGCATGCCACTCAGAGGCAGGCTTCTCTTCATGTCTGATTAAAAATTTTTCTATGAAAAAATTGCTTGAAGAAGGAATTAAGGCGAACAAACATTTGGAAACTATGGACTATTACCTATCATCACTGCTTGCCATTCCATATGCCACTTAAAATAAGTAGCTCTACACAGACAAAACCAAACTCTCTTGTATCACACCCTTAAAACACCAATTCACCTTGGTGCATCAGAAGGCTCTCACTTTTTCCCCAACTCATTCTACCTGTCCTTGGGATCACTCTAAGTCACTGTCAAGCTGGAGGTGTTAAGCCAGTGAGCAAGCCACGCTGTTTGCCCACCCCAGCTGTGCTGGGATGGCAGCGCTGCCCACTGTAACTACAGCAGCTCCTCTCCATCCTGCGTGCTGAGGCATCTCACTGGCAGCCACAGGTAGCCCCCTCCAGGAGGAAGCACCTGCTCAGTCCTTGTCTCGGCTGAGACAGTACTGCCAATGTGATGCTCGTGTGGCATCTGCACGTTTGGAGCTGTGTGCTGGCAGTGGTGCCCCACAGGTGTTCACATCCAAGCTTGGGACATCCTTTCCTTCCTTATTTGGACTGTCTCAGCTTTTCTCGTTCCAAGCATCTCTATAATGTCTTTGTCCCCCTTTTAAGCAGGAAATTTTGCTCAGGGTTATACACTCTGGAGACTGGTCCCTGCCAGCTGGGACTTTCTTCCAAGCCCTGTACCAGCATTCAGGGGTCTCAGTGTCAGCATTGCCATTGCCTTTGGTGCACACTGACCTCAAGACTGGACTTTCTACCTACTGTCCTGCTCCACCAGCCACAAGGACAGGCTCACGAGTATGACAGCTGTCTGCTAAGCTTCTGACAGCATGCTCCTTCCCCAGTCAAGTTCCGTAGTGGTGGTGTGTCGCTTCCTATAGCCAGCCCTGCCCCACAGAGTCGGGTGGGGATTTGCACCAGAAAAACTCGGCAGCTACACTTGTGCTGGCCCGGCAGGAGATCGGTGGGGACACGGCCGCCTGGGTACCGCTCTGGTACTCACATGGCCAAAACGACAATGGCAGAAACTTCACGACAGGCTGACTCTGTTCGTCAAGTTCAAAGTCAGGGTGCCCGAAGCCGGGTAGGAGGGCGAGGGCAGGCAGGGACAAACCCTGGCGAGGGAGGCAGCACCGGGACGGCAGCGCGCCGGGCGGGGAGATGCTGTCCGGGGGATGCTGCTGTCCGGGAGATGCTGCTGTCCGAACCGCCCGCGCTTATCCCGCCGAGCACGCGGAGCCAGCGCGCCCGGGGCATCCCGAGGACACCGCGGGCGCTCCCCCCGCCCCGCCCCGCACAGCGGGCAGGAGCCGCTCCGGCGGGCGCTGCCGGGGCCCCGCAGCCTCGCCCGTCCCGCGGCACTCACCCGGCAGCCCGAGGCAGAGCAGCAGGCTGTAGTAGACGACGGGTGCGTATCCCAAGCCGCAGCCATAGCGGTGGTGCGCCAGGAGCGAGCCGTTGTGGAGGTGGAGGTGGCTGTGCTCCATGGACCCGCTGTCCCCGCTGCCGGCGCTCGCTCCGCCGCACGGGCCGCCCCTCGCACGCTCGGCGGCGGCGGCGAGCGCGGCGCGGCCCCGCGGCGGGCGGCGGCACATGGCGCGGCCCCCGGGCAGCCGGCGGGGCCGGGCCGGGCCGGGCGGGGCGGGGCGGGACCGGCCCCCGCCTCGGGCCGCCCCCGGCAGCCCGGCTGCGAGCGGGGAGCTCCGCCGGGAGCCGCCGCCTTCCCGCTGGGCAGCGGGCTCGCCCCGCAGCGAGCAGCAGGAAAAGGGGTTTTCTCTCCAAGCTGGCACGCGGGTCAGTGGGAGGAGAGCAGAGGCGAGGGCCGTCAGCCCTCGGTGTGCCTGGCTGCAGCCCTGGGCTGGGCTTCCGACCGGCTGGGGAGGCAGGGGCTCATCCAGCAATAGGCGTTCGTATCTGCGGCGTCAAAGCGCAGAGCCGGGTTAACAATGCACTGTCCCTCCTCTGCCCGCAGTGCTGCGGGTGAAGCACGGGGCGGCCAGCGGGGACACCGCCGTGCTCCAGCGGGGACACCGCCGTGTTCCAGCGGGGACACCGCCGTGTCCCCCGTGAGCGGCTCCTGCAGGACAGTGCTGAAGGGAAATCAGTTTCTAAAACCTTCTTCACTCATTCCTTAAGGCTTGTGTACTTCAGTACATAGTCCCAGGTGTAACTACTAAAGGATTTAGAGTTAGGCTTGTTGCGATAGGGTGATGGAAGCCTGTCCTTTGTGCTAGTCAGTGGGCTGGTCAGGTGTGAGCACATTGATACGTCCAGGAGGTCATGGTTTAGTGATAAAATAGATGTTTGATTGCAGTGCCTGCCTACTGAGCAGAAAACAAGATGGTTTTTCACCCAAAGTGTTCAGCTGAGCCCCACAGACCAGCACGGTGTGTTGGAAGAACCCCCCGGGTTTCTGAGGCTGCCAGAGCAAGCCAAGAGGGATGTACCTGTCCAACGTGAGGTTGGTCAAAGAGCTGTGTCTGGTGGGACGCACACAAGATACAGTGGGTGGGTTACAGAACTAAATGAAGATGTGATCCTTACTCTCTGAAAACATCCGACTGCTTAGGGTGGATAGCTGTGGGCCATCAGGTGACTCAGTAAGGACTTCTGCACCTTTGGGTTTCCAGGGTCTTGTTTGAAAAGTAGTTTAGCTTCTGTCTGGAAACATAGCCAGGAGCAAGTAAGGCTCTGGTCTTGCAAGGACTTGAGTAAGTTACTTTGCTGGGAGAGTCAGTAAGATTATTCACGTGCTTAAATGCTTTATAGAAGAGGTCTTTTTGAATTGTACTGAAACTGCTGTCCACCTTCCCAGGTTAAACATGCTAGAAAAAACATGTTTTTTCTCTGCTTTTCGGTGGATGTCTTCATGAGTGTAAGTTAGAGTCTGCTGGTACAGCTTTTATGGGGCTGTGATCCTTTTGAAAAGAATTTTTTCTAAACCATTCATTCAAATAACCAGCAGAAGTGTATAAAGCAGTGTATGTGGGGGTGATTATATAGTACAAAGTCCTGTGAATTCAGCTTTGTCTGGTTTTCTTTTTCCCAGATATTTAACTTACAGGGTCTTTTTTGAGGTTTTTTAAAGTTCTTCTCATATTTCTGCAACAGACCTGAGGAGGAAAGAGATCTTTTATTGCCTCCCGAAAGAGAGGTGATTTTTCCTAGAGCCTTTTCTTGGGGGGAGTAAGTACCTCAGCAGGGCTAGAAGCGTGACTCACTATTTCGAAGTTAAGTGACGCTCATCAGCAAAACAAAACACAGAAGAAGGGGATGGCAGTAGAGCAAGTGATGGTTAAAAAGTGCCACATCCAGTTTGCAGCACCATGAGTCTCTCAACTTTCCGGTTAACAACAGTGAGATCCCACGAGAAGCTGGAGGCTAAGGAAGAACCTCTGCCATCTATTTTCTGTTGTGCTGCTGCCACTTTTAAGTCTGGCCTAGTTTTGAACATCCTGAGCAATCGGGCTTCCCTGGAGAGGGCTGTTTCTCTAATAGAAGCATATGTTTCCTCAGAGCTGGAGTTGTCTCCAGGGCACAGTTCAGGTAGCTGCTCGTGTGCTGAGGAGAGCTGTTGGTAATAAGAATCTTTTCCTATCTTCCCACCTGGAACTCTCAGTAGAGCCTCACAGGAGGCTCTGCTGCATGTGACCTGCTCCTATTGTAAGAGGAGGAAAACTGGGAGGTTTGTTCACATTCACTAACAGTTCCCTCTCTCCTGCCCTGCTAATGGAGAGGCCACAGAAAGTAAATCTGCTCCTCGTACCTCAGTTAGCTTAATTGAAGCTTCCTGAGGAACTTTTCTGCCTCATTGCACCAAGAGCTTCTAAGGCAGGATGAACTGGGTTTCCACATCTGATTTGCTTTTGCTTCACTGAAGTAAAATTAGTGAAATACTTTGTAATATATCAGAATTAAGGGCCCAGAGTAAAGGTGAAAATTGCTCTTGTGTTCTGTGTGTGAATGGTGTTTGGAGGGGCTTTTGTCCTTCAAACAACTTCAAACCAGTTTTGGCCTGAATGAAAAGAATTTGGTTTTTCTGCTCTCTGAATTGTGCAGTAACAGAACCCCAGACAGAAATGTCAATAAAGCCAATTCAAAACTAACCACAATGCTTGCTTCTACTTATAGCTGTTTATTTTTAAGCTTCTCTCTGTTTTCTGAAGGGATGACATTTATGTGTAACATCAGGGCCGCAGTGAGGAGAGCACTGCTCTGCTGCTGAACTAACAGGCAGGTGCCTCTGGAGCCTTGAGGAGGACGGCTCCTGAAGCTCATCTCATAAACAGCCACAGGCTTAGACAGTGAATGATGTTTATTCTTTTCCTAAGAGCAGTTTATTGTTTTCATGGCATGCTACGTAACAATAACAGGTGGAATTACTTCACTTTAAAATTCCAGGGGCACTTGAACTTGGTCAGCTTCCTTTTTTTTTTTTTTCCCCAGAGGGAATGAGCCTTCCTAGAAACTGCTAGACAGTGATCCTGGTGGCAGGAAGATGGAGTGATGAGTTAGTCACACACTCCCCCATCCACTTGGGCCGTGGAACAAAGCACTGGTGACTTCAAGAGACAAGAGCCATTCCCTGAGGAGTCGGGAAGAGCCAAGGGTTGCGTTGTTGCAGCAAGTTGGTCATTGCTGTGAGTAACATGCCTGGAAGACAGCAAAGGTGAAACTGGAAGGGTAATGCATGGAGTGTGTAAAGGGATTGGGAGAGGCTGGGTGAAGGTAGAGAAGTCTCTCAAAGGAAGAGGTGTTGTTTGGCCAAAAAGATGCGTGTTAACAGCTACCAGAGGCCAGGGACGTTGGCAAGAGAACTGGTTTAGGGCCTGGTCAGGGCTGTCTCACCTGGGTTGTAGTGCTGCAGGAATTAAACTCAGAGCTGCTTCAGAGAAAATGATACCTGTAGGAATGACAAGTCTTAGATTATACCTTATTAGATGCTTGTATATAATTTTGCTGCAATGAAACCCTTTCCTTCAAAGCAATATTTTTATCTTTCCTTACTGTTAGTCTGCAGGATATTTGAGTCAAATTCTACTCCTTGTGAGTTAAAGAACTGTCTCTATCAATAGCATTCTGCAGGTCTCTCCAGACTTGGAAGGTGAGGGAGACCTTTCTATGTTCTCATAAAAGCCATTAAAGAAAAAAGGTGATTATGAAAGTTCTTTACTGGAGCCTCCTCAGTGCCTATGCATTGGCAGGCTCCAGTTTTACGAGAGAAGAGTGAAGATTTATTCATTTTTAAGGTCAGAAGTTTTTCTTGTTGCCAGGGAAGGCTGTGGGTGCATTATGGCTTCTCCAGCTTGTGCTGCAGGTCCACAGCCTGCACCCTCAGGCTCCACAGCCCTGCAGACTCCTCTTCATCTCTTCTTCCTTTGGCCTTGTATCTCCTTGGAGAGCCCATGAAGGTTACAAGAGGTCTGAAACACTGTCTGTAATGGAGCTTTGCCTATGTGAACCAACTGAAAACAAGTTTAAAGCTTTTAAACACCAATTATTTCCTCTTAGAATTAAATGTTTATTCCCTGAACTCCCTTTTAGGTTTCAACTGACAAATCTCATTGTAATTAATTTGAGCTCTATTGTGAGTACCTTTTCCAAGGGAACAGAAAACAGATGTGATAAATGCCTGAACATGAGATTAAACCTAACATCTGTTGTTTTAAAGAAGAGTTACAAAACATACCGTGTTTTGTTTGTGTTTAATTGGTAGATGATACACCTGATTTTCCACTGTTGTCTTTTGAGGTTACATTGAAAACGTCTGGTAGAAATGTGCCCTGAGGTAAACTCATTTGACCTGTCCAGTTTGCAGTGGTTATGACAAATCACTGCTATTTTGGCAATAGTCAGCATATAGATGGTGTTTCAGATAAAATGAATGTGTTACACACAGTAGAAATCAAACTCTTTCTGCAAGACAGGAAAGTGAAAAGGATCCATCAGGAGCTTGTATGATGTACTTGTATGATGCTTAACTACAGAATTTATGGGCTAGTTCATATGTTTAGCATAAGCATATGCTTAAATCCTTTGCTGGATTTAGACATAAATAAATTAGGATTAAAATGTAACTACTTGACAAATCCTTCTGAAGATGGAGGCTCATTTATCCTCTCCCCAAGGTGAAAAGAAAGCACATGGGATTCATGTCACAGACTCAGTGCATTTCCTCTACTGTGATTGTAAAAAGTTGGATAAGAAATACTTGAACGTTCGAGTTTCCTTGAGCTGGAAGTTCCAAGTGGTTTAACTGTAGAAAAGGTGTGGCATGCACAGAGCTCGAAGTGGAATGCTGACAGATGGAGGTGACACTTCCTTGCCCCGTTACGGAGCAGAAACCAGCTCCACCCTCTGAATACCAAGAAGAAGGGTGAAAACAGTTTAGATTATCTCTTATTTTAAAACCATTGTACCAATTATTTTTACTGATTATTGAAAAAAATAAGGTATTATTACAAGGTTATAGTGCATTCCTATTTGCCATGCTAAACCTCACTAGACCTCATTTCAGGATCAAGTCACAAAGTTAATTACTTTGTTCTGTAGCTTAGGGTTTCCTATGCAAACGCCATGTTTAGCTGGTGTGGTTAAATCCTCTCTGCACATCTCAGGCCAAGCTACATGATTTGGATTTGGAGCTTTTCTTTAAGAAAACACATAATCCTCCCCATAGTTACTCGTTGGTGCCTTTGCTGGAGCGCAGCGGGCACAGGCGCATCCGTGCTGCTGTTGGCGGGGCTGGCACGGCTCCCGTGTGCAGTGGCCAGCACTGGCTGGTGGCAGGGTGCCCACAGAGAGTGTCTTGTCGGGAGGGGTGGCTCTGGCCCGGCCGTGCCTGTCACGGGCACGCACAGCAGCAGCCCTGCAGCCCCTGCAGCAGCCGCCCGCTGGCCTGCGGTGCAAATGAAGGAAGGTCCTGCAGCATCACCTTCGCTTTCTGTGGGAAGGAACAGGAGGCATAAAGGAGTGAGGCTCCATGGAAAAGAGGCTGATGCAGACTCTGGTTTTGTGGCCAATTAAAATAAGTTGCAAGGCCCCTTGTTAACTTCTGCCCGTCCACCAAATGAGCAGCCAGCCTGAGCAGAATAAGATTACTTTCTCATTTTACATAAAGCTTTCACATGCTATCCCCCCTATTAATTAAGTAGATTAAAGGTTCTGGCTTCCTTGCACTCCTCTTTTCTTGTCTGATACACTTTGAATTAGATGTAACCATTATAAAATGATCAGAAGAAAAGACTGATTTTTTTCTCACTTTCTAGGTATTGTGGGTATTTTTAGGTACCACACTTAGCAGATACAGCAAAAATACCTCCCTGCAGGTGGATGCTTTAAGTGGTTATAAAAGCCACTATTAATTTGGTTTTATTTCCTTGATATAAAAAAAATCTTATTTTGAATTTTCAGCAAGAGTAATTTGTCTGTCAGTGGACACATATTCTCCTCAAGGCTTGGCTTGTTTGTTGTTGTTATTGTTCTAGGTAAAAAGAGTAACTGCTTAATCAAACAGCAGTGCCATTAAAAATGTTAATGAGCTTTGTATCCAGTCTTACTCTCGTGCAGTTCCACTGACTGTGCCATGATTTCTCTTGATTTACTTTGGCATAAGTGAGGCATAAGCAGAATCCATCTCGGGTTAGCCACAGCTTTACTGTAATCCGTGAGGTCAATGAGAGCACAAAAGGAAGGAAGCTCTACATAATCAGAAATCAAATAATGCAATCCCCCTACAGCTCCGCTTAGTGCTTGCTGCTGATGTCAAACATATGTCCAAGCCTACGCTGGAGGCACCACCAGCAGCTGCCATGGGGAAGAGCAACAGGACCAGTTGTGTGCCTGAGCCCTGAAACTAGAAGTGGTTTTGATTAAATTCATGTCATTTTACAGGCAGGTGCAGTGCTCTGATATCTTTATGTTTATTCTGCTGTTCACCTGCCTCTGCCTATGGCAGGAGGAAAAAATGTTGGAACACATCACTGAAGAAAGGAAGAAAAAAAAAAAAGGGAGGAAAACAAACTGAAAAAATTGAACTTGTCAGTGTGAGCAGGGAGAGGGATGTAACTGCAAACACCCTGATGCAGCTCAACTCAGTTGAGACCATGGAGCAATTCTCTGTGCAGCAGCAGAGCTGCAGCCAGCCTGGCTTCTAGGTGGGGACTGCTTTCATTAACTTCAGTAAGATTGCTTCACTGAGTGGGATGAGCAGGATTTGGGTTTTAGAAAGCTGCAGAGAATACCATCGCAGGGTTCTCAGATATTTTTCCCTGTTTAAATTGGCTCAGCAGGCCTTGCAAAAATCCCTGTGGGTTTGAACAAAAAATTATTTGCAGTTTCCTAGAGGCCGACAACTGTTTCTCCTCTAATCAGATATTGCCCTGAAGGGAGTTTTGGTCTCCCCATGGATCAGGCATCGGTAATCTAAAGTTACTTAAATGGGGCCAAATCCTGCTTGCTGGCATGTTTTAAAGAGGGTTAGTAGTTTATGTTACATCCAAGTCCACAAAGGCTCCAGATGATATACAGTGTGTGGTAAGATTACATGGTAAAAGTTTCTGTCCTTGATGATATTAGTGCTTGGGCACACTTTTGACAAAGACATACAGCTGTGATTTTCCTACCTTGAACTTGAAAGAGAAGTCAGGATTTAATTTTATGTCAGCACCCGGAGGCTCTTTATTTCTTGCCTTTGCTCTTTATTGCTCCCACACTGCAAACACAGAAGTCTCCAATAATACAGCCTATGGAATCAGAAATGCAGGGTCATGCAGTGCTTGCTATTGGCCCCTGAAGTCCAACTTGGGCACTGCTATAAAAGCAGAGACTCCTCTGCCATTGACTCTTCTCCTCCACTGCTGTTGGCCTGGGAACACTAGAGCACTTACTGACCACAGAGCTTTTCTTCCAGACACAGACAGAACAGTATTTTCCAAAGGGGCCACTGATCTTCGCCTGTGGAAGGTGTCAGTGGCCAGCAGTTCCAGTCTGAGGCCTCAAGTTCATTGTTGCACCCACTCCTCATGGTTGATATGCAAGGGCTTTGTCAGATCAATGGCAAAATTAAATTCCAGAGTCAGGAATTGATTTGTAGATTTGGGTTTATGTGAGAAAGGAAAGGCAAATCATTAGGAGAATTTCAGCCCTTTCCTTTGTTTTTCCTTTGTACCAGCCAGGGTCCTGGGCCAGCTGATGCAAGTGCCCCCCCAGTTAATTTTGTTAAGTCCCTGTGCAGGCAGATGTTGATGGGGTACTGTGCTAGCAAGGAGTTGCCTGCAGCTGTGGGCTGGATGCTCTTCTTTTAGTCTTTGTGTGAACCCACATATTTTTGAACTTCTCTTGCACGATATTGGTGGTAGATCTTAAAATACATGTTGGATCAGACAGCTGAGTGTTTCCTCATTTTCAGGGATTCGTACTTTTTGTGATAGTTGTGCAATGACCAATTCAATAAGCACTTGTTTTGCAGTTTGAGGTAGCTAATGGATTTCAAAGCTATTTGCTATTGTAATTTTTTTGCCTAATTGTTTTCTGTCTGTAACTGTATGCCTCCACTTCCAGGACTGACTCTTACATTCCTGTGTAGTGAGATTGATGCAGATTCTGTCCACAGAATGTCACTCTGTTCAATAGCAATCAGGGGTGCAAACTGAGGAGACAGAGGCTGCAAGGAGATTATTTTCAGCTGCCACCCGAAATGCAATTTCTAACCTGCTTTTGGGAAAAATGACACCCTGGTCTGAGAAAGTGGGTAACCTATCATTTTATGAGGCAATCATTTAAAACTGTTGGGCAGCTGACTAATGAAAGAGACAAACAGGCTGTACATGAGTCAGTTTTCTGAGTCGGTTTTACAAAGGTGGTTTTTGCACGGACAGGGGTTTATAACCAACGTGCTTTTTGAGATCCTTGATTCGTTGTGGCATGTGGGAAGGGACTTGTAGGTCAGCACCATGTCTAACACTAGGGTGGTATCTAGTTTCTGTAAATATTGATTTCTCTTTGAACAGGTTGGCTTTAACTTGTTTTTAATTAGTAATGGCAGATGTTCAGCTGGGAGAACATCTAGGGATCATTATTCTAATAATGTCCTATTAGTTTTAAACCTTCCTCTTAATGTAAATCTGTAATTAGAGTGCTGTCTCTATCTGCTGCATCCTACTACCAATTCTATCTGTAAGCCAATACAGTGGGATGCCAAAAAGCTGCAGGGATTGTAAATTGTGTCTCATGACTCTGTGTTTCGGGTAATTGCACACCGAGGACAAAGCAGCACAAAGCAGCAGAATGGCAGCAGCAGCCCCCACCTCCTCAGAGTCCGTAGGAAGGATGTTCCCTTGGGTGGAGGATGCTTTGACAGCAAGGTGGAGGTGGAGCAGGGGTTGTGGTGTGTCCCACTGGCACAAACAGAACCCGTGGGCAGAGCAGCCTTTGGGAGGATGATGGTGTGTCCTGCAGGAGTGCCTGCCTGCGTGCCTCAGATAATGTGTGGTGGGAGTCTGAGGAGGCTTTCCCTCTGCTGGAAGCTTTTGGCTTTGTGTGTGTTTAGAGGAAGGCTCCTCCCGTAGGTCTCTGATTCCCTGCCTCACCCGTGTGCAGTTCCCAACACGGCAGCACTGACTGGGCACCTCCTTGAAGAGATTTTGTATCCACACAGCTCCTCTGGTTCTCACCAAGACATTCCAGCATCCAACTGACAGTGAGTCACCAAACCACCAGCGAATCAGGCCAGGAGGTGTCTGTAAGTACAAGTGTGCAGAATTTAGCTGGTTTGGTGGTTTTATCCACGTACCTTGTCTCTTACAAACAAAACCCAACGCATTTCATTCACTGTCCTCTGGTGGCATATTCACTTTTACCCATATTGATCCTTCCTCACAGATCCATTGCATCTGTGGATCCCAAAGGAGAAGTTAATGTCCTTTTTTGTACACGTTGCAAACCAGCTGTGCAAAGACCATATTAACTGCTTACAGAAGGGTTGGCCTTCTGATGGCCTCCAGGGGTTTGGGAGTAGATCCACAGTCCCCTGCTCCCACCCCACTGACCATGAGAGGTGCACTTCAGTGTGTTACTCACAAAACTCCAATCCCATTCATGTTTGCTAGTTCAACAGAAAATGCTAGTCCTTGCCATCAGACAGGAGGCATATGTGACCATGTCCATATATATTTCATATTTCCCTTCAGAATATAGTGTCATTAAATTTCTTCAGTGTTGAGTTTTTGTCTTGTGCCCACATTGAAATAAAATGACGTTCTGAAAAACTCACTCCAACTTTCCAGCCTCCTGGAGCCAAGCCTAGAGGGGTATAAATCTGCCATGCTGTCTGTGAAAGATTTATTTCTAGTCCTGCAGGGACATGATAATTTTGACTTATCTGCAGAAGTTTCCTGCCTTCCTCTCTTGCCGTCCTGCTCACTGTATCTCTTCTCTTCCTGTGGGCACAGTGCTTTGCTGCCAGTTCAGTTTAAGATAAATAAATAATGGTCTGAGGTATCCATCAGACTCTGTTCTGGACCACTCTTGAAAGGTCACTCCATACTCACGTGGCAGCTGAAGTTACCAGAGCCTGCTGACCTGTTTCTCTTATTTATTCTACAGCCTTCACACTTGCAGAACCTGCCTTTAGTAATTAGATAATCTGCACAAATGGAGTCAACAGGCAGCAGATGTAGAACAAGAACCAGATTTCATATCTTTGCATTTCTTTTACAAGATGAAGATACCTGATACTCTTGAAAGTCAGGAGACCTGTAGTGATAGCTAATAAACTGCTGTCCTGATACACATGCTGATAAACCCAGCTTATTTCCTTTAAATCCACACCCTGCTGCCTCCCAGGGTGCCGTGCAGTCTGGCTTGAAGACTCTCCTGCACGTTACCTCATGCTGGTTTAGGGAAGAAACTATTAGGGCTCTTTCTCTAATTACGTTGTATTTCTCAGTGTTTAACTTCATTCTTTCATTCAGGCTGTGCTTGAAGCATATCCTGCCTGATGTGACTAAGCTGTTGACTCACTTCTTTTATGGCTGTAATAAAACCAGATCTCATGACCAATGTCTGGATATCAACCACCGACAGCATTTGCAAAAAAAAAAAAAAAATCCAGATTGTTCCTTCTCAGTATTGTGTGTCCTGGTATAACTTCCACATACTTTATAATATCAGGTGAGTGTGGCACTGTTGTAATCACAGTTTTGTTTTCTTCTTTTATAAAGATTATCTGCTTGGCTTTAGCACTATCCCAAACCCTCCAGTTCTGAGTTTTAAATAGTGCTTGCTTGGAAGCTGTCCCTGTAACCATTAGTGCTGGTAATTGCACTCAGAGACCTAAAGTAGACCATCAGCCTTGCACTGGGTCCCAGGGGTTTCGTAACTCTATGAATTTGGAGCTCTCCTCAGTTTTGCCATCCATCTCGTGTAATTTGGTGATGTCTCAGCCCCTGCTGTCATCTCAGGTGGGCTGTTGCCTGTGATTCCAGTGTGTCTGTGCCACACAGGGATGGGGAAGGGCAACCATCTGATTTTGCTTGCAGGTTGACCCCAGCAAGTTTCTGCAATGCAAGGAAGGCTGGGGTGAGAATCTGCAGGAGAACGTGGCCCTTGCACTTCTGCTCATGTCTTTGCTGAGTATGAGGTGAGCATCCTGCACGAGAATGTGGCATTTTCCTTGCCAGTGGCAAAATAGCAGATTATTTGATGTAGAATAGGGCATGGATGGGAAGGAGAATCAGAGACCTGGAACTGTTTCCCTTGAGCCTTCACCATCTGCTGTGCTGAGGAAAGCCCACAGTAATTCAATACAATCAGTCCAGACTCAGGGAAATGATAGGTTTTAGCCCTAAGACATCTGCAATTGCAAGTCTCCCAAATTGAGATTGTATCACAATATTTGATGCTGGAGTCATTCAATTACATAAGACTCTGAGTTTCATTTAAAAGAAAAAATAAGTTTCTGTACTGCAGAGCAGCAAAGATTAGCTTGCACAGATGAGCCGAGGGACCAGACAAGGTGTACAGGCCAGAGGACTAAAGAGTCTCACTTTTGTTGTTTAACATCTCCTGATTTTAGAAGCCGTCTCAATAGAGCCAATCTCATAATGGGAAGTTGCCTTCAGTGAATGCCAAGTTTTATTTTTTAAAAAAAGTCGCAAACCTAACAAAAGCATTTTCAGCAGATCTGAAGCTTTCTGTGAATTCACATGATATTCAGCAAATACTTTGGGAGGAAAACTGGAGACATTTGCTTTGGATAAGCTGAACCATTTTTCTTAAGCATTCTAGCTTTTGCTTTGACACAGTGTTTACATTCCAAAATCGAGTTGTTGTTTAAAAAGTAAATTAAACCAAGAAAGTAAACAAAACAATAGGGGATGATTGAAAAAATTTGGAAGGTGCAGACATTTTGATTTAACAAATTATACACCCATTATATGTAGAATGCTTATTCTAGAGATCAGGTTTGTTGGGGATGAATGCTGCAGGGAAAGCTGCTCTGGAAAAATCAACTGAGTCTGCACGTGCTTAAACGTGCTGCACTGTTTTGTGCCCTTGGTACCAGCGGAGAAGAATCCAGCACTCTGCAGAATGTGGCCTCTTTCCTAAAATCAGAAGTATTTTGGCGTGTGTGCAAGAATTATGGACTTCCTTTCCTTCACCTTTCTTGTCTTGCCACAAACTGAGAGCCCCTGGCTGTCTCACCTTCCTGGGTGTAATCAGCAGGACTTTAAAATGCAATCTAAGCCTTGGTTCAAAAGAAGTTTTGAGGGTGTATTTGATCACTTTGTGAAGCCCAAGGACACTGACCCCCAATCTGGCTCTTTTTCCAACCTCTGCTTCTTGCTGCCTCTCATGGGCTTTCCCCTGGGCTCTGAGCCCCTGCAAGCCTTGCCAGGGTAACACACAGCATGGGGGGCTGCAGTGGGCAGCAGGACTGTGCCTCCCTTCCTGCAGCACAGCCAGAGTGTGGCAAGGAAAGAGCGTGGCAAGGCAAGCTCTGAGTGTGGCAAGGAAGGGACCACGTCACTGTGCGGCTCTGCCAGCACCACTGTGACAAGGATCTCTTCTCTTTTTTTGCCACAACTTTATAGACTGGAGGCTGTTTAAGGGATGGTCAATTTGCTTTCTGTAAACTGTCCACTATGAGCTGAGGACTTCAGACATCACAGGTGTCAAGTGGTGGCATCATTTGTATTAATAAGTGCTACGTTTCCAATGCCAGCACTGGTCCACGTTGCTTTAACAGCTGCTCCAGCCTTTCTGGAAACATCTGATCCTACAGGAAATGATCCATTTACTAAAGCTCTTTGGAGAAGGCCACCAATCCTTTTTCTGCATTATTTCATGTGAAGTTCAGCCTCTGAGATTCCTTAAATAAACAAAAAGCTGGAGAGGAAACAGCCTCTTGACAGTTTTGGGGAGGAAATAGCACCCAGCTTTCCTCTGATAAAAGCAAGCAACAGTCTCGAGGAGATGTCTGAGGATCTGATCCCACATATGGAATCCTGCCTGAGAAACCCCACGGTCTGGACTTAGGCAGCTCTCACAGGGTCCAGGATCCCCTGGAAAAAAATGGGGACCTTTCAGTGGAGCTGGGCAAGTAGTTTTTATGCCCAACTCTAGGAGCAGAACTGGCATTTGATAAGTGGTTGAGTGGTTTTAAACAATGAAAAATTAAAACAATCATTCAATTAAATGTGAGCAGATGCCCTGAAGTGAACTGGTGTGGCCAGATTTACAGTCTTATTGATGATAAGGCATGGAAGTATTTGATCATTCTTATTTCATGACTCTCTTGCTTAATATTATCCTTTTTTATAGATGCGGTGGTTTAAAAACCTGAGTTAAATTTTTGCAGCAGCAATACATTTTCTGAAAAAAAAACCCCCAAATCTCCAGGAAGAGCTTGGAGTTTACTGAGCCAGAGGGGGATCTTACTCAATTTTATTTAGAACAAAATTTTAAAAGATATTTAGATATCTATAGACAAGACTAAAAACTTGGATTTTCAGAATCACTTAGGCAACAGTCCCTCTGAGTACTTTTTGAATACAGGTCCTTATTTCATACGGAGACAAAAATCCCTATTAACAGAGCAGCCATGGCCTGTTTGCTCCCCTGAGGGCAGGAGCTGCTTTGCACCTGCAGGGGCTAGCATTGTGTGAAAGCAGGATTTAAACCACCTTTAAAGAAAAAATGCTCCCTTTTTAAAAATAAATATTTTATTTGTCCTATTCTTTTGTAAAAACTAAAAGCTTCCCCTTTAGCAGATATCACCCCTAACTATCTTGAATGTAGTTTATTGAAACCCTAATATTTTTTCAAGGTCTGGGTTTCTTATTTTAGCTTATTTTTACACTCTCAGAAGTGCACTGAGTTAAGGGAAAGTGGTGGGGAGAAGCCCCAGCCTGGGGATCCTTCATGTTCTTGCAATCAGAAAATGGAAAGTATTCCTGTTCTCTGGATTCTAGCATAAAAACACCTTGCTGCATAATCCCCATGTGTGGGGAACGGCACTGTGTCATTCCCCCGTGAAGCCAAAACAACTTCCAAGTCCTCATTTTTGTTTATTTTCCATGGCCTCTACTGCAGACCCGCTTCCTTCCTCCCTCAGGCGGGCTAAGAGCAGCAGAGCTGTGGAGTGGAGCAGGTCCTGTCCGCCGGAGCCATCCCTGGAGGAGCCCTGCAGCCTCGTGCCGTGGCTGTGGCTGAGCTCAGGACATCCCCAGCAGCCTCCCTGCGAGCTGCACAGCTCCCTGTGCCCCGGCTCTGAGCTGGCCTGGAAATGCTCGTGGCAAGCTCAGTGCCTCAGGGGCACTGGAGGACCACAGGGCAGCAGACTGGCCTCTTCCTGCCAAAGCTGGCCACTAATGAGGTGACCTGCCTTAAAAGCACTTTGTCTCATCGCTGGGTTTGTCCCTTCGTTTACCTCTGGTCCATTGTGTCGTTTTCAGGAGCTTTCCCTTGTTATTTCCATATGTATGTACAGGTCCTGCTGTGTTTCTGATAAACCAGGCACTAGCTGCACCCCACAGCAGATGAAGAAGGTGGTGCAAGTACTGAAAAGCAAGAAGACTGCAAGTAATTACTTCCTTGGAAAGGTGAAATGTGGTTTACCTCATTACAGTAAACTAATTAAAGCTGGGCTCAAATCTTGTCCTTTGGGCTACACATTAGTACCTGGTGATAATATGACTAAGTACACAAAAGTCAATGGGAAACAAAAGTCCCTATTTGTATTAATCCAGCAGAATGAGCTTTGTGCCTTCCCTTGGGTTTCTAAGGCTGAGCATTAAAAACTTGTGTGGAAACGATGCTCTAATGCTTCTGTCTGACCTTTCAGATTAGCACTTGAAGCATGGACTTGGGAAGGAAACACACAGTTCTGGATGAGAAGTTAATTTTCTGGAGGCAGAGCCTGTAAAAATACTGCCAGCTAAGGGCCTGTTCAAGCTTGACCTCTCTCTAAGCTACCTCACACCCCAAAATACTTCTCCCTCAGTTCAGGTTGTCCTCAAGAGGTTCGTATTTTCCTTCACCATCAAGGTGAGATGATGGCTGTAGAGCTCCTGGTTGAGAGCTGGATGGATTTCCCAACCTCTTCCTTCTTTTCCCAAATCCAACACCACAAATAGTTTAGAGATACTTCAACAAGTTCCCTGCAGAAGCTGCAGCTGTATTTTTGGGCAGCAATTACTCATTTATACCTCCTCCTTTCTTGTGTCTTGATTTCAGTGGATTTTGCATTGAACTGGCCTCTGATTGTGTCTGTCCATGCTGCAGCATTTGTGGCTTTGCGTCCCAAAGGGATTTTCTACCTGGGAATGCAGTTGCTCATTATGCACCAGCAATAAAATAGAAATAACTGACCTGTTGGCAAGTGTAGGAAAACAAATGAGATGAAGAGTGCCCACAAAGCCTGAGAGCAGGTTGCATTTTTGAGAATTGCAGGGAGCATGAAACTCAGTTGTAGTCTGAGCAAAAAGAGAGCATGAACAGCTCTTACATGTCCAGAAGTGTCATTTTAAAGGTACTGCTGATACTGCTGACTTCTTAGCCATGCCTCTGCTTAGCAACTGCCCATTAAAATGCCAAAAACCCCTGTGTTAAGCTGAAAGAGGAGAAACAGAGGTGATGACTTCAAAATGGGAGGTATCAGTGCCTCAGGCATCCATTTGAAAGTCCCACGAGAAGGGCCATATGTGAAACTCCAGTCATCTAGGGCCAGCTGAACAAATCAGCAGCCCCCTCTCACACCTAGACTGGATTCTTAGCCGATGGAAGAGACAAATCCGCCTTCTCATCAGGCTGTAAAACATTTGCAGGGTGGGTCCATGGCAGCTGTGGTGGTGTCCCTGGTGTGGTGTCAGCTGGGACTCTGAAAACCTGATTTTAGTGATGGCAGCCCCTGAGCAGCTCCGGTCCAGGCCAAGCCAGCAGAAAATCAGCCCAAATCAGTGGGTGTAAGGGGGCTGGCTGCTGCAGACCTCTAGGAGGAGTTGCTTAGGTTTTGTGCCTCTTCTCTGAGGGCTACTGAGTTATAGGAGAGCTGGAAATCCCTTGCTCTGTTCCCTAGATGTACTCCCAAGAGATCTGTTCTGCACAGGCAATTACTTGGTTCCCATTTGTCAAGGAAACACATAATAATATCATAGACAGCATGAAGAATGTCATGCTGAGTGTCTGTCTTTGGGGAGCTATAGGGCAACAGCCTTAACATCACTTGGGGTCTCTGAAACACTCCTCTAAGGCAAAATGAAAAAGCCATCATGAAGTGTGGAGTCTGAAATTAACTGTTTTGGTTTGGTTTTGAGCTCTTAAACAAATCCTTTGAAAACATTGATCAGAATCTTTATTTTGACAGAGCCTTATTCAGTATAAAACTGTTGAGCAAATTCAAGTAGGAGTTTTTTTATTTAAAGAATTCCTTTCAGAGATACCTGAAGTGAAGGAATACCCATGATCTCAGCTAAATCATACACTGTGATGTTCTTAATAGGATCAGAAGATTATGTGTTATTTTCTCAAAGGCTTTTAGCACAAAGGACTGTATATGGAAGAAGAAAAGTCTGTGGACCTTGTTCAGTGAAAAAGCCACATCTGTGAAGTGGAAAGTGTGCCTTCCTCCCAGCAAAGGTTAATTGTCAGAAAGGGTGGTAGTTAGGAATTACATCTTGGTAGATTGGAAACATCTGAAAGTACTGTGTGAGGCGGTGGGGTGGTAAAAAAACTTTCAAATGGCAGACAGGGAAGTTAAAAGTGAGGAGAAGGTGAGTGGTGCAAAGTGCACACCAGCACTTTTCTTTGATTAGAAATATGCCAGCTAAATATAATTAAGAAACATCACTTGTCTGAGTCAGAATCTGAAAAAGGTTATAAGAAGAAATCTTTTCAAAATATTTATGAGCCACAGGGGAATGTAAATCCCACTTGAGTTTTACAAGCCCAAGACACTACTTTGGACTCATATTTTTGTGAATCTCTTTGTACATGTTTAAATAGTGCTCCATCATTTTTTCCCCTTTTTTGGAATGGTAATGCAGGTTTCTTTGCTCAGCAGAACAGATTTTAAAGAATCTTCCAGTGAATGAGAAGCTATAAAAGTCTGCTGGTTGCCACAAACTTTTTAGTTACTAAAAATGAATCTATCCACATGGGAAGACATTCTCTGCCTTAAACATGTGGGAATTTTGCAGAAATACGGGTGAACAGAATTTTTTTAGTTCAAATTTGACCATGCTGAAGATCAGCTTGTGTCTGTAAGTGATGGCAGCTGTTCTGAAGAAAGTTATCAATAAAAGGCACATTACCACAGAAGGGAACACTGTGGATGCTTGTGAGGAGTCAGAGGACAGCTTAAGTCCCAAACTGTTCCCATCTCTATGATGCATTGCATATAATTAAGAGGAATGATGAAGAGACTGAAGGCAGAGCCCTCTTGAGCAGAATGTAAGGTGAAATGGTCTCTGTGTACTTATTGAATCTAATAATTTACATCTCATTGAATCCAATCAAGTTAGCAGTTTATCACATTAAGATTGCATTAAGTTAGTTGTCTCCAGTGAGGCTGAGTTATTGCTGGAGGGAATCCTACAGCTCTGTGCTCAGGGCTCCTATATTCCCCAGATAAAAGGTCCAGCTTTGCCTGGGATGTGCAGCAAGAAGAAGAAGAAGAAAAGCCTTTGCAGGGCCCACCGTGCCTGGCGTGGTTCCACGTGGTGGGTGCTGGTGCTGGGACACA
Source organism: Corvus hawaiiensis (assembly GCF_020740725.1). NCBI lineage: Eukaryota > Metazoa > Chordata > Aves > Passeriformes > Corvidae > Corvus > Corvus hawaiiensis. Next base: position 1,522,435 of record NC_063228.1, read on the forward strand.
GCTGCAGCCAGCAAAAGGAGCCAGCTCCACACTCACATCCTGCTTACAGCCAGTCACTGAGGTGTCACTGAAATCAGCAGGTTTGTTTTGAATTTTCCTTCTTGCAGCTGAGGGCTGATCAAGTTCTTTAAACGTGGCTTTACGACAGAAGGCAGCAGTCAGCCAGGTGTGCTGGTGGATGACAGCAGCAGTGGGGGTATTATCCTGCTTTATCCTCACCTACTGAGGCTACAGAGTGATGTGTTTCTTACCAGAATATTTTGAAATACAGAACCTTAAGTTAATCAGGTGTGATCAGAAAGAAGGAACCAAAGAGTCTGGTTTGCAGTTGTTTCAGTGAGAGCCCACAGGATGCAGAAACAGAGAGCAAGAATGAGGGACAGAGTTAATCTTGGTGCTGAGAAACAGAAGTTACAAAATGAGATATTTTATGTAGCCCAGTTACAATATCCCAGATTGTACTAAAAATACCAAGTATTTTTGTAACTAACTCTTGCTTATGAGGCAAAACCAAATAACTGTGCTTTTTTTTATCTATAAGTACCCAGCTTGTTAATTGGAATGAACTTGAAGAGAGCAGAGCTCTGTAGAGACAACTTGAATGCTGTGTAGATTTAGATTTTTACAGAGAATTTTATCCCTGTCTTGGAACTCTGTTGGGCAGTTTTACAGTTCTGGGGGAAGATTACTATTATTCCTTCCAGAGGGTCCCAGGAGCACTTCCCTGCCTGTGGAGACAGCCCCCATGGGGCAGGTGGAGCCAGGCTGCACTGGGTGGGTGCAGCTGAGACTCAGAGCAGCTCAGAGGTCTTCTGACCTCCTGGGTTCTTTGTCTTGTGCAAGGATTGTTCCCTCTGCAGCCAACAGAGTCCACCTCACAGACCCACCGGTGCTGCCTGGCCTGTTCCCTGCAGGGATGGCTGCTGCTGGTCCCAGTGCCTCCCCAGGGAGCAGAACTGTGCTTCAGAGCCACTTCTCCCATACCATGTCCTGATTTACTGAGGAAGAAGTGCTTTGAAGGGGAATGTGCTCCTGCTGGCCCAAAACCTGAACATTTCAGCCAGAAGAGCAAAAAACAAAGCAATAGTGGGAGAAAGTGAGTTACTGTGTATAGCTTACAGGTGTGAAGACAGATGTTTTCAAAGGAAATGGACTTTTAAATAGCATTTTCTTCTGGATTGCAGCTGCTGGTTGCACAATGTCACGAAGCCTGTTGGTCTGATTCTCCATTCTCTCCCTGCTCTGCAGCTTTCCCACTGCTTTGCAGCCTGCTCACATCCTGCGGAGGAGTGTGCAGAGAAGGGGTTTTAATATTTTTTTTAACAGCTTGTGGGCAATTGATCTAAGATTACCAGTATCCTGCAAATTGGTTGTCATTATTTAAACAGCAGATAGAGAATTTTTGCCCTAGAGCCTGGGCCAAATAAATATGGCTTTGCTGGAAATGGTTTTATAATAATAATTTGAACATGAGCTGAGGAGAGGGGAAGGCCTTCATCTCACTGCCCATATTTCATTACCGTTTACCCCCGTGCAGTAACATGGGAATTATCAGGAAAGGCAGCTCAATTTCTATCAAAGACTCCACATTATTTTTCTTGGGGCTTGCAGTAGCTGTAAACTGATTAGGTTTGTTTTGGAATAGTCTGGAAAAAGCAGAATTCCGCAGAGGCTAGATGACAATTCAGGTATTCCTAAATTATAATTCTGGGATTACAGGAAAGGCATTTAAATATGCACTGCATTTTCAGAAAGAGTTGCAGGTTTTCAGTAATTTGGTATTTAATTTCTGCATCTATTGAGAGTCAGTGGAGCTGCCTTTCAGTAGTGACCCAATGTTCATGTCCACCTTTAGCCCAGGAGGAGTAATTAGGCAGGTGCTGTACCCATCCTCACTTGCTGGAGTCTTCTGGACAACTGGGCTGCCTTTCAGGTCCTGCACTCCTTAAATTAGCTGGGTTTTTTCCCTCAACTGACACCTTACCTGTAATCAAGTAACACTTTGGGTCCTTGCAAAGACCTTTCAGCTTTTCGGAAGGGTTCACACCTATTTTAATTCAGCCAGACGTTGGTGCAGAGCTGGGGCTGCGGGGACAGGCACAGAGTGAAGCTTGGCTGGTTTAATGAAGGTGACTTTGAGCTACCACAGTGCTCCAGTAATTGTGAGATGGGTGAGCTCCGAAGGAAAACTGCACGGGAACCCAGATTATATCTGGGCATGATCTCCTTCCTTTGCCATCATTTACATGTTTCTGAGACAGGGGCACCATTAACACTTCCAGCTGATTTTATGTAAAGTCTCATCGAGTCACTGTGCTAGTCCTGCTATTTTTAAGTCTGACTTTTATCATCACAAAAGAGATTTAGTACACTAATGAATGGAGTTGCTATGTTTAACATTTGGCCAATGAGCAGCTGAGCAGAAAAGACTTTAAGTCAGGTCATCCCATAGGTAAAGATGTTCTTGGCTGGTTTTGCTCTTTCACTGGGTTTATACAACAATGAACACAATCAATTTAGAGACTATGTTCCAAGTAATCTGTGTGTTACTCACAGTGAAATAACACAAAATATTCAAAAGTGTTGTTTCAATGATTCCTCCTGGTGAACAGTTTAAAACAGCTGTTGTGTTTCGACAGCATGGAAAATCCAATTTCCAAGGCTGGGAAAACACTTTATTTTTTAAAATTGGGCATGTTTATTAAACTCTTAAAAGTTAATGGAAACAACAAAAAGCCAATAAAGTCCACGGAAGAAATAACAAGGTTTCTCTCCTTATAAAATTACCTTTGCCTGGGATGGCATTTGCTGTTCCTCCCTGCAGGGAGGTGGCTGGTCCCTGGCACAGAGTGAGGAAGGCTGAGTCAGTGGCAGGACTTGCAGGTGCCCATCGGGACAGAATTACCCTAAAAAACCTCTCAGCAGCCGTGAGCAGCTGCTCACCCTCAAAGCCAGGAGTTTGCAGATGAGCTCATGAAAGCAGCGCCTTCCAGGAGGGTCCATGAGCCCACCCTGCACCCAGGCAGGGCCTGAGCCTGGCCTTTGCAGGGGGATTTTCAGCAGTTTGGAGCTCCTTTGACTCTGCTCCCAGATGAATCTCTGCAGTTCTGAAGGGAGCAGAGCGAGGTTGGTGTGTCCCCTGCCCAGGTGGTGTGGAGGAGCAGGAGCTGGAATTATATTTTATGCAAGCAGGCTCTGTGATCCCTCTGAAGCCCTGGCCTTGGGGAAAGGTTATCAAGCACAAACTCTCACTTATTTTCGAACATGCAGAAGAGAGAACAGTTTGCTGCTTATTTACTCCATTCTGCTTGGGTTTTGGGTTTTCTTTCTAGCAGTCAGTGCCTACTACAAGCTTGGCAAATGACCCAGAGAAGAAAACTCGTGGAGTGACATCCTGGTAGTAATGGAAATGGCAGTGGGAAGGCTCAGACAAGCGGACCAGAGCCAGGTTATGTCATGGAAACAAGGACAGCTGTAAAGCAGGGGAAGGGCTCTCTTACTTCTCTGCAGAGTAAACTAAACAACAAGGGGGAAGCCCATCTTCTCTTAGGCATATAAAGAAGACATCATCAACCATTTAGGTCATGAGAAGCAAGGGAAGAGATGCATTTAATGGACTCTAGGGTGGAGCTGTAGAAGCTGAATAGATTCCTTGGAAATAGCTGGCATTTGGTTAAGGCATCCTTCAACAAAGAGCCCAGCTGTGACCCTGTTTCTCTGTAGGGCTATTCTCAGTGCCAGGTGCCTGACCCTGACAAGAGCCGTGGTTGCTGGGCTGCCAGTCAGAGATGCTGAGTGAGCCTCAGTTGTTCGGAGAATGTGTGGCTTTATTCGTTTTCAATTAACGTCACCGTGTATAAATCTGCTGTGGGACTCCAGTGACAAAGGCCACTGACGTGCACCACTCCAGCGCAATAAATCTTTGGGCTCTGGCTGTGGGGATGCCAAATCCACTCGTCAGCTTGTTATTCTTGAGCCCACCAATTGTGTGGCAGTCGTTGCTGCCTCTGAACACCATTGTTTATGCAGAGGCAAAGCTCTGCTCGGGCAGCTGAAAAAATCCTCGAAGTAAGAAACTCAGGTTTTGCTTTTCTACACATTCCCAGTTTTCTTTAAAGGAACCTGTCCCCATAATAATTTTAAGAGCCTATAGCTCACTTTCCTGCCCCATTTTCAGTACTGACAATTTTAGATTTGGGTTTTTAACTCATGCTGGTGTATCTGTGTGCACAGGGCTTGCAGGTGTGGGGAACTCTATGGATGCAACCAGACAACTTCACAGCCTAAGTGACTTTTCTTCTGGAATGCTTTTGCACCTGCATTCCTGGTTCGGAAGTGAATCCAGGCAGAGCAGACTTGGGTCTCTCTGCTCTCTGTGTATTTCTGTAGGACATATTGTACGAAGGATTTGTTCACGGCTGGGGCTCCTGAGTGTGTCCAGATTCAAGTAAGAACATTTTGAATTAACCCACTCACAGACAAGGTGTAGCTCTTGGTGCTGAAATCTCTCAGCCTGGGGTTCGAAGAGGTCCCCTGCTCTGAAGCTTTCTGACACTAGAGAAGTTGAACATTACCTTTCTTCAAATAAATCACATTATTTTTCTCAAGATCTCAGTATCTTATCCAGCTGGTGCCAGGTATAATCCAGCACATCAGGCTGGCTGACAAGTATTTGCAAAAGCCATACAGTCCCTAGTGATGGACCATTTGGGGCTTGTCCTCATCACAAGCTTTTTTATCATTATTCTCTAAGTAGAAGCCTGCCACAAATAATGTATGTAGTGTCTGGCATGAGCTAACTAATGGCTTGCTGGCAGGATGGCTATTTTGCTGCCTGCAGTACTTTTTACTTGAATATTCTAGTGGGATGGGAACTGTGTAATGCTAACTGTGGTAATGATGGGCTACCTGCACAAGCCTATATATATGTCCCAGAAAACAGCTCCCTTCGGTACTCATTTGTTCTTTAAGCAGCTTATATTACACAGGCAATAATAAAACCACACCTTAATATTAGGAAATATGGGTGAAATGAAAAAAAAACCCAACCCCAAAACAAATGGATAATATTGTACATTAATCATATTGGCCTATTTTTTTCCGAACCACCTTTATTTCTTGAAGAGAAGGTGAGGGGCTGTGAGAGTTGAGATTTCTTTTCCTAACAATCCTTATAATTCTTTATGTCACACCATGGCAGCAGTCCCACTATGGGATCCTGCCTTTATGGTGTCTGTATTGTGACATGAAAGATGATGTTCCACCACAGGAGAGCTGTGACCATGTATTACAGTACCTGGAGAGCTCGGGAAGTGACTTGGGTTTGGGGAAGCTTGTGAAAATCATGTGGAAGGGAAAAGAATCAGGAAAAATTATTTTAAGAGTGGACTTTTTTTTTTTTTTTTAATTTCTTTACTGGCTATTTAGATTTTTTGAAAACAAGTTATTTGCTCAGAATTTCAGCCAGCCCCAAGGCTGAGCAGGAAACTCCAAAATGTTCGGTGTAGTTTGTCCTTACAGTGTTGGATCTGCACTTTTTCCTCCCTTACTTCCTATTATCTGTAGCAGTGAAAACCCCCAGCAGATTCTCTCAAAACTTGACAAAATTTGAGCAGCTGCAGGAAAAGTGTTTTGTTGAAGTCACCCATTGCTATTTCTACATGAGTATCATTAGGTTTCAGAAAATATTTCTGTGTGCAAAAGGGAAAAGTTAAGTGACTTTTGAGCAAGGGTGTATGGTTGTAACATAATCACAAGTTTATGTGCCTGCATTATTATTCACATGCTTTAATTTTTTGTGTCGATGAGACAACAACCAAACCACTGAATAGCAAGTTGTTGGTGCTGGTTATGCTTTCCTTCTCCCTTCTATCAGGGAATAATGTTTCTTTTTCCATCTACATATCCAAAGTAAATGTGATTGAACAATTCATAAAATAGATTAGCACATGGGATTGGATCTTCTTAAGCTCCTGATGCACAAGCAATGTAAGATCAGGCTCATAAACTTTGTGAAATTTTCTGCTACTTTCCGCATGCGTTTAGCCCACTTAACTGGAATCCACATTAAAAGCTAAATGCTTCACAAGCCACCATCACTGTGTAATGTGTCAGAAGACTGGGGCTCTTAATGTTCTTGCTGTACTAAGATAAAATTGAACCAACACAGAAATTTCCAATTTTTGTTCAATTACCTGAGTCACTTTTTAATAAATTAGGAAGTTGTTTCACGTCTTGTAAACAAGCCTATGTGAATGAAGTTCCATTCAACTCAATTCTTGCTTGAATTTTGGGTGTCACTTGATATCACTGTCTAGATGATGATGAAATTTAAATTGGTGATTAAAAACAACACCCTGAAGGATTTCATTTGCTTTTAAGAACCCTGAAAACACAAGTGGTTCAGTTCAGACCTGCCAGCTAAGACGAAGTCGTTACAGTTTCTGGAAATGTGAGAGACACTACTAATGAGAAGAATCCATCCCCACCCATGGAGGTGGGTTTAGCTCTTTGGAAATATCCTGAAAGTGCTCTGTTTTCCAGCTTCTTGGTGGACAGGAGAGGGACAGAAAGAGCAGACTCTGTTTCAGACATGTTTTGTTTCCAGTCTTTTTTTCGCTCCTTTTCAGTTGCTATTTATTCTCCGCTATTATAATAATTCCATACTTAATAAGCACCTCAATAACCAAACACAGACAGAAACAGAGATAAATAAAATATTGATGTTATCTGGACATGCTGTGCTCCTGCAGCAACAAAGTAAACTATTTATACTTCTCTGAATAGCAGCGTAAATTATAGATCAGATAATTATACCATGTGGTTGTGGGAAGTAATAGGAAGAAACTGAACCAAAACAAACCAGATGTGTAAGGAAGCAGCCTTACACTCTGCACTGGCTTTACAAGGGTTAGCTGTGAGCTAGAGGAAAAGGTTCAGGTTTTGTTAATGCCAACTATGCAAATAATACTTGTTGCTTGGGCTGCATCTAATGATAGCTGGTGATGAGAGCCTGTGCTTTGAATGCTGCACAGGATAACAGATTTGAAGGGGGATTTTGGTCCAAGAATTTTAATTCAACCTCCTCCAGATTTGTAGAAAGTTTGAAAATGACATATTAGTTTTTATGTTTGAGATGTAAAGATTTGACTAACAATTCTGCATCAATTTTCTTTTAACATGGATATGATCTTCTAAAAGAATTAATTGTGTTTTGGCAATATTTTAATGAAAACTTTCTTGTATTTGGTTGAGCTATTGGCAGGTTTTAAATGAAGGCAAGCTTCAGAGCCTTGCCAAAGTAGCACATTACTGATTTTTCCTCCTTGTCCTTAAATGACCAACTCTCCAAAATGCCAGAGAGGAAAGGCAAGAGGTACGGCATGCCAAGAAAATCTGTCAGAAAAAGGGGGATGGCATTCTCCATGGGTGAAATGTTTTCACTGGTAATTCCTTATCACTGAATATTCTCTTACACCAAAGCAGCTCTGGTAAGGAGCAATGCCAGTGTGTTCCAGTGGGTCCTGAAAACTGAATCCTTCTCCTCTCTTTGCTGGGTCACAGCTGAGCTATTCCAGAGGAAAGGCCAGCTCTCTGCTGCCCAGGTCCCAAACCATCAGGCTCAGAGTGGTGGGATGGCTGTTACCTGCAGATGGGAAGGATCCAGCACCTCTCAGCTTCTCTGATCCTTGCACTCATTTGTACTCCATGCTTACAACCAGCCTTTGGCAACTGGTGACAGTGACCTTGTCTGCAAGATGCTGAGGGACAGAGAAGCCTGGAAGAATGAAGCTCTCAGAAGTGGTAACCCAGAAACTCATTAAATGCCCTGATTGGGCTTTCCTCCCTCCCCTGGGCCTCTGTCTGCAACTGCTCAACTGTTTGCCTTTCTTCCAGACACACTATTTCATTATGATGCCTCCTGGATTAGATAGAAGAGCAATAATAAGTTTTATTGTTTAATCATTGATGAGGTTAGGCTAGATTAGACATGAATTCAGTTATGTAATTCTAAATATAGTATTTTGAGATGGAACTGGGAAGAGAACTTGTCCCAAGCTCAGGCAGAGGAGGCTGGAGCCGGGTCTGGCAGCCTGCAGGGGACACCTCTCCTCCTCCAGGGCTGCAGAGATGGGGAGGTCATGGGCAGGGACAAGAAGAGCTCTGCACTGCTCCCAGATCCCACAGCCCTCTGCCAGGGGAGGAGGGAGAAGCAGGAGGCTCTCACTGTTCTTCCAGTGCTGCCTTCATTCTTTTCTCCATCCTCCCTGACAGCAGAAACAGAAATCTCTGGGGCTTTGTGCCCTCCCGGCTGTGTTCTTTCTGCAGCCTCACTGCAGAGGGTATTGGTGCTGGTTTGGGGGTAGGACTACGATGACATGAAACCCCATGCCTGAGGCAGCAGGAAAGGAAGAGAGAATTCCAAAACACTCAGCTCCAAACCCTTCCACAGCCTCCCTCAAAAATTCCTGCCCCCCTGCCAGCCCTCCTCTCCCAACAGCTCCCTAAACCTCCTGATGTCTCCCTACCTCTCTTGTCACTGTCACTTTTTGCCTTGCTTATCCTCACTGCCATATCCTGGCTTCTATCCAAACAGGCTTTGAAAACCATGGATCTCCTGGAGAGACCCCTCACCCCACCAGCTCCCTGCCATTCCCTCCCTGGCACCAACACCAAGCTGAATTTCGTTGCTGAGATGTTTTGGAGGTGGCTCCCATCATGATGTCCAACAGGTGAGTGCTGTGGTGATGAGAGACTGTAGGGAAAGGAGTTCAGAACAAAATCTGTGCTTTGGAGTAACTACATGGGAGCATCACTGCAGCTGCCTGTGTTTGGATTGCAACTCAGGAAATGCCTGGTGGGGGATGATACCCTAGTATGGGAACCACTGAGTAACCTGGTGGCATTGTAAATGAACCAAAAAATCTGCATACATCAGCATAACAATGTAGACATCGGTTTACATTAATTTATTGATTTGATTCACAAGAGCCTCCTGCATTCTGTTCCCCATTTTTATTGCCTCTTGTATATATTCATATGCTTCAGTTTGCTTTGCTATGAAAGAAAAATAATGAAAGACGATCCTGCAGGTATTATCATTGTTTCTAGCTCCCATATATCTTTGCAAAGGAAAGCTGGTTATTAGGGAGCCTAGCTACAGAGCAGCGTTATCTGCAGCAATATAAGATGCTGCTCCGACCAGTGTAGTAAATACACAGAGCAGTCACACCCCAGTTGTTCCCTGCATTAATGAGCCAACACAGAGCTAGGGATCTGCTCAGCCTAAAATCCAGTGTAGATAGCCTTGCTGGCTTACAGTGCTACCTTTGAAATAATTGAGGAATGTGCTGGGACATTTTTCTCCGGAGCCTTTTATTCAGCAGTTTCACAGGCACAATTAACTGCAGTGAGCTGATGCCTCAGCTGGTGCAGCTCAGGACAGACGGATCCTCTGAAGTCACTGGAATCATTCTTGTATCGGAGTTGCCCACTTGTTTGTAGCAATTAATTCTTGATTCATTCTTTGGAGATGTAAGTGTAAGTTAAGGGTCTTCATGTACCATGGAAATACTCTGTAGCTGTAGGTTAGCGCTGGTCTAACAACAGAGATTTTATAGGTATGTTTGTGTGTCTATATATTGATTTATTTACCTTTTTCGTTGGATGGGTAGTGTTAGTTGGATGCTAAATATTATTTCAGGAGATCAGGAGGAAAATTATGTCATCAAATCTTCATGAGAGTGAGTAAACCAACCTGAAAATATGGATCCATTCTTCTGAAACTAGCTAGGAATGGAGTCTAATTTCAATCAGAAAACCCATTTAGATGGAGAACCCTAGTGCACAATGAAGTGAACTGTGATGATTTGGTGGATTAAGGTAGCACCAGAGATCAAATTCAAGATCACTTTGTGCTATTCAACAAAGATGTTATTTGGAGCTCCCTATGTCTGTAGTTCTCAGGCACAGCTCTGTATACAGTATTAAGGTACGGTGAGAATCATGCATAAAGAAGAACTGAGATATACATATATATATATGTGTGTGTGTGTGTGTGTGTATATATATATATTCCTTGGTGGGGTTTGCAGGGCTGTGAGCCATGCCCCAGGCACAGAGCCCTGGATGTGCTGTTGCAGGGAAGGCTGCCCTGGCCAGGGTCACAGCTGTATCAGAGTTATTCCTGCTCCCATCAGTAACAGTTATGAAGACCTTTGCAAATTGCAATTCACTTGTCCTTGCATCACCCCAGAAGTAATATCATATCCATTTTACAAATGGGAAGCTGGATCACAGAGAAACTAGATGGCTGTCTCTAGCCTCATCCTCAATCAATGTGTATCAAATTAGCCTAATGTTCATTCGAGGGCCCAGATTTGTCTAGAAGAAAGTGTGATGAGCATCAGATAATGTCATTCACCTGTTGTTATGGTCAAAACGACTGCACAGCATAAAGATATGTTCGTGCTTGTCCTGGGAGCCAAGTCACACAAGTCCCAGCCATGAAGTTTCACACTGCAGGCAGTCAGGATCTACAAAGTGAGTTTGAACATGTACTGAAGGAGTCCCTGTCTCCTGGGAAAAGCCCTACTGAGGAGCAGGAGGGAGAAGCAACCTCACCATCAGCTGTCTCCTCAGGAGGAGCATTTTGTGCTTCTCAGGTACCTGTCTGATACATCTGACAGGCACAAGGAGGCTGTGCTGCTGAGATTGGAAAATGCTTTGACCCTGAGATTCCTGATCAAGGACAAATGAAATAAATATTAATACTAAGGCATAATGTACAAAATTCGGATGAACACCGCGAACACTAACACAGAAATGAAATCCGATGAAGCAATATACACCTTCAAAGAAATAAAGGACAGTGCATTCCAACAGAGTGTTGTTCTGATCTCTGATTGTAATTATTTTGCCAAATCATGTTAAAAGAACACGAAGAAACCCAAGACAGAATAGCTGAAGAATTTTCAGATGGAATAAGGAGTGCTGCAGATGTCTCTTGTAATTGCTGTTACATATTCAGCTTGAGTTTCTCTGCTTTGAGACATATGTATAGAGATCTGAAAGGGCTGCAATAACATCTGGATGATGGTTTGGTGGCATAATGGGCTGGTAAATAACATTACTGAAAGTGAGGAATGTTGCTCTGCATATCCTTTTTCTGCTTCCACTCCAGCAGTAGTTTTCAGTGTTAAAATGAAGATGCCTGATTAATGATCCATCCAGGCACTTGTATCAGATTTGCAGTGGAGTTCTCAAGGGTAAAACTCATTAATAACTAATATTTGTTCTATTAAGCTTCTTAAACTAAAGTCTGACTGACCCGGTGGAATCCTAAATCCTGAGCAAGAGAGCTGCTACTCTTCAAAGAGGTTTGGTAGCCTTGATGATAAATTGCTAGCCCTAAGGGAGACTTTCAAAGCCAGAAAAACGTGAGGAGCAAAAAAATGAAAGCCTGCACTTTACACAAAGCTGTCTGGTACTGATGAGAGGATGACAAGATCAGTCATCACTACCCCAGTGTTTGATAATAAAAAGTGGGGATTCTGACAAGCACCTACCCTGACTTTTATAGCCGGTGCTCCAGTTGTATAAACCAATTCTTTCCACTGCAGTCATTGTGATGTGCCAGCTTAGAGATGGGAGCTGTGTCCTGTACTTCAGCAGACTGTAAATGTCAGCTCTTAGCTGCAGAAATAGAAAAAATTGAGCTCTGTTGTGGTGCCCTGCATGATCGTCAGCCCTTAATCTACTTAATCAAGCAGAAATAATAGAAACTGGCTAATCCTGGCACTTCTGGTTTCCCTTTCTTGGGGAGAGTGTTGACTTTTTCAGCAATCCCCATACTAATGAGTTTTTAGTGAGATGAGGAAAGGGAGAAAAAGAAAATGACAGTGAGTTTGTTATTTGCATGCATTTTCCTATCACGTAACTTGAGGCTAGTCCCAGCTGCTCATATCAAGGTACATTCTTGTCTCCAAATACTTCACTGCATCATTATCTTAGTATTCTGCTGAGAAACTTTTCCTATGTTTCCAGGACTGACAGTGAAAGGGAATTTTTTTTTTAATTAAACCAAAACTAGATACAAGAAGAGTAGCGTAGTATAGTTAGAAAGCAGTGAGTTAAATAAAGTCTTGACTAAAATAAAGGAAACTCCACAAGCTCAAGTTAATTTCTGCTGTATGTATTTCCTTTTATTCATTACAGCACTGCAATACAAAGGCCAGTGTTCCTCTGTCTTAGAGATGAGTTAGACCTTGGCTCTGGTTTAATTTTTTCTTTACTATCTCAACACTGAGAGCCAAACACCGCAGATGAAATCCTCCAAATTCAGCTGTGAAGAAGAATTTTTTTTGTCTTAATTTTTATTTAGTCTCCTTGAAGATGCTGGTGTGGAGACAGAGGGAAGAGCAGCTCTCAGCTATTGCAAAGTGTGGGTGTAGCCAGTGCAGTGAACACACCAGGCTTTCCAGGACATGTCTTTGACCTGCAGAGGAGGCTGTGCCTGCGCTATTCACAGGGACCTTCGGTTAAGAAAAAGCTACAAAACCCATCCTAACCTGATGGTGCTGTGACTCACAGAGTGGGGGTGAGGAGCTTCCCAGGAAGAAGGAACAGGAACATCCCTACTTTTCTTTTGACCCAGGCAGTTCCACAAGAGATTTTCACACATTTTCAACACATTGTGTATCTCCTTTCCTACAGGTCCGATCGAAGCGCTTCTGAGTGTGGAGGTTGCGTGTTGTGGTTGGAATGCAGGAGCAGGGACAGGCAGTGCAACTCGAGGTGTACATCATCAGGGAGCCAATCAGGCAGATTTTATGCAACAGCCTTTAGGGCTCGCATGACTCAGTCTCTGGTGCTCTTCCCATCTCCTCCCTCCTCTCATTTATTCCCAGCCCACTTCCAGTGCAGCTGAGCACATACCAGATACTGAGGCATGCAAACATTGGCTCTGTGTCAAGCCACTTTTTGGCAAATTGGCTCCATAAGTCATGATTATGCATTGATAGTGTTGATGAGTGCAGTCAATCCAGTCCCAGAATATAGAGACAGACAATCTGTTTTGAGTTAAAAGATTGCTGAGAGAGCTGACACTGTTACAGGTGGGCACTGGGACATTTCATTAACAAGAGTTCAATTCTGTTGAAGCTGTAAAGTTCTGATGTGGCTGCTCTGGAACTGGTAATGAAGAATGATTCTAGTTTCAGTTTTAGGACTGCAGCGTGTTATGGAGAGAGAAGCTTTTTTGGCATGTCCTCTGGCAGTATTTAAGATTAAGAGCTGTGACTTTCTGGAAATGCAAATGGCTGAAGAGAAAGGTCAAGAATGGCTCTAATTTGGTAACTAATTGCTGTGCTTAAAGATGTCTTACAATTTATTGTTGATCATGGTATATTTCTGATCCAATCGTTGTATTAGTCCTGTGCAAAATGAAGCCTCGAGTTCCTTCAGGAAGCATTGATGTAGATGAGCAAATCTTCATTATTCCAATATATATAATTCGTGGTTCTTCCAGACACTACTCCTCCTTGTAAATAAAAAACCCCTGAAGATGGTACTGAAAGAGCAATGGATCAGGAAGCAGGATTTGCACATTTTTGTGAACTATTTTGCAAGGCACAGGTGAGACTGCAAAAAGCCTGGAGTAACCTCCATCAGGCTGGGAAACTGGGTAACCAGGAGGCTTTTGCTGTACAGAGCACAGCAGTCTTAAATCTTCATGTGGGAACTTCCAGTGAGGGGTGATGTAAATAGGTTGCACTAGGTATAAACTAGGTTTTAAGAATGTAAAAGATACTGCCTTTTTAAAGTAATGTTTTGAAATATGTCGTTCCTTGTAATGGAAGACTCTTAAATTGTATGTACCTAGCAGATACACATTGAAACTCAGTTAATTTTTGCAGGTTTTTTTCCCAGAGTATCATTGGTATAGCATGCTATCATTTGTATAAAGTGTGCTTGGACTTAGTGTTCTCCCATTTCCAAGCTCTTAGTTTTATTTTCAATAGCAGGGGAACTGCATCAAATATATTTACAGCCCGTACAATATGAGTCTTAAAGTTGTAATGCTTCAGGAGGCTAAGAGGTAAGTGACATAATGTGTGATGAATGAATGAGTGCAGCTAGAATGGTTAAAGAGCTCCACAGCAAAAGGTTTTTATGGAGAGACACGGGAACCATGTCTGAGGTAAAGCATTCATTCTTGGCAAGACTGAGAAGAGAAAATAAGATCATGGAATGGACTCTCCCAGTCTGCTTCCCTGACCCTGACTGAAGGTCACAGACACCTTCTGTGTCTTGGCACTGGCAGAGGCTGGTGATCCCTGCTGAAATGGCTTTTAATGCTGGCAGAGCTGGTGCTGGCAGTGGCAGGGGAGGGATGGAGTGAAATGAGGGAAGAGGGATAACAATGGGGCCCTTTCCAGAGGGGCCGTGAGGCTGTGTCCTGGCATTTGTGTCATACAAGATGGACACAGAGGCTGCAGGGACTTCTGCCGCAAACTTCAGACTCAGAAACTGGAGATCTTAAACTTGACTACTTTAGTCAGTTGTAAAACAATGATGAGCTGCCAAAGTGTCCAGTCTGGAAAGAGCTGCCATAATTCCCAACTGCGTCAGTTAAAATATCCTTGGTGAGGGTGGGGAGTGTTCATACAGTGGTATAAGACATTGGCAAGTTTCCATTTAGAATAATCCCAAATAGAGGAGAAACAATAAAATAGCTCAAATTTAAAAGCATCAATGCTTGAAATAAACTAAGAAATGTCAAGTGTGTTAGGCTTTCAAGGACAAGGTCCATTCACAGTCAGTGGGATTCTGTCCAAAAATCCATGCTTCTCAATTATTACAGGACATTTCTCAGCTCCAGTGAATTAGGCTCTAATTAGAGGTCAAGCTTTTATAAACTAAATATACTTGGAAAATAAAAAAAGGCAGCCTACAGTAAGTCATCTTGAAAGACAAACTTGGAGGAAAAAACAAATGTTGCCCTCTGTGCAGAAAATATTACAACAATTTATCTTTTTGTGTCATGATGAACCTCTAGGAAGGATGTAAAGTACTGAAAAATAATGGGGATGACAGATATTAAGTTTAGAATTGTAGCACTTCATTTATTAGACAGCAGAAATCAAAATCCTCTAAAATGTCTATTTTGTCTGGAGGCAAATGACTTAAAACAATCCATGTAATGGTTTATTGCACCAGTAAACATTTGGGGAAGCTCTGGATGGAGAATTTTATGAAGAAATTAGTTAAATTAAATTTTGTGTAAAGTGCACTTAATGACTCTTTAGAGAGCCTAAACACTGTTGGATTCTAACAAACATGAAAAATAAATTTTTTGATTTCTGCTCAACGCTCAGGGCCTGATTATGCCCTTTCTAGCAAGGAAAAGCCGTGAGAATGGGACACCCTCTCAGGCAAAGGGAATAGGCCCTAGAGCCCACTTTTCCTAGGACATGTTGCAGGGAGTAACCTGTACAGCATGTCCCTGCTTCTCTCTCTCTGTGTTAATACCTCTGCATACTTTGGCACCAGGGCCATTTCCAGCCTCTAGCCAAGGAAGTGTAGTAAACAAGGTTTCCTGCTCTCAGTCATCTACTAGAGCAGATGCAATGAATATATCATTAAAAAGCATTTTACATCCAGAACTGTAAAAGAAATCTATTTACATGCAATTATATGACTGCTAAAAAAAAAAAGATGCAGAGAAAGATGAAGCCAACCAATACTATTGTAATGGTATCTTTCCCATCACCACAGCTCATGGAAGTGGCATCATACACAGTGCTGAAGCAGAGTAAAGGTGTGAGCCATTAAACTGTGTTCAGAGTTATAATTGTAGCCTCCAAGTTTACAGCATTTTGGGTCTTGTTTGCTGCAGTGTAAATCAGTCTTATTGTCCCATTGTAAATGGAGCTGGACCTGCTTACAGGCACCAAGGACCTGTCTCATCAGGTTCATCTGCTGTTACTGCTGCCAAAATCTTTTCAACCTTGAGAGACTGAAAGAAATGTGTGACAAAACAATTGTACTTTGTGGGTAAGGCATCTCCTGAAAAAATCTGGTTTTCTCTGTCTGGTTGCCAAATGCTTCCTCCCACATAAGCAGTTGAAAAGTCTCCTTTGAGCCACTTCTCATGAATAGCATAACTGCAGCAAAAATGTACGGTCTGAAAGCCCATCATAAGTATTTAAACAGTCTGTTCTCAGACCCGAGGGGAAAAGCTGCCGACCTTCTCTCACAGGGCAGTTCTGGCTGAATGTAAGGTTGTTGGTAAGACAGGCAGCACTCGGAAGATGAATTTTTGTCTCATCTCTTCCTGCAAACACCCACCACACCTGAGCTCTCAGACCAGCTGTGGGGCTGACCCTTTTTTGGTCAGTCACAGGACACTCACAACAATCCAGAGTCCAATTTCTTTAGGTTACTAGGAGAATTTCATACATAGGAAAATACTCATATAATTCATACTGGTACCAAAAAGTGCCTGAGGGGCAATGCTACCCTTGTTTAGTGATCTGAGACAAGGAGATATTTCAAATTACCAGACCAAAATCTCCAGGAAGGCGGGGTAAGGTCAGAGGAGTGGCCACATCTGCTGTTCCACGGGCAATCCTACTCTTCTGTGATCTCCAGCCTAACTCAGCCAGACATCACAAAGTTAAAATAATTGGAGAGATGCAGGAGGACAACTTGATCAAGCAAGGGGCCGTGCAACAAACTTGCTAGAATTGCTGAAAGACAAGAAGGGGAAAACTAGGTGGGAACAGGTGTAATATGGGTCCAGGAGTAGCAAAGATGTTATTGAAGGACAATGTCTCATGCACCCTGGAGGGAAAAAGTAATTAAGGACATATCACCCTAACGGTGGCACCTAATTTAGCAGGACAGGCTCAGAACTGGGTTATCCCATCGCTAAATCACATTGGTGAACAGCTCAGGGTGAGAAGCCCCACTGGTGTGGGACGTTTGGGCCAAGGGCTTAACAGACAGGTGGAAACCTTTGGAGGTGGCCACAAAAAGGGCTATAAAATTTGCCCAGCTGGAGCTTCTCTGCACTCCTGGGACAAGAGCATCTTCCCCGGGGCGTAGCTGTGCAGTCCCATGTTGGTATAGCAGAGGCTGAGCGTGACCATGGGAAGATAACAAGCACTGACAGGACTCTTGATGCTCTGGAAAAATAGTATACCTGGAAAATAATCTCTCTCAAAAAATAACCTACTCTACTGTTCAAAATTTAGAACAGCAGGTAATGGACGTTTTACTTTAACCTTTTAAAATTTAAGTAAAAAGTAAGTTTAAACTATTTTTGTCATCTGATGTGCAGGACTTTCGTGCATTAAAGGCTCTGTTATTGTAACATTTATATAGCTGGAGAAGTCCTAATTTATCCCTATTGATTTTAACTTTGACTTACTTTTACACTGTGGACAAGCTTCTTCAAAAATCAATATTTTTACATTTTGACAAATCTGCTGCAAATGCATGGTTTTCCTATAAATCCTTAACTTTTGAGTAGCAATAAAATATACAGGGGAAAAGAAAAGGAAAGCTAGTCAGCATAAAAGCTTCCCTATCTTCCTTAACATTGCTCACAGTAAGCCTCATTAAGCATATGTGGTATGTGCTCTCTGCTAAGTGATCAGGGTTTGAATTTAAGGTCTCACTCAAAATAATGGCGTTGTGGGATACCTTATTTCTCAAATGGGGTAATTTAACAACACTAGGGAGAAACTTTCCAAGTGTATGAAACTTTAAAAGTGTATTAGAAGTACAGATGACCACAAAATCCTGATTTTGCAGGAAGAGGGAAAAAAGGTCTGTCAAGGTGATAGGAAGGCTGTGGGACAGGTAAGGAATTTTTTCCAAGTGGAGGTGTAGCTTCTGCTTCAGGCACTGTTTGGTGGAGCACATCTGACTGTACAGGACCAACCTTCCTCCCAGTGTAACTCCCTAAAACTCTGCTATTGCACAGGAGCCTGGTTGCAGACAGTCTCTAAAAGCTCTGCTTCATTGCTTCACTGAAAGCTGGGGGATTTTGCTATTGACTTCAACATCCAGAAAGATAGCTCCAAAATATTTTTATACCTTTTTTTTTTAAGGGCTGCTTCCATTAATACTTCCCTTACTCAACATTAACTTTTGTGACCAGCACTTAGCAGGTCATCTTGGGTCCCACTGACGTTGGCAGGATTAAGCAGGGTCCTAATTTTAATAATGAGAAGCTGTCAGAAAAATAATTTCTACTGCTGTTTATTCACAAATGTAAATTCCTTTAACAGTCATTGAGGACTCTGAAGGACACCTGTTGTTGTTTAATTCCTTCCAGCAAATGCATTTATTATGATTATGTCACTTTCAGAGACAGGAACACCTCGCTGCCTTTTACAGGGGGATTAGGAGGAAGGATGATGGGCACCTCAAGTCCAGTTAAATCTGTTTAGAAGGCAAATATCTGAAAGTGCTGCAGACTTTTCTTCTCAGGTAGAATTAATTGGACATTTTAGGGAGAAGTAGAGAACAGGAGCTGTTGCAGCTCTCACTGATTTCAGCTGGAAAATGGCCTTTAGCTCACAGCATTCCTTGGAGATAGGAGCCCATCCCTGTGTTCCACCAGGGTGAGGACAAGGCTGTTGTCCCTTCAGGTGCTTTTGATTATTCCTTTTATAAGGAGCACACAATGAGAGGCCTGGAGCCCTGCAAAATGAGGCTCCTAAATACATACTGCTATTATGTAATGATAGCAGTAATCCAGCCAGGCAGATTCTTGCTTCCTGCTCTTTCCCCACCCTGGAAGACATCGTCCATCTACTGCACAGTCCCAGTTCCTTTGGAAAAGTTTCTCCATCTGATAGAGAAAATGGGAAGAACACCTAGAGACTACTCTACAATTCCTCAAGTACCTGCAGTGCCAGTCACCCCATGGATCTGTCCCCAGGATTTCAGGATTTTAGTCAGTACCTGCACAGGATACAGTCCTGGAGCCCTTCTTCCTGCTGCTGCTGGAGACAGTGCTGGCTCCAAAGTCACTGGGCCACTAAAAGACATGTATTGCTCTTTCAGCTTTTAGATGCTCCCAATGGTAGTTTAAGTGTTTTTTTAAGAAAGATCCAAATTTGTTTAGAGATTACAGGCCAATCACTTCATTTCTGCTTGAAGGCACCCTGGCCCTAGCCCAGGTTTCAAAGCTGTAGTTGGAGAGGTTTTGCTTTGACAAGTAAGACTGGGGAGATCTTTCCCAATTTCTAGAGGCCAAGGACATCCCCAAGCCTGAGTGATGAACAAAAATGCTGTTTTGTTGTTCATTGTCATTTCTCCTAATCAGCAGTGGCCTCTGTGAGCTGGGTATCAGCTGCCCCTCAGATTTAGGGGATAGAGTCCTATTGTCTGATAGCATAGTACTACCCTCTTGATAGTTACTGATATTAGCTACATATAAATAATAACAAGATAATGATTGGACTGCACAGTATTTATATCTCATTGCTCGTGTCTAATCTCACTGCTATTTTGTAGGATTTTCTGGACCCTCTCGAAGCTGTGCACAGCCCTGCAGCTTCCCATTACGCTGTGAAATGCTATACCACTGACACTCTGTGTACATCAGATGAAAAAACCAAAAATGCCTGAGGTATGAGCACCTCAGTGCTGAGCTCTGACATCAGGAGTTAAAGTCTGGAGGTAGCTGCAGAAGGCATAGCCTCACTTTTGGGTTTATTACCCACTGCAAGGACAGGATGGCTTTGTCACTTTTGCCCTTTTTGTTTTTAGATGCAAGCCTGAATCAATCCAAAGAGATCTTGTTTTGCTGAAATGTTAAGCAGCTTTTTTTTTCTTTTTTAAATAAAAGGACTCAGCTCGGTAATTCCAACCATTTAATTGGAAAATACTCTGTACTGTTCTTGCTGACCCCTCTGAACAAGGCAACATTATCACCAGCATGCAGAAAAGTCCCTGACAGAAAGCACACAGAGTATCTTTAATACAGGACAAATAAGGGGGTGGGGCTGAACTTTGGGGTGCTCTTGCAGTCGTGCCATCTCTTCCTCTGAGAGTGCATGCCCTCTGCCTGCTTCCAGGGAAACACCCAACTGCATTGTCAGCTGCTCCGGATACACACGACTGAGATTAGGGCAGCTGACAGCGCCAGGTCTTTGCTCTGCATGCAGGAATATCCTTCTCTGCAGGTGTTCCTTGCCTGGGGTGGTGTGTGTTGGGTCAGTACGTTCAAGTAATGCACAGAAGTGGAATACCTGGGGTGGAATCCAGACTGGGAAGCACTTGGCACAGACTGAATCACAACAGAGTTATAAAAAGCTCTTTTCAGCAATGCTGGACAGTAAAGCCAGAAAGATGCAATTAGTGTGATCTAAAATCCACCAGTTCCTGCTCAGTGGTGAGAAACTTGCTGTGTGCTTTCTTTGGGTTTGCTTGCTAACTCCTTCCCCAGGACCAAAAGATGTTTTCCTCTCAGTTTGGGTTGAAAGACTGTAGTCAGTTGGGGAGGGGAGCAGGGCTGGGACTTTCCTGGTGTCACCTGGATGTGTGGTACGTGGGCACCCTTTGTCCCCAGCTCTCACTGCCCCTACAGTGCTCCAGCCATGCCAAGACCGTGTCAGCTGACATCCTCAATGTAAGCATCACCATTGCTTTACGAAATAGTACTGAAACACACCCAATCCCACAGAAAATGGCCTTCCTTTTTTGTTA
The DNA here is from genome assembly GCF_020740725.1 of Corvus hawaiiensis. Lineage (NCBI taxonomy): Eukaryota > Metazoa > Chordata > Aves > Passeriformes > Corvidae > Corvus > Corvus hawaiiensis. The sequence continues at coordinate 1,543,162 of NC_063228.1, forward strand.
AAATACTGATTATTGCTCTTATGTTAACATCTGTCATGAAAATGGTTTTAATTCCAGAATGTAGAAAACACCTTGGAGGCTGGTAGCTTTGCTTTTTGCCATGAATGTCATATCACTACTATAGGCCCTTGATGTTTTATCCCCACTGGGGTACGAGGCATCACTTTAAATAGGAAACACAGAGTCATTTTCTATGCATAGGGGAAGCTCTTTGTTCTCAGAGAAAAATGAATTATGCAGTTAAAACAGGTGACACATAGTAGATGTTGTTGCTTTGCATAACCTGAGATGTAACCCAGCTGTGCCCTTTGCTTTTGCAGATGTCAGCCCTACCATCTGCTGCTGAAAAAGAAATACATGCATTGCTGTGGCAACACTGAGCAGTTCTGTGGTCTCTTCTGCACTCTGCTCAGGCTGTGCATTTTTAAATAGCGTGACCTTTATTGATTCCTACAGAAATGAACTGTGCAAGATGGAAAACTCAAAAAGTATACTGTCAGAGTTCCCTTTTAGGACAAAGAATACAATTATATTACAGAAATGTTAAAACTAGAAGAGATGAAATCAGTTAATTTCCTCTGAAAATGTTTGAAAGAGCTTCAGAAAAAAAGAATGGGTGATAAAGGGAACAGAGATCTGATCAGAGAGACAGCAGGATGGGAAAAATGCTTGCTCCATTGAAATCAGAGGTAGTTTTGGCATTGCCTTCAATAGAATGAGGATTTCATCAGCTCTAATGTTTAACACACCACAGCTTTAGAGTGCCTTTCCTAAGGAGGATGCTGTGTCCTGAACTCCTGTTTGCTGTAGGCATCAGCTGGTTCGTGGTAGCTGCTGTCAGGTGATGGCTGGGAAGGGTGGAAAGGGTGCAGGAGGGGGGAGGCTGCACAGCAGGGCAAGCCTTGCAGCTTGGCATTCCTCCCATTTCTGCAGCCAGGTCAGCTGTTTTCTTCCTCATCTCATCTCATGAAACCTACACAGGTGTTTTCTTTCCATACATAAAAATCCTCCCCTCTGTTTTCTCCAAGGGTCTCTGGGACAACTTCCCTCAGCTGACACTCCTGAGGAGCAGTTTCCAGACATGAGAAATCAGCTTTTCTTCTGCTCTTCACTGTCCCCATGCACTTTATCAGCAGGAAGAAGACATGAGCCCTTTTGCAGCCTCCATTCTTGTGCATTCCTACTCCTTGCCCCAGGTGGATAGCATTAGGTCTCCAACTGCAGACTTTATTGCCAGGCTCCAGTGAGATACAACCCAGAGTCAAACACTCAGGCAATAGCTTTTTACTGTGAAGACTTATCAATGGTTTTGTTTTCTTTTCTTCAGTTGACCCAATTCTAGAGGGGTCTAGAAGGAATGTAAGTGGTGTGGTTTAGTGGGTAACCAAATAGCTACAGTGTGCTGGAGGGCATGGCAAGCAGTTTCAATTCTCCAGTCTTGTGCTGTTCCTGGCTACCTCCAGCTTGAAGTACCAAAAAACTATTGTAAGTACACACATGAAATCATTCAAACATATCTGGAAAGTAGAACTGTTCTTCCTGGGTTTCAAGATTTTTAATGGCTACGTTATTCTGGGACTACAGGCACGGAACTTTGTTTCTGCTCTTGCACAGCTTTTAGGTGCAAACCCCAAGTGAGTAAGTACCCACAAGCCTACTCTTAAAAAGCAGCTTTCCTAACAAAACCAGGGTGGACAGCAAATTTCAGCAGTACTGTGCTGCTTTGTGTCACTGCAAAGCAGCACTTTTTCTTCAAACAGCCACAATGTCAAGTGGTCCAGACTCCCTGAAGAAATGCAAAAGAGGGAAGATTCTACTAAAAACAGGCAAAAGGGGACTTGTGCTGTGAGATGGCCAGGCAGGCTGGTCTGCTGGGGGCTGTCTAGTGGAGGGGCTGGCTGCTGTGTCATTCCTCAGCACTGCCTGCAGCCTGCACTTTCCTTTTGGCTGACAAAGAATGGGGACAAGCTGCTGCAGCTGGTTAGGGGAAGGCTGTTTGTGCAAGGTAAAATGCTCAGGTTTGTGAGGGGTATTTATAAAACTGTTTCTGGGAGATGATTTACCATAATAATAGTTGAAACTGGAGACTCCTCCAGAAAAGAACATTTGCTGTCTAACAGACAGCTGCTGATGTAAATGTTTATGAAGAGTTTGTTGAGTATGTGACATTGCCTGTATGGTAATGCAGAAATTACACTGCTAGTGAAAGATATGTTATGATAGAAAAATCAGTGGATGAAGAATGGATGAGAATGGTGCCAAAGCAGGACGTCTGCTATGACAAATGCAGTGTCAGGCAAGAGCAGCATGAAGAAAATCTATTAACTACATATATTCACTGTTAGTGGCATATCTTGAATTTGTCATTTTAAGATGCTATTAAAATTAATGCTGTCCTAAGAGGTACTCCTGGAACTATGTATAAAATTGCCTAATTAGTTAAAAAAAAAAAGAATTCCAATGAGATGCAGGATTTTGGGAGAGAGACAGTGAGCACATAAGTATGCCACCAGACACTCAGAAAATGGACTCTCCTTGGAGAGGAATGCTTTGTCTCTCATTTCCAAGAACTGCCTTGCAGCAGAATTGAAGTGGGAACTGAAGATCACAACTGCAAATCTTTCAATTCTGAAAGGTGTTCTTTTACTTATTAAAAGGGCATTTTACTGAATGGATTAATAACACAAACCAGTAGGTTTAATTAAGTGAAATAAATTACCCTCTCATTGAAACTCTTTCAGTTACAGATGCAGACCCTGAAATCACTGGTCACTAGTTTCCATGTCCATGATTTAATCTGACAGTGAAACAAAGGGAAACCCTGATATCCAAAACAGATGCAAATGTTTTTCAGATCTCTTTCTCTTCCTTTCCAGTCCACTGGAGGACCCAGAAACAGATGTAATGACCTGGCTGTGGGATCTGTAAAATAATCAGAGCAGCTAAATGTTTGGCCCTACTGTGGGATCACAGCTGATGGGAAAGACCAGCACATTTTCAAAGGTGGAATGGAGTCAGAAATAAAGCAGAGGCAGGTGCATGAGCTGGCTGGAGGGAAGTGCTAGAAATGCCAGCAGACAAAGACAGAGACGTGTGGGAGCAAAAGGGAACCTCCCCGGCTCCAAGCCATGTTGACCTGGCCTTTTTCAGGTGGGGTTGTTCCCTGAACCACACTGGTCAGGGGTGTGAGTGTGGTTAGAGGTGGGGAGGGACCCATCTGAGCATTTCTCCAGCCTAGACTGATGTTTTGTTGTCCCTGCCCCTGGGTTTGTCCTCCCACCATCAGTGGATGTTCAAACTGGCAGTGAGCACCACAGCAAGGCCTGTAGGTACACTCCTCTCTGCTGTGGCAGCCCCCAAGTCAACAGGGGCAATCACAGCCTGGAGATCCCCCATTCTACTGCTAATGACTTTGGGGAGCCTCTGGGATTAGGTACAGTGTCCATGCTGACACAGAGCTGTGGGGAGGGCTCCTGTACCCCACTTTCACAGCTATTGACACACAGGTTCTGTTACCATGATGTCCTAACATTCAGCATGAGTGTCTCATCTTACTTAAAACAAGAGGGGGAGGGATGTGGGGAGGAGGGGTGGGATTGGCCTGCTAATCCTAATAAAAGGAAGCCCATTTAAATGAGTAATTTGATAAACTACCGAGCACTTGTGCTGAATAAGAAGTGAAGCCTACTGCTATTAGATGTGGCAATAACAGGCTGCTTTTATTATTAAAGTCACCAGGAGGGAATACCTAGAAACAGATGCTGCCAGTGAACCACACAGACTTTGAGCAGGAGATCCTCTCAAAGTGTAAGTGCAGGAAAGCATTTCCTTTCCTAAAAAAACCAGAACATCAACAACAACAAAAAAAAAAAAAAACCAAAGTCCCACCAGATTCAAAGCAAAACCATTGGGGGGAAAAAAAAAAGGTACTATGCATGTTGTAACTATCTAAATGATCCTTTTGCTGTGCCTGAAGGTACCCATTGCATGGTCTGTACACACCATTGCACCATCCATTCTCTGGAATGCTTAAAACTTGTGCAGTGGAGATAGCAAAGGAGGGGAACATGCACCAGGACACGTGGAGGCAGCTCCCAGTGTCAGACCCTGCCTCATGCAGACACCAGCACAGCCTTCTCCCTGTGAGGAGAGGGAGACACAGAACAGGAGCCCCACATGAACAGCTACAATAAATATTAGAAACCGTTTGAGAACCAATTTTAATAGTTAAAATTTAATTTTGGTGATTTATATATTAATATTTCCCGATTCTTGCTTAGGGGAGACAGCAGTTGTAGCATTTACAAAGCTGCCACAACCCTCAGAATTTGCTTAGATAGTGGTTTTGAAGGCGTGTGCTGCTAATCAATGAGTTAATGATTTCTCCCATGCTGTAATCCATCATTTTATCACAGCACACAATTTAGCAATTTGCTTATGCTAATTACTACACCAGCCAGAGCAGTTCTGAGCACAGCTCCAGGCTATGGCTAGAGAAATGTTTGCCATGTTATTTACATTTCCTCCATTTACCTTGGGAAAGGCCCAGAATCCAAAATACACGAGGAAAATTTACTAAGCTATCAGAAATATTCATCCTGCAGTTGGTGAGTTTCCCTCCAAGATCACTGGAAAGGAGGCTTAAGGAAAGCTGCTCTTATCTCCTGGAATCACTGAATGCCCAGGGGCAGCTGTGAAACAGAACTGGAGGCAAAAGGGGCTTCCTGCACTGCTGCTGGCACCAGTAAACGTGTTCAGGGGTCAGGGTTAACCACAAGAGCCAGGCAGTCTGAGGGACAGCAGGCAGAGCACTAGGTGGGCATCCCTTTTAGGCTTTATTGTCTATCTTGAGTTGTATGAGGCTGCTTTGCCCTTGCTGAGGGCCAGGGTATCCTGCTCATCCTCGTGGGGCTGTTCCCTGCGGGAGTTCCTCTCCTGCCTGTCTGTGCCATAGGAATTCACCCATCTCTTGGGCACCAGAGGAGGATTCACTTCCTCCTGCACCACCAGTGCAGTCAGCAGTGGCTGCTGTAAGGGAGAAGGAGCCTTCAGGGTGTGCTGGTGTGGGATTTTAATCACGAGGGTGGATGGTCCAGTGTGTCTGAGGGAGCTGCCAGGCGAGACAGAGACACTGAGACACTCTTCCCCCTCCCCTGCTGGGAGAGCCCAGCGGTATCCGTGCCATCAGAGAGTCAGGTGCTCTCCTGGATGGAGCTCTGCATCCTGGGGAGTGCAACAGCATCGGTTGCCCAAGACAGTGAGCACTGGGTGGGTGTTTGAGAGGACAGCTGTGCCTGGAGGGAGTTTGACCCTCCTGCCATGCCCTGGCCTTGGTGGGAACCCGAAGGCAATGTTGAAATTGCACACTGGACAATAGTTTTTAACCTTTGGCATAATCGCTCTCTTTAAAGTAGCACAGGAGACTTTCCTGACAAAGCCATTACTGTTGAAAGGACAAAAGGAAAGTAGTTACTCAGCTGTGTTCAGAACTGGGTTATCAAATTAGCTTCAGCCACTTTCAATTACAGAATCTTATGGTTTTGAAATGAGCTCTAAATGAGGGGCTATAATTCTTTGTCGACAGTGAGCAAAAAGAACATAATCATCATTATTTAACAGGGGCCTACAGCCTAGCTAGCTCCCAGATAAGTTCATCCAAGAAAAAAAAAGGATTCAATTGGTATAAGCAAGCAAAAGATTATCAGCTGGCCAGGCTTCAGTGCATTTCTCCATCCTGCAGCTGAGGAAGTGACCTTGGGATTTATCCAGGAGGGATTTACTCCCAGAGCCATTCTGAATCACTAGCTAATTAAACACAAATACATAAGAAAAATTAGAGCAGTAGGGGTTGTCCCAGGCATGTATTATTCCACCTTTAGCTGGGCTTTGTTCTGCCAGGGCTTCCACTCTGCCTGAAGACTGTTGTTGTTATTATAATGGCATTTTTAAATCCTACCTGTCTGGTGGCTGCTGCTTTACAGTAACAAGGAGAGGGAAGAGCTGGGCTCATGCCAATAGAAAGAAGGTTCATTTGTGAGATCAGGCAGCCTCCTGTAACAAGCCAGTGCCTGGCCTACTTCACTCATTTCCCCTGATGCCATGGAGAGGGAGCAGCCTTTTGCTGTGCCAGCCTCACCAGCCACAGGGCTGGGTGCCAGAGGCCAGCTTGGCTGGGACCACGGCACCACCAGCAGTAGGTGCCAAACCTCTGGGTGTGCAAGGGTCCTGTAAAGGGGCTGTGGGGAGCTGGTCCCATCCTGTCACCATCCTCCCTGTCCCCTGCAGGAACCTATTCCCAGGATGAAGAGAATGGCCGTGCCCCAGCAGCCTGCCAGCCTCGCACACCCAGAGTGTGACTGGCACCTCTGAGGCCATCTTCCAGTCTGTGTTTGCTATAACCCAGCCTCTGAAATCTGTATAAATACGGGAAGGATGTTGAGCTACAGTCTCTGTTTTTTTCAGTGCCTCCATCTGGAAATGAGGGGCCGTGGTTCTTCTCTCCATTTGAGCACAGCAGCTGCAGGGGTAAGTGTGAGAAGGTGAGAAACTTCAGGGTAGCCAGCTTAGGCTTGTGTCCATGTGGGAGTGACTACACGGGGCCACGGATGGATACACCATGAGTTAGTCTGCACTCTTTCCCTCCACTGCACACTCCTAACACAAAGTAGCTGTGAAGTCATCTGAGAGGTCTTGAAAGCAAATTCTGATCTGCTCTACCTCACATGAAGCTGAAGGTGTAGTTACCCCACCTAACTCTAGACCAACACATCTGCTCAACGAGCTTACACCGCCCCTAAGGTGGTGGAGAAAGAAGCATCACCAGATTTGAATGAGGTGGGGGTAGGGAAGCAAGTTTTGAGCCCTTTCTGTTACATTTTCAGGAAGATTTTACAGAACAGGTGGACAATCCAGAGGCCATTTTCCTTCTCCTATTCACTGGTTTGCAAAGGTCAAGTTTACTACCTCCTGGCCGTTGATAACTTTCGCCCAAATTTCTGTGGCAAAATTCTGTCTCTGCTGAAGTCAAGGGAGTTTTGCCATTCATTTCAACAGGCCATTGGTTCTTTAATTTTTATTCTGTGTTTCTGAATCAACATTGCCCCCAGGCTTGGGAATGTATTTAGATTTACACACAGTCATGAATACACACACAAATGAAAGTGACAGAGAAAGAAACCATTTCAAGTCCCACAGCTTTTATTAATTTTTTCAGCCCTTTTTCTCTACATTAATTTTATTTTCAACAAGATTTCTATTCTATACCAGTTACAAAATGGATATCTGGGGAAAACTCATGCCATTTAACAAGAGATTTGTTATTCCTGATGCCGTCAGGAATGCAGGCATTGACTTTCCTGGTTTCCTTGACAGTTTTGTCAGGTTTATTCTTTTCATCATAAATGAAGTTTCATTGACAATGCCTAATAGCTGCTGGAATTGCTCTTAAGTTTTCCTTGGGAAAAAATCAAAATCTTATAACTGAAAATTGAATGATTGTAAACAGTGGGAATATGGAGGTCAGTCAGCTGTATGGTATAAGACTGCATCCTGAAAAGGTGCAGAATGTCTCCTTAAAGTTTGCATTGCTTTACAAAGGCTTATAGCATTTGCTCTCAACTTGCTGACCAGAATGGTAAAGAGCTCTCATTTAAAAAACTTAAAGTTGATAGAAAATTAATGTTCCGATTATCCCTGGAGTGCAAGCATTTCTTTTCTCACCAGAGATACGGATATTGGGAAGAACAGCATGTAATTTGGGCACACTGGGGTAGGATGCTGTGAGGAACATCAGAAAAGGAGTTTCATTTGGGTGTTGAATGAACAAGCAGTGCTCGAGCTCACTCCTGGGTTGTTGCCAGGCTCGCGTGCTTCTTCCATGACTTGGTTTAACTTCCATGAAACAGAGCTTGATCTTTCCCCTTCCTGGTATTTTTTTTCTGTGTTGATACTTTACAGGAAATAGAGACTCTCAGGGGCTTGATTTTGTCTGGTCTACTTAGCCCTGCTATTAATTAAAGTGTTATTAATTATAGACAGTTCTGTTTACATCTGCCATTTCACAAAGTGCTGGTTGGCTCCTGGAGAACCCATCATCAACACTGTTAGTGCAAGGAAGATAGTTCCAGTTTTTAACTCTAAACACACCAGAGATCATTAACAAGCAAAAGTCTTCTCTCAAGAAATCTGGGAAATTTTCTGCACTTTCTCTTTAGCTTTCAGAAAAGAGAAATCCTCCTGCCTGCTACATAGAGTGCAGTTCATGTGCACCCATAGTCTGTAAGAGGAATTAGCACTTTACTGTGCAAAACAAAGAGGCAGCTGGCATGGCTGCACTGTGTTTACACACCTCGTTCTCCCAAACCTTTGTTAAATGGTCTAATGAAACAAGGTGCTCTGAGGGAAAAGCCCATTTAACAGAATAACAAATCCCATTAGCTCAGTGGAGCTGGAAATCTACTGCATAATAAATTAACTCTGAATTCGTGGCTTTGAACATAAATTTCCAGGTCTAGGCTGATACATTTTTTAAGCTTTTATCCAACTTGGCTAATAAGCTCTGCGTTGGTTTTCCTTCCTTTCCATCCTATGTTTTGATGATATTTTTTCTCTCAGTGTCTATCAGAGCAGCAATTTCCTTGCTCAGGCCTCCTGCTACACAAAGAATAGCTGCTGTTACTCTGGCTGCAGGGGCACTTGTGCATTTGTGTTCAAGAGTGAGACATGAGATGGACCTGTAAGAAAAGGACTGTCCCTGTCCCAAAGGCCTGGCAATCCAAGGCGCTTTAATAATTAAAGTCCACACATGCACAGAGCGGGGAGAGCAGAAATGCTGTCTCTGAGTGACACAGTCAGCTGCACACAGGCCAGTCTAGACTGGAAAATAGTATTGGCTCTATATGACTTGGTGTCTTGCCCACGGTAATAAGCCAGGAGACAGGTTTTACTGATCTGGATTTAACTCAGCACAAATGTGGCTATGCAGCATCCAGGCCAGATCTGCCCACTGCACTGTGGGAACCTACTTGGGGCTCATCCAGCATCTCAGCTTAAGGCTCTGTCATGTAGTGTAAGAATATGTTGTCTCCAGTGCAGAACACATCAACTGTTGTCTTGAACTCTTGTCCCACTGGCGTGCTGCCAGAGAGATCCATAATAGTAAACACTGAAATCCTGGTAGAATTAATTTCAGCTACCTCCCTTTCAGTTACTGCTTCTGACTGATCACAGTGGCTTCATGGATTAAACAGTGAAGCCACCAAATCAAACTACTTGAATAAAAGCTGAATTTCCATCTTGTGGAGCCAGACTACATCCTGCAAAGCTCTTCGCTGGCAAGATGGCTCAGCCAGGTTATATAATTGGCACCCTCACAAGCTTTTCATCTTTGTCTGAGTGGCACTCGAAAGGAGTGAAGTTCTCTCCTACCCTTGAAAATATCGATGAAACTCAAAGAGCGCTTGCTGCTGAATGTCCCACTGATCACAAGAAGACGAGGGCACACAAAACCTCACCATCAACAAGAAAAGAGCTTCTGAAAGGACAATCTTTGTATTTTTTAAAAAATTTAAAAATCAGCGATTCTCAGGAGCATTCTCACCAAATTCATTTTGATCCTTTGGCTCACTAATTCCTAGCATACACCATAAAAGAGCTACAGATCTGACCCAGAGGCTTTTTACTGCTTGTATTCAGGAATAGCTGGAATGTGCTCTCTGCCTTTCTGTGGCAGGCTGGAGGCTTTGCCTGCCTGTCTGGGCATGCCATGGTGGTGTATTGACCCCCTCAAAAAAATATTTCCAGCCTCCCAAGGCACCAGCTGAACTTGGGCCTGGGAGCCTGCTCTGCCTGACCATGGGAGCATGTTCTGGGGCTTGAGTTCAAGCAAGCAGTAAGTCTGTCCTTGTGGGCTGAATGCACACACACTTCTGAAAGGCAACAAGGATACAGTGAACTAAAATCTAACCTACTGGGGTGAATCAGTTCTGGTGTAACTTCATGCATGTCAGTAAAATTACACTTCAGCCAGGATCTGTGCATGCTGAGTACGTCACTGAATTCATTATTGTCTCCTATAGAGCAACTGAGACATTTCTGGGAGGAGAACTTTCAAGGGTAGAACGCCATCATCACCCCAGGTACATCAGCAAGGTTACCTGGGTGGTGTAGAGAAATCTTTGTTAATATTCAGGGTCATCAAACCCTCTGCAGAGTGCCAGTCCCTACAGAGCAGGTGTGCAGGTGGAGGAGACCTCTCCGAGCGGAGCTGTAGCTGCTGGATCTTCTCATCCTGTTGAGAAAAGGACAACTGCATTGGGGCCTGGAGCTCAGATCAACACATACCTGTTTCTGTTCCCTCTTGGGTCTGGTTTGGGGTCAAGGAGTGTTCATTTAGTGACAGGTAAGAGCCAGGGCTGGCTGCTGTGCCTGAGTAGCACTTGTCAGCAGCAGTGCTTAGCAGACAGCCTAAAGTCAGGGACACAGAGAGGAGGAAAGCAGCCAGAACTCTGGGAGTCAGAGGAAAATCCCTGTGTATCCCTATGTGTCTTCCCACAGGCAAGAGCTGTACATGACCACCATCCACCCCAGAACTGCCACTCTGTGCCAGCTGTTTTACCCTTTGGCTGTTTTTCTCACTTGAGAGCAAAGGGCAAGTGCAGCTTCCACAGCAAATCCACAGGTCTCCACTGGCACGTGCTCCCAGGAGAATTTCCATCAGTGGCATCCATGGGGTGTGTGCTGGGGACAGCCCTGCCTGGGCTGAGCCACACACAGCTCTTGTGCAGAGGCTGGCTGGAGCTGGTGGCACATGTCCACTTCCACCGTGGAGTCTGAAACTTTTCCATGTTCTAATGTGCATTTTCAGGATGTTAATGGCTGAAGGTAGTGTTGTTTAGCTCCTGTTTTGTTTCCTGGACTTAGCTGGACTAAATCAAGATGCTGGAGTTAGAGTAGCTTGTGGGGATGCAGGGAATTGCTGTTGAAGCATTTTTGCAGGTCTATATGGTAGAAAAAATGAATCAATTATTAAATACTGTGGGGGAAAAAAATCCATGAACACTATTTCTGCTGTCATACAACTCAGCTTGGTCAAACAACCTGCTGGAGAAGAAAAATGTTCCAGGTGATGCTTTAGAGAAAGTGTGTCCCCAGGCCTGTGCCTTAGCTCATGTTACAGAACCCAGTATCACATTAGGGGCCTTGCCACCAGACATGGGAAGCAGAGGGTAGTGGGACTCCAGAAATCTCTTTTCTGAGTTTAAAACAATCATTACATCAGGAGAGTTTATCTTCTACCAGTGTTTTAGCTTTGGGTTGGTTTTTGAGTATCAGAGCTGTGTACGAGCAGCTTCTACCCTGGAGTCACATAAACAGCTAAGATGAACTTGGGTAGATGTTCTGTGTTGCCATCCTTAGCAAGAGCTAGTTTATTGTACCAGGCTCACAGTCACAGCAGAGCTCTGATGCTTGTGAAATTTAATGCTCCTAAAAATGACAATTGCCGTCTCCCATAAAGTTCACTGCACTCTGTTGTCTAATGTCCCTGCACTTCTGTCACTTGGCAATTTCCACATTGCCATTTTAAATGGCAAGTATTAACAACTAAGATACATTTTATTGCTTATTGAAGAGATGGAAGATTCATGGAGACTTTTTCTTCTGGTGCATGAGAGGTTCGTAGACTGCTTTGACCATAGATGTTAAAATTGGAATTGAACTCATCCGTATTTCTGAATGTGTAAAGCAAAGATGAGCTCTCGTGGTCTGTACTTACAGCTTTACAGTAAGAGACTCAGCAGCTCTTCATAAGTTTCATATAAGCATCACTTGATTATTTGAGATTTTTGAAACTATAAAAGCATTTAAGTATGGGGACATGCTGTAAGAGCTGCCAGCTCTCAGATATTTTTATAAATAGCAAACAGCATTTTTTCTGTTAAGGCGAAGTTCAAATAGAGAAAAGCATCTTGCTTTCTTCTGTGTGCATTTTTGTGTAGTAGCTTCTCAAAGGGCAGCTCCTAAAATAAAACTGTTTACGAAAACCTCCTCAGATAAAAACATTTCACTTCTAAGATTGAGCATAAAGTCTTCACATCTTGCACTTGAGCTCTGATGTGCCTTGCTCTCATATTTTGCCCAGAGGCTTGATTACTGTTCCATTACTAATACAAATGGAGGAGCTTTTGTTTCAATTCAAGCTCTTCAAAGAAACTCTCTTCAAGTCATCAAGGTCTAGCCACTGTACTCTTCTAATCTCTAGCTATAGCTTTCTTGCTTTTTCCACTTACTGTTTAAAATCTATTTTCTGCTTACCCTTTTATAACTTGAATATAATGGTATTTTTTTCTTTTCCTCCCTGTTCTCCTTGCTTGTCTTTCTTGCTTTGCTGTGCCTTTGTGAACGTGTATTCTGCTTTGCTTCTCTGTAATACAATTCAAACCCTGACAAATGCACAAGTGTGGCTGAAGAAAGAAGTGAGAGGGTAGTAGTTCCCATTACCCAAGAGGACAGCATTATTTCTAACAGTGGCTAGACTTACTGTTAGGTAGTACAACCTAGTGTGTTTTGGAGGAGTCCAGTTCCTTGTCTGTCAATTAATGTAAGCAATTGTGATCGTGGTTCATGTGCTCGTTCAGTGTTTCAGTACTCCAAGTTCATTGTTCCACAAGTTGTCCCAGTGCTCTCCTCAATAAAATGAAGAAATGTCTGTTTCCCTGTGATGGATGCAAATGAGGGAAGTGCTGCTTCCGACAGAAATTTCATAACAGTAGCAAAAATGACACAGTGAAACATTTTCTTTTTAGTAAGCTTAGGCATTCTCTTTGGCATTTCTGTACAGTTTTACTGTGTCATATATGTACAAATTGCAGTTCTGATGAGCAGTTGAGGGCATTCAGAACTCTGTTCAATATTTTCTTGTTTTCACTTAGAATCTGATTTAGATTGACTACATTGGTGTATGTCTGAATCTGCTGAAGTGAAAGTGTCATTTTCCTAATAGAGTTTTGTTCTATGGCTGCATTGCTAATGGCCTGGTTACACTGTTTCCTAGGAATGGCCTAATTAAAGGTTTGACATTGAAAAAGTGATTAAAATTTGCATGGGGAGATATTGAATTAATTAATTTTTTTCCTGCTGAGTTGATAAGTAATAACATGCACTTAGGTACTTGCTGGACAGAAGCATCTATTCAAAGGGTGGCATTTATTCCTCACTGGTTTCTTTAGCATGTGTTCAAAGTTAACCCGATACTACAAAGGATATATCCAGAATAGAGGGTGAAACCTTTATGACAGTGTCTGGCAGGATCATGCCTGTAACTCCACATGTGTATTTACTTTTGAATACACCTTTGAGATTTTAAAGAATGCTGCTTCATGAAATTTCCTGGGTGAATCACTAATGCAGGGTTAGGCTCTGGGTAGTCTTACTTGTACCAAGCAGTGCACACTTCACACAGCAGCCCCACTGAAGTGATAGACTATCAAACCCATATCAACAACGCTCCTGGAATCTGTCCTGCTGTTGGCTGGCTGAGTATGTCACTATTCCTCATGCCTAAGCTGAATTCACCAATATGTGTATTTTTAAAAGGCACTTATTTTTGCAGTAAGCATGGAATAGGCCCTTGTATAGACATAATGGCATAATTCTTCTTCCCAGTGTGACTGTATGGGCCTAAGTGAAGTTGTAGTAGTCCAAATCAGTCATTGATGTATGGAACAGACGCTGCACGAGTACTGGGGGCAACTTTCTTCCTGCTGTTCCATTGTCGGAGAACTGTTTCATCTACCTCTCCTAACATGATATACAATGTTTTCAAAAGGATTCAGACCTTCAGGCAACTTCACGCTCATCTCCAATGCTTAAAATGCATCATGTAAATCAACTCTGGGCAATTATAAGCATTGCCAGGAGCAGTGCAGGCACATGGCTGAATGCGTGGTGGGCAGCAGCAGTCTGTGCACCGAATGTCCACGGAGCTCAGCAGGGCCAGTATATCTTCTCTGCTTTAAAGCCACGTGTGTGCATGTGCAAATCTCTGTTTTTCTCTGTATTCCTTATCTCTGCTCAGGGAGGAAGGAAAGGCTCACTGCTCGTCGCCAGCTCGTGAGCAAAATAAAAGAGGAATTATCACAACTTATGTGTTAGCTGTTTCCATGTCTGTTCTCCCCAAGTGTGCCTGCAGTGCCTGGATGTAAGTAGGTGTAACAAGAATTTATGCTTTAGCATAGCAGGCTGAAGTAGAGAAGGCTCTTGTTGCTGTCTCACAAATACGCTCTGTTTTTCTGGGGAGATGATGTATTTTGAAGGACTTGAATACCAGACTTCTAGGAATGCAAAATTCGGATGTTTGAGGATCCACTAGCCAAATGAACAAAGCTGCCAAAAGAAGGGCAAGGGCTCTTCGTATTATAGAATCAGCGAGGGAAAGTCTGAGTGCACCAGAATTCTGTTGCTAATCCAAACTTCTGCTGAGTAATTCCCTACAGAAACAGAAAATCTTCCGCGTGAAGAGCTGACCCACTTCGAGCAGGGAAACTTTATATCAGAGACAAGTAACAAGTTAACAAGAATCATTCGGGAGGCAGGTTATTTAAATCTTACGAACCCAAAGCGGGAAAAGCTCTCTTGAGTGAACCAGGAAGCTCTTCAGCAGTTCCCTGCATTTCCTGCAGACAGAGTCTCTGTGCTGTCACTGGCTATCTCCATCTGACCTCTCCGTGTCCAGTTTTATTCACAGTTAACTGAAATATGCTGAACAAAACAGCACAGATCTAATTTATTCCCACACCTGTGGCCCCAGAGCTCTTTACTACAGCTGGAGATAGCCAGAGCCAGGAGAATGCTGTGTGGGTCCTTGGGCAGGGATTGAGGGAAAAAGAAAAGGCACTAAGTGCATTTTTCACTGTAGCCATGCCTGTGTTGTGGGGTTGACTGTTCTGCGTTGCTCTCTCTGCATTCATGGTGCAGAGAAATGGCCCCTGGCAGTGTCCTTGCTGCTGCAGCAGGACCGTGCAGGCCAGTGGCTCTGACCCCCTGCCTTTCTGCTGGGAAGCTGCTGTACCATAGGTTTATGAGCTACTCTGGGTGCCTTCTACTACCCCTTTCATGTGCTTTAAAGCAAAAAGAAACTGTGGTTTTGTCCTTTCCTTTCCTTTCCCTTTCCTTTCCTTTCCTTTGTGCTGGTGGTCTTTCTGGCTCGATGGACTGGCATCAGGTTTTTTGATTTGTGCATGCAAAGTACATGGAGAAAAGTCATCAATAAGCTTTTTTTTTTTTTTTTTTTTTTTTTTTTTTTTTTTTTTTTTAACAAGGCAGAGATGGAAAAGCAGTAAAAATCTCCCTGTTAAATTGGATTCTGAGCTCATTGACTGGAGTTGCTCTTCCTGGTCTATTAGGATCCAAAGGCACTGCTTGGTCAATGACAGGGTTTTTAGGACTGCTACAATGCTAATGAACAATGCCACAAACTTTTTTTTCCCTGTGCCCAAATGATCGTGGCAGTATATCTGCATGGGCAGGGTGCTAGAGAGAATTAATTCAACCCTTGGGGACAAAAATAAACAACTTTATTACACCCCAATGCAACTGAGCAACAATGCTCATTTTTTTCAGAGGCTTATTAAACTTTGATAAAGCGTAGTATACAACAGCAGGAGGATGTGCTGTGGGTATGTAATTATTGGCCTCAAATGATCTCTCTGGGCACAGCTGAGGAAAAGAAAGAAACCTGCTCAGGTGAAATACAGAGGCCAACGAAGCCTGTCCCAAAGACTCTCACAAACCGAGTATTGCGGACTGTGTGGAGCCTTCGCAGGTGTTGGGGTAAGCAGTGGTTGCAACAATTGAAGACTTGGCAAACAATCCTTTTAGCCTGGGAAGTAAATTTTAGTGGTGTGTGGCTTACATTCTTCTTGCCTGTATTCAGTAGCCATGTCTGCCTGAAAACAATGCCAATAATCCCAGCTCGACATCCACGAGGCGCTGCTTGGCTTCGGTGCCTCTCTCGCGTGTCACAGCAGAGTTTCCCCCAGAGCTGCTCCACTTCCAGCCCTCGGTGAGATGCAAGTCTAGCACAGGCTCTGGGCTGATGTTTGCTGGCTTAACACAGTCTCCCTGACCGTCTTAGTAAATGAGGAGACATGGGACTCAGGAAAGGCAACTCCTCTGAAACGAATAATGCTAAAATTGTAAATAATTCACAGCCTTTATGCAGCTCTCTGCGCACCCCACACTGTGTACACATGAAACACACCATTCCAGTAATTTCAAACATCAGTGTGGGAGCCAGCCTTGTTCAGTGTCATTCTATCAGGCAAATGTTGTACAAATTTTACACACAAAAAGTGGTGGGTTCTGTGATGCTGCTGAGAATCCATCACTGCTGCTCAGGGCCCCGTGTGCTAGGCACTAAAATAGAGAACAGCCTTGACTGGAAGAGTTTCCAGTCAAACCATGAATGTCAAATGAAATGCCATGGTAAGAGTTACACTGCCCAGCAGCCCCTTATTAGATGTATCTTGTAGATGTCCCAGGAGAAGTGGGATCTGAAGAAGAGGAAAAGCGATGTTTGCACGTGCCAAGTCTCTCTTTGCATGGCTACTGTCAGGTAGAAATGCCTGTGCAGGAGGAGGAAGCTTCTTATTGGCATGGTGCTCTCTCTGTATACACATATATGTGTGTGTAGGGGGTTTTTGTAAAATATACATATATATATTGCTGGTAGTAATTACAATGTGCGAAGGAAGAATCATAAATAATGAAGGGAGAATGAGCTTTAGGCAACCTAATTAAAAACCTACTCTCTTTATTAGTTAGCAAGGTAATCTAAGTCAACCTCTGGCTCTAAAGATTTTCACTGTACTGTGAATGAAATTAATCATCTGTTAGAGAGTATTTTCTTTAACTCTTCACCTTGGAAAAAGACTATTGGCTAGAAGTGGATTTTGGAAGAAAATTAATAGATGCAGCTGGGATTGGGGTTTGGGTTTTATTGTAATGTGGTTGTACCTTCTGGCACCCCGAACATTGCTTTCTGTGTGGGTACCTGCTGATCTGGAGTGCTTCACACTGAGTATTTGGCATCCAGGGTAAACCCTTCTCATATAAAATTCCCCTCTTGAGTCCAGTGCTTCTGATAAAACCTTCTCTCAATTTTATCTTCTCTTAACTGAAGAATTGTTTTTCTCTCAGTCTAAGGCACTATTAAGGTTTCGAACAGTTAATTTAAACTTGTGTTTTGATTGTCCCTGTCTGGGAAATGTGGAAAAAGAAGAGAGCAGTAATTTTCTAGAAATATTAGTGCTTTTAAACATTCCAGTGCTGATAGAAGTAGATCTTCAATAAAAGTTACTGCGTGCCAACACATGTGAACTAATTGGTACAGGGATTGCAATATCTGAGATCTCTGCTGAAGTGCTGCTGGTGACTTGGATTTAGTAGGGTCTGCCTAAGACAATTTTTTGGGTCCTGTTTCTGTGATGAGGGGATGTATAAGAAAATAAGTCTCCTTTAAGACTAAGCTGACTACTTGTAAAAACAGACATCACTCTTTAAAAATCTGTGGGATTTTAGTCAAGTTTGCATCAGCTGTAAATCTGTTGCAGGGCGTTTTCTTTGTGTTCAAAGGGTTTACCATTCTGATTTTTTTTTCTTAATATTTTCATATTTTGTGAAGTTTCCAGATTAATTTGGTGAGAGAAGGGGGAGATTTGGAAGAAAAGGAGAAAGATAATTAGCCTTTATGTAACAATCAGACATGCCAAGTTATCTTGAATTATTAAACTTAATTAGTTTCATTTTTTATTCCTGCAGTCTACAAATATCTGTATTAAATGCCAGTCTAAAGTGTGGTATGTTTGATCTGGTGGGAACATGGATTTGTCAATATTCTGCAATGCCACTAATCTTCTGAATAAACCCATGATTCTGCTGTGCTGTCATATTATGAACAGTGAATGTATTTTCATACAGTGTTCGTGGAAAATAAGAGCACCTTAAAATGTACTCAGCATTGTGTGACACATCAATAGTACAGAGGAGGTTTCAATCTGTATTTCTGAAGTTATTCAGGTCTTGATTTCACAAAACCTTTTATGTGTGCAGAACATTATTCATTGCTTGCAACACCCTGTGCAAAACCTTGCCTTAGGTGGCACTTCTCCAGGCATGACCTTGCTTCTGAAAAGTGATGTTTTTCCTTGACTTATGGTTATTCCCCTCTCAGGGTGTTGGTTAAGTCTTGGTGAATAATACAGCTGCTACCTCCTGTGGAGAAAATACTTCCTCTCATTTTTACTGTGCGTGTGATGATTTGGTCCCTGCCCCATGTTAACTGTGCTCCTGAAACAGAAAAAAGGAGGAAACACTTTTAGCTCTACTGGGGGAGGAATAGCCTGAGCAGAGAGAAAACGACTGGCACAGAGCTTGTCAGTTTGTGGGAGGGAGGATTTTTACCTCTAAAAAGCTGGTCTCAGCAAAGGGGGGAGATGTCAGGTAGCAATGGAAATCAAACCCTGGCTGCAGAGCCTCCAGCCATTCCATGCCAGCGGCTGCCAGCTGCAGATCCCTTGCAGACAGATGGTCACAGGCACCAGGCCTAAGGCAGCAGCACCAGCTGGTCAGTCTGCAAGTCCCCTGTGAGTTCAAGGTCCTGCTAATGACCCTCTGCAAAGAAAGCTTTCTTTTAGGCAGAATAGAACAGGGGTGGAAATCATTTGGTGTACAGTAGGAATAGATTTTTGGCATATGTTTTTTTATGTGGTTTTGTACATACCAGCTTTTAAAGAGAAGACTTTTCAGAATAGTAGGTGCTTCTTGCCAGTACTCACTTTCCAGATAATTATTTACAGAATGCCATAAACCACCTCCAAAGTCAGAGGAACAGCAAGTGCAGGAGTGCTGGCTAGAAAGGCAGAACTGTACTGAAGTAGGCCCAACTCAGTAACTTAAAAATTCATAGAAGCCCCAGCTATCTAATTTTGCAAAGAACAGAATCTCCTAGTTCAGCTGACATTTCAGTACTTTATCTTCATTTTGTGTCTCAGGTGAGATTTTTATAAATTTCACAAAACAGGGACTTGATTCAGCTTCTTTGTTCTGACCAAATCCAAGATAAAATAATGTTAAAAAGTCTTGGATCCATTCTACATGTTAATTGGTAGTCATGGTTGATTAAAAAAGGAAGGGTGATAAAAATTTCTCTAAATTGTGGGCCTGTCCCTGGCCGTGTGAACTGATCATCCTGTTTACTGTTAACATCTCTTTTTGGCAAGATGGCATGCACCATATCTTCATTGTATTCCAGCTGCAAATTAATCTGTGGCAAAATAAATAATTAGTCTTGTATATTATTAAAGGCAGTGAAAAAACAAGGAAGCAATTTCCATTCTAATGACAGTTCTAGCTAGAAGAGAATAGTCAAAATAATGGAAAAGGACGTGAATTTTGCCATAATTTTGTTAGAAATTTGAACTGGGAAGAGGGAGTGGGACATAGAAGGGGAAAGAATATAATGAAATGAATGATGGAGTTTTGCCACTCTGGTTTTTCACCACAGTTCATACCTGCAGCCCTGACTGAGTGGTGATTTACAGCTTATCAGCTGGATTTTGAATTCCTCTCACATTCCAGGGATTTCAGTATTCCCACACGACTGCACTGCATTAGTGCTCTAATAATGCTGCTGTTTGCTATTACTTACCCTCCTGCACTGTTTCAGTGATGTGAAAGATTTTGGTTCAGACTGTAACTGGTCATCCTTTTTAATTATCCAGTAGGGATGGTGTATATTTCCCTATTGGTTTTGTTTTCTTACCCTGTATTGAAATGTTCCCAAAGGTTATCAACAGAATGCTTAGTGAGAGATTTTGCCTTTTAAAGACAACAGAGAGAATGAAAGGATGAATGGGCAACAGTAGCATCCTAAAGCAGTGAGAGCTGCATAATTTATTACTATTTCTCTCTCCTGAGGCATTGGTTCCATGTTACAAAC
Source organism: Corvus hawaiiensis (assembly GCF_020740725.1). Taxonomy (NCBI): domain Eukaryota; kingdom Metazoa; phylum Chordata; class Aves; order Passeriformes; family Corvidae; genus Corvus; species Corvus hawaiiensis. The sequence continues at coordinate 1,563,158 of NC_063228.1, forward strand.
AAAGCCTGTCTGTCCAGGACACAATGTTGAAGACCAGGGCTTTGGGGATGTTTTCCAAGTTCTGCACACAAACCCGTGTCTGCCCTGCCAGTGTATCACAGGTAGACTGTACTGCCATATTGGACTAGTCTTAAATATTTATTGGCATTTTTAGGTCAGCAGTAACCTAGTTAGAATAGTGACACTTTAAGTTATCAGTAACTTTGGTACTGGCAGCATGCAAGAGCAGAGTGAGCATGGTGCTTTGATCTGGAGCACCAGCCTGTCTGCAGGCTCCTCTATGCGTTCCTAAGTTAATTACTCTAAAAGGTTGTGTCTGTTCCTTCCTGCTCTCATGAGCTAATGACCCTCTGAAATTAAAACTTTCATGTTTACACCTTTTGGATAACTGTGTTCTCTTTGGGAACCTGGACTTTACAAAGAATGGCCTTGCATGGACTTACTGTAGGTCCCATATATATAAAACATATATTGCCATAAAGGTCTATTTAGGAATGAATCATGTGTATTAAAAACCTGTTTCCTTAAATGGTCTTCTAATTCATATGCATACATGGATTTGTGCTACCATCTTTTGTAAGGCATAAGATGCTTCTCCTGAGGAGGTTAGAGAGGGGAAGATAAGAATATGTGCAATTGAGAGTCAATGGTATGAGTGGCCCAGGTGGGAGGGTGTCCTTAATACACAGAATAAGGCACAAAGATGATCTTGCAAGGGATCTATTGATATGAACTGCAGCGGGGAGACACAACAGGAAAATCTGAAGCAACAGCCAAAACTTTGCAGTCAGCACAGAAGGCTTTAAGGAAAGTAACTTCTAATGAATCTCAGAGCTAAATCACTGAGAATTATACTGAAAACTTATCCCAAGGGTTTAATTGCATCTTGACAAGGAACAAAATCCTGTTATAAAACCAGCTGCATTTAATAGTAATTATCATACTTTTGTCTATCATGGTATGTGATAAAATATCCTGAGTCCTTCATCAAAACTGGGCATGATCCAGGTTGGTGCTAACAGGCAGCTCCTGCTTGCTCTGAAATAGTCCCAAACTCCTTGGTGCTAATGCTAGACTGGTGTTAGGACTGGTGTGAAAAAGCTGCTTACACCAGCTAGCTCTGAACATCTTTATGTTAAAGTTAGATCACAAATGCCCACTTCTGAATGCTTCTGAGTGCCTGTAATACAAATTGATTTAATTTAGGGTTTGATTTTTATTTATTTATTTCCCACTGGAAACTGGATCTCTGTACTCAGCAGATGCTCAGCTTCTGTCAGGAACTGAACTCTAATTAATTTTCTGTATGTATTCTCTGAGTGGTTTTCCAATGTGGATGAAGCTCTTGAATTTAAAAACACTTGTAAGATCAAAATATCTGAAAATGTGCTTTTTGAAAATCAGTTATTATATGAATCAGCACTAAGCTGAAAATAAAATTAGATTTTTCAAGAAAAAAAGATCTGCAGTCATTTGCCAGATTTATGTTCCTTCACAAATCTAGACAGAAAGTCAGATATTGGTAAACTGGGTATAACACTACCTAAATCCAGTAAAGAGTTAGATAGCCAGTAAACACACATAATCTGCAGAAAGAAAACTTGTTAATCTTCTGTTTCGACCTCAGATTTTAAAAAAAAGTCTCAATTCCTTCAAAACATTGGGGAAATTTATTGGAGAAAATTAATACAGGGAACATCCTGGAATATCGCCAGGTATTTGTGGGGCCGAGTTCTGCCATCCAGCAGGGCTGTGTCCTGGCTGTTACTCCTCTGGGATCAGCTTAGTGTAAATGTCTGTAAAGAGCTTTCACCAAGGCTCCAGTTGCTCGTACTTAATTTGAAGTCCAAGCAGAAGCAGAAGGCTCTCCAAGCCCCCAAAGCACCCTGGAGTCAGAGTGCTCACTGCTACATTAAGCACAGTTTTGGGGTCTCCTGTTCCTGTTTACTTAACAGAGACCATTCAAAAGCAGGAGGTTTTATTTTGGATTGATCAGTGTGTCCTGGGTAGGTGAAATACAGACTTTGTAAAATGTTTAGCAAAGGAAATGTAGCACTTGGCACCTCACCCTAGCTGACACAGGAAGCCAGATAAAATGCAGAGCAAGTAGGAGCTTTTGCTACACTTGTGAATAAAAGCACAAGTGTAGTGGGAATGAACTCAACCCATGAAAGCAGACCCTCTCAAAAAGTCATCCAAGTGTCAAAAAAAGAAAAAAAAATCCAAGGGCTGCAGTTTTTCTTGCATACTTGATTTGCTGTCCTTTGCTGGGGGAAAAACCACTGAAGGAGAACAGGCTGTGGGGGAAACAGACTGGCAAAGAGGGTGAGTCCTCCTACTGTAGTCTGATAATGTTTTCCTGTCTTATTAGAGGTGATGAGCTCCTATGAGACACGAACAACTACGAGAGAAGATTTTTGGCAGGGGACAGAGAGGAGAGTCCTGGTGCAGAGCAGGGGCAAGTACTGAATGCTATCTATGCACTGAGCTCAGGAATCAGAGCATGCACCATCTTTTTGTTGAAGTGCTAAACAGATCTCCACCATTTCTTATTTGACAAAGCACGTTAACACACTGCTTCGTTTCAGATGATGCAAATGGAATGATAAATGATGATTTCAGTCAACTGACTGGCTGGTGTGAGAGAGTGGCTGTATTATTCTCCAGTGCTGTGCAGTGATTTTCTGTGTCTCTATTATGTAGGTCCCTATATAACTCCCTACTAGCAATTAATTTATCTTCTTTCTTCATTTTAAAAGCAGTTTGAAATAGCAAAGAAGGTGTGTATTCTGAACCATATGTGATTTTTAAAGTCAGGCAACAGCTTTTAAATCTACTGTATTAAGATTTGTATTTTGAAGAGATGCTGCTGTTAGCCATGGAGTTGTTCTTTGTTATAGCCCTTCACAGTCAACAGATGAAGTCAGATTTCTGTGACTGGCAGTTGTGAGGCCCCTAGAAATGTGCCTGAGGTAGCTATCTGCAGCTGGTGCTGTTTAGGATGGGAAGCAGGGAATGCCATTGGGAAAGTGGCAACAAAGAGGGAGCAAAATTCCCACCTAACTTCTGTATTCCAGTCTTCATTAAATATATTAGGTACCATTCCTGTGGAGGAATTTGCAAACAATGAGCAGATAAGTTCCTTTGACTCATAAATCCAAAATCAAAATAACTGTGAACAACATTTGAAGTAGAGGTAAATATTAAATTAGATGTGGGGACGTTACAACATCTGAGCTTCATTTAGACCTTCAAACTGACCTGTTGGCTTAGAAAAAGAAAAGCACGGTTTTCATACTGAAGTAATGAAAGAAATGTTTAGTATTTCATAGGAAGTATACCCATTTATTTATGGAGAAAGTGATTTTCTCTAATGACTTCTTAGAGAAGAGCCTCCTACAATACTTCAGTAAACTTAGTTTATTCACAAAAGGCTAAGGACTCAACACGTTTCTGATACAATATTAAAGCCTGAGCTCACCCAGCAAAGAGAGGCTTGTTCAGTCAGTTGGAAAGATGTTCTTAAAGTAGGTAATTCAATACAATATAAGCAGGGATGGGGACAAGGAAGCCATTTACTATAATGACATTGACTGCCTTAAGAATTAAAATCAGAGGAGAGGGTTTAAAGCAGTGCAGATATTAACAGACGGCTGAAGAGCAGCTGTGACCAAGAGCACATCCCAATTTGTTGGTGTGGTCTGACCAGTAGCAGAGACTGCAGCTGTGCAGTCGGTGCCTTTTTCCTCCAGTCTGATGCTGGCTGATGACCTGCAGGATGGTAATTAATATCTAGCTGTTATTAGCAAGGTTTGCATTAAACGCGGGAAAAGAAATGTAGGTGTTAATTTAAAAGGGAAAAAAAAGGCCCAGCAGTTTTTAAACTGCCCCAAATTTTCCTGAAATCAGCAGGCGTGTACCCCTTATCTTAAAAGGCTTAGCCTGGATCTGTAAAGTTGCCAACAAGACAAAAATAATGTCCTCTCCCCTTAGCCCCCATTTCAGTTGCTCCCAAGGCTGTCTGGAAAGATGCTGCATTTAGCAAACATGTCTGGGAGCAGGAGGATGTTTCTGTGCCCACAAAGCACGGAGGTGCTGGCACAGGAGGGAGCAGTGCCACAGAGCTCACAGTGCTGGAGGTGAGCTGAGGTGAGCCCAGCCTTCCCCGTGCCCTGGCAGGACCGGCTGATGTTTTATCCATTGACAAAGTCTTCACGTCACCACAGAGACTCGTGGCCTGTGTACAGTTTTCCTGGAGCTGCTCTGGGTGGGATACAAAGCTTGCTGTGAACCTGGCAGTGTGGCAAAACAGCTGTCACCTGTGAGAATCTGACAGTCCTAACTGCTAAAGTATCTTTTGAAATTGCCTTTGTAATTGCCCTGTTGTTGCATTGAACAGATGTGCAGATTAGAACTGCTGAAAAATCTCTTAAATAAGGTCAAAACACGCACAACCAAAGAAATGGGTTTAAGACCACTGAGACAATCTTTAAAAACGTGGTAAAATTAGTTTTGAGCCTGATTCTTCACTGGTGTAGAGGCAGCACTCTGCTGATTGCAATGGAGCTGGCCCAGGTTTCATTCATACAAATCCAGACCCTGGTGCTTTAATGCAGCCTTGCTCTGACCCGCTAAGTATCACCTCTGTGAGTGTGCCTGCAGCAAGTCGTGCAAGAGCTGTGCCACAGTCCAGGCTCTGTGTGTTCAGCATCAGGTTGTGAGCTTTCATGGGAGAGCTGCTCATGTGAGGATTTGGGTATGATTTCCACTACCCTGGAAAGAGATCTTTATTTTTTAAGTAGGGAAGGAGGTGGTTAGTGAAGCACTTCTAGAAGTGAGTAAGGTTGGTTATTGGGATGATGTTCTGCCTCCACCCTGCAAGGAAAAGCTGTCTGGGGTTGGTGGCAATGGGAATGAGTCAGCCGTGTTGCATCACATCACCCAGCTGCTCTGAGAGAGGGAAAACATGTGAGGAGGTTTTGTATATTGAGTTTCAGTACATGCTTGCAGCACTGCACAATTTATAGCATTTTCCTTCCTCTAAACATACCCTCAAAGATGTGTATCTTCTACATAGGAAGATTACCACACAATCTGTTATAAGACCATGTATCTTTAAAGTGTCATATCTACAACATCTCAGGGTGTAAAACTGTTCTCTATTTTGGACCACCCTTTGCTACTCAAAATGGACAAGTTAGCAGCTTGACAAAGAGAAGCTTTGGGGTTTTTGGTTTTATGAACTCGCTGCCCAACACCTCACATGAAGCTGTTAATTTCTTTGGTCATAAAACAAAGACTGAGGTGTAAAATGGCTTCTGGGCAGGTGTTGTGTGTAATGGAATCTTAGTTTATGGATTTGTTCTTGGCTCATTATTCAAGGCTTGAATCTGATTCCTCAGATGTGGAAAATGTTCAGTGTCCCTCTTAAGACCAGTGAAGGGTGACTTTCACATGACAGAGGATGTGATTACTGTCTGCTCGCCCCATCCACAGTTTTGTTATTTTGCAAACACGTTCTTGCTTTCTAATTTCTGTTCCCCCTCAACCTGTAGCATGAAAATCCATGATCTATTGTTTTTGATGCCTACTGTGCTCTGTAAACAGTGGTGGGAGGCAGAGTAGATGTGACCTTTCCAGGCTGCTAAGTAACTCTGTATGTCGCAGTATCCTGGAAACTTTAAAATGCTTCTAAATGTGAAGATCACAGCTCATTCACATCTCTAATGAGAGTGGGAGGTTTTCTGTCTTACTGTAATTGTTTTGGTCCTCTGCCTGCAAGCTGGGTTACAGCAGGTGGCTGAAACACAAGGAAGCAGCCTGAGAAAATAAGCAGCAGTGAGTGGTTCTGACAGGTTTGGTCCATCACAAAACCACTGGACCAAAGCTCCTTCAAGTCACACCACGCTGTCTTTGTGTGTTCTTGGGCTTCCCTTAGTTTGAGTGGGCTGCAGGAGGGCACTTCCTTGGAGTCTCCAGCACGTTTCTGAGCCCAGTGTCAGTCTGTTATCTCCTCCATATGGAGGTGGCTTCTGGGATGAGTGCCTCGTAGCCTGGCTTTGTGGATGCTCCTTCTCCCAGCACTGATTTCCCAGTCCCGTTGGATTTATAGTTCACCTCTCAAGGAACAGGTGTGCAAATCAGGCAAGGCTTTTAAGACTGTGCATTTTATGCAATTTAAGACAGCTGTGCATTCAGCACTGTGAACAGAGGGCATTGGAAAGGAAAAGGGTTAAAATGAAGGTGTTTTGAGACCCATTCCTACGGTCTGCTGAGGGCCTGGATGAGGCATCAAACACTGCTTTTACTTCTACTGACCAGGAGCCACTCGAGCACAGAAATGGCTTCTGCCCTGAGTTCAGTATCAGTTTCTCTTCTCTGCCCAGTCCTCCTCACCCCTTAACGCAGTGTGCTATCAGTGTCCCAGACCAAACAAAACCTCTGTGGGCAGCTTTGGATCTGCAAAAGGAGTAGTGGCATGTCTGTGGAAACATCTGAATTTCTGGTTGCCTGCCAGTGCATTTCTGCAAATGGCTGATATTCAGCTTCAGAGCACATAAAAAATTTAAAGAATCACTACATGCTAAGTTAAAAAAAAAAACACAATGGAGTCCTGTTCACTCAGGGAAATTATTGAAGCAGTAAAGAATAATGTGTTTGCAGATGAGGCTCCAGAACAAGCAGCGCAGAGCAAATCAATAATGTCATACTTCTTGCCAGATTCAAAATACTTGTGGAAATAGCTATGGAGTGAGAGGGGAAAAGGTTTGTTCCAATCAATCATTCTTGTATAATGCAATATCACAGACCAAAATAACTCACTTGCTAGGGACTTTAAGAGCTTGAAAAGCATTTAATCAAAAATGTTCAGGCATTGTTTATCCTGAAGATTCATTATAAAGGGAATATGTGGTGGATACAGGGCAGGCAGGCTGAACCAGCAAGGCTTGCATCAGGTCCTGCACACTTTCCTTGCACATCCTCATGCAAAAAGCTGGGAGCCTGACTTTTTGTTCAGAGCATCTCACTGCATGATCAGCCTGTGAACACCAGTGAAACGGGGAGAAATGCCCAGCTGGGGTGCACTGGCTGGGAGGACCTTGCTTGGTGTTGTAGTGTTTGTAATGCAACATTGCACTGGAGTCCAGCTGGGACTCTTCCTCTGCTCTCTGCCAGCTGCTAGAGGTGCTCAGGGCTAGGTGGCCCTGTCTTGGGTAATTTACAGTTTAGGCAGCAAGTGTATGCTTGGAGTAGGTGACAGCTGTAATGAAATTAAATGCCCTGCTCAGGAAACTTGTAGTGGAACTGAGAACTAAAAACAGAGCTCCTGAATCTGAGTCTCCTTTAGAGACAGCTGACAAACAAATTTCGGATTAGCATTTTTCCCTGGATATTGGTGTGATTGAAAGCAGCTGAGGTTAATGTGTTTAGGGTCAGAAGAACATTTCAAAGTGATAATTCATGATACAATAAACAGAGAGAAATACCAGGGCTGTGCCCATAGGAAGGCCCAGGGAGTGGCTCAGGAGAGACCTTGCAGATGCACAGGAGCAGCAGACAATGCTCTGAAATTAGGGCTGGTTTGTTTAAATGATACCTGTTTTGAACCTGTCCATGGAATGTCAATTCACCAGGTGTGAGGTAAAACTCGCTTTCGTAGTTTTCCTGTTCGTTTAAATAAATTCTTTATTTAAAAAAAAAAAGAGAAACATGGTAACATGACCTTTGTCTTCCACTGTACCTAATGATGTAACAGAAATGATGATTTCTGTAGTACATACACTCCCTAAAGCAACCTGTATTGATCTAGAGGACATGACAATTTCCCTCTTTTTTGATGTCAGTGTTTTATTGATGAAAAGGCAGCAATTCTAATTTCATCAAATTCTCATGTTTTGAAATACAGGTTAATCCTGATGTGGAGCAATATGGACCCATTTTTTTTTAATGTGAATATAGAATTGCCATAATTCATATTTTCAGAACGAAGGTCCACTGTTCTGTTGGACACCCAGATCCATGTGGTCTCTCACTTGCCCTCTAACCCACACACAGAGGTTCACCTACTTAGGTCATTTTTCATCCCAGATATCCCTGACTTGGTCAGAACAGGGAACTGAAATGATGCCTCCCTTCATCCTATGATACAGCCACCTCACTCTGTATTTATTTTTTCAGAAAGAAAACCTCAGACCAATTCTTTGCCACAAAATACTTAATAAAGAGCATACTTCTGCAAGATCCAATTAAACAGAAATCTTTGACGACAGTAGTCAGACTGTCTTGCTGTTCTCTTGAAGGTCATCTAAAGGCTTGAAGCACTCCGGGTTTTGGAATGAAAACTGTCATCTTTATTCATTTTGAGTAATAGTGGAAGGAACTAGAATTATAAATTGAGATTCAGTTCTTCCTCCTTCAGCTACTGAATCAAAAAAAAGTTGTATAGAATGAGATCCATCTTCTGATTACTCAGAACAGTATTTTCAGTCTCTCATAAGGTGGGTCAAACAATGCCCAGAAAGTTTCCCCTCCTTCACTTAGGCCATTAGAGAATTAAATTGATTGCATCATTTTCAGCATCATTTCACAACAGTCAATAGTCCATCTTCCAAATTGCATCAGTGCCTCGTACCATAATACCCATATGGAAAACGGAGCAGCTGCCCCTTCCTGATACACAAGGCATTTAAAATTCTCCCACAGAAAATTATTCAAACAAGACAGTAAAATGGCAGCAATTTGCCTTCTCTTTTCTCCTGCAAATAGATTGTTCTGTAAGAGTAAAAATTATTTGCTGTTGTTCTTTTTTCTTCCCCTGCGTGCCTAAATTCAGCATTATGTAAAGAAGTTTAGATAAAAGAGGACAGACATAGTAGCTGTGCTGTAATGGCCAGAGGCATTAACTGAATAAAGCAAAGTCAAGAAGTCAGCTTGGGGGCTGGGAGGAATCAATTCTGACAATATGCCCTCTGTCGAACTGTGTGCCTTCTTACCTGGAGGTTTATTTAGTGGTGGAAGGGGGAAGGACAGCCAGCCTGGCTGGTGTGTGCCTTGGGAATGAAGCAGGAAAGGCAGGAGCAGCTGGGAAATGGTTTCATGCTTCTGGAGGGTTTTTTCCTCCCAGGCTATGGTGCTTTTTAAATCGCTGCTTCGCAAAGGCCAAGTGCTGTGTTGAGGTAACAAGCTGGAGTCTGGATCACAGGGCATTCCAGTTGCTTGGCCCACAGCTCTGTCCTGCAGCCCTGAAAGTATTGCTGCAGCACTTGGTGCAAACAGCTCAGAGTAACCCCCTTCTGCTGAGGCTTTTCTGCTGGCTTATGGCTTGAGGGACTCCTGAGCTGGGAATTTTCCTTTCCAAGTAGATCTACAGGATTTTCCAAAGCAGTGCAGAAGAAAATGTGTTCACGTCTGCTGGCTGAAGATGAGATGATGCCTATGGTGAGGTGAAACTGCTAGCAGTGTGTTTATCTGCTGAGATGTGATTGACAGGATTTTTAAGAGAAGTAGGGAACAAATGCAAAAATTCACAGCTTGTGGTTCTGCTTTCAGTATTTCTTCCATGTTAACCTTCAGAAGTCTTGAAGAGTGTGTGGCAGACTTTATCTGTTCTGTTTGGTTCCTTTTGCTTTTCTCTTTCCCCCCAAGAGAAATGCTAGCATTTGTTTCTTTTTTTTTCTGTAGCAAGACAGAATGTTAGAGATGCATGAAAGAGCTGAGCAACCGTAGTTTATATCTCACTTTGATTTGCTGCTGTGGTATTACAGGAACACCTGGTACAGCATTACAGAAATCTGCCCAACATCACCCATCTTGCTTGGAAGCACGGCTTGGTGGCAGGCTGGCAAAGTGAGAAACAGTTCTTCCTTTTTCATGCCTGATGAAGATGTGTTGAGGCACTGGGGACCATCTGTTTGTTCAGGTGTAAGTTATTCAGATCTCCAACCCACCTTGGGCAATGACTTGGTCAGGCACAGTTTGGGTGGGAATAGCAAAGCTGTATCTGTGGGTTTTCTGTTTGCTGTGACCAGAGCCTGAATGCCTCACTGGGCACTACTGATGGTGTGCTAATTCCATGAGCCTCCTGCTCCTGGGCTCTTGTTTCACATTTTAAAAGTTACCTGGGCTGTGTTCTGTGTGCTGCTGAGGTCTGATTGTGGACAGGGGCAGAAACAAATTGGAAAGTGTAAACGATGTGACATCCTGCAAAGAACTGCTGTGACCTCAACAAGGGTCTTCATGGCTTTCCAGGTGAATTTATCTACTCCTCCAAACTAAACAGTGTGAGATTATCTGTCATGCTCAGCTTCCCTAAGAAGCAGGTGGAGAGATTATATCATGTATCACTGTCAGCAGCGTCATGCCCCAAAGAAGGTGAAAGCTTTGCATCTTCTTGCTGATATTATCAGCCTTTACCTTAACATCAGAACTACCATTATTTCCTCAAAAATGTATTTGTATTGACCAGCAGAGACATCTACCATTTGCAGACCTACATATTCAAATACAATTTCCTTCATTTTGTTACTTTACTCCAAGTGGCACTTCCCTTTCATAGCATTCCCACCGTCTGTTTCAGAAATTATAAGCTGTAGACTGCTTGCTCCAGGAGGTGTTCTCTGAAAATTGGCAGCTTTGCATCTCTGTAAATCTTCTGCCAATTTGCAGAGTTCATGTGGTTCTTCCTTTAGGCATTTTTATGTTGTAGTTCATCCTTTAACAGCTTCTTTATATTTAAGAACACACAAAGGCACACCCTTGCAGGGAGTTTGTCATCTTAACTCAGAAAAGCATTGCAGCCAAAGTTACTACTGATAAAGGACTGTCAATAGATGCTCTTATTTCTGTCATACTCCTGTTATATTCCTTCCTTGCAATGGGATTGTTTCAATACTGTTGTTGTTATGTATTGCTCTTTCTTCTTGGACTCAGTTTTGGCAGGGAAATGCTGACTGTACAGTGCCTATGTAACACATATGGCAGATGCAGCCAGTGCTTGGGAATGTGATAACAAACACTTTGTTTCAGAGCACGGGAATTATATTTTTATAAGTTATTCTGAAAATTAATGGATTTATAGATCTGCTACACAATTCAGTAACAGAAGTTTGTGCTGGAGGTGTTGACCTGAACACCAGTTTGAATTTCTGTGTGGCTTTCTCAGCTGCTCTTTAACTTTTGCAATGATGGAACAGCTCCCTGGGGCCAAACGCTGTTTGCTCTCTTGTCCCTCATCCTAAAAGTCACAAGGGCTGCTCAGAACTCAGAGTAGAAACAGTGATGAAAAATGTGCTTGCTTTCCCAAAGCTGGAAAACTCTCTGTCCCCCTGTTGCCATGGTAACACCTCCATCCACATTCCTTCATCACTGCTCCCTATTACCTTTCTCTACCACTGTCTCGAAGCAATCATTGTCTTTTCCTATCCCTGTGCTGAAGCAAGGAGAAAAAAAATGTAGAAACTGAAGGAGCAGCCATAAGCACAGAGCTGCAGGTTCATTCTGGATATAAAACCACCAAAGTGATTAGCCCTGAGGACAGGATAGCCAGAAAATGAAGAGCAAATTGTTGATTTGAAGGTGCAGCTCTGATTCTCCTCAAGTAATACATTGCATAACTTGTGTGTTGATGGTCTACAGGTCTTTCTGGGGCACAGCTGCTCCTACTCGTGTCCCTGAAATTTGGGGTTGTTTAGGAAAGTGGTTGTCTGGGATTTCTCTGCCTGGGTTATGGCTGACCACCTGGCCAAGTTAAAGGGTTTGTGACAGAAAGCAGCTCAGCTCAAGACTGTACAGACTATTGTGTAGAGAGTTAAGATGAAATGCCACTTCCCAGAGGTCCTATTCCTCAAAGTGATGCCCAATAATTCCGTTGAAATAGGCTCGGCCTGTGTGGTTGAAGCTTCACTTTGTATCAGGTGACCTGCCTGGCAAACTGTCTTTGTAGGTACTATTTATGCCACCCAAATTAGTGTCTGTGTGCTAGTTCCAAGTGAAATGAATTTTACAGGGGGTATGATCCTCTTCATACAGGTCTGTACCTCTGCTTTAGTGTAGCTGACTGGAAGTGAAGTGGTTTTGGCATGCTCTAAACCTACGTGGCCCATGCAAGTAAAGTGTGAGCTGTGTCTTATTTTGATGCAAAGATTATCCCACGTAATTACAAAGTTCTGTACGGTTACCTGTGTTTAATTAGAAGCACTGAACATTATCTGTTGCAAAGTGGATAATTACAGTACTTCTAACTAAAACCCACTTGTTGGTGTCTTCTGGAATGAGAATGAGGGCTGTTCTCCCATTCCTGAGATGAACATTTTACCTCTCACGGCTTGAGTCAAGGCTAGTGCCATCATGGGATGTCATAATCTCTCAGCTGTACTCAGTGTTTATCCTGACAATGCTGTACTTGGGAAATAACCCAGCACAGCCTGGTGTAACATATCCACAGTGCATACTGCACAGTTTTAATGGAAACTTCATGATCAGAAAAATTTCAGGGAACTGGTTTTATATCCTATTGACAATTTTCACTTTAAGTTTAGCTGAAATGTTCTCCACTGTCTGGCTCTTTTCTGGGGTTCAATAAAACTGCACTAAAACTGTTTCCCCGAAGTAGAGGCTTTCTAAATCAAGCCAAAATAATTCCATAGTGGAATCCAGAGGCTCTTCTCAGCAGTGGTCGAGGGAGGCTTGCACTGATAGTTGGTCCTGTATGTGTGAGGTGTCTGAGGCGCAGCAGGGCTGTATTTGGGACTGGATGCTGAAGTAGCCAGCAGCAGAGCTTCTCCCCTCTTGTAAAACCAGTTCTTCGTTTTCTTCTTCAGTTCTTCATACTTATATGCACCTCCTCTCATGACCTTTACTTGTCCTGTCCTACCTACCACTTTCAAGTTTCCTTCCTGTGCGAGTCCCGTATTTAGTCGGTGGCTTGGTCTCTCACCAGACCCATGGCACATCTTCATTCCACAAATATTCCTCACCTTTCTTACTCCCTGCCCTTCCCTCTGTATCTATTGTGGCACTAGCAGAACACAGGAGGGAAGAAGGGATGCGACACGATGAAGATAAGAGATTGTGTTGTTTGTTATCTGCTGGAGTATGGTGTAGTGTATGCAGAGAAGTGTGATCCACAGAAGGAATAACATGCACAGAGCATTTCGTGTTGTCCTCCAAAAGATTCCTGCTGAGAACCCATAGGATAGAAAGGCCAGCAGAAATTTTAATCAGATTCATTCTCTTCTCTCTGGAAGCAAATGGATTGGTAGCATTAAGCTTTGAGAAACGCTGAGTTCCCTTGAATGAGATGTTCATTGTGTTTTGCTCCAAAGCCTCATCCTACTCCTAATGTTATATTGAGTCTGCTAAATATAGATAATTTTTCTGATATTCAGACATGAAGAGAAGGTAATTAGTGGTGTTTGTGTACAAAAAAAAGCTGATTTGTGCAGGGAAACACAAACTCTGCCTCCCTCATTTCCAAGACAGGGAGCAAGTGTAAATCTGTAACATACCCTTTTTCCCTCTTGCCTCCTCAGAGAGAGGGAAAAGCAGAAGAAACCTGGCTTCTGTAATCAAAACTGTAGTCAGAGAAACTGGAAGGGTTGATCCAACACAGCAACTTGAGCAATTTTTAATTAAGTGTGTTCAGTGATCAGTCATGTTCATGAGCAAATAAAAATTAGAATTAGGAAAATATAAATCAAATTAAGTTTAAATAATTATTTGATCCTCAGTGTGTATCCATCGGTTTAGCTCCATGAGTTGAAGCACATGTGTCTGATCCTGTTGCTGTTGTCATCAAATTCTAGAACAGGAAATTAAAATCAACAATTCAATAACAAGAAAAAGAAGCGACACCAAGAACCCCTGCTACTCCTGAAAACTTCAAAAGTCTGCAGAAGTTTCTCATATGTAGAGAAAACTGCAACTCTGGCATAAAGTGGACCTCAGCTCTTTGCACCTATTTATCTTTTAAGCTAAACCTGTCCCAGCACTTCCTAAATCTCAGTGGGGCCAGATGAGAATTCTGACTCTATTAAAGTAAGGAGGTCGTGTCACTTTTCATCCGACTGTATTTTAGGGTATTTTGAACTTCATGCTTAAAAAATTTCAGTAACAAAATGCAGATCCTACAAAATTCAGGACTGTGAAGATACTTTTCCATATTTTAGATTTCTTTTTGGAATGGGTTCAGGAGGAGAATTCTCTGCAGTTGCACGGCCTTGGTGCAGCGTGGTGACCACAGTGTGAAGTGCCTGAGAAGCTGCCACAGTGCAAGTCAGGGTGGCTGGGCACTGGAGAAGGCTGCCCAGGGAGGAGGTCTGGGCTCCAAGGCTGGCAGAGTTCAGGCTGTGTTTGGACAATGCTCTCAGGCACAGGGTGGCATTCTTGGGACTGTCCTGTGCAGGGCCAGGAGTTGAACTGGTGATCCTTGTGGGTTCCTTCCAATGCAGCATATTCTATGATTCGAAGGAAAATACAGTGAACAACAGGATTAATAGTGTTTATGTAAACTTGTAAAGGTTTTATTTGTAATCAAAGTTCAAACTCTGTCAGTCAGTTAATTGTTTGGGAACAAATTCTCACGTTTTTTGACCTGGCTTTGGAAAATGCAGAGAGAGGGAAATCAGCTGTAACTTTGCTGCCTGTATTTGGTTTTTCTCCACCTACAAAGAGTTAGTTTGTACGGAAGTGAGCCTTGGTCACCTGTAACATACTCTGCACTGGTGTCAGTACGTGACTGTCTTTGAAAATCAGCCTGTCTGTAAGCACAGTGCATCGTCCTTCGAGTACAACAGGGCTAAAGGAAGAAGGGACAGGATGCCGGAGCCAGGATGCTAAACAAGTATTAGAGGAAATAGTGGTAATGAAAATACAGTAAAGAAGAACCAGGCAGATCTTGGAAGTCATCCAAAATACGAACATCTTGGAGGAATAAGCCAGTGGGATACTAAAAAGAGCAAAATCTAAACCATGCCTAGTGGCTGGTTTGGTAGGATCTGGAAGCTCTCCAGGGATATCAGCCTTGCTGTGAATTTGTTTTGTCAGGACCCTAGCTCAGTGCAGATGGCTGAACTGTGTCTTCTCTGCAAACACCACGGAGTCATTCTTTGAACTGCAGCCTGGTCTCAGGACAGCCACAGCAGTGCTGCGCTTGCAGCTTCTCTGTGCACTATTAGCATGGTAGCTCTGTTGTCGTGATGTGTTTCCACGTGAGGAATTCAATTTGACCAATGTTCCAATTGGCTGGCATGTCCCATAACAGATTTTGATGTTGTTCCAGTCAGCTGTTTCAAACCTGTAGAAAGGGGCAAAATATTTTGATACTTTTGAAAAAGACATTGCTGTGATTTTATGCATTAACATACAGTTACAACTTGGGCATGGTATGGCTTTGGACTGAAATCAAGATATTTTCAGCTTTACTTTCCAGATTGAACTTTTTTCTTGGTTTCAGATCTGTCAGACCAGCTTGGCCAAAGTTGCACCTGTTCTAAATAGCTTGATGTCGGCGTTAATTAGGTGCAAGTCCCTGGTTAATTGTGTTGTTTGAAGCTGCCCTGGTGCTCCAGATGCCCCAGCACTCTGCTGGTCTTTCTGGCCGCCCCAGAGCTGCGTGTGTGTGTTACAAACAGGTGCGAAGGATCTGGGAGATCTTCATTCCCTCCCTCCATGGGGGCACACGGACGTGCCTCTGACACCCATGGCGTGGCCCAGGCGGTGTTTTCTCTCCCAGACACGCCGTCCCTTGGTGCTCCCAGTGCCGTTCCCGGGCTCAGGATGTGTCCCGGGTCCTGACCCGGGGCAGGGCGCCCGCGCTGCCCGGCGGAGCCGTGGGAATTCTGCTGGAATCGGGATCCGGCTCCTGGGAAGCCGCGCTCGCTCTTGTTCCCCCCTCGCCTGCCCAAAGGCTGCACCTTTCCTGGCACTCCCAAGTCTCGTACGGTTATTTCCTTAAGCTCCTGCTGTTTGCCAGGGTGATTTTCCTAAGTCACACGGCCTTATTTCACATCTGTGGCCGTATGATTGAAACATAGTCTCGTACCAGGCTTGGGTAAATTGGTAGGAAGAAGGCTGTAGAAGAATAAACGTATTTGGGGATGTGTTTTGCATGTTCCCATTATAAATGAGAATTTGTTCAGTTGAGAAAAGAACCAAAAAAACAGCGGCTATGATTTGGAAGAGAAAATTTCATGTTGCAAAACTTCAAAATGAAGAGATTCATTTATCCAAAGGGATGTTCTTTTCATGTATTGCAAATTGGAGTTCACTTTCACCAATGACTGCTCCATAGAAGACCATCTTCCTTGTCTTTTATGAAGTCCTCTGGTTGCTAAGGGAGCACATCCTTCACATTTCCACACCAGTGTGCTCTCTGAGGAAATTGTCCTAAGAATTCTTATGCCGACCAGCATCTTAGTCGAAGGGTTTCAAGTAGAAAAACACACAGAAAAAATTACAGCAAAGATTGCCAATTAAGTGAACATGAAAAGGTGTCCAGTCCTTTCTTTCAAGGAGTCTTAATAAAGGAATACATGAGAAATTATTAAGGACTAGAACAGAAATAGTTTAGAGTAGACCATGTATTTAATGCCAGTTAGAAAGCTGTTACAGCCCACACTTGGCTCTTACAAAGACTGTAATTGCCACCCTTAAACCAAGTATTCCCACAGGCACCTGATGCTGTGCAGCCAGGCTAAAACAGTGGGACAGGTTTTTGCAATGTGCTCAGACTCTTCCAAGCAAAAGTGATTTCTGGGCGGGTACCTTGGTCTGTGGAAGCTGCTGGAGTTTGGCAAAGAGCTGGTTAAGGAAAGGATCAGGGCACGTGGGAGAGGGTTGGTTTTCTTTGTGACTCAGCAAATAGCAGTGCTTTGGAGACAAGGAGAGTGAGGCAGGGCAGGCAGAGACCCAGCCGTGTCAAACTCCGTGAAGGGAAGTGATAGTTACGAGTTTTTATGAACCCTTTAGTCTGTTTCTGGTCTAAAAGAGCTGGTTTTTGGCAACCATCGGTGATGCGTCCTGGTGCACAGAGGCTGCAGGGAATGCTGCCCCAGGGTGCTGTTTTAGCTCAGGACTCTGTTAGCATGTGGTGTGTGTGCTCAGAAATAACCAGCATCTTCTCAAAAATGACAAGGCCAGAGGAGGAAAATTTGGGCAGAATTGCCAAATTACTTCAGTCTATAAAATAGATGCTTTGTAAAGCTCAGGCTTCAGCAGTGGTGCTCACATATGACCTTAGCCTCTGCTCTCTAATTATGACTAGCTATGTTGTATTTGGCAAGAAGGCAGCATTTGTTCAAGGGGGCTCTTGCCAGCTGTGCTGGAGAAAGTGCTTTTCAACAGGATTCCAATTAAAGGCTTTATTAATATTTATTATTCACTGGTTGCAGTTATTGGTAACATGCATTTGCCCAGGAGGGCTCAAATGAAATACAGCATGGTGTTTCTTCCTGGGGAGGGGGAGAAAATGATTCTTGAGCTGTTTGTGTTCACTGTGTGGTGTTTGAGTGGTGATGTGGGTCCTGTGTGTGAGTAGTGAGGGTCCCTGTGCAGTAAATTCCCCACCCAGGACCTGGTGTGGAGTAGCTGGCAGGCTCTGGTGAAAAGGCAGCCGCTGCATGTTTGTTCAGCAGCAAGAGGGGTGGGCAGCAGCGCCGGCACAGCTTTGGCTCTGTCAATGTTTCACAGAAAGCAAATATTTCCAAGGTGATTCTCAGAAACTGCAACCTGAGGACACCCTGGGCTATGTGTGATCCCGCTGGTGCAGGACTGCACCGCGAGCAGCAGCTGCCTCCTCCAAGAGCAGCGGCAGAGCTGCGTTTGGCTTGGCCCTTCAGTCGTGTCATCTCTCAAATGAGGTGAATCAAGAGTGAAACGTGAGCAGTGAAATGCTCCTGGAAGCACTCTGAGCTGGACACAAGCTTGAGTGAATGACTGACAGCTTGTGTGAGACTCCTGATGCCACAACAGTGGGCACAAGCGCAGGGGGCAAATGGGTTTAAAGCATTTCCCACAGCAAAATTTTAAACGAACCCAGGCTCCTTCCCCCTGTCACCACTGGCTTTACCAAGCATGGTTTTCAAACATCTGAGCTGAGTAACTTCCACTGGTCAAACTCCACTTGAGTTAACACAAGAGCACGTTTTTATAAATGTGTGAGCTGTTCTTTTTTGTTAATATATTGGCACTAAATCGCTGTGGCCTTGCAGCAAACTCTCCTCTCTTTGCTGTCAGGAGTGTGAGAGAAAGGGAAGACAAGCGTGTCAAACTTCCTAACCAGTTGGACAACACAATTCTCTGAATGAAGTGCCTGGAATACTGGCTTTAGACCCCTCTTTCTGGTTATCCCATCATATAGCACACATCTATTTCCACCAACACCGAGTTTTTGACCTCCAAGCCAGACCTTTATATTTATACCAATTATGCCACTGCCACACATCAGGGTTGGTTTTTTTGAACAGTCAGTGCATTTGTTTTTGTTCCTATTAATCTCTTTTAATGTATTGTTGTTGTGCTAATGCCAGCTAAAGGTAATTCCAGGGAAATTAAGCTAGGATTAATCTGTTGTAGAGAGGAAAAGAATTTTTATAGTTCTCATTAGGATTGATTATTTTTTTCCTGTTCGTCTGAGCATCTGTGAATGATTGTCAATTCTGAACAACAATTTTCATTCCCAGGATTTAAGAAAAGAACTTATTGAGATGAATTTCTATCTGCAAGCTGCTCAAAGCTTGTATTTTAAGCCAGAATAAGCTGGCGTTGAATAGAAAAACAAGTCAGCATTTCTTGGGGATGGTTCAAGCTTATTCCATTTTTGTATTAATCTTTGTGATGCTTCACCTTTTTTGGGGTTTTTTTGTTGTTGTTTGTTTGTTTGTTTGTTTTGTTGTTGGGGTTTTTTTTGTTTTGGGGTTTTTGATTGTTTGTTTCTTTTGTTTGTTTGTTTGTTTTAATAAATAAGATTCCTAGCTAGTAGTATTGCTTCTGCTGCTCCATGTTGATAACCAAATCATCCTGACAGTGCAGATTAAAGCAGCTCCACTGCTGGTATGCATTCACATCTCTTTAGTTAGTCCTGTCAGTCTTAATTGATAGGGCTTATTTATGTGCATGAGGAGGTTATTCATGTGAGTGGGGCATTCAAAATATTGGTGTTCATTTACAGAAACAAGTTTGGCTAATAGATATTGATTTTTTTAAAAATTGTTTTATGGTTTTAAGTAATATTTAGAATGTCTGATCATGGTTATAATGACGTACTCTTTAAAATTAAACAGATTCACTTCATGTTTAGGCTAAAATAAAAGAAGTAGTGCTTGACTTAGCAAAGCTTGAGGAAGTGATTTCATTTCAGACACTTAGGGCTCAATTCTCCTTGTGAAAATTCTAAATTTTTGTTCCAGGAAAATATTCTGTAATTGTCTTGGGTCAGAGGGAAAATGAGACAATGTGCCAGGCCACTGGTTTGGCACCAAGGGCACCTTCTGCCGTGGTCAAGACCTGGAGGAACTCAGCCAGTAACAAGGCAGACTTTTGACCAAGCCTTTCTTTCAGGCAGGCTTTTGCCAGATGCTTTATGAAGTAGATTTGCAACTCTTGTTGTGTCAGGGCATGGCACGTGAGTCTGCACTTGGCCCCTTGTCTTGACACCACATCTGAAAGTGGCTGGAGCAGAAATGAGAACACCATGTGCTGAGATGGCACATGTTTTCATTAAAATGTAATCTTGCACCTCATAATAGGATAGATGGTTTCAGGATTGAGCCTTGTGTACAGTGGGTAGATGCAGTGAAATTTTTTTTTTTCATTATCTTGAATGGTAAACCCATCTGCCAGATACAGGGTGGTGCTGAATGTTGCTTGCTCTATTTTTCTGGAAGGAAACTAATTAAGAGATTATAGCTTCTGTGTTTAATAGTTGTTCAAAATTACTATTGTCCAGCAGTTTCACCTGTTTACCTTCTTTAACATGTGGTTAAGGGACCTCACGTAACTAAAATGTGAGTCATATTTATG
Source organism: Corvus hawaiiensis (assembly GCF_020740725.1). Taxonomy (NCBI): domain Eukaryota; kingdom Metazoa; phylum Chordata; class Aves; order Passeriformes; family Corvidae; genus Corvus; species Corvus hawaiiensis. The sequence goes on from NC_063228.1 coordinate 1,583,174, forward strand.
ACTTTGTGAGTTAGCTACAGTATTTTTCTAACTGAAATTAAATTATATCTCAATTTCTGCATTTTTTTACTGCTTGATAATAAAAAGAAATAACGAACTGTGCCTTGCTGCCCCTTTGGACACAACCCCTAGCTTCAATTACTTCTTCTGAAGATCACTCTAGGAATACTCTTTGCAGTGTCAGACCCTTTTTTCTGGGAGCAGTTAAGCTCCTTAGAAAACAAGAGGGTTGTTTTAGGGTAAATTGGAGAGCAATCAGTTGCAATCCTGTTGCAGACCTTGTTCAGAAAGAATAGTTTTATATCTTGATCTGTTTGCCATGGCATACCCACCTTTCTAAAGAAGAGCAGTTTTATTAATAATAAAGCCATTGTTTAAGCAAAATTGACAATCTTTTAAGAACCCTTGAGAACTGATCCCAGTAAAATGAGGAATTAAATGGGATTCAGAAGAGAGGTTGCACATAAAGAGCCATGGATGCTGAATTCTTTACTTTTATTTTTTTATTCAGCTCTGTGTTCACTTGAGATGATTCATTCTTCCAGTGAGCTCCTTCCAGGAAGGATTCCCCACAATCCTCAGAATGTTTCTCTGTCTCTGTACTATTAAAGTTCTTTCTCTGTTATTACAGCTTCCTTTTGACTGAAATCCTCTTTGATTCCTCCTGAAGGATCCTTTCAAAAAAAGGAAATGCAAAAGGAAAATTGCTGATTACAGATGTTCACAAAGACAATTGCTCCAGTAATTCTTAAAAAAAAAAAAAAAACAAACCAAAAACATTTTAAGATTAGTTGAAACGCAGGGTCTCATCTTTTCAACCAAGGAACTTGAGGTCTTGTTAATGAGGTCAGAAATAGTGCAGCTGTTGCTAAAGTGTGCTTTTCAAACCTTTTCACCTTTATGGCAGAGCTTACATGAAGCTTTGTGTGAAGATTTAATAAGAACTTAGAATACCATGTGTGCTGGTGGGCTCAAGGCCGTCTTTCTTTGGCAATGTCAAAAGAAACTGCCCTATTTATCTTGTTTGTGTGTTTGTGAATGCCCTGAGGTGAGGATGAAGAATTACTTCAGCAGGGGAGTTCATATCAAGCACTGTACTGCAAATGTCCTAATACTGCAATGTTCTGGGAAAATTTGGTGGGTGTCAGGTAAGGGTGGAAAAAGTGAACAGATGAGAAAATGTCAATTACTAACCCCTTTTGCTACACAGAGCATGTTTTTGAGTGGTATTTTCTAAGCTGACTTTTTTACTTATTCTTTAATGTGAAATAAAGCATGAAGAAGAGACAACAGAATATACACAGCTCAAATTTTGCATGTAAAAGACTGTGTGTAGAACTCAACAGATCTGCTTGAAACACAGCACTGAGGAACATGCAAGAGGCAGCCATCAAGCGTAGGCTTTGGGTACTGGAAAGCAGAATTGTGCAATGACTGGGGAAAGGCAGATGTCTGATCCTGCTCTGCAGCCGTCTGTGTCCCAGTACAAGTTTAGTCATCTCTCTCCATCAGTAACAACATATTTAACCACTGACTGCAGGAAAAAATCAAAGCCTCTGGTGGAAATAAGTCTGAAAACTCAAAACTGTTTCTCCACCCACAGGCAGTTTTCCTGCTAGCTGAAAAGAGTGTTAATAACTACTGCTAGCCGGTGGTTCCACTTCATTTCTGGGCAGGAAGAGCCCAGGATCCTTATCCTGGATGGACAGTGTCTCCATTTACGGGTCAGGATTTTTTCTGCTGCTCGTAGTTCTCTGTGTGGAGATCCCATTGTTCACTTACCATGTGTATTTTTGCAGTGAAGTGTCTGTGATTAAATAACAGGCAGATGTGGGACAGCAAACACTTCTCTGGTCTGATTTACAGTGGAGAAGAAAGGGTCGAGGAACTGGGCAAGAATCACAACCAGATAGCTCAGAGAAGGGACATCATCTGCTCTCAGCTGTGTCCTTGTTTTACAGCAAAGAGAAGCTGCACTGAATGCAGCAGAACGAGGTGGGCAATGGGCATTTGAACCACTCCAGCTACAGCTGACACTTAGCTGGGGCTTTGCTTTTTCCAGCTAAAATGGTGAGCAAGTGTTGCTCACACCTGTCAGGGTGCCGGCTCCTTTCTGCCGAGCGCTGCTTTCTGCCAGTGTTGGTGCAGTGACTCAGCTGTAGCACGAGCACTGGGAGAAGAGGGCTTTGTGTGACAAAAACAAGGATGTGAGTGGGTGTGTGCCTGCCAGGCTGTGGTACACGACTGCAGCTGCTGTGGGGATGGAACCAGCTACAGACCAGTAAGGACCACCCCAGCACTGCCACAAGCAGGGGCCCAGGACTGTGGCTGTGCTGCAGCCGGTCCAGGAATGTCTCCACAAGCTGGGAACATGCCTGGATTGCACAGCAGATCTGGCAGTGTCTGGATAAAATACCTACGTTCTCTCCTGGTTCTGCTTTCGTCTTGCCTTTTTCTTCTAAGAATTCAGAAAATGCTTCCAATGTATATTCCCCAGTATAGGCCACTTCCTGAAAAAGATTTAAAGTTAAGTATGTAACGGTACACAACATTTTGGAAATAATGGCAAAATCGGGTGGAGGATTCTTTAGACTGACCAAACTCTAGACTTTTGTGCGCAGTTTACAAAGCAAGGGCAGAGGCACAGCAGGTTCCAGCATCACCTGAAACTTGAGTGTAAAGAAGAAATAGATGTCTAAGAAGGAAAGGATTTGTATAAAAATTATAACCGTTATTTTGTGGTACCAGCTTGGGATCCTGCCAACTACTGACATCAGTGGGGGTTTTTGTGTTTAACAATAAGCATTGGCAAGATATTCTGAAGAGCAGAGTCTTTTAAGTGTCCAGCCGTGCTATTCAAAGCTGTCTAAACCTTTCGATGGAAATTCAGATTCTGGAATAGTTTTGAATACATTGTCCAGCTGTTGCACAGCTTGAAAGAACAGGATGAATATGAGCAGTGACATTAATTTTCTTATACTTCACCTTAAGTTGGGGATTTACTGAGGATTTTCTTCTGAGGAAGTTCAATGAAAGAAGTTTCAGTTTAGAACTTTAAAATTTTCTGAGTGGATCTAGGCGCCATATTGTGTTTTAAAGATTCCTCTCCAAAAATCCTTTGCTCTCTGGAAGTATAAAAGGGTTTTGCACAAGTTTTTTAGCAAAAAGTTGTAGGAGATCATGAACATGACATTGGGAACTATCTGCTGTTATCTGAGTGTGTTTGGAAATAGGTGGATGCCTATTCTCATTTGGGTTAAGCTCACTCCCACTCAGACCAATAATGCTGGTTACTCTTACACCTGATTTGAGTTCAAAGGACTGTAAACAAAACAACTCCAGACTGGTGAGTTCACTAAAATTGTACACTTTTCGTATATTAGAAGTTTGGTATTTCCATTCCATTTTAATGAAAATGTGGCAGCTTTGAAACTACTTTTTTTATGGTTTCTATGTTTGTAAGTTTAAGTTTCTTGAGAAAGATTATTTTATTTCTCCAGTGGCAATTAACATTCTCAGATGAGTCTTGATTTTTATTGGCTCTGATGATGGCTGGGACAGCAGCTTCTCAGAGCCTGAAGACCTGTAAAGCCAGACCTGTAAAGCTGATTGCTGCACTGGTTACTGGGGATGTGTGTCAACACTTCTCACTACAGTAATCAGTGCATAAGAGTACGTAGATGTTCTTTTTCTCACTTAACCCATAGAAGCAGACAAGTCAAGTAAAAGACAAAATCTCTGCATTTCAGGGAAGTAGTGCAAAAACATGGTGCGCAAAGAAGGACTTGAGATTTCAAACACTCTTTAATCCCAGAGAGTTTTTTAAGTATGAAACAATCCCTTAATAGTTAATGGAAATCTTTTACTAGTTTGGGGCTTTTTTGTTTGTTTATTTGGTTTTTTTGCAAACTGACATTTATTAAGAGCATTTAATGGGTTTCTGCTCTTCTGCTTGAAGACTAAACGCTCTGTGAGTGTGCAGGACTGCAGTCCAATTCATCAGAAGTTGTGCATGCACATCCAAGAGGAAAATCTCTCAAAGATTAAATGAGGACATGGGTAAATGCCTTAGAATTTAATTTAAGTTTAGTACTAAGCAGAAAAATGAAAAGCTTAGTAATGCCTTAATTATAGCGGTATCTTAATTTTTTTTTACTTCAGAGATATTTTCTTTTTAATTAGATAATGTACATAGATGGAGAATGTCGCTATTTAATATTTTTCTTTGCTTTGACTTTCAGCAGCCTTTTCCAATTATTGTGTAAATAGCTGATTCATTAGGTAGCATCTTGCAAAAATCATTGGTCTTGACAACAAATATTTATTCCCAGTGGAGGCTGGGATACCATAATGGAGTAAAATTACTGGCTTAAATGTACAGAAGAAAGGTTTTGATTTGGGTTTTGTGAAAATATAGAGGAAAATAACAAGAACAGTATTAACACTTTAGAGACAATTGTCATACATGCTCTGGAAACAACTAGCACAAATGGTTCTTTGACAGAACATCTCTTTGAAGTAAAAAAGCACTGCAGTCATTAGGAGGTATCTGTGAATTCACTCCAAGCTGAGACTGTTGCTAGAACCCAACAGGCAGATTGGAGATTGTTGAACAGCAGAATGTGAGGCCCTAGGGACTTGTAGCCCAAGTCAGTAAATGCTACCTGAGCTCTTGCCACAGGATGAGACAATAGAAGGGCTTCTCCTCTACTTCAGGTTCAATGTCTACTCAGAGGCCAGTGCTGAGCAGAAAAGGACCAAATCTTTCTTAGCTAAGGGACCCCTTTCTCCCTGTGAGACCTGTGCACGTGTGCAAGCACAGACCCCTGCCTTGGTGGGCAGCTGTGCCCCCACAATGTCCCCCAACAGCTTCTCACCTGGTAATCCGAGCCAGCAGGAAAGAGAGTGAAGAACGGGTAGCGAGCCAGCGCCACGGCCAGGATGTCGTTTGCTGTGACATCGATCTTCGCAATCATTACGTCCTTGCGACTTTGGTATTGCTCTCCCAGCTTCTCCCAGATCAGCAGGAGTTTTCTGCACTCATGGGACCAAGGGGCATCTGCAAATTTAAAAGTAAAATTAGAAGGACAGAGAAGAGCAGAAGAGCATGTGGTGGTGCAATCGCAGGGACCTATTTAGCCCTTTAGGTTAACAGGGTTTGGGGTTTCATTTGTTGTCACTCTCTGCTAGAAACCATTTGCCCCTCATGAATTTCACATCTCCATGTAGTGATAACTAGTTATTCACTAGCACTTTTCTGATAGCAGTGCTGCCTTAGCTCTCTTTAGCCTCCTATGACTGTAGCCAGCACACAGCACTTGGACAGCTTTGCTGGAGAGGTGTGCCAGATAACCAGTGTTGAGCTTTTGACAGGGTACCCTTCCTTCTCGGACCAGGGTAAGAGAGCAGAGGAGGCTGCTGTTCTGCTGAGTTCTTTATTTCATAGTCTCACAGCTTTCTTGAAGGCAGAGTTCAAAGGGGGTTACATGATAAAGGCAAGCAGCAACAGCAAACAGCAGGCAAAATCCGCTTCTTCTGTGTATTCTATATGCTTCATATACTCTATATGCTCCATATACTCTATATGCTCTATACTCTGTATGCTCTATACACTATACACTGTATACTATACACTATACACTCTATATTTTTTCTTACAGAAGTGTAGATTATATTTGTTAGTTGACCAATAAGATTAACACACGATTCTAGTTTTTCTTTCCTTAACCTATCCTGGTCTAATTCTAACAGTCGTAAGCCTTACACCAGTGTTACACAGGTTTTACACAGATTTGTGTATGCAGTTTCTATCAGTTGTTATTGTTTATGTGAACACTCTATCTAAAAAATGTGAACAGTGTAATTCTATCTATATTTTGTCTAAAGTAAAGATTTCTGTGAAAAGGTAACACTGCTGCAGCAAGAACTGTGTTTAAGGTCTCTGCTGCAGCTTTTTAATGTTTAAGGCACTTAGCATATATTTCTACTAAAAGTTAAAAAATCTGTATTTCTATTTCACTTTGGTGTGACTTCACGTACCTCAGCTTGTCCAAAGGTTTTAATTCAGTCCCTGTGCTTTGGCTTCCCTCTGGGCCTGAGTCCAGAGGAGTTTTCACTCCAACAAACCAGTGCAACCCCAGTAAGTCTCCATCATTTCGTGTTGTCCAAAGTGTACAAAATACTTCCTGCACACTAAAATTAACTGTGTTCATAAACCATGCTATGCTGGCTCTAGAAAGAGGAGTCTGAGTTATGGTGCTGTTTTGACTCTGAGCACTGCACTGATGCAGGTTACCAGAAAGGCAAACGGCTGAGAGCCCAGCATCCCCTTAAATAGCTCACAACACAGTTGCAGCCCTTCAGCAGGAGAGCAGTGCTCACACTTGGTTTATACAGAACTAAAATTTCAGGAGTGCTTTACTGAATACAGTACATTCCCTTTTCCAGCCTCTCATTTCCAGAGGACTTGGTTCAATTCTTGCTTAGATCATTCAGTTTGTTCATGATACTGAAATGTAAAAATTACTCATGTGAGTGACACAGCTGCAGCCAGCAAGGAGGGTGGCAGGAATGTACTACCCTTATGAATTTCTGGAATTCAGGACAGTAGAGCTAGTTGTCTGTATTTCTGTTAATGCTGCATGTTTGCTTTACTGAAGTAATTAAGGCTCAACCGAATCCCTGCTGGCTGGTACAAGGATAGGGCAGAGGTTTCTTCCTGGAAAGAGTCCTGTAAGGAAGCCACTTCCCTTGCAGACAGAGGAGGAAAAAAGGATTTCCTAAATCAATTTCCTGAACCACAATTCCTATCTGGGATTTAATCCTGGAGTATTATTACCAGACAATCTCACTGAACTCTCCCTCTGCCCTTGGAAGACAACACATTTCCATCGTACACCATGAGGTTCCAGTGTTGTGCTGTCTTTCAACAGGGAGATTTGATATGGCCTTGGCAAATATTTACTGAAGGGATCCAGTGCTACTCAGTGCAACACTAAGTCAGCAAAGGTATCACAGCCTTTCCATAGATATGACACAAATTTTTCTTCAATTCTTTCCACAAACAATAAAAATTAATCGAGCTCAGATTCTGTAAAGTGTAAAGATTAGTTTGGTATATAGGCATGAGCTTTCTTTTTTTCCTTCCAATTGACCAGCTTTTAAGCTTTTAAAGCAGCTTAAAACCTGAATTTAATCACAACACTTACAAAACATAACAAACACAGTCATGGTCTTATTGAAGATGATACTGTTGAAATTCTTCCCAACAAGCACTTTGACAGGCATCTTGTCCCAGTCTTCTGGAATTTCTTCACTAGAAAGATGTTGCTGGGCAGAAACAGAAACATTGCTGTGAAAGTGCAGGGAGCATTGAGGAACTGTACTCCGGCTCAAGTTAATGTGAGACTGATGGGACATTACCTAATGTGCTCTGTTACTGTCTGATAACTCTTTTATATCATTACATCCTGGTCAGCCATCACATGGTTCCACCTTCTCTCCCTTCAGCAGGAGCTGGGAGCTCACAGCCCTGGGTAGCTGGTGCTCAGAATTACTTGTCCCTCTGTTGAATACAGACTCTGTAGCAGACTGTCTGAAAATGATCCTTTGGAACACATTTGTATTCCTCTCCTGAATTCTTGTTGCCCAGTGTTCAGGAGTTGGACTAGTGGAAAGTTTATGTATTGTGGGCTCTCAGAAGTGATATAAAACACACCAGAAAGTGTGCATTGCTGCTTAAATCTCTGCCTCCACCACCAGTCACAGTCCCCATATGACTCCTACAATTTACAGTGCAGTAGCTGGGAATTTCTCTTCTCTAACACCACGGCACAGCAGCAGAAAGGCACACATGGCCCATGGCAGCTGTCCTTGGTGGGACTGTGCCACTCAAGCAGATCTTGGTAAGAAAGAGGCCACATCCCCACTGCTCCCATCCTTCTGCTCCCCTCCGGCCCTGAATACAGGATCTACCTGCTCAAGTTTCTTAAATTCTGCCTGCTCTCAGACTGACTGCTTTATCTTTTCTCCCTGTAAATCATCCAGAGGAGCACTGAATAAGCAAAATGTTTTAATGTATTTTCCACAGGAGTGTGATGATGCCTCATTATGGCAACAAATGCTGTATTTACCATTGGGAATGATCCCCCTGGGAAATCCACTTTGCTAAACTCACATAAAACAAATACCAAATCTTAATCCCCTCTGAAACTGTCAATTTTCTATTTACTGGATTTTTTTATAACCTTAAAATCTCTTGCAATCGTTGTTTGCATCTCTCCCAGCAAAGGGAGGGAAATATCTCCATTATAGTATTGGAAAGATTGACGCACAGGGAGTTTTTAAAGCACTGGAGTACAACAGCTGGCATCAGTTAAAATACTGGGCCATAAATTATCAATCCAGTATTTACACTGGAGGACTGGGAAACTTTGTAGTCCACCTCAGTTGTTAAATACAGAGGAATGCTCTGTCAACAGGCGTGGATGGATGCATTAGGGTGACAGTAGAATAACAAACCCATGATCCCAACAGGACGCTGTTCTAATTCAAAAAGGGGGTGCTTTGTCAATTTGTTATGTTTCAGCTGGTGTAGTAGAGAGGTGTCCCATTAGCAATGGACATACCTTTGCTTTTCCACTTAGGTAGCTCTGGCAAAATGCTTTTAGGCTCTCCACAGTCACCTCATCTGCGGGCATTTTGTACTTGGCATCACTGGTCAGATTTAGGATTCTCACAGCAGGAACATCGATGTCCCTGACGCGAAAATACTCAAAAATCCGTCCATTCCTTGCTTCGTTGGTATCCACCAAAACAAACAATATCTGATGATAAAGAGAGAATCATGCATCTGGTTGAGCCTTCCAGCTTTGGTTTTGCCATTTTGGAGAAATGGACTACGGAGCTTGGCAGTGAAGTAGGATCTAACCCTTAATTCAAGGAACTGTGTAGAACCATTTTTGGTCTCAGACCAAAACCCAGCAGCTCTGTGGCCTTTATTACACCTTGATCCTAGCTAATAACAAATGCTAAAGCAGCCAAAAGTACTGAAGATTTTCTCTCTGTCCTTCCAGAGTGGTTTGCTGCCACGTCTTTTAGTAACACTTCTAATTTACCCCTCAAAGTGCTTATTGCTCTTCTTCGTAAATCTTAACAGAAGAGCTGAAACACCTGCAATCCGTATGTATTTACCAATAGGTGATATTTTATCACAAGATGACTTACTATTCTTCAGTGTCTCATGTACCTGGAGCAGGAGCAGCACCGTGGGAAACCGAAATACTTGTGTGTATGACTGCCTGTAACTGTCTCTATACATGCAAACACGTGGCTGCAGGCAAGGCTATGCACATGACTTGCAGCATTCCTCAGGTTTTGTAGCTGGCTCCAGCCCTTGGTTCAGGCAACACTCTGAGATCCTCATGGTATTTCCTGGTAGTGCCAGAAGTTGCCAGAACCTTGCTAAAACTCCCTTTGGTTGGAAGTTGCTCCCAGAAAGTCATATTTGTAAAACCAGAAAGAGGTTTATTTGGAGCAGCTGGAATTAGTGCTCCTCTTCGCGGTCTTTGTGTTTTAAAGAATCGTTTCCAAGTGTAGTTTATCTTTCAGCTTGTCCTTAACAAATTCAAACACTAGTTACTGAAACTGTTTTTAAATTGTTTGGTGGACTTAGAAGAGGGACTGACAGCAGTGTACTTTTACCAGTCATGTTGCTGGGTGGTTTTCCACTGATCTTTTGGCATTCCTATTTGCAAATCTGGATTCAGTGTTACAAACCTTTCCTCTGAATTCTACAGCAGCAGACTTGTAGTTTTCATAAATCTCATTGAATGTCTCCGAGTTTGTTGGGGTGAACAGCAGGATGTGATTTTCAACAGGGACATCGAAAATCTTCACAGATGTCTGGGAAACAAAAGACTCAACATCTGTTCCACTCTTTGTAAGCAGAACAGTGAATCAGAGGCTCAGCATATCAGTATCCCTAGGTTCTGCTATTGCAGATTTTACTTTTTAAGACTCAGTTCCCAATCATTTCCATAACCATCGGATTTTGTTTCACTGTTTTAAAGTAGATAAAGTAAGAAGAATCAGCAGCTGCTGAGTGGTTTTTTCAGTTCCAGGAAAAACCTCGTGATTATTCACAGGTTTTTACAGTCAGAAGGGGCTGTGATCTTCTAGTCTGATATCCTGTGTAACACACACAGAAGAATTAGTGTAAAAGTTGGAAAAAGTAAAAGTTGGTGTTACCCAGGGAGGCCCAGCTGGGTCCCACCCCACTTTTTTGCTGCAGAAGCAGCCTTAGGCCTTGGTGTTGGCTCCATAGGAGGGAGGTGTTTGCATGCTCAGAGTTCACTGTTCCACCAGCCACTCCTCATCTCCTCCAGGAAACAGCATCTTGCCAGAGGGAAGCATCATTTGGCCTGGGCTGGACCAAGAGCTGCGTGTTGGGTTCTGCTGGTGTTTCTAGATGTGTTTAAGGATGGCCTTGCCTAACAAGCAAAGCCTCAGTCCCTAAGGTGCAGAATAGCTCCCTTGGTCTTTTTCTGCATGGATTTCTGTCTTTCTCCTGTAGTTTTTGTTAATGCAGAGAAATGCACATACCTCGATATTATATTCAGTGACCAAATCCAAGGTAAAGGTTTTGATTAGCCTCGTTAGACCCAGTTTGTTCTGTCTTCCATCTTCAAGCACTTCATTATGCACAGGTTTTCCCTGGACAAATAGTGAAGTTTGTGAGGTTGGTGGCCTTATCAACTATAGGAGCAAAATGACAGGCTTTAAAAGTGAGGGTTTTATGATCCTCAGCAGCTGAAGTTCTGTAACTTGTAAAATGAATGTCACAGCTAGATTGCAGAACAAGATTATAGCTAAAATTCAAGGTACAGCTGACAGTTTTAATTTGTTCAGTAATCTTAACATACTGAAAGATCTTTCCCACCTCTATACACACTATCTGTGAGATGTGCTCGCTCAGGAAATCATTGGTCTGACTACTTCCTAGTCTAAATACTGCTGCTACCCTGTGTAGTTTTAGGTTTGTTGTTGGCCACTTCTTCTGTTGTGGACTAGAAGAAGATTCCTGGTCAAAATCAACACACAAGAAAAGAGGTGAATGTCTGCAAATCTTACTGAACGTGGCAGCAAAGGTTGATTAGAATGCAGGTTGGAAAGTAAAGCTATTATATCCAAATATTTAAGCATAAATTAGGAGTCTGGATGTAGGCAGGCAGGCTGAAAATATCACTTGTCTAAAGGTTGCTGGTTTTGCCTCCTACTTGTCTCTCTTGTCTGTAAATGCATTATTTTTTGTGTGTTAAGCTGTTTGAATTACCACCAGGAAATTATTTAACCTGAAAATTTCCCAAACTGCATTTCCATAGCCCACAGCTGTCACAGCACCTTGCCTGCTAGACTTTTGTACTCCTACCTTCTTAAACACAACAAGAGAGTTCCTTTGGACGCCGTAGTTAGCACAGACGTCCTCACTGGCTGTCATCCCAAAAGGCATCTCTGGCACATCTCTTGCTGTCTCACAGAAAACTTCCACACTGTCATTGTGAAGTTCCTAGTCCCAGAAAGAGTATTTATTAAGACTGTGCCCTACATCCTGCTAAGATGTGCAGGAGTTAGAGCTCCAGGTGAAGCAGGCCCCTAAAGGCTTGTGAAGCAAAGAGCAGAGTGTAATTGTAAAGTGGGTATTGCTTGCCAGGATTACCTCTAAGGGGAGATCCTGGGAGTGCTGTGACACATCTGCTGTGCTCCCCTTTCCAGCTTGTGTTGGCTGGCCTGGGTCAGCAGGGATGGTGTGGGGTCCCCTGTGTCCTCCCTGCCCTCCCCTGGCACTGCCACTCTGCAAAGCCTTCTGCAGACAGGAGGGATCGTGCCACCAGCTGCTCGCCCTGCACAGCCGGCAGGAGGTGAGGGATTACACAAGAGAGGAGCTGACTGACACCTTTGGGGCTTTGGACTGAGTGCTCCTCAAGGCAGGGACCTTGACTCCTGCATCTACCAAATAGTCACTGTGCTGTCCACCCTCAAAATAAGAGCAAATTAGCAGGATGAAGGGCAACAGCACTTCCAGATTTGATTTAATCAGACAATTATTTCATGCTAGATGAATAGTAATTTATATGCTGAGACCTTCCAACACATCCTGGCACTCATATTTGTGAGCAATCTGTGAGTAATAGAAGGCCAAATACGGTTCTTTATTTGCTTGGACACTGTTTTGTTGGCTTCCACCCATTAAATTTCTGACATGCCCTAGCTCATGCTCATCTGTTGTCATTTCAGCCGCCGAGCGAAATCAGTGTCCAGTGAAACACATCTGCAGGCAGTACCTGCTATCAGCGTGGTTCAGGGAACTCTCTGGCATCTCTGTCATAGAAAGAGCTTCTCAATTTCTCCCAGCACTGGAACACTGCCTTCCTCCCTGAACGGCTGCAAGCAGATTGCTGCAAAGCAAGGTTCTGGGCACTGAGCACTTTCACAGTTTGTCCTGTTAATGTTGTATGTGCTCACCGGCTCCGTTACCATGGGGCATTTTGGTAATGAATCCTGTTTTCCACATCCACAAAACTTGGACTATGTACTGCAGCCAGCACATTTGGGATATTATCAGTTCAGGTGTGAGTCCAGACATTGTGCTTTTAACTGGGCAGAGAGATACCAGAATAAAAATCTGTTTCGTTAGAGAAAATCCTTGATTGAATTTCCAGATATGAAAGATTTCAAGGACACAATTGAAAAGCAGGAAAAAGCTGTTCCTGTTTTACTGACTCTGACAGCATATCTTGACTATTGTTCACTAGCATTCGTCCCAAATCCTAAGAACCTTATTCTGCTCTGAAAAGTGGCAGAATTTGCTTGAGAAAGGACTACATGTGTTGGATCATTTACAGTGGTAATATTTTATGACTTTTTGGCCTTCTTCACACTGGCCAAACTTGGGATGGTTTAGCAGAAGCCCTTTCTCTGAGGCTGCAGGAGACACTGCTGTGACCAACCAGGGCTGTGCAAGCACTGCTGAAGGATCGTGCTCTCAGGAGCTGTTCTCAGGGTCTCTGTGCCCAGCTACTGATTAAGGAAATGTGCTGTGGTGTAAGATTTTCTTGTATCTGCCTGGGCCGCTTGTCTGGAAGTGTGAAAAAACAGATAGAGGCAGATAATGGTTTTTTAAAAGTAGAGAAAACTGAGAGTCTGGTTTTTTCTGGTGAGTTCTAGTTTGGATGTGTGGGATTTGGTGGTGATAGCAAGAAGTATATCCCAAATTTGGAACAGAAACCAGCCTTTTGAGCTTTCCAGATAATTACCCTAAAGAAGCCAATCACTGCCAAATCATCAGCTTTTATGATGGCTTCAGCCTGATCAGTAGAGTTGATTAAAACAGTGCTAGGTCCTGTTCTTCTTTTCACCCATGTAATAAAGGTTGAGGCTTTTCTGACTCCTGTGGAAGGAAAAGAGAGTTAAAATGAAAGTCAAAAGGAATGACAGAAATTTCTGTGCAATCAGGACAAAGGCAGTGGAGGTGCAGAGGGATGCTGAATACAAATGGACTTGGACTTCTTAGGACTGAGGTCAAAGCTGGTTCAGAGGGGGCTTGAGATATCCAAATTCAACCTCAGGTTCTAGTCACCATTTAAACTACTGTGACTCCAGAAGACCAACAGTGGATCAGTACAGTGTTTTCTGAGACCTCTGCAAATGGTTTTGAGTCCAGTTAAATGATTAATCACACCTGGAGAATAGAGATGAGGAAATTCAGGCAGAAAACCTGTCCTGCAAGATTTCATGTGTCCCAAAATCACAGTGAGCCATAAAGTGCTATCGACCTGAGGTTTAATCCAGAATGACTTCAAACCAGTTGCAGATTTTATTGAACTGTTTGTTCAATTATATTAGGTGTCAAAATTGTTCCTTTGGTGCTGCAGGAGGGATCTGATAGGCACAGAGACATGTTAAAATTCCTCTGTGGGGCTATAGCATCACTTCAGTTTAGACATAAGAAACAAAGCTGAAGTGTAAAAGTTGTCATTTAGTTCTGGATTGTTCCATCTTTTGGTTTCCAAATTACTACTACCAGTTTTACTGAGATTATAGTCAGTGTGTTTATTTGGTAAATTCTCCTAAGCTTTCAGGAGTTTTAGAATATTGAGTCTCTTTTAAAATTATGCTCTTAAACTATGATGTTTTCAGAGGAATTTGAGGTACAAAATTGAGGTTTAGGCGATTAAAATCTCGGCCCTTTCATCTCTGTATGACAGACAGCCTTCTTGGATCAGAGTAAAGGTTAATTAAAATCATACATGAAAGAGAAGAAGTTAAGTGCTAGAGTCAAAATGTATAGTACAAGTGGATTATCAGAGATGCAAGTCCTGGCACTGTGCATTTTAGCAGAATGACAAGATCAAAATTGAGTCAGACCATTTCACTGCCATCAGTTTTGCAGCAGACAGCACTGCAAATAGTTTAAAATACCATTTCTTTAAAGTGAAGCAGGCAGACATCTGCTCTGGAGTGTAGAGGCTGCAGAACAAAGCACAGAGCAGTATCTAGTGGCCACAGAGTGCTTGACTTCTGCTGTCTAAATGCAGAATGGAGGTCTTGTCACTTATGTCAGTGCTATAGCCCCTAAACCTACTTTCCATTTGATTAATCTTTCTATTGAGTTCCTTTAATCAGCCTGTGTACTGGCCAAATTCTGACCATGCAGTCGTAAATGATGATTTACAAAGCCTAGATTTGGCTTTCATGTTATGTCCATTGCCAGGGCAACCATTCAAAAATTCCATCTTCCCTAAAGAGTTGAATTAATTTATTGATTTAAGCAAGGTCTGCAGTTTCTTTTGTATGTACCAAGTCCTGTGTGAGAAGCCACTGGGTGGCCAGTGCACATTTCCAGTTGCCAATGCTCAGTGGTTTAAAAGTCAAACATGCTACGTGAGGTTTTACTCAGTGTTGCACATAAGCATTTACCAGTGAACAAAATGTAATTTAAGCCATTATTGGTGGTACATGTATTCCAAACCACTGGTGCTATCTGCCTGCTACAAAGCACAGAGCAGCAGCCGGTTTCCTAATTCCTGCATCTTGCTGGAAAGCGTGCCTGAAGCAGCAGCTCTGCTGGAGGGCAGCTATGTGTGTGCTGTTGCAATACTCTGTACTCACTGGCTCACACCAGAAAATCTGCCACCTTTACCAGTTTAAGAGAGGTTTTCTTGTCAGTGCTGTAGATTTAATCAGAGACTGAAGGTAAGGGCTTTTGCTTTCAGGTGACAGCACCTCTGATAAAAGTTCAGTACGGCATGTCACGCTGTCAGTGGCATTTGTGCAGAGGCTGCTGTTTGCACAAGTCTGGATGGTGGGAACTTGGTAAGAAATTCAATAGTGAGGAGGAGCAAGTTGCTAAAAATACTGAAGATCAGGTTTCAGCAGGAGCCACAGGGGGCTCAGCAGTTAAAGATATCTTAGCACTTGGTTGTGTACAGGCTCAGGAGGCAAACTCTGGGTTCCTTTTTTTTATTGTTGTATTAAACTTGTGACTCACCTGTATGTGCTCAGAGTATGCTAACAGATTGCAAGTCATGCAATTTTTATCACCTCTGTAAAAGTTCATTTTATGAAAAAAACCCTTTCTTGTATACACTGTAAGTGAACGAAAACATCTCGTAAGACCTGGGTTTCTGGGATTGCTAAAGTCTGCTGTTGTCTTTGCTTAGTATCTTTCTGTAAAATACTTCAAATTATTCCATGTTTTATTCTAAGCCACATATGAGCTCCCTCTGATGGCTAAATAGCAAAATTATTTTCCTTAGCTTAGGAAGCCTACCTGTATGCTAAGGACCCTGTGAATTCCCAATTCATTGTCAGATGTAGTGTTGCTCCAGCCTGCTTCTGTAGGCACGCTGCCCGTGGGAATTGCAGTGGACCAGAAGAGTAATGGAGCAGTTTTGGGACCCAGTTCTTGTTTGGCATAACTCATTAATGTTTACTGTAGTAATTAGGAGTGAGTTGTCTTGTTGGGGCAATTCTGTACTCGGTGGAATAACACCAGTAATTAATTTGGCTGTGTGAACTTAATAGAGAAGATATTCAGTTACACCCTTGGAAGATGAATTGAGATTCAAGTTCCTGTATTGGTACAGAGGCA
This sequence comes from Corvus hawaiiensis, assembly GCF_020740725.1. Taxonomy (NCBI): domain Eukaryota; kingdom Metazoa; phylum Chordata; class Aves; order Passeriformes; family Corvidae; genus Corvus; species Corvus hawaiiensis. The sequence continues at coordinate 1,599,324 of NC_063228.1, forward strand.
ATTGCATATTTAAAACCGTGGGCAAAACCAGCTCTCCACCTTGTGTATTTTTTATCTGAGCATCTGTATTTTTCTTCTCAGCAGTGTAATAGATAGGTACATCCTGTCATTACTATCATTATCTTATCAGTGCATGAGACAGTTTACCTTTGCAGTCTGTGGGATCTTCCCTGCTGCCATTCACAAAAAATTTCACAGTAGGAAAGGCTTGAATATTAAATTCTTTTCTCAAGTCATGTTGGTGTGTCACATCCATTTTGCCAAACTGGATTCTTGGAGCTTCTTTTTTAAGCTGCCGTGCAGCCTCAGCAAATTCTTCAGACAAATTCTGAGATGATTGAGATAAAGTAACATCTGGAAAAGGCCAATTGAGAGCAAATGGGTTACATAAGCCACAGCATGAAGCTTTCAGTGGAGGTTGTTGTGTCAAGTGGTAGCTGGAGGGTTTGAATAAGGTCTTCTATGACTCAGAAATAAATGAGAGATTATATTTACTTCTTTATATTGATGCTGGTTTTTCACCACTCCATATGATCTTGAACCAGTCACGATGAACAACCAGCAACATTACAATAGTCTTCTGTTGGGAAAGTACAATGAGCAATTAAAAAGTGGCTTGGCTGACAATGCTGGGCATGAGTTAGAGAGGTGAAGGATAGAGTTAAGTATTGCTCACATTAGGACTCTTTGATAAGATCCCATTTTTGTAAGCACTTCACTGAGGCAAACTTTTGTAATGCAGAAAGTACTTTTCCAGAAAAGATACTGAGGAGGGAGAGAGAGGAGCAGAGCTGGTGTTTTAAAGGCTGGCAGTGTGTTCCTGTGTGCTGTGCTGGGTGCCAGCCCTTCTCCAGCTCCAACGGCAGCTGTGTGCTTGGTGCAAGGAGAGCGGCCACCCCAGGCTGGGCCCTGGAGCTGTAAAGTTGTATTAACATGAAAAAAAGGACAAGAGAAGGAACCTAGGCACACAAACTGCTCTGCATTCAAAGTCAGGTAAGAGATAAAGGCCTGGAGCTTTACAGTTTTGCAACTTGGGTTGAAAAAAAACCCCAAATTTTGGTTGAAATTGAGATACCCTGTCTTGTTAAATTTCTTTTATTATAAAGAACAAAACCTTTTTCTTTAGATTATGCACATAAAATTTTTTGTTTCTTCGATATATTTTGCAAATGGGAACAGATGAAAAACATGCAGTTAAATTTGGTTTCATAAAATGGTGTTTGTTCTTTTGTGTGTGTACGAGTGGCTTTGTGTATACACGTGTTCAGATATACAATTGCACAAGCACACGCACATATGCACCAAAGCACAACTCTAACCAAACAAATGTCTTTTGTTCTTTCACTAAATTACAGAAGCCCTTCTCTACAGCATACCTGGTGATTGCACAATGTGGTTATAACCAAAAAAATAAATGGACATTTCTGTAGGAGTTCTAATAAATGAAAGATAACTCCATAATCTAACTCAGTGCTGAGTTACATGCCTTGCATTATTCACTGTTATCCTTGCTCTGATTCCCAGCCATCAATCATTTTCTTCCACCTTACTGTTACAGCAAGTGTGAAGATTAGCATCAAATAATGCTATTTTCTCAGAATATTAAAGTGATAGGCCCTTCCACATTCAGTGACATACAAACCCATTTTGGAGAGGCTCATAGAACCCCTGCACTGGAACAGCTGCTCCAGCTGCTAATTTGCCAAGGGTTCCTGTTAGTACAACAAAACTCAGTGTCTGCTCAGGGGATAACCAGATACCATGTGATGAAGAGAAGGTGCTTTTCTAAATAAAGTAAATGAGCCTTAAGACAGCAGTCCAAATCCGAATTGTGTTCTAACTGCCTGTAAAATCAGTGTTTCATCAAATAAATTTATTATGATTTTTCAAAGAAATTTTACCCAAACTTTAATTTCCTATTTCCAATGTATAACAATATTCTTATGAACCTTTCCCTCAACAGGATTGTAATGTGTTATCTCCTAGCACCAAAGAAAGAAAGAAAGAAAGAAAGAAAGAAAAAGAAAGAAACCAAGATGTCTCCAGTTGTACCTCAAGATGCTCTAGAGGCAACTGCAGCAAACCAGCAATGCTGAGCCATCAATGTAAGAAATTGCATGCCTACCCTATAAAATTGCATGTCTACCCTATGCTGCTTCTAGGGACACTGTGTGTTGAGCCTTTATGAACTATTTTTGCTTAAACTGATTGCAAAGGTGGACTATTCAATAAGACATGGAGTATTTGCGATGCAGTTTGAGAGTGCTGATACACAGTGACTGCAGGTGGCAGGGCTAGCCCAGAACAATGGCTGGGCTTGCCAAGAGGAAGGGTGTATGGCTCTGGACAGAGTGCAGTTGGAGTAAGGAGCAGGAAACCCCACAGCAAATCAGGATCCAGCAGCTTTCAGCTAATTCCAAGTCAGTGTTTCACACCAGAGGCAATTTCAGTATAATGATTTTTCTCCTAATAACCTAAGGTTGCACAGCTGTTTTACCACAGCTGGGAAAGTGGAGGCTTAAATGCTTTTTGCACAGTGAAATGGGAAGGAGCAGAAGAAACTGTTGGTGAAGCCCAGACACAGAAGCTGAAGTTTCACAAATAAAAAAGAAATACTGGTCTCAGACACAAGATATCTGGGTAGATTGCCTGGGTAGAAGAGGGTGTAGGATCCATTTTTCTCTGAAATATTTCAATTCCAAACAGATGTTTTAAGAATCATCCCTTATCACTGAATGACCTGGGTAGTCAGAGTTGCAGGTAACTAGGAATGTAAGTAGCATGCTTAGATAATGAGAGTTGGCAGAGTTAGTGGCTCCATGCCACTACATGACTCCATTCTGTAAAAAGTAATCTGCAGTCAGAGACCAGGAGAACTTTAAGTACCATTCACCTGCTAACTGTGAGACACAAGTTCAGTGAGTGAACAGGCTTCTTCATCACACAGATAAAAACTGTCTCCTTGACTACCCAGAAATCATGTGGAAACATCCATCATGCACCTTTCCCCTGCTTTCCTGAGTGATTAGACTCCTCTTCAGCTCTCCATCAATTCCTTTTCATTCCACTCATTCTCTGTTTGCCTCCCAGGTGCTTTATTTTTCAAGTTGTTTGAGTGTTGCAGGAAATCATCGCTCCTTTTATTTGGAGCCTTTTCTTGAGGTTTGTTTCGTTTCCTCTGGTTTAGATTTTTATTGACACCGATCACTCCAGGCAGTGGGATGAGGAAGCAGCTGCTGGGGCTAATGTGGCATCACAGGCTCCAGACTCAAGGAGCATCATCAGGGTACAAGAGCAGACAGGGATAAGAGGCAAGAGAGCTGGTGACAAGGTCACCAGGGAAGGCATGTGTGGGTGGTGGGACACCTGTGCAAACCAGTGTGCTGTGCCACATCTGCCAGAAGCAAGAGGCCCTTCAAAGGCTGCCAGCTCAAGAACAGCATCGTATTAACATGGGAGAATGTTTCCATTATCTGTAGTTTTAGCTGTGTTGTAAATAAAAACAAGGAGAAATTAAGGGTTGGAAAATTAAAAGTGGGAAGAGAACCAGAAATCCTGTATTTTGACTCTTATCTCTTCAGTACATCAACAACCTGAGTAAGCTGCTGTTTCTTTTTCACGGTGCAGTTTACTGAGCTAAAATACATTGAAATGTGGACAGATAAATGTTTTGCTGACACATTAATGTGTTTAATGACCCTAAAGTATTCTTGAAGTGGGTATACATGGAAGCACAACAAGTTACTTTTCCTTTAGCTAATTGCTGGTGGCCTCCGATCTCACTCTGCTGTCTACATCGATGGTTTAGGGATGGCTGCAGTCATTGTGAATGTGTCTGTTCTCCTGCCACGTACAATTTCCTGGCTGTTAGTTTCTGACATGGTCACAAAACCATTTCAGCAGTCCCATTTCTCATCTTCTGTGCAGGCAGCTTTTGCAGTTGCACTACAGATATATAATCTTCTCTGTAGAAGAGTCTGGAGATGAAGGATAGATTCATGTTTAACTTATCAGAGTGGAAGGATGTTAATCTTGCTGCAGTTGCAAGCTTGCTTGTGTAACCTTGAATTCTCTCATTCTTTTCTAGAGTGAGATATGGCCATAACCTCCTGTGCTGACCTCTCTACTTTTTAACTGAGGTTTGTAGTTCATTTGAGCTCTTCTGCTATGCAAACATCAGGGTTTATTCTAAGCTTGGGTTATTCAAAGCATTCACTGAAATAGGCAGGTTGAGAGACACCTACATGAGGGACCCATGCTAGTCAGTAATTCTGCAGCTGGTAACTGCAATTTTTTTTCCAATAATATCACCTTCAGCTTTCGTGCCTTAGAAAGGAGATGTTTGTCTTCAAGAGTAACCCTCATCTTGCCTATTAAATGTCATTATCTCAGCATAGGCTGTCAGTCACAGGTTGCAGGAACACTGTGCCTGACCCAGTGGCTCACTAGATGTACAAATGTTCTGCTAGAGAAGGTAAACTTCACCTTTTCACAAATGAGAGCGTGCTTAGCACACAAAGCAGCAGCACAAGGTCTGCACCACTCATGTGCTTGTCCTTAGGCTATCCCCATGTTTATCTAGGAACTGGAAACTTTTCAGTGCAAAGAACAGCAGCAAGCATTCTCAGAAGCCTGTGGAATACAGCATTCACTGGGGCCTGTGTCTTTTCCTGAGCTCTCCTGATAAGTTGGAGGAAATGGTGTTAGCCTGTGCTTTGAAAGCAGTGTTTTTAACATTCCTGTGCATGAGTGTACAAAGTTGATTCTCTCTGTGATAGGCATATTTGTTAGAGTGCTTGAGACCTTTTATGGTGTTTGTTTGCTTTTCCCTGCAGTGGAAGTCAACACAGGGACTCATATTCAGGCAGTGTGTAGTGTAAACAGTGAAACTCTCCCATGCAGGCAGCACTGATCTAAGGTCTGCCTTCTGCTGGCAACAAGTGCTCTGAATTCCCTGTGCTCATAAGCATTTGTGTGGAATTTAGATCAGTTTAACATGGATAGGGACATGCCACAGCCTGCAGCAGAAGAGCACTTTCAAGTGAGTGCTGAGATGGGGTGCTCCTAGCGTGTGCAGGGCACACAGCTCAGCTGGGCAGGGCTCACACATTGCTGGGTGATGCTTGCATCCTTTTCAGACATGTCTTGTGGCACAAAACAGCTGGGATGGGGGAGGAAGAGGATTTCCAGGTCAATGCTTGGTTTCCCCACTGGGTACTTGCCCTGTGAACTTTGCCCAGCTCCAGAGGGATCTGTACACTGCCTGGCCGAAAGTCAGCATGTATTTATAGTAACCCTTCCTGAAGGAAGGCAGACCTGGGACTCTGGGAGGGTGGAACTGACAGGTATTAAAAGGACTTGGGCGTCACTGGGCAGAAGACATCAAAGCAGACCTCACCTGACAACTATTGTGGGACTGGTAAGTAAATAATGTTATGCAACAGGGAAAGCATTGGGGCTTTCTTAGAACTGATAGGTGGTCCAAGGCACAGTCTTGAATCAAAGTTTGTAGCTCAAACATTTCTGGTGTCGGTACAGCACCAGAAGAAGTCCCACCTTCTGGGAAGCCTGGGATTCCTTCCCACTCCCTATGTCTCTGTGATTGCTGATGAGTAAGGAGGAAAAAGATCTCAGGTCCTGCATTCATTCTGAATGTCAGAAGCTAATTCCTGGCAGCCCCACAGATTTCCTGAGTGATCTGGGCAATATTGTTTTCTCTCACATTATCTTAGTTTCTTTAATAGTTCCTTGTTAACACAGGTTGTTCATTTAGATAGAATTTTAAAGAGTGGGATATAAAAGATTAGGGCTTTATAGCTTTTGTGTGCCAGTCCCATCTTTAGTCTCCTTATGCTGTGGCAATGAAATTATTACAGCAAATGATTCAGCTCATTCAGCATTGTGGAGTCAGGTTTCCCACACCCCAGGGCAGTGCCTCACTGCAGGATAGTTTTTCACTGCCCCAGAGGCTGTTCAGTGGCATGTCTCCAAAGGGAGCTATAGAGACTGAGGTCAGTGATTTCCAGATCATGTATCTGTGCTGTGGAGCTCATCACTCTTGGGAGTGATTCCAAAACTCTTTCTGGGGACTGTAGATGCCGTTATGGTTTGTGGGGGAAAGGCAGTCCATGAGTTTTCAGTAAGCCCTTCAGATAGACTTGTTGGCCTTTGATCCAAACCAGCAAGCGATGAGGATCACTGGAGCAAGGTGTGTTTGGGGAGCAGAGCTTCATCTCTGCATTTTGGAAGATGCAGTGGGGAATGGAAGAGTGTGTCTGTCCTTCCCTTCTGGAGAAGCCAGTGGTGAGGGTGGTGGGATGTCAGAGAGGTCCAAGACTCTGCTCTGGAGAAGGGGGAAGAAAGCCTGATTTAGACTCCCACATCCTTTGAGTGCCCCAGTCCCTGGGCTACTGTATTCTGAACAACTCTTTCTCCATCTCCTCTCTCTTTATGAATTCTTTCACATCTGTTTTCCGTTCATATTTGGTTTGCAATCCTGAGGTGTGTTGCAATATCTCACTGTTGATAATCTCTTCCAGTACTAAGAAGGTTTGGCTACAAACTCTGCTCTGGCCTGGCCATTTAGATCCTGTGCTTTGAAACAGCTCTTACAAAGCTGAGAATACAGAATGACCAAGGTTTTTCTGATAAACTATTTTTTCACCAAAATTATGCATCTTCAGAGAGATAAAACCGTTCACAACTGCGGACTGAATGTGGCAAATAGCTTTAAATCCTCCACAATTAGTAAATAAAATCTTCCCAAAGTTCAAAACTTTCAGAAGTATTTAAAAATTTTAAACAATATGTTTCAAATAATTTTCTTATGTGATTATTCTGAAAGTTTAAAAATACTTGAAGTTTTATAACATTGTTTCAGGATTAATGAAGTGTTTGGTATGATCCAAACATATTTTTAGTTTCAGGAGTCTGTTAGTGTATTTTGGGTCTTGTTGTTGGAAAAATACAAGTATTTTCATTTCAGCTTGACCTACAGTACATCATAATCATTATTATTACTATTATTATTAATAATATTATTATTATCTTTGTCATCTATGTCTTTATTATATTCTTTATTTAGGTTATTATCACTTTTTATTTATTGCCATAATATTATATTGTATGTGTTGTTATATTTTCATATTATTATAATTAAAGATATTATATTATATTATATTATATTATATTAGCCTTATGCAGATCAAAGGGTTTCTGCTACCAGCAAGCTGCTGGCCAGTGCAGATCCCTGTTTGTGGCATGGGAAATTATGCAGCATCTGAACTTTTAGATGGGTAACATCACAAGAATCCACCTCTTGGCTTTTGCCCTTGTGATGTACTTGTAGGCCAGACCTGACAACAAAGTTAGTTACTCAAAAACCCCACCAGTTTTCTCCCCAGGAGGAATAAACGTGAACCTAAAACAAGGACCACAAACCTGCCTCTACCTAACCAAGTGCTCATTTCAGGGAAAAAGAACAATATAATGCAATTACAGACATCAAAATGTTGTAGAAAGACAATCCCTAAAACCCAAAGACTCCCAGAGGAGAGATGCCATCCAAAAAATCTCATACAAAGTGCTGATGAAAATGTAAGAAGGAGAAAAGCACTCTCTGGTTAATTTTTGTTTGGTTGGGGGTTTTTTTAATATGTTTTACCCATCACTGCTGTGAAACACATACTTGCAAAACCAGGCAGTGAAAGCAAAGAATGCCAGCTCATCACTGTCTTATGTCTTAAGTAGCAGACTGGTGTTTAACTGCCCCAAAAAAGAATAAACTTTTGTAGTTACAATCAGAAATAGATACATGGAGGAAACCAAAACAAACAAGGACTGCTGGGGGGCAAAGGAATGGTAAAACAAGCCCTCCTGAGTGTCCCAACATCAGTCATTCTCTGCAGAGCCACCAGGGTAAGAGAGTGGAAATTGATACTCACAGAACTTCACCAGGAGGTATTTGGTTTCCTTCAATGCTCTGTCAAAGTTGCTCGATTTCAGCAAGAGGACATGGTTCTCCTTTTTTATTTTGGGGAGCTTGGCTTTCTTCAGCTTTGCTTCATTTGGGCTTATGCTGTCTGCTGCCAGGAAGCCTGTGAGAAACAACAAGAGAAGAAGGAAAAAAGGATGTGTCTTCATCTTGTCCTGCCTTTACCCAGATACTGAGAAAGAAAGAAGCAAAGGAGCATTAAGCAGTAGGGTTTGCTGCTCAAATGTCTGCAGCTGTATCAGCCAAACCAAGAGGCTGATAAGGTTGATAACAGTCTACCACCAGTGGAACCAACTGCACTTTCCATGGGAAGATTAAATTAGTTAAGTACTTCCCCACTTTTACTAGTGCTTGTGGGGGAAAAAAAGTATCTATGGGGAAGTTTACTGTTTCTGGAAATAAACACCCCAGGGAGAAGGTGAAAGAGCACAGGAGGAAACACTTGCCTACCACTGGAAGCACCAGTGGATTCAGAGTGCACTTGTGTGATTAGACACCCTTCTCTTGTCAGGGCTGCACACCAAGCAGCAGGTGAGGTACCTGGGACAGTATTTGAGGGCTGCTCCCCTGCCTAATGTTTGCTTGTCTCTTGCACTTACGGAGCTACTGATTGGGGATCTGACTGAGAGTGTGCTGAAGTCAGGGGAAAACTCTCATTTCTTTGCATAGGGAATTTCAGTGCCTGTAAGTCTTGGAGGCCTTGTCTGTGAGGCTCCCCCTCCACTCAAGTGCCAAGTTGTAGCTCAAGTAAGATAGTACTTCGTGGGTTAAACCAGAAAATTTCACCATTGGTTTTCAGTGGTAGCACAATTTTCTGTGCAATAAATTGAAGGGACTTTTAAATGTACCATGTCATCCTTAGGATAGCTGTCACCCATGCATGTGAGCTGTGAGGCCTCCCTAGACAGTCTTTCCAGAACATTTAAAAAAAGGACTTACAGAAACGTTGAGATTTTGGAATTCCTTCATTTACTAAGGAATTACTATTTCTGTAAATATCTGCCAGTCTGTAGTTGTAGCAGAAACATCTTTGACCCTTAAACTGTGTTGCAATTTGTGAACTTTACCCCTGTAGCAGGTAGAGATCAGGTATTCCACTGGTTGTTTCTGTGGCACAGAGGACGCAGGTTAGTTGACAACAGCTGGGTCTGGATTAGTAGAACCAAGAAGAAATTCCTCCAATAATGACTCTTTGTTCTTCTTGAGGAGTAGCAAGTGCTGCTTCGCTCCTCGTGCCTTTAGCAGACTTTTTATCCAGGAGGCCACCACTAAAAGGGAGTGTTTGTAATGGGGGCTGATGTGGTAGCCTCCACTTTCTGTGGGTGAAGGATCTTGGGGCACATATTGCTGCAATTTAGTCTGTTTTCGTGCCTGGTGTGAGTGGGGCAAACTCTCCTCTATCAGTCTCAAAAGCTTTGAGTTGCAATGCACCTTGAGAGGTGTTATATTAGTACTTGTGCAGGGTGCCTAACGAAATCAGGAGCTGTGTATTCAGGCTGCTTGCAAGATAAGATCACACATAAATACAGATTCAGCAATCGGGTACCAAAGGAGAAAAAGAAGCAGAAAGATAAGAGTCTCCCATTTGACTTTGTGGTCTCTTTCTCTTCATAACAGACTGCTTTCCAAAGACGTCTTTCAAGCAACATGCCAGTGAGGTTAAAAAGCATCTTTCAGAACTGCAGGTTAAAACTAACAAGGCCTGTTTGAGCTGAGCAGGCAGTGTTTAAGATCAGAACACAGCCTAAGGCTCCCAGAACAAAGGCAGGATGACAAAACCATTTGCTGAGAGAGCTGGTTTTCCCCTGTCTGCCCCTGAAACAAACTGCAGTCGACTTTAAACCCTCCTGGAAATCTCCTACCAGGAAGTAGGCTCCATCATGGAAAGGGCTTCTAACCTCTATGTCCTGAAAGGAAACTGCAGAAAAAAGGGGATGATACAACAGTCCATCCTGCCAGGACAGATTTGCAATGAGGAAAGGAGTGGGATTTAGTGGATCTGAGCTGGTGAACAATGTTTTCTTTCAGACATAGAGCAGGTAAGGTCACACTCTGTGCATTACTTCATCAGTGCTAACTAGTGCTGGCTTTCCTTTTGTGCTTTATAGTTTGAGAGCTCTGGAAAATCTGCCCTCTGCAGAAGTCACAGTCCAGTCAACAGGAAACACTGGATTCAGGATAAATAATATTCTAGGGACTTCTGCTTAGTTACCCCTCACAGCCTGTAAAATATGTGGTCAAGAGCCATTGAGATGTGCCTCACACGTGCACCTTCTGTCTCAGTTTCTCTGGTTTGCCTCACAAACACAGGGATTTCAGAGTGATGCCAGTTACTGTTATTTATTGGCATTGAGCACTGGAAGCTCTCACTACAACTACACTTGCAATATACAATGCAAAGGTGAAAGTATCCCTGTGAGACAGGTATGTAGTGCTGGCTGTTCAATAAGGACAGCATCATGGCACAGAAAAGTTTAAAAGCAAAGCTGATTCCATTGAACTGGGGGAAAATTCCCTTAGAAATATGGGTACATCCTTAAGGACTTCATTACACTGAAAACAAGTTTATCTGATGATTCAGCACCTGTGAGTGAAAATCCAGTTTTCTTGACTTTCAGGGTTGGGCTTCAAATACCTGTGGCATCCTCCATTCTGTCTCTTCCACATGTACTGTATGCTGTGTGGGAAAGACTGGAACTGTTGGCACTTTCTTTGCACGTTTATTTTACATGTATCTTTTCCCAAGTTGCACACTTCAGCTGAAGTGCAAAGCAAATGGAAGTCTTTGGCATTTCACCTTTGCTCACCTACTGTTTATTTTGTGTTTATTTCATGCCCTCAAAGAAAAGAGAACTCATAAAAAAATAAATCAGAGATTCATCAGTTTTATTGGTGCATAAATTCAGTGTGACTCGCCATCTAGTGCAGGTTTAAGGCATAACATAATTAGAGACTGTTGTAAGTCAAGGTGGTAGTCTCCTAAAACACTTCAAAACTAGTGGCATTTTATTTCTGTAAGCACGCAAAGTAACATAAAACTTACAGGAATCAAGACAAAGATATTGAAAAAAGGACTGGCAAGTGAAATTTTAGAGAGGAGATATGAGAGTCATTCATCAGCTGACAAAGTAGAGGACAAATATTCTAATGAAAAAGCAGTGCTCAATCTCTTTACAAGAAAAGGAGGAACATAAAATAATAGGGAAAACAAGGATGTGTTCAAACAACCTATTTATTCAAGCTGGTTTGCATTAATTCATCCAGCATCACAAACTAGACAGCATCCAATAACTAACTGCTTTTAAATGTGTTTTCTTTCATTCCAGGTGACTGATTCCTTAGGTGTGCACCTGATTCTTCCCCTCACTGTCTGATAAAACATCATTTATCATGAGAACATTTATTAAATCCTGGATTCCTCAGTGTTTGCGGATTCTCGGGTCACCTTGCAGATCATTCCACGGAAACAACAGGCTTCTTACATCTCAGATTGTTTCCTACTATGAATCTATAAACCAGTGTAAAAAAGAACTGCCAGAATATTTCAACTTTGCAAGTGATGTCTTAGATGAGTGGGCACGGCTGGAAAAGGTAGTATTTGTCTTTTACCTTATAGACATTGTGTTGTTAACCCCAGCTGGCAACTAAGAACCACAGAGCCCCTGGATCTCACTCCCACACTCCCCAGTGGGATGGGGAGGAGAATCAGGAGAAAATAAAGGTAAAACTCAGGGGTTGAGGAAAGAACAGTTTAAGAATTGAAATAAAATAAAATAAAATACAATAATAAGAAGAATATTAATTATAATTATCACCATTGTAGTAGTATCAGTAGCAATAGTAGTGATGAAAAGGGAGACAACAAAAAGAGAGCGCAACAAAGAAAACTCAGACAAGACAAATGATGTACAACACAACTGCCCAGTGCCCACTGATTGACACCCATCCTGTCCCCAAACAGCAACTGGCACCCCTCACCCAACTTCTCACCAGGTAATAAACTGAGCAAGGCTTTCTGTGGTGTGGAGTATCCCTTTGGACAGCTCAGGTCAGCTGTCTTGAACCCTTCCAGATTCTCATGCACCTCCTTGTTGGCAGAGTGTGAGAAACTGGAAAGTCCTCGACTTAGTTGTTGCTAAGCAGTGCTTACTCAGTGCCAGTCAAAACCAGGACACAGTGGAACAAATCTCAGATGATTCAGTTTTACTGATGGATACTCGATAGTGTTAGCACCATTTTATTTTGTTTGTCAGAAAGATGGGTTTCACTCTAGCAGAGTGATTGCCAAAGATGATTTGTATTGAAGTGAAATCTTTTAAGGTTTGTCTTCATGGTTTAATGTCTTCTGATGTGCTGCAGGATGGAAGAAAACCAGCAAATCCAGCTTTTTGGTGGGTCAGTGATGAGGGAGAGGAGGTGAAGTGGAGCTTTGAAGAGCTGGGCTCTCTCTCGAGGAAGGCAGCCAATGTCCTTTGTGAGGCCTGTGCTCTGCAGAGAGGAGACAGAGTTATGGCAGTTCTGCCTCGTGTTCCCGAGTGGTGGCTCCTGAACGTAGCCTGCATGCGAGCAGGTGAGTGACTCACCCACCCCTGGGGTGCAGAGACAGAGCAAACAGAGCCTACAAGCCACATGTTAGATCAGTGTGAAGAAAATGCAGGCAGGGATATGTTGCTGTGACCTGCACAATTCAGCTTTTGCCTAAAGGCAGGATTGGCAGCACTCACCCAGGAACCACAGTGCCAGACAGGGTCCAGTCAAGAGGCATCCTCAGGTGAAGCCAGAGAGGCTCCAGTGGCTGCAGCCTGAGGTCAGGCTTGACCACATACATTGTAAGGGAACTGAATGTATAATGGAGGAACTTACAGAGTTAGTGTCATTAATAATTGAATATATCTATTTTGCTCTGCTTTTAAGCTGCCAAACATCCATGATGGATCAAATCAGCATCAACAGAGAGACACGATCAGGTATTTTTGGGAAATGATGAGTTTCCTCAATTGCTTCTTGCTCTTTTCCAGGAATTGTCTTTATTCCAGGAACATCCCAATTAACGGCCAAAGACATCTCATACCGACTCCAGGCTTCAAAGGCCAAGTGCATCATTACCAGTGACACCCTGGCACCTGCACTGGAATCTGTCCTGCCTGGCAGCCAGTTCCTGAGAAGTAAACTCATTGTAGGCAGAGGGAGCAGGGCTGGGTGGCTGAACCTCAAAGAACTCCTTGCGTGAGTATCCAGCTCTTTCACCATCATCCCTGTGGGGTGAAGGGAGCTGTACCAGGCAGGTGACATTGCTGAGTTTTGAGGTTCATTTTCAAAATACAAAGGACTTACATTTCTCTGTCAACCTGCTGCATTGTGATTACACTGGTAGAGGTTTGTCCAACCCAGGTTTTGGGAGCTAAGTTCAGGTCCTTCACCTTCTCCTCACTTAGCAGCCTGCCAGCTTTTAGAAGCTCTCTGCTTCTACTGTGATCACAAGACAAGCAGAGTTCTAAACAATTGTTATGAGCATGCCTGCTAGAGCCCATTCTAATGGCTCTTGATTAAATGGGAAAATACCAATTGCTAGCTCTTGGTGCTCAGTTCTTTTTTCCCTTTATTATCCTGGCACCTCAGAGGATCTGAATTGTTCATCAGTCTCTTGAACATAAATGATACACTATTAGTAAAAAGACCAATGTACTTGGCATAATAACCTCAGTTATTGATTTCAGGTTGGGGGTTGGTTTGTGTTGAAGCAGACACTGATTTCTGCCTGCTGTTCCATAATCAGCACCTGGAGTGCCCTTGATAAACAGTGGCAGACAAAGTCTGGAATATTCTGCAGGTGCTCATATTTTAAATGTTATGGCATACAGGGCATCATCGTTACAAGGAAAATGTTTTCTCTAACTGTTCTTACCTGTGTTACCACTTACTCAGTGAGATCATTCAGTTTGGGGCAGCTTTCCTGTTGAACTCCTAAACAATAAAAATACTGATTCCCTGCTGGAAAACTGTGTGTACTGACCAGAATATACCATTTCCTCTGAAGGGTTGCATCTGCTGACCATGAATGTGTCAAGACGAGGAGTCAAGAGCCAATGCTGATCTATTTCACCAGTGGAACTACGGGCTTCCCAAAAATGGTGGTGCAGTCCCACAGCAGTTACGGGATTGGATTCACAATCTCTGGCAGGTATCACCTTGCAGTTCCTCCCAGGGTCCTCATTAAGTGACGTGATCACCATTAAATGGAACATATGACCATCAAACTCCAGTAAATGTGGGCAATTCGTGACTGTAGGATTTGCATCCTCCTCATTTTGAATGTTAAAGGATACCTTTCTCAAAATATTCCGAGTTGAAAGCTGGTGGTCAAGGGTCCAGAGAAGTAACTTGTTTAGTTTCCTAGAGAAATGAGCTGTGACAGCTGATGTCTCAACTGCACCAGGTGGGAAAAGGCTGCTCCAAATGATCTGTTTGGGTTCTGCTCTAGATCCAGATTCTGCAGCTCGAGACAAAGATGTCTTGCATTGCTCACAAGAAAAATAAATGCTCAAAATATTAAGCAGGAGGGAATGAAGGGAAATAAGAGAATGTTTAAGACTCTTCAAATCTCTCAAACTTTCTACAGAGCCCCACTTGCTCTAATCACATCTTCTAATGGAAGCCTCCTGCCCTTTCCTTGAACGCTGCTGTGACCTGGGCCCGAGTATCTCACATTCTCTGTAGCATTTTTTCATCTCTGCTTTTTCATCAGGTATTGGATGAACTTGACTCCTTCAGATATAATGTGGAATACCTCTGATACTGGCTGGGTAAAAGCAGCTTGGAGCAGTCTTTTTGCACCTTGGATCTGTGGATCCTGTGTCTTTGTACACAATATGCCACAGTTTAAACCAGAGGTTATTGCAGAGGTAAGCTTAACATTTTATACTGTGATGTTTGCTTCCATTTTACATAAATGAAGGAAACAAACTGGCTCTCATCCATGGGTGCCACTACTCAGTAGCAGCAGGGATAGTACTTCCCACATCCCAAGGAATCATCCCTCCATTTGATGTCCATTCAGCTCAAGGAACAAGTGTTTCCCCTCCTGATTAGGCCATGTGGCATGGCTCCAGTGTAGAGCACAACTGGAGAAAGATGCAGGATATAAAGATCTTGGGGTCACTGCTGTGTTGTCCAATATTGAGCTTAAAGCTCACTTCAGGTATGGACTTCCAGCTGCTTGGGGGTCAGGCTGAGCATGGGCCAGTAATCAGAGTATGGCATGAACCTGAATTAAGGCTCTGTTATCCTGAATTTTCAGTGAGTTGCCAGAGTGCCTATTCCTCCCCTCAGGCACTGCACAAAACCAGTTAGCTGATTGATTCCCATCAACACTGGCCTCTTTTGTTAATCACCTGCACATTCACAAGGTCAGAGCCACCATCACACTTTCATTTCCAACAGAATAACTCCCTGTTTTTCTAGACTCTCTCCAGATATCCCATCACCACCTTCTGCACAGCTCCCACTGCCTTCTGCATGCTGGTCCAACACGATGTGAGCAGGTACTGCAGGGAGGGGAGGGGAGGGAGGCTGGGGCACAATGCTGGCACAGCTCTGGAGGTTTAGTTCCTCAGGTTCCTTAATTTCTTTTTCTGTTAAAGGCAATCTAATTAGCAAAACCAGCTCTCAGAAAAGAAGGCTGTGTTCTGAAAGGTGAGAATGACTAGGGCTAGCCCAGGTAGGCCACTGGGCTTCAGGACTGGGTCTTTGAATAGACAGCACAGAGGGGAAAAAGGAGACATTTTTAAGTTGTCACTTCCTCTGAACTTAGGGTTCCCAGTTCAATTTAAATCAGCTGGGCAGCATTGGATCAGGGAGCTACTGGAGTAGTTCCCTCAGGTTCCTTAATTTCTTTTTCTGTTAAAGGCAATCTAATTAGCAAAACCTGCTCTCAGAAAAGAAGGCTGTGTTCTGAAAGGTGAGAATGACTAGGGCTAGCCCAGGTAGGCCACTGGGCTTCAGGACTGGGTCTTTGAATAGACAGCACAGAGGGGAAAAAAGGAGACATTTTTAAGTTGTCACTTCCTCTGAACTTAGGGTTCCCAGTTCAATTTAAATCAGCTGGGCAGCATTGGATCAGGGAGCTACTGGAGTGTGGTGGAGTTGTTGTCACATGCTTGAGAATGAAGGGAGCAGTTAGAGGAGCTTCACATCCTGAGAGTTATTTGGCAGCTGTTCTCCCCAGTTTGTTACTCTGTAAAATACCCAGCTTGTGAGAAGTGGTTTGCAGGGAGTTTTCACATCTTTGGTAAGGTACTTATTCTTGTCACATGGGTCTTTCAACCTGACAAAAGCCAACCCAGGTTTAGCAGAGCTCAGCCTCTCTGTACCTATTCAGCCTTCCTTTTGCTCTAGAAAATTCCCTGAGTTAAATCTGATCTTGGCTGTTGGCACATAACTCAGCTTTCCACACACATTTGATGTGCTTGTTCAGATTTCTCCTTTTATGTCAGCTCTCTCAAGGAAACGCTTTTGCTCACACATTTTCCAGCGGAGAAACCTATTTCTAGTGACACAGAGATAAACCAATATCATCTTCAGTGGCAGCTCAAGCAATCTAGGAGTCTAGTCCAGGTGTGCATAACAGGATGATGACTCATTTCCAAAGGAGCTTGTGAAGTGTTAGGTGTACTTACTTGGAAAGCCAAGAGAGGCTGTTCAGTTAAGTCTACCTACTGCTCATTTTAGGAGCTAAGACAATTATTTCATTTTCTGTTCCTCTCAAGCTACAAGTTCCCGAGTCTGAAGCACTGTGTAACTGGAGGGGAAGCACTGAATCCCGAAGTGTTGGCAAAGTGGAAAATCCAAACAGGGCTGGATATCCATGAAGGTTATGGCCAGACTGAAACAGTACGTTTGCAATAAATGTAATTACTGGTAGTAGAACCCTTCACCATCTTTGCTTCAAAAGCAAAAATAAAAAAGAGTATTTTCTCTGGGTATCAATTTTTCCTGTCTGAGGTTTTAATGAAAAATATTAAAGCAGCTCACACCCCAGACTGATGTTCTCAAAAACCCCAGTGCAGGTTCTGATTCAGCCCTTGTCACAACAAAGTCATGGGAAGGTGCCTAATGCAAACAATAATAGCATTCACAAGATGTTGCAACAATTTTAATTTTTTTTTTTTAAATCTACTCTGCAGGTGACAATCTGTGCCAATATGAAAGGAATGAAAATTAAACCTGGCTCTTTGGGAAAAGCTGTTCCCCCTTATGATGTGCAGGTACGTGGAAATGTGGCAGCTGTGGGTAGAAGAGTAAGGCAGGGCTGTCTGCAGCCCTTCTGTGCCCTGCACTGAGCTGGAGCAGATGCTCCTCTGGGCTGATCAAAGCACTGCTGCTGTGTCTGTCCTTGCTGCAGATCGTGGATGACCATGGGGCTGTTGTGCCTGCAGGAGAAGAGGGCACCATTGCTGTCCGAGTGCAACCCACACGACCCTTCTGTCTGTTCTCCCAGTACTTGGTGAGCCCGACCTGCTGTGCCTGTGTCTGCTGAGAGACCTGGGAGAGACCCAGGGCAAGGCTCTGCCAGGAGCAGAATTTCATGCAGGCTCCTCAGAAGGTCTCACTGGGTTGCTTGACGACTTTGATCCTGGTCAGTGCATAGTTCCAGGACAGACTGACTGACAGAGTGTAGCTTCAAAATGCCATGTGAACCAGGGGATCCCCTGTTCCAGATATGTACCAGGCAGTTGCCATGGGCTTCAAGTTCAGAGCACCACTCTTTTCCCTCTATTCCATTCCTATCTTTGGTTAAACATTAATGAAGAAAGCCCATAAATTCTACTCTTACACATCAGAAGCTCCAGGAGGCTTTCCAAGGCACAGGTATTTTGTTGCTTCATACCCCTGTCAGAGGTACCCCCACTCCAGCAGGCACTGGAGTCAGAGGAACCTTTGCACAGGTGCCTGTCACACAGACCACGGGCACAAGAGCAGCAGCACAAACACAAGTCACAGCACACGGCCCTCACGTGTAGATGATCATACAGCTCTGAGGTAGTGACACCCTTAATCAAACACCACTACTCAAAAGGGGATGCTCTACCCACTGAAAGCAGAACCAGCTTAGGAAAACACACCAGAAAAAGACATTTTGGTTCAGGTCAAAGGTCCATCTTAAGCAACTGTTCATCTGCAGTGGTGCTGAGGTGCAGGGCATTCTTAGGAAAACAGGCAAAATTAAAGATATTCTCCCCTGTGTTGGAGCTGTCATATTCAATAGGCTTTGGGGAACCCAGCTATGTTTTTAATCCTCTTCTGAATCCCCATAATATTTGTATACTTGTAGCATTCTCATGCAACAACTTGCACAAAGTAGCATCTCACTATGTGATAGAAATCTTCTTTAGGTTCAATACTATAACTTGCGTTTTTCACTATGTCTTCTCTTGTCAAAGTGTTTTTCCTGTCTAACCAAGAGGTTACACTGGATATATAGGTCCTAAAGGTCAGACAGTGTTTTTCCTGCAGGTCACCTCATTTGTGTCTTGGTCCTGACAGTTAAGAGTAAAAACTTTCCTTTGGCTGGAAGTTATTTTGGCAACCCCCTGCAATGGTAAATCATTTCCCTGAACAGAGTGGGTTACATATTTTAGTCATTTGCTGTGGTGAACGGGCATTTTGATAGAGCATGGCCTTTTCTCTCTAGAACAGAAATCTCTACATAAAAGGTACTTTTGTCCACATATCATATATTTCCACAACAAAGCTGCTAAATGTGGCTCTTTTATTTAGCTGAAAATATAAAACAGTATTGAACATACTCAGTTGTAGACCCTTCTATTGGTTTTTTTTAGCACCACTGCAAAGTAAATGTGTTATGTCTCACTAAGAATCAGAAACTTCTCTTGAAATGTTTGGTTGTTGCCAGGATAATCCAGAGAAAACTGCTGCCTCTATGCGTGGAGATTTTTATGTCACGGGGGACAGAGGCGTTATGGATGAAGAGGGGTATGTCTGGTTTGTTGGAAGAGCTGATGATATCATTAACTCTGCTGGGTAAGGCATCTGCTTCTAGATTTGCCTCATAAACCACAGCCTGCCAACACCAATGGACTGGCCCATCCTGCTGGGGCTGACCTCTGCTCGTGCTCTCCCAGGTACCGCATCGGCCCCTTTGAGGTGGAGAGTGCGTTGCTGCAGCACCCAGCAGTCTCCGAGGTGGCTGTTGTCAGCAGCCCCGACCCAGTTCGAGGGGAGGTAAAAGAAAATAGAGCAAAGATGTAGTAAGAAATGCCCTTTATTCTAAGCATCAGTATCCCTGTATGTACTAGGCTTCCTTGGAATTCAGTATGTTGCAGATTTTTGAAATTAAGTGGGCTAAAGTTTTTTAAATCCGTATCTTGACAGATCTTACAGTTTCAGAATTATTTCTTTGCAGGTTTTGATGTGGGGAAAAAATTTGTTTTTTCAGGCTAATCATGACATGTTTTTTCTCTAAGCAAGGAAATTTTGATTATTTCTCATTTACCACTAAGCCTATGGTGGCAATGATATCCAGTGTTTCATTTTTGTTTTATATTTTCCAACCTTACAACATTTCTTTGAGCAACTGGGATGAGATTTTAATCTCTCTTTATTTTCTGTACTAGAACTTTTCGAAAGTTTAATAGTGTATAAAGTTAAGAAAAAAAGTGGAAAATACCAAAACATTCCCTGCTGCAGAATGGGTCCTTCACAACACAGCATTCTGTAATAACCAGCCAATGAAAAGAGAAATTAAAGAAAAAGACCCAATTTGGGCATTCTCTATTTTGACACTCACTTTACATGACAAATGTACCCCTTTATTCCCACCTCTGGAAGTTAATGGAATCCCTTCCTTTTTGTGGCACAGGTGGTCAAAGCCTTCATTGTTTTAGCTCCTGCTTTTGTATCACATGATCCAGAAAAATTAACTCACGAGCTCCAGCAGCATGTCAAGAAGGTGACTGCACCTTACAAGTATCCAAGGAAGGTAAGTACAGCCCAAAACCACAGGTTCTCTAACTGGACCAGAAACTGAGCATTTTTTGCCCTGCCTCAGCTGCTTCTCGACTGCGTTCTGACAAACACTCCAGGCAGAGTTAGATGGAATAGAAGCAGATGACGGGGTCTGTTGCAGCTGTAGCCTTGGGTTGTCTGTGTGTGCTAGAAAGGACCCAGAGGGAGGCAATGGTCATGAAATTTTACTTTATGAGTGTCCAGTCTTTCTTTCATGGAGTACTGGGGTTTTCCAGCAGATCAAAAGGACAAGGCATTCAACTCCAACCAGTCTCTACCTAGAGCTCTCCTCTGGCACTCAGCCAAAACAAAAGGGAAATTCCTGCTGGCATCAGTGGATTGGAATCCATCTCTTCACACTAGGAAAGACACCAGTAACTCCCTGTCCTGAAAGCTGAAGCACTCAGCTCCTAGAGATTGTGGTACTTCTCCCTGCAAGTCTGGTCTGTGCAGTACCTACAAGGTGTAGTAAGGAATTCCACCACACCAGCCCTGGCTGTGCAGCTTCCCATCTGTTCATCCCCAGCCACGCTAAAAGTGTTTTTGCAATCTTTTGTTGCACCTGGAAAATTAACCACAATTCATTTGGCTACAGGGAGCATTTTTGCCTTTCAGGTGGAGTTTGTTCAGGATCTGCCAAAGACAGCAACTGGGAAAATCCAGAGAAAGGCTCTAAAGAGCAAAGAGTGGGCAAGAGTACGACAAGGGCAAGAATGATCTGGAAAATGAGGAGAGAAAATTTCCATCATGTATCAGCCATAACACATGACACAGAGTTGTCATGACCCAGAGCAGTACGAGAACATCAGGAAAAACAAACTATGGAAGAAAAAGGAGAAAACACTCTTGAGGACATGTGGTATTGGAAACGCTTTTGCTATCGACCTATAAATTTTCAGAAGGAAGGAAGTGCAAGTAATTCAAAGTGTGGAATGGGAGACAGAAAGACAGACTCAGGTGCATACAAAGGTCAGACTTTTTTTGCTGCAATTTGTATTAACAGCTTCCCTAAAAAAAAAATGGGTGAAACTACAAGACTTTGAAAATTACAAATAAATGAGAAATTAACAAAAAGATGTTTGTCCTGAGGTGGGTATCAGCCATTAATTAACATCCAAAAACTACCACTGTAACATTCTCAAACTCTTTCAGAGTGGAAGGAAAAAGACATTTCTTTTTAATGCTTCTCTTCATCTTGATGAATTTGTGATTTAAGTAAATGGTTAGACTGGAGGAAAAGTGCTTTAGGTTAACTGCAAATTATGCACAATTACCAGTGGTGTAAATGATTACAAGAAGAAGGTTATGCCACAGAAAGAGTTCTGTTCCTTGCTCTGTATTGTGGCACATTCTGTTCTCGTCACTCCAGAAGAAGTGAGCAATAAAGCCAGAAGGGTTTCACTCCAAAACACTTATGAAGGAGTGCCCGGCTTTCACATCTCCAGGGGACAGCTGATCTTTACAGGGCCTCGTATGGGAAACGTCCTGACAGGTGAGTGAAGTGAATGAAGAGGATCTCCCCCAGCAGCTCTCAGCCTCTCCTGCCCACAGCAGCCAGGTCAGGAAAATGTTATTTATCCGAATTCCTCGTGTTGATGATCACTGAGCAGAAGCAAATGGTATTAAATCAGGAATAATCATTTCTGATTCTTGCAGGCATTCAGAGGACTGAATTGCCATTACTGGGTCTTTTCCTCTGTTTTCTGTCTTCATTTTCACCTCTACATTTGCAGATGAAAAAGTGCTAAAAAATTGAAGGCTCTCACAGCTAAACTTGGCAGATGTTTTCATAGAGCACTAGGGAATCCTAAACTTCAAATGTGTTTCATCTTGTCAGTCTTGAATATAATTTCTCATCTTGAAAACTCTTCCTAAGTGTTCTGTCCCTCCTCTTTCCTTCATAGGCTATTGTGCAGATATTGTCATTGTAATGCTCTGAAAAATGCAAGTTACAGCTAAATCAGAGAATTAGAGCAGACTAAGAAATGAGAAACATCTTCCTAAGTGATTAAGGATTATTTACAGCTGATGTTGTGTTTGAGGAAGGAAAGTTGTGGGCAATTAACAGCCCCAAAGAACACATCAAAGCTATGCAAGGATCAGCTGAGATACAGACAAGGTGACAGATCAGTACAGGACATTAAGACCTTAAAACACAGAAGGTAAAAAATACCAGAAAGCAGGATGGGGAACTTCACATTTATTTGGACCATTTGAACCATCAGTCTGGCAGTGGGCCTAAGTGACTTCAATGAATCACTCATAACTGGATTGTCTGGAAAATGCTGAGATTTGTTTGATTTGTTGGTTCTTGTTGTCGCTGTTTTTGCAGGATTCATAGCAACAACTCTGCTGATTTTCTTAACCTCAAGATGACTGTGCTTATTCCTTCTGCATACTGTGATGTTAAATACTCATATCATAAAAATACAGGTAACATGATATAAAATGAGGATGTGTGCAATCAACCTATTTATTCAAGCTGGTTTGCATTCATTTATCCAACGTCATACATGAGACAGCATCCAATAACTGGATTGGTTTAAATGTGTTTTCTTTCATTCCAGGTGACTGATTCCTTAGGTGTGCACCTGATTCTTCCCCTCACTGTCTGATAAAACATCATTTATCATGAGAACATTTATTAAATCCTGGATTCCTCAGTGTTTGCAGATTCTCGGGTCACCTTGCAGATCATTCCACGGAAACAACAGGCTTCTTACATCTCAGATTGTTTCCTACTATGAATCTATAAACCAGTGTAAAAAAGAACTGCCAGAATATTTCAACTTTGCAAGTGATGTCTTAGATGAGTGGGCACGGCTGGAAAAGGTAGTATTTGTCTTTTACCTTATAGACATTGTGTTGTTAACCCCAGCTGGCAACTAAGAACCACAGAGCCCCTGGATCTCACTCCCACACTCCCCAGTGGGATGGGGAGGAGAATCAGGAGAAAATAAAGGTAAAACTCAGGGGTTGAGGAAAGAACAGTTTAAGAACTGAAATATTATAATAATAATCATAGTAGTAGTAGTAGCTCACTGCCCATTGATCAATGCCCAGCCCATCCCCAAACACCTCCCAGCCAACTTCCCCCTAGGTTATAAACTGAGCAGGACCTTCTGTGGTCTGGAATATCCCTTTGGGCAGTTCAGGTCAGCTGTCCTGTCTAGGTGCTTCTTGTGCACATCCTGGCTGGCAGAGTGTGGGAAACTGGAAAGTCCTTGACTCAGAGTAAGCACTGCTTAGCAACAACTAAAGTATCAGTGTGTTATCAACATTATACTCATCCTAAATCCATAGACCACAGCACTTTACCAGAACTCAGTAAGAAAATTGACTCTATCCCAGTCAAAATGAGGACACAGTGGAACAAATCTCAGATGATACAAATCATTTTTCCTCATGGGTACTGGGCAGTATTAGCTGCAGAGTGGAAAGTACCATTTCATTTTGTTCATCAGAAATACATGTGTCACTCTGAGAGAATGATTGCCAGGGATGATTTGCTTAGTTGGGAGTTATTTTGTATTGAAGTGAAATCTTTTAAGGTTTGTCTTCATGGTTTAATGTCTTCTGATGTGCTGCAGGATGGAAGAAAACCAGCAAATCCAGCTTTTTGGTGGGTCAGTGATGAGGGAGAGGAGGTGAAGTGGAGCTTTGAAGAGCTGGGCTCTCTCTCGAGGAAGGCAGCCAATGTCCTTTGTGAGGCCTGTGCTCTGCAGAGAGGAGACAGAGTTATGGCAGTTCTGCCTCGTGTTCCCGAGTGGTGGCTCCTGAACGTAGCCTGCATGCGAGCAGGTGAGCGACTCACCCACCCCTGGGGTGCAGAGACAGAGCAAACAGAGCCTACAAGCCACATGTTAGATCAGTGTGAAGAAAATGCAGGCAGGGATATGTTGCTGTGACCTGCACAATTCAGCTTTTGCCTAAAGGCAGGATTGGCAGCACTCACCCAGGAACCACAGTGCCAGACAGGGTCCAGTCAAGAGGCATCCTCAGGTGAAGCCAGAGAGGCTCCAGTGGCTGCAGCCTGAGGTCAGGCTTGACCATATACATTGTAAGGGAACTGAATGTATAATGGAGGAACTTACAGAGTTAGTGTCATTAATAATTGAATATATCTATTTTGCTCTGCTTTTAAGCAGCCAAACATCCATGATGGATCAAATCAGCATCAACAGAGAGACACGATCAGGTATTTTTGGGAAATGATGAGTTTCCTCAATTGCTTCTTGCTCTTTTCCAGGAATTGTCTTTATTCCAGGAACATCCCAATTAACGGCCAAAGACATCTCATACCGACTCCAGGCTTCAAAGGCCAAGTGCATCATTACCAGTGACACCCTGGCACCTGCACTGGAATCTGTCCTGCCTGGCAGCCAGTTCCTGAGAAGTAAACTCATTGTAGGCAGAGGGAGCAGGGCTGGGTGGCTGAACCTCAAAGAACTCCTTGCGTGAGTATCCAGCTCTTTCACCATCATCCCTGTGAGGTGAAGGGAGCTGTACCAGGCAGGTGACATTGCTGAGTTTTGAGGTTCATTTTCAAAATACAAAGGACTTACATTTCTCTGTCAACCTGCTGCATTGTGATTACACTGCATTAAGTACAGGTTCATCCAGCCCAGGTTTTGGGAGATAAGTTCAGATTTTTCAGCTTCTTCTTGCTCCTCAGCCTTATGATTCACAGTGTACTTGTGACAGGCAGTGTGTTCGCTAACTCTTCCCTGTGATATGAAATGCAACTATTTCTTTAGTAAGATAATATAATTTGGGGCAACTTTCCTGTTGAACTCCTAAACAATAAAAATACTGATTCCCTGCTGGAAAACTGTGTGTACTGACCAGAATATACCATTTCCTCTGAAGGGTTGCATCTGCTGACCATGAATGTGTCAAGATGAGGAGTCAAGAGCCAATGCTGATCTATTTCACCAGTGGAACTACGGGCTTCCCAAAAATGGTGGTGCAGTCCCACAGCAGTTACGGGATTGGATTCACAATCTCTGGCAGGTATCACCTTGCAGTTCCTCCCAGGGTCCTCATTAAGTGACGTGATCACCATTAAATGGAACATATGACCATAAAGCTCCAGTGAATGTGGGCAATTTGTGACTGTAGGATTTGTGCTTTCCTCATCTTTCCCCTCTCAGGGTGAAACCTGTGTTATTAAAAGCTTCGTGAAGGCCCAGTTGACCTCATCATGAGCAGAGTTGTGTCACTCACAGGCTGAAAGCAGAGGAACAATAAGGAAAGTGTCCCTACAGCTGCACCAGAGGAAGTCAAGTGCTTTCATGTTGGGCCAACCTGCCCTGAGAACCAAAGCAACCTTGGGCCATGTCATTGAATCTTAAAAGTTACACTTCGGGTTAAATCTGTGGCTTGGTACTGATTTGCTTTCCCTGGAAATTTTTTCATCTCTGCTTCTTCATCAGGTATTGGATGAACTTGACTCCTTCAGACATAATGTGGAATACCTCGGATACTGGCTGGGCAAAATCGGCTTGGGGCAGTGTGTTTGCACCTTGGATCTGTGGATCCTGTGTCTTTGTACACAATATGCCACAGTTTAAACCAGAAGTTATTGCAGAGGTGAGTAATCCCCATATCCCAAGCAATCCAAAGATACCAGAATGCCTATTCCTCCTTCCAGCTATTTCTCAAAAACCAGTCAGCTGGACAATTCTCCTCAACGCTGGCCTCTTGTATGGGGTAGAGACCCTGAATTTCCCAAGAATAATACTGGAAAAGCTCTAGTCTAGTTCCCTATGACCAATTAGGCTTGAGCCTGGGACACACCTTGGAAAGCACAAAGAAAATCAATTTGAACTACTGCTCTCAGTGGTCTTTCACTTATATGTGTGGCTTTTGTTGGACAGAAAGTTCCGTATTTTCTACAGGGGTTGGACTGACTGGTGCAGCATTTTTATGGTTTTCGTCTTGCAGACATTTGAGCACATACATTGTATTAATCACCTGCACATTCACAAGGTCAGAGCCACCATCACACTTTCATTTCCAACAGAATAACTCCCTGTTTTTCTAGACTCTCTCCAGATATCCCATCACCACCTTCTGCACAGCTCCCACTGCCTTCTGCATGCTGGTCCAACACGATGTGAGCAGGTACTGCAGGGAGGGGAGGGGAGGGAGGCTGGGGCACAATGCTGGGACAGCCCTGGAGGTTTAGTTCCTCAGGTTCCTTAATTTCTTTTTCTGTTAAAGGCAATCTAATTAGCAAAACCAGCTCTCAGAAAAGAAGGCTGTGTTCTGAAAGGTGAGAATGACTAGGGCTAGCCCAGGTAGGCCACCTGGGCTTCAGGACTGGGTCTTTGAATAGACAGCACAGAGGGGAAAAAAGGAGACATTTTTAAGTTGTCACTTCCTCTGAACTTAGGGTTCCCAGTTCAATTTAAATCAACTGGGCAGCATTGGATCAGGGAGCTACTGGAGTGTGGTGGAGTTGTTGTCACATGCTTGAGAATGAAGGGAGCAGTTAGAGGAGCTTCACATCCTGAGAGTTATTTGGCAGCTGTTCTCCCCAGTTTGTTACTCTGTAAAATACCCAGCTTGTGAGAAGTGGTTTGCAGGGAGTTTTCACATCTTTGGTAAGGTACTTATTCTTGTCACATGGGTCTTTCAACCTGACAAAAGCCAACCCAGGTTTAGCAGAGCTCAGCCTCTCTGTACCTATTCAGCCTTACCTTCAGTTTTAGGGGTACTTACTTGGAAAGCCAAGGGAGGCTGTTCAGTGAGGGCCATTCACTGCTCATTTTAGGAGCTAAGACAATTATTTCATTTTCTGTTCCTCTCGAGCTACAAGTTCCTGAGTCTGAAGCACTGTGTAACTGGAGGGGAAGCACTGAATCCCGAAGTGTTTGCAAAGTGGAAAATCCAGACAGGGCTGGATATCCATGAAGGTTATGGCCAGACTGAAACAGTACGTGTGCATTAATTCTTGCAATATACCCATTCACAGGTAACAATACCAGAGCCACAATGTCCTTGATAAATCAATGGAAAAGGTGAGAATCACTTACATGATTAAAAATATAATACTTTGTATAATTATAGTTATATAGTTCCAGAATCAGCAATCTGCATATTTTGATGTTTTAGACCCCTGCAAAAACCATTCCAGAGACACTTCAGATCAAATAAGTTGTCATCTTTCCTTCAAAAGAAAACTTAAAAAATAATTTGCTCCAGCTATCAATTTGCCTTTCCAAGGTTTTAATGGCAAATATTAAACCAGCTCACATCCCAGACTTCTCTGTAAGTGAACATTAACAAAACTATTAAGGATCAGATCTCAGGCCTTCTCTCATCTTGCTCTTGAAATGGTCCCAAATTAATCGTCCCATTATTGAAGTAAGGTCTGTAATAATTTCACATCTGCTGTCTTGCAGAGTCAAGTGTTTGCAGGAGAACCCACTGGCTCTGACTCAGCAAAACCAACCTCACACAGGTCTGACCTGAAATGCCTCTCAATCCCTCTCTGATGTTCTCAAAAACCCCAGTGCAGGTCCTGATTCAGCCCTTGTCACAACAAAGTCATGGGAAGGTGCCTAATGCAAACAATAATAGCATTCACAAGATGTTGCAACAATTTAAAAAAACCCCAAAAATCTATTCTGCAGGTGGCAATCTGTGCCAATATGAAAGGAATGAAAATTAAACCTGGCTCTTTGGGAAAAGCTGTTCCCCCTTATGATGTGCAGGTACGTGGAAATGTGGCAGCTGTGGGTAGAAGAGTAAGGCAGGGCTGTCTGCAGCCCTTCTGTGCCCTGCACTGAGCTGGAGCAGATGCTCCTCTGGGCTGATCAAAGCACTGCTGCTGTGTCTGTCCTTGCTGCAGATCGTGGATGACCATGGGGCTGTTGTGCCTGCAGGAGAAGAGGGCACCATTGCTGTCCGAGTGCAACCCACACGACCCTTCTGTCTGTTCTCCCAGTACTTGGTGAGCCCGACCTGCTGTGCCTGTGTCTGCTGAGAGACCTGGGAGAGACCCAGGGCAAGGCTCTGCCAGGAGCAGAATTTCATGCAGGCTCCTCAGAAGGTCTCACTGGGTTGCTTGACGACTTTGATCCTGGTCAGTGCGTGGTGGTGCTGAGGCGCAGGACATTCTTAAGAAAACAGTAGAATTAAGTAACCTAAAGATATTCTCCCCTGCAGTTACACTCTCATATTGAACAAGCTTTAGGGGACCTATCCATGTTTTTAATCCTCTTTTGAACCCCCATAATATTGGGATACTTGTAGCATCATCAAACAACAACTTGTAAAATGTAATTGCTCACTCTGTGATAAAAATCTTCTTTAGGTTCAATACTGTAATTTCAGGCTTTCACTGTCTTCTGTTGTCAGTGGTTTTTCTGTGTAACCAAGAGGTTAAACAGGATGTGGAGGTCCTATAGGTCAAGGCAAATAAAGAAGTTTTTTCTGCAGGTCACCTCATCTGAGTTTTGGTCCTGACAGTTAAGGGTAAAAAGTTACTTTTGATAGGAGGTTATTTTGGCAACCCCCTGCAATGATAAATCACTTCCCTGAACAGAATGGGTTACATATTTGCTCTGATGGATGGGCATTTTGATAGAGCACGACCTTTTCCCTCTAGAACAGAAATTTCTACATACACTCTTTAGTGTGTAGCTCTCTTTTCCACCTGTCACATACTTCAGCCATCAAACTGCTAATTAACATGGCTCTGGGTTTTTCACCAGGAAATATAAAACAGTATTGAACATACTCATTTCAAGAACACCTTAATAACTTATTTTGATAATTTTTAGCACCACTGCAAAGTAAATGTGTTATGTCTCACTAAGAATCAGAAACTTCTCTTGAAATGTTTGGTTGTTGCCAGGATAATCCAGAGCAAACTGCTGCCTCTATGCGTGGAGATTTTTATGTCACGGGGGACAGAGGCGTTATGGATGAAGAGGGGTATGTCTGGTTTGTTGGAAGAGCTGATGATATCATTAACTCTGCTGGGTAAGGCATCTGCTTCTAGATTTGCCTCATAAACCACAGCCTGCCAACACCAATGGACTGGCCCATCCTGCTGGGGCTGACCTCTGCTCGTGCTCTCCCAGGTACCGCATCGGCCCCTTTGAGGTGGAGAGTGCGTTGCTGCAGCACCCAGCAGTCTCCGAGGTGGCTGTTGTCAGCAGCCCCGACCCAGTTCGAGGGGAGGTAAAAGAAAATAGAGCAAAGATGTAGTAAGAAATGCCCTTTATTCTAAGCATCAGTATCCCTGTATGTACTAGGCTTCCTTGAAATTCAGTATGTTGCAGATTTTTGAAAGTAAGTGGGCTAAAGTTTTTTCAATCCACATCTTAATAGATCTTAGAATATCAGAACTATTTCCTTGTTTGCAGGTTTTATGTGGAAAAATAGTTTGGCTTTCCAGACTAATCATGACATGTTTTTCTCTAAGCAAGGAAATTTTGATTATTTCTTGTTTCATCCCTTAGTGCACTGCACCAATGACATCCAGAGTGTTTCATTTTTGTTTTATATTTTCGAACTTTGCAACATTTCTTTGAGAAACAGGGATGAGCTTTTCAGCTTCAGTAGGATATAAAGTTAAGGGGAAAATAAAGATGGAAATATGGAAAACATCCTCTGCTCTATAATCAGTCCTTCATAGCACAGCATTCTGTAATAACCAGCCAATGAAAAGAGAAATTAAAGAAAAAGACCCAATTTGGGCATTCTCTATTTTGACACTCACTTTACATGACAAATGTACCCCTTTATTCCCACCTCTGGAAGTTAATGGAATCCCTTCCTTTTTGTGGCACAGGTGGTCAAAGCCTTCATTGTTTTAGCTCCTGCTTTTGTATCACATGATCCAGAAAAATTAACTCACGAGCTCCAGCAGCATGTCAAGAAGGTGACTGCACCTTACAAGTATCCAAGGAAGGTAAGTACAGCCCAAAACCACAGGTTCTCTAACTGGACCAGAAACTGAGCATTTTTTGCCCTGCCTCAGCTGCTTCTCGACTGCGTTCTGACAAACACTCCAGGCAGAGTTAGATGGAATAGAAGCAGATGACGGGGTCTGTTGCAGCTGTAGCCTTGGGTTGTCTGTGTGTGCTAGAAAGGACCCAGAGGGAGGCAATGGTCATGAAATTTTACTTTATGAGTGTCCAGTCTTTCTTTCATGGAGTACTGGGGTTTTCACAGCACCTCAAACAGGCAAGGCCTTCAGTCAATATTTCATCATCCCAGCCCTGGCTGTGCAGCTTCCCATCCTTTCACCCCCAGCCATAATGAAAGCGTGTCTTTCCTTCAGCTGGGAATTTAACCAGAATTTATTTTTGCCTTTCAGGTGGAGTTTGTTCAGGGTCTGCCAAAGACAGCAACTGGGAAAATCCAGAGAAAGGTTCTAAGGAGCAAAGAGTGGGCAAGCATATAAAAGAGCAAGAGTGATCTGGAAGGCAAGGAGAGAAATATTCCCTCACCTGTACCAACCATAACACATCAAATGTGGCATGTGTTTATGACCCAGAACTCTTGGAAACATTGGGAAAATCAATCTATGGCAGAAAAAGGATAAAACACTCATATGGTTTGAGGGTATGTGGTATTGGAACCACTTTTGCCATCGACCTACAAATTTTCAGGAAGAAGTGCAAGTAATTCAAAGTATGGAATATGAGAAAGGACAGTCCCAAGTGCATACAAAGGTCAAATTTTTTTAACTGCAATTTGTATAAATACTTTCCTTACAAAAAAAAAAAAAAAAAAAAGGTAACTATAACTCTTAGATACATACAAATAAATGAGAAATTAATAAAAATAGTCTTTGTCCTGTGGTGGGTATCAGCAGTGCATTGATATATTCTTTTCAAAAACTACCACTGTAACATTCTCAAACTCTTTCAGAGTGGAAGGAAAAAGACATTTCTTTTTAATGCTTCTCTTCATCTTGATAAATTTGTGATCTACTTAAATGGCTAAAGTCGAGGCAAAAGAAGACCCAAAGTGCTTTAGGTTAACTGCAAATTATGCACAGCTACCAGTGGTGTAAATGATTACAAGAAAAAGGTTATGCCACTGAAAGAGTTCTGCTCCTTGCTCTGTATTGTGGCACATTCTGTTCTCGTCACTCCAGAAGAAGTGAGCAATAAAGCCAGAAGGGTTTCACTCCAAAACACTTATGAAGGAGTGCCCGGCTTTCACATCTCCAGGGGACAACTGATCTTTACAGGGCCTCGTATGGGAAACGTCCTGACAGGTGAGTGAAGTGAATGAAGAGGATCTCCCCCAGCAGCTCTCAGCCTCTCCTGCCCACAGCAGCCAGGTCAGGAAAATGAGGAGAAATGTCTCTATCAAATTCGGGGGCTACGTAGTGAAGTGAAGGTTCTTGGGACTGATGTGGTGAATGGATCAGTCAGCAACTGCTGCAGCTAAAGCAATGAGATTCTTGCTGGAAGGAGTTTGGAAAAACCCAGAAAGAAAAAGGAATAGAGAATTAGGTACTGAATGTATGAAGCAGGAATGTTCTTCTAATGCAAACAATAACATCTGATGTTTTTGTGTTTTCCTATGGAGGGTTGTAGGCAATTAATTAAAAAATTAAAAATTTTAGAAAGCAGGATAGGGAACTTAACATGTAATTAGCAGGTTAAAATCATCAGTCTGGCTCTGTCTGGCTTAAGTGACTTTAATGAAAAACTCATTAATTCATACCTAGATTATCTTTGGTTAATCTCAATATTATTTTTATTTTTTGTTTGGTTTTTGTTGTTTGTTGTTGCAGGATTCATAGCAACAATTCTGCTGATTTTCTTATATCGTCTACAGCACCTACATACATAATCTTCTGCCATGAAGTTGTTGTTTAAATTACAGAGTCTAAAACTCTTGTGGACTCTGAAGCCTCCTAATAGGACTTTCCATGGACATCCCAGGCTGCTTTCCTCTGATGTACATTCCCAGTATGAGTCCATCAGACAGGGCAAACAGGAAATACCAAAGTACTTCAACTTCGCAAGTGATGTACTGGACAAGTGGTCTGAGATTGAAAAGGTAGGTGATCTTTTGTTGTGCCAATGAAATACTTTAATTTTAAATTTCATTTGGAATAAGTCAGGTTTTTTTCTTTATAAAAGCAACCAGCTGCCAAACCATATTTGCATTAGGAAATTATACAAAAGCTCATTCTTGCTTGCTTTATTTATTGTTATTTTGGAGGAGCACTAATGCACAGTGTAAGGCTTAAACTGAAATAGGATCCAGACTAGGACTTGGGTCTGGAGACAATTAGGCTGGTAAACATTTTAGGTTCAGAAAAGAAGAATCTATTGGGAATACTTGAGCTTGATGAATAGCAAATCTTGATCCTTTAAGGACAGGAGAAAAATAATTGCTTATATGCCAGTTGTCAAATACTCAGCTCTTCCATAATTTACAGATGTCTGTGAGTTATTATTTCATGGTCTTTCAGAAGAAAATGTTTTGTGTTTGAATCCCTGTGTTTTTTAGGCTGGAAAGAGGCCATCAAACCCTGCTTTCTGGTGGATAAATGGCAAAGGAGAAGAAGTGAAGTGGAGCTTTGAGGAGCTGGGGTTCCTGTCCCGGAAAGTGGCCAATGTGCTGACTAAAGACTGTGGACTGCAGAAGGGGGACAGGCTTATCCTGGTCCTACCACGAATTCCAGAATGGTGGCTGGTCAAGGTGGCTTGCATGCGAGCAGGTCAGTGAGGTAAAAAGATCATTGCAAATTGGCTGAGAGGATCAAGAATGGATATGGTTTATCAAGGAAAAGTAGTGTAACAACCCAGTGAGCGGCCTAGCCCCCAGGCAGTCCCAAAGGATTTTCACTAGGGGCCATGGGAGACAGAGCTTGTACAGCAGACAAGGCGATTCCAGAAGGCTTGGAAGAGCCATGGGAGTCACCAGACAGGTCCACATTTCACTCCTGACAGGAGAGCACAGGCATCTGCATTAATCTGATATAACTGTTTGGCTGGGGAACACCAGGGCAAATCCATATCCGAGGTCAGTTTGAGAGTAGTTAATTTAGGTTCTTAGAAAAGAATCAGATGCAGGAAAAATGCCAACACAAACTAACTTCATCACTCTTCCAGGAATTGTCGTAATTCCAGGAACATCCCAGTTATCAGCCAAAGACATACTGTACCGACTCCAGGCATCAAAGGCCACGTGCCTCATTACCACTGACAAACTGGCTCCTGCAGTGGACTCGGTGGCATCCCAGTGCCAGCTCCTGAAAACCAAGCTAATGGTGTCCAAAAGCAGCAGGGAGGGATGGCTGAACTTCACTGAGCTGTACCAGTGAGTGTGACTTAGTGCCACTGCAGTCACGAGGACAAAGCAGACCTGTTCCCACAAGCACTCATTGACACCAACTACAACCACTGAAGTCATAATTGCATTCTCCTTTTTACAGAAAACAATCTGCTGACCATGACTGCATCAAAACCAGGATTGAAGACCCAATGATTATCTTCTTTACCAGTGGAACCACAGGTTCTCCAAAGATGACTCAACATTCCCAGGGTAGTCTTGGTTTCAGACCCCTTTTAAGTGAAAGGTATGAAAGACTTAAACCTGCTTGAACATAAGATAATTGAAATTGCACAGCAGAACTATTGTAAAACATTTCTGAATAAGAAATACCAGTCTACATCCCCAGTCCCTCTCCCTTTGAAATCAGAGTAAAAACCCCATCAAATTTCTAGGGATTAGGATCATCCCTAGTGTCCCCATCTTCCAGTTAATAACTCTTACTCTCTTTCTGGGTATTTTTCAGTATCTTTTCATTATTTTTTTTTTCTGTTCTATCAGGTACTGGTTGGATTTGACTCCCTCTGACATGATATGGAACACAGCAGACACAGGATGGATACTAACTTCAGTAGCATCTTTTTTTGATCCCTGGGTTTTTGGATCATGCATCTTTATACATCACCTACCACAGACTGAATCAGCAGTCATCCTAAATGTAAGGGAAAAACTCTTGGAAATGTATTCATCTGCAGAAAGGGTGCCAAAACCAATTCTTGACAGCATCCACAGATTTCATGAGGGTTGTGTTTATAGCAGTGTTTGAGATGCTGTATTTCTTGAGTAAAGCCCCTGCTCTCATTTTTAATGTATCCAGAAGGGGACAAACATGCAATCCATTCATACATTTTGCTCATAGCTGGTGAGCACGTGAATGGAAATCATCCAAAAGCAGCGCTAATTGCCTGCCATTCATTCTAGTGACTGTGGAAGCAGTATCAGTTGATACTAATGTAGAAAACGAGGTGTATCTCTGCCCACACTGGCCAAGATTAAAGTGAAAACTTCCCCATGATGTAGGCAGAGACATCCTTTTTCTGGCCATGCCCCAAGCTGTGGGGTCCTGGTGTCAGGTAGATGTGTTAGCATGGGATTTATCCAATCAAATATTCAAACTTGTATACAAATATACAATATACAATATTGCACCAGCTGCAGGAGGGTTCCTCACCCAACAGAGGGTGTGGTGCTTTCACACAGGGGGCAAATGTACTTCTCCTTTCTGTGTCACCTGTTTACTGCACATTCCCAAGGCAGTTTCTTGTCTGAGCTTCACAGGTCCATCTTGTTGTTTAACCCTCTAGACTCTCTGCAGATTCCCAATTGATGCCCTGGTCGGTGCTCCAACATTGTTCCGCATGCTGGTGCAAAATGATCTCTCCAAGTACGTCAAGAAATTATTTACTTCTGTTTAATTTACCCTAACTGAACTTCAGTCATCTCCCTATCTAACTGCTTGACCCAAAATAGGGCAATAATTCAGTTTAAAATATCCTTCATGAGAAGACCATCAAGCAAAATTTGAGTTTTGCTGAGTTTTTTGATCAAACAGAGAAACTTGATGTTTTCCCTCAGAAATTTGAGACTTTTTCTATTTGCTACTGAACTTGTGAGTATGAAACTGAGAGTCTGTTAAATACTTTGTCTTAATTTTTGTTTACCACATTAATTGTCCATACTTTGGGAAGGGCTTCATCCTAGAAAGTGCATGTCAGCATAACTGTGAGGGAACTATTTGTTGTGGCAGTTGTACCTCACCCCCATCTCCAATTCTCACTGCCTGCCATTGTTCCTTCCTTCCCTCTTGAACTTTCTCACTTGGCCTGTTGCAGAGGGTCAGCAACCAGGGCCCTGGCTCAGCAGATCAGTACTTGGTTATTTATAATCCCAGCTGACTTCAGCAAAAATTTTATTTTTCACATGTTTAACCCTGACTGCTACTACTCATAGGTAGAGTGTTGAGCACAGACCAATATTGCTGCTGTATGGGGAGCAGAAAGATCAGGGATCCCCTGATTTCCCCACCTCATGGCACTAACCCTCTCAGCAAACAGCTCTCCCGTGGTCTTTACCCTTGCCTGCCCCTGCTCTCACCCTATAGACTTAAGTATTGCCTTTCTTGTTTTCAACTCCCCGTGAAGATACAAATTCATGAGCCTGAAGTACTGCAGGAGTGGAGGGGAACCGCTCAACCCTGAAGTCATGGAGCAGTGGAAGAGCCAGACAGGGCTGGACATCCACGAAGTGTATGGCCAGACTGAAACGGTACATCTGTAGGGTCCATAGCCTATTCTGTCTTTGGAATTCCTTTTTGCTGCAAGGTTTGTTCTGTAGGAGCACAGCCTGTTTCCTCCTTCACATTTCTGTGAATGTTTCAGTAATCCCCTTCCCTGGTAACCTCTGCAAGAACTCCCTCTCACAGCTCTCCTCACAGAACCTGCCAGAAACACGGGGCTTTGGGAGGGAATGTGCTGTAATATCTCCACAAATGTCCTTAAGCTAATTCCAAGTAACAGTGACAGCCAAGAGGGCAGAGTTTGAATCTAAGAGAAGAAGACTAGTTAGTAGAGGACATTAA
Organism: Corvus hawaiiensis; assembly: GCF_020740725.1. Classification (NCBI taxonomy): domain Eukaryota; kingdom Metazoa; phylum Chordata; class Aves; order Passeriformes; family Corvidae; genus Corvus; species Corvus hawaiiensis. The sequence continues at coordinate 1,635,239 of NC_063228.1, forward strand.
TTTTCCACAGATAATGGAACAGGATTCTTTTAGGGAGTTTTATCATTTTGCTCATCTGTACTCTCCAGCACTGACATATAGGATCCTATGAACCTTAATTCCTTACTTTGGAATTAGTCTAGAAACTACATTTAATGAATTGAGTGTGAATGTGGTGATTTTCTACTGCAAAACTTTGGTTTGATTTTGATTTTGATTTTTGCAGGGAATAATCTGCTGTGGTTTTAAAGGAATGAAGATTAAACCTGGATCAATGGGGAAGGCAGCTCCCCTATATGATGTTCAGGTTTGTTGACTGCTCTTTAGATTCTGTCATAGGGGATTATTTGTTTGGTTGGATTTGTGTTTGGAGATTGTTTTTCCATTGGACTAAAATAAGAGCTGTTTTTCATTCCAGATCATAGACAAAAATGCCAATATCCTGCCTCCAGGACAACAGGGGGAAATTGCTGTCAGAAGCAAACCTATAAGGCCACTTGGTTTTTTCTCTGAATATTTAGTAAGAACTTTATTTTATTCCTCACCACCACTACCAATCTCCCCAAAATCTCTCCAATTGCATAGTAGTCCAAAATGTTGAACATTTTCCACCATTTTATTATTTATTACCAGAGTAATTTGTTTATTTGTTATTATTTGTTATTTGTTATTATTTGGACTGGTAGATGTTAGAAAAGGAAAGAAAATAATTTAAGATCAATTTAAATTTTTTCTTAAAGAATAGAAATTGTTTTAAACCTATTTTATTGTATTTTATAGCAATATCAACATCCTTGATTGAAAAATTAAGTTCCAGTGCATTTGATGTTGTGGGTGTTACAGCACAATGTTCAGTCAATGCCTGTTTAAAATCTAAACTGCTGCTTGTAAACCACTTTAAGGATAACCCCAAGAAAACTGCAGAAAGTGAACGTGGGGATTTTTATGTCACTGGAGACAGAGGGACTATGGATGAAGATGGATATTTCCAGTTTATTGGCAGAGACGATGACATCATCATTTCTTCAGGGTCAGTGTGCACACACCCATTCTAAATCTGCCTTTGTATAGTCTTGAATGTCCTGGTGAGCTTCTGACATCAGAGTGCTGTGATAGGAATCTTTTGACCTCTTGACTTTGGAATACTTGCTGTCATTATCAGCTTTTCACAGACCCACAGTATGATGATCATCTTGGTGAGGATGCTGCATCCATTTCCCCTGCAACCTCTCATGTGTTTCAACAAAGAATCAAGAGTCCATCTGGCAAAGGAGGGATGTTTATCTAGTTTATTTTCTGACTAAAATTGAAGGACTCTCTATTGAATTCAAAGAGCTTTTGAAACAATTTATTTTTAACATGTTGAAATGGAAGATTTGTACGATGTGATATCATAATATGGCACCAGGTGCTGCTGCAATTGCAGTGGGATGGAGCTCCAGCGTAAGAGCCCCAAGGAGAGAGGACAGATGGAGAAGGATGCACAGCCCCAGCAGTCCTCTGCCACAGGAGCACCATGAAATGCTGCTGCTTCTAACCCAGCCAGCTTTCCCTTTTTGCCTAAAGCTTCCATAGTTGGTTGTCAATTTGTTCTGGCTTGGCTTTTTTCTTCAACATGACAATTAAAAAACATTTGGTACTGGTTATTCCAGATAAAAAATAAGAGACAAATCTCATTTTTATTTTTGCTTGCCTAGGTATCGCATCGGGCCATTTGAAGTAGAGAGTGCCCTGATAGAGCACCCAGCTGTGGTAGAAACAGCTGTTGTCAGCAGCCCAGACCCCCTCAGAGGAGAGGTAACAATGCTGAACAGAGGGGGAGAAGCAATGCATTTGTCCAAATACATAATGATATAAAGAGTTTTCTACTTAACTGAATAACGTACTCTAAGGCAATAACATCATCTTAGAATCATGGAATAGTTTAGGCTGGAAAAGACCCTTGAGATCATTGAGTCCAACCATGAAACCAGCACTGTCAGGTCCACAAACAAACCTAAGCACCACATCTACTTCCATCATGGATAATCCCAGTGGGGCTGACAAGCAAAATCCCTTCCCAGTTATGTGCCTTTGCTCTTCTGAGTTTCTTTTCATCCCCAGGTGTCCTCTGTGGAGAGCATTACTGTGATGTTTACTTTGCCCTTGTTCTTAAGTATTTGTCTATTCACTGAAATTGTCATTTATGACTCTTGGTGCAGCCAAAGTTGTGCTGTACCTGCCCAAGCATTAGACATGGGCTGCAGGTGTGGTGGAAGCACAGTCCTGTGCTGGGATAACAGGGCTTACTGTCCTCAGCGTGAACTTCAGAGAGAAACAAAATGTCCCTTAGCTTCAGGGACAACTCCAGAGACACCTTTTATTGTCCCTTTCTCTTGACTGCCGCTGAGAAAAAAGGGCAAAGGCTCTTATTTGTAATGAGGGCACAAAACCCATGCTTTAAACTTTCCCTTCTGCATGTACACATGCAGAAGTTGTGTCCTTTCTTACCATGTGCTGGTTTCTGTGTTTCTCCTGACCGTGGTGACTCTGGCAGCTCTGCTCGCTGGTAACCTGCACATCAGCCCTTAAAAACAGATGGTGTCAGATTGCTTTTGTTGATTTTACCTTGCAGGTTGTGAAAGCATTTGTGGTTCTGTCCCCAACCTTTTCATCCACTGACCTGAAGAGCTTAACTCGTGACTTGCAGGACCATGTCAAGAAAACTACTGCTCCATATAAATACCCTAGAAAGGTAAATACTTCTGAGGAGAAACTTTAAAACAGAGCACCCTTCCTAAGTCTCAGGAGAATTGCCATTTAGATTTTCATGATTCACTTGAAAGAGACAGCAGTAAAGATTCATCTAGAGCACTGGCTCCAGAATACCATTAACAATAACTTCCTAAATAACATTAGTTTACATTGGTTTTCATGCATTTGCACAAAGTACTTGTTAAAATTTCTCAGAATTTTCTAGGTTTTATATATCCCAGTTAGATCTCCATATTCTAAGTCAGACTCACAATCCTAATTCTCTGGTTTGTATTTAACCTTCAAACAAGCAGTTGCCAGTGCCTTTAGGGTAGCACATGACTGAACCTGAATAAGTTTTTGACTACTGATCATCACAACTAACAAATAGACACAAGCCCAAGAGGATACACTTGGTGTTTCTTAGTAATCCCAGCACCACAGGAAAAGAGCTACTGCAGTGCCTTAGCTCATGTGTGCAGAACTCACAGAACTAAGAACCATTAACGACTTTGGGGCTGTAACATCCTTTTTTTCTTCTTTTTGTCATTCATCTCAGACCTCTGATACCATGCAGGCATTCACCCTTCTGCTGTGAGTTACTGTACTCAGCTTGGTGAGCTGAGAGGCAGCTGTAGAGATGTTTGGCCATCCAGGCAGCCAAAGAGAAGGTTTCACAAGGGGCACAATGTGCTGCTTTGGTGTGGCTTGGATCTGGGGCAGGCAGCTCTTACTGATGGGAGTCCTCTCCATTTTCCACATGTGCTGAGAGCGAGTCTTGGAAAACCAGCTCTGTAGAACACGCTGCATTGCTTTCTCTCTTTATTTCATCCAGGTGGAATTTGTCAAAGAGCTGCCAAAGACAGTGACTGGGAAGATCAAGAGGAATGAATTAAGAGACAAAGAGTGGGGACGGATATAGCATTGTTTGGAATTTAACAAAACTTCTTTCATTCCATTAGCACTATCTAAATTTCACTACTATAACTGCCCTCATTCTGATCTCTTTTTGTTAAATGCTTGAGCATCAAAAACTACAGGTAACATCAAGATGTGATATTTGTGCCTGCTTGCAGAGTTTCCAATGCCAGTACTTGACTGAATTGTATTATTCTGGGTGAAAAATAAAATTTTTAATAGACAACTTCAATAGCCTTTCCCTTTGAGACCTCCTCACCATCCCTCTTAGAGCCCAGCTTCTATTTGATGTTATTCTCAAGAGACAACAGGAAAGATAACGCCCCCATCTGAAAAGGTATTCTATGTCACACATACTTTGATTCACTATTTCCTGAGGGTTTACCCTGACATCCAAAGCTTATGGAAAGGATATGGGGACTGGTATGGTTGCTATATGGGTTCCAAAAATGCAACATTATGAAAAGGTTGCAAAAGAACATTTTTTTCTGGTTTTGGATAGTGACAGTAAAAGTCCTGGAAAAGCATTGTTACAGATGGGGGATTAGCAGTTTTATTGGATAGATTCAAAATCCACGGTTTTGGTGGTGGGATGAGAACCACGTGTAGGTGTCCTTTCTTTTGAAAGCATCTTGTCTCTTCCAAGCACTAGCCAGGAGTGGAATTCTCAATGCAAGGTTGGAAGTATTTGGCATGTTTTTAAACTGTGAGGTATGTTATTGTGGACAATATAAGACTACTGACTTGCACAAGTAATATGTATTTATACCGAAAACTATTCTGAAGTAGATATGAACATAAGATCCCATCCTTTGCTTTTAAAACCCCTTTGAGGTAAATGAAATGAGAATTATGTTCAGTATGTGAGAAATAATCCTTTTACAGATGATGCTGTCATGCATCATGAGAAACAAGTAAGTTGTAGAAATTCACAGTACCTGCTTAATGTTGCACATACCCGTACATACAGTGTGTATAAATATATGCTTTGTGTATGCATTTGGCACATAAAATTGCTCTGCTTGCATTAGTAAGAAAGTTAATATTTAGTTTTACGTCTTGAAATGCTTAATACATTTCCAGAATGGGTTTGGAACTTGGTCCTGCAGATTTTCTGGATTGTGATTTTTGTGACTTTGCGTGTGTTAGTTTAGCCAGTCCATTGAGCAGGAGCCTTTTATAAGTGATCTACAACTTCATCTCCTTTCCCACAATACCAAAAGTTGGAATCAAGCTTTAATGAAAAACAGAGCAGCCTTTAGGTGAGTTTGGGTTTAGTTATTCAAAAGGTTCAGATTGTTGATATAAAACCAACTCTTCTGCTAATACTTGATCTGGGTCTAAATAGCCATCCTGTAAGAATAAAAGACTAACACAATTTACAAATGAAATGTATGTAAGCTTATCTGTTTCAGGGTTTGTTATTGAAAAGATCAGTAAGAGAAGGGGTAATTTGCCAAGTTTGGCCATCACACTCAGGTGACATTTAAGATGCAGACCAGAACTCATCATCGCTGCCTGAGCTTCCGTCAGCTGTGGCAGAGCAACAGAGCTCAGCAGCTGCTCATTTCTTAATGGGTTCCTTTACAGTCCTTAAAATCCAAAATACAGTTATCTTCAAACACAGTCTCACAGGTTTCTAGTGAGTGTAGAAAATTAAATCCCCCATGAGAGCAAGTAGTTTGTTTAATGTGATTCTACTGGAAGAAAAGTGAACAAAATAAGGTTGTGCTCAAGTCTGGCTGCAGCAGGGTTTTAAACTTCCCTTTTCTTGTATTACAGCTTTGTTCTGAAAGATTAACTTTTCTCTCCATTCAGTCAGAACAGAGGGAAAACATGTTGAATATTTTAAATGTAATGCAAATTTTGGAATAGACAAACAAGAAATTGGATTAGGTCTTAAAGAGCAATCAAAAAAAAAGTTGAAAAATGTAATCTGGTCACAATTTCAGCCTCTGATTCTTTTAAGGACGTTCAGATTTCAAGTGTGAGTACTTTTTGGAAAAGTAATCCACTTTGAAGTGCAGTAATCAGATTTTTAATGTAATCCATTTATTCCATGTAAGTAATACATTTTTAAATATAATCTAATTATGAACTTTGAAACTAATTTATTTTAAAGCAAATATAAAAGTATAACCCTGCAACAGGTTCCTAGGTTTTGGTACTGATCTGTGCTGGGCTTTCAACAGACCTGGTTAGATTTTTCCCTGAGCCCTGGTAGTGGCACCGACTGCTCATTGCAGCAGGGAAGGGCTTGCTCAGGAGGTTTTCTCTCTGCTGCAGCCCTGACAGCTCAGTCTGCACATTGGGCCAGCCAGACTTGCCAACGTGTTCTTGCAGTTCTGCAGTGGTACAAAACCTGAACCTTACCAGGAAAAAAAAGGAAGAAACAAACTGGTGAGTCAAAACATTTCTGTTTGATGTGTGGGCAGGAGCCCTGCTCTGCCTCACTGCCCAGGGTTTCCAGAAGCCACACAAAGCCCCTCAGCTGCTCCCTTTAAAGTCGAGGTTGTGCTCAGTTTCAGTGGTGGGTGTTTGTCCTGCACTAGTGACTTGAGGAATTACTGAGTCAACCAACTGATATTCCCTGTTTCTCTAAAACAGAGCTTGTTCCTTTTGTTGGGCACAGGGAGTGATGTGCTGCCTGCCAGCTAAATCCTAAAAAGAGCCCACAGCTTTTAAATTTGCAGGCTTGCCACAGAAAAGGAGCACAGCTTGGAACAAAACTAAGTGTTGTTATTCCTCTGTACAGAGAAGTTGGAGTTTGTTCAATAACTCTCAAAGATGATCCCTGGGAACACTCAAAGGAAGAAACAGAAACACAGAGTGGTGCTCTGTGCTCTTCACTGCTCCTCACCAGAACATGCTCATCCTGGACTTTTGTGTATTCCAGCATCCTGTTCCCTGTCACTCTTAAGAGGACAGCCTTTGGAATAACAGTGGAAGATACACATTGCTCTTCTGCTGCTTTGGAATATTTCTAAAGCAATATGTTCTCTATAACTTTAAATTGTACATGGGAGAACAGCTTTTTGAAAATAGTGATAGAAGAGGGAAAAATGGACTGGCCTTTATTTTTGTATCTGCAGTGCTGTCACTGAAAGCCATGACATACATAACTCTGTGCCAAATATTATTTTGTGAGAATGTTTTTTAATCATTGTTGGTGATCAGACTTCCAGCTCTGGCCAGTACTGGGTTGCACAGAGTTTCAGGATTAAATATAATCAAGGATTTCCTGGACTGAGGTGTCAGTTCAGACTGTGAGATATTTCCATAACCGTCAATCTGTTAGGTGGTTACGGGCGCAGCAGAGGTTTAGATCATCCCTGCTAGGTCACATCTCACATTTCTTGTTACCTCTCTGTAGCCCTTGCACTTCACACAGTGCTGCTACAGCACTTGATTCAGAAGATATAAGTAGCAGTTGAACTCTGTGACCAAGGCTGTATTTAATAGGAGCACAAAAACACCAGTGAACCGAAGAAAAAGAAAAAGCACAAGGCTATTTATCTTGGATTTTCCTGGTCCTGCTGTAAACCCACTATGCACTACCCATAAACACTTCTGCTGGTGGCAGGAGTCTGGGAAAACAGCAAATGTGCTGTGCAGTAAAGCTGTTGATGACCTTTCAGGACATCTAATTGTTATTAACTAGCTAATGAACACAAGTCCTGGGCGAGGCTGTGCCAGGAGAGTTCTGCAGGTGGATCTCACCTCCTTCACACCCTTAAGCTCTGAAATGGATATTCCTTTGCTTTCCAGCTACAAAGCTCATTATTGTCTGAGGTCAAAACCAGAGAGAAAACAAATGCACAAAATGCTGTGTCTATACATTAATCTAAATGGATCTGAGCTTGCACTACTGAAACCAGAGGATAGTTGAGAATTTATTTCTTTAGGAGCAGAAATGGAAAAGATGTAATTAAATGGAGCTTTGACGAGCTGGGTTTCGTGTCCCAAAAAGCAGCCAGTGTGCTCTTTGGGCCGTGCAGTCTGCAAAGAGGAGAGAGACTTTTAGGGATTCCACCTCGAATCCCAGAGTGGTGGCTGCTGAGCGTGGCTTGTATTCAAACAGGTGAACTCCTAATGGTCTGTAGACCATTTATTAGCTTCTCTGCCAGAAGTTAACAACTCATTTAACAGTTGTATTTCTTATTCTACTTCCTTGCTTGAACATTTGACAATCAAAGGGGTGGCTGGGGTAATCTCTTACAACTGATGTAATTACCTTCATCGTTTTTCTTTCAGTGGTTTGTGCTAAATCAGTTTAACTGCGACAGACTCAGGCTAAAGCTGCTAGTGTTTTCTGCCTCAAAGTTACACATTCTACTTTCCTTGTGCCTGCAGCAAAGGACCTCATAGAAACAGATGCTATTTTGCACTTCAAGTCTGCACATCTCTATTCAAGTTCAGATGTGTGAGACTTGGTTTACCACCTTCTCATTTCTGGATTGAATGATGCTGACATTCAACAAACCAGGAAAAGCTGTGAAGTGATCAGGACCGAAAGGGAAAAATACTTAACAAATTTCCAATTTTATTACACTTTCAGGTGTTATCACCATCTCAGGGACAACACAACTGACAGCACCAAACACTGGCTATCGACTGCTGCCTTCGAAGGCCAGGTGCATTATTACAGCTGCTCTTGCTCCTGGGGTGGACTCGGTTGCATCCCAGTGCCAGTCTCTGAAAACAAAGCTAATTGTGTCTGAAAGCAGCAGGGCTGAGTGCCAGAACTTCAGCCATTTGCTCCAGTAAGTGCCTTCTACCTCAACCCCGTTAAGAGATATCTCTAGTGGAAATTTCCTCAAGTTTAAACACTCCCGTACACTTGTATCTCACTAATTAATTAGATACTTCTAAGGGGGTAGCAGAGGAGGCACTTTAGTCTCTTTTTTATATAGAAAAGGAATATTTAGGAATAGCCAAACTGCTAATTATAAAATAGGTAGCCTTATGATTTATATAAGACTATAAAACAATACAGAAAAGTGGGCAGAAATTATTCTTTTATTGACAGCTGTGGCCTATTTACCCTCTAAAAGACACAGAAAAATATTCTATACAAATTATTCCAATCCATATTCCTGAAACTTGGTGATAATAAGGCTAATGTGAACAGCTTTTCACTATGAAAGGCTAAAAACGGCACTGCAAAATGAACTTAATGTCTTTAGGAATCCTCTCAACAGATCACTGTCAGTCTGCCTACCTGGCAGGATAATTGCCCCGACCTCTCTGCTGCCCCAGCTGCCCACTGAGCTGCCCAGGAGGCTCTGGGGCTCTGCAGTGGGAGCTCCTGGGCAGCAGGAGCCACCAGCCAGCACCAGACACGGCTGGGCTGGGGACACAGACTGCTCACACGTAACCTCACACAACGGGCAGTGTTTGCATGCCAAGCCAAACCTGTTCAAACATCACTCCTAGCAGAGCATTTTTTGTCCCTTTTTGTACATGCCACACCACAGTTTGATCCAAGAGCAATCTTAAACGTAAGAACACTATGCCCACAATGAACAGTTACTCATATTTCATGTTGTTTCCCAGGCAGGCCAAAAAACTAAGCCTCTTAGGTTTACAGGATTAGCTGTTTTAAGATGGCATAACCAGAGGGTGATTGTTATTTGAATAGCAATATAATACAGGAAGGATTTTGCAGCATGATTCTTTTGGGTGCAGGATATTACCAGCTGCTTCCTATCAGTGGGAGTTACTGGTGTTACTTAAAGCTCTCCCCTACTGTATTTCACTACTGAAATAATAAATGAGCTGAATTACATGTAAATTAATATTTTAATGCAACCCTCAAGAAAGGCAAGTCCGTACTGCGAAACACCAAGGCTGTGAGGTTGGCCTGCTCTTAAAAGAAATTATTTTCAAGCTTCTCAAGCCAATCTGAGTTTTAATCTAGCACAAGGGGAAGACTGAATCTCAGAGTCAGGGTTTCATACCAAGGGATGGTCCTTGTGTTTCAAGCCAGCATTAGGACAAACTAGGTACACCAGAGTACAGTGTATCACCTCTTCAGCTGATGTTTGGGCACTGTAACATCCTTCCTCAGCACTGACAGTGTCAGCAATTATTTGGCTTTTCATGCAAGTGAGATCATAGTAATGTCTTCTAGTTTGTCCATGAAGGTTTGAATTCAAAACACTGAAGCACTGTCTGTCCACACCACTGAGCCCAAAAGTGATGGCACGGTGGAGAAGCCAGGGAATTCATGTGTTAGCAATGAATGTTCAGTAAGTGCAAGTTGTGAAAAATCAGAAGTAAACTGTAAGTCCTGTAGGCACACAGGTCAGTGAGAGAGAGGAAGAAAGAAAACAAAAAATCCCACTAACTCCCCTGAGTCTTTGTCCTTAGAAGATAAGCAGGCTGTCATGAATCATGATCACCAACATCAGCCACCAGTAAACATCCACAGCTGGCCTTTGTGTCTGGTCTCCTTTGGTAGGTTCCTTTGTGTGACCTAGAAATTGATGTTTTAATCCACACACAAGAACCTTCAACAATTTAAAGAAAACACCACGGGAGGTAAGAAAGCAGACTTTTAATAAACGGGTTGAAAGGGAGACAGGACTAGGGAAAAAAGTCATCTTCATTTTCCAACTTCTAAAACAATCTTGAAAGAAGAGGAAAATATAAATATGAAAGACTTGAACACATCCTTTTCATTAAACCAAGACAAATAACAAATTGTGTTCTTCAAGGTAAGTCTTTTCCCATTTTATGCCAGAAATGAAATACTAAAGCTAGAAAGTTGTACAGGAAGCATATTCAAAACCCTGCTGGAAAGCAAGTTATAGCTGCACAGGTTTTGGTTGGTTTTTAGAAGTCACAGGGACAGTCCACTGTAACAGCAAGACAGCAGAAAGACTCACTAGCATTACTTTCAATCTGAAACAAAATTAATACCATAAAGCTAAAACTGTACCAAAAATTAAAATTTAATTCCCCTAATCTAGTATAGTATAATAGAGAGCTTCTTTCATAAGAAGTTTCCAAGCAGTATTTAAATTCAAATTTTGAGACTTAAGAAAAAAAAATAAAAACAAAAACACTTTATAAAAAACTCCCAAGGATTGAGTCTTTGGAAAGAGCAGCAAAATGCTATTTGCAGGAAATTACTCAAAAGGATTCCATTCAGTGACCAACAGCATTTACTATAAATCAGTAAGTGCTGCATACACAGCTAATGTAAACACATGTAGTTTTTGATAGAACCATCTGCAATGCCTGCACTGTACTTCTACTGTTCTAGAACAGTCCAATCTTTAGATCATCTCATAATATTCAAGTATTTATATGTAACAGTTCTTTCCATTCATTTGAAGACAGCATATCCTTGTGTATATATAAATATATGTATAAAACCCTCCATCAAATTATTGGATTTACCTCATTCTGTTGCTCACACACAAAAATGTTACCAAGTTCTGCAGCTGTCAGATCACTTCCTTCCCAAAACCCCCTGCAACCATCTTTACCAGATCTCTCACTTCTGTCAGTAATTGCTCAGAGCTGTTTCTGTGCTGCCTTTTGGCTTCTGTAGCTTCCAGATAAAACAAAGGAGAGTCCATACATGTCAGGATGGCCACACCTACACATACATGCACAGACTGCTGCTTTGTGTGCCAGGTACAGGAAATGCACAAGGCTGTAGGAGGACAGCAAGCTTCACCAGAAAGGTGATGCACTCCTGAGCACCCTTACATCTGTTGTAATGTCAGTTCCACCTGCAACGAGCACTAAAATTCTTACACACGTGGATTTCAAAACCAGGATTTCAAAACAAAACCCCCTCTCCTCATTCCAACACCCTTTCAGAACACTGGGGCAACTTTTTTTTATATGTTTGGATTATGTTTACCTTTCCCTTATATCACATTTTCTACACTGTCAGTGCATCATTCCCCTTGGGCTCAGATTCTATTTCACTTTGATTCTTGTTCTCTTCTTTTACTTCTTTAGAGCTCTTCTCCTCAGTTTCTGCTTTAACTACCTCAGAATTCTGTTCTTCTGTCAGAGTTGACTTTTGTTGTGCATCTTCTTTGTTGCTCTTCACCACCTCCTGCAGATTGTATTTTCTGAACAGAACATAGTCCCTCACCACACTCAAGCAACAGACGGTTTTTATTATTTCCACCACAACTGTGTATTGTGGATTATTAAGATCGACTTTGTTTTCTGGATTGAGGCTGCCCACAATTCCTGTGAAAGAAGATGCAGTTTAAAAGATGCTGGAAAAACTGTTTAAGAGCATAAGCACGTCTTACTGAATGGATAGAAATTAAGACAGAGAAAGCAAGATCCCCCTCAGTTACAGCCAATTACTTATTTTTGTAACTGCTTAAAGTAGCAGAAGAGAGCAGGACTGGCAGAATATACCACTAGTAGGGCTGAAGCAATTGAAAAATTATCCCACTGCAATTACTGAGAAACAAAATATTCGAGTAAGGCAGAGCTATTTTATGAGCCAAATATTGAACAGAAATAGTAACATTATTATTTCAATACAGCATCCAGAGAGAAAGGCTGATAGAAGTCATTTCAAAGCACATATCACTGATACTGACAATTACATTCAACAGTGCTCTCTCTTCTGCTTATAGTCTCTTAAGACATCAACACCAACATGGAATACTGATGTCAAGACTTTTTTTAAGTCTTAGAGAAGCTTTTAATGTTCAAAATACAGGTTTTAAGCAACAAATGTGTATGACCATTATGACCACTTTTAAGAGTCTGACCCATGTTGTGCATGCAATATACCTGTGCATGTAAACTTGTTCTCTTTCGTGTGATACCCATACATACCTGCCAATTCCTTAATTACTTCTTCCCTACTCATATGGCTGTTATTACGAGCTTTGTAAACAATCTGAAAAGTACCCTTGTTAGGGGCTTTAAACCAAGGCTCAAAAAACGTTTCCGTGTATTTTTTCATATCTTCCATAAAAGCCTTGCAAGTTCCAGAAATGGGCAGCATGCGCAGAATGACTCTTGTTTTCTTCTTTTTAGTGGTGTGCATATCCTTTAGTATATGGTGCACCAGGTCCTCAGGTTCTACAAGAAAAACAGGTGGGTATGAGCAACAAATTGAAAGCATCATCTCCCTTCTTCCCCTTCTAAATAATAAGATGAGGTAATGCACGCTTGGCTGCACTGCTGTCAGCCTCAAATCCCTTTAAAGAGAGCGTTGTTTTACTATACCAAGACTGGAGAACCAAAGATTATTCTGTCAAAGCAGTTTCAGCTACCTTTAGCTTTTTCACTAATGACAGAATTCAGTGGCACAGCCAAAGGGAAGGGTATTTGTTTGATATATGTGTGTTACTCGGCAGCCACACTGTGGCCTTTTCCTAACAGTGCTCAGAGCAGTTTGCATTACCCAGCATCAGCTGAAGTCCCACCTATGCCCTGGGTTCTGATGAAGACCACGTTGTTGGCACCACTCTCCACCGACTGGAATCGCCGCAGCTTCTGCTCCGTCGAGGCACGGATCTGGCCAACCTCCTTCTTCAGGGCTGCCTCGACATCGTCCTCATCCTCCTCCCTGTCACTTCCAGACAGCCGCTCCTCGTGATCTGAAAACTTCACACAGGCACGGTTCGCTGGTGAGCACCGAGCAGCAGTGCCCGGCTCCCAGCCCGCGCTGGGCCCGGGGCACACGGGCACGGGCCGGGCCTCTGCTCCAGCCGGCAGCGGGGCTGCGCTGGGCTTCGCCTGCAGAACCTGGGACTCTCGTGGCCGTGGTGCTCACCCACGGCTCCTTGCACACACACGCGGTGCGTTCCACACACACAGCGGGAGCCGAGGCCGCGGGGTGCCGCTCCCCCGCCCCGCCGGCGCCCCGAGCGCCCGCCGGCCCCGCCGCACGCACCTGCTCGGGCCCGTAGAGCAGGTCCCCGTACTCGCCGAGCAGGCTGTAGGCCTCCCCCACGCACTTGCGCTCGTTCATATTGCAGGTGATGAGGATGCCGCGCATGCCGGCCTCCAGCTGCCGCCCGCCGCCGCGGGGCCGCTTGGCCCGGCCGGCCGCCGCTGCGAAGTGCCCCTTGGGCCGCCGCTTGCGCGCCGCCGGCTCGGCCGCGGCCATCGGGCAGCTCCGCCAGCACCGCCGCGATGGCGTCAGCGCCGCGGCCGGCCCCGCCCGCCCGCCCGGCACAGCGCCGCGCCCGGAGCGGCGGCCCAAGGGCACCGGGGGCTGAACCGATGGGACCGAGCCGCGGGCACCGAGCCCCGGGCACCGAGCCGCGGGCACCGAGCCGATGGGACCGAGCCGATGGGACCGAGCCGCGGGCACCGAGCCGATGGGACCGAGCCGCGGGGACCGAACCGATGGGACCGAGCTCCGGGCACCGAGCCGATGGGACCGAGCCGCGGGCACCGAGCCGATGGGACCGAGCCGCGGGGACCGAACCGATGGGACCGAGCTCCGGGCACCGAGCCGATGGGACCGAGCCGATGGGACCGAGCCGATGGGACCGAACCGATGGGACCGAGCCCCGGGCACCGAGCCGATGGGACCGAGCCGCGGGGACCGAACCGATGGGACCGAGCTCCGGGCACCGAGCCGATGGGACCGAGCCGATGGGACCGAGCCGATGGCACCGAGCCGCGGGCACCGAGCCGCCGGAGCGCCGGCCGCGGGCCCGGGGCGGCGGCACTCGTGTGGCGCGCTCAGCCGCGGCCAGACTCGGTCACTCGCAGTCCTCGATGCTTTCGCTTCCCCCGAGCTCTGGACACGCTGGAGGGGAGCGAGCAGCCCTCGGTCCTGCTCTGCCCCGTGCGCCCCGGGGCCGGAGAGATGCTTCGACCACTTCCCTGCCTGCCCGACTCCCGAAGGTGTCGCGGCGTAGAGGGACCAGCTAAACCAGAAACTCTTTGAACAGGTAGATGGAGGCTTGGAAAAATAGCGAACATGTGCTGACAGAACAGCTGTGGCCTAGAGAAAGGTGTCTCTGTGCATCCCGGCCCGTAAGAGCCGCTGCTCCCTGCAGGAATTCTTCAGCTGCTTGGACAATTAAGGGGGTAAGAATTATTACAGGTTCTGATCTGTGGAAAAACTGACCAAGGCAGTTGCTCGAAATCCAATATAAGAAAACCACCATTTGAAGCTTTTCCTATCAGCTAATACTTAGAGATTTTCATCTTTATTAGATGTAAATAAATTGCTTGCAGTTTATTTAAACTGCAGACCGACACACAGACTTTGGCAAAGCTTCTGTACCTGCCCTTACACTTTTCTGCCGTTTGTCAGCAAGGGTTTGTTTAAAAGCTTCAGATCTCACTGGTTGTGTAATACAGTTTCATTGGCACTTAAACCATTACCTCCATAACTTCTTTAGGTAGTGACACCCTCTGCTGTTTGAACATTTGGCTACGATTCATATGATCTCGAAAAAATGACAAAAGAGCTACAAGACCATGTTGAGAAAGTTACTGTTCCATACAGGTATCCTCATAAGGTGAGTGGTCAAATACACAATTTTCACTGCCATAGAGAGTGAGTGTTAACTGCTGTGTGGTTAGTAAGTCTATGCTGCTGAGGTTAAGGAAAAGTAAAAATTTAGGTAAAATGTATGTTATTTTGTATTGCTATTTCCTCCCTTTAGATGAACTTTGTTCAGTAGTTTCCAATAACAGTAGGAAGAGCAGAAGAAACAAACTGTGCCAGAAGTGGAGGCAAAATTAAAGTACCTGCTGCTTTTTTGCAGGTGTTTTTACAAAGTAAGACATTGCAGATTTACACAGTAATGTAAAGTAAAAGACATTACACTATATGCTTCTTAGTTTAGTTTTGAATACAATCTTACCTGATTGCCACTATTTGTCTGTCCAGGGGCTACACTAAGAGCTAAAGCAGACACTGATACAAATGAAATAGGAAACTCAGGGAGGCAAGAGCACAACAGTAATGTGTGTTAAATAAAGTATTTAATGAAATGTCGGTGTCTTACCTTTATTGTTACTTAAAGGATAAAAAACTCTGTAAGAGCTTCAAGAATCACTTTTGATGTGACAACTTCTAAAGAGATTTTAAAATGTTTCAGAAGTTTCAAAAATTTAAAAGTTGTAGGCATAACAAGTATATTTAGAAAAAAAGTGCAAATAAAATCTGTGTCATTGAAATATTTAAGGATTGGACTAGTAAAGTATTTAAAATATGATAGAACAGAAATTTAAGATTGTAGCAACAGCTGCTCAAATTTTAGCACTAATAGTTCTATCTGTTCTCTCACACTTCATTAAGGAGTTACTTTATGATCTGCTGATATTTTTGTGTGTTTGAGCAACTTCCCTTTCTAGCTATCTTAACCAAGAAGTGTCCTTTTTGTCCCATTCTGAGAATATATATCTGACATCATTTGACTGTCCTGATTACATTAAGCATGAAACATAAAGAGTTTAGCATTCAGACAAAAAACTGTATCCATTTTCAAGTTCTCATAGAGGGTCTAAGACACAAATACTTTTTTTTGGAAGAATTTTCTGTATTACTAGAAACAGTTCCAAGAGAGGTCAAAGCATCTGCACTCAAGGTGAGACCATTAGACTTCTCTTTCAGAAGTGCAGATTCCCACTTGAAGTATCCACAACTTTTCTTATTACCTCCATGCTTGCCAACAGGACAACAAAAAAATGCTCTGCCATGATTTGGGCCACCATTTGACACACAGAGTTTTTTGGCTCTTCGACCACAGTTACACAGAGGGGGAGTTGGTTTTCCACTTCTCACAGCTCTTACAGACTGATTCAAATTGACTGTGGAGTTCAGAACAGCAGGAGATACTTTGGGAATATTCGAACTTCTCAAAGGTAAGGAGTCACCAAAAGAGGAAGTTTTCTCTTGATATATATGAAAAGACTGTTTTTTTGCTGGTGGGCATGTTTTTGGACTAGCTGGCTTTCTTTTAGGAGCCTCCAAAGGAGTAGAGTAATTTCCAATTAATGCTGATTGTGCTGAAACAGCATTTCCCTTTGCAGATGGTAACTTAAAAGCTGAAAATTTTGAAGTCTGCCTTTGTACTGTCCCTGTATTATAGATTGTAGTATCAGGACTTTTGTAAACAACAGACTTCAGAGGTTCCGTGGGTGCTACACTTTCCTCCAAACTCTGATTATCTGAACTTGTCACAGCCAATTGTTTTGAAATAGATTTTTCTTCAAACACTGTTAGATTATCTGTATTTGAGTCATCCTTGAGCTGAACAGAGTCCGAATTTTGTTCATACTGAGACTCTGGTATCAAAGCAACGTCTTCCCAGTCTGTCAGCAGAGACAAGCACTCAGAACTGGTGCTGATGTCCCCACTGGAGAGAGTAACTGAGGGGATGGTGGTGGAGACAAGCACCAGCCCTGATCCCTGTACTGGGAGGCTGGGTCTGGCTGTTCCCAGGGGCTGCCCAATGCTCCATCCCTGCCGGATGCCTGCTGATGCAGGACTGGGACGTGGCTGTGCCAGACCAAGAGGAACAGGAAATCTGTCAGTAGATGATGCTGAAGAGCTTTGGGATTGAGCGTGGAATTCAGTCCTTGAGCTGCTGCTGGGTACAACACAGACATCTGCAGAGGGATCAGTGCAAGTGATCAGCTGTTCCCCAGTCTGTACATTAGAAATCATCTTGTTTCCAGCAATACTGTTGTGTTTGTTCTCAGCCAGAGAGTTTGTTTCACAAGTTCCAGCCGTGCCCAGCCGAGACACGCGCTGGAGCGGGGCGCGGGGGAGTCGTCGCTCGGGGGCCCGGCCGAGACGTGGGTGCAGCGCCCGGCAGCGGCAGCGAAGCTGCGACCAGAGGAGGCGACGCACGGAGAACTGAGCGGCGGGGCCCGGCCCGGCCCGCGCAGCCCCGAACGCGACCCCGGGAAGAGCGCGCAGGCACGAGCAGCCCCGACAATTCCAACACGGGAGCGACCGAAGGAGAGAGCAAAGACGCAGCGAGACAGAAAACAGCAGCCACTCGGAAAAAGGAAAAGATCATAGTAACTAAGACCTTAGGGATAGTAAAATGGTATAATGTTAAGCAAAATTATGGTTTTATAACAAGGTGTGACAACCAGCAAGACATATTCGTGCATAGAACTGCTATTAAAAAGAATAACCCTGAAAAATGGATCCCAAGCTTGGGAGATGGAGAGGTGGTGGAATTTAATATTGTACTAGGGAGAAAAGGGTTACAAGCATCGCAGGTCACTGGGCCTGATGGTGTTCCTGTAAAAGGCAGTATATATGCAAAAAATCGTAGTCATGTTAGACAGTATCTCCATTGTAAGCCCCCCCTACAGTCTCCCTTTCCTAATCCCACCTTTCCCTTTTACCCTATGTCCTATTACCCCCAGTGTATTCCCAATCCGTTTTTTCATCCATGGTTTCCCTCACAAAACCATGCTTTTGCCAATTGTTTCCCCAAAAATCCCTTTCCAATGCCGAGTGGGGGAAGAAAAGGGGGAGGGAAGAAGTTAAATCCTCTCCTGCCTCAGTTTCCCCACAAAGCGTGCTCAGAGAGTTCTGTCTCCCTTCTGTCAGCCCTAAGATGTTCCACAGAATCTGACTGGACATTTAAAGACTCAGGAGGGTGGCTTGTTTTGTTTTGAAACGGTTCTTGTTATGTTTATCCAGTTGTTTTCATTCTCCTTTTATTAAAATAAAACGGGTGAGGTGTTGGGGTCCCTCCCCTGCCGTGTAGCCCTGGGAGAGGGGCCCTGAGGGCACAGACACGGGGTTTCCCTGCCCCTGCTCAGCCTCGTTCCCATTGGTTGGTTTGTGTTCCCTGCGCGGGCAGAAGGACCCTTGGTCCCGTGACTGAAACAGTTCCTCAGCAGAGCTCCGGCCATGCGGCTGGAGAAATAAACATCTCTGAAACATCTAGCAAGAATCTGTCTGTCCATATATATTTCCTTTCCACGGGACTCCTGGTTTGATATATGCGTGTTGCAGGATCCCCACTGCAACAGTTCCATCTCTAGATGTTTCAGGTCTGCTCCTTCTTCCCAGTGGAGTTTTGTCAGTGAAATTTCCAGTCAGTGTTCTGGAAATTAAATTACAGTTCTGATGTGCCTGGGGAGTCCATAAACAAAAGCAGATTTTGGAAAGTGAATACCCAGACATTTTGGGAATAAATGCACAAAATTAATAAGCGTATCAGCCTAAGGATGTTCTTTCCAAATCATAGTCAAGATGCTGGGTTTATTATTTGAATAGCTCACCTTTCATCTGTATTCCAGGCTACAAAGCAAGTAGGCCGGAAGATACGAAGCAGTGACTGACCTTATCCAAAGATTTAGTAACTTTCAGCACACATCCATCACAAATCAGCCTCCAAGCAAGACGAGCAGTATTCCGGGAATCATCCAACCCTTCAAAAGCATGGTTATATTAATGTCTTCTTTTCAAACTGCTATTGGGGATAGTTCTTATTAGAGGAAAAATGTAATCTAGGTAAGCCTTACATAAATGACAAGGAGTCACAGAACTGTGACACTTAGTCATCTAGTTCAAAAAGGGGAAGTAGAAAATTCCAAATAATTCCCTGTGCTGAAACATCTGAAGTACTATCCATAGAGCTGAATATCTATTCACAATTTTAAATATCTTTGCTCTGTTTTACTAATCAGCTCCAAAAAAACCCCAAAAAACATATTGTGCTAGAATTCTCTAACATTAACATGCTGAGCTATCAGGTAAAATCAAGTTTCTTTATGTTCCGTTCACCTCTTTTCCTTTGCATCCCAGCAATTCATAAATTGATCTTGTGAACATGCACTCAGTAGCAGTAGAAGAGATTTCAGAAATGAAGTATGAGGTTAGAAATAACAAACTGTTCTTGGAAGCATTTTGCCTTTTTTGTTTTGATGGTTTGTTGGACAGAACATGGCATAACCTGAAGCAATAGTTACTGTTCAGAATAATGACTACTATTAACTAGCTGCTTTAGGTTAGGTTAGCTAACTAAAGCTAAATAGTATTTAGCTTTAGAAGAGATATATATTAATGTATATATTAAAGTGAGGATCATCATACTTACCACAATGTTCCCGCCCTTCAAAAGCTATCCCCAAATCCTGCAAAGCTCCGTTTAGCCCTTTAGGCTTTCTGTTGTAGAAGGCCTAAGGAAAGAAATGCAGGTGCTTAGCATGAAGCATTTCAAAACCTTTCCCTAGTGAAGCAAAGCCATTTCAGAAATATCCCCTTATGAATAATAAATCTCACAAGGCAATTAAGCAAGTTGGGTTGGCATTTTACAGTGAGGATCAGACCATAAGTGACTTAACCCTGTAAGAAATCAGAATGGAAAGAACCATGAATCCCTTCCCTCAGTTTTAAGCAAATCCATTCTGTCTGAGCTGTGGAGTCATTTGTCTGCACTCTATGGCTTACCTTGACAAGTCTTAATAGACCAGCAGTGAAGAATACAACTATAAATAATACCTTAAGGTGTTTAAACTGTTGCACAATATGCAGTCAAAGGCATGGGCATGAATATATTTGGCACAGGTATGGATTTTTTTTGTAAGTGAAAAAAGTGAGTATTACTACTTATTCCTGGTATCTGATTTGATCACTAGAAAGGGGGAATAGTCACACTGTTTATCTTTAGAGACCTAATTCTGCTGCCTATGTGTAAGGTACCTCTAAGTACTTCTAAACAGACTATGATGATGACTTCCTACACAGCAATATAAGGCAGCAATAAGACCACACACACAAAAAAAAAAGTTAGGAAGCAAGGAGAGCAAAAACTGTCAGGAAAGGAAGAGCAGCTCAAAAATGATAAAAGGATTATCATTCTTTTATCAAACAACAATCTTTTCCTGGCATTAAGATTTCTGTTGAAATTCCTACAGGTCTAGGGCAGTTGGTTATTAAGCGATAACAACATAAAAAAATCCCAGGTTACTCTGGTCACTGGGACATACAGCATCGCCTTGTAAGCTCAGGTACAGTCAGCCTTTGAGGTGAGGGTGGGTAGAAATGTTTCAGTCTCTCAGTCTTCTCACCCTGTACGTTGCTTTGAGATCAATCCAGGAATTCAGGATCTCGGGTTTGCGCAGCTGCTTCCTTTTACACTCGTAGTGCAAACACACGCCCAGGTCCCAGTCTGTGCAGGGAAAACCACAGTCAATCCACCACTACAGAACTGGCCTAAAATCCACATAATGTGGCCTAAAAATCTACATAAAGGGACACAACACCAACACACTGTCAGCATCCTGTGTGTGAAGTCGTCGTCCATGGAAAACACCGGGATTGCTGCAACGGGACACCAGGAGAAGCAAACCCCTGTTGTTAGTAAATAACTTCAGACAGTTAAAGATCTCAAAGGCAATCATTAAATCATTTAGACACACTAAGAATGGTCACACAGTTCCCCATGTAAAGCAGAAAAATGTAACAATGTCAGATCCTGAAGTCAAAGATGCAGCGAACACATCGGGATTCCATGGATTTCATATTTTCAGTCTTATCCCAATATTCCACATTTTTAATACCTAATAACAGGATTTTGGCTGCCTAGAAGTGAGGACACAATCTCACTAGTGCCACCTAATGTTATTACTGTGCAGAAAAAGTAAATGAACATGTTATTTACCTGTCCAAGTAACAAAGGCACATGCTTTTGCTTCTGAAGTAGAATTACTTTGACTGTCTGTGCTGAATATAATTTTCTTCTCCTTTTGTATCTTTTGAATCCATTTCAAAAACTGTGATAAGCAAATGTTGAGAGGCACCCCTTTGTCCACTTGATCCTTCATGGAACAGAACAAGAAGCATGTATGTGTTAGAATGCACTGAAATTCATTTGAGGTTTATTTCTTTCTAGCCTTTTATGGGCCTCTTTAAATAAAACAGTAAATAGCAATTATACAATTGTAAAATAATGTTAAAGCACAATTACCTGTGTTATGCCAGTTAGTCCCGTACAGAATCCAGAGAGAATAGGATTCTCCTGGGGCTGGACATACATGTGGAATTCAGATTCAATCTCTCCTGTTGAGGTGTTTAACAGGACTGCTGGAAATTCAACTGCAACAAACACAGAACGAGAAGAAGAAACAAAACGAAGGAGAAGAAGAAACAAAACAAACAAACAAACCAGAACCAAAACACAAAACCAGAAAGGTTAAAGCTGTTCACAGGAATTATTCCATTTTTATATGGGTCCCTGCCAACTCTGCGTATTCCATGATTCTATTATATATATCTATATATATTATTATATATATTATATATAATATACATTATATGTTATATATATTATATACATATGTATTATGTATATTCTATATTTTATATATATACACACAGGGTTTGAGCATGGTGCTGACAAGGCCAAGGTTGGAGGTTTGATTCCTGTGTGGTCCATTCACTTAAGAGCTGGACTCGATGATCCTTGTTGGTCTCTTCCAGCTCAGAATATTCTGTGATATATATATATATATATTATATATATATATATATACACGCAGATATACACACATTTACGTTACTCATTTATCTATTACTGCATTACACTGGGGCTGAACCGCCAGGAGTTAAAAGGAGCAGAATACAAGGAAGGCACAGCGGACACACGGTGCGGCGCCAGCCCGTGCCCGGTGCACTCACTGATCTCGGCCCCGCGCCGCTCGGGGGCCGCCCAGCACGTGGCCTCGAAGTCCAGGACGATGAGGAAGGCGAAGCGCTGCCCCGCGGCCGCCCGCGCCCCGCTCCGCGCCCTCGCGCTGCTCCGCGCCAGCCCCAGCCGCCTGCGGACACCGACTGCGCTCAGGGGCCGCCCGCCGCGGCCCCTCCGCGCCCGTACCCCTCCGCGGCCCGGCCCCGTACCTGGCCAGGCGCTTGGTGGCCATGGCCACGCTCCGCCGCCTCAGCGAGCGGCCGCCATTCCGAACGTCCCGCGGGCCCGCCCCCATCGCGCTCTCGGCCGCTCCGCCGCGGCCCCGGCCCCGCCCAGCGCGGCGCGGCCCCGGTGCGGTGCGGGAGCGCCCGGGAGCGCGGGGTTGTGCCCGGCCGGGAGGGCCCGGCTGACCTCGCCGTGCAGGCCATGGCGGAGCGGCTGTGCCTCAACGGGCGCAAGCGGCTCGGGGAGGCCGCGGAGGGGCCGCGGGCGCAGAAGAGGCGGAAGGCGGACGGCGGCGGGCCGGGCCTGGGCCCCGAGGTGAGAGCCGAGCGCCCGGCGCTGCGAGGAGCGCGGCGCGGGCCGCCTGTGCCCTGCGGCCGCTTCTCGGGGGCATTGCTGTGTCCCACGGTGGGACGCTGGGAGCTCAGCAAAGCCGTGTACACGGGCAGTGCGCTGGGAGGGCCGGCTACATCGTAGAATGCCCTGAGTTGCTCGACAGGGATCATCGAGCCCAGCGGCTGGCCCTGCACAGGACGCCCCAGCAATCCCACCATGTGCCTGAGAGCATTGCCCAAACGCTTCTCGAACCTGGACAGGTTTGGGGCCGTGACCACTGCCCTGGAGAGCCTGTTAATGGCTTGGATTCTGCTCCAAGGAATGTGGAAAAGAACTCATTTGGAGTGCTCAGCGTTACATTTAAGGAATTTTGTTTAAAAAATAGATACATTCGCCAATATAATCTTCTCCTAAACAAAGCGGGTCTTGAAAGGAGCGTTGTGCGCGCTCAGCACGTGCGTCCCTGAAGGATGCGGAGCAGCCGTGCGGTAACACCTCACCCCAGGCACACTGAGTCAGTGCCCGTGGGACAGAAGGTGGCATGTCCAGTCTGTGAGATCAGTCCTGTTTGTAGCCGGCTGGAGACAGATTCCTGTGGTTGGCAGTACCCTCTATTTGGTGACTCAAAACCTCTGCTCTTTGTTTGGGTTTTTCCGCAAAGCTTTAATTAGGCCACATTGAAAACAACGGTGTCATTACTTGTCTCACTTAGCATGAGAGATGAGGCACTGGCAATTACACCAGCCTGTGCTGTTACTGCCAGATGATTCTTAACCGCTGGAACCACGAAGGTGGTCACCTCTCTTTAACTTCTTTACTCAATGACAAATACCTTTAAGAGCCCAACAGCTCAGTCCCTGATTTGGGCCGGCTGTGTCCAAATTACTGAGCACAGGGCTTGTTAGCCCTGTGCAGAGGAAAACAACTTCCAGTGGTTGTTTATGCTGTGAGGTTTTACATCCTGTAGCGTTGTGTGGCATTTTTCCATCACATATTAAAAGAATATCTTTAAAGTTTTTACAGGAATTCTTTGGAACAGGCCATCTGGTCAGTGGAGGTCTCCAAAATGCTGCATTTACTTGCTAATTAGCCTTTAGAAGAATTGTGCGTTTAGGCTTAAAGAACTGTTGTGTTGAACTGTGTGGCACAGTCCCCACCTCATCTACCCAGTGCTTTCTTTCTGCAGCTTCCTTGGATTTTACTGAAGCGTTTTTCCCTGCAGGGGTCAGCAAACCCTTCTGGCAGAGCAGATCCCGCGCTGTAAATAGAGAAAACCTCACATGGAGTGGCTGCATGTAACACTTGTACAAATGTTTAAAGCTCTACAGCAGCAAGTGGGGGAAAGGGCTGAGAGAGTAGGACATTGTGTTTGCATATCAATTGTCTCTTTACTGCATGCATCTGCTTATGTTAATCTTTATTAAATAAATCTTTGAAGTTAGAGTACCTGGGTTGACAGTAAATATAATGTTGAAGTGTGATCTGAAAGGAAACTTTCGCCCATAATGAGTGGAAGAGTTATTTTAAATGTAGTTGGTCGTATCCTAATAGTTTCTTTTTCCTTCGTTTTCCATGAACTGGTGTGATTACATGAAACCTCTCTTTACCAGCATTTCCCTTTCCACAGGAAAAGTCGTGTCGTTTGTCAGCAGCTCTGCTTGGCGAGGGCTCCGAAATCAGCCAGGAGCAGCTGTATGAGCTGCTGAAATATGCAGCTCTGGGGAAATGCCACAACGCAGCACAGCCCAGGTACATCCACAGCCAGAATCAGCCTGGCCTCGTGTTTTCCCGTGGTGTGAGAACATTCCTAAAGGAACATTGGCCATGCTGGGTTTGGAATGCTCACCGTGGAGGTGCCACAATGGCAGCCTGGATTGTGCAGATGCAGTTGTTGTTAGACTTGGCCAGGAGGCAGAATTCCTCTTCTGGCAGAAGTCCTGCCATTGCATAGTTTTGTTTCATGCAGTTTTGAAAAACTAAATGACTGCTGTGGAACTGAAGAAGCTCCACACACTGAGAAACAAAATATCGTGTTAAAATATTAACACAAATATGTATGTATTTCATGTTGGATAGAATCGGAACAGAGCATTCTATAGAGTGTTTCAGAAAAAAAAGCATTTTAATCACTTCTCCCTTTCTCTGGGCAAGTTCTCAGTGCTGGAAGGGAAAGGCTGGGGAGGGTATGTAACCTTGAATGGCAAAAATACGGTGTAATGAAATGAATCTTGAAATGAAACTCAAAGCAGAAAGTACCCCACTTTAGATTTTAATAGTGAATAGAAAATTATTTTGTGAAACTTACTTTGATGCATTAATTCACCAGACTGTGTCAGTACAGTTGAAGTTACTGGTATGTTCACATTCTGATGCATATAAATGAGATACACAGGTCTTGAAATGGTAAGCAGCAGACATTTGCAATAACTTTTTTTCCTCTGTCTCCCATATTCTGTTGCTTCCAGGAATATGTGGCTGTTTGAGATAAGCTATAAAGCCTCTTCTTATTGGAGTAATTTGGCACTTTGCCATTTACTGACTTAAAAGCTGGGCTGGTTCCAACTTTTTTTTTTAAGAGTGCTTGATAATGGTTTTGCTTTGATTTTTAAGGTTTTTTTTTTTTTTTAATTATTGCCCTTTTTTTTAACTGTAGCTGGTGCCATGTTTATCACCAAAGACACCTGGCTGGGGTTGTGGTTGTTGTTCTACACGAAATGAGCCAACTCCATTTCTACAGATTCTATTTACAGTTCAAACACCTCAGGAAAGTGTTCCGGCATGTAAGTCCCCAAACTGCATCTGTGTCTTCTAAACTTCTTCCAGTCCTGAAACCACATCCCAGGGATAATGGCTGCAGTGGAATGACTGCCTTTTCCAAGGATGCAGCCATCCTTGACTCTTACAGCAAGTGAGAGGATCTATTTGCAGCAGTTGTCAGCTCAGAACAAAGGACAGGGCTTTGATATTAGGAACAGGATTTCAAGACTTATGTCTTTGAAGCCTTACCAGGTGAAATGTTTATTGATGCTTCAGTCCTCTGACTGTTATGTATCCTGCATCTACAGATGCCAATTAGATTATAAATATTTTGGAATAATTTCAATAATTTGGAATTTACTCTGAGTGAAGAGACTCTCAATAGAGTTATGCTAATCCCACTGGTTGAAAAATATCACTTTTGTTATTTGAACTTTATGTCAAGTTTCTCCCATTTCCCAAAAAGATTAGTAAAATAATTATTTTAATTTTCTGACTTACAAGCAACATTTTTGAAGGTAGAAAGAAGGACTTGAGTTCAAGCTTCTAGAGTTCTTCCTGAACTACAGCAAATGTAAATCACAACTTAACTGGAAAGACAGGAACTGGCTTTAGTTTCTATCAAAGAAAGTCTTGAGATTTGCCTTCTTTATCATATCTGGCAAGGCAAATCTGTTCTGTAGTACAAAGAATCCTGTGTCATCCCTCATTGGAACACGTTTGCTTTGTGTTGGGTTTTTCTACTTGATAAAACACCAAATGTATTCCCACTATTTCTTTATCCATCCTTCTCTGAATTTGGCTGGTTTGGGGGTCAATAAACCCCCCATTTGCTTGTTATTTCCGCATGTCTTTCAAAGTCACTAACACATGTCTTTTTTCAGAGATTCACATTAACACCTTCTGCTAACTTCCCAGTCAGCCTGTATGGAGAAGGAACAAACCTGAAACCTCAAAACACTCCACAAGGTATTTTGTTTGGCTTTGCATTGTCTCTTTCAATACAGTGACTCACTGTGAATAGAAATTTATGACTTTGTGTCCTCTGCAATCCCAGTGCTGCCATGGCAAACTTGTTTAGAAAGAAACACATACAATGGCTTAAACCATGAGACTTCTTACCCTGACTACTTCAGTAACTCATGTTGGGCCAATTGTCAAAGTGAATGCAAAAAGAGAGAAAGTTTTTGACATATTTAATCCCAAACTCTGCTGCTTTGCTACCCATTTTGTGATTCTTTTATTCTAAGATGTATCTAATCAAAGAAACAAGACATCAGTATTTTAAGCTAAGAAGACTGTGTGTCTGTCTTTTTCTCTGACCTTCTCTCTCCAGTCTGTTGTTCCAGGTAGTAATTTGGAATGGTGCAGCCTGTAAGTGTTCATCTGATGCAGAAACTGCATGCAGGTAGGGAGTGCTATCTGAGCACCACAGATGCTTCTGTATTTTACAGGCTTGACTTCCCCCAGCAGTGAATGCATTACTAAAAGCTCAGACTTGCAATGTGATCCCATCATTCAGAGATACGGAGAAAAGAAACAAGGCCTTACAAGCTATACTCTAACTTTAGAAGAGCAGAAAAGAAATGACTATCCCATAGAAGGTCAGTTTTTGAGCAAGGGCTGTTTGGTTGTTTTGTTATGGTGGGGGTTGTTTTTAATTTTGATAGTTTAGTGATATGCTTTGTTATATAAGATGAGTTGTAGGAGAAGGTTCTTTTTCTTATTCCTGGGTGTGTTTTCCCTCCAGGTTCCCCTGGATGCAAGGGCTACATCTCCACAGAGTGTGATCAGCAGAGGACAGACAGCAGCCCCCTCTTTGGTCTGGATTGTGAAATGGTAAAAATCAGTGTGTGTGGCCTTAAAAAATAGAGTCAGGCACCCAGCTCTTACCAGCTGTTCCCAAGTGAGCCAAGCACTGTGTATTTGTTAAACCACTTCTGATATCTTAATATCTGCTGCCAGTCCCTTCCTCGATGGTACCAGTGCTAATGCAGCCATGGGAAAGGCCCTGGAAGTGGTTCTGGCAACGAGATAGAAACAATATCCTGAGCAGAGAGCTCAGTTCTGTGTTGGCTCCCAGGGCAGCAGCTGGATCTGCCAGGCCTGTCAGCAATGCTGCAGTAACCCACGAGGGTGCTGTGGAATTCCTCCTCTGCTCTCTCCAAGGTTTGGGAAAGGAAAAGTACTTCCCTGTCACACATCTTTTCATTTAGCCAGCACAGTTCCTCTGGCAGCTGCTGTAGTGAAGAGTCCTCTTTTAGTGCAGTTTTAGCCTTGCAGAGATGCCTGTTTGGCATCAGCATTGAATAACTATTGATACAACCTGGGCTCTGCCTTGAAACTGTACAACTTCTCTGGGGCTGGTGCTGTCAGTGGCAGTTGTGCAGTGCAGAGCACAGACTGATTCTGTGAAATCAGCACTTCTTTACAGTGTTTCTCTCTGTGCTGTGCTTGCCTGTGTGTTTGCTGTGCTTACAGTGCACATTTAACAACTCAAATGAAGCACAGTAGAGTATAAAACAACCAGCTATGAGTGGTAGATCTCTGAGTCAAGGAACTCCTTAGCTGCTGCTGCAGCCAAAGCAGATGTTAGCTGAGGTGTTCGAGTGGCAGCATCATGCTGATCCAACAACTGCCTGTGCTTCTTCCTGACAGTGCCTGACGGCGAAAGGGAACGAAGTCACCCGCGTGTCCTTGGTGGATGCCCGGGGTCGGTGCCTGCTGAATGAGCTGGTCAGACCTGAGAGCACAGTGGTGAACTACCGCACCAGGTCACTTGCACAAACCTTTCCTACCTCTCTGTCTTTCAGAGCTGCAGCCCTTTCACACTCAGCCTGTTACACAGGACCTTTCAGAAACCCCTTGGTTTGCACGGATGCCTGCTGCATTCCCCTCAGTGTTAAGAATACAGTTCTTGCTGTGTGACTGAAGTGACCAGCATTATGTGTACAATCTGCTGCACAGTGCCCCTGGGGCTACCAGGCAGAACCGTTGCCATTCTGCAGTGTCCATGGGAAAGTTCTGTTACAAATTGATGATACACAGTACAAGTTACTCATCACTGCTGGTTATAAAATAAGATGGAGTCCATAGCTGAATTTGCTCATATGTAAAAAATGCATAGAGCTTGTACACACCTCTAGGGTGGGGCTCAGGATTGTAACAAAAGCAGGCAAAACTCAAGTCTTGTCTTCTTCAAAATGTCACCTGGCTTTATCCAGGAGGTGATGTGCCAGTCCCCTCAGGTTACTTGGAAGCATCTCCTTCCACCATCAGACTTGCAGTATTTCCTTACCTGTGCTATCTGATGCTGCCAACTGCATCACTTAAAAATACCTGGGAGAAATGACCTTTTGAAACAGACGTGGTAGCACTCTTAGCAGTTTAATATAGCTGCAGCATATCCTCTGATGTTGGAAGAGAAAGCAGTAAATAGTAAATTCTGTGATTGGTTATACTGAGTCCATATTTTACGGGACCTGCTTGTAATACTCTCTAGCACACACTGTTCTAATGTGTTGCTTTTAACTCATGCAACTTTTGTTTTGAAGGTTCTCAGGAATCACAAAGAAAATGCTTCTTCCAGTGAAGACAAGACTGTCAGACATCCAAACCAGGCTAAAAAAAATGCTTCCCCATGATGCAGTATTGGTGGGTCATTCTCTAAATTCTGATCTTCAGGCTTTAGAAGTGAGTATGTTTCTAAGAGTGTTTTTCCCAATCCTGTGTTGCTCATTTCAGACCTGAAAACTCTTTAAAATTGCTCTTTTTATTAGTGAACAGTTGTTAATTGCTTCTTATTATGAATAGCCCTATGTCTGTAAGGATTTAAAAGACAAAGAGTCTCCTTACAGCTGTAAAATTTGCAAGGGGCTGTTCAGAACCCTAAGGAGAGAAGTCTGTCCAGACACAGGTATTGTTGCAACTGAAGCTTTACCCCTCTGCTTCAGCCAGATGCTTCTGATAGCTCTGTCATGGGGAGAACTGAAATCCTTTCTGTGGGTAATTTAACCAGTCTAAAATGCTTGAATCATAACTAATCTTTCTAACCCAATCTAGATCTTACCACTAGAATGGGAAGTAGAAAGGAGAGTTGGACTTGTTTGATTATTCCTTTTGCTCTCTTATTGTGGATCAGGTTGCTGTCAGTGAGAAACTGGCAACTGAAATGAAAAGGCAGAGGCACAGAAAACTGTGGAGTTACTGTCCAATTCTGTATGTCTGCTGTTCTTAAACTAAACTGATGATTTTCTCCTCCAGATGATCCACCCCAGTGTTATTGATACTTCACTGCTTTTTGCCAGAAGTGAAGGTCGAAGATTTAAGCTAAAATTTCTAGCCAAAGCTGTTTTAGGGTAAGATTATTACTGTACTGTCATGGCAAAGATTAGAAACTGTCATGGTGGATCATAGGGTCTTACTCTGCCACTACTAGTATCAGAATTACTATTTTTTTACTAAGATTCCGAATAAAGGAGCAGGCTGTGCAAGTAAGACATGGTAAAAAGGGATTTACTGGCTGCTTAAAACATCAGGCAGCATAATAAATGGGCTTGTCTTTGAGCAAGCAGGAATGCTGTGACCCAGCCAGATCTGAATCCCAGCAAAACTAGCCTTTTTGCAGGGCTCTAGAGGTGTATTGAATTGTAGAACAACAAAGGCACTCTGGCTCACACAAATGAGAGGTGCAGTTGGCAAGAAAGAAAAATTAATGCATGAAAGTCGGATTTTCTGATTTAAATCATATTTCTCAGTGTATCAGCTACCACTGGATAGTGTCTCAGTGAGACAGCTCTCCCCATGCTCACAGTGAGTGGTAGTACTCTGCAGTGCCAAACTTCACTGACCTGGAGGCTGCCTTCCTCTGTGTGCAGATTATGAGTTGGGCCATCAGTCAAGAAAGAAGTAAAATTGAAAAATAGTCATGCATCAGAGTGGCAAGTATTAGCACTGCTTCTGTCAAACTCCATAAACCATTTCGCTCAACATTGCAAAAACATTTCTTGCAGTAACTTTTGGGAATATTTCACAAGAATGCTGCTGCACAGAACTGAAATCCTTTTTGGAGAGGGGAAAGCTCTTTTGCCCGAAAAGGACCCAGTTTAGAAAAGACAGGATGTTGGTCAGTGTGGAGAAACAGATAACCTGCCTGTACACCTAATTTTGATGCCCTAGGAAGGAGATTCAGTGTGAACAGAAGCTTGGGCATGATCCTACAGAAGATGCTAGAGCTGCATTGGAATTAGCTCAATTCTTCATTGAGCAAGGACCAACAAAGGTAGGTATATCTAATTAATATTCCTGTCCTAAAATACAGAACATAATGTTGTTGTGCTTATGAAGAAAAAACCCCACTCCTGCACATCTTCCTATTGATTTAAAAGGGAAAATGGAGCTGTGCTAGAGACTCCAGTTTTGACAGCCTGTTGCTTTCAGCTTGGATCCAGGTGCCTGAATAACCTGGGCAGCACCAGTGCTCGGTGCTCACCAACATCAGCCAGCATTGCTGCTGATCCTCAAGGGGGGCACTGGGTAAAGAAGGACTGAGGAATGCCTCCCAGCCTGCAGGAATGCCTGTAATTTTTCTAGATGAAAGAAGAGAGAGACCTTGTGTGTTGTGGTAGTGATTCAGCTGGTTTTATGAGTCCCTTGTGTTGTTGATTTCTGAGAGAACATTTTTGGAGATGATTGCCTGTTGATGCTGTGAGTGCTGCATGCTCGAAAATGACAACAGAAAATAATAAGTCAAGAAATTAATGCCCATGTTTCTTCACTGCTGGAGTGTGCCTACGTGACTCATAGGGAAAGCATAGGCTTTTTGGTCAGCTGCAATTAACCGATGAGATGAAAGCCAACTAATAATCTTCCTTCCCCAAGGTAGCAGAACTAAACTTGGAGATGCTTCTGACAGCTGAAAAACTGGCTGAGGTCTCACAGAACAAAGCTGTGCTGCAGCCACAAAGATGTGGGTTCCAGGAACAGCTGAATGAGCCTCCGCCATTATCCAAACCATGGTAATAAGATTCTCAAGTATGCATGTTTTTCCTTCAGCTGAATCTTCAGTAAAATCAGACGAGGGCCTTCGGTTTTTCAGAAGTCATCAGGATCTTCAGAGAGACACAAATAATTGCAGCATAGTGCTGAAAAACTTTCAGCAGTTTCATCTTAAATTTCACAGAGTATTTCCTAGGCTTCTTTTCATGTTGTGGACAAGAATATTCTTTCAAATTTCTTTAATGAGCTTTAGTTCTCTGACAAGAATTTCTTGAAAGTTTTTGATTTCCCATATTGAAAAGTACTGTGATTCAGAGTGTACTTCTCTCTGCTAGTTTTTTAGATTGTCTGAAGGTGACTGGCCAAAAACCCCTCCTTTTGGGCAGACAGGGACTAGACTCTTCCGGCCTGTGTCAGAGAAACCTGAGCACTTCAAACAAACAGGTGAATGGACTTAGAGTGGGTTGGTCTGAGCGTCAAAATAGTTCAAAGTTGTTCTTGTTCTGGGAGTGGGTAGATGAGTCCTGTTTTAAAGAGCTGACTGACAGTACTGTTAGCAATACTGTTAATGCCAGGTTAGCTAAATCCATCTGAGCATTTCGGAAATGAGCTTTGATCCTCTGCATCCTCTCATGACTCACCAAAGGGGAATTTCTGCCTGAGGGCTTTCTTGGACAATAATGAAAATTAAAGTTGGGAGTTAAATTCAGTTGTTTCTGATCCTCTGCAGTACAATTGTCTTGTACCTCTTTAATGCTCTTGTCCCTCCAGATTCTTCAGAGAGCCTTGGAAGATGTTCCCCTGTCCAAATTCAGTATCATTCAGTTCAGTTTGGGTCCAGAGTACATTGCATCTCACCTTCATGCTGGACTTCATGAAAAGGTATTGTTTTTCATTTGAGAATAGTCCTCACACTGAGCTTGCAGACAGATGTGATTTATCAGGAGGCACCTTTGCTTTGTGAAGTGCCTTCTCTAATCTGTGTTCCAACAGGTGAGAAGCAAGCTGACTGACATGCTGACAATTTACGCAGGTCCTTTTGAAGAAAACTTTTGCCTGAAGTCTGTGAAGAAAGAATTTGGGAGGTGTGGACCAATCCAGTCCCTTACAGTGGTAACTGAAACATTCCAGGTGAGGAGCACTCATAAGGTTGCTGACAGGCCTGGAAGGTCAGATTAATCTCTTGGAAAGAGATGGATTAGAACCACAGAAATACCAGTTATTCTGTTTGGAGGTTTTTTCTGGTAGTTTAGTCATCAGCTACAATCATTCAGGGTACCTAAAAAGCTGCTCCATACAATGACAAGAACAAATGCAGCTCATGTGCTGCTCAGGGGACTCTGAGCACTGGAGAAGCTGAGGTGCTTTTTGTCCTTCTCAAGAGAACTGATACGTTAAGGCCTTTTACAGCCAAAGGAGAAAAAAAAGGCTATTATTAATTGAAGACTTAATTGAAGGGGGTTTTAAACAGCTAGAGTATGTGGAGTGTTACATATATTACCCCCAAACTTTTTTATATTCTATTTTTAAAAGAAAGCACAACTTCATTGAGGCCTGACTTTTTAAAAGGGAGGGCTAATGTGTCTCACTGGTAAGCCTGAAGTGCTTTACTGTTCTGTTTCAAGCCATATGTCTGTATCCAATACGAAGTGCTGGAAGCTGCCCAGCTTGCTGTGGAAAGCCTGAATGGAGCTGAGGTGGCAGGATCCTGCATTAAGGTAAACAAGGCAAACAGCAAAAGCCCAAGTTGTGTTGAGCCCAGGCACAGCCTCCAGTACAGCTCTGGAACACCCCAGCAGCGTGTCTGGGCAAGTGCTGGCTGCTTGTGCTGTTACAGCCTCCCTGTCCCTGCACAGCTTAGGGCCCCTGGCAGAAAGGAAGTGCCTATATCCCTCTTTTTTTTCCTTTCTGCCTGTCAGCAGAAGGGAATTAGAAAGCATTCTGACCTCCAGCTGCAGCTTTAAAGGGCAGATCCAAGTAACAGGGCTATACAGAGTATGGCATTTTAGTTTTACAGTGTTTCTGCATTACAAATATGATCTCCCTTTATCATGACTAAGTAAGTTAGCCTTCATTAGTCATATTTATTTCGAGTGAGGGAAAACAGCCTGTCTACTTTTGGTAATGGGAGAAAAATACTTTAAAATAGAAGCTCAGAACACAGAGCTGTGTGGGCTGATGGGCTCTTTATTCCTGCTGCATCCACCCCAGGTCCAGAGACCGGTCACTGCAGCCATGCTGGACTGCAGTGTTCTGATTAAGGAATTAGAACTGGATGTAGAAAATGAAGGTGTGATTTATGTGGCCGGTCTGAAGAAGTCATTAACAGAGACAGACTTGCAAGAAGAATTCAGCCAGTTGAAAGACCTAGAAACACTGTTCCTGCCAAAGGATCTTCAGAGTGGAAAGCACAGGAACTGCTGTTTCCTCAGTAAGTAGCTTCACACACAGCCTGCGTATTTCCTTCAAATAAGCTCATTCAGCAGCCCCTGGGACTTTGCACAGACACAGCAAGAGCTGCTGAAACTCAGGTATGCTCAAAGGGATGGTATTTAAAATGCTGCAGTGGAAGCACATACTGTTTGGAAGAGCACTTTACAGCTAAATATTTAAGAGGAAAAAACACCTTGAAAAAAACCCCGAACATTTACTTAGAAAAATTCCAGGGTAGCTACTGGAGCCCCTCACATGGGTACTTCCATGTGAGGGCTGGCTACTGTGCAGCTTCACACAGATCAGTAATCACCTCTAAAAGGTGAGAACAGCTCAATGAGTGCTGCTGCAGCCAACTGGCATTTCAAGTCTGATGTTTATCTGCAGTGAGATGAGGATCTGCTTGCTGCAGTGATTTGTTTCTCATCTCCATCCTGCTCCACACCTTTAGCCCTGCCTTGCAGGTGCCAAGGAGGGCAGCAACAGCATTGCCAAAGCATGTTCCCTTCTCTTTGCATTTCAGAATTCCAGAAATCCCAGAGTGCCATGGATGCCCTTGAAGCTATAAATGGATGGACCGTGAAGGGTAGCGAGCTAAGAAGTAGGAATGCCCTTGCTCCAGGTCACCTCTGGAGATGGATTTGGCAAATGAATCACAGCGATGGGAAACAAGGAAAACACATCTTCTATGAGCAAATGGAGCAGCTGTCTGACTCTGTGAGTGTGAGGCTCTGCTGATGTTTGTTGCAATTAGTGAGGAGGGATTGCCCTGGGAACCTGGAGTGGTAGCTTTGAGCTGACGTCACTTTGAGGTGCAGAGCTGCTTGGGACGGAAGGGTCTCCTTGTGCTGGAGCAAAGGGGCTGCCAAGAGCTCTCTTCCACAGAGCAGTTTGAGAAATAATACCACATGAGATAACGTGGTGTTTGCAGGGTATTGCATAGCCTTAAAACCAGCATAGCTGCACAGAGCAGTGGGTGGTGCTGCCCAGGAACTGAAGCCCGGCACTGGAGAGCTGACAGGGCACAGGTGGCACAGGAGTCACAGGGAGGGGTGAGTGGCTGCACAGCAAAGAAGAGCTCTAGTTGAGAGCTCTGGAGGTGGAGCTCTCATTTTTACCTGGAGGGAGTTGTGATGCCATTTGAGTGGGGCACATGGTTGTCCCTGCAGCTGGGCCACTGCGCTGCCAAGTGCCAGGCAGAAGTGGCATCACTGCTGCCCTCACCTGTGCCATCCCACAGGTCAGCCTCCCCACACACTCAGAGGTATAACTGCTGATGAACGAGGGACTTTAATGCTTCTGTTCTCTTATGCAGGAGCAGGATCTAAGGAAAAAGGTGAAGAAGTTAGACCACGATATCAAAAAGCTTTATAGAAGCCTGCAGAATAACACCCTGTGCGTTGTTCTCTTTCCTGGTGTGAACAGGTAACTTGCTGCCTATTTTGCAGAGAACCAAGGAGCTGAATAATTTTGTCTTAATCTATTAAAAATTAAAGCCTTCCACAAGGAAGAGAAAGCCCAAGAGAAAGGCTGAAGAAGCTGTTGTACTTAATCTGACTTTCATGTCGGGCCAATAAAACCTCAGGCCTGCGTTCTGCCCACAAAGCAGGCCTGAGCCAAATTCATGTATCTTAGGGCCCACAGTGCTGATTAATTGTGCACATCTTAGCAGTTCACTCATCTGCCCTGATGGATGTTTCATCCCCATTGACAATGAGGTAAGTTTTATGTGGCCATGAGAGAATCAAGCAGAGTTTCCACAGCAGGCAGGTTTTTTGGGGGGTTTTGGTGGGGTTTCGTTTGGTTTTTAAAACCACCTACCAGTTGTTGTGTTGTGGTACTCCAATGTATGTGCTTCAGACACAGCTGATCAAGGAGGTGGTTCATGCCCTTATGTGATGGACAAAAATGAGAAAACCCAAATACGTTCACTGAGTCCTTCAGCTCTTTAGGAAGGAGCGAGTTGTGCATTTGAGTTGGGCTTCCAGCTGTAGTGAGCTTCCTGCATTTCAGCCCCTGGGGCCTGAACTGCCATGCTCTGCTAAATTATTAACCAGAAAGGTTCAGTCTTCCCTAAGCAAAGCCCTGGTTCCTGAGGACATACTCCAGCAGCTTTCTGTGCTCTCACTGTCACTGGTCAGCCTAATAAAGGTCACATCTACCTTTGCTTTTCTTCAGTGCCCTTCAGCAGAAGGGGCATTGTTCCCTGTGGAGACATGCCCTGGAATACAAGCAGAGCCAGAGCTGCTCAGCAGCATCTTTTGCCTGGCTGGGCAGCCATGCCAGGTTCCCCTCCCTCACTTCCAAAGCTTCCTGAGAAGAGCCATGATGCTGTATAATCCTGTGCTCCCAGCTGTGTCCCTGGAAGAGAGATTGATCCGAAGCCAAGAGATACTTAGGCTTAATGGCAGTGACAAACCATTTCAGCCAAGGGCTGCTCTTGGTGTGATTTGCTCCAATTGTTCAGTTACTAAAACTTAAAGGAAAAAAGATAATTTTTAAAATTTGTCATCTTCAATAGAGCGTAAGTTGTTGTTCCCCCCCCACCCCCCCAAATTGTAGCTTACAAACTGAACCAGCAGCAGTTCCTGCCTTACCAGCAAAGCATTCCCTGCAGGTCACCCTGAGTGCAGCTGGGATTCAAACACTGCCTCAGTCTGACCTGGCTGTGGGCACTTCCATGCATGTGGGCCTTGGATCAGCTGCTGCTTTCTTTGGGCTAAAACTGCATCAGTTTTTACATTTCTGAGCAATCATTTGCCTCTTGTCTATGCGCTGTATCGCCTCAGGTAGCCTGCACACTCACCTGTCACCCCACAGGAAGGTTTGAGGCTGTGGGTTGCAGTCCACACCATGTGTCCTTTGCAGCAGTCACCGGGTTCAGCACATCCAAATTTACCTTTCGAGGGCCATTTCCAACTATTCTCCCTTATCACAAGCTTCCATCACTGAGGGGTAGGAATCCCACCAGCAGAACAGGTGGATTCAGGAATCTGCATCCACAGGGAGCCTGTGGAAGCCCACAGAGCCTGGCTCACACTCTCAGGCTGCTGAGTGGGTTAGATGGGAACTCCATCTCAGGCTGGGAAGGGCTTTCTTGCCAAGTGAGGTTCCTGTATTAGTGTTTCCCAGAGGACCAACAGTTCAGAGGAGGCTTCTTGATTAAAAAGAATGCCAAGTAATTTTGGGGTGGAAAAAGAATTAGTTTTTCAATGTGCTGACCCTGGGGGTTGCAGTCCTCTCAGTACCAGCCCAGCAGGGTTATGTGCATGGAGGCTGAACTGAGCAGAACTAACACACTTCTTGTGTTGCAGCACGCATGGATCACAATCTGGCCTTGGTCTGATGGGAATAAAAGATGATGAAGGGAGGAGCACTTGTTAAACTGCCAAGTTTTTAAGCAAAGTCTTTTGTTAAGATATTTTTAATTACTTTAAATATTGATGTCTTTGTAAAGATCTCTTACCATAAGAACAATAGGCTTTCACTCTGTATCGTCTACAAAGTCTAAAAATAAAAGCCATTCAAAATGTCTTAAAGCACAAAACCTTTTCCATTTAACCCTTCTTGCTGTAGGAAGGTTGAGCCAGGGAGGTGCTCAGGCAGCGCTGGGGCAAACCGGGGCCGTGCTCCATAGGAGCCAGGCAGGATTGGCCTGTGGGATGCCATTCCTTGTTGGGAGACCAAGCTGCCAGCTGGGGCATCTTCCCTGCAACATCCCAGCCCATAAACCAGGCAGCCAGGTTGGTGCAGAACCTGCAGCAGCTGCTCAGCAGTTAACAGCTACCCCAGGAATTGTGTGGATTTCTGGAACCGCGCGGTGCCAACTCCTGAATTGGAGTCGCTGCCTCCTTTCCGGGAAAGTGCTGTACTTAGTCCATGGAAAGGAGGAATTGGTGATTCACACTTCTTGGACAGTCTCCACTTTCTCCTCCCTCCCTGACCACCGCCACGCTCCCCTCACACGCACAAAAAAAAAAGAAAAAAAGTTTCCGTGTGGCTGTAGGAGGGGCAAGGGGTGTTTTAAGGAAAGCACATGGCTGTGTGCACTTTGCAGAGCATGGCTTTCCACAGGGGGCTGCAAGCAGGATGAGGTGATTTGCAACCTGATAGCTCCAGCCCTGTCCTTTGCAGCCATTGCCACCTAAAGTAGAGGCTGCTTGACCAGCTCTTGTTAACATACAGAATTTCCAAGCACAAGGATGCTTAGAAGAGCTTCTGGCACTCAGAAAAAAAAATTGAAAAATTGTAAGGAAATGTTTGTCAAAAGGTTTGACCATGAGTTGAGGGATTTTTTCATGTGAATTGGAATAGGCCAAGATAAAGCTGAAATAGCTATAATTCCAGAAATTACTAAATACAGCTGATGGAATATTTACACCCTCCTACTTTCCAACCCCAAGTTCACTGCGCTGGGCTCTCTCTTTACATTGGGATTTGGAAGCTGGGAATTGCTGCATGGAGGAGCAGGCACAAATACAGGCAAGCGGGAGAAAGGCAAGTTCAGCACAAGCCCAGAAGCAGCAGTGAGCGGGCAGGAGATGCTCATGTCAGTGTCATTAAAGACTAAATTTAAAGCCACCTGAAAGTCAAATCTATTATTCAGCAAGATGAATGCAGCCAATTTTTTTCTTACAAAAAGGTACTTTGGTCACTCCAAGTGAGCCTGGCATCCTTTGGCTGCAGCTATTGCAAACTGGTGTAAGGACCAACATCCATGCTACTCCAGAATGTGAAAGGGAGCCAGTGCCTTCAGCAGCAGAGCCAGTCCCTGCTGCTGAGCCAGCCCCGCACAGACCAGGGCCCCAGGCAGCTCAGGGCAGGGGGTGAAGGGCAGACTGAGCCCAGCACTCATCTCTAAGGATTTGCTCCTGTTCAGGCTGTTCACATTCAGCATCTCCTTGTTGCAGATACCTGCACTGCAAAGTTGAAAAAAACCAGCTAGTTTTCCTTCCACACACTTAAAAATGATGTGGTCACCTCCCTGCAAGGACTAGGTAGGATTCAGTGAGCATCCAGGAGTCCTGCTTGAGAAACTCACATGACAAATAAAACTAGCCAGAGTCCTATTCATAGGCATGAAAAAATAAGTAATTTGTCCCTTTTTAATTGAAAAATGTAAAAAGGACTTCAGCTTTAAATAAGACATTTTGTACAAAGCTTGAGCACAAAAAAGTGAACACCAAAGTGTCGTTATGTAAACACCACAAATGTTACTCATTTGTTCAGTAACGCACAGAACAGTGTGCGAGTTCCCCGTCCAGTGGGTGAGATTTCTGTAGCTGTTCCCCTCCCCTCAGACCTTACTGGAATACAGGAAACCCAGAAGCTTTGGAACATTTACAAGCTACAGTAGTCAGGATACATTGTGACTAAAGGATTTTTTTTGTTGTTTTTTTTTTTTTTTCTTTAAGGGATTGGTCATTTAAATATACAGAAGTACAATAATCTCACA
Source organism: Corvus hawaiiensis (assembly GCF_020740725.1). Lineage (NCBI taxonomy): Eukaryota > Metazoa > Chordata > Aves > Passeriformes > Corvidae > Corvus > Corvus hawaiiensis. The sequence goes on from NC_063228.1 coordinate 1,674,698, forward strand.
GGTAAATGAATGGCAGCTTGGATTAGAAAAAGCACCAAAATATTTAATATACATCTGGCACAAATTTCACAAGAAGTCAGTAATGGACAAACCAATGCTTTGCTTATAAGAAAAGGAAAACCTCAGACTGTACTTAATGCTCTTCTTCCAAAAGGGACACAACAAAAACATTGCACTCAGGATTGCTATCAAGTAAAGACAACCTCTTATCACACCCTACTTGCATTGTGCCTTAGATTGCACATTCCATAAGATGCTGTTTCCATTCTGTTCCAGACACCAATGGTGAGAAAATTTGATGTAAGAAAAGTAACTGTAAAACTACAAACCAATTCAGTAGATTGGGATTCAGTAGATGCATTGTCCTGAAATTCTCCCAATTCTCCTCTAGATCAGGTTTCAAATTTGGCTGCATCCCCTTGAAAAAAAATCCTACACGAAACAGAATTTACTCCAGCTGTTTTCAAGCATTACATTTACACAGCACTTCTGATACTGCTGTCCCAAAGAGGACCCACGGGGCTGCTCTGTGACACGCAACACATTCATCATTTCCCAGAGTGAGAAAACTGGCTCATACAGGGTTATCTCCTGGGTAAGTCTGAAAAGGCAAAACACCCCCGGCACCCAGCCCGGCAGATCTGACCCTGCCCACCCTCGCTGGTTACTGAGGAGCCGAGAGGCCCAGCAGGGAGCGGTACTCACAGGAGGCGCAGTGACAGCCACGCAAAGCCTGCTCCCGTTGCTTCCTTAGTTACACCGAGTTCCTTCTCTGAGAGCAAACACCACCAAAGTGCACTCCTTCCATACGGGAGGACTCGAGGCTCAACTGGGGCCTCACGATCCACAAGAGAGAAACGAGGCTGCACCAACCAGCGGTCCCAGGCCGACCCTTCTCCACAGCCCATCAGGGCCCTGCGGTTGCTTCATTCCCTCAAGACCAGCCAGTGGAAACCCCAACAAAACGAACAGGACAGAACCCTGCCAATCCCATCCATGGCTCCCGGAACTTGAGTTACTCAACAACTAACAGCACAAGGCCCCAAAACCCTCCTGCCAGCCCATCTCTTTTTTAAAGACTACTTCAAACTTACAGATAAGAAAGCAAGTGTATTTTTAAATAACTTTGTTTAGCATGACTTAAAAAGTCACAACTTCAAAATATGGAGCACTAATCTGTGAAGTCCTCTAACATGTAACACACATGGGAGTAGCAGCCAGCCTTCAGCTCCACCAATACTCTGTGCAGGTTTGCCACCTCTGGTCACACAATCTCCACTCTCATGGGCCCAGAGAAGAGCAAGAGTCAGCAGCTGTAACTGCATAAAATGGCAACATTCAAGTAAACACGCTGCTTCAACAGTAGGCAACCTTTAGTCCAGATATAATTTACAGGGGGGGAAAAAAAGAAACACTTTACAGCACAAACACTGGAGATGGATTTTTTTCCTGTGTGTGAAATGACATGTTATCCAAAAAGGGCTTATCTGAAGAGTGCAATTATGCAATGATAGAAACTTATTAAAAATTAAACAAAAAACAGTATTACCTACAGAACCTGTTGGATTTTCAAAGACTGAGGATTGCAATAGTAGCAAGGAACCGCTGCAATGTCAGTGATTTAAGGCAAGCTGTTAGGACAAGAACGTACATGCTCCTTTTACCTTTTATCTCACATGTCCCCCGTTCTCTTGAAATACGTGCCCGTCCTGATAGTGCAAGAGGTCACACCCCAAAACCAGCCCTCACACTGGAAGAACCTTGCAGCAGCAGTTGCTACAGCATCGCTCTATGGGGGATTTGCCGTGACAGCAACTGTGTTGCAGCTTGCTTTGGGGGAGGAAAGGAAGGACACAGATGTGTTGCATGGAAAAGAACACCCCCAATGTATTCATGAACACAGCTGAGCACCGAAGCCACTCCGGCATCTCCAGTTCCCTTGAGAACGCTCCAGCTTTGCTCAAGCACAAGGGTTTTATCCTGAGCACGATTCTGACCTCAGAGAGAAAAAGGATGAGTGCAGCCTTTGCACTTTCGCAGCTCCCATCTTTGCTGGGTGTTACAAGTCCAGTCCAACATGGAACAAAACACAGTATTTTTGATTAAAAGAAAAATACACTCATGGCACTGCATCAGGTGGGTTCCTAAAGCTTTTCAAGGGCAAATGAAAAGGCTGATGGCTCCCTCTTGGGGAGCAGCTGCTCCATCTTCAATTCATTGTCAGTCCAGGCAGCCTGACCAGGGAAGAGGAGGTGTGGTGACAGAAGCCCCTGAGCCACAGGCCACGTAGCTCTGCTCGCTCGCTCTATTGCACTCCAAAAGTAGCACCCGGGAGGACCAACTCTTGCTTGCAGCTTGACCCGGCCCCCTTCCAAAGGGTCCTTTGCATACAGGTTAAATGCAGGATACCAAAACTATGGCAAATAGATAATACTTAACTTGGGTCAATTAAAAAAAATAGATTACTCATCCAGGCATAAAATCCTGGGACAAAAGGATGGTAGCCTTAAACTATTCAAGTCTAAGAACAAGAGGTAGAGATACCTACGTACTTCATGGTGAAGGAGTTACAGCCTTCTTTCTGTCTTACAATCTCATGAATTTCACTTCAGTTCACACTATAAAACCAAAGGGTCAATCTTCAATAATGCAGAGAGAAAATGTTAACACTGGTGGGTTCGTTTGCACACAACAAAATTTAAGCAGACATTTTGCTTTAATACTTATTTGAAAAAATATGTTTTTCTCTATATTGAAGCACTACCCTGAAGAATTTTGAGTTTCAGGTTAAGCATCTTCCTTTTTTATATGAAAGGCTAAATTCACATGCACACACTTTGAGCAGAGTGGGCTCAAGGGAAGAACTGGGTGCCCAATTTACTGATCACACTGCAGAACACAAGGCTGCAAGACCCAGAAACTCACAATGACTATTATTTACCAAAGAATGAGAATGATGTAACCTCAGCCAACAAACTATATCACAACTGAGGTGGCTATTAACTACATGGTTTCTTTAACTTTGCTGGGCTTTTTTTGGATACAAGGCTTAGAACTGTAAGTATAATAGTTATGTTGACAGTGTCACAAAAAGTCTAAGGTCACTGGTCAGTGCATAGGTCTGGGAACCACGGGTGACAGGCTAGTCCTGGATCCGTAGGTTCTTCAGGCTCTGATGGACACACAGAGAGTGAAATAAAAGTCACCCAGTAAAGCTGCTGCTGCCCCCAGCACTGTGACCACCCCCGGTCCACGGGAGGAGGGGCTGCATCCCTCTGCCACCAACCCGAGCCACTCCCTCCTCAGCAGAGCAGCCTGAGCTCATTTCATGCTCTCAACTGTGCTTGGCTGAGAACTGTCCTGGTTCAGAGCTGATCCAGGAGATCAGCCGGGCCAGCCCAGGGAAGTGGCTCTCACAGTCCCAACTGCCAGAGCTGCAGCTGCTTCTGTGCCACCTGCCACACCTTCAGTCATTTTCCTGTGGTCCTTTCACTAGGATTGCACAGTACTAAAAAGCTGTAACTCTCCATGTAGAATAGCACCAGCAGCAAGTAAACTCACAATTTGGTGGTCAATTCCAACTCATTTCCTCGGTCATGTTTTATGGCCAGCTACGGGTGGGATCTTTCAAATCCTTACTTGAATCAAGACATAGTCTTTGACCTCAGAAATGCACCCACACGAGTAAAAATTAGCGCAATTAAGCCTCCAGTTTATACGGAAGCCAAATTTTAAAGGTGTTGCAAACTGTAATATGGTGTAGGTGGTGTTTTATTACTAGGGACTAAAGTTTACAGGAGTTGTATTTCTTTGCATATAAGAGAAGGCAATAAAATGCCACAGATTGTGGATGTCAGACCAGTTTTCCAGTATATTACTCTATCTATATAGTTATCTATAGTTATTTATCCCAAGTTGCAGCAGATTTACTACATGCATAAAGTTTCCTAATGCATAATCTAATTTTTTAAAAAATGAAACAGTTGCAATGGTTTCAAGGATTTCATGAGAATCACTGCTCACTTACAGTCCTGTGCCCTACACAATGAAGAATTAAATTATATAAAAATGATGAGTGAATGTATTTGGCCTGTTCCACAGATATTCACAGTTTAACCATTAAACAAGCACATTTTCAGAGGCTCCAATATTATTAAAGACTTCTCAGAAACACACACAAACCCCACTCCCTCACCCCAGCATTACAGAGTCCGGGCGAGTCTCGTTTGGGATCACAAAATCACCAGGCAATCCAAGAGAAGGTCTGACGGCCTCGCCCACTGCCAGCACTGCCAGAGAGCTACACCTTCAGCTCCTGCTTCAGGAGTTTAAAACTGACACAGGTCTGGTGTGCATTCTGTAATTAAAGGACTGAAATCAGGCTAAAAATAAGTGATACTTTGCTAGGTAGATCATTTGGTTATTTTTGCAAGTACCCGGCCCAGTGGGTGGAGTTGCTCCTGCCTGGCTGGAAGCAGCAGAACAGGAGCAGGGCTGTCCCCCACGCTGAACACGTGGGACTCGGCCATTGGCAATGGTATGTCCTTTTCCCAACAGGAAACCAGCTTTGCCCTTCGTGTGTGTTCACCTCTGCCTCTAAAAGGAAGCTGTATTACATCTGATACATTAAAATGGCTGAGCCTGATGTGCTACAGATTGATTTCCTCACTGCTGTCCACATTCTAACTGCAGGACAAACACCTTCCTTAAAGAGCTCTGTCCCTCATCCTTTGGAGCTGCTGCATGCTAGGGTGTAAATCACAAGCTGCCATGATCTGGTGTGCAAGCATGCACTGCCTACCCATTTGAATAGTTACTCTTCACATTCTGGACATTTTAAATTTCCTTTAGGGGGAAAAAACCAAGGGATGAACAAAAGCATTTAACACCTGAATGAATGAAGAGTCTCAAACTTACAAATACAGTCTTCATTTACTATCAAATCATTTTCCTTTTGGAACTTTTCCTAACAAAGCAGCCTCTGTTGGGAAATTTATTTTAGTCTTTTAAAAATAACAGCACCAGCAAAAGTCTCACCATAAATTCAACGATTCCAGCACGAGTGCTTTGGCCTGCTTTGCTCACCAAATCAGAATAAGGTTTTGCTGCCAAACACTTTTGTGCCACAGAAGGTTAGAAAAGCAAGGACAAAGCTTTGGGTGTATTTACCCAAAAAACAGCAACTTCAGGGTTCTCCTCCTGCAAAGCAACAGATTCAGCTGCATCTAAAACAACGACATTTGTTTTCCACAGCTTGTCTCCCAGCAAAAGTAGCATGGACTAAACTCTCCTTTTATTAGATGAAAGAGATGCTATCTGTGGCTTGTGGGTTTGTTTTTAAACAGTTTGCACTACCCACATTTTGTCAGTGATTTATGACCTCCGAGCCAAGCTACTGCAGGGCTGCACACCAGCAAAGCCAGTCCCAGAACTCAGGCAAATCCTACTCCTGTTTCTGCTAACCCCCCTGGGGCACAGCAGATGTGCAAAGCTGACATCCTAGACCTGGTGACAAGCTCACCACTTAACACCTGTTTCCCTTTAGCTTTAAAACCCTTATATCACAAAAGCCATTAGATGCTATGGATGACTGTCCAGAATTTTTTTGTTTTGGTTTTGTTTTCTTCAGCTGAAGTTGTTTTATGATCCTGAAATGCAGCTCTGAAAATAAACAGTGTGTAACGGAAGTATATCAAATTCATTAAGCCAGCACTTGGCTATAGAGAAAGCCTTGGCAATCAATCCTTTTACCAAAAGGTGTAAAAAAGTTGACATACTAAAATTAAAAAAGGTAGCATCAATAACCAAAAAAGTTTCAACCAGTGTTAATAAAACTCCCTTTAAGTCACAACAATTTCAACAGGCAAATAGTCCCAATACAGGCATTGTAAAATAATAAATTGACTCCTATCCAAGTATTATCAAATCAGTCTAAAAATGACTCATCTACACTGTTGTCATTAAGAACACATTAAGAATTCACTTTTTCATCAGATGCCAATATTGTTGCTCCAGAAAGTGTGGAGTATTAACTGCAATTTAGCAATTAAACATATGCTTTAAAAAATTGGTTTGTCAATATTAATGCAAAAGATAGTTCCTTACATAGAAGTACTGTGCTTGCCAGACAAGTAAGGTAATACTTTAGGTATAAATCAAACAAGTTAAAGCAGAATTATACCACAGTTTTCCTTGAAGACTTAGGATTTGTGTGTTGCTTCTGTCAATGTTTAGCAAACTTAAGAAGCAGAACCTTTGGTTCTTTTAGTCAAGTAAAAATATTCTCATGTAACCACAAAAATACAACTTCCAGAGAAAATGGAAGTCCATCAACAAGTCCACTTTCAATAAAACTGAGGTAGTACTGCTCTTTTATTACATGAATGTGTAAAGAGATTTAGATACAAATCATCATCTACCACTCAGTTGACTGACAGGTACAGTAATTTTATAAAACAATCCCAACATTTAGTTTGAAAGTCCAAAAAAAGGAATGATCTGGACTCCTTCACTAGGAGTTAGCTCAAAATGGGAATTAGCCATATTACAAAAAGCTGTTGCTTATGTTGGTTTTTAGAGCCTTATTACCCAGGATTAATGCATTTATAGTTAACACTGCTGTTCATCTTGGTATAAAACCTTAAAATTATTACAGCCTAAAATTTCAACAATGTAAACAGCACTACACACAGTACAGACCTGCCCTGACAGATGTAGTATGAAAAACTTAATCTGGCACTGTATAATTTAGCAATGTTAATTTAACCTAACTAAAAAGTTCTACATTGTGCAAGAAGTATCAGACTTATTTATACTAATCTGAAGTCTTAGGAAAAAAAAAAAAAAAACAAACAAACCAAAAATGCTTAACTTGTAGCCAGGGTCAAATATTTCAGGGCAAGAATAAAAGGAATAACCAAAATTAAGAAAGTGCCTAAAACATGATACAGCATTTTAGAGCCCTTTCAAAGACAAGGCAGAAAAAGGTGTAAAGTAGAAAAATCTGGAGCCTCGGTAATTTCCAGAAACATCCAGAGTTTACATTTTGTGAAGGGCAACAAGTCGCTTTTGTCACTGCTGCTCGGCCGCCGCTAAGTCTGTTCGTCTGCACACAGGCCCTCTGTGTCCGAGGACAGAACACATTTGGTTTCCTCTTCCTTTTTCCTTCGCTCCATTTCCCACTCCACAAAGGTATCGAAGAGACTCGGCCAGGCCTCGTCCTCACTGTAGTTGCTAAGGTCCGGTCCAATCACCTGAGTAAAATTTAGAAACATGTTCCACGTGTCCCGGGAGATTCCCTTGATTCCTGAGGGGTTCTTGATTAGGAAGTGTAACCACTGGTCCAAAATAGGGGGCTTGTTTTGGGTGAAGACTAATTTCCAAAGGGCAATGGCTATTTCCCGATGTAGCGACCTCTGTCCTTCTTCAGAGTCCAGGCCAAACTGGAAGGTGAAACGATAGAGATCCTTGAATTTATCTTCCTGCTTGGCTTCATTTAGGAGGCTGGGGAACCTTGCACAAATGCCATCAATGCTGTCTGCATTTATTGCTTTGCAGCCGTCAAAAAACTCCTTCCTGTTAAGCAAGAGAAGAGAAGTCAGAGTGAGCTCTTCCCACCGACCTCGCGTGCCGAACACGTCCCGTCTCCGTTCAGCTGCATCAAAGCAAAGAGGACCACCTGGACAAGACAAGGTGTACCCTCAGACCCAGTGGCACAAAGGTTTTGGCAAGGGGAGCTACTGGAAAGAGAGACAGTCCCAAGGCCTCAAGTCCTTAAGGCCTGGGGAACCACACACAGCCCCCAGGTCTGCTGGGGCACTGTTAGCCTCTCAAAGATTCTGCTCTCTGGCTTTTCTGGACATTTCCACATCCTGGAACGCCTTTCACATTAACAAGTGAATCTAATTTACCACAGAAGAAATTCCATATGTTTGAAATGTTACCCCAACTTGATTCAATACTGCCCATGGCTAAATGCCCATGCTCTGGGTGAGCTATTTGCAAGAGACAGTGCAGTCCACTTCTGCTTTTCCTTGGTTTGTGGTTGCTCTTCCAGCCTGCAAAACCAAAAGGGAGCCACTGGTGTGGGTCAGCAAGGCACTTGCTGAGAGCATGGAAGGGAGCACGGCATCACAGGGGCTACAGCACAATGTATCAACACTGCTCGAAGCACCAGTCCTGTACCAAGTGGGTACACCTTTAGCTCCAGTTTCTCTGATGCTCCTGTGCAAGTGTTACAACCAGCCAGGAGAGCCAGCAGGCTGACACACGAGGGAAGACAAGAGATGGAGCAGCACTCAGGAGAACAGACCACGCTGTTTTCTTTGATGGAAGAAGTCCATCAGCACCTGTACCATGGAGCATGCCCTTCAACAAATCTAACCTCTCACCACTAGATTTGTCCTCCCCAAGGAAATTAAAACCCGTTTATAATACTCATGGTAGCTGTGCAGAATCACAGACACTACTTACAATTCCTTTACCATTTTAGCAAATACCTGCATCGCCAGCCTCCAGTAAATCCACATTTGCATTCCAGAGTAACTCATCCTTTTGACACACACCCACAGCCACAAAGACTCTGAAGATGCTGTTCAGTGCACAGCAGAGGCTTGGGTCAAAGCTCTGAACACCAAAGTAATTTTGAAAGTTATAAGCTCAGTAAAAATAGGCAGCATTACTCAAACCAATCTAGGTAGACCAAAAAACAAAAAAATTCCTTCTCTCCCTGCAAGTCTTGTAGGCAGTCTTTACTTGCTCTTACCTGGACATTGCTAATCAAGCTGGGGGAGGCTGCTGCAGTTTGGGTTTGCTTGTGGGCTTTGTGGGATAAGTTTTAGCCCGTCCATTGTTTCCTGTAGCATCACACATGCTGTCAGCCTGCTGACTGAGGCCCTTGTCCAGCAGGGCAGACAGCACTTTGAACAGCAATCATTTGTCAGCCAGTATGAAACAGCTACCAGTGTCAAAACCCTCACATTTCCTTCCCTCTCTATGCTTTAACAGGATTACTCTTGGAAAAAGACATTAAGTGTAACACTGGCTGCACAGGAACAATTCTGTCATTCTTTCACAGACTGTTAACAGAGTTAGTAGCAATTACTAAAGAATCTCACATCACTTTAAAGGAAAAATTAATTTCAGTGTCCAATCTCATCACCATGATAATGCTGGATACAGTAAATTGCTTTTGGTAAATCAGGAATAAATTAATGTCTACAGAATCTCACTACACTGTTCATCACAAGCAGCATAATGGCCAAAACCACATCATCTGAAATCCAGTGTGAGGGGAAGGGGAAAAGAAGACAATACAAAGCTTACCTTCTGCAGTGGTAGGAATTAATTTGATCAAAATACAAATGTTAGAAGAAATAAGTAAGTGAAGCTAATGAGGCTGTCTCTCCAATGTACTGCTGACAGGATACACTTAACATATGAAAATAATTACAAGTTCTACAAGAACTAACCTTGTAAATTTGCACATGGTAGCAGCCTGGAATTTCCAAGCCAAAACTAGTACTTTAAATTCAGTGGGATCAACACAGAGGTCATTGCAAAATCGTTCCATTCCTTCTTCCAGTATGGCATCTTCCCGCTCGTCCTTATACCTCCTGAATAACTCCCCAATCCTTTGAAGAGAAGATTCCTCTGCACTGCAAACAGAGTCTTTCTTTGTATCTCCAGAAAACGTCGGAGGCTGACTGGACTCAACGGCAGCGTCGGTTTTCTTTGTCCCATTCACAAGAATGTCTCCTGAAGCCTTCCCGCAAGCTGAGCCATGGTCGTCTTTGTGGACTGCACTTCTCTTGCTGTGGGACTTGCTGCCAGATTCTCTTTCCCCATTTTTGCTGCCAAGGGTAGAAGAAGGATTCTTGCACTTGGTGACACACTGGCCCATGATGTTGCAAGCCCAGCTCCTAGCGCGGTCCCCCTGCCCTTGGACACCCTCGCAGCTGCTCTTCAACACATCTCACCATGCCATTAGCAGCGCTCAGCTAACCTGAAAAACAGTTTCAGAGTCAAACTGCTGTGTTTCTACAAAGAATATCTGAAGTATTAAATGTGGGATAACATTTGCCATTAAGCGACCGACTTCAGGATATTTAAGGTTTGTGTACTGCAAAGGAGCAGTGTACACAAGGCTGGTATATGCCATAAATTTCAGGCAATTTCAGGCTGTTTTACCTAGAAAGCAATGCAGCTCACTCAGTGGCTGCACTATACTAACGGGTCCTAATAAAGGAAATTCCTAAAATTCTTACTGCAGCATAGGTTACAAAGAGGTTGATTCATGTACAGGCTTCATCGCGACAGACTCGTCTAACCCAGAAATATTTTAAAGGAAATGTTTTTTAAAAGTATACCCACACTTTATATATAGAATATAAAACACTGAAACAAAGCAGGGAAGGAAGGACGGGGACAGTGATGGGACAACCTGGCAGAGACCTAAGCACTGGATCTAGACTGTACCTTCAGCAAACCAGCAAAAGGGGCTTCTCAAGGAGGTGGGGAGGAGGGAGCTGGCTGTTGGCTGTTTTTTGGGAGGAGGAGAGAGAGTGGAAGTTGTGTGTTTGTTTTTAAACAGAGTTTGGAATCTAGATTTTTGTACTTAAAATATACACAGAATGTGTTTGCAGAAAGGAGGCAACACTTCTTATGCAAGAGGGTGTTCAGGAACAGTTCATTGTTTCAAGTGGGCTCCTCCCTTCAGGTAAGGAGACAGACAGGGGAGGGGGCCTTCTTAATGAAACTTCTTCAGACAGACACACATTCAGATAAGAAGTAGTAATTCCAGTTCAGAGGGTTTTTTTTAAAATAAAAATTAAAATGCCGAAATGATTTCATCATACTCTCTTTTTATAGATCACAAAGCCCTGCATATTTGGAAAAGATATTTTAACCACAGAAAAGGCTTCTCCAATTTTCCGTGTTAAAACCAAGCTAACACTCTGACACTGTCCTATCAGCGAGCAGCCACACCATGGACAGTCCATTTCTCAGAAATGTCAGCTCCAAGAAAGCAATTGCTTATCATATTCCTCCTTTACCCACTTATTTGCATTTCACCTCTGCTGTCAGTTAGGCAAAAGCTTCAAACATACAGATTGCCTTGACTTTGTGTACAGCTTCCAGTTTAGAATTAGAACAAGAAAGAAGAGAGACAAAAATTTAAAAATCAAGAAATACAATAGCTGTCATGTCAGTTTTACTGTATTCTTTCTTGGGCAAAGCTTTACTGAGACTGAACCCCTCTTCTAAGCTGTAAACCAACAGCAGCAGCAAGTACAGATGAATTCTCAGATATTAGGATTACAAAAACAAATCTTCTCTCAGCCATTATACCTGTTTTGACAAAACAGCACCTGTGCAGCTTCATGAGCAAAAAATTTTGCCAGTGGAACTACAACAGCCAAGATGCTGGATTTCACTACCTGGCTTCCCTTTCCCTCCCCAGTCCCTTTTCTTAAGCACATAACCCATACACAAAACTAACAAATACCTATTTTTAAGAAGCCAAAGGAACAAACATATTATATATTCTTTCATCACAATGCTTTAAAGATGAACTTTGCAGCATCATTTTTACAGGCAAGCAAAGTTTGATTTAATGTGTTCAATAAATATTTTAATTAAAACAATTTTTAAAAATTAAAATCACTAAAAATAGTTATTTTAAAGGATTCATAAAAATATGCATGTCAATATAAACAATCCATAAGACAATTTCACTGGTCCTTAGTTCTTCACAGCTCTGTCAGTTGCAAAGCACAGCCTGGCACTGATTTCTGTGCTGCCAGGTGCCTGAGTAACATCGTCCTCTCCAGTCTACACCAGTCATTATTTCATTACACCAAAACAAACAGGATATTAGTAGGCAGTGTAAAAACTGCTTAGTGATTAACTCCCACATACCAGCTTTTCCCCCCCTCCCCATCTTTAAATTCATCAGAACTCAAATGCTCAATCTACACTAATTCTTGTTCTTCCATCAGTTTCTCAGAGGCAGCTAGCACCACACTGGACAGATTTTTCTTTAGAGAAAAGCATGCAGGTAAAAGAACAGAATAAAAAATCCTGAGTACAGACTAGTATTAGAGCTTAAAGCAGAGTCTATGTAGTATAGAAAACTTTCTGCTCAAAGATGTAACAGCAGTTATTAGCTATTGTGATTTGGAACAGCTTTTCCCTGTGGGAAGGTTAAGGAACAGCTGCCTATTAGTGAACAGTACTTTCCTCTAAAGTAGTCAAATCACACACATCATAATTGACAGATTAATCGAATTCACTCGAGGAATCCCAATTTAAAGGGCTTTTTTTAAAAAAAGGCAGTTTGCAAGACTGTGTCCATAATTTTCCTAATACAAGTGACTCATGCTGTCATGCTTCCTAAGCAACAGCTTGTATTAACGATGATAACAATCTCATGTTCAGGTTTACAAAGTGACATCACCAATGTGATGAAACTGATGGGTTTTAAAGACATTAGCTGTCACAAAAAGAGCATTACAATACATAGAAGGAAGAAGTGTCCCACGAGCAGTTTTCAAAAACAAGCAAGCCCAATAGCATTAGCCCCTAGAGCGCAAGCTAACCACCTCCCTCACATCGTACCCCTCTAACAAACACATTTCCTGTACTCCTACTTGCCTTACAAAGAGCTGAATGCTGCTCCTGAACAGCCACTGCCTGGGCACTGCTAGCACTGCTCTTCCCTGCAGCAACTGAGTTCTTCCTTCCTCCTCCCCCTGCTGAGGAGGTTTTCAGAGCACAATCCTACTCCTTATGAACAAACACTAGAAGATACTGATGTACAGTTGCTGAAATTCCTCACTTTTCTTCTACATGAAACTTGATGCCATGTGCCAGATACTTAGAAGCATTCTACCCCAAAAATAGCAAAACCAGCTCGGGAAAAAAAAATCCAAACTGCATCCGCTGGCAGCTTGTGCATGTATCTGGTTTTGTAAGAGAAAAGTCTTCTGGCACTCCATCAGTTACCCTTTTGTAAATTGCCTTCGCTGAGCTGGATCCACTTCACTAACTAGTCACCTCCGCTTCCTACATGACTCAGGTTTCAAGGCATGAAAGGAACAAGAGCCTCGGAAGGAGATAGAAACAAGTGGGAGAAGCCGGCCCTTTTGTTAAGGAAGGCTGGAGAGAGGATCTAATTGCAGCATCAGGAGCTGCAGTGAAGGCAGCGTTCAGGGAGTGGGAGAGAGCACCCTCAGGAAGGTGAACAGGGCCGTGCGCTCGGCTCCAGAGCACAGCGAGTGTCCCGGCTGCGGCAGCGCCGGGAGCTGCAGAGAGATCACTCCCAGCTGGGTCAGGAACTGCCAGTATAAAGTTCTCGTGTACCCCAAGGTTACACCGGACTGGTGGCAAAGCACCAATTCCCAGAAGGATCAGTGCCCAAAAGCAAAATTACTAACAGGCTTGTGCAGCATAAAAGCAAGACATAAAAGGCAGCAGTGACCGCTACTTTTGCCATTCTACTAAAAAGGATCAAAATTCAGGGCTAAGGTTGGAATGTGCTCAGCACTTCAGGATGCAGTGCTCCCAAAGAAGTCTATTACTCAGAAAAGTATTGAGCAATGATCTCCAGTACATATGAATCACCAAGATGCCCATGAGGCCGTCTTCCACATCACAGGATCTGCAAAGCAGAGATCCACAATGACGTTCTCTGCACCTTTCTAGAAAGGAGTCAGCAGCTGGGAACACAGAAAGATGAGTGCTGGTGAATACAGCCAGCTAAAGGAAAGTCACCCTCTAAGAACAAAGGATGTGCAGAGCCATATGGCCCCACACATTAAATGAAAACCTAGAGAAGATTACAAAGGCCTTAGCTAATGCTTGGTGGGGCTTTTTGATTTGGTGAGGGTTTTGTGTGGGGTTTCTTTCTAAGTGCTGTAAGGAATTTGCAGCATTTTTCCTCCATTTTCAAGTGACCAGATCACACATAACCCAAATTTGAAGGGAGCAAAACAAAGTGACTCAGTAATAACTCTCAATCATACAGGCACACCGTGGAACAATTGAAAACAGCAGCAATGAAGTGGGGGGGAGCTGGCAGGAGGAGAGAAGATGCAAAGGAGATATTTAAGTAACCCTGTATTTTTCTTTAATGACTGATGTTATTGTAGCAATAGAAATTATTGGATATGTCCAGAGAATAACAAGCAAAACAAGCATTATGCTGTTTAATAAAGTGTTGCATCAGAAGGTATTTATAATGAGTTTCAAAACACAGAAAGTATCAAGAGAATAGAGGGAAAAACTTTCCATACGTTCAAGAAGACCTCGAAGACAAATTTAGGAAATCTCATAACAAAAGGGGAGACAGCTCAGCCAACCACTAAATCCCTTTCCAAGTAGCATTGCACTAGCTAAGGCAAAGACAACATTGCTAGAGCTTAACTAAGCCTCAACCCAGCCTCAGCTTTTCACAAACACTTGAGCATAGTCTGCAAGAATTTTACAGAATTCCGCTGTGCATTATCTACCTTTTAATGGACAGGGATACATGACTTTTTGACTTTAAAAACAGCTGAGAGTAGGGAACAGTATCATGGATGCTCTGTCTGTTTCCAACTCTGAACAGATACACAGAGCTTCCCACTGGGGAGGCAGGAGAGGATCACTGCCACTGCTGAAGCAGAAGCAATTGCTGCTCTAACAATTGTGCTGGACAAGTGATCTTGTAAGCAAACATCTAATACTTACTTAGTTTCAGCTACACAGGGAATCATTCCACTAGCTGCACAGCTTCCTTTAGGCTCCCTGGGTTCCACATAGAATGCTGGAAGACAAAAGACCACACAAATCTTTACATTTAGGAGAGGCTATGAAAACCATGAAATGCACCAAATCACTGAGAACCAACTGTGTATTTAATAAAACCATTCAGAGCCAAACTCCATTTGTTCAAAGAGTCATTTTATAAAATACTACTTCACTTTTTTGACTTATAAAGTAGCATTAACACCATTAACTCTGCATTGTCATATAAACCATAGAACAGGTACTGAAAACAACAGACAAATTCAAATGTTTGTAAGGAGTAAATAGACACTTCCGGATACTTTTATGGCTTTCAGCATGGCAGAGTTAATTCCTCATTTCATGCACTCAAAGCAAAGCAGAGGACATGCTATCACTGTCACTGCATGTTAGCTGAGCGCTGTTTAATCTGTGAATGCCAGACAGCTGCTACCTAGCAAAGCATAATTTGGGTCTGGAGAGTAATTCTCTTTTTTCATTCTCTAGCACATTCTTTTCCATGTTTGTTTTCCCATGTTCAGTCGAGCTGGCTCAACTTCACTTCTCTTAAATTCACAGCTCTGCTGTATAACTAGGAACCTCTGAAGAGATGACAGACAGAGGTATATCTGGTTTGTGTAGCAAGAGCTGCAACTGCAGCCCCTAGTCAACACCTCTGCATCTGATCTAGAAGAAAAACACAACAAACAAGAAATCTCTGGCAAAGCTCCCCTGCTCTACCATACTAACATAAACACTAAAACATCTTTACAGCTCTTAGTACACCTAGGGAGCAGACAGGTGATCAAAAGCTGCCTTGCTGCATACTTACCTTTACAGGAGATTGACTTCTTAGGAAACAAGCAGGAACATTAGCTTGTTCAGAGCTTTCTGCAGCAGAAAGAGGGGACTCAATGTAGAAGGACAACCATAAAACAAGGTCTTGTCATACATGCCAATCTCCACATGAGTTTTCCCCGAACCTGAATCCTATACGTGGATTAGGAAAATCTGACTGACACATAAAACCTGCTTTAGACCAAAGCTGTTGATAAGAGCTTTAAAAGCCCCAAACATTTCAAAATGCCTGGAAACTCTGGGGTGGTACTTTCACTCATATACACACACAGAGCAAAAACATATCTCCACTGAACCATTTTTAGGCATTTACTGTTGAGATGGAGACCAAAAAGTCTACTCCACACTGGGTTTATATACTCTGCTCTCAAACTTCATCTTCCACCAACAACCAACCACCCTTTTTCCCTCCTCCAGGGCTTCACAGCTCTTTTAGCAGACACTCCTGTGGGTGCACAGCCACCAGCCAGCTTAAATGTGCAGGGAAGCAGAGGAGTGTCTGCCTCTCTCCCGGTGGAAGTACTAGCTTGAATTTCTTCCTATTTGACCGTAGCATCCCATGAATTTCAAGAATTTAAGAAAATGTAACATCTGGCACATCTATGTTAATTTCTTCTGGGTTTCTGCATCTACATAATTCCTTTTATAAATCACCAGGGAGGAAAGAAGAAAAGGGAGGGACACAGGGTGCTGTGCAGCCTCATTCCCCAGGAACCTAAACTGAGAAGCAACATCTTACAGTTCACATTTTGAAAAATCATTGTCATGGCAACTTTTTGCAATAAACTACTTTTCAAACATATTTGTATTTCTTTGGAAAAGATCTATGATCCACCAAATCTACATTTCCAGTTGACTTACTGCACGTACTGGAAGCAAATACTTATTTCAAGTTCAAAAGAAGCTGAATCTGATGGAGATCAGCCCTACCCAGCAAAAGCCAAACTTTTTCAGGTTGTTTGAAGTAATTTTCATGTTGGCTGACCTATACACACACACACACACTGACTGGAGCCAGAAATTTTAACATCTGTTAGAACCACCAGCTACAATTCTTCCCCTTTCTTTATGTTTCTGGCCTTCCAAGTTGTCCATTTAACCTTTTAAAATTTTTTAATGTAGTAGCATGTGTAAACTTTGAAAACACAATTATAGGATATGGCATAAAAAGTTAGTATGAGTTAGCAGTTAAAAGATCAAGCTCTTCAAGGCTGTATTTAAAGGCTGTCATAGCACAGCAATGCACTGTGGCTGACTGACTACATCCTAAACCATGTACAGTGACTGCAGCGGGGGTGGAGAGAAGCATCAGCACGTTGGTGGCACAGGTTTCGGTTCAGTCCTTGGGCCACAGTCACACGGTGTAGCCGTATGCTGTGGTCGCCAACATCCCTCCCCCCGTGCTGCTGTGGAGCAGCAACACCACAGCACAGGAACTCAGACAACAGCCTGCACTGCTCGTTAGCAATCCCTCAGCAACCCACAGGGAAATGTAAGTAAGTAAACAGTGTGGACCCTCGGGATTATGGAGGCCTTTGTTTCGCTCACCTGCCTCTTTTCGCACCTGTGTCTAAGCCCCTTTGCTCTGACACTGGCTGTGAGGATCAGTGCAGACCCTCCACACCCTCAGCAGCTTGCCCAGTGGTAAGAGCAGGCAGCTTTCTCACCAAAGGTAACTTTCTTTTCTCCCATGTGGGGAATCAGTGAAGAATCAGTGGTATTTTTTCCCTCTTCAACAGGCAGAAATTGAAAGGATCAGTGCTACATGTGGAAACTTTCACTGTGCATTCCAGTTCTACACTACAATCCCAAAGCACTTTGTGCACAAGTGTTACAGCATAAAACAAACTTCAGTCAAAGCCAGCATGTTATGGGAACTGCTTATTTCAAGCCTTAACCTGCAATGAAACTTTCTCAGCAGAAGCATTCTGAGTGCAGCACAATGGCATATAATGGACTCTCCGGAGCCCAGAACACACCTCACCACATCCTCAACCAAGCACTGTGCTAGTACCAGTCTGTCACACTGATCTGCTCCGCACCACTGCTGCACAAATACATTTATGCAAAGTTACTCAAGAGGAAGTCTAAAAGCAGGAAAGTCCTGCTGCAATTAGTTGAAATGAATTATTAGTTTGTGAGGCTTCCTGCAGTTGAAGAACCTTTCAATGAATTACAGACAGGTTATGGTTTTGGGAGCAAATACACAAGAACTTTATCAATCTGCTCCAAACCAGGATAACAAACTATTTCTGATTAGCCTCAGTTTGAGCTTTGGAAACAAAACAGCTTAAGAAATGTGATCAAACTAGGTAAAATTTGATCCTAAGAACATGCCTGCATAGAGCAGAAGCTAGTTAAGTAGACACCTGAAAAGGCACCATGCTGAGTTCTGGCTGCCACTTGGCAGAAGGCTACGTGGCAGTCTATGGGAATACCAAGCCAGGCAACAGGTATGTTGGAAGCCTGAATACCTTCTCAAATGAGAAGTGGACTTCTCTGAGAAAGGCCATACTGGAAAGGATTTACTACTTTGGCAGGGAAGAGAAGGCCAGGTACAAAAATACCCCAAAAAAATCAGAAACAACTTCACCACATTTACAGTCCATAATGCCAGGCCAGGTCTCAGGGCCAAGAATCAGAGCTATCACCAAATCTCTTCCTACAGCAACCCCGCCAGTCACCAGGATGCAGGCAAAAGTCTCTTAGCAAACAACTGAGCCTTAACCTGGTGTGCTGTCACTCCAAGTCCAGAGCTTGCTCATCAAGAGAGGTTTTTCCACTCAAGACCGGGCAGAAGAAACCCACTTTCTGCACTCTTGAAGAGCACCTGACTCTGTGTGCACTCACACAACACCGCATTTCATGTTCAAAGTCCAACAAGTAGTCTTAAGAAAAAGTGGAACAGATGTTTCAGATCTGTAGCTCACTGTGTGCAGCTAATTGTGTAAGGCCAGCTTAAGGAAAAACGAATAATAGTGTGAAAAATGATAGGCAGAGAAAGAGTAAAGCACCTTACAACTTTTTCTTATGGAAGACACATTCCTTAAGCAGCTTTTTCAGCAGACACACGCATCATCCTTGAATCCCTCCCTTCTCTTTACATTCTCTAGCCACACAATACCTTACTGATTACTTCTCATTGTTTTTCCATTTGGCCCCATTAAAAAGTTTTCAATTGTTTCCTATTATGTGCTTCATCTTACTTTATTAGGTGGGTGGAATGATTTGTTAGGATTACTGTCTTTTCAGAGAACAAACCCAAGTCCGGTTAGCTAAACAGAATATAATTTTAGAAGGGTGCCTTCAGGTGCTTTTGTAATGTAAATAAATTAATGAACTAATTAATTCAGCAGCAGTACTTGTTTTGAGAAGTCTATTTAAGCTATGAGCAAGACAATGGGCAGAGGGGAAATCAAGACAGCCAAACAACGGGGCTGTTCAAGATTATGCCATCAGTTTTCAGTAAAGCTGAAACCACAACCCAAACCAGATTCCATCCAATTCCCTACGTCGTAGTCACTCATTTATTCTCATTTATTTCACTGCGCATAACTCAATCGCCTTCAAAAAACAAAGGTGCATTCCCTGAGGAATTAATCTCCATCCATTTAAAAACTACCAATATTCCCCTCCTCCCTCAAGATCCTTGTCAAAGGCCATACAAGGTCCAGCATGTACAAAAAAGCAAATTACCTTCTAACAAGAGTTTGTGTGTTTTTTCCCCTTTCATGTGCAAAGGGTGGTAAAAGAATAATCCTTCACTATTTTTCCAGGGTACACTGTAACTTTTGCACAGCATGACAGACCTTTAACACCTCGGTATGTATTATGAATAATTAAAGCAGCTCATGCCAAGGGAAGAGCTACTCTGTGCTGACACAACCAGTTCACATCTCTACAGCAAAACTGCAGGTTATGGGACCAAAAGAAACCACGACCCCTGGGTATTTGACAGAGATGCATTCCACTGAAAGCATCTGAAAGTAGTTGTGCTACAAATATTTACCTTACCCTGGCTCAATCCATTCTGCAAATTAACCTACGGAAAATTGCAAGTCTCTGTAGCCAAACCAGAATAACTTTGAAAAACCACCTCGGTCTACAATCTACTTGGCAATGGAAAGAAAAACATTTACTTTTAAACTAAGTGTGCACAGATTTTCTTTTACACTGAGTTCAGCTATCAGACTTCACCTTGAATTGTCTGAGGTGCCTTCACCAATTACATTCAGCTGAATGTAATTCAGGTAGATTATCAAGTGACTCCTGTAATAATAAGACATGCTTTAAACTAATTGTAGTAAGTAAATAACTTCATATTTCTTACTGCTCTCAACAATGAAGAAAAGACAGCAGTCACACAAAAAAAGGAAGCCCTTCTAGCAGTTCTGGCTAACAGTGTCCCTCTCCAGCAGAAAGCAGTTGTGAGAACAGTGACCCACACAGCCCCTAACACTGAAGGGACAAGTCTAAAGACAAGAGCCAGACCACCTCACAAGATCCCTGCTGGCAGCAGATGCTCATAAGGAGTTTACAGAAGGGCCATTGGCCATCTCAGTGAGTGTAACACAGTTTACAGGCTGCCAGCCAAAAGAATCACTCATTGCATGCAGTTGTGTAGGAACTTCAGTACCAGCTGACCACATAAATACTGAAATCATATCTAAGTTATGTAAAACAAATTGTTCTAAGTGAAAGCACTGACATATGAAAGTGCTTTAAGAGCATATGCTTGGATTTTTAAACTGACTGCAGTTTCTAAAGCAGAAAATACACACAGCCACCTGCTGAAGCCCTAATTCTCTCTCCTGATTTGAGTCCCAACTTCCCTACTGCAGTGAACAGCATCACCATTTCCCACTGTACAAAGGATGCTGCAGTATTTTGATGCTAACTGTATCAGCAGCTTCAAAGGAACTCCTTTTGAGTACTTGAACTTGGTCAGCAGTTGTATCAGACTCTCAGCTCTCCTTTAGAAATCTGGTGGCATTCAACCAACACACACTTTTCTTTTCATAAGTTTTCACATATTTTTGAGTTCTCTTGACATTTTGTGCCTCACAAGAAACCAGGTAGGTATCTATCCTGTACTTCATGAGACATAATCACTAACTCCAAGCACAGGTAACTGCTGGAAGCTGGAATACATCAGATCTTTGGCACTCCAGGCCACCCATTTTTATGGTGATCCAGAATACTTGAGGCTTTCTGTACAGACTCATTGGCAATGAAAATATTGAACAGTCAGCATATGACCAAAACCAAGAGTGAGGACACTTGTGTTTCTATTACTGAGCTACACATGCCTCCCATAATCATAGGCACTAAGATGATTTTCTCCCTCCCTTTCCATTTTAAAACAAAAGGATAAGACTGACTGCATTACAAGTTTCAAAGTTGCAGGAGGAAAAGCATTACACACACAAAAAAAACCTCAAAGTAAGAACTAAAAACTGTCACTTTATGCTACTACATGGATGCAAAAATAAGACTGGTATATTTCAGGAGCACATAATCCTTTTGGTTGAAAAAAACCCACTTATGTTCACTAAACAGGAAAAGTGAGACAACAAACAACTACGACTGTCATACTGTCTCTGGCAGTCTGACTTTGTGGGAATAACAAACTGTGACAGGAGGTCAGGAACAGCATTCTCACATTTTGCAAAGTAAGTTTTGTCTTTCACAAGACAGATGCTGTAGACAGAACAGCATTTATAACCATTCTTTCTGAGACACCAGAATATTATACTAGCTTATTCTCTTTACTGGAATCCTGTCTCACCACCTATGCTTTTGTTGGTTCCTCTACAGTATTCCTAGTTCTGTGAAAGAGTTCTTTAATACTTACATCTAAGTAGTCCCCTAACTGGCATTCTTCTAGCAGCAAAACACTGCAATTAAATAACCTTTAACTAAAATCCAGATTTTCTGCTTCCTTTAAGATGCAGATCATTGGACCAGAGAGCTGCCCCCCAAGACACATGGACAAACTGGAGACCTAAATGGGTCAGTTCTCAGATTATCTTTTAGGCAAGAAGCTTTGATTCCCTACTTGCTCTGTTATGGTCAGCACGGAGATCAGAACGTAAAAACACCATCACACTATCACACCAAAGCCACACGTGACAAGGAGAACCTCCTCATCTCACCACAAAGACCACTGGCACTTGTGCAGGGGAAATCAGAGCTCCCCTTAGCTTTGCCAACCCCCACCTCCCTGGGGCTCTCCAATTTGCTCACCCCCAGTCCGTCGCCAAGAGCCTTCCTCAGGGAAGGGGGAAGCCAAGGTGACAGTGAGCAATGAGAGCAGTCTGCAAGTCTTGGCTTTCCTCATCACTCCCTGGGAAGGTTTCAACCCAGATCTGCAATTACCTGACTCAAGTGAGAGGCAAAAGAAAGGAGGGGAGGAGAAAAGAGAGATCACTGACTGTTTCAAAAGCCACACTCGAGACGACTTACTGTACAGAAGACACTGAGAAAATCTGCACAGACAGTTTACTTGTGTCACATGTTTACAGGGGGTAAATTGCAGTTGGCACTTTACCAGAAGGCAACATTTGCCTTGAACATTTGCCATGAAATTACCATTGTTTCAAGTCAAGTTACTATGTTATTACTGCTGGGTAACTTAAGAGTCAAGTACACAATTAATCCGTGTCACCAATGAAGATAGTCTGCAAAACATTACAGCCATTAATCTAGTATTTTTAAAAAGGAGGAAGGGGTAAGAGACAAAAGAACTTACTAGACTTCCAGTAACCAGAAGACAAAGCCTATTAGTCAGAGGCAAATAGGGGAAAGGAAGCCAGCAAGATAAGATGCAGACCCCTAGGGAGATGCAGCCAAAGAGAAGGAGCCCAGCCAGGGAATTCTGATGAAGCTGTTAGGGGGGTTCCCTCTTATCTTCCTGTGACTACGAAGTCCCTCGAGTGTTTACAGATTGTTCTTTCAGTCTTCCAAGAATTCTGGCTACCAATATGGAGCTCCTTCTGTATTTTTAAGTATGAGGATGAAAGAAAGGACTGTTTTTCTAACATCCCATGCTTCTATTTTTATAACCTCTTCTTACTCAGAGCAGAGTTTTCCTGTTACATTCACATACAGACCCATGTGCCTAATGGAACAATAACATTGTTTCTGCAATTTGCAAGTTCTTACAAACTGCCAAAACCCCATCATGATGGATTTTATAGTGCTCCAAGGCTCTAAATTAAATTTACCAACGTTTCCCTGGTACCAATAAAGAAAATCAAGTGCTTCAGTGTAGGACAGATTTGAGCAGTGCTGGGGCACTCTCACTCCCTCCGACCTGCAGCCGTGCATCTCTATATCCAAACCCTCTGTGCATTTCTTTCTGCCATGAGGAAATGCAAGTGTAGAAGAGTTGTGTCTGTCCCTTCTTCTTCCATCCCCTTCCCATCTGCTTTATACCCCACTGCCCCATACACATCACACAGGACTTCTTCCTGTTCCTTAAGCCGAACCAAAGCAAGCAGCAGAACCAAGCCTCTTCCTTATCCACTCCCAAATTTGTCAGAACACATCCTAGAAGTCTGTCAAATTGTCTGGCAGCCCTTCTTGTTCAATATATATTTCTTCAATTAATTTCAATGAGGGTCTTCCAAAAGAGCTGTTCTTAGTTTTCTCTCAAAGCCACTCCTTCATCTGATCATCTTTATTCAATACAATTCATGCTAAATGGAAGCAAGATGTAATTATTAATGAATTTCCAAGATCAACAAATTATAAGAACTACTGACAGAAATCAGTGAGAATTTTCTATGAACACAACAACACTCAACTTTAAAATAAAGCAAGAATCTGGGCAGAAAAGGCACCTTACAGAGCCTTGAAGATCCTGATTACAGCTCATATTGCAGGCTGTCAGTCTCATAAAGAAAGCAGCCAAGTAGTACCAAAGCTGTAAGTTCCCCTGTTATTAGTTTTGTTACTTTTTTTTTTTTTAAGAATTACAGTCATTCATGCCTACATACAACTTGCTATTGGGAACATTAGGAAATAATCAGAGTTTTAGAAATCATTACAAAAGCCGGTATTTGCAGTAAGTTTGTAAAGCCAGTTGCACTTTGCAAATCTGAGCTAATTCAACACAGATCACAAGCTCCCCTTTTTCTGCTGATGCGCAGAAAACCTTTGCTTTAGACTGTGAGCTGCCTTTCATGTAAATGCGAATGTTTTCCACAGATCACCATGACACACCTGCGTGGGGAAGACTTTGAGGACAGACTACAGAACCGACAAGAACACGAGGTCAGATCTCTTTACTTTCACATGCAATCTTAACTAAGGGGCTGTGTTTCCTCTTCTGAGGATTATCTTTCACCAGGGAAACGCGCAGCAGTGTTCAGATGCACACGAGTACTCAGACACTCTCTCTTCCCATTGCTGTAGCTCAAATAAAACACTAATACTGTAGCTACACATTAACTGTTTAACAAAGAGTTTTTTAAACACATCAGAATTTGTTCAGATGATGTTTTTTGGTCAACTGTTCTCTCAAAAAAAGACAGACCATGCCAATGAGGCCTGTAATTTTCAAAAAGGTAGGGCAGTTCTGTGCTTTTTGTTTGTACAGCAATACCCCCTTTTCTTTCCAGAGCACTTAACTCATTACCCCTTTAAATTATGTGTCAGACACTGCCATTCAAAAAAATATACCATCTGTGGATCAATGCTGTATTCTGACACTTAGCATCAGCCTGTTCAGTTATCAATGTAACATTTTGAAGGGCAGCATATCAGCAGTGTTAACTATTTAAAAGATAATCAATGATTCTTTCCAACAACCAGAGCACAGATAGGATAGGCATATTCTTCCAACCAATATTTGCTCGAAACACTGATTATGCAAATTATAATTCAAGTAGTTATGAGTAGCTTATTAGTACCACCACAGCCCCAGAGAGTGATTAACGCAGATTGCAGCTTGCACAGGAAGGGTAAACACGTTCAAGGGAGGGAGGAAAAGGTGAAGCAGGAAAAAAAAGCGGCTGTGCGAAGGGGGTATGCTCAGATAGAGAGAACTACCTTGAAAATAAATCGCTTTACAGTTTATTTCTCTGTCTTTTTCCTGAAAACACTACGAACATTCACGGTCTAACGGGACACGTGAGAAGGCTGGGCACGAAGCGCACCCGAACAAAGCAGCCGCTCTCCCCGGCCCTGGGGGGCTGCGGGGCCGCCGGTAGCGACCACCGTAAGGGACGTGTTAGGACCCTGCAAACACCGGAACGGAGGAAACCAGGAGAGCCAAACCCCGGGGCGAGGCAGCACCGCCGCTCGGGGCACGGGGACGAGTGTGGGGTGGGCTCGGCCCGGAGGCACCGAGAGCCCCGGGACCGCGGGGCCGGACCCCACCGGCACCATCCGGAGCAGCGCCCGGCCGGGACCGCCCCGCCCGCGGCACCGGGGCAGCGCCTGTGCGGCCGCTCCCGGCGGGCTGTCCCGGCGCTGCACGGCTGCGGCTCGGGGGGCCCTGACGTGAGGGGGCGGCGGCGACAGCGCGGGGCCCCTCGAGCCCAGCCGGCCCTGGCGGGGCTGAGGGGCAGCGCGGCGGCCACGGACGAAGCCCGCCGCCGTCGCCCGGGCCGTGCCGAGCCGCGCCGAGCCCCGCGCTGCCCCCGCCGCTCCCGCCGCTGCTCCCCCGCAGCCCGGGCGGACGGGAAGAGCTCCGGTCCAATTCACTCACCTCCGCGGCGCCGAGCGGCTCTGCCTCCGCCGCATCACTTCCGGGCGAGCGCTCAGCTGGCGGACGCACCGTGACGTACCGTGACGTAACGTGACGTGCCGTGACGTACCGTGACGAGAGGCGGGGCGCGCGACGCCGCACGCACGGTGAGGGCAGGGAAGGCGGCGGCTCGCGCCTCCCGCGCCCACCGGAGCGGGGGCAGCCGGCGGGGCGGGGCCGCGGCCCGGCTGCACCAAGGTAAACCGGGGGAGGGGGGGAAGGCGGGCGTACACGCGGGGAGGGCGGAGGGAGGGGAGAGGCCGGAGGCGCTCGCGGTGGGCCGACCCCCCTCTGCTTCGCTCGTTGGTTCCGCCCGGCTGCGGGGGCAGGGCCGCCCCGGCCGCCAGGGGGCGCAAGGGCGCCTGTCCCGGCAGCGCCTTCTCGTGGCTGCGCGGCTCCAGCCCGTGGAGGGGCGGCAGCGCCATCTTGACAGCGGCGGCGGCCGTGGGGGCGCCCGGCATGGGCAGCGCTCAGTGCCCCACAGCGCTCAGTGCCCCACAGCGCTCAGTGACCGACAGCGCTCAGTGCCCCACAGGGCTCAGTGCCCCACAGGGCTCAGTGCCCCACAGCGCTCAGTGCCCCACAGGGCTCAGTGACCCACAGGGCTCAGTGCCCCACAGCGCTCAGTGACCGACAGCGCTCAGTGCCCCACAGCGCTC
This sequence comes from Corvus hawaiiensis, assembly GCF_020740725.1. Classification (NCBI taxonomy): domain Eukaryota; kingdom Metazoa; phylum Chordata; class Aves; order Passeriformes; family Corvidae; genus Corvus; species Corvus hawaiiensis. The sequence goes on from NC_063228.1 coordinate 1,700,735, forward strand.
AGTGACCGACAGCGCTCAGTGACCGACAGCGCTCAGTGCCCCACAGCCCTCAGTGCCCCACAGCCCTCAGTGACCGACAGCGCTCAGTGCCCCACAGCCCTCAGTGCCCCACAGGGCTCAGTGACCCACAGCGCTCAGTGACCCACAGCGCTCAGTGCCCACAGCGCTCAGTGACCCACAGCGCTCAGTGACCCACAGCGCTCAGTGCCCACAGCGCTCAGTGACCGACAGCGCTCAGTGCCCCACAGCCCTCAGTGACCCACAGGGCTCAGTGACCGACAGCGCTCAGTGACCCACAGCCCTCAGTGACCGACAGCGCTCAGTGACCCACAGCGCTCAGTGACCCACAGCCCTCAGTGACCGACAGCGCTCAGTGACCGACAGCGCTCAGTGCCCCACAGCGCTCAGTGCCCCACAGGGCTCAGTGCCCCACAGCGCTCAGTGACCGACAGCCCGCAGTGACCCACAGGGCTCAGTGCCCCACAGCGCTCAGTGACCCACAGGGCTCAGTGCCCACAGCGCTCAGTGCCCACAGCGCTCAGTGACCCACAGGGCTCAGTGCCCACAGCGCTCAGTGACCCACAGCCCGCAGTGACCCACGGCGCTCAGTGCCCCACAGCCCTCAGTGCCCACAGCGCTCAGTGACCCACAGCACTCAGTGCCCACAGCGCTCAGTGCCCACAGCGCTCAGTGACCCACAGGGCTCAGTGCCCACAGCGCTCAGTGACCCACAGCGCTCAGTGCCCACAGCGCTCAGTGACCCACAGGGCTCAGTGACCCACAGCGCTCAGTGACCCACGGCGCTCAGTGCCCACAGGAGGAGAAGGCAGCGTCTTAAGCTGTGCCAAGGGAGGTTCAGATTGGACACTAGGAAGAACTTCATGGAAAAGGGCATTAGACATGGGAATGGGCTGCCCAGTTTGGTGGTGGAGTCACCATCCCTGGACGTGTTTAAGGAAAGACTGGACGCAGCACTCAGTGCCATGGTCTGGTTGACAAGGTGGTGTTTGGTTGCAGATTGGACTCAATGGGCTCAGAGGTCTTTCCCAACTCGCCTGGTTCTGTGTCCTGTAGCCCTTCATCCCACAGCCCTGCTGTGGTTCTCAAATAGCAACCAAAAATCATGTCTATCAATGAGTTTCATTGAGTGACCCTCAGAATGAAGTTAGAAAAGGGTCAGGGAAGTCAGAGTGGATTTTGTCTCTGCTAGCATTAATATTTATACCTGTTCTTAAGCTTGGGAGTGTTTCCAATGCTGGGAAATATTTCTATTCATGCATTCAGTTGCATTTGGCTGGAAGCCAAGGTATGAATAAGGTGCATAAATCTATACTGGAGCTTGTGTCCATGTTGTTATATTTCTGTATGCTTCTATATTATATAAGCAAGGCCATCCAAGGATAGCTGAGAATTCATTTTCTCTGCTAAATTTCTTGCACTGCATTAAAATCTTTCTCTGCTTGTAAGTAACAGAGAACTAAACACACAGGAGGAGAAAATGGTATGAAAGCATAAACAACAGAGTTGTTGACAAGACTAGAGACAAGTTCATATTGCTTTAGATTTTACCTGGACACTGTGTGCTTTTCATGAGAAAACTAAGAAATTAGTAAAGCAATTTTTTTGTTTGTTTCCCTTCCCCCTTCCCACAGTCTAAGTCAGCATTTCTGTTCTTGCTGAGGCTCCTGTACAGGAGGCACTCCCAGAGCAAGAGTCTGTATGTCCTACTAAAATTAGATAATGCCTCGACCACCTCAGACCAAGAGAATAAAAACTCAGTGATCAAAAGGAACTAGTTAAGGGTTTCCACTTTCATTTATTCAAGTGAAAAGAATGTTGTAGAATCCTAATTTTGTGCAAATTGGCTTATTTGAACTGACATAGGAAACAGTGATAAAATCCATGTCCTTGCTTTTACTATTTAATTATATTCTCTTTGCATGCAGTTTGATTTTTCTGATCAAAAGACTGGTCCATATGCAAGAGCAAGCTTAAAAGAGATCCAAGTTCAGTCGGAAATCTGAGGCACAGATAGAACAGCAGAGTTCCCATCCCAGTTGATGAACAATGTGAGTGCAATTGACTTAGGGAGTCTGGTTCAGAGGTGTAGATCAGGGTTTCAGATCACTTCAGTTTGCCAGCAGAAAGACACTGGCATGACAAAATCCTAAACCCTGTGAAAGTCACTCTGCTTTCAGATACTATTACTGAATATCTTGATTCAGTAGCTTCATTCTTTTTCACCAAATCTGCATATATTTGTGATTGCAGCTTGTAGATGGAAACAGTGAGAAATAAATCTTTGAGTCAAATTGATGGGAATGTCTGGAAGTTTACAGGCTTATGTCACTGGTAGAAATGAGGATGTAACACCATCATGGAAGAATTCGTGATCTTTCATTCTAGTCACTTTTCACCATGTGGAGATGGAATACTTTAGCTGTGATCGATGCTTTGCTATGATTTGGTTTTTTCTGAATCTTAAAAAAAAGTTATGAATGTTCCATCAAGAATGAAAATCAAATGAAGTTTTCACTTTGCCAGGTACATACAGCAGCCACGTGTGGTCAGCGTTTGCAGGGTGCTGTCACAGGCCGCTGAGTCACTGATTTGAGTAAAAGAAGACAAAATTACTTTTGTGGAAAATAGATTTTGAAACTTACTTAATATTGCTGGAAGGCATGTGACCTACCCAGCTATCACAGGAATCTGTGACCCCTTCTCTGCCCCCTGTGCCACAGAACTCATTGTCTCAGTTGTTGTCCCTCAAGGAAATGACAGCCCAAATCCACTGCTGCCTTAGGAACCACAGACTCATTTTGGCAGACTTGCATGAAAGGTGAATATGGATTACTGACCTCTCGTTGCTGTGGAGAGCTCTGAAAGGGATGATTGATTATCTGCTGCATTAGCAGCAGGAGAGAGACTGCAGGTCACTTTTTAGCTAAGTGGCATCATTTAGCTCTTTAAAAACCCCCAGATGTATGAACTTTTCTGCATCTATTTAAATAAATGTTAGCCAAAGAGTGCATTTGAAAATAGCAGCTATGGATTGGGATACAGGGAGGATTGTCTTATGGGCACACAGTATGGAACATGGTGGTGTTCCCTACTACAGTGTTGATACACCATGGTCTTGAACGACAGAATTTACTTCCATAGCAGAGATGTGACCACAGCTTAATTTGGAAGGCAGTCAGCCCAGCAGTTTGTCACTGTGTCTTTAGACTCCTTGCCACTAGCAAACCAGCTGTCAAATAGAAGTTGTATTGCTCATAAAGAAAACATTTTACATCTGAGAAGTTCAAAGCTGCCTTTTCACATTATTTCATGCAGGGTTTTGTTCCCCACCACCCCTGAGCAAATCCAGTTTCAGCACCAGCGCTAGGTGTGTGTTACTAACGTGTGGCCCAGTTAGCTGGGATCTGAAAGAAGAGATCAATTGTTTTAAAATATCCTTTTTTTTCCATGGGCTCTTCCTTTCACCCTTTATTTTCTAAAACTCTCTATGTACTCACTGCTGGCAGATTTTATGCTTAAAGTGAGTGGCTAATGCTTGACTTGAGAAGAAAGGATGAAATAAAATAGGCTTACAGCTTCAGCAAAGGAGCTGGGCAGAGGAGGAGGGTGCTGGACATGCGTTCCCAGCCAAGCATCCCTCGCTGGAAAGCACCTGTGATTTAGCTGCTCCTGGATCTGCAGTCAGTCTTGGTGCAGCCTGACTTCTGTCCGAGCTGTGCTTTGACACTGCACTGTTGGGGTCATTGTATAGTGCAGTTGGCAGATTCCTTTTATTATTTTTATATGAACGTTTAATTTAAATTCTAGACAAGCCTGCAAATAGTAAAATAAGACTGCTGTTTCATTGATTATTCAGATTATTGAACTTTTGCGTCAACCATCTAAAAATCCAAAGGAATGTTTATTTGTTTCCTGAAAGAAAAACTTCCTGCTTTTTATAGTCTAAGAGACTATTTGTTTTAATTAACAGTGAAAAAACTTTGCATCTTCACCCTGCAGTAAGTCATTAACTGCTCAAATCTCCTTCGGAGTTTGGAGGCAATGGGATGTTTCAGGTGCTGGATGTACGCACGGGTAGGAGGGGTTTGCGTGGAGACCGAGGGAGCGTTACCAGCCTGCGCCGTCGGGCTCTGCCCCAGCCTCCAGCTGGGCTTGTTTGGGAGGCAGCGCTTGGCTTCCCTCCACAGCCCCGGTTCCGACACTGGGCTCCAAACTGCGATCCCGCTTTTCCCCACTGACTCGGCTGTGCGGACACACCTACCTTTGACCTCTCCTGGTTTGCTTTGTGGCAGTAAACACCCGAAATTTGCTCAGCTAATACAATAGCCCTGTACTTTTTGACAGAAACGCCTGTGGTTAACCTCTGTGGGCTGCATTCTGCACTAAAATGAAGGGTGGTAGAAGTTAAACAATGGGTGTGACTACCACAAGATGGGTGTTAGTGGGAAAGTGGTGTAACATCCACTTAGCATTCCAGAGATGTGAAATATAATTATGATTTAAATGCCAAAGATGTAAGTTGCAAGATGAGTAACTACAAGGACATGAAAGCCTCCCTTATCTTCCTTTCTATCCCACTCAGAATCATTTTGCACACCCACAAAACTAATACAAGTAGTGTCACTTGATGAAATTATACCTGATACATGACTTGTACCATCACTTACATTTCTGTCAGTGTGGGCTCTGTTTATACCAAAGGAAAAATTCCAATCTCATTTACAACATTTTAAGTTGGAAGTAATTCTGCTCTCAGTGGAATTACTCCCTATTTATACTCCCACTCAGATCAGAATCTGACCCAGGCTTTGAATTCTGTCTTATTTGCTCTCAGCCTTTCCTGTCATTGACAGAGGTCCTTGATCTGTAAAGGGCTCCTCATAGCTTCATTTATGTATCTTTGCAGAAATGGCTTATGAGCAGGTCTGTAATGTTAAGAATTGTTGACTAAATGAGCCCTGGGAGCAGCTGGTTGCCGAGTATACAGGAATAGCTGCTTCATGTCTTTTACATCATCCAGCATACGTGGGAAGGAGAGCAAGAATGCAGAAGTGCAGCCCATGCCTAGATGGGGGGCTACACAGTTCTGTAGCAATTCCAGCATGGAGAAGTTAAAGAACAAAAGAGTAACTTGTAGGGGGGGGGGTGGGAGTGGAAGCAACTAGTGGGGGAAATAATTGTTGGTTCTAAACTTTTCAATAAAATCTTTATATTGGTATGTTTAAAATCCAAGGTCAGCTCTGAACAGAGGGCATGTGCTGTCCCAAGTTGTTACCTTAGTAATTGTCTGATGCATAGATCAGAATTGAAATCTGTATTTTAAACATTTAAACATAGCCCGGCATTGTTCCTTTTATTTTCTTTATAGATTACATTAAAACCTAAGCTGTTACCAGCTTCTCAGAGGTGACACCTTCAGATCAAAACAGAGGGGTGAGGCCAGGATTTGGGACTCAGCTTGGTGCTAGGTTAATGCCTGTAACTGAACTGTTTCTTTTCTGTACAAAATATGCACCTAACAGGGGGACGCAGTGATTTGTCAGATACATGTTCACCTGTGCCTTCGTGTCTGACTGATTTCATTGCCTGAAATGAGCTCTAGAGTGGATAAAGCAAAGCACTTACTCCAAAGTGTTTGATGAGCTGAGACTACCTCATTATATTATTGTGGAATTTATTTCCTAGAAATACCATAAACATTTACTAGAAGTACTTTCTGCTGTGTAGGAAGAATAATTTCCTATCTGGGGGAAAAATATATGATTGGTTAAACATGTTAAAATACAAACAGCAACACAAAAATGTTCTCTCTTAAGAATCAGAGGAAAACAGTTCTTGAAACCACGAAAGGTCTTTAGATCACAGCAACAGTTAAAGCTAGGATTTCTAATGAAAAAGAACCATGAGCCAAATCCTGTGTTCAGGTTAGTATCTGTCATTCCAGCTTTGGTGAGGGAAAAAGGGTGTGAGTGTCTGGAGCCACAGGAGGCCTGTTCTGGCCACTGTACTGGAGGCAGCAGCTCGAGAACAGTACAGCCTGAGAAGCCTTTGGCTCAAGCCCCTTTTCTACAACCCAGAATTCAGGAATTGCCACAGACTGCAGGGATTTGAGCCATAGCACACTGCCAAACTTCCCACGGTAGTTTGGGTGCTGCATTAGGAAGCAGCTTTTCCTCATGGCCAGGAGAGCGCTCCCTCCAGCGGGAAGGTGAGGCTGTCTGAATTACTCTGCTCCAAACTGTCCATTCCCAGCACACGGGTCTGATTTCAGGGTAGATTCACCCACAGTAATTAGAGCTCCAGGCTGGCAAATGGATCCTGATAGTCAGATAATGTCCTGTCCCTGACACTTGTTCCTCATTGCGTCCATGTTCTTACTTGGCAGTGCTGCTGCACCTTCCTTTGGGACAGTAAGGTACCTTTGACAGCTGCAGTGCCCCTTCTGTTAATTTAATTCATGGCAGAAATGATGTTATCCAGAAGTGGATTTGTCTCTGGGATATTTGTGGTCTGTCATGAAATAGTGTAACCACTTATATGATAAAATACTCATTTACATAAAACAAGAATAAATTTCATTCTTTCTTCTGACAAATAGTCTTATCACACCTGGAGGCTGATTCAGTGGGCTCAGCAGGTACACAGCTCTCTGAAAATAAAGACATTCAGAACTTTTCTAAATCCACAGTTAGTCTGCCTCTCCTGAGTGCTTAGATAAAATAGCTTTCATCACCTTTTCATCACATCAGACTCCAGCTGAATCATTACTGCCTACTGTCATGGTATCACAAATAAGCTTCTCAGCCCCTGAAGCCTGTACAAGTTTTCAGCAATGTTGTGGTGGTTTTATCATGTATTTCATTCACAGATTTGCAAAGAGAGGGTCAGCATTGGTACAACAATGTCTCAGGAAGGGGGATGCGTAGAGTTTCGGTGACTTGCCCAATGTCTGTTGCAAAACGTGAGTGAAACAGAACCCAGGCATTCTTGTAGCAGCCTTGATTCAGCAAAGCACTAAACCAAGTGCTTAACTTTAAGCAAGAGCTCAAGTTGTTTGAATGGAGACGGATTTAAGTATCTGTATAAATACTTTGCTGGACTGAGTCTTCAGCTTTCAACAGCTAATTATTGTTTACAGCTATTTCAGGGGTTTTTCATATAGCTCAGCATGTCTTTGGATGGCGGAAATATTTTTAAACTAATTTAATGGTGTGAAAAAACGTCCTGCTTGCTGGCCTTTTGGCATCTCAGATGTTCATGCATATGTTGGGGGTTTGTCTTGTCTTTATAGATGACACCAGCAACTCGAAAAGAAGTTCTTGGCCTTTACCGCAAGGTTTTGCAAATAGCCAAAACCTGGCAGTCAGCATCAGGACAGATAGAGGAAACCATGAGAGAGAAAGAGTACATAAGAAATGAAGCCAGAACGTTATTCCGAAAAAACAAAAATGTGAGTGTCCTTATGGTTTTGAATTTCCGAATGACTCTTCTCTTGCTCTTAGCACTCTGTGGTTGGATGTTAAGATAGGAATATAAGGCTTGAATTCCCAAAATTTCATTCACCTTAAATGCTGGCATATTTGGGTTACAGTTTAAATTTCATCCTTGAGAAAACTCAAACCATTTCAGCTCTTCATTAACTACTGTAGAAGTCTAAAAGGTCTTTTTTCAGTAAAAAAGTGCCAAGAAAAAATGAAATTCCAAAGATACTGCCTGTGTAATTGAAGCAGCTTTTGATCTTTACAAAGTTAGCTAAGTGTATCATTACCCATGCAATGGCAAACAGAGCTCAGCAGCTTCTTTTTTTCTTCTCAAAGCAGCAATTATTGGCACTTCTTTTAAAAGAAGCACTTTAATTTTTTTCTTAAGGAAGAAATTTCAAACCCTGGTAATCAAAGGCCCTTCTTGTAATTCAAGATCACAGCACTTATTTATATCCCATACTGGTCTGGGACTAAATTGAAGTAATGCAAAATCAAAAAAATGAATTTAAGTCATAATTCACACCACATTTCTGACTTCAGAGGGAGTTTCTGGATAGGATGATAACAGAATGTACACCAAGCAGTGTCTTTCCTTTCTCCTCTAGTGACTTTGCAGAGTGAAAAATCGGTGAGTGTGGTTTTTTCATAGATGTAGTAGTAGTTTACATGTGTATTGTCTTTTTACAGAGAAAATACCATGTTTGGGTAAAAACTCCCATCTTTAGTCTCAGTCCTGACAGCCTCTGGGCCTTAACATTCAGCACCATCAAGCCCAGAACTGTTGAGTCAAGGAAATATCAATGTTACCTTTTATGGATGTGAAAAATAGAATCACTGTATCCTTGGCATTGCCAAAATAAGCTAAGGAAAGCCACGTGCTGTGCATCATTTACACTTGAGCTTCCAATTGCTAATTACTGTACTCGTATAAAACACTTGTTTGTATGATTGTAGGTAACAGATCCAAAGCTGATTAAGCAGTGCATGGAAGAATGTGAGGCAAGAATAGAAATTGGACTTCACTATAACATCCCCTACCCGAGACCTGTGAGTATAAATACAAAGTCTTCACTGATACCCACTGAGCTTTCCCTGTACAACAAAACCATCAGTTTACATCACTCTCACTGCACTGCATTTTTAGATGAGTTGGCATTTAAATGTGTACTAAAGCAGAGCCAAATGTACATTGAGATGTTCTCTTTCACTGTAAAGTGGAGGATTTCTTCTCAAAACAAGGAGTCAAAGCCTAAATGGAGTTTCATGAGCTAAATTCCCAAGGCCTCTGAATATTTAGCCAATCTTCTCTGACCAATGAATATAGAAATCTCTACTGCTGCTTTAGTCAGTGCTTGTACTACTATTTGCACCTAAACACCCATCTTGCAGGATGACAGCCTCAGCAACAGTAACACCTGACTGCCACCACCTACATTTTTCAGTCATTTAGGGGGGTTACAGCTGCATGATTCCCATGAACAGTCTTATGAAATATAAAGACTTTGTCAATCAAAGGAAGAGTCTGTCACCTATTGCTCCTTCTGCTTATGGAGTCAATGACATTGATTGTGCATTTTAATGTGCCATATATATAATCATGAGAGTAAGAAGGCAGGCTTTCAATACATACAGTTTGGGGTTATTTTGTGACTTGTTAAGTAGGTATGAATAAATCACATAGTGATTCAAGACATCTACTCAAGAATTTTTAGGGTTTCTAGTTCTTACTCTTCTGGAACATTGTCAGCAAACCTATTTCATTAAGTATCATTGCAGTCTGATATCAAACTACAAAACAAAGTTACTAAGGCCTAGCATATCTAGGATTTTATTAAGGCCTAAAATGTATAGGATTTTAATAAACACAAAAATTAGGGCCTGAAAGTTACACCACTCCTCAGAGAGTGCTCCGCCTAGAAATCTAATAACCCGGCTTGAGACAATAGAGTTACCCTCTCCAAAGTGTGAAGAAATTATTTAAAACTCAGTGAAACTTAGTTTGTATACATGCTGCCTTTTTCTTCCCAATATGCACCTAACTGGTGGGATTTTCTTTTCCAGATCCATCTGCCTCCCATGGGCCTTGCCCATAAACAAGGCCGTACATTGCGACACCAGGAAAAGTTAAGGAAGATTTCTAAGCCAATATACCTGAAATCCCACGATGAAGTTTCATAACCCACCCTTTAAGCTGTGATGTGTAATCACATCCTTTAAGCTGTGAACTGCAATCCAGGTGATTTGTGTGCACGACTGTGAATGGTGTGGTCACTTGCTCACACATTTCCTGAGGCCAAAAAGCCAACTGATCCATTATGTATGATGGATCAGTTGCTCTGGTATTTATTACATTTCAACCACTGACTTGTCAATAAAAGTAACACTTTTTAAGGAGGTGTGATACAAAGATTACTTTGACATTAGGACAAACTGCAGCAGGATTTCAACCTCTGTTCATCTGTAGCAGCGTTCTCTGGTGGTTTGAGGATTCTGTGAGCTCGGCTGTGACTCAAGACAGTGCCTTGTGTAAGGTCAGCCAAAATCAAGGCAGTCTGGGAGAGTCAAGCAGACCCAGTTCCTCCAGAGCTTCTGAATGCCAGTGGGAATACAGTCACTGCACCATGCAGCTGCTCTCCTTCCTCTCTGGTCCCTGCTCTGCCTGCTGTCCCTGGAGGAGAGTTCCAGTGTCATAGTACCCTTATGGGGAAGTTTTGTTTCTGAATGGACAGTAGCAAAGAGAAAGCAGAAGTGCCACTACTCCTCCTTTTTGCAAACTGCAGAGGAGTGGCCTAGAGCCTCTATGTCAGCATTTTTCCCCCTTCCTTTGGAGAGGGTGTGGATGTGAAATGCAAAGTTTGGAATGCCATTACACAACTCTGAGTGAAACATTCCAGTGTTGGCTTCCTCAGGTTCCCATGTATGGACTGGTTGAAAACTCTCACTTCAGGGTATCACTATGGGAACAAGCTTAGGATGCTTTGGTGTCCTCACTGTGTGTTTTCACATGGTCAGCTTTTCAGCATAATCAGCACACTGGCTTTCTCAACAATTACTTTAATTTTAGTGTTAGGTTTTAACTCTTACATTATGGACAGAACCCCAACTTTAGTAAAAGAACGGATCTCCAAGTCTCCTAAGTTTGAAGGGTATTTCTCTTTCACAGGTGCCTCATGAATGGAAGTAAAGTGAAATTAATTTTCCTTTCATGGGCTACCAGTTGTTTTGGCTCCCTTTCAGTCCTTTGATTTTACCAGGCTGTTGACACATTCTCTTCAGGGAAGTTAGGGGAGCCCTCCGTCCTTCAGGCTGGAAGTACCAGTGAGACCAAGCTTGGACAAGAGCCACACTGTACTGGACACTACCTAAGCAGAGTCCTCAGCACTTTAAGGACAACCTATTCCAGCCTGACAATAACAGTGGCAAAAGAAAGCAAATTTGAAACAAGCATTTGTGTATTTCCTTTTACAGTGGGAGAAATCAATGAAATCTCATTTCTGAGCTCACCAACTCATTTAAAACTCTCCAAGCTCTAATAAACAATGACAAATAAATAATTCCTGTCTACTTGAAAAGTAAGTTAGAACTGTTCCTGTGCAGAACAGACTGACAGTCCCTCCCCCTGGAATGCACTTATAAGAGTGAAAAAAGTACAAGCAGATGAGAAAGTACAAGAAAATAAGAAGAGTGAATCAGTATGACAGGTACTGGCTGGCCCAGTTTCTCACTACCATTTATGGCTCTGGTCCACAAAGGTCTCTATTCCCATATAATTATTTCCTGGGAATGCCTCATGTGGGAAGTAACCAGTAAAATGCCATTGTTCTGTCAGTGGGAGCTTTGCAAATTTACTGCTGCCAGGAAGACACAAAACAGAACTCCTTTAGCCTAGGAAAAGGGGGATTACATAAAAAAAAGCGAAAGAAAATATTAACATGATTGCACACACTGCTTAATTCTTCAGAGAAAAAAGTCTAAATACAGGCTCCCTACCCTAATCCTGATACACCAGTGTAAGGATGCGTCAGCTGAGCCCAACCAAAACGTGCAGAGCCAAGGGGTTTGAATGGAAGCTTAAGCTCACTGTTTGTCATTAAACTAGCATTTGAGTTTTTTGAATTGCTAAAGTGCGTGTGACTAATGAAGGTACTGATGCTCTGACACATCAGGTGAATAAACAGCCATGGAAATGAGCAGTCTAAATTTACTGTCTGTGTTATAGGCACAACTCTTTCCTAAGCATATACATAGATTATTTCAAAAGAACAGCCCTAAAATTACAGAAGATTTACACCAAACTGAAATAACAACAGGAGTTTCAGTTTACATCTGAAGGAAAATGCAAAGAAGCAACTTTAAAAAGGTTCAAGTACTCTCAAGTAACTCAAATGAGTATCCAGTTGCTTAACTGAGAAACCAGCAAGTAACAGCATCAAATTATCTGAGATGCCTTAAAATGCTACACAGCCTAATAATTCTTCAGAGTAAGTGTTTGAAAAATTACTAACTGGTGCTTCATTCTCTTTACTCTTCATCACCAGAAGGCAGACTGAAATTTGTTAAAACTTCAGGCTGTTCAGCTAAAGAAAGGATTAGATCAGCTCTTTTTTCAAGTCTGGAGAGCAAAACCTTTCTTTCACAGCTTAAGTTAAAGTTGCTATGGAAAGGAGAATCTGCCTTAACTAGAATCCTTTGTTTTTGGAGGTCAAACTGGCAAACTACCATTTTGAGGGAGTTTCATTAAAAAAATTCATCTGCAACTCAGTCCAGCAGGTAGGCAGGCATCTCAACTGGTACTCTTGTATTAGATGCCGAGGCCCATATAACTCCTGTCAAGAAGTATCCCAATGATTGCACAATATGTCATTCCTACCCATAAATTTTACTTGCAAAAACAGGTTGTCCTAAAATGCCTCTGCCTTCTGCAGAATTTGTAATGGACTGGATTCAACCAGTGTACTCTCTGTCCTGTACTTGCTGAACCTTCTCTTACTCCCCTTCCAGTAAATGCTGTCATTTTCCAATTTATCACCCTAGTCAGGAGATGCTTTAGAATAATTTAGAAGAAAATGATGACATTATATTCTTCAGAAATAAAAATCCTGAGTCAGTTGCTTGAACTCTCCTGCAAGCTAACTGGTAGGCAAGGCAGTAATAGTTTGTTGACACAGTATCTGGCCTTGAATACCTAAATAACACCTCCTTTCTGGAAGTTCTGTCCCTAAATCCATCATTACTAAGGTTATAATTTATGAAGCTATGCACTTAGGACTAACATTAGCAAGCACACAACCTTTTAAAAAGATGGACGTGGCACCTTGCTTACTGAATGTACCCCTTGACATTGGCTGGGGGTGAGGAGATGCTCATTTTGCTGCAGCAGCACCCCAGTTGATTCCCAGGGCTGCATCACAGCACTGAAACAGGTTAAGATAGATTAGGTTATCTCGTCCATCTTCCTACTAACACAAGTTGCTTCTTGTAATACCTTTTAAATGTGGAGAAAATAAGGCAAGCTGGACCTCACTGTCCTGGGCCCTACTATGTATCCATCAGAAATGGGACCAGTAACATCCATCTTTTATCCACAGACAGGTCACTTATTTGATCATACCTATACATTCATTTTCAATAATGCTAATTAAAGCAGAGATCCTGCAACTTTCACTAATAACTCTAATCCTATTAGGCAAAACATTCTAGCTATAATTAGAAGAATTTGGGGTCTTTGTATTGTCTTCTGCTTTTTCACCGTATAATTTTCCCTTTAACAGCCCAACAGTGTTTAAATCCACAGGGGTAGTACTTTCTGAAATGAATTTTTGTACAGTTATGAGGAAGGTTTCAGTCTCCTAAGATACAAACCCCATCTGTCTTACAGCACCCCTAGCTGGAAATCTGTCTCTGCTAAGGGAAAAATACCTCTTGCTCCATGATGCACTTTTTTCCATCTGCCTTGAGTTATTAGCAAGGCTGTAAATCTACAATTTGCAGTAATTGCAGGTGGGTTTTGTGGCTTATTTAACGAGTGCTTCTAATTAAGAAATGAAAATTCTAAACCTGTAAATCCAAGGGCTCTAATACTACTATTATAAGGTACTTAGTTTGTCCAAAAATTTTTCACATTTCTATCATGTCCAACTAGCAGCTGAGTTGCCTTTTTCTTTTTTTAAAATGCATCTCAGCCAAGAAAGATTGTGAATTCTAATGTTTAGCTAGTTCATCATTCTCCAGGAAGGTCTACACAATGCTCAGGAAATAAGGCTGGGAAGCTCATTTCAAAGAACCACAGAAAAATATCTCTAAGACACATATCCCTTGACAGTAAATGCCATTACTTTTTCTGTACTAGGGAGGGCAGCCTAGGAAATCATGTACTGCAGTAATCATCAGCTAAAGCAACTCAGCCATGCCTGGTGAAGGGGATGCACAAACCCTCTTTCACAGACTCCTCTCTTATCTATATATATTGTTATCATGACTACAAAAGTTTAAAATACATCTTTAATTACATTCCAAGAGATGCCTTCATATCAAATCTAAACATCAACACACAGGAAGCACTTAAGAAATCAACACAGTAACAAATTGCACGTGTATCGTAGCAAAGTCACTGTATATTCATTCAGTCACTGTATATTCATTCACAAGAACCACAACCGTGTCATTCAATAAACTGTCAATTACTGTTGGTTCACAAAAAGGTGTTAACAAGCAATCCACATGGCAAACTATTACACAGATTTCCAAGAGTTTTAAAGCAATTGATCTCCATAAAACACAATTTAGGTAGTGAATCAGTGAATTTTTTTAAATGGTTTAATTTAGAAGACTGTTTGTAAGACTAGCATTATCTGTAAGAGGATTGACAAACCTTCATTTTAGTGTTTTAAGTGTTGTTGGCCCAGCCTCCCTTTTCAGCAGGTGAGGTGGCACCAGTGCCTTGATGCAGAAGCTACATCTGAACAGAAGGATCCTCCTGAGAGCAGCGACTGAGCTGGTCAGTCCGTAGGGAAGGGTTTCACAGCCAGGCCCTGCCCCTTTGCCTGCACACAGAGCTTCCATACAAGGAGGATCATGACTGGTTTGTTATCTCTGATGCCACAGTGACCTAATGGGTGATCTGAATTGTTGATGCAATTACAACAATTAGATGCAGACGTTCAAAAATATAGTAATCACCACAATGATTTTTTTAAATGTATAGTAAATTTCTGTGAATTTTAATTATATGAAAAGTACAAAGTATCTCTCATATGAAGTCTAAGAAAATAATTTTTTCAAGGACCAATTTTAATTAATTTATTTATAGATCTACTGAAACATGATTCTCTTCTTAAAAACTGTTGTCTGTTTGGATGAGTGTGTTGTAACATTCATAAACAACTTTTATTTTGGTTTAGGTGCCAAATATCATTTAGTCTAATTTGTTAAGAGTAGTTTCTTCCTCTCAGTAATTTGAAACACCTGCACATCCCTATCCCTTTTATTAAAACAAACATCCATTAGATGTCCTGGCCTGACATCTTGGCTCTACTCACCACATACCAGCGATGCACCAAATGCCTGCATGCTGGACTGTCAGTGAGGTATCAGGTGTGGTACATGAAGCTGCTGTTTCCCTGTGCATCTTCCTGCAGAGCAGCACTGCACAACACACCCCCAACACTTCTGCCTTACCTTGCAGTACCATTCTTAACAGTTACTATTGTATGAATATCTGCATAAAACAAAGCAGTGGTTAATGAAACAATAAATGAACACTGTTTTCACCTAATCACAACACAACAGACCAATTCCTGTCACAAGAACCGTGTCCTTCAAGGAGTTGTAGCAGCATCCCTTAATGCTTGTAGCAGGATACTGGGAATTGCCAAATGATGGCCTGAATCTCTGACTTCGTGAGGCCTCCAGCAAGTCATTAAAATGCTGCAATTTGGGCAATGAAAAAAAATACAAGACCCCAAATTAGTGGATGTCTGCGTAGTGCATGTATTTTTAAATGTTTGCCTTGATCTTTGTGCTTCTCTTGTACTGTGTACACAACAAGTCTAATGATGCATCTTTAGTACCTTCTTGGCATGCTGTGGGGATTAGTTAATGACTGCACAGCTCTTTGAAGATGTTCAGGCTATTTTATTTTTAATTAATGTTTGCAAGCTACTTTGAGCTTCTCTGATGAAAGAGCTTAGACAAGTATGAAGTTTCAGGCAGTTATTAGTCCAACAAGCAAGAGAGCAAGATGAGGAAGTGTGCTGGGTTTGGTTGGGGTAGAGTCAGTTTTCCTCACAGGGGCTGGTATGGGGCTGTGTTTTGGATTGTGCTGAGCACAGGGGTTGATAATATAGAGATGTTTTTGTTATTGCTGAGCAGGGATTGCACAGAGCCAAGGCCTTTCCTGCTTTTCATACTGCCAGGCTGGGAAGGAAGTTGGGGATGTCTGGGAGGTTGGGAGGAGACACAGCCAGGACCCCAAATGAGCAAAGGGACATTGCAGACCATGTGACATCATGATCAGTATGTAAAGTGGAGGAAAGAAGGAAGAGGGGGACATCTGGAGTGATGGCGTTTGTCTTCCCAAGTCACCATTACATGTGATGTGCCCCTGGTCTCCTGGGAATGGCTGAACACCTGCCCGCCCATGGGAAGCAGGGAATTAATTGTTTTGTTTGTGTGCGTGGCTTTTGCTTTCCCTATTAAACTCTCTTTATCTCACCCCATGAGGTAGTGGAGGGGGTGAGTGAGTGGCCGTGTGGGGCTGGGCTGCTGGCAGGAAGTAAAGTGAGACTGGGAGAAAGAAAACAGCTCCATGTATCGGGTACCTTGAATAGGTAGGTGAATAATATTGGAAACAAAAAGGTTACAAAATTATGGCACAAGCATACTGTTCTGAGAAATGGCAGGCTCCCAATGCATGTGCTGTCCAGAAGTCTTCTGTGGAAACTCTGAGAGACATCATCCAGGAATGATTACAGGTTTATAATACAGCTTTGGTAGTTCATTCTACCTGAGGATTGAAGGATTGGGTTCATATGTTGACAACAGAATATTCTCATCTCCTCCCTCCTTGTCCTACATACTCCGGGGACACAGAAGTGGTAGGCAAATCCACAATCTTTTTGCAACAGATGGGAAGTGGATTCCCATTAAAATCAGCATCAAAACTCTTTAAGCCCAATTTCATAAAAAAAAAAAAAAAAAACCAAAAAAACAACAAAAAAACCACAAACAACCATGCAGCCATTGAGGAGTAAAGCAGATCTTTACAGAATCAATACTGCACCCCCTCAGTCGTCCAGCTGGCACAGGGCTGCCACACCTCGATTTATCCAGTGCTTCTGGGGCTTGTCTGAAGGGAGTTCAATCGACAGAACATAGTTGGTTGAGTGCCCAGTGGTGGATAAGACACCTCTTCTTTCACTTGTCTTGTATACAGGGCATGAATAGATGCTCAGATGAAGAAACTTGGAACTTTCTCCAGGTTTCAGCCAAATTATGGGCAAAGGATCATAAAGGATTTTTGGCAGTGATTCTCCAATTACCCAGGATTCTCTATCCCATCGTGCACCTTCCAAAAAAAGGCCTCTCACGTAAGCCCCATCTTCTGGCATTTTCTCCATTGTGTGCTCCTGTTTCATCACCTAGAATGATTAAACCATTGCTTGATTTTATTTTTATCTGAGTATACTAAATCCTATAAGTGACAGTCTGAAATTGCTCCTTTAAATAAAATACCTTTTCATCTGAAAACTCTATTTCTTGCTGCCCCAGGATACGTTTCAAGCTGTTCAAGAAAAGCAATATTCTTCTGCATTTTTCTTACCTCAAATTCAAATCCAATGTGGTCGATTGGGATGGTGTATTTTCTGGCAAAGTTTTGCAAAACACCGGTCAAGAAAGACTGAGTGAAGAAGAATCCTGAGAGCCAAAAGACTGTAGGTGGCCCATTGTCAACCCAATCCTGAATAGGGAGAGAGAAAACAAATGTAAAAAAACCCCAACATACTTGTGGCTTCACTGTGCCAATTCACCAGAAAAGGGATGTCTTTTCAGATACCCTCAAACAGCACAACGAGATCTAAGCCTTGATGGAACCCTCTGCCTCCGTCCATCAATTCTCTGTTTTTCTGAGACAACAAATCACAGAATTCAGTTCTTTAGGATAACAACCAAAATAATCACTCATTCTGAAACAACCAGAACTCAGTGCTACTGAGAAAAATTTCAGAAAGTAGCATGTGTTTTGTTAAGTCTAGATAGTGGCCCCCCAAAACAGAAAAGTGATTGAATTTGGACACTTTTATCAAAATAATCTCCACCAATCTCCTAACATGCAAAAAGGCCAAATTCTTTTACATTCTTTCCTGATCAATGTCTCTTCACTGATCACTGTGAGGGTACTCACTACAGCCTACATACCAGATGCTAGCAGAGGAAATCATTCCTGTACAAAGATGCCAGACAGGGAGATCTTGGGCCTTGTCCACACAATGCAGTAGGAAAAAGCAAAACAAGGGCAGAATGTCCTCACACTACTGGAAGTTATTTGGAGTCAAAAGAAGCCCCTACAATGCTCTGATCCAGCAAACAGGAAAGTGCCATTTATACAAATCTCTCAGACACTTCTTCCTAGCTTTCTCCTCTCCTGGCTTTTATGGGGTTTCACTACATCTCAGTACCTCACTATTTAAGGTATACCCAAAATTTTAAGTAGTTTTAAGAGTGCTAAGAGTGCAGAGAAAATAATGGAATGGTGAGTTAAAAATTAAAATAGTCTGTTCAAAAAAGTATGTGGAAGTGGTGTGACATTCTATGAAACTTGAAAGATATTTACACGTATATAAAATTTCATAGCTCCTGTTACACACTGGTTCTAAAGCGTTCTCACACCCAGCTCGGTGTCCTTTCAGCAAGGAAGCCATTAAGACACCAATTTGAACTAAAATGAATCTTATAGAAATAGAAAGATGGAAACTACCAAACGCAGCACTGGATTAGCACCAAGGGATCATACTCCCAGCTCACCCTGCTGAGCAATTGCCCAGCGAACTGCAGTGCTGCTAATGCAGAGGGTATTTGGCCGTGAGTGTGTGTGAGCAGCTCACAGTCTGGAGCTACCCAGGGACTGCTGAGCAAGGACAGCACTGACACACGTTCTCCCCATCCAGCTTTCAACTGCAACTACCCACACCCCTCAGTCTCAGTTTAGCAGACCTGGAAGAACTCCAAACGACAGAGGAGATCGGACACGTAACTTCCGAGAGGCTTCAGTGATGGATAGGATTTGGAAGCCCACATTGATGGCACTTTTCCCATTAGCATGCTGTTGAAAACATCTTCAAGCTCAGAAGACATCAACACTTGGCCTTTAATGGCTTTGCCTATATTAATGAGGCTGCTCCGAACAACTTCAGTAAGCCTTCAGAGAAAAGAAAGGAATTGTCATTATTTACTTCTTACTACCTGGCTAAATACCCCTCAGTCCAACTTGAATGAAGGGTTGATAAAGGTGGTAAATGTCCTGTCAGAAATTCCTCATCAAATTTGTGGTTATCAAAACTCTTACTTAACTTTAGAAAAGCAAACAGATTAAAAACAGACACACAGAGAAAAGACAATGAAAACTTTCACTCTAGACAAGGGAAATCAAGTGATGAGAGCTTTAAAGCTTGTAGTACTCACTGTCACAGTGTGCTGTGAATTTTGGGGCCTGGGTATCACTTACAAAGGCTAAAGCAGGCTGCTCTCCCTCAACACAACAAACTCAAACCTGATTCAAGTTCATACTCCAAGAATACCATTGCTATATTCAGGTACTCACCTGCAGCTTTCAAGTATTTTTAAAAGATTCATCCAAAGCAGAATCTAACATGTTAAGAAAAATGTATTGTAAAAGGCTTGGTTAAGGCTTGTGAGCAACTAGCAGCAATGGACACAAGCATATTTCAGTTTAAGAAATGCTACACAAAACACTGAGCCATACCTGTTAAATCGAATTAGTTCTTGCCTAAGAACTGTATTCATGGACTCTTCATAAAGTACTGGGTACGCCTTCATCACTTCTTCCATATCAAAGCTACTTGGTAGTTTGGACAGGATGTCCTGTGCCAAATCTTCAACAACTTCCTGAAGGCACAAGTTTGCAGTGAATAACAAATATTCCTTTCCCCCCCTATTTTTATTGAATAAATTCCACAAAACACTATAGATTTTATATTTTTTCTGTACAACCACATAGGTGTTTTAGTCCATTTTCCTAAAGATATAGTGCTCTTACTTGCTTTGGGGATCATCCTGTCTGCATGTGCTTGCTTACTCCTTCCTTCTCAATAATTTTAAATTTGTTAAATAATAATTTTTAATTTGCAACAAGGTTTTAGGCAAATTCTAAGGAAATAGGCAGGAGAGCAGACAAGCATAATCCTATTACTGCCACAGTGAAGGAAAAGACAAAGCATGCAGCATGAGCAAAATAATGGGAAGACCCCATGAATACCACAGCCCCAAGAGAAGCTCTACTTGCAGTATATTAGACATCAGAAAATATGATCACTGGACAACCCTGCAGGAAATGAGGCTCCATCAATACCACTGTTCAAGAATCCACTTGTATATAAAATACAGGATGTCAAATCTGAGAGGCTTGAAAGGTTATTTATCTGTATCTCAAAGAGGCATGGATTTGGCCTGAGTAACCTCAGCTGCCAGGACACATGGTATTAATCTGTTTGAATGCAAAGTCATGGAGGTATATTCCATCCCTAAAGGTGCTATGCCAAATCCATCTGCTTCTCTCTAAGGACATTCACATCTGCTCCCAATGCTACAGTCATGAGATGAGAGGTGTTGGGTTACTCTGAGGCCTAGGACATGACAGGAAAGGGCACCTTTCCAGAGTGCAAGTTGATCTTTCTTCCCCAGTTACCTGAGGGGACTTGCCAGCTCCCCCTGCTTCTCTAGGCAAAGTCAGGAGCACTGCATGGAACAGCTGGTTGGTCTCCTGGTTATCCTTGGTGATATCTGCATTTTCATGAAGTCCAAACACTTCAGGGTGTGTTGTAATAGGCAAACTTCGTATGTATTCAACATAAGACTGTAAAACAAACATTCAGATACCAGACATCATGCAATGTGATATTCCTAAACCATCAGTAAACCCAACTGGGACAGAACCTTCCCATTTATAATTAAAGATGGTCGTTTCCTGTTAAACACATCCAGGAATTGACTGACTCTCCACAGAGATAAATATAAAAGTTCTGAGTGATTCAAAAACTCATGGGGGAGTTGTTATTACCACCCTCATGTAAGTGGCAAGAGAAAGGAAAGTACATTAGAAATATCCAAGGAGTGCTGGTAGGAGTCACAGAAGGGGGTAGGATGCTGGATGTGTCATCCCTACAACTTGTGGGCTACACAAATAGGTGGGATTTGAGCACATTCATTATCTCTATGAAGCTGTTAGAAGGGAAAAAGAGGATGGAAACTGAGTATACACCTGCCATTCCACCTCTTCCTCCTGACTGCTGCTTTCAAGGTCAGACTGGTGGCAAGAAAGTGCACAAGCACCCTGTAAATTTCTGAAGCCTGACTCCTATTGGCTTTCTAGAACTGTATTGGAAACCTACACAGGCTCTTTGCATCAACAAATGCCAGAGTGTTGGATGATCTCTACATCCCCATTGGGGTATGGTAGATATGAAGTACCAGACTCCTATTTCATACATAAGATACATTCCAGGGCTTTATGATCTTATGGGGTTTATTTTCTATTTGGTGTATTCAGCATTATCCAAGCACAGTGTAGGTAAGCTCCTCCCCAGTAACTCAGAGAGAATTTACACTTGTTGTCTTCTCACCTCATATGGGCCATGTGGTGGGATGTAGTAGTCACCTCCAGCTGACAGCATGTACTTCTCCTGCTCTATATCCTTGTTATAGACTATAGAAAGCAGGGACAGGAGGAGACGCCTGTCTTTATCATCTGTCACTCTACCTCCGTAGTTACACTCCCCTGGAAAAGGACAAAGAAAACCAGTTTAATGATCAAATAAAAATTATCTTGCAATAATGTGAAACTCTAGTAAGCTGAAGCTCCAAAGCTCCAGATCTTCCAAAGTTTTTAGGTCTTATACTTGAATTGATTCAATCGAAATTAGACACTTGGACATCTATGGGCCAAATTTATGTGTCTTGATGATGAGAGGTTTAAGGAACACTATGAGTTGGTCTGAGAAACTGCTACTCATGTCCCAAAATGCTTTTTCATAAAGCTAATCATAATATTAACAGAAATCAAGAATGACAAGGCTGACAAGGAGGTGCCAAAAGGCAGCTTATCTCCGTGGAGAAAGAGAACAGAATAGCCACAGCAACTGAGTTATTTACACATGTCAACACCTCCTGCTCTAAACCCCTGAGTATGATCACACCCTCTGGTGAAGCACCAAAGCTTCCTGTGTCAGGCTCACATTGACCAGCGAAGGTGGAACAGAGGCCATGGATGGTTTTATTTGATGTGCATGAAGCAAAGACCAGGAGGTTTGCTGGACCATTAGTAATTGTAGCCATATGCAAGTCAAAACAACGACAGCTGAGGGTTTAGGATCCAATTCCAATCACAGTCCAACTCCAATATCCATCCAGTGACAACCACATTGTATGTGGCAGGCCAGTAAAACAAACCTGTGTGGAATCCACTCCGTTTGTTGAGAAGTCACCAGTTTATCAGCGTGTCAGCTGAAAGTGCCTAGCAAAGTCAACAAACACATGTGAGAGGATGTAATGCCTGTACCTGTTAGGTATGTCAGAGCTTCAAATGGGATCTCTTCATATTCATTCAGAAACATCTGGATCTGTTGCATGCTGATTCTGAGGTCAGACTCGTTGAATTCGTATGGAATATTCCAACCTGTTCAATTCAGAAGAGATACACAGGGAAATGGTGCACTGCACTGACAGCTGGGCTCAGGAAATGATTGGTACTACACTGCTCCTACAGAGCTGAAGATACAACTGCCAGACAGTCTAGAAGGAGCCTGGACTACACCAGGCTGTTTATTAAGCATAGGCATTTTGGCATCAAAATTTCCTGAAAATTATATTTTACCTGCTTGATATTTTAAGCTAATCTGTTGCCATCTGGACACAATGAGAACAGGAGTTTTACTTCACTTACTGATTTCAATTTTTCATCTGCCCATCTATTAATACTGTTTGCAGATGACATTCAAAATAACAGTACAATAAAACAAGCAAGCAAACAAACAGGAACATATTCTCGATAAAAGAATCCTTCAGAAAACCTATATCCCTAATGCAAACCAAAAATAGAGCTAGTGATGCAACTATCCTTCTTCACCAGGATAGCTGGTCACATCAGCAGTAGATGTTGCTATAGAAAATGGCCTCTAGAAAATTCAGTTTTTACTCTAAAGCAATAAATTAGTGTCTTCATACTGGAAGTTTAGTGCTTATTTAAACAGCTGCCTACTAAAATAATGACAGTGGTTTTCAGTCAAAATACAACATTTCCTAACAGCAACCAGTTATGAGGAAGGCAAACTCAGCTGGAATGGAAGACTGAGGACTTCATGTACACCTGTGCAGAGCATAAACTTTAAACAGTTATAAAAATGGAATCTCTTAAGTCCATACATTTCTATATGTTAGAAATTCTATCTAGTTTTCTATGTATTTGAAGATTACAGAAAAAGCTGAAGCACAAATCTTATGAATGACATATCTTTTCATTGCTGTTATAAACACCACACTGCAGCGACACAGATTTGCTTCACACCAAGTAAATACATGCACTAGGTTTGATAAAACAAAGTATGCACATAAATAACAAAAGCAGAATAGAAGAAGGCATATTTTTAATTACAAAAATTTAAAACAGATCTGAATTTCATTGTTAGAAAGAACTACAGTAATAAGTTAATAATTTAGTAAGCTATCATTTCATGTAAGTTCTGTATAATATATTTATTTGGAAAAATGGTACTTTCTAGTCTTCCCTGGGGTAATACTTTTAGAAGTTTCAGAAGCAGCTTTGGCTAAATAAGAATCCCTGCAAATAACAGCTTTTAAACTTTATGATGCTCTGTGCAATGCAGATTGCACTCTTGCAATACTGTTAATAGTACTGCCTTTTTACAGAGAGGCTCCAGCAATGCATTTCAAAACCACAAATCTTTTTTTTGAAACAAAGTGCAAAATAATCTAAAACTTACCCAGTGGGCCAAAGTTTCTCCTTTCCTGCACAACAGCATGAAAAAAGCAAAGGCCAAAAAGCAGTTTTTGCCACATTTTTGGCTTTTGGCAGCTTTGAAAGAACACGGGGTCAGAGATGGGATCGTTCAGGTAGGAGCGAAGGAGGTTCACTCTAACACCTTTTGGAGGCTCATTTGTCATTTTGATGCCATTCTGGAGGATACTAACAGGAAACTTTTCTGATGGATAACTAGTTAACCACAACCTAAAAAGAAGTTTGCAAAGCACATTATTAAAAAATCACATGATAGTAACAGTAGTAGTAGTAATAACAATAATAATAAAATCAGTATTATAATCCTGCATCTTGATCTATAGAAGACTAAGTTTTACTCCTTGTTTAACTATAAAGATAACATCTAAATTTGTTCTAAAATGCAGACAGAGCAGATTATATTGGACAGGTAGAAAAGATGAACTCTTAATGATGGATCTTTATTTTATCACTGCACATAAATGATATGAATATCATACTTAGGCATTCTTACAAAAGTAGTTTAATTTCTTGTTAGTAGTGTCTTCAGCAAACAGGAAATACTCACATTAAAAAGTGCAAAATACTAAAACTCCTACCTGAATTTATCATTGGTATTCTCAGGCACTATAACTTCCTCACAGATTTTTTCCAAGGCAGGCATCCAGCTGGTTGCAAGATGGCAGTTTTGTAACACTACCCAGGTTCCCTCAGTAATAGCCTTGTAAATTGTTTTTTCTGCTATTGGGCCCTGGCCCTGGCCAAGCGAAACCGTTTGAATGTTTGAGCTTCCCATGCTAACATCATCAGCAAATTTTAGCAAACCTAGGATGGCAAGTTTTATACATGCAAACAAAGACAAACTCTATTAGGAAGTAGAATATGTTATAGTCATCATTTTTGCAATGTCATTAAAGGGAGAAAAGTCAACAAATGTTAACAAATATTAAAATTAAAAATTAAAAAAAATAACAAATAAAACCACCTCAACAACCCAGAAGTAGCATCATATGCTGTATCAGTCACTGTGTCGCTGAGGCATATACTAAAATTTAGGGGTACAAAGTATTAATAAAAAAAGCCCAACCCCAAAACCAGCCAGGTTAAATGGCTGTCCTCTCCTTGGCCCCCGGGTGTTCAGCTGCAGTCTGCACAACACCCCTCGGCTCTCTCTGTTGCACAGGTACAATTGTTTATGGGGGTTGAGCTGCAAATTTAGCCAGATCTTAAGATCTGGCTAAAAATAGACCTCCAACTTTGCTATCAAAATCAGTACTTTCTGGAAATACATCCTTACGGTATGGCTCCATATCACAGTTCTTTTGGCAGAAAACCAGATTTAAAAATAATCTGGGTGGTTACACGTTAAAGGACATTTAACAAATGTGGTTTTAAGTGTGGCCAATACACACCATTTAATTAGCAACCGAGAGGGAGGAAACTTTCTGGAGGAGGGGTTGCAATAAAGACTGGGGCAAACCTCCAACACCCACGGAAAGAATTGTAATGCAAGTATAAATTATAAACTGGTCTGGATGCTACAGTCTGTTAGATCCCCAAATTGCTGTTCAGAGACCAAGACATTTCATCACCACTACTTTCATTCCACCCTCTAACAATTTTACTGTCATTGTTTATATATGGGCAGATGCCAATGTTTGATATTCCCTCATTGCTGTATTGTACCTTAGAGACACTTTAAAGGCCTACACTATTAACTGTAGTCTGACTATTCATTTAGTCAGACTCAGTGACATTTAACCAGATAAAAAAATGGGTTTTTAATACCAATCTCACCTGCCATGGGATCAGCACCCGGTGATAATATAAAAATCAAAGGGGCACAACAATTTGAATCACTGTAACTTCTTCCAAGATCAAATGTAGGTGGTTCAATAAATGTTCTTCCCATGTTTTCCACAATGAAGATGTGCACTGCTGGGATAATTTTGTCAGGTCGCAAACACCTGAGAAGAACCATGCGGTCTAACCCCGTCAGCGCGCTCCAGGCATCCGGGAAGGCTTCTTCATGGGGTCTGACAGAGTCATAGATTGGCTTCCACTTGGAAGAATTCTCTCTTACGTGTTCCATTAGCCCCTGGAGGTTTGTCAGGCAAGATGCACGTACGAGCTCAGCCCATGATTTGTTGGACAGCCAGTCTGGAGCTGGATTGGGGTGAGGATTATCAAGAGCAACACCTCCTGTCAGTAGGAAACGCCAAACTGCATCATCTATCTGGCCTTTTCCCTTCATAATGCCTACTGTCAGAAGGAAGGAGAATAACAGCTTGTCCTTTTCAAACAGTGAACGACAGACATTATTATAGATGCTTACTGTGAAATGGTCAGTTATATTTTTAATTCTCTCCTGTAGACGTCCACTCTTTCTGCTTTTAGCAATAGATTGAACATACAAGTTAATGAACCAAATCAATGAATACTGGTACATAGGTTCAATGTTTGCCAGATCAGAGATGCAGAAGAAGACAACAGCTGAATGAACAGCAACTGGCTTATACCCCATTCGAGTAGAATCTATTTCCTTCTCGGTTATAGAGGCAATTTTTTGCTTTTCAGAGATTTCTGCTGATAACTCCTTGGAAGAAGACAAAATATTAATTGCTGTTTCATCCTCTAAGATGTTTCCTTCTGAGTGGGAAAGGACCTCCAGGATTTTATCTTCTATTTCTTTTAGTTGTTTCTTATTGGCTGCACTTTCTATAATGAGTTGGTTTTTCTTTTCTTCTAGCTCAGGCTTTTCCTTTGCAGCTACAATTCCAAGGAGCTGGTCCTGAAGACCCAAAGGTGTAATCATGAAATTGAGTAGACAAACTTTCACAGCCACTTCAGGATAATAATGAGGATTTCTTAAGTGAGTTGTCATGTAAAACCTGAAGTCTTTTGAATATTCAATTATATTTTCCCCTAATTTCATGTATTCTACTCCTTGTTGTCTGAATGTTTGCTTTAATAAAATGGGTTCTAAGAAAGCATCTAATTCTTCACCAATATTTTCTAGCAAGACTGGTGTTCCAAGCTGAAGAGCAGTTTCTAATGTCCTCACATAATGTGTGTCAGATAATTTGATAACTGACAGCTTGTTAGTTTTCTCCATATTTTTTATCCACTTGTTAGCTTGCCTTTGAGGATCTATCATTAAAGCCCATCTTCTTGAGTTAGAAACAATTACACCATTGTCAATGGAAAAAGAATCAACTGGCAATCCAGCAATCTGCCATGCACGGATTTTGACTGGATCCCCTAATGTATTACTTAAGCTAAAATCGCTGGAGCATGGTATGTTCTTTTCAATGCACAGATCCTGCCACTGCTTTTGGCATTTTAGGCGATAATCAACAGTAAAGGCTCCCAAATAAGCCACAGTTCCTGATGACAACAACACATCCCCTACTAGGTCTATGTACTGAATTCCTAATAACCGTGCAGCTTCTGTCCACCTCTCCTTCTCTCCACCAAGACCACTAATCAGCTGCTCAGCTCTCACGAGCTTTTGTGAACAACGTTCAATATTATTTTCTAAGTCTTTCTTCCGGTTATTCATTTTGTCAAACTCATCTTGCAAAGCTTGAAGGCGATCAACAACCTCCTTAAGTTCTGCTTGTTTCACTTGTAGCTTCTGCATTTGAATGTCCAGTATTCCTTCAGCCTCTTGCAAACGCTCACGCTTTGGGGCAACCACTTTCTGAACACGGTCATACACCTCCATGGCTCGCACCCACTTGCAAAGGCCTTCACAGGCAGATGAGACATTTTTTACGACCTCTGGCTGAAAATCAGGATGATTCATAAATTTCTCTCTAATCTTCTTCATTATAGCAGGAGGAATTTTATCTTTATCATATGACTTTAATCTGTCAAGGAACTTAATATCTGAAAGAAGTTTTTTAGCTGGCCCCCAGAAGTCTTCAATCATTTTACCTATATTGCAAATAAGACTAAAATCAGGCGTAATACATGCATGTTCAAAGTGAAAAAAGTACTTTGAAACATAGTATGAAGAATTAACATCAATGATATTGCAATGGAATTTTACTATGCAAAGACTATTAAATAGTTTGGGAAAATCATTACCTAAAGGAATTCAGACAGGACCTTCAGCATCACTAACCAATGTCATATTTATTAACTGCATATTAATTCTAAATCAACCAAGCACATTAAGGGAGGCCAATTACTATACAGTCTTTCTCAGCATTGTCTATTAGATAAATCAGTAACTGTGGAAGTATTCCTTCTTAATCTAGATAAGACCATTTGGGATAAAAGGCATTTATATCATCCTCATTTTTAATTATGAAGGGTTGAGCTGTATAGGCATAAGGTGGATGAAAAGTGAAAGAAAAAGGTCTCTTTCCCACCTCGCAAATCCTGTGCAACCCCACAATAACAACATTAAACCACACAGAAAAGGCTTATTAGAATAATTACCTATGACAGGTATAATTAGAATTCCCTCTCCCAGCATAACTGATAGTTTGGAAGCAGGGGTTACAGGGGGAAACACAGGCAGATGGTGCACAGCACACCTCCAGCACCCAGAGCTCCTCAAGGCAATGCAAATCTCAAGGTTGGGTCAAAGCAAGTTGAAGAGATGACTTTGTGCAGGCGACTGGGATCATATTTACAAAGCTTGTACAACAGTGTCAGGCAAGGGCAGTATGCCAGCATGGCAAAAGCAGCTCTTCACTACTCAGTGTACTTGCCACTGCCAGCAAAATGCACCTCCAATGCACGAGGCTGCGTTCATGCCAGAAGCACCTCACCAGCACACCTCAGCAGCAGCCACACATTCCTGGGGCAGGGATAACAAAAGCTGTGTCATTACCGCTGCCATTGGGGTCGGGTTTCCTCTCTGGCTTAACTGCCCTCATGACACAGATACTCTCCATGACGAGCTTGACAGGACCAGGGGGATTCTGCATGGATTTCACAAGAGTGATGTCTGAAGGATTCAGGGTGTTGAGAGCTGCCTCTGCAGCAGCCAGAGCTGGCAGAGCCTCTGCAAGGTCTGCTTCACATTCGTCCTGTTAAGACATTGGGCAGAAAGCTGTGAACCTTCATACAATACCAGGTCTGCAGCCTGATCACCCCCCACTATAGCACAGCCTCGGAGAACCTTCTGTCTTGTTAAGCATCCATTAAATAGACTCTTCACAACGTTTCTTGGAGAGAAAACTACTTTCACCATTTGACAGCACAGTTTAAAGAGAGAAGGTTTGTAGAGAAATTAGTAACTTCCATAAACTGAACTGATAATTAAAAATGTCACACAAGCTTTCAAGATCAAGGTCTCTCTGGTTTGGCAATGAGAATTAAAATAAAGGTTAGAGACAGTTGTTCTTAGTTAAATCTTACAGTGCTGATCAGGTGAAAAATGGATACTGTGTCGCTTAAATTCTTTATCAGATACTCTGATCTCAGTAATTATCCATATTATATATCACTGACATTTCCAGCTAGTTACAAAAAAATATTGAGGAATCTTGAGGCTTCCCACAGGAAATTCTGTGTTACAGATGTCTGGCTGTGGCATTACCTCTAAAGTTATGCCTAACAGGACTACATGCAGCATATGCCAAATTACCTCAGCTAACTCTAAATTAACTGTCTTTGGGCATGGAAACAGTATAAACTCGTTATTCAATCTGTTGAAAATGAGAATATATTAGTAAAGAAATATACAGCTTTTGGAACGTGAACTAGAAAGGGAAGCTATGCAGGACTGTGATGTGCAGTCATACTCCAAACAGCCCAAATTTACCGTGTTTATATTAGGAACGTGTCATTCATCATCTCCTGCAATTTTGTTACTCTAAGAGCTTGGCTCACCCCATTAACACATCATCACATCATCACAGCTCCCATTTACTTGGAACCCATCACGCTCCAGGCTCAAGCCCTTGGGCACCACCTTAATAGCTTGGGCAACAGCAGCTGCATCATTGGCTTCCTTTTCATCTGCTGACACTATTGCCTTTTTTGCATCTACTTCAACTGTTTCCTTTTCAATCTTGACCATCATTTTTTCTGTTTCTGCAGACGTTTTAATCAGTTCAGGCTGAAGGTCAGTCAGTTCTTTCTGCATGTCGGCAACCTGATGGATACAACAGGAAATCAAGAAAAAGTCTGTGTAAACATTGCATGCATGTCATATCTTGATGTCTCATGAAGAAAGATAGGAGGGCCCTATATTAAGACAATCAAAAAAAGGACATTTGATCTAAAGAATTAATAATTCTCTTGTTTATTTTTACTAAGAGTTGTTTCATTTAACTGAGTAGATTTTTTTAAAGATATTTTAATCATTGTCTATGCAATACACTTGCTTTTGTCAGATTCATTAATGTCAATAATGAGAAATATATTGTTTAATTCTATTTCTTCCTCACAGTCACTTTCAGATAATGAAAGCCCAAATAATCCTTTATTGCACAGCTGGAAAACAAAATTCAAAAGAAACCTGGAATGGAACACAGAATTAGTGACAGCAACAGCTGCAAACTGGATCTTCTTCTTCATCCAGCAACTATCCAGAAGCCCCTTGAGTTTGTGCCTTAGAAAGATCAATCCCTGGATCACATGGGTTGAAAAAGGGATTATTTATCTGGAATAAATAAATCTGATCCATTTCCTACTGGGAATCTACTCAAGAATTAATGTTTAATATTCTCTTACAATGTTTTTTAATTTCTCCTCTATTTTGGAAAGGGTAATAGGTCCTAGAACTCTGAGGCATGGATTCTCCATATAAGGTTTTGAGACAATAATGAAATTTATAAGGTTTATTCCTTCAACATTTAATGAGTACCTTCATTTCAATTTTGTTTGCTATGAAGAGCTATAACCCAAACATAGAGATTACAATTTCTTCAATTTACTAAGCAGTAATCTAACTTTTCCTGCTGGCTTTCTGTAGAAAACTATCAACAGCATCATGAACATAGTGAAGAACAAATTAGTAAGTTTTATTTTTGTAAGCTTCAACCATACAGACCCCATACATGAAGTATGCATGTGGCACATATTCAGCATTTTCATCTGAAACTTACTTGTGAAGATGCAAATTCAAGCTTTTCAAGTCCCACAAGATAACGAGTCCTCATCATGTCAACTTCTTCCCTTTTTCTACTCAGCAGAGTCTTGAAGGTGAGAATCAGCTCCACGTAGGACGTTGGTGTCACGTAGTTGTGTCTGCGCAGCGTAGCGTAGTAGCCAGCAGAGAGTTCTCTCACACTTTCTTGGAAGTACTTGCACACTGACACAACCCTAGGGGAAAATTTTCCACATTACTTCAAAAATACAGTCTGTCTTTATGTCAACTATCAAAAAATTACTCTAAGCTTATGAAGTCATGTTAGTGTTAGGGAAGGCAGAAATGTATTTTCCCCATTATTAGAAATATTTTGGACTCCTGTTGAAGAGATTTTCAGAAACATCAGATGCATATATCGGGGTATCTTTGACTTGCACTGAAATCCCAGAGTTGGCTTAGCTTTGTCCATTTATAAGGACAGTCTCCCAATCAAATACACTGGGGGCACGAGGGGTGGGGGAACAAACTTTTGATTCATATGTTTCTTGAGAGATAAACTCATACTCTTTTCTAATGTCATCTTTGAGCTCAATATCCTCTAAAAACTTGTTAGCAACCATTTCCAAAGCATCTGTAGGCCACGTTTGGAACCAGTCAATGGTGCAGCAGTTTATCAGTGAAGGGAACATCCGTAATCGATTCCGAAAGGCATCTCCAATAGGACTCATGGCTACAAAAATAAAAACATGGTTGTCACCTAAGTTTCTTTGCAGTTAGGAAGCTGAAAAAAAAATAAACCTAAATAAAAATATTCTGAGAAACAACACATTGTATACAGACCTAAGACAATATGCAAATTTTTCTTCACCCTTTCAATAAAGAAACTGTACATAGCAAGGGGCGTGGCTTCAATTCTCCTGTTCTCCACCCTTGCTGCACTTTGCATTTTCTCAACAATTTCAGCCTTCTCATCTGCTGCAAAGATATTAGGCACATCCCCAGTATTTAAAAGCATGTTGATGTCTTCCACAAATGATTCATCCTTTATTTGATTATCGCAGAACAAAAAAGACACATTGTTGTTACCAACACCTGCTTTCAGCATGACTTGCTTAATATCATCCTTCCATTCACTGATGCCATAGGACTTGGTAATTTCGATCTGGAAGAGCTCAAAGGAATTCATGAAGGTGGCAAGCTTGGTCGCGCTTTGCCGGCCGCTCCCGCCAACACCCACCAGCAGCAGGTGTCCACTGTCCTGTTTCAGTACCCTGCATATCCTTGAGATGTGCTCGATAGCAAACTGGAACATGACCAGGGACATCGGTGCCTTGCTCATATTGTTGTACTCCTCAAGGTAGAATTCCATCACGCTTGTCAGCTGCTTTAAGTCTGTGATTTCATCATAAATTTTGACAGAACTGCTCGGCTTTATGTAGTCCCCAAAGAACAGGGCGCGAATATTATCATCAGTGACTTTTCCAATAGGTGAGAGATGACCCAGTACCTAGGAAAAAGACAAGGATCAACAGATAATTCTAACTATTAGGGAATTTTCCTTAAACTCATAATTCTGTAGGTTGACATGCAGGTTTCCACATATGAATACCTCACAGAGAGATACTGCTGTCAAATATAGAACAAGTTCTCAAAAGGCTTCTCAGAAAGGTACCCACTACACCCATTGGAGCATCCAAATAATCTTTTATCTTAAGTAAAAACACAGATAAATGCTGTGCAAGACATTTATTCCACTTCAGTTGGTCCTCTGTACCAACACAGAATCCCTCAGAAGCTATAAAACATTCTGATATGAAGTATCTTGAATAAAAATATGTATAATACTCAATGCTGAATAGAAGATTGTCCATACTTTTTAAATTCACTGATCAAAACATTGCAAAATGTCTCCAGTACTGATTTAATCTCAATGTTTAAGTATTTCTGAAAATGCATCAGTATCATCTTGGTCCCAGCACATTACCCAAAAATACCTTATTAAGGTTCTGCTTGAAGCTGTTTAATGTTGTCTCTTGTACCATCTGAAAGAAAACGTTCTTGTCATCCTCATCAACCAAACGATCATAGAAAACTCTGTAAACCTCATGAATCCAAAGTCTGATCAGTTTATCTCCATCCTGAAAATGTAAATACAAACAAAATTGATAAATATAGCTTAGGCAGGATTTGTTCAAAAAGAAAAGGTTAGAAATGTCCATCTGGACCCTGCTATACCTCATACTAAACTCAGTGGGAATCTTTCAATCCCAAGCCATTCAGCACATGGCCCAGCATCTGCTAACTTAACTGGATTCCTCACCTAGTTACCATCTTGTCCTTCCTGCCAACACAAACTGGGACTCTCATGTCAAACCTTTTTCTCTACTCCGTCCTTCCAAGGTCTGGCTCATGGGCTGTAACCCAAGCCCTAAAACCCACCCTGGCTAAGATTTCCCTTGAATAGCTTGTAGCTGGTTTGTTCTGTTTCTGCACCAAACACATTCCTCCAGCAGAAATAAAACCTTTAATACTCTTTTTATCTGACATTTTACTGTAAAGGGATGAAAAAAAGTAGAAGGGTGAATATCATATACATCTCTCAGTATTAATTTGTAGTTTGTGACAAGAGGCAAACTCAGGATGAAATTATTCAGTCCTGTTCATGACTGTTTGCCATTTGTAAAAAGAGAAACTGAGTCTTTTCTCAAGTTTGTTTCTTTTTTGTATTTAGTTTGCAAGTTCAACAGAGGGGACTGTCTGCCTTGATGTACAGACTTTAACAGGAGGATCTTGGACCTCTGGGCCCAACTGTATTACATGTAAAGAATATTAACAAAATGACAGCTCTCTCCCTCAGAGACAGACAGAAAATACAAACCAAGGTATTCAGGGACTATTCTGATTTTAAACCCTGTAAATCTATTGAAATCATAGTTCATGTATTTTGAGATATTTACTTACTGATATTATAGAAATAATTTACTTTTTCTACTGCTCTCTTCTACATCAACATAATTAAACTACAACTTACTTGCAAATGAGTGTGTGGACAGAGCAGAACTCCTTTAATAACCCTGGAAAAATCCCGTAGATTAAAGACATAGTGGGATTTTGAAGGAGTTGGGAGAAAATTATTAACTGCCAATTTATAAATCACCGATGTCGCTTGGACCATCATCTTACCCAGCCTTAAGAAGGAAAAGAAATACAATTTTAACTTCTGCAGATAAATCACAGGTAAAAGACAACAAAGGTGCTACAGGAAATAGATCCCATTACCTCAGAAATGAAGCATCAAAGCCTTTGCTGAAGTGCCAGTCAGTAACTGCAGTGAAAATCTTGGTTAAAATGTCATCATTGAAAGAACAGATAGAGACAATATTCAAGTGCCGTGTGAAGCGTCCTGTGAAACACAGATGGATGCAGAGAGATTTCAACGTTCAAATATCCTTCCACCTTTCAGCTAGCATCCTCTAGGACTGACTGTCACTAAAACAACATTTCAATCTGGGACCAGCTTCCTGATTTTGTTTCTGGCAAATTTTTGCCCTAGCAGTGATGCAAAAGAAATATAAACTGGTTTATATTTTTTATCAGTATTTTACTTAAAATTACTCTTTTGAGTCTGTAAACCATGCATCTCCATTACAAGGCCGCTATTACCCAATTTGAAATTTCAGCTCACCCAGCCTTATTGATTATGATATGACACAGTAAAACTTTACAAAGTCAAGGATCTTGTTACTGGCTTTCACCTAAAAAGAATCAGTCTCTACCCAAGTAAATTTTAGAAATTCAGCTATATCAGAATAGTTAATTTCATAAAGCCTCCTCAGAGCATATACAGTTATATCTGTACCACAGTGTTTATATGAAGGGAAGTAGAAGGAAGTGCTTTATAACAATGCAGATGTATGTAGCCTATAGTAATGCAGCTGCAGCTACATTAGGGCTTTTATTTACGTAATTTTTTTGTTAGAAAATATAACCTCCCTTATGCTGCTGTGACAGGAATCGTGGAGTTGCAGGTAACATGCTTGTAAATAAATGCAGGCAGCCTACTTAGCAGCAGCAGATACAACTTCAGAAGAGACTTGCCAGAGGCATGGTAAGAAGATGTATTCCCTCCCTTTTCCAAAGAATAGAAAATGGAAATAATCTCCATTGCTAATTTTAGAATAACTTCCGTCATTCACCGTTTAATCAACATAAAAACATTCTTTCTAAGGTTGATTAAACTCCCCCTGGAAAAGGCAGAGATTTGAACTTGAACCTAACAGACCTGTACTTGGAATGACCCACTCAGTGAATGCACCTGTAGATTCACCAGTCACAGATAAATGTAGAATTTGCCATGAGCAAACCTGAACCCACCTCTGAAGTTCAGTCAGCTAGATAACCACTTGCCACACTAATGCATTTCCTACCTGTAATGTCATTCCTGCCTCCCCCGGGGGGACCCATAGCTGAGACAAGCAGCACATCTCTGATACTGATGTGGGATGCATCTTTCCTGTCGTACCAGTGCCTGTGATCAATCCATTGCCTCAGAAGCTCAATAGCTGGCTGCGCTCCATACACTTCCTTTTCAGGCATGTTTAGGTCATCTGTGGAGAACACAGACATTGAATAAAAAACCTCAGTGTTTAGGAATTTCGTTTTCTTCTAAGAAGGAAAAATAACTGAACTAGAGGTAGAAAAAGGCTGTGTGTTTTTATTTATGCTTCCCATTGAAGTAACCAAAATCAAATACAATTATACCTCGCAGGGATAATTAGGGGTGATGGCTTAATTTAGTGTGCCTGGTGATTTTGTTTAATTTCATGTCATGTTCCACTGCAACTCTAAGAACTATTCTGAAGACAACCACCACTTAAACCTCTCAGCAAGGGCAGTGCTAATTCTTTGATGGTTCTTGTGTGTCCCCTCCAGCTCGGGAGATTCTAGGATTCTATGATTCTCTGGATACCTGAAAAAAGCCAAAAAGCACTGAGGCAATCCAAATTTACTAGTCTCAGTGAACCACTTCTTTTGCCTAAAGCCGGAATAAAAATGATTTTTAAAAATGAAAAATATGTCTTACCCACAAAAATTATAGCTTCTTTCCCTGCAGGAGGTCCAAATAATCCTTTTCTTCTTCTGTCCAGCTTGGACATAATAATATCCTGGGTTTGGTTAGCAGAGGTTCTTGCAGAGAAGTTGATGAAACTCGGGATGTATTTTTCCTTTGGAAGTTTTAGTAGAAAATTGTTTGTTATAGCTGTTTTTCCAGTGCCAGTGGGACCCACAAAAAGCAAAGGGACACTATGCTCCACATATGTTTTAAGAAAAAACATTTGTCTGGCAGTTTCCATTGTTGGAATGATCAGCTCAGATACCTGCAGGAAAGTAAAGTAAAACAGGAAAATCAAACATCTAATACCTTAATCAACATGAATTTGCAAGCAACTACAGGAACCCTGCAGCACAAATGCATTTTTATAAAATGCTATTGTCTGAAAACCTAAGCTATAACAAGGTTCTAGTAGATACTATGGCCCCACGTCTTGTTCAGGGCTTGTACAGTCAATAGCACAACCAGTATTATCTATATCATGGTTTACAAACATTATATAAAGCCTGGATGGAGAACTATAAAGTATGGCCTAGTTCTGTTACCCTACTGTGCAAAGGGAAAGGAACACTGGTTTGGAAATTTTTTTCTCTTCTTCACTTTTTACTCATGATTAGCAGCTGTGGATTTGATACTGAGGGAAGATTCTCGGCAGCAGAATGAAATGTAATCTTACATCTCTCATGTACTTAATAGACAAGACAATTGCAACTACAATGGAATGAAAAGTTGAACAAGCTTAAGTTATCTTGAAGTTTCATCTGCCGATCTCTGATGTGCTTCACTTCCATTCAGTTCACAGCTGCCATCAAAATCTGAGTGTCCCTATTTGGAAATGGAGGGGATCCAGGACTCTCAGTACTGTTCCCCATATCCCAAAGTAGTAGTAAATCTCTTTGCTTGCTTTCTCTAAGTAACTTATACCATAATATCATAAGATTAACCACTGGAAACAGAAATGAAGGAATGGAAATTCAGGCTTTGGCTTTTTCCTGCCATGGTTTCCCCAATATCAGAGGCTGTTAGAGAAAAAAGCAGAACCCAAATTTTAGCCACCAGGAAACCTCAGGGCTCCATGTGCACCTGCAGTGCTGAACTTCCAGTGTCGGTGCTACCAGAACTGAGACAAAAGCATGAACAGGAGCTTACAGAGACTAATGAAATGTTGCAAAGCAACCATTAAACAGCCTCATATAGTTATTTATACCTCTAAATCATTTAGTTCAAATAATTATTTTCTACAATAAAGACACCACTGTGCACCTTAGCCCCTGGGGCGATAACTTGCTCTTCCTTTGTGATGCAGTCTGTCCACATGTGCCACTGCCCATGGCCACGCTTGTGAAAATAGAAGTCATAAACACTCCCTGTTAATTGAAAAACACAACATAGGAAAACCCACTGATTAAATTATAAACTTCATTAATTTGAGTGTGAGATGTTCAACACTGAGATAATGGAAGCTTTCTAGTAGATACACAACATACACCCCCACCCTCCCATTCCCCCCCACCCCCCCACTGCCATTATCATCACCAAATTATTTTAGGTCAGATTCAGCCACATTGTTTGAGTACAACAGAAGGCATATGCTGCTCCTGGGTAAAAGAGCCAGGAAAGGGCACCCAACTGTGCAGCCCAAGGCTTGGCAGATGGTGGCTCTGCTGCAGACTTAACATCTGCCAGGCACACTAAGTGCCAAGCTTTCTTACTGCTTTATAAAAGGCCAAGCAAGTACAGTTACGAAGAAGCACCTTTTTCTGGGAAGATATTATTTTTGTTAAGCTTCACATTTTTAGGGCGTGGGTTTTCCTCATTCATTCCATTGAGCAAGTTGCGGAAAAACGAATCAAATTTTCTTCTGCTGTCTGCATCAATGATCCCTCCAATTGTCCACACCAAAGCAAAAAGGAAAAGGGCCTGCAGCCATGAGGTGATCTGCTGATTGGACAAGCTTTCCCTGTCCTCTTCATCAGATTCCTTTATTTCATCTAAAACACGTATTTTGAATTTTAGTTAAATGCCAGTAACAACCATAAACCCCAATTCAAAATGCATTTTTGCAAAAGTACCCTGAGACAAAAGTAAAGCACTGTTTTCAGTGGAATGAAGCCAATCTACAAAAGGAGGATCTTGTCTGTGTAAAATACTGTTTACAAATAAAAATGAAATTAGAAGAAAAATATTTAGAAAGAGTCCTAACTCTCTTCTTCAGATGGTAGCAAACAGCAAGCAAAACACAGAGAATACTCACAAGATTATATTCAGTTTTGTAGTGACACCAGTTTCCAAATGTGAAAGCTCTGTATGCTGGTCAAAGAACTATTAGTAATACTGATCAGTGAGATCACTGAGTGTGTTGTATGAACTCAACAGTAAGGAATTCCTGTGGTATTTCCTTGCATCTTATAACCTGCATTTTGTCCTGGGACATGGCAGGAACAAAAAAGAAAAATTGAAATAAAAAGAAGGTGGCTTAGGGTACTTACCAAGGAGAGAAGAATAGAGTTTCATCAAGCTGTAACTCAGGTGAATAGAGGACGTTTTCACAATGAATTTGCAACGATGGTGAATGAAATCTAAACAGGGCTCGACTAGCCACATAAACAAGTCATTGACCTACCAGGAGAAAAGGAAACAGCTGTGTGACAATGCAGGACTTGCCACATTCCCCACTGTCCCTCAGTTCACCCTCCGTCAAACATAGGGCAT
Source organism: Corvus hawaiiensis (assembly GCF_020740725.1). Lineage (NCBI taxonomy): Eukaryota > Metazoa > Chordata > Aves > Passeriformes > Corvidae > Corvus > Corvus hawaiiensis. The sequence continues at coordinate 1,739,365 of NC_063228.1, forward strand.
CAGAAACTCTCCAGGTTGGCAGAGAGAAGATCAGGAAAGAGCCTGTGTGAGGCAGTACTAAAATGTTCACAAAGTCACACCATCACTATCTGATGGGGAAAACAAGTTGTTTTTACCATGGAGAAGTTTTCAGCAGGAATTCTGTTACCGAGTGACTAATCCAGACAGCAGAGCAGAAGCTCAGCCTAGAGAGACCCCTGTCTTGCTTAGGCAACAACAAAATTGTTCCAACAGAAACAAAGGCAAAGGCTTCATCCTCCCTTAAAAAGAGGCCCCCTACTGAGGACTCAGCACAGATACTGTGCCACAGCAGAAATTCCAGTATGCTGGGGCAGACTGGTGCCTGCAGGAGTGCCACAGCAGGCGGGTTAATACTGACCATGGCTGGTGGTATCTGCTCCATGAACTCAAACTGGAAAACAGGACAGGAATCATGACCTACCCTTTTCCCAGGAACTAGTACTCAAGAAGATGCACCAAAGGGTCAGGCTATCTATTGGTTAAGGAATAATTATTTTACTCTTATGAACTAAGAAAACTATAAATAAAGAACTCTTCTAGTCTTGATACTTCTTGGGAATTTGATTCTAATTTCCTGTAAAAACTGAAAGGGGATCTTCTCAAATCACATAAATAAGTTTTCTACAGCTCCAATCCTAATATCATTCCAATTATTTTACTAGATTTTAATGCCTAATAATAGGGATTTTAAATTTTCATTGAAAGCTGATTCTCACCAACATGTACTTTTATTTGCATCTACTGAAGACATAGTACAATACACAGCGCAAAGAGCTCTCTGTCATGCAAGTAACGAGGTGAAAAAGGCTTTCAAGACTAAGCTGTCAATGGTAATAATAAAAAAGTTTTGATTCTCCCTGTCTGCCTTCAAGTGGGCAAACTGTGAATATCACCTTATTGTTAATCTAAATTAGACTTAGGTAAAAAATGAAGTCTCGCACCAGCGCCCGGTGTTCTTCCTGCAGGTTTGGAGGCAGAGTTTTCATGTAGGAATCCTTCAGTGGCTTCCAACCCAACTGTTGTGGGTCCATATAGATCATACCACACCTGGGAAGAACAAACACCTGTGGTAGAGGAATACATGTGCAAGGTGGGACAGTTCAAGCTTGAACGCTCTCACATTACCTGCTGACAGTTGCTGGAGATGCCTCCTCTAAGTCCGCTGGCTCAAAGATTAAACTCATTTTTGAATTCATCTGAATTATTTCACCACTCATTAAGCATAACTGGAAGAAGAGCATCACATAAACATGGTCTAGTCATGTCAGTGCTGATTGTGCAGTCAAAGCAATGCCATAAAATCACTGAAAATTCCACTTAGTGTCACTCCTCATTCATTCATTTGTATCCTTACAATACATGATATTTTATGACCTTACCTCAACTTTTCCATGTCTTACTGTAAGGCTTGCAGAGAAACAGAGAACAATGCTCTATCTTTAAATAACTCTGCAAGAAAAAGCAGTTATCACGTGCATCTTTTTTTTAAATTTATTTATTCACTTGGTAATTTAAGCAAGTTCAGTTTTCAGTCACAGAACTGAGTTCATGCATTTCAGTTTCCTAAAAAGGTCAATAAAAAAGCCTCCGTGATAAACCTCATTTCAATGAAGAAGAAGCAAGACAAGGCTTCTAGAGAGAAGTAACAGGTTAATATTATCTAATACCATCTAAACCCATTCATACAATTGGGGAAATAAAGCAATGCTTTTAAGCACATCAGCCTTTCCTGAGTTTCACACTTCCTTTGACTAACATAGTACCAATATTGCTACTACTAAAATCAAGTCTGTTTATTCAAGGACGAAGTTACAGGCAAAAAATTAGGCTACCTTTTTATTATCATCCAGCACAGTGTTCATGTTCTCTATCCAAACTGCATCCACTGGGCCATCAAAAATAATCCACTTGCGATCATCTGTGGTAGAAGATGCTTGTTCCCTGAAGGCCTTTGCAAGAATTCCATCTGACCACTCATGACTTACAGGATCAAAACTGCCATACAACTGCCCCATAGTAATGGCTTTGGGATTAATAACTTTGTATTCAACAGCAAATTCATCCATGGCATTTGCTGTGTAAAAAGGCAAACACACAAGCTTGAGAATTTGACAGGTTAGTTTTATTCAATAGCTGAAGTACAGAACTCAATGATTCCTGAGGATCCTACTCTAGCTGCTCAAAGCAAGAAACCCCAGATATCTGGCATCTAGGTAGCAGTAAATACGAAATTCCCTTACTTGTACAAGGGAAGCAAGAAGTCTGCTGTAAAAAAACACATGAAAAAAAGAAAAAGCACAGCAGCATAGATTTCATGTACTTAGGGGAGCTACTTACAATATCCTATCAGAGCAAATTTTCTCAAGAGTATTATGCCAAATAAAATGCCTAACAAAATTCAGAAAAGCATAAACACATTAGTATGGCTTACTGTTTCAGCAGATGTAAACAAAAATACTATCAGACAAATATACCAGACAAAAATAGTTCAATTAATAGAAATTTTGCAGTCAAGGAAGGAGAATATAGGACAATTAACAACCTGGGCATATCTCGGCAAAGGAAAAATAACAGTCGTAGAATTGACTTCATTTAATGAGAAGTTTGTGGCTGGAGAATGTTACCTGCACACAAATCAGCCAGGGCTCCAGCCAGCACTTTGTATGAACTGGTCTTCCCACTCATAGGATCTCCAACAATCATGAAACCATGGCGCACCAGCATCATTTCGTACACCTGCCAGTGACAGGAGAGCCACTCCTTAACATGGCACAAAAGCAAGTGTTATGTGTTATGTGTATGAAAGTAGAAGTCTCTCTCCTGCTTTCAGATGTGACACAACCAAATCTCTGCACTCTGCTGGTTGACCAAAGCCTTCATCCAAATCAGGGGGCAGTCATGTTTTTATAGCAATTCTCACTGATACAATTTAAGAAGTCGTTTTCCCCAGGCATCCTCCCTTTCTCCTTGCTAAATGTCATCTCTCAGCTGCAACAGCAGCACTGTGCAGGGTGTGAGGGCACAAACGAGACACTGCAGATCACAGCCCTGAACTGAAAGGGCCTGAACTGGAATCAGTGGTTACCAGAGAAGCTGACAAGAAGGGACTGAAGCTACAGCTCTGAGGATCTGGCATATGGTTGGTCCCACAGAGGCTGTCTTTAGACTGCAGGAGTGGTAACTTCTTCAGTCACCCCACAAGATCTTGTCAAACCTCAAGTCAAAGCAAAAACACCATCAAACAGACTTTTTTATCAGGTTGAGGTTGATATTTCCTGGTTTAGCTCCTTCACAGACTGTCTGAATTACAGAATCACTATGAGAAAAGCAGGCTTTTATTCCATGATTTTTACTCAGTAAAAATACTCCATTTGTAATATTCCATCAATTGGTAAGGAAATTATTAGCTATTCATTCATGACACAGACAGTGAATGAAGAATGTTTCTGCTCTCATGCTTTTCATCCCCAGAAGTATGTGAAAACAAACCTGAATAATTTTTCCAATGAACCATGGCACTGGTTGAAGATTCAATTTTTCAATATTTTCAGTTAGTGCCTTGCAAAATAGGTCATAGTCTGGTGTAGGAAGAACCACTCCAGGAAACAGGTCAGATATGATACCCTGTTAAGGAAAGACAGAATAGAACACCATTTAAACATAGGTTACAGAAAGAGAAAATTCCCAAGTAAAACAATATTCATACAGATAACAGAAGCTTAAAACCAAATGTCCTCAGCCAACTAACTAACAAACTAACAAAACTAACTTCTAGGCAAACTGAAGCCATGGAAGTATTCTGTATACATGAAACTGAAACCTGTGCCTGCAGTTTTCATGAGCATACTGCTATTGCAAAAAGAAGCTTAAACTTTGCAAATTTGCCCCCATCAGGATTACACAAAAGGATGTGAAAGTAGTTGAAAGAATTTCAGTGATTAAATAGAAGGATATGTGCCCCAAAATTTCAGAGCAGTGACTGTGGCTGTGCTTGTACCCTAGCTTTTAGTCTTTAATATTGATTGCTTTGTAGCTTAACATAGTCTTTACTTCCTATTAAAGCAGCATGCAAACAGAAACTTCTTCATTTTTATTCTGAACTCAAATTTCTAATTGACCTTAATTATCCGCATCTCTTTTGGAGCACAAAGTCAGAATGTGACATTTCAAAGGATGATTTCCACAAATGAAACAGCACAAGATGATTTTTAACAAGAGACCTTCTACAACATTTTCTAGAATAACTTTAAAGGCACCATTGAAAGTTTGCTTTACAAAATAATCCTAACAGAACCAAAGAGTTCCTCCAGATCAGTGGACTGAAATAACTCTACACTAATATGGCATCAGCTAGATCAAACCATTCTAAATTAAGATAATGACCTGTTTCTGCAGGTTCTTATAATGGATCTCATCATCATCAAACCTAAAACACACTGGCCTGATACCTTACCTGAAACAATGGCACATCTTGGGACAAGAACTTGGCCAAATTAACATCCAGCAAAGCCCGAAGTAACAACACACTTTCATTTTCAGTTGGGTACTTCAGTTTTAGGTTCCCTGCAGCTGTCAGGACAGATTTAACTGCACGCATGCCATAATCATAGTGGTGCTGAGATGACAACTGCTCTGAGCACAAACGGTAAGTGGCAACAATTTTCTGGGCAAGACTGTGGATAATAAAATATAGCATGTAAAGTGAAAATAGCTCAACATGCAAGGAAAATAATTTACCTATTTATATACACAAAGTAACTGCAGTGATTCTAAGACACAGCAGCTGACAAGATGGCCCAAAACATCTGGGAAGCAAGACTGTAGATTATGCCATGCTAGAGAATGTGTGCATCATTTAGGAATTCTGTCTGATATTCTGATACATTTTCCAAATGATCCTGTGTAGAAGTGCACATCTGGCAACATGAGGTGGTAAATGAGAATTGACAAGGAAGCAGGAGATTAAGAAGTACTTTCTGGAGGAAAAAAAACATGGACAGCCTTCCATGTATGCCTTCAATGCCTTATAGAGGAATGAGGTATATCAGACTCAACTAAGGTAGAAAATTCAGCATGTCTTACCTCTTAGAGTCCAGAAATCCCATTGAATAAAGTGAAATTTCCCCAATCAAGGCATAATCTGGGACCATCATGGCAACTGTTCGGAACAGTGCCTATAAGGAAAAAAGAAAGATGCCAACTTTGGACTATGGAATACTGTAATAAATTGTGCCTGTTTTGTAAGAATAGCATCTCTCCATAAATTCATGAATCATTTGAAATCTATGAGACTTCTTTAGAAATCTGTTCTATTCTATTCTGATCTTATCAAGAGGTTCAAGAGGTCTGTGCTAAGCACTGCAGTAACAAATGCTTAGAAAGAGTCAATTCTAAAGAACTATGAATACAGGAAAAGGGAGGTGACATTCATCTCACTTTCATAACAGACAAACTAGCACATAGTGTGGTTAATGCCCTGTAAAAGATGATGCAAAGAATTGTGGCAATGCTAGAAAAAGAACCAAGACCGTATCAGTCTCTCCATAGCATCTCAGCAACTCACAAAGTTATAATAAATTTAAATTGGGATTGGGATCACCAAGCCATTGTAAACCCAGAGAATTTCCACTTAGGGAGAGCACAGTTAAACCTGTAAACTGGTATCAGTATGATTAGACTGAGCCCTTTCATCTGTGCATTTTGTACAGCCCTAACTGTTTACTAAAGCTTGGAGAAAAGCACAGCGGGGTACACTTGAACAGGTTATCAGTTGTGCTGGTTTTGGCTGGGGTAGAGTTAATTTGCTTCACAGTAGCTGGCCTGAGGCTGTGCTTTGGATTTGTGCTGGAAACAGTGTTGATAATTCCGGGGTGTTTTTGTTACTGCTGAGCAGAGCTCACACAGAGTCAAGGCCTTTCCTGCTCCTCACCCCACGCACCAGCCAGGAGGATGGGGGTGCACAAGGAGTTGGGAGGGGACTCAGCCAGGACAGCTGAGCCAAGGGCTGTTCCAGAGCATATGGGGTGATGCTCAGCAGAAGCAGCAAGGGAGGGGATGCTCAGAGTGATGGCATTTTTCTTCCTTAAGCAACCGTTGCACATCAGTTTATTATTCGACTGCTGACTTTTCTCATCACTATAGACTAGAAGTTGAAAATTCAGTTTAATTTCTACAAGAAAGCAGGATTTCAGACTTACCTTCAGATTATCAGGCAACTCTGCTCGTCCAGCATAGCCAGGATTCATCGTAATAAACACAGCACATGTGGGATTAAGAGAGATCTCTGTCCCTTCAAAGATGAATTTTTTGAGTTTGCGAACAATAGCCTGCTGGATGCTAAGTATTTGTTGGGCAACTACAGATAACACTTCAACCTAATACAGACAGAACAGATTGGAAAGCATAAGACACTTGGAGATAATATAAAATGGTTTTGTTTACATATTTTGATGGCTGTGTTTGCATTCCTCCAGGGAAAATCACCCTCAGCCTATATATTAGCTGCCTATGGAAGGGATCCTCTGAAAGTTAGTGCCACTATTTCTACTCAACTAACAGAGGCTGATCAACAGAGGCTTCTAAAAGCCTCCACAGGGAAGTACCATGCGCCTGAATGTAAGTTACTTGGACAGGAACTCCCTCTGGAGGCCTCTAAAAGCACTTTCCCTTCAACTCAGAGTTTAGGCTCTCTGGAAAAACTGACTCACTCAATGCCCAAAACTGAAGGTAAATAATAGGTAAGGCTGCCCAGTGCGAATCCAGAGTGTTTTAAAGTATCAAGGTAAAAGAATACTGGAGAAGGAATGCTAACACTTGAATTCACTAGAAAACAAGCCACAACAGAAAAATGGAAAAATTAAGGAGTTAAAGATACCAATCATACGAAATAGAATTTAATGAAATTTCCACATTTACTAGTACGTACTTAAATTGAATTCCATCAAAGTAACAATAAAACTTATCCAAAGCCATTAGGGACCAAATTTAAACCAAAAAGACCAGAGTAAGATCAAGGGGGGAATTAGATGTGTCTGTTTACACAGCTTGGTGACCAGGTCACTCAGTTAGTGACACCCAGTTCTAGTCATTACAGGAATAACTCCACTGGGATTTGTCTGTCTTGTGCTGAATATAGGCAAATGCAACTCCACAGCTGTAGCTGGATTTCTCAAGGAGAAGACAAGAACAGTTCTTTCCCAACAAATGAGTGTCACATACAAAAGAAAAAATTGTAAAGGAACTTTTTTTTCTGCTAAATTGACCCAGAACACAACACTTCTGCAAGACAGCACAGGTAAGCGTGTGCTTCTAGAGCAGGCAGCTGAGTGCCTATTTCTGTGTCACTAATTATCAAAACAAAGAGGCCTCACCACAAGTAAAAGCAGAAAATTGGCAATACTGCTGTCATGTCTAAATCTAAAACTTCTTGTGTCTTAAATTAAAGCTTTCTCATTTTATTTGCCTGAGTTAAAACATTACCTCAATTCTATTGAACTCGTCAAAGCAGGCCCACGCCCCAGCTTGTGCCAGCCCCTTAAAGAACTTGCCCATTGCCTTGTAATCGAGGCCATCGGAGCAATTAAAGACGACACACTACAACAAAAACACAGAGAGCATTTCTCAGTATTAACACAAAGTCCACTATAAAATTCTTAGCATCTAAAATGGGAAGGGATTATAGTTGCTAATTTTGGATTAGAAAACCAGGATGCCATATAGACACAGTCCTAAATGTGTGCTTCTTATCAGCTGGTCCTGTGAATAAAGAACAGAACCACAGGTGAGGAGCTGGAAAAGACCTTAACATGTTCAAGTCCAACTGTAAACGAATAGCTACAAAACAAGCAGCACTTGCTTAAGAATGGCATTTTAAGAAATATCTACTATATATCCAAACATAAACAGTGGAAAGTAGAAAAAAGGGAGTTTTGGTACCTGCTTAGCTATTGCTTTTGCTAGATCTTTTGTTGTTTCTGTTTTGCCAGTTCCAGCAGGCCCTTCTGGAGCACCACCAAGATTTAATTTCAAGGCACCCATTAACGTCCTACATTATCAAGAACACAGGCATTAGAAATAGCAATCTTTAACGTCAGATTCTTTCTGAATGGATTGATAAGTATTTTCCTATCCAGGCTCCCCTGGAAACAATTTACTTGTTTCTCTACTGACTTTGCAGCTTGCCCTAAAAACCCAGTATTGTCTCGTAAGTGATCCCTAATTGTGGAAGCTCACATTCAGCCACTTGGCCTAAAAGGAATGTCAAGGCTTTTATTACATGCATCCACCTTGTATATCCACAATTACACAAGCAAATGAACAGTGCCATGAGCAAAATGGTAGAGTCTGCAAAAGCATGCATTTCCCTCAAGTCGCACTTGAACTGGCAAGAGCTTGAAGCTGGTTTTATAAATTCAGCCAATCCTTAGAAATGGATGAGAAAGCATAAAGGTTGATAAACCTGGGAATCACATTGCTTTTCAAGTGAACATCTTACTAAAATGAGATCCCTGTTAACACTGGAGTGATCTGATTATTTTACAAAATCCTCATTCAAAGGCTTTGACTCATGTCCTCAGGGCTCACCAGAAGTGAAATACCACATGCCTTTGAATATTTAAACCTTGAGGACAGAAGCATTTCCATTACAACCTCTTGCAAGGCAGTGGAGGAACAGGAAGCTAACTGCATTCAAACATCTGTGAAGGCGTGCCGGTTTGGACTATTTGGGCTCTATAATTACTTCATTTATCTTACAGGCAGGCATACCCAAACTGTGTGTCTTATTTCAGATTAATTAACTGACCAGTGCTACTGTAGAATTTGCAGTTCCATTACCATGTGCTGCCACCTCTTTTCGGAAGCACTTTGTTGGATACAATAGAGTCTATTACTCTACTGGTGTAGAAGCCTATACATTGTAAATATTTTACCATATTTGGGCAAAGATATATAAGATTTGCCTCTAAATTCTACAGGAGAATACTAGCTGCTGAGGTTCCTGCTATTATTAACTAGAACAAATGAAAGTAAACATAGATCAATCCAAAAAATGAAAACATTATTCACAGACAATATGGCTTTACCTATAACATCGATCTGTCAGTGGGGTTATAACCAGACGCTGAGAATTGCCCAGATACTCATAACCATATTTCATTTCTGTTGTGATCATTCGCACTATCACATCATTCTCTTCCCAGTAGTATCTCAGCTGAGAAATCCACTGGAAGTCATTCAGATCTATGACTTTATCTTCAAGCAATTTTGAGACCACATCACGAGCTGCAGAGTACGACAGAGATTGAAAAATCTAAACACTTCTACTGTGTTAGTTTACTTAAAACAACTTATAAGTAAAGTAACATTTACTTAGAGCTATATAAGAGTAATTCAACATTTAGAGGCTGGATTTCACATTAGAGAGGAATTTGCACTTGTTTTGAATAGGGAGTCAGGTTAATTTTAACCAGATTCCAGCATCTGTTCTAAGTAGATGGGAAATCCTTGTGCAGTACTGAGCAATCCCCATTTGCCCAAAGAACTGAGCAACAACTCTGTAAAGGCTGATTCAGAGAAAGCATTTTAGGTGCCTCTCTCCAAGAGCCCACCCAGCTAATGAGAGCAGAAGTGCCCCAGGTGTAACAAGGGCAGCAGCAGCTGCACATTACCGTGCACATCGATGACAATGAGGGCTCCAAGGGTCAGCCGGGCTCCACTGGACAGCTTTCCTCTCACTAACTCAACTATGTCCCTAATCTGTAGATTGCTCTTCTCCAAGAAATCCTGTCACAGAAACAAACACAGGCATTAATGAGATGCTGTAGCCAGCAGTTCCTAAGCTCCTATGGGTGCAATCATTGTAGACAGCCCCTCCAACAAAACATATTAATGGAAGTCTGGGCACTACACAAACATTTAAAATTCTCTTTTGCATCCTGGCATTTTATTTTACTAGGAACACTTCAAAAATATTTATGGCTTGAAAGTAATATAAGCAGAAGGTTTATCTTTCTTCCTAATGGAAATGACAACACTATGATGGGAGAGGAGCAGATACTCTTTGTTTTGGTTCCCCCATACCAGAAAGGAATGGGCATATGGGACCAAATCCATTAGCAACATGGTTTAGTTGGCTCTAGTTTAAACAGAGGTCGGACTACATGAAGTCCAGAGGTCCCTTATATTCTGTGATTCACTGTTCTGTGATTCCTTCTCATTTTTCTCCAGCTGTGGATTGTTCAGGATACTTTCTCTGAAAGTAATAAACATTTTTAGTTCTGTCTGGATATATGGAATAAGATCTTCCACTGGTGTTAAACAATACAGGCAAGTTAAATCTAAGAAATTCAGTAGGGATACAGAAACAAAAAGCTAGTATTAAAATACAGTATTTGGTATAAAGCTTATTAATACTTTTCTATTCCAACATTTAAAAAGCAGCCCAAACATTCTGTTGACAGAATTAATCTCCAAATAAATCCTCATCCACCCAGATTAAATAGGATCACAGAAAAGCCCAGTGAATTATTTCCACTGCTTGAGCAGGCATTTGAGTAAAGCCTCAGTGAAGTGACAGTTAAAACTGCTGCAGTGACAGAGGCACTAGGAACACGTAAGAAAAGTCTCTTGTATGAAGTAACAAATTTGGCTGCTGCACCTTCCTCACCAGGAGAGCCAAGCAATAACCAAGAAATCAGTGGTGACCTTATCACTCTCCACAGCTCCCTGAAATGAGGTTGGAGCCAGGTGGGGGCTGGGCTCTGCTCCCAGGTAACAAGTGACAGGACAAGAGGACATAATCTTGAGCTGTGCCAGGGGAGGTTTAGGTTGGACATTAGGAAGAATTTCTGCACGAAAAGAGTGATTAGACATGGGAATTGGCAGCCCAGGGAAGTGGTGGAGTCACTGTCCCTGAGGTGTTTAAGGAGACTGGACGTGTCCCTCAGTGCCAGGGTCTGGTTGACAAAGTGCTGTTGGGTCATGGGCTGGACTCAATGGGCTCAGAGGTCTTTTCCAACCTCATTGATTCTGTGATTCTCTGAAATAACTTCACCATTCTGTAAAGAGAGATTTCTGCCTGCATGTTTCTCTGAGGCTTCCCATGTAAAGACATGAATTAGAAATAAAAACACCTGGTGTTTAACAATGGTCTGCCACTTTTTGTTTGGTACTTTAGCTTACACCAGTATAATTTGTAAATGAAGTAATACAATTTCCTTCAGTAGGATTTCTCCTGATACACACCAAAGTAAATGGGAACAAACCTCTGCTAAGACCCAACACAGAAGGAAAAACAAAATAAAGCACGCTGCGTGAGTAAATTGCAATGTGTTGTTGATTGAGGCTCTCCTTTGCTAAAAGGAGCTTTTCATTAATTAATCAGAGTTCAGTGCCTAGAAATAGTAAAAAAAAAAATCTTACTTGTAAAGCTCTTGTCCTTATAGCCCTGGACACTTCTTCTGTCCAATAAATGGATGAAACACAAATAACTGCCTGTCCAGGCCACTGAAGTACCCACTCCTTTCGAGGAACCTTAAACCAAAAGATCATTCCAGACACAAAAAGTCATATAAACACATTAGATTATAGAACTGATAACAATTACTTTCCCCAAATGTCTTTTGTCTCATGCTGCAAATAAATGGGAATCAGCATGTAAAGCTTTAATACTTTTTCTTCATGAAACTTCAGAGTTAAAACTTCAGACTGGTACTACTGAACAAGAAGAGCTGGATTCCACTTAGCTTCAAACATGTTTCCCTGGTTAAGAATTTGAGCAACCTATTCATGTCTATTTGCTTGTGAAATCTAACTTATAGCATAGGTCAGGAATAATTACCTGGCTATATCCTTTTATGCCATCTTGAAGAACTTGTCTTACACTGGCCAACATCATTTCTTCTACTTGCAGAAGCCATTTTTCTACCATGCCCTTCAATAAAGAAAAGTAGTTAAGAGTCAACACACATTTCCTGGTTATATTCTTCTTCAATGATAAATTATTTGAAATATGTTAGGCTTAAATATGCTTTCTTTGGGTGCTGTATATAAAAGGAATAAAGGTTGAAATTTCCCAGGTTCTGACAGGTAATACTGTAGTTTACACTGTCTGAAGGCAGGTATATTAAGCTAACTCTAAAGACAACCCAGCTAAAGAAACAGCTGGATATGTTTCATATAAGCATAAACAAAAACCACAGATTGCATGGTCAGGTGAGGCTGCTCATTTTAAGTGAAAAGTGTATCTGTAACTCACAACAGGCCCCACCTTTCAGAGGAATTTACTGCAAAATTGGTATGTCTCACTCCTTTTTGTAGGAAAGCCTTTTTATTCGAGAATACCAGTCTGCACTCTCACTTTCTAAACTCCTTTCATGATGTGATTCTAAATGATTTAAACCTAATTCCCTCAAAAACATGCACTTTATGCAATGTATTATGTATTAATCTAATTTTGTATAGTAAAAATTTTTTTTAATTACATTTGCTTTCACTGGATAGATTTTGTCTATGAAAGGAACAATTTCTTTCTCGGAACTGGTCATGCCTATGATCTCCAGATCTTCTGTGAATTCCAGTTTAGCAATTCCTTCAAAACACTTCTTTAAATGTGGTTGTACTCGAAGTGGATCCTTTGTTTCAGACAGTATTTCAAGCAGCTCATCGTTAGACAGGAAGAAGAATCTGCCAGAAAAATACAATTACTTTCCAATCATGAAAATTGCCATTAATAATCAATTAATGCAATTGGTTTTATTGTTGCTTAAGACACTAGTGTATCAGAGAGGAAATTATCATCTCAAATCCTTTTCCTTAAGCAATTTTTAACGTTATAAAACTCATCACATCTGTTTTTTCAGCATTTCAATGTGACCATCTTTTTATGCAAAGGAAAAAAAAGGCTTCTCAAACTCAGGCAGGAAAGACCAGATGGCTCCAGGCAGCCATTAATTACCCTGTACAAACCCTGAATCCTGCTCCTCGTGATCATGTACAACTCCCACGGATCACACACCTCTAAAGAGGGTAGGGCAGGGACATAATTGCATATCAGCCAGGGGAAGGTAGCAAGCTCCTTCAAAAATACCCTGTGAGTAAGAAAGCCTTTCTAATCAAAGTTTACATTGTGACAGACAGATTGTGCCTCCCCATCCCCGCCTGCTGCCGGCATTTCGTAACGAGGAGAATGAGTTATGTCTGGAGATGAGAACAGCTTTTCATTTTTTGCTCCATGTGACTGTGTCCCACATATGTTTATAAAATGAGACTTTTCAGTTCAGTAGAAATGGTTTGAAAGAGCTCATGGCTTCTTGTTTCTAACTTAGGCCTTTTAAATTAATTTACCTTGGGAAAAATAATCTTTTTGACTCCAAGTAAGTATTCAGCCCCTTCTGAATGTCCTCTAAGAGAATATTTGCTTCCTGAAGTCTGTCTAACATCTTGGGTTGTTCAGTTGCTACAAGTACCTTTGTGTCTTTCACCTTTGTAAAAACAAACACAAAGCAGAAACTGCTAAAAATTGCACTAAGTTTTGCATTAAAATTGTTAGCATCAATCACATCTATTACAGGAGGCTAAAAAGCTGTATTTCTCCTCTGTAGTCTTCTTTCATGTTATTAAATATGTTTGCATTATTTGATTGCTTTGCTTTTCAGACTGTCAGTTTTACCAATTTGAACTTTATAGACATTAATGAAGGAAATATCAGGAAATAAGATCTTTGGCACTTGTTTCTGTGTCTTGAGCTTGCTACACTGTTTTCCACTCACAAGTAAGTTCTATCAGAGACACAGTACATGACAATTATTCTCTGTTCTCGCTATCTAGGTTGCATTTTTTCTTTCTGATAACACTCTTCTTCAGAGGATTCTATTTCAGTACAGACTTCATTCACAGCATCTGAGCTGTTGGACAGGTCTCAACTTCTATTTAGTTACACTGATTATTTCAACACCTTTATCACACAACCACACACTCTCAGCATTTTTGACAAACATCTCAGCTCACACCACCACTGTCTGGCCTCTTACTCAACTTCTGATTTACAGGGAATTGAACAGGTTACCAAATTGCACTTCCTATCCCCATTATCTTAACCTGACACACTACCATGACAGTCCATATTCACTTAGGTTTTGAATACCCATGTCATCACATATTAGAAAACAATCACATGAAAAAAAAATCCACTTAGTTGCTCCAAAGTGTGTACACCTTGTAAGCCTAATGCAAACTCTCATTGCATCCAGGCAAGGCTTTGTACAGATTGCCAGTGAAGTCGTAAGCAGATCCTGAAAGCACAAATCATTCATCTTTCTACCTAATTCTGACCATTTAGAAACAAAAAAGCTAGAAAATTTAGAATTCATGTTCCTCGTCCCTTCAATACCCAGCCTTTATAGAAATCTCAGTGCAATAATGATGTGATCTACCACTTTTACTGCAAGACTACAATTTGTTGGACTTTAATGAAGGTTTTTCCACTCCATGGATACAAGTATCCAACTGCAGAAGAAGAGAACAGTATATGCACATGACATTAATAATCATGTTACCAGATGTGCATAAAAACACACAATTTATGAAATGTTAGCACTTACCACTTCTGTCATGATGTTTTTCCAGTATGAATCCACAATCTTAAACTTTCTGCCCTCTTCAGGCATTTGAGCTATAATGTCTTCTGAACTAAAAATTGGTTCCAAATACAACCACGTTGCCTGACATTTTAACCAGCTGTCTATAATATCTTGCATTAAACACAGCTTATCTTTCCAAGCCTGCAATGAAAACATTTAGTAGTTAAGCAAAATTAGTAGTTAAGCAGAATTACAAGAATAAATCCAGAACTATGAATATGTGTTCTTAGTTAACAACTCTGTAATGTCTTATCATGTCAAAATACCTTGAAGCACTTGGGGAAAGCATACTATGAGACATGCAAGCTCAGTCACACTGGCCTTTCCTTACCACACATTCAGCTTCTATTGGTTTGATGAAGGGAGAGCCACATACTGTCTGAGTCTTAACAATGTGATCATCCAGCAAAAGCTGGATGTCATCCACTGCTGACAAGATGTTGGTGTCCTGTAAATACATCACATTTTGGTAAGTCAAATGGCAGTCACTTTACTTCACCACTCATTCAGCTTCCTGTTTCCCCCTTCTCTATGATGGTTGAAGCAGCAAGGAATTGAGAAAGGCTGCAAATGTGTGAAGATATCAAATGGTATCTCCTCTGTACACCTCTGTTTCAAAGGTCCAGAGACAGATTGTTTTGTGAATAGGAAGCTGGTGCCTTCTGACTCGATCTTTTCCACTGTGATTCTTGTTTCTTCTGAGCAAGTTAAAATTTCGCTACTGTCCAGCTTTCCATACAATACTGGAGAAGTGCTCCGGCCTACATATTTGTTAGGATGAGTATGTGAGATCACAAGCTGTCCAGATACTAAAGTCCAAATAAAAAGATATATAATAACAGAGACATCTGCCCAGCTCTGGGCTAAGATACAACTTTCCATCATGCCACAATAATCAGCAGCAATGTCCCTCTAGTATTTCTCAAGTGGTATTCAGAATCAAAGTAATTCTTTTCAGATATATATATTGATTTGTTGTTTACTTACAGTATCCCTGTACTTCACCAAACCAAACTGCACATCGACCCACTCCGATTTCATTTTCTCTATTGATTTCTCTAAGGAATACTCCTTACTTGCAGCTGCTCCAACAGGTTCTATTCTAAATTGAAATGAAACATATCTTTGAAATGTTTTTGTAACATAGCTGAAGAGCATAAAAAAAGCAGCTGTAGGTAGAGTTGCATATCAGACTACCTTTCATAATAATTTGTTAATAATATCATAGACTCTTTCTTCAAGGAATATTTTTCCACTTTCAGCCTCAACAAGTTAGAGATATTGATATTAATTGGAAGACAAATGCAGACAAAATTCTGAATGAGCAAATTAAGTGGTTTAGGAACACAACTGGATTTTTATGCCTCTGTGCTACAAGAACAACTGACAGTTCACTGCTTGATAAAATACAGCTGATTTTACAGCATGTTCTAACAGCACACAAAACCCCAAAAGAACTAATATTTGATATCTGACCTGTGAAATTCAAAGTCTAAAAAATGAGACTAGATTAAGCTTCTTACTGTTCAATAAATTTTGAGAGTCCACAGTCCAATATGCTTTTAAGGTTAGTATTTGCATCCGGTTTGATCTCGCATCCTACAATTTGACTAATCTGAAAATAAAGTAAGAAATAAATCTATTATCAAGATGCTTTTCTGTGAAATCCTTTCAAACAGCAAGCAACAAGTTCTAATGAAGTATTAGTGAACACCCTAATTTGCTTTTCTGCCATAAATTATTAATTTAAAGAAGCTTCTGCCTGTGGTGTTACAAATTTCAGAACTGGATCTATCATGTCACAGGATAAAAGATATTGGACTGTCAGCTTCTGTGGCAGAATATTTCCACAGTTAAAGCAGAGTTTGAAGTACCTGCTCCCAGTGTCTCTCCTTCATTCCATGATTGCAGGCAATTGACAGGACAGGAAGATGCTGTTTAAATTTATCAAGCTTGTATTTCATGGATTCTGCCATGCGCCTGGGCACGGGCACATCTGGGAAGCTCTTACTGAGCTTGTACATGGTCCTCCACATATTTCCAACTTCTTCACTAATTTCATCAGCATTCAGTTGCTGAAGAGGTCCTGAATACAACAGCATAAAAAAGTGCAGCAGGCACATCAGCACAAAGGAGATTCCCAGGGTGGTTTAATTACAGCTATTTTTAATCATTGTCCTCTAACTGAAAATCAATTGTGTTACAAAAAATTATCTTAATGCAAAATCCAAGTCAGTAACTCTATTTCACACTGCTTCACAGCATTTATTTCTTAAAAATTATTTTCTCACCACTGATCAACACTTTCAGCTTCTAATTAATTAAGTGTAAATAACATGTTTCATCAAATGAGCATCAAAGCCTCACCATTCATCCATTCCTCAGATTTGGTATGGAAGCTATATGCTGTTACCCAAAGCTGCTCAAAGGGTTCTTTGGTTGCAATTATAGATTGCAGTAGAGGAAATTGACTCTTCTCCCGCTCAAGCAAATCTTCCTCAAAATTAATAGCCTTTAGAGGAAACAAAAATGTATATTATTTCCATCAAAAATTCCTATTGTTGCTTAAACTTTTAAACAGATAATACTGAACACAATTATTTTACATGTCTTAAAGCCAGACAGATCTGTAGATATAAGCCTATGGATTTTAGGTACATAAGGTAAATGGTGTTCTTCCCCTGGTTATTTCATGGAATCATAGAGGTCTATTCCAACCTAAATGATTCTAAGATCATCAAGTCCAACTGTTAACCCAGCATTTGTGGGTATCTTTTCCTCCTCAAATAATTTTAAAAATCCAAATCCATTTTAGAATAACATAATGTACCACGGCATTCAGCAAAAACAAGGCTCACAAGTTTCCAATCCACTGTGAAATTTGAATGTAAGCTCCTCAGTTAGAGAGGCTTGCTGGAATTTTTTTTAACTTGTGATTAGGTTTTTTTCTTTTACAGAATTATCTGGGAGCTCCCACCAAAACAGGTGTTAATTGCTCTCCTTATCCACGGTAAGGCATTGTCTTTGTCCAAAAGATTTTACAGTAAAAACCAATGTCCAAAGATTTGGATTTAAAAAAAGTATTGTCTTCTTCATTTTACAGGTAGGGAGGTGAAGCCCAGAGAAATGCTGTCTGAAATGCAGACACTGAATTCAGATTGAGTCCTGAGTATGTGCCTTCATAATGCCAACAGGCCTTCCATAAAACTTGTAATCATTCAATATGAGCTGCAGGCAGAAAAAATATTAAAGATTCATATTCCAAGATAATACTTAAATTCATGTATTCACTGAGCTAATTGTCACGTCATTGAAATTGTGTGGCTACACCTCTCATTGTGATCATGTATTAAGAAACTTAGGCTTAATTACTTGTTCTGATCTACCTATAACAGCACATCAGTGCTGTTAACTCACACTAATTAAATATACTAGATGCCTTTAAATCTGATTAATAGTATTGATGTGTAGGACTACCAATTTATCTAAATTCTAAACTCATTTAATTGGTTCCATTTTTTCTTTTGACTTAATTAAAATCTTGACCCCTAAGGCTTCATATATGGAGAAGTCTTATTGTCTCACTGTGATTTAGAAGCTTGATTAAGCCTCACAATGCCTGTGAGATCTCTCAAAGACAACCCTTCTCATTTCCCAGCAGAGTCACAGCTAAGACAAACTGTTCAACTTAAAATGATACAAGAGATTGGATGGAGAGCCCTGAATAGAATCTAGGGATCTTGGTCTTCAGTTTGTTTCCTAGCATTTGAAATTCCTGTTAAAATGTATATTTAATGCCTATCAGCATTAAATGGAAATTATACAAACAGTTGAAAAACATTTGGGTTTAATTAGAAAACAAGCAGAGGGACTGAAAACAGACCTCCAGTGCACAAACCACGATTCAGGGAAAATGCCAGCTCCCTCACATTCTGCCTCTGCCAACTCTGCCAGAAGAATTGTTTTCTGTAGATAGCATCTTGCTACTACTGACTGCTTGGAAACACTGAAATTCAGTATTTCAATTTTAAAAACTCCCTAACATTTATTTCGCAAAAAATTTGCTCTTCAACTCACTAGTTGGGACAAATCAGCATACAGGGACAAGAAGATATTTGCCACATCTTTGTGCACCTGGAAATTTTAAAGCCACCTTAACAATACACGGTCAGAACCCCGAAAAAAAAAAATCAGGTTCAGGAACCAAACTTTTGGTCATCCAGCACATTGTAACCCACTCCACACTTGATTAATAAATACTAACCTCAAATTCTGTTAGTGCATTATCTATATTCTTATTTAACTCTTCAAATTTCCCAGCATTCTTCCTCAATTCTTCCACGGTCACGATATCCCCGCGCCTTTTGAAGCTTTCTAGCTCTTTATTATAAAGTTCAAGAGTTTTCTTAAACTGAGAACACCTGAGGTAAAGATAGCTAAGGTAATATGATATTGTGTTTCATTCCTTTTCAGGTTTCAGTTATTTTATTAATTACAACAGGCACTGTCACATGAAATCTGATCTCAGCACGAGTGTAAACACAGATGCCAGTGAAAGCTCACTAATCAGTTCTATCAATACTATGCAGTTCACGGGATTGGAATTCAAGACTCATTTTCAAACCTCACAAATTATTTACTTTACTTACATTTGCTACCTTTACTACCTGGAGAAAATAAAGGAAGAATGAAAACAATGTAACAAAACTACGTGTAATGCTGTACTAACCAATATAACAACATAAAATTATGAATATTCTGGACCAATCCTCCATTCCTCCTTTCAGAGCTATTTAAGTAGAGAGATACTCTAATCAACCCTCATCAACAGTGTTTTTCAGAAATATCCATAATACTGTAAACTAGGTTTATTCCTTACTTTCTCAGCTTCCTTCTGAGTTTTCCTTCTTCGGCATTATCTCCCTTCAACTGATAGTGAGATTTTTCTGTTCTTTAAAAATACCCAGTGAAAAAAAATTACTTAACACCATACCTTTCAATCAACGCCCTCTCTACCTGAATCCTCCTGTCAGTCAACATATTTTTACTGCTTTCAAATATTTTCGTAATCTCATCAGGCCAATGGAAGACTGTGCTATTCAGGTTTATGTCATCATCTAAAATAAAAAATATATAGCCATCTTTAAGAAAATACCTTTTAACTAATGAATTAATTGAATGGTTATTATATATTAGAATGGCTACCAACAAGAAAAATAGTTAAACTATGTTTAGGAATAAACAAAGAAGCTGGTGGCTGAATTATCTTCACTGCAAAGAAACTCTTTCCTGAAACAATTCTAATTGATGGCAAAACTGTAAAAACAAGTTAAGAATGTGAACTTCTCTAATTAAGATGTTAGTTAGGCAGAGAGAGTTAGTAAGAACAGCTATTCCATAATATCAGTTCCATTCAACTACACACAGTGACAGACCACTCCCAGCTAAGTGTATATTATACCTACATATGATGGATAAATGTTTAAATCGTTTCTAGTCCTCAATCTGTAAATGCTGAATTATTCACAAAAGCTAGAGCATCACAACTACAAGATGAGCAGGCATCTCCATCTTCATATTTGTCTGTTTGTTCAGTGCACTTAGCTTATTACAACTGACGTAGGACACATGCTTATAAACCCAGCTACAGAGGATATGAATTATGAAATACTGCAATTGCAAACACTCCAGTCCAAAATGTGACAGAAAATTGTCCTGGCTTCCATAGGCATCCTAATTTTTATCATAAATTAAGTCTAATAAACATGACATACCCTTGTTATTTCTATCACTTTCTGATCCAAGACTGTATTCTGCTTAAGGAAAAAGTATCATCCTGACACTAAAATAGGTTTGCATTCATATAACTGCCCTTCTTTTTAGGTGCAGCAAATAACAGACTGCATCTGGGAACTACATTTTTGCTTTGAATAAAAATGCAAACTAAAAGTAACTTCAGTCTTAGAGAACAGCCTTTTTACTAAGAACAGCAAACCATGACAGCAAAACAACAAAAGGCATGCTCTGATCTAATCCTCAGCTGCAGAGATGCAAGTTCTCACACTTTGACATGCTGTCATAGAGCCTTTTTGGCTTTTTGGATGGCTTTTCTCTGGAGAATTTTTATTTATTAACATACAGCTGTAACATCATTTGGCCAGATTACATGACATTGACTTGATAATACTTAAAACCCATTAAAAAGCCCTGACTATGCTGTGTGCCATTTCTCCACCATTCCTTGCTGCACTGGTACATTTTGGCATCTATTGAATTCTTTTTATTTCCCTTCTGTCTCTTTTGGAACTTTCCATTAGCATCCTAAAAGATGCAACATTTAGGCATGCAGAGCCCATTATCTACATAAATATTCTTATATGGAAATGTTATATTCTGTAGTTAGACATACGAGAGAGATCAGCATAGTCCATGAGGATTTGCAGTCTGTGTGCTGCTTTGATGAGCTCCTTATTCAGTTTAATAACAGTAACTTCACTGGATTTCTTTAAGAATGCCTCATACTCCACCAGCTGTTCAGTGTTCTGAGGCACCTCGCTCATTCTCTTTGCAATGAAGTTATACTCATCACAAATTCTACAACAAAAAGAGAATAGGCAAATCACTGGGATTGTAAGTGAAGAGAGATGCAAGATCTGGTAAATTGGTTTTGTCTTTGAAACAAATATATTAAATTTCGTCATAAATTGAATTATTTTTTTTCCTTTTTGTGAGTTCTAGCCAAAGCTCCCTCTTCAGCCAGGCTGGCCTTCTTGCACTTGTCCAGTCAGCACTAGAAAACCCAGCAGATGAATAAAAGTATCTCATCCACAGATATACAGCATCAATCCAGGCAGACAGCAATAACCATCCACACAAACAACAGGTACCTTTGGTTTAACTCTCTATTTTCCATCACTTCAAATTCAATCAATGTGTCTTTGAGATTTTGGGTCCGATTGCAGAGTTCCTCATTCAGTTGTAGAGCATCCAGACAGAACATGGCCAGAGGAACAGTGACATCCATAGAAGCAATCTCTTTTTTCAGTTCTGTGAAGCTATCAATCTTCTAAAAACAGAAAATAATACATGTTATTTTTCCTAAAAGTCCACAGCTGAAAAATCTGACACAACTAATAGTTGCCATCCATCAAATTGGATCATTTATTCCAAACAGGAGAAGGAAGACTAATTTTTATCTTTCCAGATCTCTGCTCCTATCCACAGATTCCAGGGCTGAAAGCTTTGCATAGTAATTTTCCACAGTAGGGAAGACCCCAAGCTGCCTAAGGAAGCATTTAGCCACATGCTAACTCAAGGATGCAAGGAGAAGAGTAGACAAGGCTGACTGAGGACAAGACATTGAAAAGACAAGCAAGTTGCAGACTGACCAAACACTCTGGGCAGCCTTTCTGCTGAGAAAGAACAACAAAACTCACAGAAGAAGGTCATAAAGAAACCTCCTCCTACCTTTGCACAGCAGCCCCTCAGTAAGGGGCTATGTAAATTGAGCACTCCCTGGTATTCCCAAGGGTAAAAATAAGTGACTTGTTCTTTAGGCAATAAATTAGGAAGTCATTGTGATGTGTTAGCTGCTGTATGAACATGCTGCAGTTGTCAGTAACACATTACCTCAGTTAAAGCATCTAAAGAAGGACTTTTAGCCAAGAAATTTGTGACATCTTGCCGTGAATTGTTGTTCAAAAGATTGCTGTACTTCCTGTACACATTTAAATACCTTAAACACAGAAGACCACAAAAACAAACATAAGTTTCCAAAGCCAAGTTTATCTATAGAAAGAAACAAATACACCCAAACTGTCTCTTCAGTCAAACGGACAGTGTTATGAAACTGAGGGTTTGGAAGGGCAACGGCATTACCAGCCAAAACTTACTTCTTTGGACCAAGTATGTTGCTTTCAAAGATCTTCTCAAGTTTGTTTATATACTCTGAAAACAATGATTCATGTGGTTTGACTGTATTAAGAGTGAGATCATGTCTTTGTAATTTCGGAAATAGAAGTTTTTCTACCTAAAGGAAATCATTACAAATACAGTAATAAGACACAGAATAGCAAAAATAAGGTATTCTATTACCCATTCACCCACCACATAAAAAAATCATATTTTGGTAAAAACAGTGCAATGTGAAAAGGCTCTGATCCATAATTAACACTTGGTTACTCACACAGTTTGCTTGTGAAAACAATATGAAAATCACACCTTCAATATAACTTGAATCTGAAAAGTATCTTCTATAATCAAAAAGTTCACACAGTTCATGATTCACAATCCTCATCTTTGTCTTCTGTTTGTCAGTCTTCAGCCTCATTCATAACTTTTTATAGTATAGATAGTTTTTATTAATATTGTATTTTGTATGCAGTTATAACTTATCCAGTACCTTTGGGAGTTCCTCAGCACTCTTCAGGATCTCATGGAAGCAATGACTGATTAAATCCCAACATGCTCTCAAAGGTGGCTCAAAGACAATATCAGGTTCTTCCACACGGAGTTTGACTGTGAGTATCTGAGACAGGAAGAACTGCACTCCTCGATACGGTTCTTTAAAATCATTTCCATCCTTAGGGGAAAGAAGGAAAAATTTACAGAACAAAGAAATGAGCTATAAGAATAATCATTTCTAAACTGTTCAAACTCCCCAAACATCCTTACCACACAACACCAGTGAGATCATCTCCCCTGATTTTTATACAAAACCTGATGTTCCAAACAAGATATTATGGTGTTGTCTCCTAAATCAATCTATAGAAGCTGGAATTAAGAAACTGGATTTAAGCCTAATTGCCTTGATTTTTCTCTTAAGTAACAGAAGTAAAGCACTAATTATTGTACTGAACAAAATTCCTAAAAAATTTTATCTATGCTATCTATCTGAAATAAAATCTAGAATCTAGTTTTAATTGTCTTGTATGGTCAGTAAGAACTGCGCTACCCCCAAATTGCCTTTACAATAACAGAGTCCTAATGCATGACTAGACTCACAATGTAGATGTTATAATAATTTTAAAAAACCCAAAAAACAAAACAAAATAAATAAAAGAGCACACCCAAACCAACCCACAAGACAAAACCAAAAAAAAAATTTTAAAACCCAACCATCAGCAATACAATCATCATCCAGATGCAAGGCTTAATGGCAAGGCTTAGTGAAAGGTCTGACAGTACATTGCACTAAGTGTGATCCTCTGCAATGCAGTATTAACCTGCCACATTTATTCATTTTGTCTTATCAAGGTAGGTCCTGGGTGAACCTTTCACCAAAGAAGCAGCTTTATGGTAGCCAAAACAGTGGTAAAAACTCCCATGGTGTAATGCTTATTATTATATAATCCTATATATTACTTGAAATAATACAGGGCACTCATCGGCTATAGACAGGGACACCACACACATAGATCACCTCTGCAAGGATTACACACGACTGTGCACACTTTTGACTTCAAAGGGGATTATTTATGTGCTTTCAGAGAAGTACTGTAACTGTCTTGCCTCATTAAGACCAAGAAAAATTAATCTAAACTAAAAATAAAATAAATGCATGCTCACTCAAGATCGAGTTGAGCTCATATAAACTGTTACTTGTAACCCTAGACCTCCCAAGTGATCATTCAAGTAAGCAATTCTTGACAGTGAAAAAAATCCACTGAGTATGCACAAGTCTTCAAAGGATACAGCCATTTTTTATGGAGGCAAGAGCCATTTGGGACATTTTAGCCTTCAAAGAGCACTAGATTTTATGGCTGTACGAATGATCTCCAAGTAAGACAGAAAACTGTAGATATACTTGACAGCAGATACCTTGTGGATCATAAAAAGTGCAAGAAGATCTTCTAAGGAGTTAATAACCATCTCACGCAATTGTAAGGACATTAGACTTGCCACGGAACTGAAATAGCTTTCAACTTTCTCCGAGGAATCAGAGTCCTTTTCAGGAGCAAAATGAAGCCACTTATTACCCTGATCAATGAAAACAGATGCACAAGATGGGATCCACCTACAATGAAATAATATGGAGACAAAGTTTTTAAAGGCTTGTTAGTCTTACTTTGCTCCTTGCAATGAACTCTAAGCTCAGAAATTACCCAAAGAATGAATAAAATCCAAAGGGTTAGAAGACAATTGACAACTAGATATCAAACAAAACTGTACCTTCCAGGACTTAGAGAAACCTGAGTTTTAAATCTAAGGATACTTGTTACAATGGACCACTATGATTAGTTTAAATTAATAGTAATAGACAAAATAATAGTCAATTATATTGTTTAATTGACTATGAAACAATATTCAATTATTAGCATTAAACAAGAAACAAGTTTGGAAGATATGTCAGGTGGCAGAGTGCAAACACCTTCTATCATGTGCCTCGTATCATCTCTTTCTTAAATTGACTGATTTCCATAATAAAAAAGGAAATTTCCATCACCATTTTTACAGATATAGACTCCACTTCTGTCATGGTTAGAAACCTCTGGATTTCCTGTCTACGTTTATTCATAGTTTATTACCATTTGTTCTTGTGCAAGCACTGTTGCAGTTCCAAAGGCTCTGACAGTATCCAGATGTTTATTCCGCTCAGGGCTATTCACCCTTTGTTTTGGCAGCCTTGTGGTTGGGCCTAGCGTCATCTCAGCCTAAGGTCTGTTTTTAAAAGGGGCCTTCATGTCAGTCAGACCCTAAAATACTCTATTTATCTACAGCTACCACAGCTGGTACTGACTTGTTCTGAAGGATATCACGAGCTTCCACACAGTGCCTTCGAACGATGGCCTCAAACTCGGCAGGCAGCAGTGGCAGGTTTCCACAAAGCACCTCTGCAGTGCGAACAAACCGGAGATGGCTGTACCTAGGGCAGGGAAACAGAGGAGTTCTTTACAGAATACTGTTTAAAAAAAAAAAAAATCCATGAAATATAGTCAGGAAGGCTTCAAATGTATCATAAACACTAAAAATATAATTTCATTTATAAATATCATTCCATTGCTAAGCTGTCCAATAAGTGCACTTCTGATTGGGTTTCTGCTATCAACAAACATCTATCAACAACAACAAACAAATGCTATCACATTTTATTTGTACTTGCTGTATTTCAAACTCTTAATTCTTTGCTAAAATTGTCTTGTCCAAGATTCATTAGTGTATCCAGTCATTAAAGAACATACAGAATGACACCTGCTGCTTCTATTCCATATTAATAAGTAGCTATCCTGACTACTCTATGGGGAAAAAAAATGAAATTTCAGCAGCATGGCATATATCACAGTCTGTAACATACGAGCTTAAATGCCTGCAAATGTTTCTTAAATGCAAAACCAGCTCTCAGAATTACTAACTACCATATTTAACTTCCTAAGATTACACATCTTAATTTTCAAATGTCCCCAGGGCAAAAATTCAACTACAGACACTTGAGAGATACTCAGTTTTAAGAGTTAATGTTGTTCATATCAACAACCAGGATGCAAATTCCAAATCACCATTTACTAGAGCATTGAATCTTAATTTAGGCATAGCATCTTTTAACAAAGGGCATGATCTTTTCACAGCATTAATTTATCCATTTTTCACCATGGACATGTAACACATGTTCATTCAGAGACAGCAGGAAACAATAATTTCATGCTGAAATTCTTAAAGGCTCAGAAAAATTAGAATTATTTAGAAAACAGACATCTTTTGCCACTCTTTCTAGCGGCTTCCCCAGGATCTCTGTAGCATATGTTGAGAAGTCAGCAGATGCACTCTCTAACCAAATCATTAAATAAAAACATGCTGAATTGCATTAAGGTCCTATGAACAAGCCATCTTACTGAGAAAGCCAGAGCTCTTGCAAAGTGGGCATCAATGAATTCACTATGAACAGATTCCTATCATTCCAGCTTTTTGTTTCTTTGTAAGAGCTGTGCCATGGGACTGGTGCACAGACAATTCTCCGGGGAAAAGGGCGTGGGGTATTTCGAATAGAGAGTCTCTTCCTTTCAGCTGGATCCAACAAGACATAATCAACTAGAACAAATCATATGTATCAAGGTGAGACTGCATGTATAGCCAAAATCACTATATCTTCGTAGTTCAGGAAGCTGTAGAAGTCTGCACATTTAAAACTAACATAGTCATAGTTATTTGTATGTTTTTAGCATAAAATACAGCACAGTAACCAAATTACAAATTTTACTCAAAAATTATTTCAGAAAAAAAAAAAAAAAAAGAAGAGAATTGGTCCTGATCCTAAAAAATGGGAGGCAGGAGAAACAATTTTTCATTCCTGATGGGATGTTGGGACGTAAGGTTTCAGAAGTAGATATTTGCTGAAATTGGAATGACATAGCACGATCACAGGTTATTTTGTCTCAGAGATCTACTGTAGTTCTACTGACCCCAAAGGAATTCTCCATAGATGCTAAGAATAGAATGGAGACTCGCTTTCAAAGTGCAGGAAATGTCCACATACTTGGAACCACCCAGAGATTGAGTCTTACCAATGCCTTTCATGAGGCCGATACGATAGTCTGTCTTAATCTCTTCTTTTAAACCTGCAAGGAATTTCTCCAGCTCTGGGCTAGGAAGAATGTGAGTTGGAATATGTTTTAAAATTTTATTCACCACTTCCTTATCCTGAGGTGCCAGCATGTCTTCCTGCACTCCATTGTAGATGTAGTGACAGTACCGCTAAAAAATGTTTAAAAGATTACAGTTATTGCATGAATTTCCTGACAAGTAATTAATTACTACAAAGTGCTTTCAGCTTTTCTATCACTTGAGCCTTTTCTGTAATTGAAAGGCGTTGGAATATAATGGATTTTGGCTATCTATGTCTGTTCCTTTTAAAGCACTGACATCTTTACAATACTTCCATCCGTGTTGATGTAAGCATATAGACCACTAGAACCCAGTGCAGCATATTAAATTACTGACCAAAAAAGTACTAGAGAACAACATGAGAGGTTAAGAATTTGGGAAGATACTTAACTTGCAAACCCTTTACAGCAAAAATCAGAGTAGCTACAAACAAATGAGAAAGGAGTTGATAACATTTAACAGCACTTTGCTATATTGAATATTTACATTCCTAATCCTCGTGTACTGCCTGCTTTTCTCAGCTACTTTTCAGTAAACAATTTCCAGATACATTGCAGATGATTACTGCTGCTACTTCCATCTTAAAAAGAAATTCTAGAAATACCTCTATATCATCACTTGAAGGTGGCTTTTCTCGCTTACTTATGTCCTTCTCATGTAAATCCATGAGAGCAAATTGTTCTTCTGGGGTCAGTGGCTGGTTGTCTGTGTAATTTATGACATGCAGTTCTGGTGTATGAGCAGGTACACTCAGTGAAATGGGTTTCAAACTCTTTAACAAAGTACTTTTGAAAAAAAGGAATAAAAGTTTAGCAAATAAAGAAGCAGTAATGTTTAAGGACAGGTGACAAGGATTATATAAACGACTTGTGCTGCACTGAGGACAAGTATGACCTATGGAAGTATTTCGATTATTCAATAAAAAAACTCTCATTAAAATTGTGTAATACAATACACTACTTTAACATAAAGGATGCAATCATGCAAACCTTACAACTGCCCAGTATCACTCAGACAAGCAGTATTTTATGAGCAGTTCTACCAGAGTCAAACCTACTAGCAGAGTTATTTAGGTTGCCCAAGATCTCCATGTACTTTCATGTGATTATCTCACCAAAATCTTGTGACACCAAAGCCAGCATTGATGCACATGTATTTTTTGTAGGGACTTAACATTTCATGCTTGGATGCTTAACACAGCATTCAAGTAAAAAGAAATATAAAATCACAACTCAAACTAGAATGACTGCAATAATCTGTACCTTTACAACATTTCATTACGTTACCTGTCAGAACTCCAGCGCCGCTTTCTCCTAGCAGCTTTCAATACCAGTTAAGAAAAATCACATACAGAAATATTGTTCAAGAAGATATTATTTCATATTGGGAAAAAACAGAGCTAAGATAATTAATCAGATAATGAAATAAGAAAAAAAAAATACAACCTCACAGAGAAGCACTGCACATGATTATTTGGAGGGATGAACCTAACTAGTTAATCTGAAACTGGCCTTTCATTTATTGAAGTTATGCATGCTTGGGCAAACTTGTCTGTACTGACTCTGAGGTGACAAGCTTGTAAGTGTTTACTAGGGATAAGTGATTTCTTCCAGGGATGACACTTTCACAGATAAAGAATTAGAGATAAAAATGCATAGAACAAGCAAGCCTAAACTTATAAACACATTCAAATATGGATACACAGTGAAGCCTGTGATAACTCTATCACTGAAAACGACTTGAATTTTTGCATATTTTTCAATTTTAAATCCTGTGCAGTAAGAGTGTAGTTATTAGCTATGGAGTCACTTGGGTTTCGGTAGTGTTTCTGTTCCTTGAATGGAGCTGCCAAAGTCCATGATGACTCTTGCATCAAAGGAGGATAACAGCTTTTCTCACGGAGAAGCTGAAATTGGAAAAATAAAAGCAAAAGTTTTACACAGCACAGTAATTTAAAAAGACTTCTTAGGGCTAGAACAGGATTAAACCTCAATTAGTATAAAAAGAAAATACATAGGTCTGACATACATTTGACCACTAACCTATTTTTAGATCACAATGCTCTGCACATTTATAAGGATAATTTTATACAACACTTCAGTAACACTCAGGCTTTTTTTTTTTTTTTTGCATAATCAAGGTATTTTTTATAAATAAGAGAAGACAGTACATTATCTCATTCTTTCTACTCCCCCACATCTCTATCTTGCTTCTTTTGTTCTCCTTATATTTGCTTAGATTTAGAAAATTCCTATTTCTCATGCCTTTGTCAATGGCCTGTCTACTTTTAACACTCAATCCTTGTAATAGTTGAACAATAGTACAAGTTAATAAATTCAGCTCTTGTTTTTCTCTCACATCAGTAAGGATTTGTAATGCATTTCTTCTGGCTGTTCATTCCATGTTTTCTCAGGTGACTTGGTATCTATTGATGGACTTTTCATCAGTCCTGATATCTAAACTTTACTAAGATAGCTCACAGGCAAATGAGATGCAGGTCTCAAAACACCCTCAGAGATAAAAGTACATGAGGTGCAATCATGAATGTGCTTGGAACCATTGAATGATTAAGGTTGGAAAAGACCTCCAAGGCCATCAAGTCCAACCTTTGACCCAGTACCACCATGGCCACATTGCAAAGAATGGGAATTTGCCAGCCCATGGAATGTGTGCATACCCTGACAGCACATACCTCATGCAGGTCTGAAGGTGCATCTGAAGCAGAAGCAGGTGCAGGTGTGTGTAGGAATGGTAAATTCGGTGACCATTTTGGACGACTCATATTGCACATGGAATTGGTTTGTGACTGGAGAGAAATGAAAAACAACTTCAAAGATGTTTATGAAATACTCTGTTTCAAAAAAGATTTGTGAAGAAGGAAGAGTCCCTCAGTTTTCATTACAAGTTGAAAATTACATATTGCAACTTTTCAAATTTTAAGGAAACAGCTGTTCTTTGGGGTGGGCTCCTCAGCAAAACATGTTTTTTGCAGTCATTTGATAAAACCTCTAAATACCAGTAAATGTCAGTTAAAAAAAAACCAAAAAAAATCCTTATTGTTATATCCCTGAAAACGATTAAAAATATTTGAATGTTTTAAGTTATACCAAAAACTCCACATGGAGTTTGTAATGGTATAAACTCTGGATATTAGAATATTAAATCCTACCAGACTGCCAAAATGACAGTGAAACAGTCCAAGTTGTGTGAACCACTTTACTGGGGACGAAAAAAAGACCCACTACATTTTTTTCATGTCTGTAATGACTCAGTTCCAGGAGAAGCTACTGCCAGGATGCTGCTGGAAGAACAAACTGCTCACAAGTACTCTGCAAAGTGTTTTACAACAAATGTCAGGATATCCAATATGCTTTAGGATTATGTTCCACCTCTTCAAGGTGATAATACTTTGAGATGGCCTTCCAGGACTCCATACAAAGTTCTGTCAGGATATTTTCTCAGAATTATTTAGCCTCACAGTGTTTTAAGATGCTTTTGAATGACAGCTTTCCTTAGTGTAGGCCAAAGCCTCACCCACAGTCTGAGTTTCCTAAATCAAATTTGTTGAGCAGATTCACAAGGAACAAATTCCTGAATACATAGTGACACTATGAGAAAAAGGAAGTGGAAGGGTATTGTATCCAAACACAAGTGAGTTAAATCACCATGAAAGAGGAAGTTATCGCCCAATATAATTACGTTTTTAAATGATATAATCTTTTTTTTCCCCATAATTTTAGCACATGGTTATTGCTTTCTGATGTATCACTGAAAAACTAGGCTGCTGGAACCTAGTTTTCTAGCAGACAAAACTGTGCCCTCATCAATATCAAAGTAGAGCCCATTTAGAAATAAAATTTGAGAAAGGACTGATTTGATTTACCTCCTTGGTATTCCCCAGCATGCCTGCACACACAAGCACAGAGAAATAAAGACATTATCACTGCCAGACATAACTTATTGAAGAGAGTATGAATTCCTCTTGATTAATGACTAAAGGATTGGGCCTTAGGGTACTTTAAAAATGAATAAATGATACAGTTTATTAGGACATCTACTAATTCATTCTTAAAGGTACAAGAGTCATTAAAAAAGCCATTGTTCATCCTGAAACAGCTCCTGACTTACATGCCAACTAACCTTTCAAACACCTAAATATTTGCACAAAGAAATCCTTTAAAAGAAGTACATTATAAAGGATTAAGTCCAAAGAATATTCAACAAGAACATGTGTCTTTTAATAAGAGTTCTTCCAATGCCAAACCATTAACCACCAGTAATGGCCAATTTCATCTGAAGTTTTGACAAAGTTATTGATCTTTCACAGTTGCTGCAGAAGTAACTTACCCTCAGGAGACTTGTGCTCTGTGTTGGCTTTGTTTTGCTTTGCTTTTTTTGTTTGCTAAGAATTCTTTAGGCCTCCCCAGCAGTGTGAACATCCTTGTCGTTACATGCACTGAAAAAGAATGAGAGACTCATTTCAGGTACTACACAAGGTGTCAATCAGCTTCTATCCCAACTGCCAGGAAGAAGAAAAATCCCAGCTCTCCCATTCTCTGTTTACAACAGTAAGCTTTCTCTCCCACCAAACCTCCATGATCTTTTTTCTTCATTCCTCCCAAGCTCACTTTTCACCTTAATCTTTCTAACTCCCCCCCAGATGTCCTTCAAGTAAGACTTTCTTCCATCCTGCCCTTTCTGCTTTCTCCAAAACCAGCTTCCTCCCTGTTCCCAGGGACTCTGGGCCCCCCAGCTGTGGTTTACAGCAGAACCACACATTAATTGCCAAGGAGAATAAGCCCATGTCAAAAGGAATGGGAAAAGAGAAAGAGAGAGATGCCCAGCATGCCTCACACATCCACAGGAAGCACAGGTGAGCAGGGTAAGGGCAGGTACTACCTGCAGGCACTCTTGGTACCAGTCCCTCTGCCTGCCGCAGCTTGGTGAACTTCTCTGACACTGCCTTTCAGTCCTCAGCTTGGTTGCCCCAGTTACAGCATAGCTGGTGCTTGGAGACAGAATTCCCTCCTCCCTCTCCTCCCCCAGCAAAGAGGAAACAGCCCCTTTCAGTGTTGTGCCAAGCTGTGATCAAGGAGATTCAGTTGTGGAACCAATGAGGAATTGTACAGGCTCCTTTTGCCTCTGAAAGTTATGAAAAATGTAGTCCTGAGATCCCTGAGATATTCTAACTTTTGCACGAAAGCACTGCACAGAGCTCCCAGAGCAGTAAAGGCTCTATAAACGCAAATTTTCTTAAGAAGATTTGGAAAAAAAATATTCAAGATTCAAAATCTTGAATCCAAACACCTCCACCACTTTTCCACCATTCAGAATCAAACTCCCTGAAGAGCTGAACACAGCAGGTGAGATACTCCCAATTCCTCTAAGCCTGCATGCATTTGCCTCCCACTCAAGTCATCACTACGTCCTGAAAGAGCCTTCCATCACATTCCTCCACAAATGGGAATTACAACCATCCAACATGAAATCTAGCACAATCTCTTAACAGCTACCCTCAAGAGGGGCCTTGGACACATTCTGCCAACACAGCAAGAGTTCCATTTTAAACCCTTCCCCATCATCGTAGCTACTTGTCATCCAGTCTTCTGTGAGCTGTGAGAATGGCTGATATGCCTGAGTTAACAGCAGAGTTTTCGTTATACCTTGTCCTTATACCATCTACAAGTGGAACACTGTTGTTGGCCACTGTTCTTTAAACACAGGCCAGCAGTGCAGGGTACAGAAGCAGCACTGCTGGTGCTGGTAATTGCTTGGCTAACGTGCGCCGTAACTCTCCAAATATTTCAGTGCTGGTTTGCAACATGAGTATTTTCCTGCTAATTGGAGCTGACACTGGCATGAAGACAAGCTCAATTAAGCAGCAGTTAAGAGTAACTACTGTTCCTCTCTGCACATCAACTCAGATGCTCATATATGCATGCCCTTCGAAGTTGAATAAATTATTTGTGCTGCTTGAAAAACATTAAAACCAGTTATTTTGTATAGTGGAAGATTACATATGAATTTTTAGCAGAAGAGCTAATTACACATAGCAAGAAAATAATTTACTAAGAAGTACAAGACTATCTTCAAAACCACAGCTATGGCATGCTTGAAAACAGCCAGAAACTTAAAATCTCCAGTATACTTTAAACTCAGTGACTCCATTAAACTTTATAGTGCCATTATCACTGGATTATGTCACACTGTAATTCTGCCAGTTAGTTTTCCCTACACTTACTTTTTCAAAAAGGATACAAACACAACAAATTCAAATTTATTACGATACACCCTAGTGTACCAGGAATATCAATACACTATGCACTTTAATAATATGAGAGATTAAGCACTTTAAGAGTTCAAGCAAAATACATTTGCCCGGACCATCCTCTTCTTGCAGGTATCTTGTGCTGGGCTTTTAGACCCCCACCGTCCAAATATGTGTTAATATACAAATCTTACTCCCTCTGTCTACACAAATCCTTGTATCTGCAGAGATCATTGAAATCAGCACTTCAAAGACACAGAGCTCCAACAGTCTGATATGTTAAACCCTCCATACTTCATAAAACCTCTTTTTGCATTAATTTACAAATTAAACATGCTATTTATTTTGTTGCCTTTTAAAAAAATAATCATGAAACCGCTAACATTCAGTTTTGTAATACTCTCATAGGTGGCACCAATTAAATGATTAAAGCAGCCGTGAGAAACATGAATATTGAACTCATTTCTGATTGCAATTTACAGCACGAAAAATTCCGTGTAGCAGAAGCTGGGAATTCACTGAAGCCTCACGCTTGCATGTTAACACCATGATGATGGATCTGGAGAACAGCCAGGCCAAACCATCGTGCGACAACCGCACCGAGCATCACTGCTGAGAACAGTCCCAGCCAAATGCTCAGACACTGTAGGACGCACTGCTTTTGCCGAAAACCCAGCTAAATTCCTACAGTAATTTCTCCTCACACGGCACATCTCCCCGAACAGGTTTGCCACGTGGGCACCAAAACACCTGGAGGCAGCAGGACAAGGTGGAAACGTGTGGGAACAACAACCCGTGACGGGGGAAGGCGGCTGTGCCAGCTGAGGCGTTTCACAGCAGCCGCTCCACCGCTCCTCACGGCGTGACTGAACACTCCCAGCCCACTCGAGCTGCCTCCGCTGCCTCGCAGCCCGGGGATGCTGGCATTGCAGACACCCACGGAGCGATTGCTGGCACCGGAGCCGTGAGGCGCGGTGCCCACCGCCTCCTGGGGCCGAGCGAGCCTCCGCACGCCTCCACAGCGGCACGGCGGCCGCAGATACCCTCATCTTCCGTCCTCCGTTCCAAAAAGCTCCAGGCTGCGTGTCCTAAAACAACACAAATCTCTAGGACACTCATGAGGGTGCCCGGACCGAGCGGCTGAGGTAGGGCCAGGGTGAAGGGCAGGACAGCGAGGGGGACGCGAAAGGACACCAGAGGGGCAACAGCCGCCACCACCCAGCCCCGGCGGCCTTTGGAAAGCGGCCCCTCGCTCTGCCCGCCCACGGCCGCGCCAGGCGGGCCCTGCCCGGCCCCGCGGGGAGGAGACAGCGGCGGGAGGGCGGCGGCGGCGCTCCCGCAGCCCGGCAGGCCCGGCAGCCGGGGGGAGCGGCCGAGCGGGGCCGCGGCCCGGGGGGCGGCAGCCGCAGGTGAGCGGGACGTTCCCGGGGCCGCCCGGCACCGCTCCGCCAGCCCGGGCTCCGGCACCGCCCGGCTCAGCGGGAGGGCCGCGGCCCGGTAGCCCCGCGGGAGCGGGGCCGTGTCCCCCCTTACCTCCGGGGGATACGCGCCGGGGAGCCGCTGTCCGCCCGGGGCGCTGATTAGTGCGGGTGGCTGCAGCGGTGATTAGAAGGGGGGTGGTGGCGGTGCCCTGGCCGCGGTTCTGCTGTTCTGGGTGCCCGGTGCAGGCCGCGGGCGGTGGCCGAGGTAACGCCCGGGCTCGGGCGCGCCCCGCGGGCAGCTCCTGCCCAGCGCTGCCGGCAGCGAGGGCTCGACCGCTGCGTGTGACAGCGCCGAGTGCCGAGGAGGGGCACAGCAGGGACACTGGCGCCCTGGCTGCTCGGCCTCGCAAACAGGAAAATGCCTCCTCTAACCTGCCCCTCGTAAGGGTCCCCCGGCAACAACAGCTGGACATTTTCAGGGAGATTGCTGCACTGAGGTTTCTTTTAAACTGCCATAATTGAATATGTTAGAGCATCTGGAAGCATTTTGGCTTTACATGCAGAGTTTTGAAGCTGTATGAGATATGCTCTCAATGCTGAGCACAAGGATGCTCACAGAAAAAAGTCTCATTAGCGTGTTACCGGTTTCCAGCATCAATAGCAACAAATTGTCCATGCAGGTAGTTAGAAGTGGTGTTTTTACTGGTAATTGAATACCCTGATGGGTAAGCACAGGGTTAATGTTATAAAGGAAGAAGGTGAGAGGCACCTGTATCTTGCTACTTGGCTTTGGGAGTTCCAGAAGAGCTTGCAGGGACAAGCCTACATTAGATGTGTCTTTGTAAAAGTAATGTTTTAGATTGTGTATCACTTCATCTGAAACCTGCATTATACAAAAAAAAAATTAATTTTCAAAAAGCATCTGTATGAGCCTGTTATTAACTGTACCTTAATTTTTAAGGGAAAGTGGATGGCTCAGTGAGAACTGGCTGTTCAGAAGAGGTCGGGGCTGAGGATTAATAACGTGTCTAAAGAAATGCAGGAACTACAGAAGCATTGGCACTCCGTGATACAGACCATCCACAGCAACGCAAATGTGGGTCTGGATTGTAATTTTATATATTTATAATGCTGCTCCTTTCATAGCTATCAGGATAACATACCCTGATTTATTTAAATGCGCTCCCTATTTTTGAAGTGAATGCTGTGAGGCCTATGGGAAGGCCTGTCCTCCCACGCCTTCAGTCAAGATAAAGGGAGGCCTGGTTCTGCATTTTTGTGTTTTACTGGCATAACTCTTTGAGATGATAGAGTGGCATTTTAGTGAAATGGTTGTACTGCTATAAAAATAACTAAACTACAATACATTTCCTTATCGATAAAATACCAAAACTAGGATATATGTTTCCTTAAGGGAAGGGAAACTACTGCAGTAAAATTCCAGAGTATAGCTATGACTGCCTCTGTAAAAAGATTTTTTTTTTTACTAGTAGTGTTACTAAATTCTTAACAAGTCTCTGATACAGACATGCCTGCACTGTACTTAGATTCAACAGGTGAGCAGGTTGCAGATATTACTAAGCCATGGATAAAAGAAAATTGATAATTTTTAAATGTTGCAGATTTTTTAAATTAACAAATTCTCAAATAGTTCAAAACAATGGTTGCAGAGACCCCAGTGAAAACTGCAGCTAGACTGACTTATTTTTTTACTTGTTTTCAGATTGGGTTTTTTGTGGATTTGTTGTTTTTTATGATTTGTGCAAGAATAGAACTGGGGAGTCCAAGAGAAACATGTTGGTAGAATTATATTTGCTCTGAAGTTATCTAAATTTGCAGCAAGTCCCCATGCTTTTGAAACAAAGAGGCAACAGCTGCTCCCTATTCCAGCTGTAGACTGGCAAAAGAGCTATCTTACCTGTAGTTCACTGCAGTGGCAGTGATCTGTGAAATGCATCTGTGACAAGAGAGAAAAAAAGTCTGAAATGTTTTTCTTTCATCTGCAGGTTGTTGCCTTTATGAATTCCCGCGTTGGCCAATATTTAGATGACCATCCTTTTGTTGCCTTATCACTCCTGATGTTTGTTGCAGTGTCAGCTATTCCCGTTGCATTTTTCCTGGTTTTTGTTGTTACAACAGCTGTAATGGCCTGTATTGGTGTGATAGTCATGGAAGGTACTGTATGCATTCATGTGTGTACTTAGCTATTCCCTTTTAAGGCACGTTATCTTTTCCTTTTCTCTTCTTCCCTCTGGAAGTCTGAGTCCAAGCAATTGAGGATTTCTGTGTGTAGTCCTCAGGTCTCAGCAGTAGTAAAACTCTTAATAGAAGAATAGTAATCTGATTAAGTGTAGTTTATAGAGGGGAAATCCTATTTTCCTTTCTAATCTCAGCCACCAGGATATGCCTAAACCAGTTATCTTGAGCATGCATAGCTTTTATAGAAGTTAGCCAGATGATTGAGGAAGATTGTTTTCCCAAATGGTTTGAGATTGGGGTTATGGTAGAATATCAACTCTTCTAATTTGTACATAGACTTTTTAAAATAACAAACTGTTGTTGTTTTATTAGGTGTTGTCATAGCCATAGGTGGCATAGCCCTTCTCTGTGTGCTGTGTGGCCTGGGAGCACTGTCCCTGGGAGTTTCTGGAGTGCTGAGTGTTTCTTACGTTGCACTTTCAACTCTGGTCAACTACTGGTGTGCATCAAGGTGAGTATGGATGTCTTAATCCATGCTTGGATTTCAAACTCTGCAACTGTACTATTGCATTCATTGCTTCATTTTTTTCTAATTGAGCCACTGTTGCTTAGTTTAACAATGGCTCTTGAATGCTTTGAATCTTGGGCTACCTTCGTGGCTTAATACGCAGCCTACAGGTGTCTGATCATCAATAGCTATTCTAATGAGTGTTAATACATGCCCTGTTTCCTAGGTGGGAAGGAGGAAATATAAATGGTCTTTAAATGTGAATGTGCTAACACAGCATGACATCAGGCAGTAAAATACAACTTTGTCTCACTCCAGTGTGTTGCTTTAAATGTCATTAAAACCCATTGCCAAGTTGAATTTTGTGTAGGGGATGAATGTTTTACAGTTTTTCCTGCATGATGACCCAGCTATCTCTGCTTACCTGCATTTGTAGAGTAAGGCACCAAAATCAGTTGTAGATTTGGGATAGGCAGAGGAGTATGTAAAAGGGACAGTATGGTCAAAATAGAAAGAGCAGGGGTTGTAGGATAGTTTTGTAGGTGCAGGGTGCCAGTTGTGCCTCCCAGGACTTTGGGGTCTATTTCAGTCAGCATTGCCTCAGCCAGGCAGCTGGGAGCAGGAGGCAGCAGCAGGCTGTGCTGGAGTGCCACCTGTGGCCCCCTGAAATATCTGCCAGGGAAGGAACCACAGTAATCACTGAGGCAGAGGGAAGAGCAAGGAGAAAAACTGCAGCTGCTCCCTTTTAGATTTTCTCAGTTTGCTTCTTCAGCACAGCTGTGTTTGCACAGCTCTCAAAGACACACAAAGCTGCCTGAGATGGCACCAGGGGGACAAAAGCATGGTGCAAGGCCCAGTGTGCTCACACTTGCTCCTGGGCATGCTGCCAGGTCCACAACATTGCCCACCAGTTCCAGAAGACTTCCATTTTCCATAGCATATCCAAGCACACAACCCAACCTGCACACCAGCCCTGTTGACCTACAGCTTTGATGGTAAAACAGATAATACCATCTATTTTTGTGTTCCTCTGTCTTCTGAAAGAAGCTTAGGTAGACCAGCAGCAGATACAAACCTGTCTGAGACATCTCACATTGCTCAGCTTTTTTGAGCAAAAAGTTAAAGGACAATAATCTTAGAGAAGAACAGCCTATAAAACCATTCTTTTCTCATGTCTGCAGGGATCAGATAAGGAAGCCAGATGTTAATGGAAGCTTGCCACAGAAGAAGCCTGGCTTGGATCTTTCTGCCAATGCTGCAAAGAGTGAATAAGTGGGTTTCTCCCACTTCATAGGCACTTAGCTGTACAATTCCAGCCTTTGCTATGTAATTGTTTACTCCTTGAGCATTGAACCATTGTGTACTGCTGGAAACTGAGAAAAACCAATATACACCTTACACTGGCACTGTTAAAGGGATGTTAAGAATAATAATGCAGCAGTGCATTGCAATAGTAAGTGTATGTGCATGATGGAATGTTCCATAGAGTTTGGTAAAGGGATGCAATAATAATTGTTAATAACTGTTGAGTCAGTGGCAAGTAGGTGGACAGAAAGGGGAGGGTGATATTTGATTTCTCAGATACTGGAGTTCTGAATATACTCTGCTTAGTACATAGCAGTGGTCATTTTGATACAGAAGTGCCAAAGTTCAGAACAGTAGAAACATGTTTTGAATGTGGAAAAATATTTGTTAGCCTTAACAACCTCTGTTAAAATAGTATGGGTAGCCCCTGCCACTGCTTTATATTTATTATGCAGGGAAAAGTGGGTTTGGTATATGTTAAGTCACGGTCTAAGCTTTTATCTACCCTTAGATGTTATGTTATTCCAAAGGGATATTTTTCTTATTCTGATTGCCTTATCATATCAGGGGTATGCTTAGGTCTTGCATTTTTTTCCTATTTGTTTAGGTATTTAAATTGCCTGGTTTGCTTTTCAAGTTGTACCTTTGTGTATGTTGTTTAAAGTTCATTCATTTTTGCAAGTGCTATTTTATTTTTAAGCATTAAGAAGGTATCTAACTACATTAGTTTAATAAAGTGCTGTTTGTTTAACCAGATTGTCTTATTAGTCTGTTTTATTCTACAGTAAAAACAACTTTTTCACATCTCCTTTTAGGAAGGCTACATTTGGAGCTGAGTTTTTCTCCTTGATTAAAGGATTTTATAGGGCAAACATTGCTGAGCCAAAAACTGAAGATTACTCACCTTCTCATGCCTCTAAAGGAAACGCAGGTGTCTAAGGTCTAAATTAGTTTTTACTTAGTTTTGTGTGAACAGGCAGCAGGCTTGACTAAAACACAGACACAAAGCCTACCTGAGCTGTAATGTGCTCCACACAGTAGTGGTGGTAAATAGCTTCAGCCCTTAGGCTGAGCTGGCCCCACACTTGAGCTGTAGAGTGAAATAATCCCCAGAAGACTTCCAGGAGCCCTTTATTTTAATGGCACATTAATTCAGCAAACATTACAAAGCCACATAACCAGCCTTCCCTCAGGCAAGGCTGCTTGCAAGAGCTTTCCAGGGAACACCTCCAAAGACAGAGCAATAAAGCCCTTAGACCTGTCTAAAGTAACAACACTCAAAACCTTTATAGCACAACTTATACATGGATACACAGCTGAATCCTTCTTCCTGAATTTCCTTTAGGCCCTTATCTTCTGCTGAAGGGAAGAGGCATTACTTAACATCAGCAGACTCTAAAATAAGTTAATTCAGTCCCACTCAGAGTCTGACCCCACATGAACCATTTCCTTCTGCATTTTAAATTTATTTTTCATTATACAATTCATTCTTGTCATCAACACTTATCAGGAGCTAAAGCTATGACTTCTCAGTGACCTGCAGGTAAATTTGGAGCAGTTTCTCTCCTGCTGCCCTGACCTTTGCATGCTTATCAAGCATTTCAAGGCTTCTCACTGTGTCCTTTTCACCAAGAGCTTCTTTTTGTGCTGTGCCATCACTGCAGTGTGGTTTTCAATAGGGAGATGCTGAAGAAAAAACTAGGTCAGCATAGAGTAGGTGTTTTTACTGGAGACAGTAAGGCCATCCCTTAAAAGGAGGGCATAGGTTGTTTTCTTCTTTAAATTATTAAACACTGCAGTAGAGCTAAGAAGTTCTTAGCAAGACAGGCTGGGGTGATGCTGCCAAGTCCCCTTTCTCTCAGTTGCTCCCAGCTTCCTGCAGAACAGCACCAACCCCACAAGAAACTGGCAGGAGACTCCCACCCCAGTGGCACCGTTCCCAGCCAGCTCCTCAGCCTACTCAGCCCTCACAGACCTGGTTCACGGCCCCTTACTTTAGGCATGAACATGCCTTAATAGGCAACCACCCTGCTGGCCCTACACCCCAAGGGACCTCATACATCCCATGTCTAAGGAGAGTTGGAGCAACCAATTGCAGTAAGAGTTCCTGAAGCAGCTGCTTGAGCTCAGGCTGCAGAGTCAATGCTGCCTCCACTTGCAGCAGGTTCCCTGACTAATTCCTCTGGCTCGTCTTGCAGGACCATCATCCTCACCTCACCCCTGCCCTGTGTCAGAAGAGGGGGACATCTGCCTGAATGCCGGAAAGGAATCTTTTTTACTTGTAAGATGAGCTTAAACTTTCCCAATAACACACTTTAACAGGGGACAGAGGGGCAGCAGCACACATAGAGGAAGAGGGAAGGAATGCATCTGGCTGGGCTTTAAAGTAAATTATTTACAAAATAGGGAACAAAATCTTGCATTTTCCTTGATTTGAATTAATTACGTGAGTCTTCATTCAAACCACCCCTGCAATGTCCCTAAAGAGCACAACTGAGCCACCCTGAGAGAGCTATAGTTAACCCTCCCAGAGACAGATCTCCTCCTGTGCCACAGCTGAAATCTTTCCCTAGAGAGACAATATCAGCCAGGGGCAGAAACCAGGCAAGAGCAACTTTCTCTTTGACCTAGATGGCTGTCACCATGTGCAACCTCTTTGTCTCACCTCCTCAGGCAGTAAAAATAGTACAGAACACAGAAGTCAAAGAGCAAAACTAAAGCTTGCACTGTTTCCATTACTGAAGGTACCTGAGTTATTTTAAATACCTTCACTAGTGCAAGTCTGCAGATTCATGTATACAAGATACATGAGAAATATTGTAGCGTATGGGGATGTTAACTAGCATGTTTACATTCACACAACAGTCACTGTAACATTATTTAGTAGACTCCAGCCATCCTAGAGCAAAGGTTCAAACTCCATCAATGAGAAACAGGGAAAACTTCTCTACCTGAATATGCACTGAGATTTTTTCCCCCATGCCTCAGAACAAGAAGGATGGAGAGGGAGAATATTAAGATTAGCCTTGTTTGGGTCAGAAGAGCTAAAGAGCCCATGCAGTTAAGTACACTGTCAAGTACATAAACCCTCTTCAAGCACCACTTATCTGGCTTTTGCAGAAATACTTCATATTCCAGCCAAGTGCTAA
Source organism: Corvus hawaiiensis (assembly GCF_020740725.1). Lineage (NCBI taxonomy): Eukaryota > Metazoa > Chordata > Aves > Passeriformes > Corvidae > Corvus > Corvus hawaiiensis. The sequence continues at coordinate 1,781,472 of NC_063228.1, forward strand.
GTCAACAAGACTTAAGTATAGCAGGTTGTTTGCTGGACAATAGCTTAAGTAATCATTTCAACCCTAACTTCCATCAGGCTGATGACAGTAACTGACTTGCCATTAAGTAGATCCAATATGAGATTCATTATTTCATTGTGTTTATATTATTATAAATTTTATTAAACACTACCCTAAAGTCTAATAATCATGTTGCTCATGGTCTCTACTCCACACTCTTTGCATGAAATACACATTAATACTTAAAAAATGCAGCCTGAAATCTGTTGCATTAAGAACAGCTCATTAACAATGCCCAAGTGAAGTAGGGGCTGTGGCAGACAAGCCCCAGCCTATGCTGTTTATGCACAGCATGTTTGACAAGGGGCAGGGTTTGGCCACTGACTTGAGCTGAAACCCTGCATACTCAGAACACAGAGCTGGACTTGAGATAATCACTGTCCCCGCTCACACAAAGTTGCCACACAATGTTTAACCTAAGGCTGTTACACTCCTACTGCAACAAAGCGCTTTCACTCTGGCACATGCATTTGTATTTTACACGTCATTTCCTTGCCTGTGCAAGGCAAGGTGTACCAAATACAAAATAAGAACTGCATGATGAACTGCCTCACCTCAGGTGGGCAGTGTTACATCTGCAGACAAGACAGCTTTAGCTGTACCCACACTTTTTTTCCTCCCCCAGTTTGAGACCCCAAATTACATACTCCTGGTGTCCCTAGTAAGTGGCCAATAGAACTTCCAGCCATCAGAAGGTCAGCTCTGGCAGCAGGAAGAGTCTGTTCCACTGGTTTTTCTAACGTCCTTCTAGACTACTGTATGCAGAAAAAGGAGGCTTCACTCTGTATTTCCTTCAAAGACCTTTTGTAAGGATCTGATTCCCATAATCAGGACAAAGGAGTTTTTAACAGTAATGTTTTAACACAAGTGCTGGGTGTTGCTAAACAATTTCAGTAAAGCCAGGTTTTAATTTCCAGGTGCAGTGCAGGGCTCATGTTTACAAGAGCAGCTGCAGGAGCTACTCATAACTGCAGATACTGGCACAAAATGGATGTTTAAAAACCCAATTGAATGGAATCACAATTGTGAATAATGATAAGCAATTCAAGAAAGGAAATTGGCTGCAAAGTCCAACAGGAATTTAACGCAGCAGTGGTTTGTTTCAGAACAAAGGCACTCAGGAAATTAAGTATTATAGTCATTGTTAAAGACAAATCTCAACTAAGGAGATATTCCAAGGATGAGCAGCATTGATTTACATAACTAGATGCAGGAGAGGGACTACACAGCAGACAATTCACCGAGTGACTGATCCAAGTTTATTTGGAAATACACACTAACCTACCACATTTACCATGTACGCTCTTCTTTTTAGGCACTTAAGAAAAGCCAGAAATAGCAGCATTGTGGCCAGAGAGAGAACACCAACAGCAGTCATTGCAATGCCAGCCCATGCCTCCTTGCTCAGGAGAGTGCTCCCTGCAAAGCAAGGGGAAAAGCAGTTTGTTTGTGGAGATAGAACTTCACTAAGCCCAAGCAACACCCTCAGCACCACACTGGCTCAGTACCTCGGGCTGCAGACCACTCTTCTGGCACCAGGAGGACAGGGCCCTGCAGGCTTGCCACAGCAGGGTTCACAGCTGCCATCCCACTTTCTACAACAGTAACACAGCACAGTTGAACCCCACAGTGCAGTGGGGTATCTTGGATCAGTGCAAGCTAAAAATCCACCCAGACTTACCTCGCTTGCTTCTAGATGGCCTTGGGCATCTCAGTATGCACAACGGGGAGTCTGGGTGAAAACGGTGACAGATGAGAACACTGCAGTGGAAGTACACCTGGGACAGAGAACAAGAGGAATGAGCGGTCTGTTCATTTTGGAACAATAACTGCTCCTCCAAGTAGGGGAATAATGTCACCTACCAGGCCAGGAAGGGCTTTGTCACCACTGACAAAAGCAAAAGTCTTCACTTCCAGCCTTTGGCGATAGTTAGCATAGCTGACACCACGTCCCACAGGGTGAAACACAGTCCTGTAGCTGTCTAGGTCATACTCACACCTGCCAGTAAATAAGAACCAAGTCAGAACATCAGGGTAGAGAAGGTTTGGGTTGTTGGTGTTGACTTCTTTAAGCAGCAGATTAAAGTTCAAGGCTGAGGTGCTACCTTCTTCCTACAAATTCCAGCATCCCAGGGCACTACTTGGAAGGGCCTCATACTTAAGGCTCTCTTACTAAAGAGGGAGCAGAGGAGAATTAGGGAATCCTCCCACCTGCTGCAAAAAGTGCTTCCATTTGTATGGCAGGGCACTCACCCATCTACAACAATATTCCACTGGGGAAGTGATCTTGGATCTCGTGAGGCCGTTGCCCAGCAGTCATCCAGTACCAAGTGGAGGTTGGGGTCATTGCGGTTCAGGACCTGAACTTCCAGGAAGATGGGCTGCCGCAGGTACCTCACTATTGGATACTGATCCTCGCGGTACGGCTGCCTGTACGAGTCCTCTGCAAGAGCCAAAGCCCTGTTAAACACCTCAGGGTGCAAAGAGGGCCTCAAGCTCTTCAACAGCAGCTGCTCCAACAACTGCTGTCCATCCTAGGGCCACAGATCTGAGGCACCTTTTTCAAGCAGCATGGATGGGCAGGAGGGAAGCACACCAGGACAGTAGAAGTCCATGTACCAGAACAGTTCACTCATATACCCTCCCCTCCCCAAGCTCCAGATGCTTCCCAGCCACTGAGCCCAGAGCCAGCTTTACCTGGGTAGCTTAGAAGTACTAAGGAGAGGGAACCTTGGTTCACTGAAGAAGGTGGAGGAGAAAGGTTGTCTACTTTTATAGTGAGGGAGGCATCACCGTTGCTGAAGGAGCACTTGACTGTTAACCTGCAACAAGGAAGGAGCAGGTAAGTCATGCTAATGTATGGGTAATACAATACTGGATAGCCTAAAGAGGTTTCCAGACACACCTGAGTTCACTGTCCCTTGAGATCCTGCCCAGGGGAAGGTCTGTCCATAATGCCCTCACCTCATTCTCATAATGAATCTGCTCCCCATCAAACTGTGGGTAAAGAACAGCATTAGTGAGGGCATTCCCAATGCCTGAATCCCACCAACCCCAGCCACACACGTACCCAGTGCCTGGTCCCGCACCCGTTCAGGGGGACATGGAACCGAACCCTGTCATTCAAAGGTGACTTGTAGGCTGGCCTGCACACAGGATCCCTGAGCCTGAGTGTATCCAAGTCCAGCAGTGGGGTGGTACTCTCAGCAAGGATTTCAAAATCCATGTACCCATCCTGGGTGCATACAGCAGCTGTAACAGACGTTCAAATAAGTTATCATGTAAGCCAGTGACAGCTCTGTCTGCCAGGAGCTGTTGGTGAGATGAACTAATCCAACACAAAGTATAAGAATGAGCTGTGCTGAGGGGCTGCAGGAGTCAGTCACTTACCTATTGGTGTGTGCTGCTCACAGGGGCACTCAGGGTGCATCACCATTGCCACAGTCTCCCCATGGAAGTGAAAAGCCAGCTTCAAAGGGGACATGTAGTACTGAAGTCCTGAGCAGCTCTCCCCAGGCAGCTGAAAGACAAGAGTTACTCTCTTGGAGTGTGGCTACATGAGCACATTTTAACACATGCACCTGTTAGAGCTGATTAACAAATAAGCTGAGCCTGAAGAGCACAGCTGCCTCAGGGGAAACTCATTTGCATTGCTCCAGGCATGCCAAACACCTATCCCCCTCCAACAGGAATATTTTTACCTCCATCTGTTTTTGCCAAAAGACTCCAGGAAACCCAAGTTGCCTTGCATGGTGCCTCTGTCTACTACAAAGTCAGTTTGCATTCATCTTAATCACACCTCAGCCAGCCACAGGGCATGACAGACTTGACAGATGCTTAGTCAAGGTCAAAGCTACTCTGCTCTGGGCCTCAAAACACCAAGGAGGTGTGATCACGCCAACACCTCTGACTCAAGGATCAGAACTCACCCTGGACTTAAGGACTCTCCTGCTAATATGCAGCCTGACCCCTCTCTGTGCGTCCAGAGTGATTCCATTTTCATGAAGCTGATCCATGGGGATGGTCTTATTCTCTACATCCACATCCATAAGGATCCCTGGAAAGTCTGGGATGGCAACAGTCATGTGCGTTGTATTACAGATTGCTGGACCTGCAACAACACCTTTGATAAATATAACATCATTTTCCCTGGGGCAAAAGCAGGTCAGGTTCTGATTTTTCCCGTGCATTACCTGGAGCACAAAGCATTCTTGACTTCACAGTCAGTCTATGCTCAGGAGGGCCGTACATGAGCTTGAGTGCCACAGCGTAGAGCACCTTATCGTTGTGCTGACAAAGAAGAGGAAGCTCTATTAGACAGTGCTCAGCTCCTGATCCATCATAAGACCAGCCCCAGAGGGCAGTGTACTGCATCAGCTTCAGGTTTGCTGCTATTCATGTTTGCAACAGCAGTTTCTTCCCACCTCACCCTTCCTAAAACCAGCTGCTGATCATAAGACTGCCAGTCAGATGTTCACAGGGCTGGCTGTGGCTAGAATTCTGCTTCTGGAGATTCTCACTCACCCTGCTGCTGTTTGAGGGGCACACTGTGCCTCCCCATTTCCTTGTGCCAGGCAGGTCAGGGACAGCTGTACAAAGCCCAGCAGCTTTGCACACATCAGCTCAGCCCAGCAGTGCAGCAGCTTGACATCAGCTCTGGCCCTGGCCTGGAAATGCTTTCCCCAGGTCTACAGGAGGGAGAGAGCACTGCCCAAACAGGGGCAGTGTGACTCCCCAGTGCTGATTCTCCATTCACATACCTTGTAGGACACAACTCCTGTGGCAGCAAAGGCCACCTGAAAGATCAGGTTGTGGCCATCAACTAGGAAGTTATAGCCTTGCTGCACTGCTTGCCCAAGGCTCAGCTGATGTATTCTGGTTCCATCATCAACTGACAGGTTCCAGGACATTGGAGTGGCTGCAACCTGCAAAGCAGGAGATCCTTGCTTAGGGAAGGAAGGCACAGAAGCATCAAGGCATTAGATTTTCAGCCTGCAGGGCTGCCACCTCCCAGCTCCCTCTATTGACAGCAGAGAATTAGGCTTTCCAGCAAGATGGAACTACATACAAGAGGTACCTGCCCCAGCTTGGAGACATCAGGCCCAGGTTAGGCCAAAAACCCAGGCATTCCCCCCCAGCTCCCTTCACAAGGAACATACCATATGCTCATCACTGAGGCTTGAAATGAGTCCTGGGAAGGCAACCTGAAACACAGCACAGGAATTAGACTACAGGAACTTGCAGGGTTGTAGCCACAAAGCAAAATCTCAACTACAGCTTCCCAAAGCAGACAGCCAACATCAGCTTCCCCTGCAATAAGACTGGAGCCAGACTGGGTGCATCATTAATGACCACTTGCAAACCAGCTCTCCAAAGAGCCAGCAGCCAAGCCAAAATGAGCATGCAGCCAAGAGACCTCCCTGCAGCTCACTGGAGCCTTCCCCAGCTTTCTGCAGATCCCAGACACACAATTGCAGGAGCCACCCTGCCTTGCAAGCCTCAGAGCAGGATCTATGGCACTCCCACTCCTCTACTTACTGCCATGAAGTCTTTTGTGCAGTTTGTTGCACCAGCAAACACAGGAGTAATGACTTTATCTGCATGAACGCTGTCACAGTGAGTGCTGTAGGTGACATTCTTCTCCTCTCCCATTGTGTCATTCACCATCAGCCTCAACCAGAGCTGGTGCTGACCATGCTACAGACAAGAGATATTAATTAGAAAGAGGCAGCAGTACTCACAACAGCATGAGGGCAGCTAAAAGCCATTAGGATTGAACTTTAACTTCAAAGTAGGTTTAGGTGTTTGTACCAGTGCAAGGAAAAGATAACTTCTTGTTTTAAAAGCCCAGAGGAAAAGGATGAGCTCTCTAGGAAAGCAGGAGGTGCAGGGTTAGGTTGAAGAGCAGAAGATACAAAGATAACTGCAGACGTCAAGAAGAAAACTCCAAGGAGTAGCAGGCTGTAGCACCAGTCAGCTATCCAGAAAAACTAAGCTGATAAACAGCAAAACAGACTTCTGGTATTTCAGATACTTAAAAGCAACAGATACCAGTAAAGCATCTGGTTTTGGCCTCCCACTTACTACTCTGCCCCAACAGCCGTGATCAGCATGCAATGTTAATTGTCTGTCAATAGATATACATTTAAATAGATTGGTGCTCTGAAACTCTTGACCCTGGTCCATTCTCCCTACAAGAAAACCTGTCAAGTAGTTCAAGTCCTTTACAGGAGAACACAACATTTATGGCACACTCTGAGGGATTTAATCAATTAATTAATTTAATAAATTAATTTAATTAATTTGTTGAAAGAACAAGAATTTAAGTAGGTTTGGTTTTCTTTTTTCCAGCTTTTGGCATGAAGTGTTCTTCTGTAACAGTTTTAAATTATCAGAAGCATAAGTATTCTTACTCTTGAAGAAAGTTAGAAATAGAAACCCTAGTAAACCCAGTCCTGTCCAGAGAAAAAATTAAAATCTCAACTTCATTGCAGCAGCTTCCCAGAATGGAGACCCCTTTACCTGCAGGCTAGTGCAGTTGGCAAACAGGACACGGAGTGTCAGCCTCTCATAATCCACAGTGTGGTCACAGGACACGATCTCCTCACCACTCACATCTAGGAGGGATGTGGAAGATTAGCCCTGCAGCAGGCAGGTCTCAGCAGGAAGGGCCAGGGCAGCAGCAGTACGTACCCACCACACACACGTGCCAGGAGTAGTTGCCAAGCTCTCTGGAAAACTCAACTTCCATCCCATCCCTGTGACAGGTCACATTCTCTACAGAGGGAAGACCACCATGAGCTGCAGCAAACCCTGCTGGAGGCACACACCCTGCAAGCCCCCCAGCCAGCCACCCTCCAGAGCCCCTTCCGTGCCAAGGCAGAGGGGAAGCAGCTCCAAGCAAAGCCAAAGCCACATCCCCCCCACTGCCCGCCCAGGGAGGGCACTTTACCCAAGAGATCCTGATCCCCCAGGCCTTCAGCACAAGGGGCTAAGGGCAGCAAAAATCCAAAGAGGAGCAGCAACCTGCAAGGACAAGAGAATCCAATCAGAAAGCATCAATAAAGGGGCCCAGCTCCCCTTCTATCCCAAACCTGACTCACCACATCCTTGAGTTGCTCCAGCACCACTGCTCAAGCCCCATCTTCTCACTGACACCACAAGCTTGGGCTTTAGCTGCCCAAGGAGGGTTATATAATCCCTGGGCCTGGCTCACACAGGTGCCACCTCTCTGCTGCCCAGGGAGCAGAGCACTTGCACCTGCTGCCCCTTGAGTGGGGAGGCTCACAGGAGACCTTCAGGTGATACTGAGGCTTTGGCATGGGTTGTTGTTGCCTTCTGTTTTGAAGGCATGCTTTTCTTGCTCTGATAAGGTATTTCCTTTATTCCCTTTCAAGATGTTTCATAGAAAAATGCATGTCTGTTTTGGCAGTTATTTTCTTGAATGGCATTCTCTGTTCCACTTTGCTGTCCCTGTCCCTCACACGTTGGCAGCAGGACAGCATTTGAGACACCAACGAGCTCAACATGGCCTTCCTTGGGACAGTTTGAAGCACTGATAATGATATCATGGGGGGAAAGATCCCCAAAACCAAGCAAAAGCTTTTAACAAAGCAAAGAGCCTGAATGCCAGGTCAGGACTTCCACTTTTGAGCACTCACAGCAAAACCTGCAGAAGTCCCTGTGATACAACAGATAATGTCCCTGCTCCCAGCCCTACAGTGTGCAGGCTCTGTAAGGGATGCCCTTGGCCCACAGCAGAACAACAATCACGTCAGCTGGGTGTCAGGCAGCACCGGTGTGGGTCACCCTGAGCCTGGCTTTGGTGACCCTCAGCCTGGTGTGGGTCAGGCTCAGCCTGGCTGTGGGAACTGGCTGCTCCAGAGGACATCCAGCAGCAGTGTGCCCTGGGGCACAGCAGCTTTGCCTCCCTACAAAATGAAGAAATAAACTCTTATTGTTGTTTTAAATGTTGTCATCATCATCTCTGAATTGTGTAGCCACGATTACCCAGTGTGACTAATTTCATTCTTCTCTAAGCCCATTAGTTCCAAAGATCTCATTAGGCAAGCAGAGACTTCCTTGCCTCCCCTTGCATGGCCTTTACCATACCACATTTGGTGCTTATAAAAGTTGCAATGAGGAAATGTTGTGCTGGATAATCCTCATGCAGAACAGATGCCACAACAGCATCGCTGCAGATTTATGCTCCAAGTTACCTACAGCAACCTAACTGGTGATGCTGCAGCCTTTCAATCCAGATAGTTTATTTAACTGTAATATTTTATTTCAGATAGTTCTCAAATTAATAGAGTAATACCCATATACACAGTAAAATGCAATAACAAATCAAAGCTGCTGGTTAAATAATTCATTAGTTTACAACAACATGTACCATCACAACAGAGTTTCTCTTGAGCCTGGTAAGACATTTCAATTGGAAGTGGAATGGTTCTGAAGTTCTTTTCAAACACAAAAATAAAAGCTTCATTCTAACTATCCAGGGAGTTTAAAAAGTTCACAATTTTTAGCTTTAGTCTCAAAAGAATAATCTCCATTCAGGCTGAGAAATGTAGCTCATTTGATGTTGAATCATTTATTGCATTTCAAGTTGAGGTTTTTGGATGGGACAAGGATGAACAAGTACCAGGAGTTTAGAAACAGATGAAGATTTTGTTTGGTCTTTTCTTTTTTCTTTCTTTTTTGTGATGCCCACTTTTATGACAGAAATAATAACAAGGCTTGCAAAGTTCTGGAGCTTCTCCCCAATTTACATGGGTTTTTCTTTACCTCTAATTGAAACTTGGTACAATAGTTTCCCACTTAGCATTATACAGGGTAGGTTTAAGATCAATATTTTCAGATGCTGATGGTAAAAATCACTCTGAAATCAACACTTTGTGTGCTGGATTAATTAAGAGAAAAGCAAATGAAGGTACTTCTGTAGTAAAAACCAAGGATCTTGAAAATTAAAAGGACTCTTCTGCCACCAAATCACTTCTCATGGGTGTATAATGTTTCCTCTCTCCTACCAGGCACTGGTGGTAAAAGCAGTATGTGACTTGGTGCTCATTTTAGTCTTCAAAAAAGGCCTAGTAAAGGAAATAAAATTCAGTGGCATTAAGAAACAGCTAATCACATGTGTATATTCTAGTAGCTGTAAATTTAATTCTGTGCTGGGCCTGGTAAAAAGAAAACAGAATAAATGGCTGCATTTTTATTGGAAAAGTATTAAGGCAGTGCAGGGAACTTGAGAAAGGGCTGAGAGTAAAACTGTCTTCTAAAGTGGGCTGGAGGTTGGCCTGGGTGAAGCACAGCCCATCCCAGCTCCCTGAGACAGCAGGACAGCACCAGGGACAGCTGTGCCTGGGGGTGACAGGGAGGACACCCAGAGCTTGGCTTTACTCCCACCTGGACTGGTTTACTCAAAGATTCAAACCTGTCACAGGATCCGACTGACTCCCCTTGTGGGGAGAAATAGGTCGGTACAAGTTCACTCCTGAAGAGCGCTTCAATCCCTGTCTGAGAAAATAATGAAGAGAGAAAGCCCATTTTGAGAGGTCTCTGGTGTGTCACAGGGGCAGAATTATGGGATGTAAATGAGGTGGCAGAATTCCATTTGGGGATTGCACCAACGCTGAGCAAGGAGCTGGTTTGTGATTCTCTCTAATGGGGGCACAACAAGCAACAAAACCCCACTGCTTAATTGCTGAGGGTAGAGTCTCGGATCCAGGTTAACTCAGTGAGTCGCAGAAAACAGCTTGGCAAAAAGCAATGTTTATGTGGCAGCTCTTGTGAATGTGGCCAGAAGAACCCTGAGCTCACAGCATTGCAGGAAGCTGCAGTTGCCTCTTACCAACTTTTCAGCTGCTCTTTGAAAACTGGCTTTTTTATATGGCTTGCTCTTAGTAATTCTTTTGAAGTTAGAATTAGTCTAATTCTGTAAGTTTCTGCTTGTAGAGGTAGCCCTTAATGTCACTGAAATCAGGGGAAATGGTTTCTAAACCAAGAAGCTGTTATTTGTGATGGGGAATGGACCCATCTATTCCCAGGCAAGGACCACAGTGCTCAGGTGGGGCAGTGGGTGCAGGCCCATCATGTTTCCTTTTCTGAAATTCCCTGTGCTGTCCTGAGGAAATCCTGCACATATATATTTTTTTTTGTATCTAAAACAAAGATTACAATACCTGTAAAAAGAGTTTTATATTTGCCAATTTCCTGACGATCTCCTGACGAAATATACACAGCTGCGGACTTGCCAGCTGTGACTTGCAGACATGTTGGGGGTTTTATCCAAACACCACCCTGGTCATCATTTCCAGTCTGTGGACACAAAAGGGTTCCATGGAAGTGTCTGGTTTGGCAGGGGAGTGACTTGTTTTCAGAGGCAGCATCCCAGTAAAAGATGGGTTACAAAGGGCTTCTCCAGTAAAGGTAATGCAGGGCTCATGCATTTCCTCCCATCAAACTCGGGGATACTTCATTACTTGGGGTGAAGCCTGGTCACAATGACAATCACAGCCTTTTGAAGGTTTTTTTGAAGTTCTTTTTGTAGTTCAAAGTCCTTTTGCAATTTCCACAGAACAGTCAGGCAAAGACATGGGGAAGATGAACGGATCCCCTCTCTAAGTAGTCAAATTTTCAACAAGCTGTTAGTACATGGCAGAGCCACCTTCCAGGAAATGAGAGCATTCACACACCACATTCACCACACCACACCTCATTACTGATGCAGAGCTGCAGAGAAAGAGCCTGCAAGGATGAACTTTGCCTCCCCATTCCCCTCTTCCCAGGGACGTCTCAGCTTGTAATCATTAATGAACGATCCCTGCCATGGAAGAGTGACTGTAAAGTCTGGATATTGCTCAGAGCTGCTTTGGGAAACCAGAAGCTGCTGAAAATGTCGAGCAGGTATCACAAAGCAGCGGCTGATGGCAATGTGGACCTGTTGAAAGAAGCCACTAGGAAAGACCTCAACGCTTCTGATGAAGATGGGATCACTCCCACCCTTCTGGCAGCCTACCACGGGTACCTGGAAGCTCTGGAAGTCATATGCCGGAGGGGGTAAGTCAGCCAGCCTCCAGTGCTTAAAGCCTGGGCCCCAAAACCACAATTACTGCTCGTGTTTCTAACACCCCCATGGCCTCGGGCCCGAAAGGCTGAAAATCACAGTAATTTCTTTCAATGCATTGCCAAGAATTGTTTCTTTAGTGGCAGTGGTTTAGGTCCAGTATTAAAAAAAATGCCCTAGGGTATATCACCGTGTCCCACAGCTGAAGGGAGGAGGAGGAGAGAAGATCCAGCAGGCAGGAATCGTGCAGCAAGATTGATTTATTTAATTATTTTACAAATCCTTTTATAGACTTTTTCTTCATAGTCTAATTGGACAAAGGGTCAGCCACCCCTTGGGGTGATTGGCTAAAATCCTAAAACATCCATCGTCAAAATATTTTTCTACTGTACCATAAACAAGGCTTTTCAAGGTTGCAGGTGTTTGGTTGTTTACATACTCTGCTACCTCTTCTGCGTGAGAGAAAAGTCTCTCACGGACTTAGAAAATAGCAAGAAAATCCTTGCTAGCAGCATTTTTGTATCCACAGTCCAGAACCTGCAGGTGGGTCTGTTCATTATTTTCTCAGGCAGAGATTGAAGAGTTCTTCAGGTGGTCTGTCAGTGAAGCCACTTCAGCATCCACGGGACCACATCGTGTGTGGAGCCTGCAGGCAGCAGCTCGTAGGAGCAGGGCCCTGGGACCTTTCCTTTTCTCACTGGAGAAGGTGGTCAAGAACCTTTGAGGATATCTTTGAGATAGTCTTTATAGAGAAATGCATTGTTTGAAACAATTTTTTTGACAAAAAATATCTCCCATTTGCTTCCAAAGTGCCATTAGTAGGCACTTGTGAAGATTTAATGCTGTCCAGAGGTGAGTCACAACAGTTTTGAGACAGTAACATCTAAAATGGTTATTTCTCTGCTTTGTTAGCATTGACAACTACCATCACACTAAAACTGAGAACGCTGTTTCAGAAGCTGTGGTAGGACCCTTGTAAACCATAAAAAAAGAAAAAGAAAAAGAAAAAGAAAAAGAAAAAGAAAAAGAAAGAAAGAAAGAAAGGTTTTCTACAGGTTTATTTTCTGGTAGTAAAACGTCTGTGTCATTTAAATGTCTTACTGAAATGGTAATTACCTCTCCACCATCAGTCTTGCTCAGAGCCTGCCTTTTAAGCTGTGATTCTGTAATAACATCTAACAAAAGAAAACCTGCTCTTGTGTAGAGATACAGTTAATAAAATGTTCTTTTGCAGAACGGTGAACAGATTGCAGGGAACAGTTGGAAAACTATTTGGATGCATCTGAGGTTTTTTAATTAAAAATGGAGTTGAAAAAAAGGGTTTTTTAGTAGATTTGCTTTATAGCTCATTGGGCTCAGGTGTGGCTGTAGTATCCCAATAAAAAAGACCTTTGGACTGCGTGGTTGTTGCTGTTTCCTCAGGACAAGCAAAAATAGATTGACAGTTTTCCAGCTTGTGCAATTAAGGCAGCTCCCAGGAAAATACCTGTCAATAAGGTTTGTCCCTGAACACCTGCTAGCCAGAACAACTAGCTAAGGAACAAATAACAAAATAATTGTTTTCAAAATTTAAGTGAAAAATGTATCTTCTACCACATAAGCTGACAGAAATCACAGCAGATGACACAAAGATCAAAATTTCTATATATTTGTTATTTCATGTATTTCTAAGTCTCTTTCTTGGCAGAGGACAGCTTTGGGACAGTATCACCCTCAAAATCTTCAAACATATGTGTTTACCTCTATTTTAATCTGAGATTTCTTGACACAATCAGCAAGACAGGGCTGTCAGAGGTATGGCTGCACTCTCACTGTTTTTTTGGAGAGACTCTGAATTTTAGAAGACTTTCAATCTGTTCTCCAGCCACTTAATGTTTTCTTGTGAGAAAGTATTTTAATTATTTTTAACAAATTTGTCCTTTCCTTGAGGAGGTTTCCTGACAGAGGCTCTGAGGTACAGAGCAGTTTTCTTTAGAGTGGTTGCAGATTTTAGGACTCTCAAGCTTGCAACACGTTTGGCCCTGGGAAAGCATAGCAATACTAACAATAAACCCCTTTCATCTTGAAATAATTTATCTTCCCAGGCATCAGGAGATATTTTCTCTGCTTGCCTTGCAGGTACATGAATAAAGGCAAAACCAAATAGCAGAATTTCTCAGCTCCCTTTTGGTGTGAGCCTTCTCCTTGGGAAAGCAGGGAAAGGAGGAGTGTGAGAACCCAGAGCAGATGTCAGACCTTGTCCAAAGCCCCACTGAGCTGGGAACAGCCACTCCAGCTTGTCAATTGTTTGAGACTCAAAGGCTGGCAGGTTCCACAGGGAAAAGAGACCACAAACAGCTCCGAAGGGACCTGGGGGAGGACGCATGACCCGGCACTCCCAGGGCTCAGGGTAGCGCAGGCAGCTCGCTGATGTGGGAGTTCAGGCAGCCAGGCAGCTCCCCAGGGCACAGCCACAGAGGCAGAAATATGTACACGTGGTTTCCACATGTCTGAGTGGAGAAACTTCGATCCTCAGCTGCCACCTCCTTGTAGCAAAGCCTGAGCTCCCACGGGCAGCACGGGCAGCTCTGCCGGACCCCTGACCTCACCCCTGCCTTGGGCAGCTCAGGCTGAAGGATGTGTTCAGATCTGGCCCTCAACAAACCTGCTACTGCTTTTCTTCAGAGCCTCCAAGCCAGAGATCAGTGCCTGAAGGACGTTTTGTGACAGGATGTACCAAGTCTTTCACAGTACAGCTGCAGTGGCACCAACCTCTGAAATGTCACTGAAATGCTTGAACTCCCAAGAGTAGAAATTCTCCTTGAAAATTTGGTCCCTGGCTCTGAAGTCAAGAAAGATTTTGGGCTTCTGTGGCCACCTTATTTGTTGGTCACAAGAGGACAAAAGCTCTGTTCTGAACATTGCTAAGGCTGACCTTGCCAAATGTTTATTGAAATATTCAAGCTGATTCTTGTCTGCAGGCAGCAGTTCAGCGTGAAGTCAGTGCAAGAGTTAAAAATCAAGCAGTACTTTTCACTGGCTTTAAATTCAATTGAAAACTGTGGCATTTTATTTTCAAATGAGCTTCTGCTTTTCAAATCATCATGAGCAAAAGCAACTTACGGAGAACAAAAGGGTTGGAAAACAATGGCATCTGTCTGGGCTTCAACTAATAGCAATGGAGAGAAATGGGTAATCAGGGCTTCACTCCTGATCATTTACCTATTACCTACCTAGAAAGTTACTGCAGGAGCTCATCAAAAATACATCACTGTGGCCAGTGAGGAAACCTCCTAATAACTGCCCTGTATTTGACAGGCAAAAGGAACGAGTCACAAAGAACACTTTTAAATATTCCATGCAAATGTTCTTGAAACAGTTTTGCCAGTAATTCAATGAGACTGAGTCAAAGCCTGAGCCTACTTTGAGTTGCCAGACGCTGGGATGACAAAGGAAATGCCCTGGCTCCCTTAGGGGGAGATGCACATGCAGTCCCAGTGAGCCCCAGGAACTCGTTTAACTCACAGGGCAGGAACTGGAGCTCATGCCACACACAGAGCCACGCGCAGGGCTTGTGTAAGTGGGTGCAGCCCTGTTCTAGTGGCTGGAGCCAAGCTGAGCTGTCCCTGGGCTGTTCTCCTCAGAGCAGAGCAGAGTGACCCATTCAGTGTCTGTTCAGGGCCACTGCAGGGCCCGGCGCGGGTAGCCCAGCTCACGGTGCGCTGTTCTCCCTGGCAGGGGTGATCCGGACAGGTGTGACATCTGGGGGAACACGGCCCTGCACCACGCTGCCTGCAATGGCCACATCCACTGCGTCTCTTTCCTGATCAACTTCGGTGCCAACATCTTCGCTCTGGACAACGACCTGCGCACTCCCCTGGAGGCGGCGGCCAGCAGGGACCGCAAGGACTGCGTCCAGATCCTGGACAAAGCCGCCACCGAGCAGAACCTGCTGAATCCAAAGAAGGTCTCCAAACAAAAGGCACAGGCCCAGAGGAACGTCGAGAGACAAATCAAGGAATGTGAGAAGCGCCAAGAGAAACACCAGCATGAAATGAACCGGAATTACATTAAAGAAAGGGTTGGCACGGTGAATTCTTCCAAAGGAACACACTCCAGGGTAAAGTTGCCTGGTCTATTTGCTTCAAATACCACAAGTACTTTAACCAAAAACCTGAAAGATACCTTGAAACTCAAGGCAAAAAAGACAGCCGACAGCACAAGAAGGCAGGAAACACAAAGAAATGACCAAGAGGATGATGCAGGTAGGAGAAGTGTGATGCATTTGTTTGATGAGAAAGAAGAGGATGAATTACTGGATGACCTCGAAGGGAAAAACCTTGCTGATAATGACAGTCAGCTCTCCATTTTTCAGCGGCCAGGTCTTGGCAAGATTGTGTTTGGAAGGAATTTGGCTGCAGAGGTAAATCCTGAAACTGTGTCTTCTGAGAAAGAAGGGATAAGATTTACAATGGCCAGTGAGCTGTTTCAGTATGAGAATGCTGAGAATGGCGGGGAAGATGATGCTGAAAACAGCGCTGATGTCCCTTGGAATGAGGAAGAAGTCATTTGGGAGGATGAGGAAGCAGAAAATACACCCCTTGAAGTGTTTCTGGCATCACAGATGCTGGATGAATTTCTTCCAGTCTTCATGAGAGAAAAAATTGATTTAGATGCCCTGATGCTATGCTCTGATGAAGATCTACGCAACATTCAGATGGAGCTTGGGCCAAGAAAGAAAGTCCTGAATGCTGTGAATAAAAGAAAGCAGGCACTCGAGAGCCCTGGGAAAGCTGTAGATACTTGCTTATAAATTATCATAGCAGTTGTTGTAGCCTACACACTGATTCGTTACCTTTCCCTCTTTCCAAAGAGTGTGCAACTCTTTTCAGAACTCTACTAAAGCAGAAGGCAGAGAGGTTACCAATTGCTTTAGAAAGTACAGCAGGGATAAAATTTTTCTCTCTGGAGAGATAGTTGTGGTGAACAGGATATTAAGTAAAGCATGTTCTGCCAAAGGAAAAAAGAAAAAAGAATGGGAAAGAAAAAACCCAAACGCTTTTTCTCCCTGAACTGTTTATGTGGATTGGATTTCTTTTGGTCCAGATAATTTAAAATATCTGTGAAGACCAGGCCCATTGCATTCTTTACTAAAGGCCTCCCTTTCTTCTCCAAAACCACAATGCAAAGAGCATTCTCAGAGCTTGGGAGCTTTGAGTTTTCTCCATTTGCTTCTGTAAGATCACTACAAACAACTCTTCTTGGTACTGATGGTGTGTTAGAAAAGACATCTGAATCTTGATTTTAGCTGTGGTTCATTGACTCTAATCAGATCTGAATTAATGTAAATAATACTAATTTACAGCAAGTTTCATATTTTTGTCAGTAAAGTTTTTACTTCTGTATTGACAATAATTTAAAAATACATGAAGTATTCTCCCAAGAGATGTTCAGTGTGAGTTGTATATTCCTTTCTTATCTCATTAGACTGGATCCAACTACCAGCACCCATCATGTCCTAAATGCCATCAAGGCTGCAGTACTTTTATCTACAAGAAGCTGATGTTTAATTTTCAAAATTTTGGATCTGTGTTGGTATACCCTCAGCTTGGTTCCTATAGGCTGCATTTTCCATGCAAAGTCCCAGAAATGAGGATTCATATCACACACCATTTTCTGTGGGTTGTTGTCAGCCTTAGCCTGAAAGCTGTGTATCACACTCACACAGAGAGCCCATCAAAATAAAAAGAAAATGAGATGTGCTGCTGTGGAAGCTCCTGCTCCTCACAGTCTATCTGGAGGCATTCACAGCAGGGTTCCCCTGTTCCTTTGGGAAGCCAGCACTCTCAGATATAAATTAATCACTCCTGTTGAGTTTTGTGACTCTAATAAGGTGTTTGCAGCAGCCATGCTCTGGCTAAGATCACAGATTTTAGATGCACATTTATTAGCAGAACATTCATCTTTAAATCTCTTTTTATAGCTTTCCATTAGCCAGCTATGATTTTTTCCTTAGGGGAATGTGGCATTTGTGGACACTAATCCTGGTTAATGATCTGTGTTTTTTCATGTTTCTTCTTTCCATATCATCTTGTGACTTTGATTTGTGTATTACAGCACCTTGTCTTGGCTGAACTTTATACTGCACTCTTCCCTGCTTGGATTCCTGCACTACAGCAGGTCGATCTGTTCTTATATGAAGCAATCACATCAAAGTCCTGTTCTGTGCAACCTTCCATGGTTGCTGTGCTCAGCACAGTAATTCAGACACCTTCCCCCCAGACTCTGTGCCTGGTTGTTTTCATTTTGGCTAAGAAACTCCCAAATGTTTAACAAAGCAAGAAGGAACCAATTAATCTTTCATATTTGAAGGCATATGATTAAGTGGATTTTCAATCCCCCTTCCCATTGCTGCTGAGGCCAGCCCAGCCTCATCCCTCCCTGCATCCTCTGGTCCCTGCAGCAGCTCAGTTCCACACCCCCAGCACACAGGGCTGGCACAAGGTCTGTACTGCTCCAGTGACTCCTCTCTGCTGCAAAGTGCTGAGCATGATGCACCCTTTTCAGGGCAGATTTTAAATAAGTGGGTTGGATTCAGCTACCCAGGAAATACTTTTGACAACTCTAAGCATGCAAATGCCTGTCACCGACGGGAGGCAAGTGTAGGTAGAGGAGAAGGCACTGCAAGGAACCAAGGATCTCCATATTGCACTGAAAATCTGCCTCTCTGCTTACTCATCTGCAGCCTCTGACAACCAGAGAGAACAGCAGAGACCATCTGCACATAAATAACTCAGTTGCCACAGGCATCCTCAGTGTTCAGGCATCTCCTTAGGTATTTGCAGTGACTCTGGAGCTAAAAGGAACAGCACCAGACCTGTGGGCGTTCCTTGTCCTCCAGAAACTGTATCAAGAGACTGCAAGAAGCCCCAGAGCACCCCATATGATACTTATTTTTAGGCAACTGAATAAATTTTTTATTTTTATACTTTTTAATTTTAAAAAGTGCGATAGTGCTAACCCTTTTCTTATGGGATGGTATAAAGTAGCCCTGTGGAAAAAAAATGGGGGAAAAATAAATCAGCCACAAACCAGAAAAGGAATGGACAACAACATGAAAGTCAAAGAAAACCAGCAGTATCTATTTGATTTTAATATAAATGCAAGTTACACAAGTTCATAATCCACTAATTTGTAAGAGAAGGAAACATAGAAATTGATGCTATTATTTCCCCTCAGAAAAATCTAAAGGTGGCATTCAAGCAATTTCCATTGTAACTGAACCAAATCCTCTTCATGACATCAGAGGTGCAACACTGAAGCCAGGCTCCCAAAATCTCCCACTGCCAGTGAGGCTGAGAACAGTGTGGGTTTTCAGAACCAGGTCTTTGGACTGGCTCCATTTACTCTTTAAAGTGCATAGTCTGTAGGACAGTACCTGTGAAAATAAACTGGACTTGTCTTCTTCCCAAACACATCAAATTACAAATCTGGTGTCACACTGGCACAGAACTGGGATAATACTGCCATAATTATTAACTGCAAGTTTCCATACAGTTCTTGAATAATGGAACATCACTGGCTTTAATGTTTACCTCAAGTTAGTGTAGTTCTGCATCACTGAAGTAACAAACTAAGTCAACACATACACTTCTGAACACCTCAGAAATGACAGAGAAGAAACAAGACATGTAAAAACAGAAGAGTAATTTTGCTACAATTAAAATGCAAAAGCTCATAGAGAAATTTCCGTTGTTCCTTCTGATGGAATAAACAGGATCAATGGAGTTCACTTTGGATCCACAGGAAACATCCTTCAGCCCTACTCACTTAGTGGTCTGGTACCTTTCTACGCTACCTGTGCAAATTACAAACTCTGCCACTTAGTACATTTTCCAACTAGCTTACACCAGGCTTGTAACTGGGAGTATTGTTTACATCACACCTGCACTGTACTCATTAACCTCTTCTACACTTACCTATGCACCCTCCAGGGCTTTAATGCCAACTGCTTCTGACCCTCCTTCCTGTTGCTCTGCTCTATTCTACAGGCATGTTATAAAATGCCCTGTCATCCAACTTTTCCAGAGCACGAAGAAACACTTAATAGCCTGCATGAAATAATACGCAAATGGAAATAAAATTTCACAAGGCAAAACTTGTGAGCCTGAGACAGGAATTTGTTTCCAGGGCAATAGCTGTTTTTCAGCAGATCCTCAATCTTTTGCAAGGCAGTTGCATAACAGCACAAAACTGGAACTTTTCCTTATGTCACTGTGTTCCTCTGCCAGGAAAGGATCATGAAAATTCCTGCCCCAGCTAATATCTGCGATAATGGAACAATTAGCAATTGAAGCATGGCACAGCCAAACTGAAAATATTTGCCTGTATACGTGAAATCAGTTTGGGTGGTTCCTTCAAGAAGCTTAGAAAAAGAACTTAGAGGCACCATAGATTAATAGCAAAATCTCCCTAGAGAATACTGATAAATCAACACACATATTAGTCCTCACATTCTGTGTGACTCCTTGCAATATGAAAATGGCAATATCCCAGCGAAGCATGTGCTAAGGGAAGCACTGAGCAGAAACCTAACTGTATGGAGGCATGGTTATTTACATAAATCCTCACTCAGAACTGTGCTCCTAAGTGAAAAACCATTGAGTCTGAGGGCTAGGGAAGGTGGATGGCAAGGGGGGATAAAAATGGTGACTTCCAGTGTGAGCTGGAAGGGAAGGTGTGTCCAGGAATTAGTGTTGAGCTGTGTTCCCAGGAGGCTGAAGACAAGGTCACTGTCACTGTAGCATTGAAACCCAGAGTTGCATTTAAAGTACCTTCACAGGTAAATATGATGCCAGAGTCCATTCTACAAACTGATGCATTTTACACCAGAATGAACCAACCCTCTAAAAACCATGAAATCTACACACAAGCTTCTGCTACATAAATAATCAGGGAGGAAAGGCATTGATTCCAGAATGATACCAAAATATGTAAAGATACCCTTGTTAGTGTCACTGCAAACATCTAATACTTGCTGTTACAGGAGAGAGACATTTATTAGCAATAATGCAAGTATCTAACACTTGAAATTAGAAAACTTGAGAAATTAGTCTATTGCTGAAATTTTACTTTTCCTTCTTGAATGTTCTAGAAGGGCCACATTCAGATAGGATTGGTGCCTTCTTTGTTAACACAGGATTCAGGGAAACTAAGTGCAAACTATTTTCTTGGCCTCATTGGCATTGTAGACTTCTCTCTTTAGTTACCAGCTGACCACGCGTCATAAACAAATTTTGCTGCTACTGTATCTTCAACTGCCATCCCTGAAAAAGAATTAAAGTCACCTTCAAACAGCTATTCAGCTGTACAAATAATTTAGCTTCAGAAGGGAACAGGAACACTCAGGAGCTTATCTAGCTGGACAGGAACAGGAATTATTTCCCATCCCAAACACCTACAGTGCTACATTCAAAGTCCATAGCCATCATGTGGTGTTGGGTGTGCTGTAAGAAGTTAATGTAACAGTAGGAATCTTAATTTTCAGTGTTCATATCACAACCGGGCCCTTTTGGAGATGTCATGTAGCTCAGAGCATGGTAATTCATCCCCAGGGGCACCCTTTCCCAAAGCCCAGCCCCACGGGACACTGTCACATTGTCTCAGGTCAGACAGACCCCACGGGTGGAACAGCGGGGCAGTCGGGCTGGAGCTCTATTAATAAACGCTGCAGTCATGTCTTGAACAACTGTGAAATGGAAAATGGACTTCCTATTGTTTGCCTGCTTTCCTATCACTTTTCATTACATCAATCCTGCTAGATAAATAAAAAGGGAAATAAAAAGGGAAAATGCAAATCACAGTCTACGTTCCTGTGGGCAGTGCACTGCCACAGCCGTTCTGAAGATGAGCAGCAGCTTTCCCACGCATGGGGGACCTAATAAAGAACAAGGCATTGTTTTCTGTCAGACTTGTACACAGGAGGGGCTGTTCTTACCCAATGACTTAAACACTGTTGTTTTCTCAGGCAGGGCTGGTTTTGTACCCTTCAATACCTCCCCCAGCTCAGCAAAAATCTCTGCCTGTGAAGAAAATACATATTAATACAAAAACATAATACCCATACGTATGTTAAGAGAAAAAAAACCCCTTTTCTTCTGAGTGACTTCAAAAGAAAGAACTCCTCCAGTGCTGCATCCCAAAAGTGATTACTTTCCATGGTGAAGCAGATCAGCATTCAGACAAATAATATAGAAACTGGACAGAAATCAGAGGAGCAGAATGGTTTTCAAAGAAAAACAGCTGGCAGACTTTCCTCAGCCAGCAAGGTTTTTTACAGTGGATAGCTTGTTACTTATCCAACAAAACACATGGGATTCCACACACATTACCATATCTGGAGCTCTTATGTTAAACCTCAAAAGTGTAAATCATATTTATTCTGCAGACACATGAAAAGAGAAAAAGAAAACTCCACTGAACCTCAAAGAGTCCCTGCTGGCAAATCTGTGCAGATCATTGTCTGCTTGGCTTGTGTGGTCCATTGTTTGGGCTGGTCCATTCAGTGTCAATCACACTGAAATCTCATGGGAAGAAAGTTACAGGTTTGAATAAATAGACTTGAAAACACTTAAGATAACCAAACACTGCAGGAGAAGTAGGTCTTTCAACAGCAATACATTGTTATCATCACAAGCCAATGCTGCAAACATGCTACTGTAACATGGTGCCATGTAATGGTAAATACGGGGGTTGCATGGTTTGGTCACAGACACAGCAGTCTCAGTTTGAAACCAGTTTATCTTTCAACCCCTGCTTGGAAAGTGTTAACAATTACATCTGATGCCCTAAAGGTTTCAGTGCAGGACATCATCAATACCAACTCATTTCAAATGCAAGCCAATTGTCACAAAAATAAAGCCCATCATTTCAGAAAGTCTTACCCCTGATAAAATAACATCTCCTGATTCTGTCAGAGCAGCATCTCTGGAATCCACGAACAGAACAGAATTCTTCATCAGCTCATCATCCAGCTCTCTCCAGTCTGGTCTGCTTGCTCCAACAGCTAAAGTAACAAAACTGATGAACTTGGGAGCAATGTTTAAAACAAATTCAAACCACATTTTCTTCAAAAGACACGTGTGAAGTAACAATGGACGTTACTATTGAAATGTAATATACAAAATATACAGTGTTAGCCTTGGAGAAATACTGATTGATAGGACAACAAAACAACGTTTGATATGTCAGTAAAATATCCTTGTCAAAAGAGTCTGAGTAGCTGAGACAAAAGAAAGTCCTCTCCCTTTGTCTGTTATCTCTAGCACCCTTGTTTTCATCAGATCATTACCAAATTAATTTTACACACCTTTATTAGATTATCACTTACCCAGAGAAACTGAAAACAAATCATGGAGCTTAACTTTTTACACACAGTACCAAGATCATTATCAACTTGTTATGGGCTTAAAAAAAAAGCAAACAAGAAACCCAACAAAAACTAAAAGGACTACCCAGTTATACTATATTCAGATATTTTTACATGTCAACTGTTACGGAACAATAAATTCCATGTTGGTCAAATGCCTCTTCAAACAGTAAAAATGCCTCAAGGAAGGGTAAAAAAAAGGCAAAGAAAGGAGAGAGGTCTTTGTGTCGCCTCAGCAACTGTGGACCTTAATTGATTTTGTTGTATTTCTGGCTTCCGTGCCATGACATAACACAGACAGCAACTTTCAATGACAAAGGACTAAATTGAGTTTAAAAAATTGGTAGGATGCTGCTGGAATGTGGGACCTCAAATTGTTCCCTTTGAGAAGTTGCTTTTGTCTTATTACCATGCTATCTAGAAAGTGCACAAGGTCATCTGAACAAGGCGCACAATTAATAAAAATAAACAAACAAGGGCATGTCCAGAGACTCCAAACAATAGTGTGGCAACATCATTACAAGGCAGGCAACAAAAAAAAAGCAACCCCCCAAACTTCACTATAATTAGAGGTTAAATGATGATGTTCTTATGAGTTATTGCATTTTCAGAACTCAAGTAGAAAAGTAAATTGGTGTGATCAGCCTCAAAAGAAACAAATAGAGGAGCTTAAAAAATGGGTGGAAGAAAAGATGACACCACCAGGGAAATATAACAATGAGCAGTAACTACTTAGGAAATAAGACATTCATGTGGGTAATTTAAATGGAGAGCGAGGTGAGAATAATGACAACATGAGGGCAAAGATGATGCACCACTAAGAGAAAAGAGCAGATGGGAAAAGAGAAAATCCCATGCTCTAGCAAAAATCTCCTGCTGGATTATGCAGGTGTTCTGGCTCCAGGAAGACAGGGCTGGGAAAAGCAGTCCTTGCTAAAATGGAAAAGTCAAAATGGAAAGAACATTCATTCCATGAAGCACAGAGAACTGTTTTTCAACAGAGGGTGATGCTAAACAACGTGCTAATGAACACATGCTGGACACCATGGGAACAGAACATACCATTGATGTGGGCACCTGGCTTCACCCAGTCTCCAAACAAGATGGGAGCTGTTGCCATAGTGACTGTCACAATCACATCAGCCCCTGTCACTGCCTCCTGGGCAGAGGAGCAGACCCGCACGGGACCGCTGACAGAACTGGCAAACTTCAGAGCCTTCTCCTGGGTGCGATTCCATATCCTGACCTTCACGGAGAGAAACACGGAAAACAAAACAAAACAAAGACAGATTAACTTGGAGAATCTCTCCTTGCTGAAACAGAACACTTGGTTTAAGTTTTCAGGAGATAAACGTATCCTAAGGGTTGGGGGTTTTTTCCCCTTTAATGGTCTTATCATAGAAGTGACTAAATTTCATGAGTGTTTGGCTACATTGCAATGCCTGTTTTGTGATGGCAGAATAACAGCTCCTTGTAGAGCTGCTCTTATAAAATGTAAATATTTCCAAAAAAAACATTTAAGGGAAAGTCACAAAAAGCTTATGCAAGCATGGCATACACAGTAGGATCGTCTCAGACAAAAAGCTATCTGAAACAACTTTGATTCCAACCTTTTATGTTTTTGAAATACCAACATCTGAACAAGAAATTCTACAGCTGCTCCAGTTCTTCTTGGGTTCTGTAGAAACAGAACCAAGTATGATTAACCTTTTGTGGTGGATTGACCATGGCTGGACACCAGGTGCCCAGAAAGCTGTTTTATCACTCCGCTCCCCAGCAGCACAGGGAGAGGGAAGAGAAAATAAGATGGAAAAATTTGTGGGTTGAGATAAAGGCGGTTTAATAGAACAGAAACAAATGTTGGAGAGACAGCCTTGATGTTGTGTGAGCACTGCTCAGAAGTAGCCAAAACACTGGGGTGTTATCAGACCCTTCGAGCTGCCAGTGCACAGCACTGTGAGGGCTGCTCGGGGGAACAGGAGCTCCATCCCAGCCTGACCTGACACAACTTCATTGGCTGTAATTTTTTTATAATGGATCCTGCAACATAACAGAGACAGATAAATGTATCCTCTTAAGATGTGTCTGTTACCTCTTTAAACGTGAACAGTTCTGTGAAGATATCATAATGGCTGTATGCTTGAACACCAGCTCCCAAAATGCACAGCACTTCTGCAAAAGCTGGCATTAGCAACTGAACAGTATCAGAAATAAAAAAAAAACAAAAGAGAATATGCAAGAACAATATATTAACAGGCATTAAAAATACATATCAAAAATACTACAAAAGAAAGCAGTAGTGTTAGTCCTTTTAAACAACAGAAAAGTATATAAACAAGTATTCAATAATCACTATATATATTGGGCTTTTTTTAATGCAAAAGCTAGCATCAATAGCACCAAAACACATCTTGGCTTAATTCCAGTGTTGAATTGTCTGACTTGAAATTCAGATCTAAGATGCAACAGCACGAACAGCAAGTTCTGGAGCCTCAGCACACTCCAGTATTGACACACCCATGGGGGTGATTGAATGTAAAACCACAGTGCTGATGTTCTGCACTGGCTAAAAGCAGGGCTCAGAACCCCACAAACCATCAGTACTGAGAGTGGCAGCTGCACAGGTAAACTGGTCCTGGCAGCCCCACACTAAAACAGCTTTTTGAATTCACTGAAGCCGTAAATCACACCACAAACATATCTTGGCATGGCAAGAGCCATAATACACAGATATTGTAAAAACAGGGATGGTTCTGAGGAACAAATAATACAATTCAGTTCTACAGTTGCTTTTGGTTTTCTGATTTAGTTCTTGCCTGTGATTCACCAGTACTTGGCAAAGGAGAAGACAGGGCTGCTGGAGTCCAGCCCTAACCTACCCTTGTTTATGCATTTGCTGTGGCCACTCAGTCCTGTCTAAAAAGCTTTAGAGTCTAGGCTCTCAAGGTTTATTCTGCTTCAAACAAATGGAAAAAAAATCTCATTAATCCCATTTTCCAGTAACAAGAACTTGTTTTAGTGTGTCTTTTAAAGACTCTGAAGCACTGATTTCAAAGGTTCTTTGCATAAGACCATGGGTCTTTGAAAAGCAAATATAAAGAGGACAAGATGACAAATATGAGCTAAACTCAAACACTCCTGAAAATTTCCCAAAACAACAGATGATAATGAAGGATCTGATCTTGAAGTACCTTCAGCAGCCAAGCTCCTTTGAAGCCAGCATGGACTGCATAAAAACCATCAGAACTGACCCAATAAAGAATGGCCAAAATGGATGAGGTCCTGTAACCTCCTGTCCAAGGAGCTCATTGTAAATCATTCTGTCCTTTGGTTCAGGAGAAGCTCCTGGGGACAGGTCCTTCACTCAATTTTATGCCAGCGCAGCTCCATTGCCATGGATAGAGTCACCCTGGCATGAAGTCTGCCCCTCACAAAGTAGTGAGATCAGCCTTTATTCTGGTCCAAAGCTGAGGGGTGACAAACAACAGTATTTTTCAGCTCTGGCCCTCTTCTTATTGCCTCACCCTTTGAGGTGAAGGCTAAAACCCTCCTGTGCAATGCATGGTCACTTGCTCTCTTCCTGCTGTTAGCAGCCCAACCAAAAACCAAAAATTCTTTAAAAAAAGTATTCCAACACAACAATTTCCCACTGAAATTGAGGTGATGTAAAGCAACACACAGCCAGATACACCTCACCTGCCTTCAGACACTGAAGTTTATGGCCATGGTCAGGGACAGTCATCTGGACATCTTCCAGTGACAACAGAGACACTGACAGACACCTCTGGACAAGTTATCCATCTATACTGGGCATTATCTATCTTAAGAGAAATGGAAATGTGTTTTTTCCCCTCTTTTCACAGGTCCAGTGCAACCCACCTGTCCTGTCCTGACAGCAGAAGGCATCTATCTAAATAAAATTCAATATATCACCACAGCTACATCATCCAAAGCCATAAAGGGGCATGTTAAGACAAACACAAAAGAAAGAAAATTACAAAGAAAGACAGCTCAGTAAATTCGTAGAAGAGCATGCAATAGAAGCCACAAAAATGTAACTCGGGTCCTTCTCCAATCACACGCAAAGTGTTAAAGCCAGACACGATTGACTCAAAACAGTGAGCTTAAGTTTTCCCTGAAAGTACATACATTGTCATAAATCTAACTTAAAGCTGTATTGGATGAAAAGCCATTTGAATCATTCCTTCTAGTTATTTTGTAACTCCAAGCCCCACGTGAGAGAACAGAAGACACACCTTGGTAGCGACGGCAGAAACTGCAGCTGTCCGTTTTGCTGTAATGACACTGCCATCCAGGACCTTCAAAAAAATTCAAACAGATTGACATGAACATTGAAAATATGAATAATTGCCAAACATTTTCATCCAATTTGTGAATGATGTGGTATTACAGACATAAAACATATACACATGTAAAAGATGGCAATTATTATTATAGCAACCACAAACCATAGAGTAACGTTCAAACTGGGCAGATTCTCTGTTTGTTCCAGTTCTTCCCTGTCATTCCATCAGCACAAAAGGAGTGATAATGGTCAGAGAAGAGCCACCTCTAACTCACCCAACTCCTGATGCACTGCACTTCCCTGGCTCTCCAGTGCAGGGGATAGATGGATATGACTCCAACGCTCTGCACTCCAGTAAGACCAGGGACCAGTGCAAGCTGGCAGTGGTTCCCCAGTCTGCACTGTCTTGGTCTGTACAGAGGGGTGACAGGGAACCGTGGAATTCCTTAAATGTGTATCACACATGGGACACTACAGCCTCAATGTGCATTAGCTACTGAACATAATGTAATATAATATAATATAATACAATATAATACAAATTACATATTAATTATGGGTCTTAAAAAGCCCACACAGGTGGTAGAAAAACCCAAGATAAGTTTTGGCCCTTTAATAAATCATTATTATTAAAGTACAATGCAAATCATCACTGTTCTTAAAAAAAATTCTTAAATTCTTTAAATAAAGCAATCTGAATACTATTCTCTGCAATGCAAATTGTAAATCTCTTTCAATTTGAGACTTAAGATGGTTCAGGATCCACTCTTTATCCACAAAGTAAGGGGTATTTTTGCTTTCAAATGCAAGATAAATTTTTCCTGATCATTTCTCTCTTCCAGTTCCCCTCTGAGCTATCAGATTCAAATCGCGAGCAGCAGTAAATAATAGCACGGTGAGTACAGTTTAACACAAAGGAAACATAGGCAGCTTTAGGCCAAATCCTGATTTGACACACTGATGATGTTGGTAATTCAGTTGTTAATTCAGTTGGTAATTCAGATGATGTTGGTAAATTCAGGCCAATTTACACCAGCTCCAGCTTCCAAGAAGCAGAAGCGAGAACTGACAGCATGAGCAG
Organism: Corvus hawaiiensis; assembly: GCF_020740725.1. NCBI lineage: Eukaryota > Metazoa > Chordata > Aves > Passeriformes > Corvidae > Corvus > Corvus hawaiiensis. Next base: position 1,809,397 of record NC_063228.1, read on the forward strand.
AGAAGAATGCAGAAGGACACACGAGACTTACAGCTTTCAAAGTGCCATTGCTGGGGTCAAACAAGAGGACAGTCGCTTGGTGAGAAGGCACAGAGGAGTCCTTCAGGTGCTCATAGAAAGTCACCAACTTGGTTGTGAGCGCATCGTCCGCAGCACTGTACGCGGGCATGACTCCGAGGTACCTCGGGGGGAGAATTACCCGCGTTACTCACGCACCGTTATCCCGGGAGCCCACAGCCAGCGGGCTGTGCCCGCCACGCCGCTACCGGCCGGTTAATCAGTAACTCGGTACCAAGGTTCTGATGCTCCAAATCCGCCCACCCGGTCCCTTCCCCGCCGCGAGTCCGCCACCCCCGCTGCCGCTACCCCGCGGTGTCCCTCACCCGCCGTGGCGGGGCACGGGCAGCACGGTGCGCACGGGCTGCACCACCCCGCCCGCCGCGCCCGCGGAGAAGTTGGCCAGGGCGGCCTCCAGCGCCGGCAGCAGGAGGCTGGCGCGGTGCAGGTGCTTCTCCACCTCCTCGGCGCCGATGAACACTGGCGGAGTCGAGCCCATGGCGAGAACCGGGCGGACGGGACAGGACGGAACGGGACGACGGCACTCCCAGACTGCAACACCGCGCACCGCCCGCACGGCCGGTAGGAACTCGCCGGGGCGGCCCCGCTGCCGCCGGCCCCGCCGCCGAACCGCCCCGCGGAACCGCCCCGCCGCTCTCGGCTCCGCCTCCGCCCCCCACGCCCACCACGGGCGCCCCGCTATGTCCCGTCTGAAGTCCTGCTCGAGGGGAGCTCCGGTGCCCTGGGAGCTGCCGCGCCCGCAGGCACCGCCGCTGTCCCGCCTTACCCAGGCAGCGCTCGGGGGAAGGAGGCTGCGAACGCCACGGAATGGCCCCGACATAGGTTGGGCACAGCCACCCCGGGACCCCGCGCCCCGAGGGACAGACCGAGGGACAGCCGCCACCGGGGCCCGCGCCCCGAGGCACTGCCCCGAGGGGCATTCCCGAAACACGTTCCGGAGGGACATTCCCGGGGCACATTCCCGAGCGACCGCCGCCACCGGGACCCCGCGCCCCGCAGGGTGTCACGGCCCCCCGTGCCCGGGAGGGGGCGACACCCCGGCAGGCGCACAGCCCCCGGTGCCCGCGCGGCGGCGCTGTTGCCTCCCGGCGCGCCGTCCCGCCGGAGCAGTAGAGTTGGGGGTTCTCTCGCTGGAAGGTCAGCGCGGCGCGGGGCGTGCCGGGAAGGCGGGGTCTCCCTCCGGGACAGCCATCTTGTCCTGGCCGGGGCCGAGCCGAGGGGCGCGGGACGATGAAGGGGTTCCCGGTAGCCGCGCGTTCCCTCTCGGTGAGCGGGACCGGCGCGCGTCGTGCGCGGTGCGGGAGATGCCCGGCTGGCGGTGACAGCCGCAGTCCGGGCCCGGCGGTTGCGGGCGGGCCTGACCCCGGCCAGCCCAGGGCGGCGAGCCGGGCGGAGGGCGGCGGACGGCGGTCACGGCAGCGGGGCTGCCGGGCTGCCCGCGGGGTCGGGGCGTGCGCCAGGGTTGGGGGCGGGCCGGGCGGGCAGGCGGCGGAGCGGGACGGCGGCTGAAGGTCAGACAGGCCGCGGGCCGGGCCCGGAGCGCCGCGCAGCGAGCGGCGCCCGAGGCTTTGCCAGAGCCGCCCCGGCAGCGCCCGACGGGGCACGGGAAGAGGGGAGGGGAGGCGGTCCCGCCGCGCTGGAGAAGCTTCAGCTGCTTGGGACAAGGTGGTGCCCTTGGCATTGGAGCTTGGCGTGCCCCGGAGGCGGGCAGGAGGCAGAGGGCTTGTCCTGCTCAAAGGCTCTGATGGAGCCGGCGGACAGCTGGGGTAGAACCTGTGCTGGATCCCGCCTGCGAATGCGCTCGAGTGGGATGGAGAATGACCTCTGAGTGACAGCGTGTATTTGGGTCAGTTTTATATATGCAGTGGTAGTTCATAAATAACTAGACTTAGAGGTTAAAACTAAGTCTCTTACCAAATCCTTGGAGGGGGAAGAAAGGAGTTTTTCCTAGACTCACAGTGGACAGTCTCTGATAAAGCAATGGGAATTACATCACTGGCATCCTTACAGCTGAGCGCAGTGGTGTTTCTGTCACTAGGCTTTCACCTTGAGATGTATGGGAATTAGTTTATTTTTTAATGGGAAAACAAGAGTAATACGTAAATTTTCTAGTATAAGCAACTTCTAAAGTGGGTGGAAGGTAATATCATTTCAGATTTGAAATCCATAGTCTTGTCATTTCTGTTGCCAGCTGCTGAAGGCAGGGCTTTTGTGATATTCACCTTTTTCGTGTGAAGGACTGCTTCTGGTTATTGGAATCCTAGAATCATGGAATGGTTTGGGTTGGAAGGGACCTTAGAGATCATCTCATTGCAGGCCCTTGTCATGGGCAGGGACACCTTTCACTAGACCAGGTTGTTCCAGGCCCCATCCAACCTGGCCTTGAACATTTCCAGGGATGAGGAATCCACAGCTTCTCTGGGCAACTTTTCCAGTGCCTCACCACACTCACAGGGAAGAGTTTCTTCCTAAAATCTAGTTTAAACTCTCTGACAGTTTAAAATCATTGCCCTTTGTCCTGTCACTGTCTGCCTGTATAAAAAGTCTCTCTCCATCTCTTTTAAAAGCCCCTTTAAGGTAAGGTCCTGCAAGGCTGGAGTGAGGTCTCCCTGGAGCCTTCTCTTCTCCATGCTGAACTCCTCCAGCTCTCTCAGCCTGTCTGTGTAGCAGAGGTGCTCCAGTCCTTTGATCATCTTCATGGCCTCCTCTGGACCCATTTTAGCAGGTCCAAACTGCAGTCTGGGGACTTGCCTTCGTGTCCTCTTTGTATGCAGCAGTCAGTGCAGACAGGTTGGAGCTCTGAGGTGACTCTTCGGGAGCTGAACTGCCTACACCTAAGGAATTTAAAGTGACCTCCAAGGTGTTGTGCTGCATATGTGGATTGCTGTGGCTCTTGGTTCAGTTAATTGCTCTGCAGGTGTCCTGCAGACTGTATAGGATTGAGAGAGATTCCCACTGTACAGCAGCAAAGAGAGGAGGGGAGGAAAGCATTCTTACAGTGCTATTTCTTGAAATTCCAAAGTCCTTGTGTAAGTCATAGCACAGGGCCTGACTGATGTAAAAAATAATCAGAGGAATTACAAGGGAATCACTCTTTTTACTCCAGTGTTTGAAGTCCTTCATTGTATTTCTAATTTAAAATTGGTTTCTTTTTCAGTATATAAGGAAACATGTGATAAACTAATTAAGGAAATCCATTCTCTTATGCTTTCTCCCCTAGAAGAGATTTTACTCACTTAAAGTAGCTCCTAAAGTTTCACCCTCAGCAACTGCAGCAAAAGTGAAATTATCTCCAGAGTCTCAGGATCTTGAGGTCAGTATAAAAATACAGGGTTGGTTTTTTTTGTTCTCTTTTTATTTTTTTTTTGACTCAGTCAAAGTAGAGCTGTGTTAGTACTTACACTGAATGAAAACAAAGCGCTTTTTTTGTTGTTTTTAATACAGATCACAAAATTACCAAATGGCTTAGTTATTGCATCTCTGGAAAACTTCTCTCCAACTTCAAGAATTGGTGTGTTTATCAAAACAGGCAGCAGATATGAAACCACCAGTAACCTGGGAACTGCTCACCTGCTTCGTCTTGCATCTAATTTGGTAGGTGTTTATGGCCTTTGTTATTATGTTGAGAGTAGGTGAAATGGTCAAAGATTTATTATTGCAAAGATAACTGGTATGGTAAAATTTAATGTAAGAGGTCTTACAAAGTGGAGAACAACATACAGTGGCACTTGGTTATGTGGTTCAATGCAGGAGAAATGTTACTGCTTCCTGGAAGATGGGAAGTAATATTTATTAATAATTATGCTTTCTTCTGGTGTCTTAAACTAGATATGTGTAGTATATCTATATTCAGTTATGCACAATAACTCGTTTTATTTAAGCTGCAGTGAAAATTAATTCACATGGCTGATACAAACTCGATTTTGGGCATGTGGGGAATATTTCTGAGTAGTTTTTCTTACTGCTGCCATCAACACAAAATCTGTTTTATAAATAGCTAGAATTGTAAGTTGCCCTTTTTTTATGTTTGTTTTAATAGACTACTAAAGGAGCTTCCTCCTTCCGGATCACTCGTGGCATTGAAGCTGTTGGGGGCAGCCTGAGGTTTGTAGCCACATAGAAAGATAATCTGTGTTGGTGAGGTGCAAATGAGCTCTGTGACTAAAGGAAACATAAGACAATAAGCACAACAATGTGTAGGTGGGTAAGCTCAGCGGGGAAGTGGTACTTGAATACTGAATGTTGTTAAGGAACATCTTGTACTTTTTGTTCTGTTAAGCTTCAAGGGTGCACTCATGAATTGTATTTTAAAAACACTTTTCAATAAATAAAATATTGTGCACATGGAAAAAATATAATTTGTCTAGAAAGCTTAGTTTTCTTTCTGCCTTTTCAGATTTTGAGAATAAACTTCCTAAAGTCATTTTTTCCTTCATCTTTTGTGAATAGATACTACTCATACAGACAGTAGTTGGCTTTCGTGATTTGAGGGTTTTAAGCCTAGAAAACAATAGTAAGAGAAATAAGAGGGATCTCACTATGCCTGCTTTCTTCTAGTGTATCTTGAAATCATCCAGTAAGATCTTTTTATCTAGAATGTGGTTAAAAATAGTGTTTTATGACTTGAGACTCTACCTTTTTCTGGTCCTGTCAATAATAAATATATTGAAGTAAAAGGACATGATAACTGTGTTTTCTGCCCAAAGAGAGTAATTACTAAATTGCTTTTTTTAGTACATACACACATTTTTCTTCAAGTTTTGCTATTCAGCCTTATTTGCTGTTTTACCTTGAATTATTGTGGCATCTTAAATTCTGATAGTCACAAGACATTTGTTATTACTTGAATACTGAAAATGTGAGTTTTAATTATGCCTGTTTGTACTGTGTATGTGTTTTATCACTTCTTTAAACAGTCATCCCAAACAGATATAAGGTTAAGTAGTTATTCCAGTCTGTATCTTGCTGATGAATTTGATGAATGGGGAATATGTGTGAAAATTCACTTCTGTGTTCTTTGCTGAAATGGATTTTGGTTTTTTTCTCATGTAGTGTGCATGCAACAAGAGAGAAAATGGCTTACTCTGTTGAATGTCTGCGAGACTACGTGTAGGTATCTGGATGGGCTATAAAGGGAATTACTGCCTTCTTTACAAACTGCTTGGTAGTGAAGACCTGTCATTTTACAGGGTGGGAGGAATATCTGTTCTCATGCTTTTGTAATAAATCAGTAAATTACTATATTGATATTCAACTTCTGTGTCATGTTACCGAGCATACAAATGCTACAGAATTGAAGTTGAATTATCCTGCTTTGTACAGCAGTGCTAATAACTGCCCTGGCTGGAGTGATGCATTTGGCTGTTAATGTGTTGCTTACAGATTAGTTTGAATTGCTTTCAACTGCAGAAGAAGTACACGTTACTTGTGTTTAATGCCTTTGTAATGTTTTTTATCTAGTGATACCGTAATGGAGTATCTCCTGAATGTCACCACAGCACCAGAGTTCAGACCATGGGAAGTAGCTGATCTTCAGCCAAAATTAAAAGTTGATAAAGTAATTGCACTTCAGAATCCCCAAGCTGGTAAGTGTATTTTCTGATCCATGGTATTGGCTCTGTGGGAGTTCCTTCAAAATGGAAAAAAAGTGGAAAAAAATAGTTTCCCTTTTGCTGTCGCATGACCATTTAATTTTTCAGCTTGTTGATAGGTATGGTCTTTCTGTTGTTTTGGAACTTTTTTTAATACACAGGTTTTTCCAGCCTGTAGTAACATTCAGCAAGTAACATGCTGAAGACAGCTTACACCATTCTCCTTGGCACCTTCCCTTTTACATTTCTGGTTCTTTTCGAGTACAACCAAAGAATGTGCAAGTCATGATTGTTGTTGACAACGTATTTGCAGAAGCTTGTGTTCTGAAAATTGTATTTAGGTATTACTCATGGGTGTGAAAACAGTACCCTACAAAAGACTTGTAAATTTTGTATGGTTATTTTGGTATAAAAACAATATATATTTTCATCATACTGAAAATGGGTTCCAGCTTTAGGATTGTAAATTTAGATTTGTGTGTTTAAGGAAAAACAAAGAGGAAACACAACACAAAGCCTCAGTCAGATCAAGCCTAATCCAGTATATCTTGTGTTACTAACTCTTGTCATGCAAGATCACCCAGGTAGTTCTACACAATAAACATAATTTGTACCACTCTGAAGCATGTTTACCTTTGTAACCCATTGCAGGTGACAGTGTAATGTTGGAAGAATCTCAGGCTTATACTGAAGTGCTACTGTTTTTTTTAATTAGTCACGATCTTTTTTTTTTCTTTAATTTATACAATTGCAGGTTGGTTTTCATAGTAATGCAGTATTTTCAGTTACAGTTCAGAAACAGAACTATGAAGAAAAGAATCTTTCTCTTGAGGAAAAAGTATGAACAAATACAAGGACAATATCAAACGAATTACTAGAATGCTGTTGGAATGCAAAAAAAAACTAATGAGAAGGGAATTGAAGACACTAGCATCCTTCATCTGAGTAGGGAGATAGATGAGACACCTCACAAAGCTACAAATAGTATTCTAGAGAGCCCGTTCTTCCTCAAGAACAAGGGATGCCTACAGTGAAGATGATTATGAAATTAATTAAAAGGATATTGGGGTGTGGTTTTGTTTTCTGCTGCTCCCCTTCTAAACACTGGTTGCATTTATAGCTTGCTGTTGAAGCCAAAAAGTGTTGAGCATATAAAAGTTACTAGTTTGTTTGGTTTCTTTCTATTAAGTTACAGAAGAAAAGAAGGCCTCAGGCCAGATTGCTCCAGCCCAAGGCTTTGGATGAAACTTCCATATGAATTGGATTATTCCAGACCTGCTTTTGCAGATGTTATGGTCCTTAAAGTGGACCACAGCTCTCCTCCATTTAGTTTCATTCATAATCTTCATTACATGTGGCTCTTACATTAATCATCTGAAACTCTGTTCCTCTCAGGAGTGCTGGAAAACTTGCATGCTGCAGCTTATAAAAATGCTCTGGCAAACCCCTTGTATTGTCCAAACTACAGAGTTGGAAAAATTACTTCTGAGCAGGTAGGGTTATTTTTATTGTGTTACATATCTGTTTCAGTTTTTTGTCAGGAATGGATGCTGGCACTTGTGAGAGAAAATTAATTTAGTATATATACCATCAGTATTTATTACCTTATTGATCTGGTGTTAAAATAATTTATTTCCGTGCAGCTTTTAGTACTGGGTACAGAACTCATGTTTGCATTTAGATGGTTAATGTCAGTGGCTTTCTGTTGACAGTAAGGCTGTCAATGAAATGCAGGTGTTCTTCTATAAAAGGGTTTTGTAGTTGTCACTGGGGAGTGAAATAAAATGATATTCTATAGACAGTTCCTTTTGGAAGCTTTGGAATTTGCTTTAAGAAGTGTAAGGGGCTATGTCAGAAACACACACAATTTTTGTTCTTTAAACAAAATACTCTAAAATATGAATTTACTGTTGCAGCTTCACCATTTTGTACAGAACAATTTCACAAGTTCAAGAATTGCTCTCGTAGGAATAGGTATGTATGTTCCTGAATGAATGCTGCAGGTCATGTGGGAAAACTGCTGGAGAAATCTGAATTCTCTGTACAAGCAAAATGTTACCATAGGCTTCAAACGCTTTTATTTAACTGCTGTAGCTTTTCAATGTCATTGCATTACTCAGAGTAACTGTTGTATTGCAGGTATAAAGCACTCTACCTTAAAGCAAGTTGCAGAGCAATTCCTAAATATCCGAAGTGGAGCCGGTGCTCCTGGTGCAAAGGCTATTTATAGAGGGGGTAAGGATGTTTCTTGTATCTATTCTGAGTGACTGATTTTTCTGGTTATAAATGTAGTAGTATTCAAAGTTACAACTGAAAACTATACAGCTGCACTAAATGCTGGGTGTTGGAAGTGACAGTTCAGATGCATATCCTGTTTAAATAAGCAGAAGTTTCCACCATTGAAAGTTCTGGGATAAAACTGAACCCAGCTCTTCAACAAAGTTGTACCTGCAACATCATTTTTTCTATAAAGTAAAAAACAAGCTGGCATATGGTTTCTCTTGGCAGTTCTGGTAAGATTCCTGTAAGAGTAGATGAAGGGCTGTCAGGAAGTGGAGGTAGGATTTCTATTTAGGGAAGATGTGTTAAATGTGGTAAGTCAAAACAATGCTCAGCTCTTTCAGAGCAGTGTCTTGTACCATTACCAACAGCTACTGTTTAGTTGGAGTTTCACCTGTCTCTGTAAAGACATGAAGGGGAAAAAGAAATTTTCCAACATTTAATATTTGATTGGAATAACTTCAGTTTCTGTAAGCCAACATAAGTATTATTATGAACAGAAGGTACACTATTTTCCTGGGAATTTGTTATGTGGAGTTTTATCATCCCACACTCTGCATGGTTTAGGGTCACATTCAAATAAGGTATACTAAGGTACTGGTTTTGTGTTAGCAAGAAAAATTTTGCATGTAAAGGACCTTTTAAAATTACCTGCAGCCTCATGCTGCCTTCCTGAGTGGACATGCAGTAATTTCAGGCCCTGGCTTCTCTCTCGTTAAAGGGAAATACTTCTTTTATGTGCCGCTGAATGTACAGTAGTTTCTAATTCAACACTGTATTACCTTTTATTCTGTTGTATTTCTAGGAGAAATCAGGAAACAGACCGGGGATAGCCTTGTCCATGCTGCTATTGTAACAGAAGGAGCTGTTGCTGGGAGCACAGAAGCAAATGCCTTCAGTGTCCTTCAGTACGTTTTAGGTGCTGGGCCCCTTGTCAAGAGGGGAAGCTGTGTTACCAGCAAATTGACCCAGGGTGTTGCTAAAGCAACCAGCCAGCCATTTGATGTAAGTTCCAAGGATTACTGTTCTCTGATTTTTAAGTAAAATGTGTATTAATAATCTTTGAGAGGTTTCTACCTTTAGCTAGAATCTTAGTTCATTCTTGCACATATTACAGTGTATCAGTGATGGGCTTCCAGTCTGATCTTTCCTCAGCACAAATGGACTTTAGCTTCTTGAATTACAGTATTTTAGATCCTAATAGTAATTATTTTCCTATGCTTGATGCTGAATTACTCTGATACTTGAAACAGTTGATGATAATGTTTGTTTTGCAGGTTTCCGCATTTAATGTTAATTACTCTGATTCTGGGCTCTTTGGGATTTATACCATATCCCAGGCTCCAAATGCTGGGGAGGTGAGTTGCTGATTAGACTTTAAGTATTAACAACATGACCTTCAAAGTAGTGTTTTGATTTGAGATAGTGACTGATTCATCTTAAAAAAAAAAAAAAAGAAAGGAAATTCATCTGATTCCCTGTATAGGAAGGAATGCTGCATGTTCAGTTATGACTTAGCTCTGTAAACTGGGAATGAGACTTGCTTTGTGGGAAGGACAGATACATAATGTGAACTGGAGTTAGTAAAATGCCTTGAATTGCTGACTAATTGCTGATTTACATTTGTAAGCCTAAGTATATGATGAAGAACATGCTGTCTCTTGAAGCTGGCAGAACTGAACACTTTCATGAAAAATGGTGAGACCATATAAAGTAATGCTGTGGTGCAGTTAAAATCCACACTGCTTTTTGTGCATTTTTGGGCATTCATTACACTGGTTTTAGTTTTTTATAAAACTGCTCAGAATCGTGTTCAGGCAGATAATCCTCACATTGTCAGCTGCTCTTCCCTTGAAGTTTCCAAGATGTCAGACAGAAGAAATAACATGTTGAAATGTAATGTGGGAAGAAATCTTAAATGATTTGATTTTCCTCAGGTCATTAAAGCTGCTTTGAACCAGGTAAAGGCAGTTGCTCAGGGCGGTGTCACCGATGCCGATGTCACAACGGCAAAGTAAGTGTGTAAAGAACTCTCATGTGCTGTAAAGAGAAGTTTCTTAACATGCAGCTATTTGTCAAACACTCAGACTATTCTGGACAGCAGCGCTTATCCTGTAATTATTTCCATGGGGAACTGCTCACAGTCCTGCATTAAAACTGAGCCCCTGTCAATATTCTTTTTCAAAGCTGCACTGATTCTCCAGTAGTGTTATTTCCTAATAAAAACTTGGTAGAGAAGTGTTAATATTTTCTGAAGACTCAATTTTCTGAAGACTCTTACATTGAAACTCAAAAGTTTCAATGTAAGAAATTAGCAAGTGTCAGCAGATGCTGTCGTGTTAATCATATTCTGTAGTATTAAGATATATTTTAATTAGAATCCTAAATTGCATTATTTAAGTAATTCCCTTTACAGTTACACTGAGCAATTCCCAAAACAATTATAATAAGCAATCTGTGCCATCTTCAAAGAAAAAGAGTAATGAGGGTCTGCAAGTGTAAAGCACTGAATTAGTGATGTTACACCAAGTGTTTGAAATACATGCCCCTAGGAATATTTGGGGGAGGGGGTCTCCAAGTGGTGTTAAACTGCACTGAGCTTTTAAAATTGCCGTTGTGCAATACAACAATATAGTACAGACTCAAGTAGCAAAATGAAAATATTGTCTGTTGCATATATAAAATACTTCATGTAAAGCATAATTACACAAAATATGATAGCCTAGGCCTAATTGGTTCTGCCTTAGTTACTAGGAGCTAAATGGTGGATTCTAGACTTTTATACTGGGCATTATTTGTTTTGTGTGTTGTGGGTTTTGTGGTTTTTTGTTTTGTTCTTTTTTTTTTAAAACAAAGCTGCCTGGTATTAGGGAGTTACACACAGTGCTGCTGTGGCTATTTTTCTTTTCTTTTTTTTAAGGCGTTTCCTTCTGGAATGGCTTCATATATTTCCTGTGTTCCTCTTTTTCCTTTATTGAAAAAGAAAAACCCCAAACCCAATCAGTTCTATTTGCAGAGTCTGGCAATTCAAACAGAAACACCAAGCTACTTAATTATGTGCTATCAGAATAAATCGTTTTCTATCTTTCTGTCTTCAGAATAGAAGGATTGGCTTATAAAAATAAGGTTTTCATGTGTAACAGTGGTTCTGCAAGAAACAAAAGAAACAGAATTCACTGTCTTTTAACAAAACATGGAACTATTACAGGAGGAGCCTGACCATTTACATTCACTGCTGCTTTGTCACTTAGGGCAACATTGCTCTGCATGCATCTGGTTTTGACGAGAAAATTAGGTTTAAGCTTGATAGTTTGTCTGACTGCATTAATTACTTCAGACAGAAACAAATCCTGAGCTAGAGATTTTCTCACTGTGTGGGGAGGCAGTAGGTGTTGAAGTACCTGTCATTTTATGCTTGGTCTGTTCACAGTGCCTCTTTCATAATCATGGAATCCTTCCCTGTTAGGAAAGGAAAACCTTTCAAAATGGAGTCTTGAGAGTTTAAAAGGATCAAAACCTCATTGTATTTATGGGGTGGTGGGGAAGGTAATAGCAGGACTTACACTCATTCTTGATGCTTTGTTTGGTGGCAGAAATCAGCTGAAAGCCAACTATTTGATGTCAGTGGAGACCTCAAAAGGGTTACTGAATGAAATAGGCTCCGAGTCCCTGGTTTCTGGCACACACACATCCCCATCTGTTGTTGCTCAAAAAATCGACTCTGTAGCCACTGCTGATGTTGTGAATGTAAGTATGTGTCAGCATCTACAGGTGTTCCTTAATCACTGTGTCAGGTTTTTTATGGAAAACTGATGTTTATAAACACACACATATACTATCTTTAAAAATAGAAAAGGCAGCTCATTTACAAATCCCAGCTGGGTATCTTTTGATGTCTTCACTTACTTTATTAACAGAAGACTCTTTAATCCAATACACTGTAAAACTAGTGTAGCTGTGAATTATGTAAAATTCTCATCTTTTTCACTTAAATTTACCAAAACTGCCAGCTAATATTCTTGGAAAACTTCATATTAGTTCAAGTGTGGGTGATTCTGTGTCAAGGTTTTTAGGTTTCCTGAGTCTGGGATAATGGGTGTGTTTAAAAAAGCAATTAGGCTTTCGGTGATAAATTGATGTAACTTTGTTGCTGCTGCACATTACCTTGTTGCTTGTACGTGAAGCAAATTTCTAAAAATCTATCATAAAGAGAAATTCTGAGATACAAAATTTGTTTTTTCACAGTCGTTGCTTATTTGTATTGCAGCAGCAACTAGCAATAGCTCTAGTAGTAATGAGATACACTGTATTTTATGGTGTAATAATTATTTCAGGAATAACCATTTTTAGAGTTTACGCCTTTTATACCCAACTGTTGATCTGCCATTTCTGTTTAGATTATAAAGTAATGAGCAGCTGCATTAGAACAAATTAGGTTTATACAGCAAAAGGAGGATTGTTTACATGATGGTATATTATAGTAGTGCCAGGATTTGTTCTTTGTTTTCGTAACTTGAAGCTGATGCTATGAGTAGCATCAGCTATCTTGTTGTGAATATTTCCTCATATCCACTTTCCTGATTTATTTTCAGGCTGCAAAGAAGTTTGTAAGTGGGAAGAAATCAATGGCAGCTACTGGGAATTTGGGAAATACTCCTTTTCTTGATGAGTTGTAAAAACTGGGATGGATTTGATTCAAGATGGACCTGAGCTCTAAGTCACCTATGTTCTAAATTACTAACTTGTTATTTATGAATTCAGTTCTTTCAGAAAATTAATCTGGAGTAATTGTGGGCTTGCACTCATCAAATAAAGTGCTGAGTTCATATATTTTGTGTAGTTTTTTTCACTGAAAGTAGTATATAAAAGGCTGATAGGTCTGGCTCTGTACACTGCAGGTTAAAACTACAGTGCGAAAACAAGGTGAGTTTTGGTCTATGTAAAAAAATAAATATATAAAAAATGATCACTGCAGTGAAGACAAATGCTGTAGTTACCACTAGTTATCCATGTATTCTTGTATATTCAGGAAAAGTTCTTGATAGATTCTCTACCATCCTTACATCAATTAAATGAAGAAACTTGTGGAATGTTCCATTTTTTTCAAACTCTTGTTCTAAGGACAAATTCTTTAGTTCTGAAGCTCCTCTAGTATCAAACTAATTCTATTGTCCATAGTCCTTTGTATACCATTTCCTTTCGTCTCCAGTAGCTAAGTTGCAGCTCTTCTTTTTCTGCTCCTTCAGCATAGCAAATGATTTACTAATATATAAGCTTAAAGGTTTAATCTCTTGGAAAGCCCCTTGCTGTGTGAGCTTCCTTTCTGCTGTTCTAGCCTAATTATCTCATTTTAATACTACTCTTCCTTCCCCCACCACCAAGGTTTATTTCTATTAAAACTTTGTGCCCTGGGAAAACTTGGAACTGCCTTGTAACCCACCTAAACTAATTCTACTTACCGCAGGGACCACCCTTAGCACTGACAGAAATGTATTCTTAAAAGCTGTATGCCATGGCTCTCACAAAAAGTGCTTTTTTTCCCTGTTTAATTTTAAAAGTCCTAATCTTTAGTCACTGTCAGGAGTTCAACGGATTAAGAAACAGATAAGCTATTTAGAGGATTAACAAGAGCTCCATCTTGGTATCAATTACAAGCAGCTGATGTCTTGATGTGTGGCCATTACAAGTGGACATGGCCTCTTTGACTTCAGGGGCTTTACTGCCACCCAGAATTTATGCTCACAGAGGAGGCAGGAAGCAGAATGTCAAAACAACCAACACATGGGCACCTTGCAAGACCCTGTCAGGAGAAGCCAGGGGCTAAGCAGGAGGTGCCTGCAAGAGCTGAGGCATTCCAGCAGAAAGCGGCCACTGAAGATTTTTATGGAGATACTTCTTGCACCATTGAAGGTATTTTGAGGAGACACACATGCTCTGCAGCCCTGTTTCTTCTTGCTGGCATGGGGAATAGGACATGCATGCCTCTGTGCCAGTTTGGTGAGTAACTAGGATTTTAAGATATTAGTACCTCCCCCTACCTCTGTTAATGTCTATCTCCTCTTATATTCAGCAGAGTGGCACCAACTTGTTCAAGCTACAAGCAGTCATATACTGTTCTTTTAGGTTCCTGTTTGCAACTACAGATTATACTCAATCAACTGGGGGGAAAAAAAGTCCCTAAAGATAAAATATAATTTGCTGCAAGAAAAGCTCCCAAATAGTGCATTTGTGCATCTTACTTGTTACAAGTCCTCAACCTGGTTTAAACCTTTCTGTATTTGCTCCAGTAAATCAAACACATCCCATGCCATAAATAATTTGACTCCTTGTAGCCTTTATTGAAAATGCTTTTGGAGCTTGCCTTCTTCAAATTGTTGCAAATAGAACTACTTAGTTTCAGTGATGCATATTCTTAATATTCAATGATTAGTATTCTAATTATAGATGGAAAAAACCCAAACAAACCAACAACCAAATCAGTATCATATATATACTTTTGTAAATCAAAGGGATTTTTTTTCAGGGAATGGATGAGCTATCATGTCCTAAGAAAATAATAATAAGTTCAAATTTGTTCTCTAGATTTTTCCACTGATTTTTATACTCAGATCAAAAGTGCAAAGCCTTTTTCCTAAGAAGAGGCTAAGAACTGGATGGATTTTATTTCATCAAGCAAGTAGATATTTCTTCGTGGCGCTTGCAATTCTGAAGAAAGGACTGCCCAAACTATAAAGGCATTGCTAGGAAAATTGTTCTAATTTAAAGATATGCATTTTACCTGTACAGGCAGTAAATTTCTAAATTACTTCATTACGCTCCAGTTTTCGCTTCATAGATTTCAATGTTAGAGACAATTTCATGCTGGGAATTACCATAGCACAGTATCTTCCCCAAACTAGTTCATGAGTTTAATGTAATTGGGCTGGGGACCCATGTGAAGCACTCACATTTACAGAGCTTTCAATTTCAAGTTTAATACAGGTGTCAGATGTTCCACAAGAAACCTTTAATAACTGGTAATACTCTGCTAGTACTGACACGGTTCATTTCATTTAAAACATTTAGCAAATGAACACCTGTGTGGATTATTAAAGCACAGAGATTAGTCCATTGCCACTTTGTAACTACTCTGTAATAAAGAGAAATAAAAAGCAAATTAATTTCAAGCCTTGGGAAGATTTGTGTTACTTGTCGAGTGAAATTACTTGAACAATAATGCACTGAATAAAGAATTATATTATTCAAGTTTAGTTGTTACATAAAGGTAATAGTCAAAATATTTTTTGGAAAAATCTGCTGGTGAATAGGAAATCTGTTTTTGCTGGAGAACAATGTACAGACTTAAATCTTGATCTGATTATGGAACAGTTACTGTATCAGCTATTTTAAGATCACAGGTATTTCATCACAGTGGAATGCTGGCACTGAGCTTTATACAGTTTGTGCTAGTTTCTTTTCTCTGTAATTTTAAACTGAGTTTCTTTTGATCTGTGTAAGTGTAAAGAAATCAGAGACAGGCTCAAAGCATAAATGCAGAACAAGGATATTTTCAATGCTATTAACTTTTAATATCACTATTGGTTCTTTTTACTTGGTTTCAGCTTTCCATCATTAGCTGCAGAGCTTTTTTCAATTAGGCTTGTTATCTGGAGATAAGGCCCATCCTGTACCACTGTGAGAGCTAATCCTTGTTCATCCTTCCTAGTATCTGCCATCAATGCTGCAATCTATGTGTGCTGAGAGAAGTTTTCCAGTGCTGTCAACTGCCCTTTGAAAAGTGAGAGGAAAACTTTACTAGCTGAAAGTGTGATACCATGCTTCAATAAAAGGTTTAAGGAGACATTTGAGCAGGTGCTGTCCCCATTTGTAAGTGTCCAAATAGTTAAGCTTCTCATCCTTAGTTACTCTTTAGACAGGCATTGTGTGCTGAGTTGCTGCCAAAAGACTCCATAAACTTGCTTTCTGCAAATAAATACACTGAAAGTAGTTTTACTTAGAAACTTATTTCTTAAAAAGTCACACATTTTGCCAAGAGAAGGAGTGATAGTGCTGTTACTTAAGGATTCATTACTAAGGGCAATATATTCAGGGAAGGTAGGGAACAGGGCACAAAATAACAGAACAGAGGAGTTTCCAGCTATTAAGGACTTCAAGAAAATACTGCATGCCTATAGCAAATGGATTTTTCAAATCACTATTTCTTCCATGCACCAATTCTTTCTGGTTTAAAGGGAATAATTTCAGCTATTTTTCATCAAAAGCCTTGTATTTTCTCCACCCTTAAGAAAATTTGTCAAGTACAGGCGATTTCAATGGGAGGTAAGTACAGGGCTTGTTCTCCAAATAACAAATCCTACTGCTTGCTGTTGAATACTTTAAGATTACTTTCCCGATATCTCCATTTTGTTTGTATAGTCTGCCATTTACATAAAATACTTACATAAAAATAAACAGTGCAGACAATCACCCACTTGGCTTCCCAGTATGTTCCATATAGACCAGTTGTGCTGCTCTGGAAAAAGAGGTGGGTGTTCACTGTTGGAAGGAAAAAAATTATGCAGGCAATTAGATATTTTCCAAGTACCTGTAGATGTGGGGACTGTTTGGTTCATTTACTTCAGCATTCCCATACCAGAATGACAGTATCGAAGGCACAGAGCTATTGTGGCCAAAACCGGGCTGGTTTCCCACATTTGGTGCATTGTTCATTTATTGGCTACAGATTCCCCACAGTTCTGTACAGCTGAATCCATGGAAAAGCATGCCATCAAAAATGGCTGTATTTGGGTGAGATTTCCAGTCACAATTAATTAGGTTTTCTTCCAAAGACACGGCATAGACACAACACCGTGGCGGCTTCTGAGGGGCTCCACAGCCGCCAAACCTCAGTCGTTCCACTTCCCCTGTTCTCATCAGCGCTACAGAAGTAGCTCTGGAATTCCACCTCATGCCCAACCTTGCAAAGGGATAGAGAGCAGGGACTCGAAAAACAGAAGGCAGTTTTTGTGGTGAACACAGACCTGTGGTTGTTCCTCAGCCCTTGGTACTGACCAAGCGGCTCATTGTCGGTTCCAAAACACCTCTGGGGATCGCGACGCATGAGGGCCGCGAAGCAGCAGGCGGCAGGGCAAGCCTTGGGGCCCCCCGGACCGGAGCCGGTCGCGGACCACACACGGCGGGGTCCCCGGGCAGCGCCCGCCCCTCACGACGGACCCGCCCTGGGGCACCGCCCGCCCCACCCTCGCCCCGTGCCCCGCCCCCTCCCTCAGGCCGCACCCACCGGCCTCGGCCCCGCCCCGCCCGCTCCGCGCCTTCCGGCCAGCCCCGCCCACTTTCTCGCCCACCGGGGCAAACCCCTCCGACCCCGCACGAGCCCCGCCCTTCTCACCGCCCCCAGCGGTCCCGCCCATCATCGGCAGGCCCCCTGCCCCGCGCCGCGCTCCCCGGAGCTGCCCCGCCCCGCCCCGCCCCGCCCCGCCCGGCGCCGGCTCCGCACTCGCGGGAAGCACCGCCCCGCCCGGGGCGCGCGCTGGGGACCGCGGGTTCCCCTTCCGGAGCGGCCGCCGCCCCCCCCGCCCGCCGGGTTCGCTTCCGGCGCCGTCCGCGGTCCGTTCCTGCCGCCGCCGCCGAGCGCGGCGCGGGGCCCATGGAGCCGCGGCCGTGAGGCGCCCCCGGCCCGGGCCCGCTGTGGGAGCCGGGCGGAGGCCGGAGCCGGGTGCCGCCGGAGCCGGAGGAGATGGACAAACTGACCATCATCTCAGGATGCCTCTTCCTGGCCGCCGACATCTTCGCCATCGCCAGCCTGGCGAACCCGGACTGGATCAACACCGGCGAGTCCGCGGGTGAGGGCGGCCGGCGGCGGGACCCGCCGGCGGCGTGCGGCGGGTGGCCGGGAGAGGGCTCCGGCAGCGCCCGGGGGGCTCGGGGCCGGGCGGGGTGCGGGGCCCGGGGCGGCGGTGGGGCCGGCGTGAGGCGCCGAGGGGAGGCCAGCCCGGGGGGCTGCTGGCCGCGGGGCCGGAGGGCAGCTGGGCCGGGTTCCGGGCGCTCCCGGGGCTGCTCCCCCGGGGCGGCGGCGAGTGAAGCGGCCGGGGGGGATCTGGTGGGACCCCAGCCCCGGGCAGAGCCCCCGCGGTGCCTCCCGGCTGCCTTGGCAGAGCCCGGTCTCCCGAGGGGTCCTGCAAAGCCCCCGAGCCGGCTCTGACTCTGGGAAGCCGAGGGCCAGGGCAGCATCCCTGCCTGTGCCTCCCAGGTGCCGTCACCTTGGACAGGGAATTGAGATCTGTCTCCGCTTAGTTTGCGGCAGGTTTGGAGTGTTTCGTACTACACTGACGTTTCCTTTGTTGCAGGGAAGTTCTTGCTTTCCTTCATCTTTTTTTTTCCCCTAGAATATTTCCTGCATGTTGATTTTTATCCGCTTTTAAGCCGAGATCCCATGTGTTTTTTATTTTAGTGTGACATTGCTATCTTTAAAAGAACAAGGATTTGTGCATCTGTCTTTTTACTAATGATGTAATTGTTTCTGTGAACAATTTATTTCAGTCTGTTGATAAAGACCTGCATGTTGTGATCAGTGGAGCAGGGAGAGAGAACAGGAGGAGGACAGCTCTTTGATCTCATGTCCCAGAGGAACCCAGAGTTCCCTGTCAGGAAAGGAAGCCATCCTTACTGCAAACAGATTAAACTAACTTAACCACTTTGACCGGTCACAGGACCCAAGGGAACAGCATGAAGCTGTGTCAGGGGAGATTTAGGTTGGGTATCAGAGGGTGACTGGGCACTGAACAGGCTCCCCAGGGCAGTGGTCACACCATCAAGCCTCTGAGTGTTCAAAAAGTGTTTGGACAATGCTCTCAGGTACATGGTGTGATTTTTGGGGCTGTCCTGTGCAGAGCTAGGACTTGGACTTGATGATCCCCCTAGGTCCCTTTCAGCTCAGGAGATTCTGTGATTCTGTGACTTTTCCTAAACTTATCATTTCCAAGCAAACCACAGGTTAGTATAGAGAGAACTGGTCTGACTGTAAAGACTTCTGTCATAAGTTCTTGCAGAGGGTTAAAAATTTTTTTCATCTGGCTTGCATCTTCCATGCCTAATATTCACTGCATGTGAATGGATTGCACTGGTTCAAATTGTGTCATATTTCCTTTATTCTCATGAAATAGAGTATTAAAAACACTGGCTATTAGGGATTGGTGACTGTACTCTGACCAGACTGTGCTTATGGCTTATTTGATTTGCTTTTAATTACCTAGTCTAGAACCCAGACTTTCCAACATGGTTCAGAGGAGAGGAACGAGTCCCTTCCCAAAGTGCAGCCTTCAGGAACTCCCTGGGTGACTTCACCGTTCCTCCTGTAGCTAATTGTGATGATCTCCCTGCCTGTGGCTAGATGAAATAGTTGGTTCTTTCCTCTTATAATTCCAGCTAACAGCAGTGCTGCAGTAATGAGCCTTTCTTCAGGGGCTTAAGGTCAAATAAAATAGTATTAATTTCAAATATTTAAGTATGTCTTTCTGAAGTCCTGCCTCACGTTAGCAGATCCTGTGCAATGTGTAGGATGTTGGATTCTCTTTGTGTGCACAGAAATGAGATAACAAAAACTGTTCTGAAAAAAGCGCTCATGGAAGAAACAGTCCTTTGGGAACTAAGCACAGTCCATTAGGTTCTTTCCTAAAGAAAAATGTTTTATATCTCTTTGTAATACAAATTTTTTTCCTAAAATACTTTCAGCAGCAATCATTATTAGTTACTTAGTGGATGATTACTTAAGAATCATCTGCCATTTCTGAGGTGCAACGAACAGTTTTAATTAGGTTGGCAAACACAAAATCTGTATGGGTTTTTCTGAAGGACTACACCAGTCAAAGAATGTTTTGACAGATCTAAGCCTTTTTTTCCTTTGCTCTATTTTGAAGCCAAACAAATAGTTGTCTTGGTGAAACCATAAAGGAGAGCTAGCTGCCACCCTTAATGACTCTTCTGTAGGTTTTTACTGATACAGGATTCAATGCATTATTATAATACTTGTGCTTAAAAGCAATATAAATATATATTTCTGGTGCCTAGACCTTCTAACTGAGCAGTTTGCCCAAACTGTAAAGAAAGGAAGTGTGGAGATGCCTGTTGAACCAAGGACTTCCTGTAGTATTGAATTATGAGGTGAATGCTTTTATGAGTGCCATTCATTACCCAGAGTCTGCTGGGGAGAGATATAGCACAGGAGGGCACAGCCCTGATGGTAAAACCTGTCCCAGCTGCTGGTGACATTCAGGGACTCTCAGCAGACTACTGTGCTTGGAGTACATCCAAGGCATCCAGCTTCCATATGTGCCACTAAGAAGCAGGGTGTTTTTGGAGCATCCTATGCTCAGCTGGTGGAAGGAACTATTTGGTGAAAGAAAATATTTCTTCGCTTTATCTCTGCATTCTTAGGTTCATCTCCTGTGGGAATTATTCTAAATTCTGCTTCTGCAAATCAGCCTAGTAGCGAGGAAGAAGGGGAGTAATAGTGTTTGTCTGCTTGGCTGCTGTCCTGGGGGTTCTGAAAGGCAGCGAGGAACAGCCTGGTCTCCTCAATACTGCAGCTGTTTGAGGATGGCGAAGAGCAGAGGTCTTTCAGCACTGCATTGGCTCATTCAGAGCTGTTTACAGCCACTAAGGTTGGGAACCTGGGCTTATGTTTCAGGAAAAAAAAAATCTGTTCTGATTTGGATGCTAAACAATATGTACCTCTTACTCCAGAGATAGTGATGAGTTTCAGCTAAATTGGATAGCAAAATAAATCACTGGCTTTAATGCTTCTCTGGAAAATCTAGATAGTTTTCAATATTTTTAAAATCAATATAAAAGGGCTGATTAGTCTCCTAAATCTTACTCTTAAAGATAAGTTTTACAGTCACTTGTAAAATGTTGGCTATAAAAATTTCTCCCTAGTAATTATCAGCAAAGGATTGCAACTGAGATTATTGAAGGTCTCAGATGCTTATCTGTCTTTAGGCCAGAGGAACTACACCTTTGTGGATGTGGGTCCAAGTCTCTGTTGGGCACTTTTTCTTTATGTAGTTTTGTAAGAATTGTTCATTAACTCGGTTTCAGCTATTTCATACATCTTTAAGATGGTAAAGGAAAGATGAAAATTAAATGGATTTTTCTTACAGTGAGTTCTCAGTGAGGTTTTGTTATTCGTGCTGTGCAAGTACAGAACACTGATAACTCCAATCTGGAAACCAGCGGCTGCTCAGTATTCTTGCACTGACTGCCTTTTCTTATCAAACGGACACTCTGTGTGAGAAATAAGGACAGAGTTGGCTTTAATTTAAGCCAGTGCCTAAAGTGCCACTGATTTCAGTAGGAAGGAATTTTGCTCCTGTATCTCTACACTTCTGCAAAGAACTTTATAAGCTGATAGTTTTGTCTCCATATGTTCCTTTCTTTGTGTGGGAGGGTCTTTAATGATTTTGATATTTTGTCTTCAGCAGGAGAGAAAGGGGGATAGAAGCAGCTCTAGCTTCAGCTCTCAACCCTTTTGTAGGAAAAAGGGTATGAATAGTATGCACAGTTGAAATTAGAGATGTTAAAAGCTGTACATGTGGGGGGATTGACAATTTGAAATGCTTTTTATAGGGTTTAGTATAGGTCAAGTAAGTCAAGGGAATAATTTAATCAAGTAAAATCTTCCTTCAGAAAGCTAAGCTATCAGTTTGTTTATGTGGCTTAGTCATCCCTTCATATGTAGCATGATTGTTCATTTGATTCCAATTTACAGAACAACGTGTACCCTTTTTATAACAGTTGTTAAGTTAACATGGATGTCAGGATTTAGGGGTGCTTAACTGATGGGTAACTCCTAAAGCAAGGATATATCACATCCTCCTATGCTGATCCATAGGTCACCAGGGAACACACAGTAGAATGTTATGGCCAGGCCACTCAGCATAGGCCCAGTAGAGCTGACCTGGGCCATATTTGTGTTCAGCAGAGCTTCCAGTTTCATCTTGCTTCTGTGACAAAAGTATCAAGGTCACTTGTGCTAGGAATTACACTTTTCATTTAAACTCCTTCTGTATCTTGCTGTGCAGTAACAGTGTGAGAGTGAATTGTGAATCTAGAATATGACACTTATTTAAAATGGTCTGTTTACCAATGCTGCGTTTCTGTGTATCTTCTGAAGTGTTATGTGTAGTTCTTGGGGTTTGCATACTCAGTTGTGTTTTATTTGTGAAGTATGATTTCAGATGCAGTGGTCTTACAGACCAGCAGGCTCTGTGCAGCAGGCCATTCCTCCTGAGGCAGTTAACCCTCTGCTCCTATGGAATAAGTTGTCTAGTACTTAGTGGAAAATTACTGATGTTCAGTGTTATTCCTCTGCATGACAAAGCTCTTCCTGAGGAATTTTGCTTCACAGTCCCAACAGGAACTGTAGCTTTGTTGGGATCAGCTTAATGAACTATCACAGGTGGTGTGACCAAGCAGTGATTCCTGGCTCCTGCTGAGCTTGAGACCACTGAAATACTTTTCTCTAATTGGAGCACTGAGTATACATGGAATAAACCCAAGACCACATGAAGGTGGTCACGTGAAACAGTACTTCTAGATAGAATACAATAGATAAATAAAGTAAATCCACAACTTAAAGAGGGTGTAAACTTGAGTTCCAGCTGGCATTATTGTTCTAAATGAAGTTGTCTGCTCAAAAAGTAGTGATATGTAAAAATCAGTATGGCATATTACCAGTGACTTCTGCCCTTTAGGGCCTGTGCTGAGAAACTGTTCATGTACAATGCTCCCCTGTGGACAAGCCATGGTATAGAGCAGCCATTGTGCTGTCCTCTGAAGGAGATAGTGTTTGGTTTCTGTGATGTGTGGATAGCTGGCTTTTCAAAAACTGCAAAAGGGTTCTGGTGATCATTTGTTAAGCACCTTGCAATATACTCAAAACACAGTATGCATCTCCCAGTTCTTCTCGGTAGCAAGTGATGGGACATGATAGGAAGCAATTCTACAAAATTACTTTTTCCTAATGTTTTTTGTGCTATCGTGTAGTGACTGTGACAGGAGAAGTTATTTGCCCTTTCATGAACCTGTTTGGATTGCATGCTGAGAATACAAAAAAAAAGGAGGATGATACAGAGAATGAAGATTTATGTACCATCAGGTCCTAGAGGTGAGTGCTGAAAAGCAATCTCCAAAGCCATCTGAACATCAGAGTGTTAAAATTAGATTCTGGGACATAATTTTCAGGAAAACACATTTCTTTGATGGATGCTCCCAGGTGTGTGAGGAAGGAGGGAAAGGTGGGTTGTGATGTGTTGCTGATCCCCACAGTGAGGGATTAGGACCTGCTGGTCCTAAGATGCAGGCCCTGCCAGCAGCACTTGCATTTCAGAGATGTTGCCAGTGCCTTAAAAACAGCAGCACAAAACCCAAACAAGAACAAGATTCTGAACCCCATATAACCTGAATACTCCAACAAGAGTGGCCTGTTAATAGGTCTGCCTGTACTGGGAGGGTCAGTGCCATCTTTAAAATGAACATTTCCATTCCACTTTGTGTCTGTAGATGTCTTTCAAGTGGATGTAAAAATGTGACAGAGCAGAGTGTTTGAATTGTGCTTGGGTTCTGTAATTGACCAGGCCTTAAGGCACAAGAAAAATCAATAGAAAGGCATTGTTGTAATGAATTAATTTTGTGTTTACTCAACCATTCAGCATTTAAACATATGGAACTATTTTATGTGTAGGAAGAATCTCATGAAAGAGAGCTGTGTCAGCCTGGTTATTTGAGCCTGCCAGAGAAGACATGAGAGAGCCAATTGTTTTTGTCCATAGAGGAACTGATGTTTTACATCTGGTTTTAACAGATACAAGCTAATGCTGCTCCTGTTAGGTGCACATTTTGTTTTCTCTTTAGCATGTGAAGGTACAAAATTATTTGTTTGCCTTCCACCAAATCCTGTTGAATTCCTCACTCTCTAATTAGTGTTAAAGAGTTAGGTAAGAAGTACCTGAACATAGAGTTGAGATCTGGGAGCCAGTAACTTTCAAATCTAGTACCTGGCACGGCTGACTTTGGATGTTGGCAAGTTATTGTGGTAGTACCCCAGTTTCTTCCTCTGTAAAGCAGAGGTGGTGTCTTTATCACAGTAACTTCTGTTAGCATTAACAGCAAAGCTTTAATTTCATTTCAGGTGTTTTTTTAACTTTTGTTTCCTGTCACAGTTTGCTTTATTAAACTGAGGGGGAAAATCACAGAATAACAGGCATTTCATTTGTCTTTTCTAATTGTAGGTGCTTTGGATAAGGTACTTGAGTTTCAGATATTTGGAATAACCTTTTTTGTCTTTATTACTTTCCAGCAGTGTGCACAGTTCCTACAGAATTAAATTCTATTCAGTATGTGCAGATACAGATTTGTTTTCTGTCCATCCTGTGCTTTACTCAAGAAGTATGTAACTGTGAAGCTGCTTTGTACACATGGTTTGTCTGTGGGAAAGATGCCTTGTTCAGACTTCAGCTTTGTAGCTTCAGGAAGTTACCTGAGTTTGATCTGTTTTTTTAAATCAACTTAGACCTGATTTGAGGTGTGTGTATTACATTTGTTGCCACAAACTTACAGTGAAATGAACACAAGAGTAACTTAAATGTATTGAGTCTTAAAAGTAAGGATTCAATAGTGTGTACTGCAAAACAAAGATATAAAATTGTCTGAAATAATAAAAAAAAGGAATCCTGTTAATGGCTGGGGCTTATTAAAAACATTTGTATCATTTAGTTCCCAGCCAGCACTTACATGTGAGCAGCATTATGTAAACTCCATTTGTACTTTTGCCAAAGCAGAGAAGATCAGTAGGTCAAACTTTTAAGCTTGACCTACTTTTTTTTTCATAGGTTCCTCAAAACAGCTCAACTTTTTCCCATCTATTTTCATGCAGTGCAGTGCAGTGTGTAGGATTTTCATCCTTAAGCAGGAGTTCTTCACCTCATTCTTGAGTCCTTTTCCAGCAGTGGTTGAGGCCTGTGTATTTCAGAAGAATGTAACTAAAGTGACTCATGGATGAGGAAGTATACTGAACTTCACAGAGAATAAATGCTGCTATTTATTTTAGAAACAGATACAAAATGATGTTTGTAGTATGGTGAAACAAATACTATATAAAAGCTGTTTTATTCTTCTACAAAGTAATTTGGGAAAACTATAAAATTATTTAAATTTTTTAGTTTATGCAATTTTAAATTTTAAAATAATTTTCTTATTACCTAGTTGTAAGTTGTTATTATTGTAATTCAGAATGCCTACAAATTTAGTAATTGAGAGAGTTTTTTATTAGTGAGGGCTATATGCAGGAGAAAAGTTCTTTGGTAATTTTGCAGCAATCCTCTTATGTACGCTCCAGCTGCTTTCCTCAATTTCACTTTTCTTCCTCAAGCCTCTGACTGATGGAGTTATACACAGATCTGAAAAACTGGAGATATGGCCAGGAAGAGGATCTGTGCAGGGTATGTGTCTGTTTTAAGGAGAAGGGAAACAAGCTACACTGGCAAAGCAGTTATATTGGCCTGATCCTATAGGGATCTATGGGGAATCAACAGTCATAGGTTATATCCCTTCTCAGTGTGAAGCTTTTGGGTTCTTCCTATGATATCATATTTTATCTCCTGTCTGATGTATTGTCTTGTATATATATTTTAAATATTGTAGATAGAGTTGATGACAAGAGTTTGATCTCTCTTGGGTACCCTAGGAAACATCTGATTGTGATGGGTGTTTCTGTGGGATGGGCTAATCCAGTAGGAAATACTTGCTGCTAAGAGTTTGAGGTTCAAAATTCATAGAGTATATAGAGCCTGGTTCCTGTCTTTGAGCAAAACAGTCTATTACATCTGGGTCCTTGGGATGAACTAAAATGCTCCCTTGTGAGGGCATCAAAAGCCTCCCAGCGATTCACTGCAGTATTCAGAGCCAGCACAACACAGTGCAATAGGCAACAGTTGGCTGCTACCCAAGAACCTCATGGTAGCTGCAGTTCTGTGCCATAAATTACAAAGCACTTTGGGATCATTAAGGATGACAGTCTCTCAAGGTGTAGTGATTAATACTGCACTTGGATGTTTAAATACTTGTCCAGTTGAGGACAATTCTCATTAGGCCTTGAACTTACTTGATGGTGAGCAATTCTTTGTGCCATTGTTTGCACAATGCATTAACAGGGCTGGGCTGTCTCTGAGCTTGGTACATCCAAGAATTTAATAATCAAATGACAGTGTTCATAGACAGTAAAGTCAAGTAGTTTATTTCTGTAGTGCTCATCATGGAGCCAGCTTCCCAATTTGTATTCTTGCAGTTCTTACTTCGGGGCTTTCCATTCTTTTGCCCAGGTTGTTCTTGTGTGGTTTCCACTTCTCTTGCTGTGACTACTTTCTGCTATTGGCAGCAATGTAATTTAGTTGCATTTTAAGGAATACGTGTGGGATCAGAACAGGACAACTGATGTTCAGTGTACCTCACAACTGTTTTGCTATGAATACTTCAGAAGAGCTGCTTTGAACCTAGATTCTTTCTACTTTTCTCAAATTGATGGCATATATACTAATATTATTAGGATATCTTGGTGAAACTGCTTGCTTTCTGCAATAAAATCTTTGTATACATCTGAAATGAGAGGGATCCTGACTTTGTTGATAGGCAGGGCAAATGTACAAGTAAGGGGGAATGGTTTAATCTGTAACTTCATCAGTGTGAGCTTAATGTATAAAACATTAACAACCTTTAATTGTAATGTCTCTATACCAAAGTAAAGTGAAGAAAACTCATAAAGGGTTGTCATGGGCTTCAAGTTTCCTGAAGGATGACTTTTGTATAGTGGGTGACTTGTTTGACTTGAAAATTTGCTTTGATGTTCAGTCTTCTCTATATAAAATAAAAATACTCTAAATTGAGCATTAAGAGATAGCTTTTTCTCAATCATAGACAGTAATCCAACAGTATTCCCACGGTCAGTGGAAGTGTCAGCTCCAGAACTGCAACAGTGGAAGATTCTGATATCCTTTCTTGTAGAGGGGAAAATGCACTGCTGCTTCCTCTGTGCCTGTTGATGTGAGGAGCATTGTAGGCGTTTCATGCTGTGGGGGAAGAGAAGTCACAAGGGTGAAGAAAGAATTTTTTTATTTTCCTTAGGTTGAATTGCATTCTGAAACGAATTGTGCACCTAAATTCAGGCGTTAATGATGTGCTCTCCATTGTAGAAACTCGTGGGAAGAAGCATGTTTCACTTTGTTTTTTAAGCCCACACTTAATTCAATTTAAAAACTATGCAACAAGATTGTACAGGAAACCTGAAAAGATTGAAAGGCCAAGAATTTCTAATGTGGTCCCATAAATTCTTTCAGTGGAATATTACTGGGTCACTCAACAATTTCAAGAAGCACCCTGAAGCTCAATACATGAAAAATGATGGAATAAAGAGAGTAAAGGCCAGAAGTAGCAGTTGCTGTTTTGCAAACAGAAGTCTGTTGACTTATGCCCAATGTAATCTGAAGTAAATGTTCTCTGTAAGTAGAGGTTCAGTAAGATGAAGTTGGTGATAAGGACAGAGATCTCTTGGTTGTTTATATAAAATCTAAAATTAGAGTGAATCTGTTTCAGAATGTCAGTATAACAAATGTGTAAACATTTGTTAACAGATATGTTCTTTGGAGCACTATATAACGTATGGTTGCTTTTTAAGAACAGTCCTACTTGCTCAGAAAGGACTGAGCCTTGCTGTTTCAATAAAGTCCTATTTTATTTCAGTAAAGTGCAAATTTAACTGTTCAGGAATGGTCTGTCTTCTCTTATACTAGTAAAAAAAAAATAAAAGAGAACTCTCCAGACTCTAACAGTCTATTTTTGTAGATGCCAATTTGTGATAAGGGAGAAAGTGTTATCACCACACCGACAGCACCTGTTAATTGCCTAAATAATTCAGGCTTAAATTATGCAGGCTTCTAAAACAAGGACTTGCCCTAGCAAAAGCAATAAGAAAATACATACTTTGGGATAAATCCTGAATATGCTTCCTGCATTCCTATTCTTCTTTGGTTTTAATGTTTTTATTGTGATGGGAACAGCAAGTAAATGCCTAAATTTGAGGATTATTACTGCAGAAGGAGGTTGGGGTTTGGTTTGGTTCAGTTCATTTTCCAGTTTGCCTTTTATATTGGCAGGGGCTTAAAATGTTAATTAGCCAGGAAACTGTGTGCCAGCAGTCCTGAATGTAGTTAAGCTGTATCTCAGTCTGTCTTTCAGCACATCAAGTGTTACTTGTAGATAATAAGATCTTGGCCCTGTACCTAATCCCTACTTGAAGTGCAGTTTAACCTGTATTCCCAGTTGTTACAAGCATGTCATACACAGATTTGGCAACAGTTAAAAAGCGGCGTTAGGAATAAAAACTAAGGTTAAATTTTAATTTGCTTGAAATATTATTCTAGTTGTAGTGAAATACATCTTTGGGCAAATAGGTGCTGTTCTTCAGTCGATAAAAGTGCCATATGGAAAAAGCAAGTCTAGTAGACAGAGGTAGGCTCTTTTATATCCCCAGCTAATACAGTGATGGTAACCTGTGTGTCCAGAGAAGGACTTGCAAGACCAGAAATATGCTTATCTTTCCAATTTTTCTAGCAGTTCTAATGAAGGATTACTTCTACCTGCAAACCTCCCTTCTCGTGTCCTCATTGCTATAAATACAATCCTGCCATCAGTTATGTGATGTAAAGAAACTGCCACAATTGTTAGTGCATTTGGTTTGGGTTTTGAACGTTTTGTTCTTTATTTAGCATAGTCTGCTTGTTGTACTTTCAGGCAATCTGGGCCTGAAATATTCTGTCTGTAGTGGACCAAGAGAAAGTTTTGCTCAGGTGTAGGCAAACATTCAAGCACATAAGGTGTATTTAGGCTGAGTGAGTGCAGAACAGACACGTAAACTCTGCAGATGTGTTTCTAACCATACAAATACCAAAAGGCATTTCAACACTTCTCTTTTCACCTTCGCCACTGGGTGATTCATGAGGCCATGGAAGAGCCAGATCAGTGGGTGTCCTTGGAGTGTGTCTGATGCAAGCTGAGATCAGTGCAAAGCACAACGGTTGTATCTGACAGAGGAAGATGATCCTTATTCCTCATGAATTTAATTTGTTAAAATGCATAAGCAGTCTTGAAGGCGGAGCCAGGACCTGAGTTTTCCCCCTACCTTTGTCACTGGGTTAGAGAAATTGCTTTAGGCTGTAACCAGGAAGGTTGATACTTACTTTCTCTCCATGAATAAAAAGAGGGAGAACAATAGGGTACTTTACTTGGGGTGGTTTGGGACTTTTGGTGTATCCATCCTGATCTGCTTGAGCATGTCTAATAAGTTTGAAACTCGGCTTGATGAAATGATGCTTTTGGATATGCAGGAGTTAAAAATGGAGGGCTCTGGAGTCCAGTTATTGCCAGCCTGTGAACAGACCATCTTATAAAAGACACCTGTGTGACTACTGCACTGTGAGATCCAGAATTTCTGTGTTGTTCTGGTTATGTTGTGTTTGTACCACGTGGCAAAGTCTGGTGCTGCCATTACTGCCCCAGCCTGGCCACCTCATGTCACTGGCTCCTGTTGATGATGCAGCCTTAGAGAGCTGCACATCAGCCCTACAGCTGTGAGGTGCTGAGCAGACCATTTCTGAGAAGGTTGGGGTAGGGCCGTGTGGTATATTGGATAAAGAGGTATCGTTTTACAGCTCTGTCTGAAGCCCAATTTAACTAACTGTTAAAAAGAACACAAGCTCATCGTTGTTAAATGGCAGAACAGCTGTAGGTGGCATAGCTTGTGGCTTTCAACTGAACATATGGCATAAAATGGTGTAGCTGACTACAAAAATCACTTTTAAATATTGACACTGCCTTTGATCTTTCTTTTTTTAGGCAGTGAATTTTGTCAACTTTGAGTAGCTCTACTTTGGTTGGAGGAAAAAGGGAAATAACTGGATTCTTTGTTTGTGTTTTAAACTAAATAAAACACTGCTTTCTTATTTTAGGAAAGTTCTCTTTTTTTCCAGGCCCTTGCCACTTCAGAAACTGTAAAGATTCTAGTCACTGACAAAACTGTTCCATTGTGAAAAATGCTTATAGTGTTAGAAAATAAACAACCAGAAGGATGCAGCTTATTAGAGATCCTCTTTACCAACATTTAATTAATGTTGTCTTCTGAAATTTGAATTAATACCTTCGTCTGAAGGAAAGAATACCTTCAGCACAGGCAGATTTCTTGGCTCTGATATGTGAGAACACACAGCCTTTGTTGTGTCAGGAGAGTTGTTCCTGCATTAGTGCCTGAGGGTAGCTCTTAGAGAGTCTGGTGGTCCATCTCAAAAAAAAAATTAAAAAGAAGGGTTGCAAAAGAAAAAAAAGTTAAATAAACCCAATACACAAGCAGCAGGGCATTGAAAGTTACTAGAATTCAGAAATAATCTCACTTTTTATTGGTCCAAATGTCTGCAATTTAAGCATCCCTCAGAACTAATGTACCATAATGATTGTCATCTGTAGTAATAAACTTTTCTAATATGTGTAAGTCTTTCCCAATAGATGGCCCCTGATTTTTTTTCTCTTTGGGAAAGGAAGAGGGAGGGAGAAGACTGTGGGTTTTGTGGAAGGGAGATTTGGTTTGCATTAGGCATGATACAAAGACAGAACTGAAAAATTTTGAGGCAACTTGGCACCAGATGTTCTTCAGCAGCAAGGCAGGCTTTTCTGCTAATATACCACAACTCTTTTAATATTGGCTTTAGACTTTAAAATTTTGAATTCTTCTCTTTAAAAGTCAGTAAGATTTCTAAGGAATGCCAAAAATGGTACCTAATAAGTTCAATTATCTGGAAATTAAGATTATTAAATATAATTAAATTGATAGGTTCCTCATAGTTGATATAAGCTGGGATTGAAGCCAGGGATATTACCTCACCTGTATGAATATTTTTAAGAGTACTTCCTTCCTGAAGCAAGTAAACATCCTTTACATCTCTAGAGCAAGAACGATGATGCATTTTGAAGCTGTTTTAGGAGGAAGAGAGAATCAGCTTTGAGAGGAGGGGATAAATTGAGTAGAAGAGAAATAACAGATTGTATAACATAATCTTACAACAAGGACTCTTACAACAAGGTTCTTAAAAGAGGCCCTCTAGATAGAGCAGGGACTTTGCCACTAAATCGAGGTCTTTATTGAAAACTGACTTTTTTAACATTGCATAAATATTTTTTGGGGGGGTTTTTTTCTGTTTGTTTCATACCAATGGAATTCCAGTGGGTGTATGAATTGATCTTGTATCTGGTCTTCTTCAAAGTGAGAAACTCCAAAGATTTTTCCCAGGGTTATGATACTTATTAGATGATTTGAGAGACAAATTGGAGTGAAGGCCAAAAGCATAAGATTTGGCATACAAAAGGCAGGAAAGATAATTTATAATCTGTTTATTTTGAATTCTTCTATATTCTGTGCCTTTGCAGCTGATCCTCTTATTCTTTTCAGCCTTCTTGTAGATTATCCTTTAACATTCATAAATCTTACTTAGTGAGTCTTGGTTTCCTATTAATCTACTACCTGAACAACGCACTGGAACATCCGCAGTGAAAGAATCAATCTGTTCTGCTACATCCTGAATACTGTACTTGCATGGTAACCTCAAAGTTATTTTAGCAGCGTAAGTGCTAAAGAGCATCTACTCAAACTACCTCCATCCCTCAGAGAAGAAGTAATTATTTATGTAAGAACTGTACCAGACATTATATTTTCATACTTGATTAGAAACTGGCAGATGATCTTATCTTATATTTTGATTCTTTTATATACCCTTTATAGCTATTTAGGTATAACTCAGTTACTGTGTTGTCCTACAATGACTGAAGCACAAATGTGAAGACAGGGTGTTCAACTTGCTTACAGTTACTCAGCTGCAGTTAATTATGTGTATGTGCTGTTTTAAAAAATGCTCTGCTATGATGTTATTTGAGGCTGTAAACTTTTTAAAATTGCTTTAGTGGGTCAAGGTTGAAAATTGAGATGAGCGCTATAACTTACAAGGCTATAACTGTGAGCAGTTGTAGACACAAAGTGATTCTGGGAGCTGTGCCTGTGGGCCTTGTTCAGTGGGACCTGACAGAGAGACCCCGTAACTCTGTTTGACTCTTACAACATGAGCCTTGCCTTACAGGATCAAGTGGTCTTCCCCAGGGTTGTTAATTCTTTTTTCCTCCTTGGTTTTGCAAACCAGTGAGATGCTGTTGTCTTTTTTGCCTTCACACCAGAGGTGGTGCTTATCCTAGAAAGGCATAGCTTTTCCCTGGATTTTGGGAAAGGCAGAAGGGAGAGCCCTCTGTTTCCAAGGAACTAGTACCTAGACTATAGAATTCATAGAAATTTTGCCCAAAACAAAATACATATAAATAAACCTAAATAAGTCATTCTCTCTTCCCCCTTTGTATAGCAACATCACTTCAAGTGCCTCTTGCAGGAAAATAAATTCCATATGTAAGAATGGGAAACATCCCACTTCAACTGCCAAATTCCTTTGATGACTTTGAAAATTTTCTTCTTGGAAGTCCCTCCTCCTTGTTTGCTGTTACGGGTAGGTGCATTGGAACTATTCTTTCCGTGCTGTGTTGTTTTTTCCTCTCAGAAATTCCTCAGCTATGCTTCGCTCACTTTGTAAGCAGTCTTCTGTCAGCTTGGTTGCAGGCAAGGAGCAGCAAACATGTTAAAGGCAGGGTGGCCGAAGCCAGCTTGATGGTTATCCTTAACACTAGTGTGTGGAATTAGTCTACCATGACCAAATCACTGTGTTTTCTTTAGACCTTTCAAGTTTCCACTTGGATTGGCAACAAGCTACAGCTGTGCTCATTGCTGCAGCCTGTTCCTCTTAGATGGATCTACACCTTTTTCCATTCAAGTTTATCAGCTCAAAACCAAGCTGTCCTTGTCTGTGGCCCAGTGAGAGTTACAGGGAATGGCTTAACTGCCCTTAACTTCATATATGTCATTCCCTGGCATGTGACTGTTACCTAACCAGCAGCAATAAATGTTTTAGTGTGCCCAAATAACACAGCTCCATGTACTGTGCTCATTACTAAAACATACTACTTAGCAGTGTCCTTGCCACACTGGCAGTGCTCTAAGATTCATGTCACCAGCACCTCATTAAGAAACCTCTAAACTCTGCTTTTCTGCAGTACGCTAAAGAAAAGTATCTCCTTTGAGCAGAAGCTTCCAGCCGCAACTGGCATTTCCAGCAGCATCACCCCATCTCATCAGGACAATGAGGGAGGGAGAGCAGGTAGCTCTCTGAGGGCAGTTCCATGTTTTAACCCCCTCACAAGGCATATTGGCCCATAATATTTATTTAATGTTAGTATTGAGCATTTTGCTAAGGATGTGGTTGATGTATGGGAGGTAGAAATAAGGAAGCTATTGTTGAGGAATATAAAGGGTTGCAGATGCATTTAAACCCAAGGAAGAGCATTTTCTCTACAATGATAGGAAAGAGTAAACACATTTTCAGCTTGGGACAGTAGGGGATACAGAGGAGGAACAGGTACCCCAGGCTGAGCAAGAGCAGTTCTGAGCGTTTGTGCCTTGCATGTTCATGTGCCAGCATAGCTGCTGAGCTCTGGGACCTTCTAACATTTGAGCCCCACCTCATTCACTGCATCTTGCTTTTACCGTATTAGTTGTTTCTTGTGCTGTGGTGAGCTCCTCATGGCAGTAGCACCTCTCCTGTGTCCATCTGGCACACTTGGTCCTGCATGTCCTGGCACTCAAATAACAGATGAGCAGTGAACATCTGAATGGCCATTCTTATGCTGCTGCTTTCCAGCCGTGCTGTCGCTGTGCCACTTTTAATAATTCAGAAGTGATGTAGAGGAGGGGGAGTTAAAGGGCTGCAGCAATCTTTGTTTGTCTCTGTAGAGTGTGATTCCTCCTTGGTGGCTCTGTAGTTACCAGGGAAACAGGAGAGGGATGGCAGAGCACCGCGGGGCTGGAGTGGGACTTAGGGGTCGGCTCCCTGGCAGCTGCACATCTGCACCAGGGGGCAAAATGAGGGCTTGCCTTTCCTTGGTTTGGTGCCTTTCCCCCTCTTTTCCACAATGGTTTTGTGAAACTTAATTGTTAAATAGGTGATGCTCCCTAGCATTGGTGTATTTGTTGAAGAGTCTTTTTATGATTGATTTTAGTAAAAATATGCTGTGTTGGAAAATGAGCATTACTGCTGGTGGTTTGGAGGAGTTGGGTGATCACAGAATCTTTCTCTGAAATTAACTGGAGTCCTGGTTGTACACAGACTGTCACTACTGAGAGGTTGTTTAATGTGTTTGAAATGCTTTGGCACTTCAGGGAATACATTTACTGGAAAAGACTAAGGACCACTTCAGTAACATTTGCTCAGTGCAGCATTCTCTGATTTGATAAAGGTCAAATTTCATTTTTAATAATTAGCATATCTATTCTAATCACCTCCTGTTCTAGCTGTACTGACCTGAATAATGCCAGTCTTGGAAGTTTCAGGGAGAGAGGCAGATGAGAGGGGGGGAGCAGCCCCTGCACCTCGGGGTTGTCACTGTAGCTCCCGAGGGCTGAGCCATGCAGGCAGGGGGAGGTGGGTGGGCAGCTGTGTTTACTCCACTGCACATGTTTAGGGCTGGATCCATCTTTCAGCTGCCTAATCTACTGGCATTAGCTGTGCTGTTTGTTCCATACCTGTGTTAGGTGCTTAGATTTTCAGCAAT
This sequence comes from Corvus hawaiiensis, assembly GCF_020740725.1. Lineage (NCBI taxonomy): Eukaryota > Metazoa > Chordata > Aves > Passeriformes > Corvidae > Corvus > Corvus hawaiiensis. The sequence continues at coordinate 1,844,139 of NC_063228.1, forward strand.
TATGCTGAAGTAGTTCTGAGAGGATGACTTAAAAACCTTTTTCTTACGCATCAGTGGAACTTGGTGATTGGTTTGAGATGGGCTGTTGGGCTCTTTAACTACAGGCAGAAGGACTCTGCAATTTCCTATCTCTGTCCCTCTTTTCAGTGATCGGCTAGAGAAGGTGAAACAAGATTTTCTGTAACAAGTTTGTTTGTTTGCAGCTGACTGGCAACTGTTTGCTTGATTGCTTTAGAATGGGGGAGAGTAAAACACCGTATAAACACACTCCTCTTTTGAATTTCATGGCAAATAAATACTGTTTTTCCACACCAGAGACTTATTTTGAAGTCTGAATTCAACAGATTTGTCACTATGGGACGAGCCCTGAGGTTTCATTTCCTTCTGCCCAGTTTATGCACATGAGTGAGGTATTCATGTATAGTCAACTTAAAGTTGAACTTTAACTGAATTTATGAGCACATAATGGGGTTGATTTTCCAGTTACCTTTGTGAAACCTTCAGAAATGGTTTACAGACCTCTTGCCCTCCATTTGCCTCCCTAGAGTCTGCACACTCAAGGTTCAAAACCTTGAATATGGAGTATATCTACTTCAGATTCATAATCCATAAAGCAGAGTTAAGAAAAAGTACTGTGTATATGCTAGCAAGGTTTTAGCCATAAAGTTCAGTATATTTTCTCCAAAATGTCAGATTCTGAAATTTAATTCTGACACTTTAAAACTCTGATTAAAAAAACAAACAAATAAAAAACCCAAACAAACAAAAAAACCCCCAACCCAACAAACCAAAACAAAAAGCCCCACCAGGGTGAAACAATACACTTGGGCACCAGAAGTGATGTTTAGGAAACCATCATCTGAATAGTTTCTTGCAGCTATCCTTGTGTATTAAGAAGGAATGCTACTCTGGTACTCACAACTCAGAGATTTTTATTTTCCTTTTCTTCATTTTCAGTTCTGTGTTTTTTGGTTTGGGAGGGGTTTTTTTGAAAAAATCTCCTTTTGGTGTAGTAGACGTTGATAGTAAGAAAAATTGCATTGAAAAATAATAGTTCAAGATTAAGTTCTCTTCTGTTTCCTCTAGATATGGCACTCCTGGGCTTAGCTTTGGTTCTCTGTGAATCTGACATGTTAAATGTACTCTTGTTAATTGAAAAATGTCTTCAATATAAACTGCAAATTGCATCTACAATGATGCAAAGATGAAATAGTTGTCTCTTGCTAATACATGCTCATCTCCAGCAGCTGTGTTTCAGTTAAGACACAAAATGGAACCAAGTCCAGCAGAGTCACTCCTATCACCGTTGCTTTTGCCAAAGTTAAAAATGCACTAAATTATTGTCACTGAAGTCAGGAGAGGTCTTTGAATTCAGAAAACATCTATTGAGTGTATGATGTCATTTTTATGAAGTCATTCTTTGATTAGAATTGCAGTTTAGAGAAAACTGACTTCTGCTGTAAAGATAGTGAAATTGTTGTTAAATCCTAGTCTTGCAGTGATTGGGATTAATTTCCTGTTCTATGATGCTGCAGTGAATAGCCTCTTTATCCCCAAACTACAGGAAACTGCTCAGTGTTTTGTATGAGGTTCTGCAGTGTGTGTGTTCCAGGGAGCTTGACTTTTAAGGACACAGGCACATCTCCCCTCTGCCCCAGCAGCTGATGTGCAATGAAAACACTGCAAGCTATGGAAGAGAAGCAGTTCATGCAAAACTGTACTGTGCAGGTGAGGAGCTGTGCAGGACTGCTTGTGTAACCCTGGCTGAGGTTTGTGTGATCCTGATGCACAGCAATGGTGTGGTTGCTGTGTATCTGGAGGAGAAAATGTCAACTTTATTGGGTTTGTAGTTGTTCAGTTTTTAGCTGAAAATTCATCCCTGAATCTTTCAGTCAATGGATGTGTAATTAAAAGGATATATTTGAATAAGACTGAAATTTTGTAGTCTAAACAAATGTTGCAAGAATATATCAACAGAACTGATGATGGTCTTGATTCTTCTCATCCTCCTGGGATGTGAAGCAGTACATCTAATAAAACTCTAGACGCCTAGTAAAACATGATCTGCTGCCTCCTAACCCAACAATTCTAAGCTCAGAAGCTGATTCTGCTGGTACTCATTGCTGAGGTGTGAGCAGAGAGGATCTGTAGAAATTGGCTCCAGGGTGCCAGGAGGTGCATGCTAGGACTGGTTACCCTTTTGACTACTGGCTTTCTCCTTTGTTTCGTGGTCTTGTTTTCCCCAAAAAGAGGCTAGAAAGTATGACAGATGTTTCTCCCTCCAACCTAAACTGCTAAACCTAAGCTTCCCAGTCTTACTGTAATTGTGTCTAAGTTGCCCTCTTTTTATTTGAAACAGGTCAACTAAAACAATATTTACTTGAAGTAATTTGTGGAGAAAGATGTTGACTCTGAAGCTGTCCACTGTTGGGTTTTGCTCCTAATGTAGATAAAGGATAATTGTGATTATTTAGGACAATAGTTCAGAAGAAGGGATAAAATTGAGAAATCTAGAACTTGATGTTTAAGAGACATTGGAAGAAATGGATCTTAATCTTGCCAGTTAAAGTGGGGTTAGAAAGATAACTTCACTATTAAAGCTCACTAAAAGCTTCTTTATGAGTCTCAAAAGCACTGACTTGGATTTAAAAGAAGTTTTTTTTTTTGTATAATTTAACAGAAAAGACATCATTTTGGTTAAATCTTTACGGTTCCTGTACCAATCTTATCCTTTTTCTAGGATCTTTTTGATAGATCTTTTGTACAGATATCCCAGTTTCTGGGTACAGTAACTCTTGTTAACAATCAAAAGGATTGATCAGTCTTGCATGGAGGGACTCTTTTTAATGAATTGTTGTCAAGAAGCAGGGGGTTTTTTTAATGTTTTTAAAATCATATTTGAATCAAATGCAGTTTCTGCTGCAAGGTTCAGAGGCTTCAAGCTGTGTTTACAGATGAGGGGGAAAGATATTAGACAATTAAAGGCATTTTAGGGGGCTACAACTCATTTTGTTAGACTGTAAAAGTATTTCATCTTGCACAGATGAGGGAGTGATCCTCTATGCAACTCAGCTACCACATTAGCAGATATTGGCAGGCTTTATTACGAGTGCTTTATCCCTTTGATTAGACCTTGATTACCACTCAGGAACCAGATACAGCTTGCAGCCATCTCACTTCAGCTTGTGCAAGCATGTGATGAAGGAACATGCAGACAGATGTTTATAGCATGCCCCCCATCCTCCGTGTTTGAAAGGCTTACTAAGGTTCATCAAAGAAAGAATCCCTTACTTTGGGGCAATTCTGAGCTGTGGTTTGCAATTGAGCGCCCCTCAGAGAGGATTTTGAAAGTTTACTTGCCTCTCTGCTATGTATTTTCAGGTGCTCTCACAGTTGGCCTTGTGCGACAGTGTCAAACCATCCATGGACGTGACAGGACCTGTATTCCTCCACGGCTGCCTCCCGAGTGGGTCACTACGTTATTTTTCATCATAATGGGAATCATTTCACTAACTGTCACATGTGGCTTGCTGGTGGCTTCCCACTGGCGAAGAGAAGCTACTAAATATGCCCGCTGGATAGCTTTCACTGGAAGTAAGTGACCTCAACTGCACAGTTGACCTGTATGCAGGATAAACTGGTGGAGTCTGAAATAACACCATCGTGTTGGAAAGGAGCAAGTGCTTAGGGCTCCTGCTACGCAAAACATTCCTTCTCTTTAAATATCACATCTGAGGGAAATATCAGTCTTCAGAAATAAAAGGGTTGGTATCTTAAGTGACTGCAATTGAGAGGGAATAATGGTGTGAAAGAAAGGAAGGCCTGACCCCTTTACCTTCCTTGGGCAGTGCCATTAATTGACCTAAGAAAATGAGCAGGGATAGAAGAGTGGCTGTAGTATTTCATACTTCCCCACTTGAATATATCCAGGACTTAATCCTAGCAGCATGCAATTACTGAAAATTCCCTCTCTGAGGCAGAGGAGGCAGTTGGTACATCTGAGGTAACCTGTCCCTTACTCAGGTGTCTTGTGAATACCTCGTTCAGGGTTGAGGCTGGTTCAGTCCTGCTTCATGCTCACAGCAGCTGCTTTATTCAGAGTATCTGCATCCTAATTGGCTATGCAGGAGGATTGCCCACTGCAGAGCATCTGCTGTGCTTCACAGCACTGAGACTTCTGCTTCCAGAAGTGACCTGCAGCCGTGCTTTAGCCGGAGGGAGGAGTACCAGTGCTTTTCTGCCTCCCCTCATTCTGCTCTGCGTGAGCACCGGTGTAATTCCTCACAGCTGAGCCTTCTCCAGCCCTGTATTTGCACACAGGGAAACATATCCTATGGCTACTTCAGTGCAAAAGAAAAACAGTTGTAATGAGCAAGGGGAATAACTTTAAAACTTCCTTTTCTTGGTGTGTGTTACAGGCTTAGCCCAACTGTGAAATGGTGCCTTAATGGTGGGGATGACAGCATGAAAAAGCTCAAAACCTGAGGGCTTTTAAATTGACTTGAATTATGACAAACCACTAAAGGTAGTGTGAACACTAACTAGAAAATGCAAGTTTGTGGTTTACATGGGCATAAATAAGGTTTAATGGAACTCTGTGACATCTAGTGATATCTAATACGAGTAAGATTTAACCTTGTTTTTGGGAAGGCAATAGTATTAAAAGTGCTCAGCTTCAACAAAGGTACTTCACTGAGGCACTTGTACAATGAAAGCCATCTTTCTGACAGCGTTGCTACACAGCATATTAAATTAATAGTGCAGCTCTTGCAGACAGTGGAGCTATTGAAATGCTGTATCTGTTGTGATTGACTTTCATTTATTTTCCAGTGAATTATTAAAATAGCAGACCTGAGTATTACTGAATATTCCATCCCAGCTTTTCCAGCGCACCTGTTTATCTAGACATATTTATGTTTATCTGATATATGTGGGTGGGGTTGAAGCCAAAATGCCATATAAAGTTAAGATGCTTACAGTAAGCTGGAGTCAAAGCTCTTGGGTAAAGAGAGGGGTTTGAGTTCTAGATATCAGTGTTTTTCTTAAATATCTCAAATCATCACACCCCTGCAGCTTTAGTTTTCTACAGCTGTGATGATTAGTTCAGCCAAAATGTACCCTAAAGCTGTTTTGTTTTGGGCTTTTTCTCTGGAGATTTCTTTAGGCTCGCAACAGGTTCATTATTAGATGTCTCAGTATAAAAGGACATTTTTATTTCAGCACTTGTCTTCTTGGTATGAGATGTTTAATAATGAAACACACTAATTTGTTCTTTTGCAAGTCAGAATTATTCATAATTCTATTAAGATATGATCACTGCATTGCTGAAATTATAAAATTCAATGTCTCTGGTGTTCTTCTCCGATACATACAAGTCTGTGACCTTTGCATTCCTGTTAACAAAGATGATGGGGACTTATATCTGTGAACTCACTTGTTAGGAAAACTAATTTTGAAAAATAGAAGTGAATGGAAGGAAGAATTCTAGATTTTTTCAAAAAGTTGTCGAGAGTGACTTCTGTGGTTCACTGGATGAAACACAAATTAGTAACCTATTTGTAGGTTAGTAGTAGGAAATACACAGCCATGTGGAATCAACTTGGAATACCATGAGCAGGTCCTTCCTGTGAAGTGCCAGTGCTGTTTAGATGAAAACATGTGTAACTCATTAGAAGGGGGTAGGGAAAACTTCGTATTTGTATTACATCTCATCTGCAAGTGATTTCAAGACTCAGTGGCCTCGTGCAGGCTGCTAGCAGATAGTCTTCTCACAGAACTTTCTGAACACAACTCAGGACATCTATCCTGGGCAGGCAGGGAAGTCTGCTGGAGCTTCCAAGGGAAGCTCTGGGACTGGCAGCTCTGTTCCTTCAAATGCAAGGGGGTCTGGAGTAAATATCTGAGGGCAAAGGAATCCTCTTGCTCATCCCTTCCCTTGCAACTCTGAGAGCAGCAAAGAAAGCCTGGTAAGAGGTCACTTTTGCCCAGTTCATGCTGGAATTTATATATAATTGTATAACTTCTATTTTTCATGGAATTTTTGCTTGTAATCTTGTCATCTTTGATGACTCCAGATCTTTTCGAGTCATACCTATAAGTATCAAGTATTGCTGAAAGTGTGGCCTTGTCTATCGTGTTCAGCTAAGAGAAATGCAGAAGACAGAAGTTTGATCTGTCAGTTCTCTTTCCTGCATACTGTATACTTTCCTGTATCCTGTGTACTTCCTTTTCTGAAGGGATACACCCCAGAGGGTATTTACAAGCACAGGATTTGCCTCATTCCCCAGTTGTTGGTGGGTTTACTGCACAGAAACTTATCCTTCTGATGTCTCTGCAAACAGCTTTGTGGAGAGGAGGGATATTGCTGTCCTCCAGGTCATACTGCATGGGTGACAAAAGTCTTGTAAATGTGAAGGTTTTCCTTCATTTTTTGTAGAGAAGAGTCTTTCAGGAATCAGTATTCCTACTGATGTGATAGGTTTGTCACTCTGGGCATAGATACTATCAAAACTATGACTGGTGTTTCAGTAGTACCACATTCATACAGTGTGATGAAGAGTGGGTTCCTTGTTGGTGTTCACGTGTGCACTACCCAGGTTTTGTGTGTTTCTTCAATGGACAGGGTGTTACAAACCCACAGCTGTGCCTGGTGTGTTGGTAGCAGGCAAAGCTCTGATGAGCTGTTCCTTTGCTTGTATACCAGATCTGCCTTTTGCCATCCCAGCTTCTAAATCATCTCATCACTAACTGTGCCCTGGCACATAGTGACACAAGTTGGTAGCCAAAAAGTAACCTGGTTTTGGTATTGTTCCACGTCTCTGACACTGCTCTTATTTTGCTACCTCTACTTCTTTTTTTCTGTACTGCTTGTTTTCTACCCTCGGTTGAAAAGATAGCATGTGGTGAAGGTGTGGAAGTCTCAAATGTTGTAATTGTCGTGGTCCTTAAGACAAGTACTGTTAAGTTCCATAATTAGAAACAATATTCAGAGCTTATTCCCTGTGGAGGTCACATAGGTGATCTCATGTATGTTATTATAATTTTGGCTATTGCAGGAATTCACAGAGCACCCTCAAGATCTTTTTACGTCTTACAGATTTAGGTCTCTTACCATCTGCTGCAACTAGAAAGAGAATTAATTCTGTGTTTGCTACTACTGAATGAGGTGCTTCTCTGAGATTTATCAAGGGAGAAGACGCTAGACAGAAAAACCGTATTTCTACCTTTTTTCCAGCAGTTACCAGATGGTCTGGATTTAGTTTGGTTTTTTTTACCTGAGGATTTAAAAGTTCATGAGCAATAATGAACTGCTTTTTGGAATGCAAGTAAAAATGGGGCAGGATAATCACATCCTTAACTAACAGTAGCTATCCTGTGAACATCTGGTGCTCCCCAGTGCATAAAGTGCTTCTTGAGTTATTAAAGATTTGTACCAGGTGCTGCTTTCTACGTTATGTGTCTCTAAAGAGGCAAGCAGATATTACCGTGAGCCCTCTGAAGACTAGACCTTTTTCTAAGACTGGATTTCTTTTGAAGTTGTCATTAGATGCTCAAAACAATTTCAAGCTAAAGAATTACAAGAACTAATTGGTTTTACAGCCACCATTCAGATGCAGACTAGAAAGCTCTTCTGTGCTTACATGGATCTGCTCAAGAAACACATACCCATGCTTTCCTCAGATGGACTCAGATGTTTGAGATACAATAGAAAAAAAAGAAAGCATTCTTTAAGGATTAGATTGTGCGGCATGGAATTACATGGACCAATAATCATGTAGATTAAAACTTTCTTGATTTGTTTAATGTTTAACGTCTGGTTGCTGGTTCTGTTCTAACAAATGGCCTAACGAAGTGGCACCGAGCAGGAATGTGGTAACTGCAGTTGCCAGATGTTTTCTGTTTGTGCTCTTTCCTTTCCGCTTTGAAGAATCACCCGATGGTGCGGGCACAGTGCGAGCGAGACACGAGCCCCCTCCAGTGGAATATCTGGGTTTTCCTGCTTGGCACTGGCAGCCGAAGGAAGGATCCTGGTGCTGGCTGCTCTTGGCTCAAGGTGTCGTGAAAGCTGCTCTTGTGTGTTTTGGAAGGCAAGGAGCAGCTGATGTTCTGATGTGGATTGTGCTTTATGGAAGCATCCTTCTTTGTTTATGCCCAGGTCCTACTTGGACACTCTGAATTCAGATTCATCATGCCCACAACCAGTATCTTCTAGAATATGAATGTTCTTTCCTCAAAGCTGAGACCTGTGCTATGGAAATCATAAACACTAAGATATAAAATATGTGGTAAACTGTTTTTCTTGGATAAACATGGAGTCCATTAAAAATGGTTTTAGTGTGGGCACTGTAGCTGGATAAACTGGAGCATCTGTATTTAGTGAGGAAGAGCAGTAATGAAGCTACATTAAAAAATATTGATGCTGCTCCAGCCGGTTGTTTCCTCATTTGTAAAGACTAGAAACTTTGTCCTGGTGAGGCCAAAGGGGACAGGCAAGCTCCTATTTTATTTTACATACTTTTGGAACAAAAGCATCTGCACCACTTCTGACTTGCAGGGGAGACAGTGATTAAGTTGCTTGCCAGTGGTTTTTAATGTTGCTTGTTTGACTTGTAAGGAGGCTCAAGTAAGGAGCAGCACCTCCAGGGTTTCTTCTGTCTTGTAGTGCTGGAGAAGAGAAAGGAGAGACAAGGTCAGCACCTGTGTCCCTTGCTAACAAACTAAAAGCAGCAGCCTGTATTAACTGGAGAAAGCTGAAAAAATCAGCATATGATGCACTTTGTTCAGGCAGGGGCATTGTAACTTGGCGTGAATTTTCTCTTTTGTGTGGCCAGGCTATAGGCAAAGTGTGTGGACTAGGAGAGGCTTCAGTGTGAGCTGTGCTTCATGTTAGAAGATGTTGGTATGTGGATTTGTGGGGTTGGTGAGGAAACAGAGCAGGTTCAGCTCCTCTCTCCCCCTAAATCTAATTAGTCTTGGTTGAATAATAGGTATTGTGGTGCCATGTTCCACTCACAGCAAATAATGTCTGAAACAACAGTGAAATTCATAGAAGTGAAGTAAGAGTAAAGCACTAATACTTGACTGAACTGGTAGAATCAGATAAAATTCTGTTTTATTCTAATACTGATTAAAAAACCCCAATTGTGTATTCTTGCATATGCAATCAAACCAATTCAAAAGCTAATCCTTTTTATTGTGAAGAGTATCTTGCCTCTCAGAGGAGCCATATTTGGAAGTCATTCCCTTGGCTGAGACAGTAGAGTCCTGCACAGCTACATCCAAACTAAACAAGGTTACTTTTCCAAAGATGTGTTACAGGAACACTGAAGTTGTCATCTGGGAAACAGCAGTGGGTGTTCTCTCCTGGATTTGATCAGGATATTGAAATATGCTGTGAGGAATCTTGGCCACTATTGATAATGGAAGGCCTGTGAAATCCATAATGTAATTCTTTAACAGGAGTTCTGGATTTCTTGTACTTCTACAGAGTCAGTTGCAAAACCAAAACATACACATAAGTCTAACTTTGAGGTGAACTAAAAACCCTAATTGCTTGGTCTCTTTGTTCACAGAGTCTGGATTTAGTTTTTCACTAAGAAGCTTGGATTAAACTGAATCAGAAAACTTTCATTTCATTGTATTCCAATGGGAAATTCTATGGCTGTTTCATTATCTAAGGAAACATGCTTATAACTTCAGGAAACTGGTATCTTTTAATCTTAAAAGAAATGGTAATGACAATCTGAGTGTTTTCCATTTTTAGCAAAACTTTTACAGAAAAGGAATCTGTGAAGAATGGGAGAGGGCAACTACAGTTGAAAAATACAACTGATAGAGAAAAAGTTTCTTCAATGTCGAATGTTGCTTCATCTTAACTGGGCAAAATGAATCTAAAATAACTGGAGAAGAAATGACTAAGCTTTGAGATGGTGATAGAAGTATCTCTACCAATTTTTTATTCTGTAAAGAGAGTTTATGATCTAGTGAGCAGAACTGAAATTACAGTCAAAATTGGGGACTTTTAGTCTTTCTTGGGAGTAGATGAGGGATGTTTTGAAAGTGACATAAAGCCTACTCAGTCATTTCAAGCAAGTTATCAGCTCAGATAGCTCTGATCTCAGCCCTTCAGTTCAGTCAAGATATTTTGCTTGTTTTTCTGGAGTGCTCTATGAATGGGTAAATATTTTCACTTTAACACTGCAGTGACTGTTTTTTTCTTTTCTCTTTTCTTTGCAGTGATTCTATTCTGTATGGCAGCCCTAATATTTCCGATAGGATTTTACATCAATGAAGTTGGAGGTCAACCGTATAAATTACCCAATAACACAGTGGTTGGGTCTTCATATGTACTGTTTGTCTTATCCATTTTCTTTACAATAGTGGGACTTCTATTTGCTGGCAAAGTTTGTTTACCTGGCTGATGAATGTCTGGACTGCAGGACTTTATTTTGGAAAAGAGCAAGACATCGGAGTTGCATTCTCAGGAGGATGCCTAAATCAGACTATCAAACACTGACTGAAAAGAGGAATGCTTTGACTTGTTCTCACTATGCACTTTGGATGAAAAAAAGGAGAGCCTTTCCCATAACCAAATACAGACCACGTTGACTAATCTCCTGAGCATACTTTAATGCAGTCAGGTCTGCACTGTGATAGGAACTAATGAAGAATGCTTTACACTGAGAAGCATAATGCCCCATGTTACTGAACTGTTCCTGTTTTTAACGTCTCACAATTTGGAAGTCAAAGTATTTATGAACCTTGTGGTAGACCAGAGGGTTGCGGAGGAATTCAAGTGAGGCTGGCCTCGCTGTTTAGGAGATTAGTATTTTACATCTTCCTTCTGATGAGCAAAGCCTTTGACACCAATGTGGATCAATCTTGCATTACTGCACCAAGAAGCCAATAGATCAAAACATGTTCCCAATGTATGTAACAGCAAAAAGACATACATCCCCTCCTCCCCCATAAGCTCTAGGAAACACTAAGGAACATTTTAGAGGGGGATTTTGTCCTTATATTTATATAAATATATATATAAATATATATATATTTTGCTGATGCAGTATACAGTGTGTGTGTATGTGTGTGTGTGTGTATATACACATATGTATATATATGTATATACACACAAATGGTTCCTGGAAAAGAACTCAGAATGCTTTGCTAGCAAAACACTGTGGTGTGCAAAACTAGAACTCAATAGAAAAAAGCCATTTTTCTGAAGGCCACATAGCTGAGAGTCTTCAGTTTACCTCATTCTTTGTAGCAGCCCTTGATTTTAACAGTTTTTTGTAATAGGTACAAACGATCCCATGCCTTTCTAGGTGCAATTTTAAGTTAAGCTAAAATTCTTTTTATGGTAATTTATTTGTATATGAGGGTAGAAGGTGAGATCATGTCATACCTTAAAATCCTAATTTTGGGAAACTGACACTATTTAAATTATTAGCAACTGTTGTACGGAAATCTCTTTTTCTACTGCTTTGTTACATTAGCATTCATACATGTTCAAGCACAGCATTTTACCATAGGTAAGCATTTTCTCTAGCACATATAAAATGCAATGTTTAAAATAATGCAAACACTGTTCCACTGCAAAGATGGATGAACTTATTTTACCTGAGTATTAATTCATCTTTGCCGAAAAAATGAGCAATATAATTGTTTAAAAATGTATGCCTTGTTTAGTAAAGTTGTAATTTTAAATGTAGATTTAATGGCCACCCCAATTTGGAGTAAATACTCCTCACTAAAAGTAGTTTTATTTTTCAACACAAGGATAAACCATTGAATCCACAGACATCTTAATTCACTACTAGGTTGGTGTTCCAGGGAAGCTGCCTGCACTATCAGTATTTGTTTTCCAGTTAATACATAGTTTACCTGAGATTCATTCTGAAAACAAAAAAATTGTCTGTTTTGAGCGTTGTTTCATTGAGCTTACTAGAGGAACTGCATTAATGAATAGACACTCATTTTAGAATGAGGTCTTTGTTAAAATAAAATCAGCAGTTTCCAAAATGATCACTTACCAGATAAGATGGAGTATTTAAAAATAACACAATTTGCACAATTATTTTAAACTCTGTGCCATTTAGACCGTAGTGGGTCCCTGTTTGCTCCATCTCTTCCCTCTCCCCCTCACAAGGTATTTTAATACAAAAAGGTTATTTGTTGATGTATTTTTTTTTTCATTATTGACCAAACTTGCCACTGGTTTCTAAGTAATTTTTTTTTTCCAGTCAGCTCATTTACAGGTAGAATGGAGTTTTAATGGATCACTAAATTTTTCTAAAGTATACTAATCTGTAAATACAGCCAAGCACTTACTTGGAAGTCATGGTTTAAATATAATTTGGTTCCTAATTTAAGCCTTCATCTGCATGGGCAGTCTGAGGCCCCTAGCAGTGGAGGTAAAAGGCAGGGTTCAACTGCTTGGTATGTGTTAAAATTTTGGTGTTATCACTACTGTGTCCTAAGATAAAGTATTCACTAAAAATGGGATTATAAATTACTTTTTCAGAAATGTTACACTTGTAAATAGTTCAAGATGTTGGTAACTGGAACACAGCTGGGGGGTGGGGAGAATTTCTCAGCTGCTAAGATTTCTTTCCCTTCCTGCCCCTCCAATTTACTTATTTCAGTTATTGTAACATCATGTGGATTTAGGCTTCAATTAAATGGATCATCATAATAATAATAAAAAAGAAACACTTACCTTGGAGCATACCCAGACTGTGGTTGGCTGACTGGAAATTGATCTGATCTGCCAGTGCTATTGCTGTGAATTATTAAATGTTAGCAAATGTTTAACAAATAGGTTTATTAAATATTTGAGCATTTCAAGTCCAGAAATAGATGCAGCCAAATGCATTTAAAAAAACCCGACCCAGTAATTGAAGAGACAGCTGTCAACAGTTGCTTTTAATAAGGTCACTAAGTACTATATAGTACAGTATTAATTTATAGCAGAAAATCATATCTTGTAAACTGTATATAAAACACTGTTTTATGGTGCAATCATTTGTCAAACTTATGTCTGTTACTTTTGTTTTAAAGTTGTGTGCATTCTTTTCATACCTAAGAGCATCACTGTAAAATCTGCTGAAGACTATTTATAGGTTTTATTTGCACAAAGTTCTGTTTTGAACTACAGGAAGTTCGTATTGAACATGCCTAAACATCTGTAGACTTTTTCAGTTCATGAAAAGCAAATGTTTCCATATGAATCTTCTCCAAAGGTAATCCCATATTTGTGTTGATTGTTTACATAAACTTTTCTGATTCTGCCAGCCATTATTTTTTAACTTTTTGAAGGACAGCTCATTTCATACATTACTAGAGAATTCCATTTATTCTTTTGCTTCTAAATCCTCCCAAAGGTTTGATGCCCCATCATAATGTAATTTGTGCACACTTTGTCATTTATTTGGCTAATAAAATGTAAGATTGGAAACTGCAAAAATACTTTCAGAAGGAAAACTAGTAAATTGTCCATATAAATCTTGTTATTGAGCTCAGCTGAAATAATTGCCTGGAAGCTGTTTGGCTCAGACCTGGGGAGGGTGTGCTTCCCTGAACACACCAGCCTAACAATGTAAGGTGGTTTTCCCCCTGTTCATCCTGCTGGAGAGCGATGCCAGTGTCCCAAAGACACGGGCAGTGAGTGTGCCACAGTGCCGGGCCCGGCCTCGGGCTGAGGTGATGCTGCCAGAGCCGGGCCCTCCTGCTGTCCCTGTGTTTCCGAGACCTTGTTTAACCACTCCAGAACACAACTGTAGGTTCCTGTTTGCCCCGACACAGCCACAGGAAAATGAAAGCTGTCCTTTAAAACCTTTGTGAAGGATGAACATAATGAAGGAAGTGGGTGTCTGCAGGCGGGCTGTCCCGCCTGGGCTCGAGGCCGGGCCCGCCGCCTGCGCGCCCCGGCCTTTACTGAGGTTGTTTTCTAATTGGTTAGAGCATTTTTTTCAATTAATGATTTCCGAACAAATGTTAATACAAACTGTATAAAATGAACATAATTTTCTTCACTTGTATTTTTGTTATTGAGCAAGTTTATCAAAATAAATTGTCTACTAAAGCGACTGGCCCCGGCTGCACAGACTGGAACCGGCCCCGCCCCGCACACAGGTCCCCCCTCAGGTGTCCCCCCTCAGGTGTCTCCCCTCAGGTGTCCCCCCTCAGGTGTCTCCCCTCAGGTGTGCCCGCTCAGGAGTCTCCCCTCAGGTGTCTCCCCTCAGGAGTCTCCCCTCAGGTGTGCCCCCTCAGGAGTCTCCCCTCAGGAGTCTCCCCTCAGGTGTGCCCCCTCAGGAGTCTCCCCTCAGGAGTCTCCCCTCAGGTGTGCCCCCTCAGGTGTCTCCCCTCAGGAGTCTCCCCTCAGGTGTGCCCCCTCAGGAGTCTCCCCTCAGGTGTGCCTCCTCAGGTGTGCCCCCTCAGGAGTCTCCCCTCAGGTGTGCCTCCTCAGGTGTGCCCCCTCAGGAGTCTCCCCTCAGGTGTGCCCCCTCAGGTGTCTCCCCTCAGGAGTCTCCCCTCAGGTGTGCTCCCTCAGGTGTCTCCCCTCACGCCCGGCAAGCCCCTCGCCTCCTTCCCACCAGCGCCCTCAGGCGGCGGGAAGCGGCGCGCCGGAGCCGGCCCCGTCTCCAGCGGCAACGCCGCAACACCGGGCGGGGACCGGGTTGGGCCCCTGCGCTCCCGGGGCCCCGCACAAGGGAAGAGTCGGGGCAGTGCCGGGAGGTGCTGAGAGGGTAGGGTTTAGGGGGTCCCTGTCACTGGGGCGGTGCCCAAGGAGGGAGGACGGGGCACGGGAGAGCCTTTTCCCCCGTCAGGTGAGTCTCAGCGGACGGGAGTGGGCGGCGCGGGGGCCGAGGGGTCTCTCCCCGGTGGGGTGAGGTGAGTCTCGGGCACGGGACACCGCGGGGTCGGGGAACCCAGGGTTCTTTCCCCCGTGAGGTGAGGAGGGTCTCGGGGATGGGAAGGGCTGCGCTGACACCCGCTGTGAGCCGAAGGGCCCGGGTGGCCCGGGACGGGGTGAGGCAGTGGAGCCCGGCCAAGGGAAACCCGGGATTTTATGGCTTTTGCTCGACTCGTACCGCACCTAAACCCGAGGGCAGCTCGCCCACCCGCTGCCAGCCCGGCTGGCGCAGCTCCCGCCGCCGCTCTGGGGTTTGCTGTGATTAATCTCTTCTTCTGGTTAAGCTCTGTAGCCAGTCTCCCAGCAGCTGTGCACACATATAATTAACTGCATAAAATCCCTTAACAAGCAGCTTCTGCAGAATGGTTCCTAACTGTGTTTTCTATAAATGAGTAATTGTAACTTATCTTTATTTTTTAGTTTACTGTTGTCCCACATACAATACAAATTATTATTTAAGTTGCTGACAATATTAATACCTTTTAAATAGTGTTTATTCCTGAGTATTTTAACTTTTTTGCTCTAATTCTGTTGTTTTACTTTTATTTTTAACAAGGCTAAGTCTATTCATATAATGGATACACACGTCAGGAAAATGGCGTGGTTGTTGGACAATGATCAATATTTGGAAAAAACTGGGTGAGGAAACTTACAAAATCTAGTTGGGGCTTCATATGGAGACAGAAAATAAGTTAAAGTTCATGTTAACTGTGTACTATGTCCCTTCAAAACATCCTATATTAAATTAATGCTTCAACAACTGTCAAAGTATAAAACCGTTCCTACAGAAAAACTTGAAATTACTTTATGACAGTACAGGAATATTATAAGTAATGAATTGCTTGCATAAAATTATTGTCTTGTAGGTTGACAAAACGCCATCTACAGGGTGATTGTCCACCATGGCAAGATTTTGCTGTGCCTCATCTAGGACCAGATAATGGATTGCTGGAAAAACATACCAGCAAGACACAAGACGTGCTGGTAGGTGGCTTATCCTACAAAATGGAGCAGCTAGTACAGTAATGCATACCCACTATAAATTCAGAGTGGGAAACAAATAAACTGATAGGCAACTAATATGCTTCCTTACATACATTTGCATATATACCCAGACAGTTTGATAGGCATAATTACTGATGTCATGAAACTACGTGTAGTCTCCCTGCAGAGATGAATCAGTCTGTGAACAAATGAGGTAAAACAATAAATGAGATCAACTGTTGATACTGCATTTTTCTTCAGAAAGGCAGGAGCCAATATATATCACTTCAGACTCTTGAGTCGTGTTTGGGAGATGCTGATTTTTATTCCTCTCTGGTAAATCACTGGGGTATTTATTTTAATTCTTTTATTGAGCTCTCCTATTTCTTTTCTTAATTCCTCTCTGCTCTAAACTAAGCTTTTTTTTTCCTTCCTTTAGCTCACAATCTGGGGGTATTGTGAAAGCTTCTTTTCCCTTGTATCCCACATTCAAAAGAGTATTCCAGTACATAAAATTATGTTCTTGGACATGCACTGCCCAGCAGCAACTTGCCTTACTACTTACACTTTTGTCACATTTAAGCAGCACATGTAGTTTCTCATACTGCGTGTAATTTTTTCTCTCTTGATCTGTAGAGAGGAGAAATGAAGAAAACACAGTCTCAAAAGGTGCAAACAACAGAAGAATGGATAAGAAACTACAGTTTGGAATCCTTGCAATTAACATTCGAGTATCTGGTAAATGAAGGCAGTATTATTTTGTAAGTACAACACTGCCTTTTCTCTAGTCAGTCATAACTTGTGTGCATCTCTGATGTTAATCATGCATAGTGCTCCAGGAATTCAGGGAATGGTGTTGAAGAGATGGAGTTTACAGAGGAGACCGTTACCGATTTTGAATCCAGAATTTCTGAGTAAGTGTCCATCCTGTTTACTATTTTGATTCTGTGTCTCCATTACTGCAGGCACTGCCTTAAATCTTAATTTTTTATCTCTGGGTGCCTCGGAGTATCTCAACATTAAATCCTTTCTGCTGAGAGAGTAAGGGATAATTGTATATCACTACAACTGAGGTTTGGGCTTTTTTAAGGAATATCCTTATCAGCCAGGTGTTGATGTGAAGCAGTTTGCTCATTTTAAAAAAGCAGCCAGTGAATGGTCAGGTTTCCATATGTGACACAGTGTAGTTGGGGGTTATACTTAGTGTGACTTGGATTGGTTTCAAGTCATGGATGCAGTCATGACGTGGAAGCTGAAAGTTTTCTAAGTGAATTTTAAATGTATAAAATCAAGAATACTTAAATAATTTAATTTATAGGTTTAATAAACTGTAGAATAATCATAATATTTTTGCTGGTCTTCACAACTGATAGGAGTGGTGGCATTTCAGCATACCTCATTGTGCCAGGCTTTTATAAAACAGAAGCAACTTTTCTGTTTTGAAAAAGCAAAAAGGGTTTTCCCCTTTATAATGTTGGTTTAAACTTTCTGTTTGCCAACTTGTAAACACTATGTGCATAGAATTAAAAATAAGTTGGCTAAAGTAAAACCATTTTAAGAGGACAGGAAGCACTTAGCTTCACCTCAAGCTATAATTATTTTGATATTAAACTGTTAGAAGTTGTGCTGCTTTAGGGGAAGAAGTATTTAATTGGTTAGCCCTGCAATGACCAGTTGTATAAGGGCATATTTAACATATTTTAAAATATCTTTCTCACAGATTTTGCATCTGTGAGAAAAGGGATGTGATGAAGACAGATGGTTGATTGTTACATTGAAACCCAGTGTGAGAGGATGCAGTAGCTAAATGTGTGCTCTGCCTTTTGTCAGAGTGATTGAACTCTATCAGCACCGAATTCAGTGGCTGTTGCAGGACAGCAGAAAGGTAACTTGAACTTTGCAGTATATTTTTAGAATGGAACTCTATATGGCATTAAAGAATAAATTCACTTTTGAATATTAGTGAAAAGTGGCTTCCAGAAAGCCTTTCTATTTTCTTTATTTACTACAAGTTCCACATCATATGCAGTGATATTGACAGTGGATTGTTTTTCCTGATCTTTCATTGGTATGCAGTTCTCTGCTTTCTAGATTCAGTCTTTGTCTTTGCAGTCTTAGTCATCAGGTCCCCTCAGCACAATTTAAGTGGGAGCAGACAATGCTGAGCTTAACCTCTGCCTGGAGTGGAGCTGTCTTGTAGTTCACTGTGCCCAGTCTTGCACAGCTGGTTCATCCCACTGTGCCTGGCAGTGCTAATGCTCAGGATGTAACTCCCTCTCAAAGGGAATAGAGAAAGGAGCAGCATTCCAAAATCTGGTTTCCACAAAGTTGCTTGATTTAGCCTGAAGGAGATGCTGTAGACAAAGTTATTTTTCATTTATCCTCTCAATTAATGGATAGGTTATCTTGGGAAGGAGGTGATATGATTCCCTGGTAAGGATTAAATGGGAGCCAGTAGGACTCTTTTTTTCTTTTTTTTTTTCCTCCTTGATTTTGTCACTGTGTTATCTTTGTGCTAAAAAGTTTAAAATTAAAATAAATACCCAATACTTAATTTTAAAATGGTGTTGTGCAGCATAAGCAGTAAAATTATTAAACTGTAGATAAGCTCATATTTACAGTGACCTTTCTCTTTTTAGGTGTTTGGTGTTATAAAAGGAACTAAAGTTGGACTTTTGGTTGATGTGTCTCATTTGAGTTACGGACCTAGACTACTGGATTTTCAGAAGAACCTTTTGGTAAGTAATAATAAAGCAAATTTTGCCAATTTTAACATACTAATCAAGCTTCTGTGGAACTAGAAGCCAGGAACCAAATAGAAAAAAATCTGCTTAAAATCCTAATATACAATAGAATAGAAATTTTCTGTTGTAGAAAAGCATGCTCCAAATGTCTTTGAAAATGTAGTATTTGTTAATGTCCAGATCAAAACAAATCCAGTATATACTTCAAAATATGAAGGGAAGTGTTATTGTTGACGTTTCTCAATTCTGTCAGCATTCTCTATGGAATAAACTTGCCTAACAAAAGCAGCTGTAAGAGGTAGAGCCAAGCTGTACATAGAGCTATTTATAGTAAATATAGTTTCCTTTAACTTTACATTTTGTCACAGTAAGGCCCACTTCACAATCTTGTCAGAACCCTGGTGAATTAATAACTTTCTGTGTTCTCAGAAGAAACTTGTCCTTTATTGTGCTCTTTGTTTTTAGAAAACTTTTGTAGTAAGGAAGGAAGATACAATGTAGCTGGTTTACTGTCTAAAATTGACACTTGGTACAATTCAATTTCCCACATTCAGAAATTATTTACCATCAATTTGTATTATTTGTGGTTTTTCATTTGTGTGTTTCAAATAAAACTCCTTCAAAAAAACTCAGTTTCCACAAACTCAGTCTGGTTTGCTTAGCCTGAATATCTGAGCTGTTGTTTAGCCCTGTCCATGATTACGTGCTAACCATTTTTAGAAATTGCTTGGTGGGTGTATATGTGCATTCTGGATCACTGCTGTTTCATGTGGTCATCAGCTGAAGAGAAAAACTGGTACCAGTACAGCAAATACCCCTGCCTCCTGCCCCATTAACCAATTAGTTGGAATGCCATAAGTTTGCAGGTTTTGTCTCTATCCTTACCAAATATTTGAATCTCTATGAGCTTTTCTTGGAAGCTGTTTTTAGTGGCAGATGAAAAAATTGCTGGAACTATTTCTAGAAAATTACTATTTTTAGTCTTTTACATGATAACCCTACCAGAAGCAGCATGGATAGTAATGCATTCATAATTTTTTATTTATTAGTGCTTAATGGATGAACAGCTTTGTTATAAGAAGCAATTGTACTGCCTCTCATTCAGTACAGAAATTTCACCACTGTGGGAGAGTCCAAAAACGATCAATGTTCATGTGTAAGTAAGTTAATTTCTCTGAAAAATAAAGGTGTTTCAAACAAGGTCTCCATTTAATTTGAGCAATCTCTAGTATTGTAGGTAATAGTGGTTTTTATCTTGTGCCTGCAGTGATTTTAAGAGGGGAGAAAAGCAATGAATTTGATCATGTGATCAGTGGTTTCAAGATGGTTTTCATGTATAGAATATCTTAGCTGCTCCTGTGGTTTGTAGTAATCTTCGTGATCTATCTTACTTAGCACCTGCACATATTCTTTTTCTTTTTCCCCTCTCCTAGGCTACATGAAGCAAGACAGTGGATACAAGAGCTGGAGCCTGGTCGAGGCTGCAATTTGCTGAAAGCTTTGAGGCATGTCCTCACGATGAAAGAACTGAATTCCTTGGTTCTTATTGTAGGAAGCTGGTAAGTTCATTATCTGTCTTAACAACCAGATTTAACTTGGATACAAGATTGGTACAAGAAACTGAACTTGATACAAAAATAAATAGAAAATTTAAGATCCAAGTTTTACCTATTTTTAGTTTATACCTTTGAATGCCTTTATTTCTTCCCTTTTTTACTATTTATTAATCTACTCTTTTGTGGTATGAAGCTATGTTTTTCCTTTGAAGATCACTTATCACAGTAATCTATTGAGAGCCTGCTAGCTATAATTTTACATCAGTTAAGTGTCATTAAGGATGTCACTGAAAGAGTCCACACCTGTGGGAAGATAAGAGGATAAGATAGATTTTGCTGTAAAATAGCATTGAGCATTCAAAGATTGTGTTCTCTCTGTGATCTTAGTAGTGCTGATGGAGAACTTAAAATGTCTGATTAAATAAATGAAACCAGATGAGGTTGTGTAAGTTATGAACTTAAATTCTGCAGTTCTACTGTCATAATTTGAAAATTGCAATACTGGAGTTGGGATTACGAGGAAAAGACTACAATAAGGATTCTGGGAGTGTTACCTTACCCCTAGTTTACTAATTGTATTTTATTTTAAATGTGCAAAAAGGGATGGTGTAACTTTGGCAAGATTGATACTTAGGGTAATTGAACTTAAATTTCAGGTAACTTATTGAACGCACAGTATTGATTAAAAGCTTCCAAGTTTTCTGCTCTGAACAGAAAACAGAAGTTTCTACTGTGAAAAATTCCTTAATTTCTGTCCCTGGCAGAAGTGTAGCTGGAAGGAAAGGTTTTTACTAGCCATCAGAACTCAGGAAATGAAAGCTCTGTGGGCCACTAAGTTCTAAACATAAGACAAAGTTTTACTTTTTTGGTGCCTTTGGAAACAGAGGACATCCTTACATACCAGAGTTGAAAGGTTTTCTATCACAGGGGCCACAGTTCATGATTTTTAGCTTCCAGGGCTAGCAGGGAATACTTCAGAACATTTCAATCACAAGCTGTTATGAATGGGAACAGGATCTTGGTGGGTTATCATTCAGGGTTTCAGGACAGAACCAATATCCAGTAGTGACACCTCAGTAATGATTGAAAGAGGGAGAGAAGGTCCCTCCAAAAGCATGGTAGTGCTAAATAAATAAATATTTCCCATGATTTATTATTTCTTTCCCAGGGTTTTTTTCCATGACTTCTTCAGTTGGCCTTTTTTCCCATTTGATTACTGCCATTGTTAATATCCTTTTTTTTTACTTTTTTTAATCAGCCCTGATCAGTCTTTTGAAATATTATGTGATTATGCTCAGCAGTGTATGCTGGGGAGAAAACTGCAGATTCACACTGTTACATATGATTGCAGCAACCCTGCTTCTCTGGTAAGTAATTGTGTTAATATTTAACTTCCTTAAGTGCCCTGTCATTTTTTTTTCCTATTCAGCTGTAATGCCTTCTCTCAAAAACTTGTGGGGAAGCTAACCTAGTCATTAGAGTTCTTGAATTAGTGCTGTATTCTCTTCAGAGCAGATTTGCACACATGAAAAAATTGTTTCGAGCATCATCTTGTAACTTTCTTTACTGAGTTAGTTTTTCAGCCATATTAAAATGAGACTGGTAAGCAAATGATGGAAACAATTATTTTGGCTTTCTCACTATATGTACCTCAAAGATTCTTTTTCTCTCTCTGCTGAGAACTGAATACCAACAACCCACATTATCAAAAGAGACCACCAAATCAAAGTAACTGTTTCTCTTCCTGTTTTTGTATGTAGGCAGTTCTAAAGAACCTTGCAGAAGCTGTAAGAGGCCGTTACCATTGCTACTCTTCCAGCGGAGAGGTAGGTGACAGGCAGAGGCACAAAGCATTTTTCTCTCTTTCTGATGATTCTTTGCTTTGAGAAGGTAAAATAATTATCACCTGAGTAGAAGTTGATAGTAGGATTTGGTGCTGAAAGTCTTGGTCACAGAAATGCTGAGGATGTGGTCAATAAACCTGTGGTTAATTCTTTCTGCAACTGAAAACATTTCCTAAAAGTGCAATAAATTTTGCAGTTATTGTTTACTGACAGACAGCTGATAAAAGCAGTGGCTTACTGTAGAATGATTCAAAGTAATAAAGTAATATCTTGTTTATAAAGGATTACTAATTCATATGCAGTGCATTAGATACATTTATACCCAGTTCTGCTATGCCAGGCAGTCTTGTATTGATGTTTGCACAGTTAAGTAAGAAAGTTGGTTTCAGTTGGTGTTTGAATAGTACTTAACTTATTTTTCTCCATTTGTTTTTATAATTGCAGAAATTCGATAGCAGTGATTTTCATCTGCTACTTCAGGAATCCCAGAAGGCTAAGGACCTACTCAACAGCATCAAACAGACTTTTCAAAGAAGAGTTGGTGGCTTGCTTAGTAGTAAAACAGCAGCTGTATGTATCTTTTTATTTTCAGATGTACTTTGAATAATCAGGGTTAGAAATTTTAAGTGTTCACAATATGAAAAAAAATTGTACAATCAGGTATTTTCATAAGTGAGCTTTGAATATTCTGTATTGAACATCTCTTGTAAGAGCAAATTAAGAACCAAATCTGTAAAGAATACCTTTTGCTGAACAGTCTCCAAAATGCATGAAAAGAACATTGTCCTACGATCCTAATGGGAATCTAAGAGGATCACTAGCCTAACTCTATGCAGGATCATTTAAATGAAGTTCCAACGGTCCTTTAAATTGGTGAAAAGATACTTACTCCCATGTGATTTAGATGGACATTTAAATCCACTGCAAACTTATATTATCCTAAAACTTGCAAGAGCTTTTCTTGAAATCCATTTTAGGTTTCCACAACATTTGCAAGTACAGCACCTTCCAGCTTCTTCCCAAAGCCTCCAAAGCACAAAGGACCATTAGTTATTCAAACACCAGGCATCCTGGCCAAAACCTCAGCAGACTGGTTAAAGACATATGGATTGAAAGGTAGCACAGAAAGAAAAGCTTAACAGGTATGAAACATGAATTAAGGACAGAGTATGTGTTTTATTTAATGTATTTATTTCTTCCTATAGCTAAAAAGTTAGACTTTTATCAAGTTTTGGCTCCCAATGCTTTCTCTCCTGTGGAAGATTTTGTACCTATTCTTAAAAAAACAGTATCATCAACTCTACATGAGGCAAGTGATGAGGAATTTTTTTTCTGGGTTTGTGGGGTTTTCTTCTTTCTATTGCTACATTTTTCTAATTAAAATCAGTGCTTTATAAGGTGGCTGAAATTTTACAGGCTGAAATTTGAGTCATAGATTCAAATCAAATACTTAGATCATTCTTAAGAATGGCTCAGGAAGAAATTCCATGTTAGTCTGTCTTACGTTGGGTTCTGTTAAACAGTTAACACTATTTATCCTTCTAGAAAGTGATGATGCAGTTTGAATGGTATGATGGAACTGTGAAAAATATCCATGTTGACCTCCCAGTATTGTACAACTATCAGGTGAGTTGTCTGTCATGATGTGGCCTTGTCAGGGCTAGACTAACATCTAATTATTCCTCATTAATTATCTTGTTAGCTAAGTACTGCAGGGATTCATGTGCAGACAGCTGTCCATGAAAGTCTGCAGCCACTGGAATTCTTACAGGAAGCAGTGATTCTTGAGGATTTCCTCCTAGATCAGAATGCAGGTCATCAGAGAGTGGGACAAGTTGAATAAAAGAGAAGCTGTTTTGGGGATATTAGCAGCCAGGGTTTGCTATGTAGGTCTATCAGTCCTTTTTCTTTCCCACTTCACTAGCAGTCCTGACAAAGGGCTATGGGAATGTTTCCAGGCAGGGCAAATAATTCATTAAAGTGGGATTGATGAGAAGTCTGTGGAACTCTACAGCCAGACCAAAAGGAGAGTGTAAAGTGGCTGAAATGAAAGCAGCTTCTGTGGTTCCTGGCTCACTGGTAGATGCTTGTTTTATGCTCCAAAAGCATGTTAAATTATAGCTTTATTTCCAAGTTCAGTGCCCTTTTCTAGCTTGATATGCCCTCATATAATGCCTACATATACTTGGAAAGGTTGTGGTGTGTAGAGTTTGGACAAATTACCTTAGTATCAAATTGATACTGTGTTAAAGAATTACATGTGTTTGAGAATATTGTGTTTATGTTAAATGATGTGTTCTGTTACGAACACTGCCTAAAAATGCTATTGAAGAAAGGGTAAGCTTGCAAAAACTGTATTTTTAAAGCTTTTTTTCTTTTCTTCTCTTGATATGCCTGACCACTGTTTTGGGATGTGCTAGCAAGAGGAAAAGTGAAGTGGAGATAGAGACCTTTAGATTCTTTGTTGCTTTTTTTATCACTGTATGTTTTTTTCATGGACTGTGTATTCATATCTGTACTAAGAATGAAACGTCACTGTCTAAATGAATGAAAATCTTTTTTATTTTTTTCATTACTGTGTTATGGTATTTCTTTATTAAGCATTTGGCAATAAAAGACTTGAACTTTTTATTTTTAATATAAATTTTCTTTATTTGTGCATAGAAAATCCTTGCTAAAATGGTAAGAATCTATGAGAAACGAATTGACTGGCTGTCTGTTGCTAGCAGAAGAATATGGGGAAGTGTTTGTGAAAGAAGGTATTGTATTTTTTTTGGTGATGTTTGAAGCTTTAATGTGTTTGAGAACAATGTTTGTTTACGTTTTGTCTGAGGCCTTACTCAACCTCAAGTGCACATTTGCTCTTTTTTACAAACCTTGAATATGAAGTTTCAGACAAAAGGAAGGTAGCTGAGGCCCCAGTTACCAGAGATTTTCTTGCTTATTGGTTAAGGACTGACTTAACCCATCTGGCCACTGTATTGTGCTGGCAACTCACATCCCACTGACTGTCCATCTCATCTGTGGGTCTTTTCAATACTGCTGCTCCCAAATTATCCCCTGTCCATTAACCAACCATCCTGCATTGTCTCTGCAAGCAAGACTTCAAACTGACCATGCTGAGAATCTCATCATTAACACTTTTCTCAAAACAAGTAATGTGCTAGGTACCATCAGTCAGTCCATGCCTGAGCAACCACTCTGGCACTGACATGCTGAGCGAAAGCTTCTCCATTTGTCTTTAGAGTAATATTCCGTATGTTCTGCAATGATGGCTGGGGAAAGGACAGCGACCTGTCCAACAACTTCTCCTTGCTGGCAAACATCCACGCTTTCCAGGAGGGTTTTAGATACTCAAGTACAGAGAAAGGAGGAGGACCTGTTTGGGGTTCAGCAGCCATTATGGCACTACAAGTCACCAGTACCCTGATTATTCCATAGTTTAGGGAAGATAGAAGTTTCCATTACTGTTACTTTTTTTCTTTTTTAAATCTCACCTAATATTTTGCAGATTTTTTTTAAAATATAGATTCTGTGTTTATACATTTTGATACATAGGTAGCAGATACTTTCCCTGACAAGTTAGAGTGCACTGAAGATAAGAATACATCATTAAATAAGATTTTTTTTCCTTTTTTTAATGAAAAACATATTTTTTATATAGGGTGGTTATACTTGTTGATATATCAGCAACAAACTCTACCTACATTTCTCATATCCAACATTCTTTGCGACTTTTACTTGAGGAACAAATGTCAAACAAGGATTATTTCAATATTATAGCGTAAGTAACTATTTAAGAGTGTTTTAAAATAATTGTAATGAGATTTTTCTTTTCCAATGAATTTATTTTATCTTTTTCTTGTTCTAAACCATAATCTGAACGCTAACTGCTGTTACCTTTCCATGAAAGATTTGGGAGTGACATTGTGCCTTGGCAGCAGGAACTGCTTCCTTCCCAACCAGAAAACTTAGAAAAGGCTTGGAGGTAGGATCAAATAATTATCCCATATATGTGAATTTCACAGGTTCCTTGAAATTAGATAGAACAGAGAAAAATTGTGAACAACTAAAAAAAATTGTAAGTTTATCATATTATAAAAATAGGCTGCCATGTTCTACACTGATTGTTCACGGTGGTTTGCTGTGAAAATACCATTGTAAAGGTTAATATGCCTTGGTGACTTCGTATTTCATATGTATACATTATATATATGTACACAGATACAGAAGTGTCTGTAAAAACACTTCATGAACAGGTTACATAAAGAATTGAAAACTGCTTCAAATACAACTGGGATGTGAGACCTAAACTATCGGTTTTTTCCCACATGCTTTGGAAAAAAGGTTTCTGTTTGTGAGGTCACACACTCTGTCTTCATTATATTTCTGGTTTCATTTCTATTTCTGTAAGTTCTATAATATTAATATTTTTCCACATAAAATTAAGACAGAATTCTTTCCTCTTTATGCTCTGTATCTTACTTTAAAAACTGATTCGCCATGCTGGCAGTACAGAAACCAGAACAAATAATTTGGGCCATTATATAATCTGGTTTTGCCCTCTGTCATTTTCAAAAATTTTAGACTCCAGTGCAGTGTTATTTAAGATACTTAGTGCTATTTATTGCTTTAAGCAGAAACAGGAGCTTTTGTTTCTTCATTCTTTGAACTGTAAACATCTTGGTTTAGGTGGGTGTTGAGGTTGGAGTGCAAGGGCAGCAGAAATTTCTTGAGTGCACTCAGGAGAGCTGTGGAAGTTGACTTCAAAGACAAAGACAAACACAAATCACAGGGACTCTACCTGCTGGCTACTGGAATACCTGATCAGGAAACAGTGAGTGTCATCATAGACAACTCTTCTCCAAGTTCCTATCAAAACTAATCTCAGCTTTATTTTTCTCTTTTTTTTCCTTATGGCTAGTCATCACAGTTCATTGGCAGAATATTTCTCCTTTACATACCTAAGGCAGCACAATTGCCAGCATCCCAGACTTCCATTTCTGCAATTGCTAGTCATGTGTTGGAGGTAGTAATTATTAATTATGTGTGAATTATAGAAAATTCAAGATGTGCTTTTAGAATTCCTTTCCCACTCCAGCTCTGGACATCATTTCCCTGCAGATTTCTGAGTTCAAACAAGCTGATTGTTTGTATTTTATTATTTCCTTATGACTCATGGGAACAAAGACACAAATAATTTTCCAGTGGAACTCCATAGCACACAATGTAGAGACAGCTCCTATTTTTATCCCAGAAATCCCTTGCTTGGATCCATGTTTGTAGTGTGTGCACTCCGGGGCCTTTTCTACATGTGTGCAGTGAGGTGTCTCCTTTTGTTACCAAACCTCTGGAAATTCTGGGCAAACCTAAGAAACCATTAAAGCCCATCTGGCTGACAAGGAAACGAGGGACAAATGGACAGTTTCATCCCTGCTTTGCTTCTGTGCATGGCTAACTTGGTGTCCACGGTCTCTATCTTTGGTTCCCAAACCTACCCCAGCTCACCTCTTGCCTGCAGTAGAGCTGTTGCCACTGTAACCAGCAGCAGTGACAATGGGTGTGTATCTGCAAGGATGGAGGAGGCACTGGGCTGCTCAGGGTATGTTCCTGTGCTGAATTGCTCCGATGGGGAGGATTTGTACATCAGTCAGGAACCAGTGGAGTGGATGGAAGCTTGTCTGAGGTAGAGGCTCACCACTGATGTTTCTTTTTTCTGTCTCACAGCACACAATCAGTGCTTACGTGGCTGAGGTTTGCAGAGGTTTTGATTTACAGCTCCATGTCTGTCTGTTCAGTGCAGTGAAGGGCACTGACTCCAGCGGGGTTATTCCAGCCCGCTACGCCACCCCAAGGGAAACTGCCAGTGCTTTTAAAGAAATTGTGCAGGCAGCCAACGGGAGGTTTCACTGGTTTGGAGAAGCAGGTATGGGAAAAGGAAAGTCAGCACATGTTTCTTTTTCATTAATGAAAAAATATTTGTTAATGCTTTTTTACTCCCAAGTCAAGTAGTTTACTTTTTTTAGGATATGCTAATGCTGTACTAGCACTGAGATATAAACACAGGTTATAGTTTTATTGAGACTTTCAGTCACATTGCAGAATATTATAATGCAGCCTTCATGAAGAAATTTGTTCGGGTTTTTTTTTCTATTTGAATTCACTATTTTCTGTTAACCTTTTTAAAGATGCTCCTTTAAAATACAGGTTCTAATACAGAAGGTCCAGATGGTCAGGCTTGCTGGAAACAAAGGCTTTTTGATTCTTTGCATTGGTATTTAGCATGTTCTACAAATTGTTATGCATTTTTTAAAAGACTTATTTTGTACACTTTAAAAAAACCCATTCTAATTGGCATCTGTGTGATTATCAGGTATTTTTGAAAGTGATGATATTGCCAGTATTATATCTGAAATGGAAAAAGCAAAGAACTACTCTCAAAAGGTATGAATTACATAGAACTTTTTAGATTACATGTTTCTTCCTAAAAAATTTCAACAGTGTTTGTTCAGCTGACAATTCAGGAGATGGGACAAAACCCTTTTATGATGAGCAGGAATGTTCTAGAGTGTGAAAATAGTGACCATAGAGTAAATATGGACTGGAAAGCAGCTGTACAATAGCACTGCAGTGACTGCTGTTGGAGTAGCCATGATTCCTTACCAAATATAAGGAGTTTACAGTTCAAGTGATTCTCCTTTTTGCTGCCAATCCTGTGATGAATTTTTTTCAAGTAAATTAATTCTCCATTATAAGAAAGTTACATTTGTTAAATACAATTAAATAATACTACATTCTTGTAAGTCCCAGTGTAGGGAGGGCTTGTCATTAGCATGGAACCTTTGTCAATTCTAAAACAAGTTGTTTTCTGAAGTGTACTGAGGGTGTAGGACTAGACTGTATCTCTCTATCTTCCATGCACATGACTTTTTTCCAAAGATATCCAACAGAATAACTGAGGCAGCATAGCCAGCCTGGCAGTGTGGGGGCTGTTTCTTATAAAAGTGTGTATAGAAAGAGATATGCAGTAAGAACCTTGTCCAGAGGGCTGAGCACCCTGTTGGATACAAGTCTGAATCACAAAAGTTGGACTTTTTTAAAAGAAGAGCTGGTGGCTATTCAATGACATTTTAAAATATCTTGTTATCATTTCACAGTTGCATATACTTGGTTCACCGTCTTCGATTTGTCCTAGCCCTGGTCTATTTACACTGCTGCCTTTTGGTTTAGTCTGCCCAGAGCAGGAAGGGTTTCCATACAGTGTGTTTGAGCAAGCACAGCACAAAGGGATTTCTGTTCAGTTAGAGGTGTTAAGCATTATCAAATAGGAATTTTATTCATTATTATAGTAGTAAATACAAAATACTGTCTTTGAAATGTCATTTATTTAAATTCCATGTATATGAATTACTAAACAATGTGAATTTCCATTTCAGTGTGCATTCCTAGTGGAGTCCTTAAAGCAACGCTCAGTGAATCAGTCTGTGACACCCCTTACACCACAAGGAGACTCAAATGTGCTTACAAAGAAGGAGAAAAAAAAGCCACAGAAGGTGCCATCTCCTAAACCCACAGCTGTGAGTCTGGCTAGAATGGTTTGAAATGGTCCAATTTTTAATATGCTGTGTGTTAATTAGAGATCCTACCCAGCTATTGGATGCTCCTCTTGGTGGGAGAAGTGCTCAGCTGAAAATCTGAAGGAATAAAAACAGCAATGTGATAGTACTTTGAATTTATGTTTGCATTCAAAAGGCTACATATCCCAAAAGTGCATCTTACTAAGTAATTCATTATAATGGAACCACACTTTAGTATCAAAAGGTGTCTAAATAATCCTTCCTCTGACCTTAAAAAAATAACATTTCATGGAAATAAAGGCAAAGTAGAAATGTGCTTTACCAAATTACATCTATTTTGCAAGTCCTTCTAGAAGGTACTGAGTTTTATGGTGTTCTGCTCATTTACAGATGAGACAGCTGCAGCTCAGTAGCATGTATTTGGCCTCACAGAGAGCCAGAATAAAACAAGAACAGGATTCAGCATTGGTTTCCTGCCTGCTGTGCTTATTTCCATGGAGTTACACTACTGAGTCCCTTGGGATTTTGCTGTTTCTTTGTTCATTTTGGCTGTGCATGTGTCTGCTTTGAGTAGGAGTGCACATGTGTACTATGCATAAAGGGCCAGTGCTTACTGGAACTTTCAGGTCTCATCTTTGAAATGGGAATGGCACTGTGGGTGTGGGAATGTAGGAAATGGGAATGTAGGTGTGGGAATATTGCAAAGGCTTTGTAGGTCTTCCAGGCTGTTTTATCAAAAGTGACATTCTCAACACCTCTTCACAAATGCAGGAGAAACCAATTACTCAGAGATGACAAGAGAACACAGTTTGCAGGGATTAAACTTGTGGAAGACTGGTACAGGGTTGTCTGTAGATGTTCGGTGATATTTATAGTAGAGCTGTATGTTAAATTATATGTCAGTTGCTTGAAGGCTCAGTGTCACAGCAAGTCTTACTCTACAGTAGGGTTAAACAAGTGCTGGTGTTGCTTAGCAGACTGCTCAACCCCTAGAGGGATAAGCCAAACCTAAAGGAGAAATTACTGGTGTCAGCACTAGATTTCCAATATTCAGTAAGATGCAGAGGAAGATACTAAATACTGTATTCTATAAAGCAAGGCCATTACCATACTAGACTGCTGGCAAAAATGGTCCAAACTCCTCTCCCTATAGATGTTAGTTGTCAGGTTTATGGCAGCAGATGATATTGGCAAGATAATTAAAACAGAGCAATTACAGTTACTTAACCCAGCAAGAAACTGCAAATTAATGTGTTGTCATGGCAGTCTGTGGATTTGTCAAAGCCAGAGTAAAGCAGGAATTAAAGTATAAAGAAGGATAGTTCCAGGATAGAATAATGCAGTTATGATCCAGCTGAAACACTTTTTACATTTATTTTTTTGTTATTGAAGGTGCTTAAGGATGTTAAAGGCAACCATGGTGCAGAGAGAAACACTCCTGTAAGAGTCCTGGCATGGCGTCCTCCTAGTGCCAAAGCAGAAATTCCACCCGGTCTGTATGGATTAGGGGCTTTTTGTCTTCAGTTTCTTCTGGGTGTTGCTTAAAAGACAGTATTTAAATTAGAAGTTTAAATTAAGTTTTTAGAAGCACCTGGAATTGTAATCTTTAATCAGATTGATAGGAAACATCGTGTTTGTTTTGGAATTCCTCTGGGATGAGTTTTAGCTGTAATTTGTCTTGTTTGCTTCTGCACTGTGCAAGGAAGGAACTCAGCACAGCTGTACAATGATTTCCAGGTCCTAGGATTGAATACCTGACCTTTATCAGGAAATGTCAAATGTGTGTGATGGAAAGTAGAACCCCACTGTGTTCCATACCTGAGGCCATAAGACTCAGCAATTCAGAGATGTCATTAGTTCAATATATACATGGTCACTAATTCTGTTAGATTCATTTTAATTAATATGCTGTTCCACTTGGTTTATTTATGATCTAGTCATGAAGGCAAAGTACAACACCAGTGTCAGTTTGTCTGAACTGCTGACTCTTCCAACTGCTCCTGGTCTATGAAAAGCTCTTAAACTGATTTCAGTTACTCTTGGTCCCTTAAAGCCCAATTCATTTCTCCTCCATTTTTTGGTGCTTTTCCTGTGTTTTTTTCTTTGTATCTTTGCTAACATCTGCAATTTATTTTTCTTTACATTAAATTTGAGTCTTCAAATCTACTGATATTGATTTGTAGCAGTGTTTACAAATCTGGATTCATTTTTGCATCTGAGGTGCTTTGTACAAAGTAAAGTGGTTTCTCCAGCAAGTATCATGCTTGTTCAAACCCCTAATTTTTTCAAACTAACTTCCTGATGGTAATTTATATATTTGTAAAGGTTTTGGTTCCATTTCTATGAAAGCCTCCTAAGTTGTGCTGTAATATGATTTTTCTTAATCAGTACCTAAGAAAATGAAGCATTTATAATTCTGGTAATAGGAATATATGAAGAGAAGAACAGAGTTCAGCTCTTCTCATGTAAGAGTTTCATCCAGCTGAACTAAGTTAATAGGGGTTTTTTATCTGTTATTTACTTGTAGCACAAAGAGCAAAAGAATGGCCTCAGACTGAGAATAAAGGAAAGCACAAACCAAGGAAGCAACCAGAGCTTTCTGTGTCTGTATTTTACACTGATGAAGGAAGAAGTGTGGGTATGTGTTATCAGGATAGGATGGGTGAAGCCCTTTTCTTATCAGCACTTTTATTGTAAAACTGGCAGTATGATAAGTCACTGATAACCAGTGTGCTTTAAACAGTGACTGGAAGAGAGTTTCACTTAGCAACTAGTGGTAAGGATTTTTAGTTTGGGTGCAGGTGGGTGCCTCTTTTTGCCCCCCCCCCCCCCCCCCCCTTTTTTTTTTTTTTTGGTTTTTCTTTTGTAAAGTCCTTAGGAATCTTTTGGTCAAAGGTGCTCCCAGGAAAAGTGCTGTGATTATGATTTAGATGATTACAGGATGTTTGGTTTGGAATTTTTTGAAGGTGACAATTTTTAAAAATAATTTTTTAGCTACTTTGTTCATTCCTTAAATAGGTACAGTATATCAGAAGTATCCAAAGGCAAAGTGCATAAGAAAATCTGTTTCCTCTGTCACATTGCCAGAGGAAGAGGAAATCTCTTCAAGCAAAGAGGTATTTTTCTCCTTATTAATTAATTGCCATTTTGGAACTATCCCTCTGAATTAATGTAAATATTAATTGTGATTCTGCACAATGTCCTATTACTTAAACTGTTCTAATATTTGCCAACAATCTGTTGCTCTATTTGTTTGTCTTACAAGTGGCTGAGCAAGTACAGTATTAAAAAACTTAAACTGGAATTGCCCAGACTGATGTTTGGTCCAGGCTGTACCCACCAGAAGAAAACTGTGGAGTCTCTGCACAAGAAAGTATCAGCAAAATACTGTTCCATCTTCCCCAGTGCAGAAATCAATGTAGGTTTTGCAGATGTCAGGTACCTACATTATTAAAAGGCCTTGTGTAGTGAATGTTGATTGATGTTTCTGGCTTTCTAGTGTGACATTCTCTCCACCCTTCCCTGTTCTTTCTAAATCATACTTCTAGTAGAAAGCTGGAGAAGGTCTTTTATTCACCACAAAGAGCCACTGAGTATGTTTGAAGTCCAAACTGCATGTTCTTTAGAATGTGCAGCATCTCCTCTGCTCATACAGTATGAAAACAATTTTTGAAATTTAAGTAAAACTTTTCAAAATCATGCATGAGTTGAAACTGGGAGAATATTAGATCTTGGTTGTTTCAGTTTGTGTAATGACTGGAGAGAAGCATAGACAGTTAAATGCAAGCAACAGAGTCACAGAATTTTTCTTACCCTATTTCATAGATGTAAAGACAAAAAACTCCCTGATTTCTAATGCCAGCATTCCATATGCAGCAGCTGAGCTCAGATTTCCTAAAGTAAGATGCTCTTGTACAAACTGAATTTTTCCAGGGGGTGGTGAAGCATCTGCAGTTCCACCCCAGAGAACTGGAAATCTACACAGAACAACTGGGGAAGGTGTTGCAGCGTTATATCCAGAGAATGCAGTGGCTTCTCTCAGGTATTGGTGTGCCTCTGGTTTTCTGTAAAGCACAACTCAAATATACACAAACCCTTCTTGTCTGCTGTTTCTGGTAGAATACATCTGAACATCAATCTGAACCTCCAATAGGAATAAAGGTTCTCTGTCTTGCATTTCATTGAAATTTTAAAACTTGTTTTTGTGAATACAAGAGAATTCAGCATCTGTGCAGCTGATGAACATCTAGCTTGCTGTCAAACAGCTTTTGCTCTTTGTGTGTTCATGAATACAGAGCAAAGCTTTCTATCAACAGCATATATACAGTAACATATACAAGCAAAATTAGCTTTTCTGCATGTTTTGCTAAGAATGTGCCCTGCTTAGAAGTTCAGCATCACTGCTGGTGAAGGGTATTTTGATCTCTCTGTTGCTCATAAAGATCTTTGTTGGGAAACAGTTTAATTTTTTGCTGGATTGTAAAGGAGTTACAAATTATTTAATGTGAGTTACCACAATTAGGTAGTAATTAATGCTTGATAGTGCTAGATTTGAAATGGCAGAAGACTTTTCTATTATTAACCTTTTAACTACCTAATTGCCACATAGATTAGACTTAATTATGTAGAAATGTGGCCAGAATTACCCCTAAAATCTGAAGATTTACATTATGCTCAATAAAATAAGCCTATGGAATAACTCTTAATTAGTTTCAATGTTGTGGCCCAGGCAGCCGAAGATTGTTTGGTACCATTTTAGAAGCAAATGTCTGTGTTTTGATTGATACATCTGGTTCCATGGACCCATATTTGCCACCCATCACAAAAGAACTTACCTCCCTTATCTGGGAACAGCTGAGAAAAAATGAAGTCAGGTATGGTGAATGACTGATAAAGACTGAAATCTGCACTCATTATTATGTAATCAAATTGCTTAATAATTACAGTAATACACCACTGAAACACAATTCAGGTAATTATTATATGTTATAGTGTGCATGTGACAAGAACTGCTTTTTCTGTTGCTTTTACCAGTTTTTAGTTGTAAACTCTCTAAGATCTGAGCCTCTGCCATAGGCTGATGCTGTTTACCCTTTTAGGGTCAGCATTCCCATAGATATTCTGTTCATGCAAAGTAAGATATGCTTTTTGACTCTTCCAAGGCTGAACATCTGAATCCAACACTAGGCTCTTGGACTGGGGGGGACAGTGATTGGGTTTGGGTTTTTTTGCTGTTGGGTTTGTGTTTGGGTTTGGTTTTTTTTATTTATTTACTTATTTCAAAACTGGCTTATCCATAGTGACTCATCGCATTGGTTAGGGTTAAATGTTGTGGGTCATCTTTCTCCTCAGGTTTAACCTGCTGAGATTTGCAGAAAATACAGAGAGTTGGAAAGAGTATCTTGTAGAGGCAACTGATGAAACCTGCCATGATGCTGTGCAGTGGGCTTCCACATGCCATGCTCATGGCAACTCCTGCATGCTTGCAGCTTTACAGGTTGGTGGGCCACAGCTTGGAGAACACAGTGTGTCTTGTGGTGGTAAAACACTCCCACCTGACTGGTAATGTTCTAGGAAAATTATGTCAAAGTGTACAACCTTTTTATATGCAAATCATGGAACAGTTTAGAAATTAAGTCACTGTTTCTGGCCTCAAGGCTCATAGATACTTGAATTAATTGCTCGTACTAAGTTTTAGAAAAAAGTCAAATATCAATAGTTTTGTTAATATTTGTGTTGAAAGAATACTGGAGAGGGAAAATAGCCAGGAGCTCCAAGTGATGCTTATGTACAGCTGTGGCTGTGATATGTTGCTCCAACCCAAACAGGATTTTAAATAAGCAGTGTTTGTTGGAATCTCATGGGTTTTGAGAACAATTCTTGAACTTCAGTTACAAGTGAAGAAACTTTTCTCGTATAAAAATACTCAGTGTAGAAATTACTAGTAATAATAACTTAAAACTGAATTTGCAATTTATGAGATTTAAAATTGAAATCAAAACAGAAATGTTGCCTTTAATGAATGATTCTTCTTCCAGACATCCTTGCACAATCTCTTTATAAATGTTATGGCATTCATCATGAATCAGGTCCAGTAGAGCTGTAAGCCATGTCTGTAATACAAAGATGTCCACTGAGTCAATTACTGTAGCAAATTTGCATAATATTCATTCAAGTCCTAGTGAGCCTGATTTTCAGACATTAAACATCTTTAACTCCCATAAAATATGATGTAAAAATCTTTTAAACCAGTTCATTTTCTTATTTCAGTGAGTCAGGTTTTGGCAATGCCCTGCTTATAAATATGTTGTCTTATGCTACAAATTATCTACTTAAATTTCCAAATTTATATCCTTGATCTCCTTCCTAATTAGTGAAAATGAAAAGACAAAACTAAATTGATTAATGATGTGGCACATATAAAACTATCTTAAATCATTGGATTTTTGTTCTGAAGTATAACTTTTCATATAAATGTACCAATTATTTAAGTTTATTTTCTGCTTTTCAGAAGGCTTTCAGTTTCCAAGGTGTAGAGGCACTGTATCTATTGACTGATGGGAAACCAGACACCAGTTGCAGTCTGATTTTGAAAGAAATTGGAAGACTGAGAAAGAAACAAGATATTAAAATCCACACCATTTCTTTTAGCTGTGCAGACAGGTATATGATACTTCTCAAGAACAGCAAAAAACCTCTTAAAATTACTACTTTATTTATTGTCAGAAGTCTGTGCTACCAAGATGGTACTGGGGAAGTTTGTTCTGACACAGGTAATTGCCACATGGCCTCCATTTCATACAGGAGTTTATAATCATGTCCTCCAGTCTATTTGTTTCGATGTAATATTTTTGAGGAGTTTTTAGAAATTCTTTTGCTGTTGCTTTCAGAGAAATAATTTTCATAATTAGCTTTCTACTTTGTACTAACAGAGAAGCTGTAGAATTCCTCAAGAAGCTTGCTTCCCAAACAGGAGGGCGCTTCCACTGCAGTTCTGGAGGTGAAGATGGACAATTAGCAGCACACAGAATATTGACAGAGGGGCTGGATGATGAAGATGTATGTTCAATAAATCGGTTTCTTTTGTTTCATTGCAACTTAGTTCTTCATCAGTAGAGAAAGTTCATTTAAAAAAGAAAAATAATGAGAAAAAATAATACAAAACTCCTAAGGTATTTCACATTGAAACCAAAAGGAGAAATCTTAATATCTGTCTTTGCCTTTCTGCTAACTGCCTTGGTGAGGGTGCCCAAGCCCATGAAAGGAATACACAGGGCAATATAGGTTTTGAAAGAGAAGTAAAATATATATCGTGTGTCTGGATGTGGGTTTTAAGCTATCTTTAGCTTTTACTGTGTCTTCTTGTCCTTGACATCTTGTGTTACATTTAATTGTAAAACCCTTGTACAGTGCTTAGCACATTAATTCTCCAGCGTGAGGCCTCAGGGAGTGCCACAGCAGGAAATGTTACTGAACAGAACCAGGTTCAATCTGGGCTTACTCTGCTCTCTCCTTGTAAGACCAAGACCTTCTCTGCAAGTAGCTAGGAGTAGGGAAATTTAGAGATTAGGCTCAGTTAATTAAGTTGGTGAAAGAGAAAAAGATAGGTGCAAGTAAAGTTAACTATTTTAACTATGTTTTCAGGATCCAGTTTTCCCTTACTTTGAAGGAGATGATTTAAAGAAACTTACTCAAGAAGTAGCAAAAGCTCGAAGTTTTTTAAAGCAGGCAAAATCTTGGAGGTGAGTATTTATCAAGAATCTTTGTATTTGTTATTTCATGGAATGCAGACAAGAATATCTGACTCCCAGTGTCTGTTATATAAAAAATAGATCTGGAGAATTGTCTAGAATAGGAGTGAAGGGCAATTAAATTCTACTGATCATTATGTTTCTTCATTGTTATCATTCCTAACTGCCAGTGCAGAACCAGAAAGCACCAATTCAATAGGAATAGCAGGCAAAAGTACCTGCAAAAGCTTTAAAAAGCATTATACCTACTCGTTAAAGGTCACACAAGGACAGGGCTAAACAAAGACTCCGAGGTACTCTATGCCTCTGTGAAAAACTGCTGTAATTCTTTGGGGTTTGTTTTTCTTTCAAACAGATTATTGCTTGAAAAATGGAAGACAAGCCAAAAGGACAGTTCTAGCTTTCAGAAAAGTGCTCAGGTAAACAGTCACCACATTTCCATCATAGTTCATGTATTTCAGCAGAAGGGTAGTGTTTTATTAAATGTATTCATTTCTAGCTGTGACTTTTTCCAAAGTTGAAAACATTTGTAGTGATTTCAGTTCTTAGCTGAGATAGTCCACAGTAAAACCCAGTATAACCAAAGAACAGTTCAAAGAGAACTGTTAGGGGCGAAAAGAGCAAGGCAGATGTGTATTTGTAGTTGTTAATGGTCTAGCAAGCAGTTAAGCACATGAAGGGTTAGAACCAGATGTAACAGCTGTAATAACAACTGCTGCATGGGCTGCATGATTTATCTGTTAAATGAACAAGGCTGACTGAAAAAGATCCCATTAACAGCAAAGACAGCCTCAGCAAACATGGGACTGTCATTACAGAGTGGTGGGAGGCAGCTGGGCAAACCAAACCTCTCACAGAGCCATCCTGCTGCTTTTAAATTGGCAAAGTCTAAACTGCTGGGTGGAAGTACTTTCTCAGGGTTAAACAAGACACAGGCATTTGTCACAGAGCTGTTTGAGGAAGAACAGAGGGCACACAGACAGGTGCAGAGTTGCACTAGAGAACGTTGGCCTTCCAAGATATTCATCAAGGATTGTGCATGATTGAGAGTGTGTAAGGGGGTGTTTGAGCATGTAAGAGTGTGTCAGTGTGTCAGAGTGTGTCTGAGAGTGCAGAATTCAACACTGAAGGGCTGATCGCTCATGAGAGATGCTTGGAGAGGGAGCAGATATAAAACCATCCTGTAGGAGCAAGGAAGTTGTTCCAGGCATGCAGAAATAAAGGCTGCTCTTCCACAACTATCTCTGTTTTTCAACATTTCAAAGAGAACTGTATTGCTGGTAAAGTGTATAGGAGGGTATTCCTGTTAAAATACTCCAGAGTGCATAGCACTGTAGCCCCATTAAACATGTAAGTAAGGAAACTTGATTTCAGTTTAAATTGTATTGTTTTTCCATTACAATTTTGTGAATGGTGGTAGTGAGCCTATGCAGTTTATATATTTTGAGTTGTATTTTAAAAAGTATTCATGTGCTTCACTTGTAGGATTAAATTTTAGACGAAGAAAAGATGGTGAAGAGGTCTGGAATCATACCACTTACCTGCTTCTTTTCAAAGTGTGCTCAGAGCTTCCAGCTTCAAGAAGAAAAAGAGAAGATTTATTCTTTGTTGTCACAAGTGCTGGCAAGACAAGAAGGTGCAGATGGTAAGTGCTGCACTGACTCCACCTGCAGATTTTGCAGGATTCAAAGTAAATCAAGCCCTGAACTCTACGAAGTTTAAATATAAGTAGAGGATAGTTTTCAATATAGCTAATACAAATTTTAAAAGTGTATGTATTTCTAAAATAACCAGTAGTTACACAGGGTCACAACTTTTGTTTCTCTTCTACTCATCATATTAATAATTCCTTCAATTAGTTGCTGGTATGCCTAAATTGTCTTTTTTGTCAGTTGGTTTGAGATTTCTTTGCCGGTGCTTATTATCCATAATAGTTGGGACAGATGGCTGTGATGTTAGGAAGAGAATTCTTTATGCCAGTTTTGCATAGAAAGTCCAAGAAATAACCTTAGTGCAGAAAACAAAGCTTGTAATTCATGGTTTTGCACAGAGAAGTTTTGCTAATAATTATTTCAACTCTTTGCTTTTCATGTTGGCAGTAAAGAAAGATTTAGAGTTGATGATTCAGAAATTATCAGACATGCAAGAAAGTAATACCCTGTTGCTGGTGTAGCCTGGTTGTGTCTGTATAACCAGACACTGCCAATCTTCTGAGCAATTCTGTTCTTACACAGTTCCTGTCTAGAAAGATTTAAAATATGTTTGCTAGTGCTAGTTGATTTATGAAATATATTTGTTTTTTACTGATTTCTGTAATGACAGCTCATTAGTATTTTGTAGACGTTCACCGTTGTCTTTTAGAGGGTTAGAAATTCATCTCAGGTGTTTAATGTATGTAATATAATAAAAATGGATTCAGACTTCAAAATTCAGATACTCGATCTGTGTTTATTCAGAGCCATTTGCATCTCCTGAGTGCCAGCTTATGGGGATGACTGGGTATCCTGTGATATGGGAGATGGTGTCTTTTCTGTCCCTTTATCTCTTTTATCTCTACAAAGAATTGAAGATTATTTCTATCATAAATGTATCTTTTTACTGTTGTATGCTCTGAGCCAGGTGACTCCAGCCTTCCATTGTTAGTACCAGCCTTCACTGGAATACTGCAGTTAAACTGGTGCTTTGTGCTATGCATCACCTTCTGTGATTTTGTTTGTGGATGTCTGTAACTGCTGAAATGATTTGATATGAAAATGTTAATTGTAAATTAACAGGATTGGTTACATTTCTGTTTGGGGTATAGAAATACTAGATGATGATCACTGATAAAATGAGGATTTGTACTAACAGAAATGTTAAAACAGTAAATCCAGGTAGAAAGGATGAGCTTTCTGTATTGCCAAAAAGGGTTTCTTATTAGTTCCTTGGAGGATTTAAGAAATGTCACAGTACTGCAGCATAGATTCTTACATTCCTATAAAAGTACTTTAAAAGAACTTAAAATGAATTACACTTATGCAGGTGTGTGGTATCAGAGGCTCTTTGTGAAGTAAGATCATAATGAACATGTTGGATTTTGCAAATGTGGATAAGCATCAGAGTATTTCAGTCTGTTGTGTTAGATTGCAATTGTCAGGGTCTTTTTCCCACCATACAGTATTTGGTGTTCAGAGGTTTTACTCCATCAAAACAATTGCATTTACACAGTGTCTCCGTTGGCTGATAGTGGATCTGTAACCCTAAATTTGGGGCAGCCTACATGAATACTCATCACTGAGCTGTTTGTTTCAGCTTGGACTGGGCGTTTGTTTCTGTGGGCAGAGCACAGCACGTTGCTCTGGTTCTCCTGAGCATGATCTCACACTCGAAGTAGGTGTTGGGAACCCAGAGCCTTCTCTTGCTGGTGGTGTGAGCTAAGGGCTTCTCAGCCTCCTGTTAAGAAAAATGCAATGAAAAGTAAGGAGCAAGTGTTGATGTTAGAATTTGTATGAGCACAGAAGCTGTAAAATAGTCAGATATTACAGCATTGAGCCATTGCACCCCATCCAAGGTCTCTTCTTTTGTGTGTTCAGCCTGTGCAGCCGAAGCCATGTGGTCTTGCAGGCTGGTCAGCCCTGCTACCTCCTCAGAGCAGCTCCTTCCTTTAAAATACAGATTCTGTCTCCTTACTACCTACCTGGAAACTCCCATCCTACGTGCTCCTATCAGTCTGAGGGCTGCTCAGCCAGGAAGACATTTTCAGCAGATGCCTCAGTGGGGATGACCTGAGTAATACTCGGTTTGTGACCTCAGTGTCGATCTGTCAGCTCTGTGTCATTTGCTTTCCTGGTTTGTGCTTGCTGGAATGCAACTCACTGTATTCAAGACATAATAAAAGAGGAGTTTTATAATTGACCAAATGCATATTTTTCTGCCAGCTCGTTTGCAAGTCATGTCATTGCTGTGACTCACTGAATATGCTGATTTGTGTGCAATGAATTAAAGACAAATGGCTAAAGCAGTTACTACCTCCACGTGTGTGCGACCCCCTTCAAAAGAGTGCTGCTTTCACAGCTGGGAATTTCCGTGTGGAGCAGCTCATGTACTGCTATAATTTCCAGTTTCCAGCTGCTGAGCTGGGTTTAACTGGTGCAGATGTTCACAAACCATTCCTTAGCAAGGACTGGCAGTTCAGGAACTCCTTTGTGCATGGTTCAGCCTTAGCTGCTTCAGGGGACAGCTTCCAGAAGAGGGGTGGGACAGCTTGGCCAAGTAACAAATTCCTCCATCAAAATATGCCTG
This sequence comes from Corvus hawaiiensis, assembly GCF_020740725.1. Taxonomy (NCBI): domain Eukaryota; kingdom Metazoa; phylum Chordata; class Aves; order Passeriformes; family Corvidae; genus Corvus; species Corvus hawaiiensis. The sequence continues at coordinate 1,885,793 of NC_063228.1, forward strand.
AATTTGAGTCACCCCCAGCAGTTCATGCTGCTTCAAAGGAAGGTAATGGCAGTGTGTGGTGTCCTTTAGAATTCTGTTCAGTAAGAATTTCTCTGTGTCCTGTAAGCATGTTGCTATTAGTAGCATGTATCTAGATCTGTAACCACAAAGTTCCAAGACTTTAGGCACCCAAATGTGTCAATACGACTAAGTCACTGGAATTTTCACTGAATCATTTAAATGCATCTAAATCAGATGTATATCAGGTGTATATTTCATTCCATTGAACTTTGATCCTCTGTGAAGCCATCTCAAACAGATGCTTATGAGATGTTTGCTTCCTGATTAGTTAAATAATATGAAGAGAGAGGAAGAAGGGAAAATTCAATTCCAGAAAATTGCCAGCATCAGAAAATACCCTTTTCCTTCCCTGTCTGTTACAATAATGATCATTTAGGTTTTAAGTATAGAAGTAATTTATAAGGAGACTGATAATCCCTGACTCATATTATATGAGACTTCATCTGTTAGAATCTTAAATGCTACCCAGAATTTGGTCAGTAGCTTAGGCAGACCTTGTAAGCCACAAGTTTATATCCTTTCAGTGACATGGGCTGCCTCTGTCACCATGGCCACTCCCAACGTGGTACCAAGGCTTTTCCAAATAGAGAAAAAACTAGCAAATAACAAACCTGTTGGAAGTGGGGTTATAATCTCTTTCAAACTTGCATCTGTATAGTTTGTTTGACACTTTTGTTGTCTCTGATTCCTGTGTGTAGCAAGCCAGGCTGTGATCCCTGCTAATTGTATAGAAACATGCCTTTATTCAGTACAATGTAACACAGTATTTTTATTTATGATGCATTTGTATTCCTTCCCTTCAAATTTTGCATAAACTCTCCTCTTCTTTAACAAGACCCAAGGGCTAATACAGGGATGTTCATTGGTGCTGTGAGAAGTTGCTTTGTTTCTTCCTGTAATTCCATCCTGACTTGGCAATGCAGGCTCAGAGTTATCATTTCATTTGACCTGTAAATCAATCTGTGTAACATGCAAAGTAACCACGAACGCAAAGGAAATGAGAACAAAGTCATTTGAAAAGCATTTTATGTGGCACGTTCCAAGGCTGTATTTATGTGTGCTTTATTCCCTCCATGAGGAAACAGTGAAATATGCAGAACTGTAACACAAATACACAAAGAAGCAGGGAAAAGGAAGGAGAGAGAATATTTATGTATGTTAATGAAGAATGGAGGGATTTAAGAAGAACCTGATCTCTTAGCTTTGCAGCGAGGAATAAGGATCTGCATCTTCTTTTCATTTCTGGCCTGGACTTAGAGCATGACATGGGTAAGTTGCTTTGCCTCTGTGTCTTACTCCTCTAACTTAGCAAGGAATGTGAAGAATGTTGTATTATCATAACACTTTGGGTATTATATTTGTTGTTGCATTAATGTTGTGTTGGTAAGCGTTTTTAAGGATGACTTCATGCCTTAGAAATATTTGATATGTACCAATGTTTAGCATTTGGTTATATGAAAAATATTCTGAAGCTTCCTTTCACAAATTCAGATCCCATGATTTATCTTTTTGACCAAAAATTATAAGCACAGCTAGACATAATTAGAGTTCTATTCTTTTCCTCTTTTCCATTAACATTTCAAGACCTGATTTAAATGTTTTTTAATATTTTTTATCTTCTCTCACATAAAGAGTGAACATCTTACTGTTGACAGTTCCCTTCTCTCGGCTCTCTGCTGTTTTAGACTCAGTCCTTGTTATGAGGGTGATTGTTTTTGTAGTCACAAAGAGATAAGTACCCTTAGTCAGAAGTACTTACACCCTACAACAGCTCTGCCCAGACTCCTCTGGAGCTGCAGAGGGGATCAGTGCTCTGGCACCCTGTCCAAACGAGTCTCACCACTCTGAGTTCACAAACTGTCAGTACCTGTGATGGGGCATCTGCATGTGAACAAGTGCACAAGGAGGTGCTCAAACACATGGCAAGCTTGGACAACTCTACTAATTGAGGGCTTAGATTCTGAAAATTTTAGTAAGTTAAATGAAGAGAGGGTATTTTTTATATTGCAGCTATTTCAGCAAAACCCTGTCCTTGAGTAGCTTTAAGAGAGCTTAGTCTCTTCTTTTCTGCTATTCCTCTGCCTTTGGGCCCTCCAGAATGTCCCATCCTGCCTGTGACTCACGCCAAATATCTGGCTGTCACCTTAACTCACACCTCTGTCAAGCTCTTCATGCTCTGGTTACGTCTGTTAAAGGCTCCTTTCTGCATAGTATCTGCCACACTTGAAAACCATTCTTCAGGTTCCTGTTAGCTCACAGCTGGAGCACAGCTCCTGTTCTGTGGCCTGGGAGGGCAGAGCTGTGAAGTTCACAGGACCTGTTGAGTGACAGAGACTCAGACCTGGTCTCCACATCTGCCTTCTGGGCCATGGTTTGAAACCCCGCTGGGGTCCAGGACCCAGCAGTGCCCGGAACTAGCACAGGGACCAGGCTTTGTATGCTGGAGACAGAGATTGTCTTGTCTGTCTTATGCCAAATCCTCCTTACTCAATTCAGGCTTGGCTCTACCAGCATGTGATTTGAAATGAACTTGTGTAAGTTCCTGGGTTCCTCTATGAAACAGTGCAATTACATTTCAACATTGCTTTACCATGTGGATGTCAGTAACATTTTGGTAAGCCAACACAACATTTCAGAAATGTGGACCTTCTCCATGTAAATAAATGGACAAACTGTCTGACACCTTCGTGCTGTATTTTATAGTCATCTGCTACAAGTACTGGATGTTTTGTTTGTTTCTATGTGCCTACATGACCTATGACTGGTCACAGGAGAAAAAGTAGAAAAAGGCAGTATAGAATTGTGATTCAAGACCAAAAGCAAGCTCCAATCTTAATGCAGCAGCTTTTCTCCTTGTAACTTTAGCTTCTGTTTCTTTCAGAAATACTAAGCAGGATTCATTGAATAAAATATGGGCACCCCTCTTTACTAAAGGTAAGAGAATAAGCATAACAGGAGAGGTACAAAATACCAGTTCTGAGAACTCCTCTGAGATGTCCCCTTCTTGCCAAGGTGGAAACCAAAGCCAAGTTAAAATACTCTTTTGTTAAATTTCACTGAAGAGTGAGGGATTGATATCCCCTGAATAAGCTGACCAGCTGCTTTGACTTGTGAAGGAGCTCTGGAATAGTTCAGCGAGAGAATGGGCACTTTATTTCTTGCATTAAATGGGGAAAACTGTCAGTGCTGTGGACAGCTCAAAACAGAGAATTTGGTGTTCTTGGGGGTTTTACTGTGAGCTGAGCTTGTCACCCAGCAATCCAAGAAGTGCAGATTAATTTGACAGGTTCAAAGGTGCCAGTTCTAATGCCGACTGTAGGGACTTTGGAACATACACGTTATGCTAAGATACATTTTCCTAGGTGTCAGTTTGAGTTCTTGTCAGCACATGAACATTAAATTACATTTAAATTGCAATTGGTTACCTATGAACTTGAGATATTTCTAACATGCCAACACTGAAAATTGTAGTAATTTATATTTAGATGTGGGAGTGTTTCTTTAGCATCTTAACTACTGTTTTGAGACTTAATTTTAGACACACCCATTTAAAAATGTTGGCTTTGATTTCTCATTGTTTAATTTGCAAAAGCATATGTGTTTTAAAAGTGCTTTAAAACCTTAGGACAGAGAACATAAATAATTATTAATAATTTCATTAATTCATCCTTCATTTTAAATGCATTATTTAACAGTAAATCACCTTTTCCTGTTCTGGTGTGCACAAGGTAGTTTATTACCTTCATTCATCTTGGAAGGCAGAGAACAACCCTTGTGCCTCTCTGCAAATACAAAACTGGGTTGGGGATGGAGATAGAAAAGTCAGGATGAAAGTGCTGTGTAGCACTGCCAAACAGGATTTTTGTTTCTTCTCTAGTACAGTTCTTCTCTATCTACAGGAAAACTCTAGTACAGTTTATCTACAGAATAACAATATACCAAGGGTATATTTATGTTGTGTAGTGTCGTACACTTTTACCAGGTCAGTGAGAGGTACCATGCTGTTAAGAATGGTCTGATGTGGAGAAATTTTTTTTTTCCTGAAAAGGAACATAAATTATGTACTAATTAAGCCCTGCCCTTTTTTGGCTCCCAGCCCAACCACCAGCTACAAAGGAGCAGGAACAGCAAAAGGCCTGAGCACACGTGAACTTCTCTGTCTGCCTGAGAGTACCTGATGCCCTTGAGTCACGGATTGTCCAGCAAAGAGAGATCTCACCCTCCTACCTGGACAGGAAGGACTGGGACAGTGCTGACAGCAGGATTCTACCACAGGTACTTACTACTACTTTGGATATTTTTAAATATCTGATATGTTTGACTCTTAACTTTTTATGGGAAGTAATTAGAACACTTCTGGTATTTGAAATGACGGTAGGGGAGCTACGAGCAACTCACACTGCATGTGCTGCATGAGATGTAGCTGTGCTTATCATGCAGAATACATTAATAAATCAGAATAGCTCCTATAAATTCAGAGAAAAAAGAGCTACTGATTCTGGAAAGAATTATTTTTTTGAAGAAAGTTGTTTACATTTGAAATTTGAAAACAATTTTCTAATTCCATGAAGCAGATTAATATATTAATGCTATTAGTGCTTTTTAAGAGATTTCTAAAAAAAAAAATCTTTAAACTCTTTTATGTGACCTCCAGCTTACTTAAATCTTCATGAGATACTAATGACAAGTATTCAAATATATACCATTTGTCAAATGTCTTTTTGTAATATATGTGATAAGCTTAACTTCATGTCTCCTTACAGTATATAAAAAGATGCTTTTTCTCAGAAGACAAGGCAAAAGAATTTTATATGGCTTAAGACTCCTGCGTAGCATAATCCAGGAGTACAAATTTATGTCTCCTTGCTTGAACAAGACAGCGTACTTTTTTTAGTTGTATTATAATAGTTCTAGTTTAAATTTTGTTTTGAAATGTGGATTATTTTTCATTTTTGAAATGTCAGGATGTTTTTCAACATAAGGAGCTTGTGTTTTACACTGTTATGCCACTCACTTTGCTGAATTGAGTGAACTGACATTGGTGTTAAAGCCACGTAACAGCATGGAGAATACAGTAATTTCCTGTGTCTGAAATCTAAAAATCAATATATAAAATAAGAAAAATATTGCAAACAAAATTATAAAATATTAACTAAGCAATAGCAAAGGTAGTCTATAATTTTGTGTGCTGTGGCTGCATTTTGTGTTACTTTTCTAGAATTTTTTTGTCACCCTGGAAGTGACAGAGATGCCAGCTACCAGCCATGCCCAGTTTCTGCCTGAGCTCTGCTGAAGCCTGGTGTAAATGGCTGAGAGCGAGCTGTACTTAACTAAGAGGTTCCTCTCATATGAGGACCTCTCCCCCTATGAGAAAACCAAAATAATCTGCAGAGATTGGGTCCATATTCCTGTAATAGCCTGCAGGCACTCAGTTTGGCTCCCACTTTACAGTGACATGACTGATTTCAGATTTATTTCTTCTGGGTTTCTGTTTGGGGGTGTAACGGCCTAGATCCTAATGTGCAAAGGCCAAGCATGGAATTAGGACAACAGGGGCTCTCTGTGTGGGAGAATTAAATGGACTCATTTCTTGGACAACACTGTGGTCTGGAATACCAGTCACTTGAGGTACAGAAGATAAGTGAATTTCTAAACAGAAGTGATTAATGTAGAATAAACCAATTTGCAATACAGAACAAGGTGTACAGATGGGTAACTCCCATGGAGTTGTTATCCTAGAATGATACTCTAATCCGTTTTCCCAAGTAGATGAACCCACAGGGCAGATGGCTTATCTCTTCTGCCCCTTGTCAGTTTAGCTGTCTTTGAATGCCTATCGAGAAAATTTTGGTCAAAAGTTAGTGAGAACTGGACAGAAAACGGAATATATTTCATGTATAACCAGAAAAGCTTAAAATGGTAACAAATTTTTATCATTGCTGAAGACCCAAATGTGAAATAAAGTGAATTTTAAAAGTAGAATGAATCCTTCCTTATATTCCTTATCTAACGTCTTGGTTTATTTTCCTGAGTAGTAGGATAACATCTATTTGGCATTAATGCATCAGAAGTTAATGAGTTTTCAAGGGTAAAATGTTTGATTGAACCAAGCATTCAAAAATGCAATCATAGCTGTTAAGGTTAGGTAATTATAATGGCTCTAAAATTCTGTAACTTCTCTTCATTCTATATAATATGACATTTAGTGATATGAGGAAAAGACTAAATCTTGGAATATAAAAGTATTCAGACTCATTACACATTATACATAGCCCATCAGCGAAATTATGTATTTATACATTTTAAACATATTAAGATAATAAAACTAGTATAGGACCATTGTAATGTGAAAGTAATTGAAATGACCCAGATCTCAGAGCACTATGCAGGAATTTTCAAGAGATTTCTCTGTTGCAGTCGTGATGCCAGAGGGGTTCACAGAAAAGCTCCACAGCAGCCAACCCTGTGAGAGCCAAGTGACGGAGCCTGCTGGGCTGCTGGCTGCCAGGAGCACCAGGACAATGGTGACAGGAGGTGGGGGCTACCTGGGATACAATCTGGGATGTGCCCTCGTTAGCTCAGGAGTTGCTGTTGTGCTGTTCGATGTACGGAAACCTAAATGGGAAATTCCAAGCGGAGCGGATTTTTTCAAGGTATGTTACATGTCTGATGCTTCATTGTCAAGGCTTCCTCTTAAGGACCTTTGATTAAAACATTTACTGAAAAGCCTTTCAGGACAAGTTCATTACAGGAAATAATATAGTATCTAATATTTGGAAATACCTGAATTCTGAACACCAAGGTACTATATTTTCATTGATATCTGTATGTATGGGGAGTACTGTTAATGTAGCATTACCTGGTATACAAAAATGCAATATAATACTCTAACCCCACCATAGCATTTAATACTAGATACAGGTGTGTCCAGTGATAAATGGAATTTCATAAATGTGATTGTAATACACTAATGTACACTAAATAAAGTATTAAATCCATATAGAGTGTACTAGGGTTTTCACTCTTGTGTAAAACTGTAATTAAAGTTATCATACAGTGCACCACAAATAAACCTTAAAAAGAGACATTTGTGAAGGCAGCACAGATCAGGTCTCAAGGTGCCAACAGAAATGGGGTTCTCTTATTTGGTGATTCCAAGGCAAACAGCTGAACCCTTCCTGCTGTGATTTATTGTCCCTGGGGCTCGATTCTCCAGCCCTTGCTGCTCCCATTCAAGTCAAACAAGTTTTGCCAGCCTGGAGGCTGCAGGAGTAAGCGTGAAAATACGCGTTATAATCAAAGCCAACAAGAGTCATCTTTGTTTTGCAACAAAATACTGGCAAAATTCTTAGTCATTGATTTTTCTGCCTTGTTCATAATGCTTTATTTAATTGTTGTTAAGTACTGTGAAAAATAGACCAGAATAGCTTTAGATTTTCCTTACTGGCCATAGTTAATATAGTTCTAGAGAGAATGTAAGGAGCTCTGCCTGTCAAAACTCCATTCTTTTCTCATTTTACAGGGTGATGTGAGGGACTATGAAGCAGTGTTCAAAGCATGTGAAGGGGTTGACTGTGTTTTCCATGTAGCTGCATGTGGAATGTCAGGATTGGAACAAGCAAGTACCATTCTCCTAAAGTTTTCTTTGGTTACTTTGAGAAAGAAAAAAATTGTCTGCAAGTAACAAAGAATGTAATTTTATGGTATTTATGTCAGACAGAAATTGTTATAAAGGTCAAGTCATCCATACAGGCAACAAGGGAGGTATTCCTTAAATAATAAAAGTCAAAGTGTGAAAGCAACGTACTACAAAATATTCTAGAAAAATGAGATCACAGTTTTAAGATCTTGGATAAGAAGGTACAGTCTTTTTCTCTGATCTGAAGAAGAGTGACAGCATTGCTCTAAAACTAATACTGATGCATTTTCTTCTTGTGAATTCAGTCATGAGGAAACAGACTTCAATCAATATGTTATGCTGAATAAGAGTGATATTCACAGAGGGTGTTATCAAAAAAGTCATGAACCTACTGATTTATTTCTAGGAACAGGACAGATTGCCACTGGAACAAGAACTTGTGAAAGCTTTTAGGGAGCATAACCCTGCCTGTAATTCTTGTTTCTATATCATGGATTATCTGGGGTGTGACAAAATATTGAAGCATTGCTATTTCCCTTTAGATGCATTTTATCTTTCATTTTCAGCTTTCTTTACTGATACACTAAACAAGACAATAAACACAAGAACTGCTAGAAATCACTGTATGTCAGACAGAACTGTAACAAATATTATAAAAAGGCCTCAGCTATTCTAGATCTGGCAATTGTAACCATCATATTGTGAATGTTACTTGTTTGATTAATTAAATCTTGTGCAAACTTTATTTCTAGCTTCAAAAGAAAGATCAGATTGAATCCATAAATGTTGGCGGCACAAAAATAATAATTGATGGTAAGTACCTAGATTTTCTTTCTCTGCATCTGATCCAAACCATGAATTAAAAAAACTTTCTAACTGGATGTTTCCTGTGAAGATCAGGCACTAAAATGAGGCTCTTCGCTCCCTCCTGTCAGAGCATGATGTAAACCTGGGTGTGCAGGCCCCAAGCAGGTAGACTTGCCACTGGTTTGAACTGGGGATAGATTTTCAGTGGACTTCATTCCTTGGCAGTCCAACTAAAGCTCTCTTCCATGTACTGGTTAATTTTTTTCCCTTTACTCTATGTAATGGAGCAGTGTTATCCTCTTTCCTCATAGAACTAAGATGAGAGCTGTTGTACTGTTTGTTGTATCATAAACATTTGGTAGCAGGCACCATAGAAGTATATTTAGCTATTATTTTATCACATTAATACAGAAAATCTTCCATCCTTTCTGCTCATCTGTGATCCCTTTTTATTACATACTGATTTTTAACTACTGTCTCTGCAAGATGCCAGTAGATCTCTTTCAGTATATTCAATTCCAGAAAGAATGTTTTCCGAGTGTACTGTAAATACCAAAGCTACTTTCTCTTTGTTTTTCTTTCAAAAACCAAATGGGGGGAAAGGGAAAAAAAAAGCATAAAAACGGCAAGATCAGTTTTTATTTAGACTAATTTTCATGCTGCCCGTGTGTTATTCCTGGAAAAAAAATGCAGAAATGGAATAGTAGGCAAGTAAAGCTCTAAATGAGTTAGAAGGAAGAGTTGCCACATACTCCCTTCTTCCCACCCCAACCTCCAAACCCACAGAAACACGTCACGTCAAATTTCCATAGGTTCCCAGCAAATCAAGAGGCTGGGAGGAGCATGAACCTGTTCATCTACATTTTAATAATACACCTTATTATTGTATTTTTTCTCAAATATTTACAACAATAATTAACATTTATGATTTTCAAAATGAGCCAATGAACCAGCTGGAAAGACTGCCCTGTACATTCTAAACATTCCTGACTTTGAATATTAATTCACTTCCATTTTAGGAATATTGTTAAATAAAAAGGAAATGTACATTATTCAAGTTTGCAATGACATATATGCAGCAGAATTTAGCTACACAAGACTGAAATCTGTAATTAAGTCTTTGTTTTGCAAATAACATTAATTTTCTTTGTATTTGAAGCACTGCTGATTATACACTAGCAGGGTGTGTTTTCCTGTTAACACATCATTTGTCACTTATGAGCAGACTGAGACAAAGGCAGTTTTGTGGCCTGTGGGCAGAGCTGGCCTGTGCTCCTGTGTGACTGCATGTTCCATCAAATGGGGTGCAAGAGGCAGCTCATGGGACCCAGGGCAAAGCCTTGGAGTGGCTGGTCCCCACAGCACTGCCCCAAGGGCTGTCCCACACCAATGTTCTTACTCATCTCCTTTGTATTCAATTTGTAAAATGAACGTGTTTTAAGAAAGGTTTCTCAAGGAGGAGTTTTTCCCCCATGAAGATAATTCCTCTGTCCAGTTGATGACTGCAAACCAGTGATATGATAGTTACAGGTATGTCATCATGAAACATTTGGTGACCACAAGGTGTAATATTCACATAGCAGATATTTGGGATGAAAAATTCCAGCTGAATGGAAGATAATATTATATTAAATGATAAGGTAATGTTAAAATTGAAATAATACTTTTTTCCTATAAACATAATGTTTGCTTTCAAAAAGAAAATCTGCCAGTTCAGTTATTTCTCCCTTTATTTTTGTTTTAAAATAATTTATTTTGTGTATCATTGTAGTCTGCAAACAAAGAAATATCCCTAGACTGATATATACCAGTACAGTGAATGTGGTGTTTGGAGGGAATCCTATAGAAGAAGGAGATGAAGAAACTGTACCATATTTTCCACTGGAAAAGGTACTTCATTCATGGCATGGTGTGGCATTTACTGTGCTCCAAAGGGTAGATTGTGCCAAGGCTGTTCTGAGAGCAGTTGTTTCACTGCAGATGTTCTCAGTACATTCAGCTCAAGAAGTGAGTTAAATAAATACTAATGGACTTAAATTCCCTCTGAAGCTAAGCTTGTGCCACTAATTTTTAAGTCTGTTAAGTTTTTTGTCATAGACAAACTATATATTTACTAAATCTTATTATTTCTAGTTTTGTTTTGCTCAGCTGATACCTGTGAGCTGGCTAGATTGAAATGTTGTCAGTCAGAAACAGTAAGTTTAATATAATTTAACAATTATCTTATTCTGCTTTCTTTATAGCAATTTAATCATTATTCTAGAACCAAGGCAATTGCAGACCAAATGGTTCTTGCTGCTAATGGAACTTTACTAAAAGGTACATATAAAGTATTTGAGGGTTTTCTATCATTAGGAGTGCTAATGGGCATTCCTTTCTCTGGTTGCTCATTTATCAATAGGATACTTTAACTGAAATAAGGATTTATTTGATTCTACTCCTCTCTTTGATGGATAATTAGCTGTTCTGATAATACCAATCTGTCAGCACTGTCCAATGGGTCCTTCTTGTAATCCCACGGCTCACAAGTGTCTGGGGAAGAATAGTCCCAGTTTCCTAAAGAGATTGGTAATATCAGGGACATGTTGACTTCTAGTCAACATGAATAGTTGTGGCTAAAAATCTATCTGAACATGGCAAGGGAAATACGTCTCCTTGCTTTTAGATACATATTTTGCTATTCCTACTGATTTCTCTTAACAGAAAAGTTGGCAAACGTAAGCTAGGTGGGGATTCAATTTTAGCATCCTTGATTAACTACTGAGCAAATGCCTATGACCTGATATTCTTGGCCGTATGAAAGGTGTCATTGTGCCTGTTCTCAGGAGTCAGAGGAGTCTGCTTACTCATTCACATGTCAATCTTAAGAGTATTAATTTTGATTTACAATATTCAAACTCATTTGAAAGCCTCTGTTTAGGAGACTTCTTCCATTCCTTTATGGCGCCCTTGATCTGCAAGCAAGCACGGAGTCTGGATATAGCAAATTGAGTGGTCTGTTTCCAGTATTGCACATGTCTAGAGTGGACAAATATAAGTTGTAAACGTCTCTCTGTAATAAATAGAAAAAGTCAATCAAGCAGGAGGAAAGTTTGATTTGTCCTGTTCCTATTCAAACTCTTATGGGATTTGGTTTTCCAGGCTGCTAAGCTCAGGTCTGTCACTGCTACTGAATTCAGTTTTGCACAACAATGAAATCAGGTTCCCAGGAAGCTGAACCACACGGAATGGTCAGACTGAGCCTTAATTTTGAAAGTGTAAAATTCAGACAGTATGTGTCAACCGTATGTTGCCATCACAGCTGTCTAACAGTCACCTGTTGCTCTCTCTCCAAGGAGGGGACAAGCTCCACACATGTGTGCTTCGCCCACCGGGCATCTATGGACCAGAAGAGCAGCGGCACCTGCCTCGAGTAGCCGTATGTGTTTTGTAGTCAGCTCTGGAGGACACCACGAGTAGTTGTAAGGGCATAACACAAGTGGGGTACCTTGATTGCAGTTCTTAACCATTCCTGCAGGAATGTGGTGAAAGCTCAGGGACAGGTGATGTGGTGCAGGGTAACAAACAGCAGGAAAGCAGCACTGTGGGCCAGGATCAAGCTGGGCTTTTCAGTGAAAAGAGAAAATGGAAGGCTGAAATGCCATGGCAAAAGAAGTAGGTTTGCATCCCTATTGTTTAATGGAAATACTGTCTTTTAAATATGCACTTTAGTTTCTGCTATACAGTATAATGTCACCATATTTTGCCACTGCCTATCAGTGCAACCATCTTTGATTTACAAAACCACCCACTAGTTGGATTTTTTCTTGTGACACCTTTCTTGTGTTGCAATTGTACACAAATACAGCAAGTTCCAAGTATTTGGGTTGACACAAAATTAATGTTATACTGCATAATAAAGGTATAATGTAGTTATCTCATGTTTTCTGTTTCTACAGATAAATATCCAGCGGAGACTTTTTAACTTCAAATTCGGGAATCACAAAGTTCAGATGAACTGGGTTCACATAGGAAATCTAGTGCAAGCTCATTTACTGGCTGCTGAGGCTCTCACCTCTGAGAAGGGCTACGTAGCTGTAAGTAAACAATATAATCATTGTGAGTTCTCAAACAAGTTTAATTTTTGATGTTTTGAGACCAAAGAGTCTCCAAAAAGTCATATGCTAAATTCTCTAAAATGGTGTGTGGCTCCACAAGCACATAGACAGTGCAAATGCAAATACATTTTGCTCGTATCTTGATGATGTTTTTGTTTGGTTTGAAAAGACACAATTTCCTGGGTTACTGGAAGAAACTGTATTTTTAACTAGCTTAATATATTCACCATTACACAAATCTATATATCTGTTCTCTTGAAAATAGGTTCTGATCCTAGATGCATAAAATTTAGAGCAATCGTTCTGAAGCATTCCAGTTGAATTTTCAGAGCTGAAAATTCCAAAAAGAGACGTACAAAATTAATGGACAATTTTAAAAGGTTTTTCTTCTTGTTCTACTGGTCATAATTGCAACAGCAATCTGAGGACTGTGAAGCATTAGAGAACTGACAACGTTGCAGCAGCTGCTGCATTCACAGTTCTTGAAGGTACCAGATTTATTTACATTGGTAGGAACATACAGACAACAGGTAGACACAGGCGAACATCTCTCCGTGTGTTTTCTGTTAGTTCAGTGCTTGGAAGCCTCACAGCTGTTTTAGATTGATGTCACTCCCAGAGTCCCAGGTTTGCTTGGGGTGCTCAGGTGTTCCTGGTACTCAGAGCTGGGCAGACCCCTCATCCAGAGCACAGCCGGAACTTGACCTCAGAGCTGTGTTTGTTAAATGTTGTCAGTGCTGCCCCTTCTGTTGCACTCACAAAGGTAATTCTGTGCCCTGCACATCATGAAGAACATCGTGCTCCAACAGCTGGGCTACTACAGGGGGAAACTGAGCTCTGATCTACACTACAGCATGGTTAATCATCATGAGCTCTACCACCACTGTGGGGTTACTGCAGTGAAGCCCAGTGAAGGCAGTTTGCTCTGTGTACATTCACCCTGTGCATGTTGCTCACAAAATCATGACATGTAGGTAGGTATGAGAGAGACAGAAAATGCCATCCTGTGCACAGTGTTTTGTCACTGTTTTTCTCTGCTTCTTTACCAGAGTGGTCAGGCTTATTACATCCACGATGGTGAAAATGTCATCTTCTCTGAGTGGATCGTGCCTTTGGTATGTACTGCACAGCCCTGCAGCTCCCAGCACCTTGTGGGCAAAAGTCCTGTCACTGACTGACACACCAGGCCAACTAAATGAAGTTCAGTGCACAGGAATTACTGAATTACTTAACATTAAACTCAGTCCTATTCTTCCTGATTATCCCAAAGTTCCACTGGTGTAAAGGGAAGTTTTGGATATATGTAACTGGAGTTTGGCCTTACTGCTTTGAGAGGCCCAGAACCTGCTGCAGAACAGCAACATTTCATGAAGCAAACCCACAGTGCACAGCAAGCTCTGCCACTGGCACCTGGCAGGACTCTTACAGCCATTGCTTATCCCTTTGTCCGGGCACCAGCTGCAGCACAGAAGGGAAGCCCATTCAGAATCCTATCTTAGAAGCTAAAAAGACACAACACTATATTTTCAGAAATATCAGGCTGGGATTCCAGGAGCATGCCAAGGTTTGATCCTGCAATGCCATCAAAGAAAATGACTGCAGTAGAACAGTGGGCCTGTATTTAATTGTAGTTCAGTATTCCAGTCTGGGTCACTTCCTTGGAAGTGGCCTTTTATTCCCCTTTACTGTACAATTGCAGATGAAGGGTGGGAGATGGACACCAAAGAATGAGAAGTGGGTTTCAACTGCATTTCTTACCACCAGTATTGACAGGGAGACTAGCTGGAAAAAAAAGTTTAGATACAAGTTTTATAAACACTCTTTTATTTTTTTCCATTTTCATGCCTCATTGATACCCTCAATTTGGTATAAGTTCTCTGTTATTCTTTCCTTTTATACCCTTTTTAGTTTGAAAAACTAGGCTACAGGAAACCTTGGATACATATTCCTGTTCTCCTGGCTCATATAGCAGGTAAAAAAAAAAGAATATGTTCTTAATTATTGTGGGTTGTTTGATTTTTTTTTTTTTATTCCTATGAAGCTACATAGTGGTTTTATAAAATGCAGGGGCCCAAACTGAGGGAATTATTTAACTTAACATTATTTTAATTGAGAATAATCGCTTGTGCCATGTGGTATTAATTGTACCAGATAAAGTTTAAAGGCTAGTCATAAACTCATCATGTACTCTATAAATTAAACAGTGCCTTTTACCAGCAGGAATTACAGGATGTACAATGTCAGCATTGTCTCAGTTTATTGTTACCCAGATGTCTCATTAAGTAATTTTTGTTACACAGCCACTGTGATGGAATATCTGCACCTGATACTAAAGCCAGTTTTTAGCTTCACACCTTTCTTGACAAGGAATGAGGTAAATATATAAAAAGAGATAATGTTTATATATTTCTGACTAAAATTCTCATTAGGTATGTGATACACTCTTTGGATTGTCAGCATTACAGCTCTGTTTTCTGTTCTTTCCATTGTAGTATCGTTGTTGATATATTCTCCTCCAAGTTCTAGAGAACTGGATATTAAAGTCACTTCCATAACTGTTCTTTTGGATTTTAGGTGTGGAATGTCACTGTAACTCACACTTTCCGAATAGACAAGGCACGAAATCAACTCGGTTACAAACCAAAGAAATTCTCATTCGCTGATTCTGTGGATCATTATCTGAAAACAAGACCTACCTGCCAAGAAGATCACACGTTCATTAAAATGGTGTTTGGTTTTGGCATTTTGTTAAGTTTGATCATTCTTTCTTTCTTCTAAAATCAAATAACCACCCACCTGTTCCAGGAAACCTCATTTTGTTTGAGTATTAATGATCTGGTTATAGTACATTCCTCAGCCACTCTGGACTTTCTTATTCATATTACTATGATGACACCTCTCCGATCTCATTAAGAAAGAAAGAAAATAACCCAAAAAACAACTACAAAAGTGAAAACGTAGGACATATCAGGAAATGTTCCCCAAGAGCAACACACTTACATCAAAGGAGTTCACCACAAATGGGTGCAGGAATACTTTTAATGGATCTTCATTAATTAATGGTTTCATGCTGGGAAGCATTTTCTAAAAATGATGATTCAGGAGGGTGAGAAGTTGGAAGAAGAGGAACTGTCACAGGACAACAGTGCTGTAACAAGTCCAGTAGCTCCAATGAAGAAAAGGGTGACTAAACAACTCTTCTGATGAAGCCACAGCTACAGCTACTGTCAGTTAGTCTGAGGAGCTACAGAGACCTGGGAAACAGTGCAAAAAATATGGAAAGTAAATATTTATAAATAATAGGTGATTAGAAGAATGAAAATCCTATTTATGTAAAAGTTTTATTGTGCTAAAGCTTTGTAAAAAAATGTAGTAAGTATCATTATGTGTGTTTGTAAATCAAATAATATGCTTTAAATGCAATAATAAATAATAACCAAATACTGTTTTTAAGGAGCTTGTGGGAAGGGAGTAGTTCAGCCAGCTGTTACTGCTCCCTGGAGTCACATTCACCACAACCACAACCCTGTAGCAGTGCTGGCACACACCGTGTGTTCAGGGAATTGCATTTTGGGGTGAGCAGACAAGCCAAGGACCAAGACAGGAGTGAGAATCCAGCCTCTCTCTTTTCCCCTTTCTTAAGGCTTACATCAGTTGCTTCATGGGTGGATTGCACTGTGTGAGCCACCTGTGCTACATGTACACACCAGGTGTAGCTCTGACAAACCTTAAAGATGTTACGAGTTTTTTCTTAGAAACCAGCTTTGCTCTGACCAGCGAGTTCTCCCTCTCTTGGTCCCCACATGAATCAGGAGCGCTGGATTTGCCACGGTAGGTCATGGAAGACAGTGATGGAAAAGCTCTGCCAACTGATTATCTCCACTCTGTATTCATTTTGTCTTTTGTTAGCATTTTACAGGATTTTTAAGACCAGTAGACTCTCTCTTATGGAGAGTCTCTCACTAAATCTAAAGAATACGCAGGAGAGCTAACAGCAACCCTGGAAGAATAAAGGTTACAGGTAAAAGACAATACACAGTGACAGGAAAATGCATGAGCAGCCACAATTACCACTGCAGCTTGAGTGAGCAATGATTTGTTTTACTCTGTTTTTTTTTCTTTTCACTAAACAAATATTTCTGTGTGCAGTGAAAGCAGTAGAGTCTGCTTGATTATGGATCTGCAGTTGGAGATTATCCTTCTCCATACAAAGTGAGCTCCCACTGTACATCCTCCTTTACATCTTCCTTCAGTAGGGGCATTTCTCAGCCCTCTCTCCTATTCCTGGCAATTGACAGGAAGCTTAAAGAAGCTCTGTATATATGAGACCTTAATCCAGGTTTGATTAAAACCAGTTCAATTCACGATTTATCACTACAGAGCTGCAGCTGACCCAGCAAGTGCTGCAGGCAAGAGGTACTGTGAAAGCCTTTACTCCCTAGAAATGCAGAATAGAAAACCACAAGTGTAAAGTTACTTCCCAGTGAGAGCATTTTAGCTGCATGCAAACATTCAATTTGGTTCTAAGTTACTTATTTATAAATCTTTCACATTGCTTTTATTGGACTGGTAGCTCAGGATGCATCCCAGATTACACCAACACTTTTAACAAGAGTGCAGGCTCTGACCTTGTTTGGATGATCCTCAGTTAGGACTAACCAAGGAATTCACTGGCTTTGTGGTTTTAAGTCCCTGTGGAGCCCCATCATTTCAGTCCTGTAACACCAAACCTGTGGTTTGTTATTTTGGGTAAGATGCTTTTTACATCACTGTTAAAACAGCACTGATTAACAATAACTGGCTTTTATTATTTCAGCCATCAACTAAGTATGCAGTTACACATCCCTTAAAATAGCCTAACAAAATATATTCAACTTTTGCCAGCCCTCAGACTACCACACCACCAATACAACGAACAACTTTCAGTTGCTTTCCAGCACTCCACAGCACGCTGTATTTTCTTACCTAAACCTCACATGCTTTCTTCTCCCACTCAGCAACCTAGAGCGGTAGTTCTCCCAAATACTCAAATATTGGACTTACTAAGTGTTACTTCATTAGAATGTAAAAGTCTAGGCACAGGACAAAAATTAAAGCTGTGAGCAGAAAAGTAGAACGGAGCTGACCAAGGCAGCCCCTGGAACCATTGATTCTTGTGCATCATCCCTCTTGCCCAATGTCATCCTTTGTTCAGCCAAATGCTTCCTTATTACAGGCAAACTGATCATTGTCACTCCTGGACAGGAAGCATCGTGTTGAAGTCCTGCAATGGAAACACTAAGTGCAAAACAATCTTTTCATTCAGTACTTAAGAGGACGAGCCAATACTTCTTATTTATTTCATTAGTGTTTCCAATATTCATTTTAATATCAGCATCAGTGCAGTAACTGGAATTTCCTGTGAATAGAGTAACAGTAATAAAAAAGTTTCCCAGAATATTTTACTACTAATAGACTTGTTCTTCCTTCAAAGTATATCCCACAATAAACCAACAGATGCAAACATAAACTAGGATATTCTTCTGGGATAAGAAAATTTCTTCCTGAATATTTCTTTACCGTGCTTCCCTGAACTGCAAGCTTCCCCTTCAATCACAGCCAGTTTTTCAGAATAAACCACAAGTTCAATTTTCAAGAGCAACAAGAAGTTACTGCATGTCCATATTAGCCCACCTTTCAAGAAACACCTCTTCCTCATTCTCAACATCCATCTTCCACATCTTCAGTTTTCTATTCTTCCTCCCTAAATTCCCCATATGAAATAGGTCAGATAAGCAGCCATCCTTGGAGGGTCAAAACATTCAACCCCTTATATTGGTTATAGCTTAATTTGACTTTTCCAACAACAGATGACAATCTGTGAGATCAGACAGTTCCTTCTCGTTGCTGTTGTTTGCTTGTTTCCAAACTAAAGGCAACCACAACAAAACACTCCCATGTTAGAAGTTCCCTTAGAAGTTCCACATTAAATTCACAGTCATGCTCAGACCCTAACACTCACTGAGCAAATGCAAGTGGCAACAAGATGTTGCAGAATGGGTTAAAAATGAGGAGATGAAAGATACTTCAGACTACTACTTGCAGGGAGAGAGGAGGGGGAGATAATCACCTTCAGTTTGCAACTCTTCTTCAAGCATACTTGGTGTAATCAATTTCACTACAGCTACACAGTCCTGAAGTATTTTTACTAATCTGTCAGAAGAATACAATTAGCACCAAAAAGTTTCAAATTACTGAAATTACAGCTTTGATATTCAAATAAGGGATGTGCAGCCCTCTCAGACACAGCAGCTGCAAAGTCGTCTGAAAATACCCTCATCTCATTTGAAATACTCAACGCCCCAGCCGTGCTGCAGTACTGTCAAACCAAACACAGGAAAGGGAACAGAAAATCGGACCCAACAGTGAGTCTGAGTGCAGGTTCATGTGCCTCTTGCTCTCTGCATGTGCCGATCTGCACACCTTTACTGCTGGTGTCAGTAACTGATCTCGGTGCAGCCACCACTGCACTCCCCACTCCCACGCCCTCATTTTCGCTTCCTCTTGCTCTTGAACAGATTCTGAACACTTCACCACTTGTGAGGACTTTTTATAACCCTAAAATTCCACATATTAGAACCTACATTGGAAAAATTATCTACAGGCTTGCTTGGCTTTCTAAGATGATTCTTATGCAACACAAGAAGAAAAAACAAGCCAAAAAAAGAAATCCCCACAGAAATGGTCAACACAATAGCTCTCTCAGTTTAACCACTGATGTAAGCTGCAGCCACAATGGTTTTAAGGATACTGGCGATTTTTCTGCTTCTGTCAACATTATCACATTTGTATTTAGTCCCCCATCCATGTGACCAAAAAAAGTAAATAAATTCTACAATGAAAGGATTACACAGCCCGTAAGCAACAATGTCTTGCTGTAGAACACATCAGAGCTGACACCCCACTTCTCTCCCCAAATGAAGAGCCAGGACAGCTCTGTGAGAACTTCTTTCCCTTCAGTAAGCAGATGCTTTAAAGCTTGTTCGTTTACTTGAAGACTGTTGAAAAAGAGACTCAGAAAAGGCTAACTTAGCGATTTTAATATAAAGCAAGCTTTCACCAAAAGTACTGTACGTCATAACTCTATACCTTTAGACTCTTAAAGACATATTTGTTTTCTCCAACCATTTGTTCACCTTTTCACTGAACTATTCTCCTTTCTTTCCTTGAAATGGTTGATAATACTCTCAAAAGAGAACTATGTAAGTAACTGCAAATTGAGCAGCCTTGCTGCCAGCTTTTTAAGTTTACTTCTATGTGCTTAAGAAATTCATTAAGCTTATCTACCAGCTTTACTTTCTGTAAATATCACAACTGGCTATCAGATTGAAGCATCCCAAACTAGGAAGATGCACCAATAGGCCCACCTCAGCCTTATGTCACGTAGGAATGAAAATTTCTCATGTCACTGCTAAATGAAATTAAAAAGTACCAAAAAGTGTCAGTTCATTAGCTATCACAGCTCTGGGGAATAAGGCATGGTCCTAACGGTATAGAATAACCTGTGTGAAGTGATTCCATTACCATCAGGAAAAAATGTGAGCAGTAAGGATTGCGGTGAAGTGAGATCACCCGAGCATGAAACAGTGCCAAGAGTCTCCAAGTTTTAGGGCTCTCACCTGCACTACTCTTCACTATGAGGCACCTGTATGGGCACTATGTGACAACAGTGTCCCCACACCACGGGGCCCACTAAAACCAAGGTAAAACGACTTGCAAGCAGTATCTGCGGAGACGGCTTTCTGTTAAAACAAGAAATTCGTCTGTCCCTCCCAGGGTCCCCTGCCCATGGCCCCAGAGAACCCCTCGATGCCGGGTGTGCCCGCGCTGTCGGGAGGCCCCCGGCGGCCGCGGGGCTGGCACCGGGCACGGACACCTCAACCCGGCGCTATCGCCTTTCGGTCCCTTGGCGAACGCTCCCCGAGCGCACCGCCCGCCCTCGGCGTTCACGGGACGGGGTTCGCTGGGCTCCAGCCCGGCGCACCGAGTCCTACAGAGGCAAAAGACGGACCGCGACCGCCGCCGGCGCAGCCCCGCCCGCCCAGGGCCGCTCCGCGGCCGGGTCTCCCCAGCCCCGGGCAGAGGCACCTGCGGCCGGGCGGGACCCCGTTCCCTACCCTTGGCACCCCCGGGCCGCGGGTCACGGCTGCTCTCCCGCAGCCCCTCGCTGCCGTTCTCCCTCCCCTCCTCCCTCCCGCAGGCACGGACACAGCGGGGCAGCGCTGCGGGGCGGCGGCGGCGGCCCCGCGCCGTGTCCGGACGCGCAGCGCCGGTACCTGTGCCAGGGAGACGCCGCGGCCACGCTGCTCCGGCCGGGCCGCAGGAAGGACGCGCCGGGCCCGCCCTCGCCTCACAACTTCGGCAGCGTCCCCAGCCGGCCCCGGGCAAATCCCGGCACCGGATCCGCGCCCGCCCGCCGGACGGAGCCGGAGCCTCCCCCGCGGCACACGGCAGCGCAGCCGCGCGCAAAACCGGGCGCGGAACGCGGGAGCCGGAGCCTGCTCGGGGCAGCTGCAGCGAAAACCCGGAGCCGGAGCCCTCGGCCTGACACGGTGGCCAGCATCCCCCACTGCCAGATCCCGGCCTCTCCCTCACCTTCCCTGTTGGCCCTGCTTCTGCTGGGGATGCTTCCAGCATGGCAAACGGTTATAGTTCTCCAGTCTAGTCATGATACAGGTGGGGGAAGTCCCAAAACAGGAGGTGAACCAGGTCTGGGCTCAGTTGCAAAAGAATTGGGCACAAGGCCCAGGAGGAAGCAGCACATGAGCCCAGCAGGATGTCCTGACCTGACGCATCCTCACAGCAGTGAGGAGCTCCCCTGGGCTCGGCCTCCTGCTTCCCTCCACTCACAGGAAATTAGATGCCTGCCCAGGCAACTCATGGCTGTACACGTCCTTCTGTCTGTCTGCTTGTACTCAGGGGAACAGTGGCTCTTCTGGGGGAGGGTAACCAGAAGAAAGGGATGAGCAACTCTTATGGTGGGAGAACCTATGAGACACCACAGGCAGCAAGAGACTAAGCTCTGTCCAACCTGGCCTTGGACACTTCCAGGGATCCAGGGACAGCCACAGCTTCTCTGGGCCTCCTCCCAGGGAGGAATTTCTTCCCTACAAAATGACCTCAGCCATTCCTGCTGGAATCTCCCACATCCAGATGGGCTCCTCTCTGAGGGCTGGTGCTCCAGCTCAGCATTTGTGCTCCTGGTGAGGCTTTATTTCCTGATTTTCACTTACAACAACCTTACTTTAAAATCAGGAAATGATGTTTCTCTGGATAACTGGATGATCCAGCCTTTGCCCTTTACTCATCACATCTGCTGTTTCATTTGTTACTCTGCAACTTTTACTAGGAATATGCGCCATAAATATACATATTACAGTTTTCTTACTTCAGAATTCTTTGAGCTTCTTACTGATATCTAAGCTCTTTCTGTTTATTTCTAAAATACATTCCAGCTCCTCAGCTGAAGCATTAATCAATATTTTGGCTAACTCAGGACCATGACAGGATGGCAAGGACTCCCCACAGTGCATTTCTCAATCCTGGTGAGCTTGGATTTGGAATAACACATATGGATAGCAGCTCTCCAGCCCAGCTCCCTATCTCAAACTTTGCCTTGACAAAAGGAAGGCACTTCCCTCTACCCTGCTGCCCTGCCAGCCCAGCCCCAGCTGAGGTGTCTGCTTGTGCAGAGTCATTGTCCCAGGAGATTACAGCTGAATCCCTGTTAGGGTGAATTTCAACTCTGCCTGCTGGATTTGCAGAGATTAACAGCAAAGCACCTTAGCTCTTGCTCTGAGCTGGAGTTTCGCGAGTGCAGAGTTTAAAATTCCAAAGGGGCATGTGATGGTGGTTTTTTCATGAAACTGGACAAGCTGACCACTTAATCACCTTGCACTGTAAACTGACATAAGCTAATTAACTTTACAGGCAAAAAGAGTCTAAGCTGGTGTCAAAGGAGGCTGTGAGAGTTGTTGCAGCTGCTGTCTTCTAAAATCCACATAATCTGCAGCCAGGAAATATCTACAAGTGGTACTTATTTCCTCACTTTAAAGATCACATCTCAATTTCCCCTTCTGCCTCTGAGAAAAACAGCACCATAAGAAAGCCAGAAACGGAGGTTTTTCCTACTGGCCTGGAGGATCCAGCATCACCACATCTAACCCTGGTACACTGGGAGTGCTTTTTGGAAGAACTTTCTTTATGATCACTGTATTTTGATGATTTTAATCCCAAGGGCTTTTATTCAAAGGGAAGATCTCAGTAGGGACTGCTCTGGGACCTGTGGTAGAACAGAACAAAGGAAAAGGGAGCTACCAAAGGAGAGCACTGGCAAATAAATGCAACAAGTTTGAACACTTGGTGTGCCTGGATAACTGAGGGGGGGGGAGAAAGGTTAGAGCAGCCAAGCCAGGAACCCAAAATTCCTGGGGGAAAGAGCAGCATTTCTAATGAAAGCCCTGTTTGTCCTGCAGCTGGAAAACAAAAGCAGGCACTATTTAACATGCAAGACACAGCCTGGCACTCAGAACACCTTCCAGCAACGTGCCTGAGTGTGGCAACTTTGCAGCCCTTGGAAAAGTGTTCAGTCAGGAAGGAACTGTTCTAAATGTACTGTGGTATTGGCTTTTCGCATGTTCCATCATTGTTATGAATGGATTGTGATGGTGGTTTTTTCATGTTCCTTAATGTTAGAAAAGCTTTGCCTGGGTTCTGTAATGTAATGCTGTAGAATGTCTGTAGTTTGGGTGCTCAGTTCGGCAAGGATTGGGGGGGTCTTCACATTCCTGGAAAATCTTATCAGAAGAAAAGAACCCAAAACCAGACGGAATGGAGCCAAGGAAAAAGATAAGACTGATAAGATGATACTCAGCAACTCCAAAGAATTAATGAATGATGCATAACGGTGATGAATACGAAATAAGCGATGTACTTTTAAAGCCTATCTTTTGGATGTAAAGCTGTGCCTTTGGATCTCTGCCGAAGCACCCGGCCATAACACCTTTTGTGCTGTTATCTCCTAATTGTCCCTTTTATTAAACTTTCCTTAAAATTTTACAAAGATTGAAGCTCGTTTTTCACAGAACCAAGGGCACAGTAAATTTGGGGAACAGCAGGTGGCAATGTCACTGAATCAGCCTGGGGCTGGTTCTACGATCACACCTGGATTTACAGTTTCTGTCATTTTGGACATAAAGTTATTGCCCGGCCACGATTCTACTGCTCAGTGATGCTCCAACAGGACCTGTGAAGATCTTATTTGTGTCATTAAAGAGTCAAACTCACCATGTGGCAATAATGTCAAGGAAAGCTGGCCCACAGACCAAAACAAAGCTGGTAGGCTACACTGGATGTCAAATGGGACTGGCAAATAATCTCGATTTCAGTTTACTTACAGAAACGCAAACTTAAAAATAAGATAAACACCCCTTAATCTCACAACTACAATCTGAGTTGTTGCTAGTCAAAAATAAGTACTTCGTTGCAGCATATGAACCATTCCAGGTGGAGACAAAATTCAAACTCATTTTAGCATCCTTTCCTTTCATGTTGTAAAACTAAAAAATATCAGCTGTGGTGCTCAGATCTCTCCCGTGGCTGGAGAGCACCATTCAACCAGATCTTAACACCACGTGATTTTAAAGCATTCGTCAATCACATCTTAACCCCCAGGACCAGAAATGCACTTTTCCATCAGTTTTCTTGGCATTATTCAGCTTTTCTCAGGATGAGGCCACTGAGTTTTCCCCCAGACCTGGCTGGCCTCTGTAAGAAAGACAAATCAATGTACTGAAGCTTCAGTACCAGCTGGGAATAGCCATTTCTCTTATTTCTGTGGGTCTTTACTGAGTCTCAGTTTAAGCTGGCTCTTGTTTGATTTACTCCTATTCTAACATAACTGCAGTGTGTCTTTAAGTGATTAAAATTTAATGAACGTTCAGACATGGCACAGGTGTAAGGAAAGAGGTAAACGTGTTCAAAGCTTGACTTCTGCCTGGAATGGGTAACTGAAATTCTGCATCTCCTGACCCTTTTCACACCCTCCCAGGCTCGAATGACCACCGGGAGGCTCAGGTGGAAAGGGACCTTAGCGCTTATTTGTTTATTTGCGCCTCTTTGGATACTCCTGCTGTTTCACAGGTGTCTCAGAAGTTCTGCATCTCTCTGAGCCATGTCCCACCACCGACTGTCCAACCAGTAAGCAGGAAGTGGTGTTTTTTTTCCTGAACAACCTGTTCAACAGGTACCTCAGTGTGGCCGGAGCCCTCGCTACCGACAGGATGCTTTTGAGCAGCAGTCACAGCTGTGTGAAGACACTTGGAGGTAAGAACCACCATAGGACGCTGTGGGATCCCTGGGACGCTCTGGCAACCCAGGAATACCGTGACATGCTGTGGGATCCCCAGGACGCTGTGGGCTACCAGGACGCCGTGTGACGAGCAGAATCCCAGGGATGCTGTGGGACGAGCAATATCTCAGGAAAGTTGGCAATCCTAAAGCTGCTGCCAGATGAGTGGGACCCACGGGTGCTGTGGGAGCCTGGGGGTGCGGTGGGATGTCAGAGATGCTGCGGGGTGAGCGGGCGCCGGGGATGCTGCGGGGCTGTTGGCGGGGCCGGGCCGGACGCTGCTGCCCGGAGCGGCTCCCGCGGCCGCTGCCCGCGCCGGCCCCGGGCCACAACGGCCACAACGGCGGCGGCCGCGGGAGCCGCCCGGGGCCGCGGGGACGGCCGGGGGCCCGGCCCGAGCACGAGTCCCTGCGCTGCCGCCCGGCCGATTTGCAAGTGAGATGCAAAGCCACCACTCGGGTGGCTTTGAATGTTTAATTGCGACCGGGGCACGGACGGGGGTGTCGGAAAGAGTCGGTAGTCACAGCCTCTGAAATGTCCTGACTGCCGGTGAGGAACCCCTGGAAGGGCAAGAACTCCCATGTTCAGGAAATAAGTGATTCACTATCATTTTTTTGTTAATGCAGTTATTAACCTTTTCTATAGCACAGCAGCTATTTTATTCGAGTTCCCCTCAAAAGCAAGGGATTTGATAGCCTTGTTCTCTGACACACCTTCTAAAGTTATAAGGATCCAGGCATCCCTCTTCCCTTCTGAAATCGTCATCTATCTCAACTCCAGCACTGCCAGTGATAACAACTCAGCATATTCTTAATTTATGTTCAGCTGCTGGTACTTAGAAAGAAGCTGGAAATACCACTTCTGTCAGACGTCTGCCTTGGCAGTAAACTGAGGACTGTAAATTCTGTTTTGCTTTTGTCTTTATCTCTCTTAAACAGGTTGCATTAAAGTCAGATTTTGCTGCTGTGAATAGATCTTGTTAACATGAAATTCCCTGAAATTGTCTGCATCCAGGAGTGCTATGGAGCAATTTTCACCATGTAGGAGGAATTGTTGCATGTATCTGGTAGTGCCAGGCAGTATTTCATTGACACAAAACCTACAATGAGTGTAGTAGCAACACCCTCTCGCGGAATCTC
Organism: Corvus hawaiiensis; assembly: GCF_020740725.1. Taxonomy (NCBI): domain Eukaryota; kingdom Metazoa; phylum Chordata; class Aves; order Passeriformes; family Corvidae; genus Corvus; species Corvus hawaiiensis. The sequence continues at coordinate 1,911,923 of NC_063228.1, forward strand.
TGACTGCAAATGGAACAGAAATGCTGGAGCACACAATAAAATCCATATGAGAGCCGTGGTGACAGGAGGTGGTGGCTATTGTGGATACAAGCTGGGATGTGCTCTTGCCAACATAGGAGCTTCTGTTGTTCTGTGTGACATACACAAGCCTATGTGGCTGATTCCCAATGGAGTGACGTGGATCCAGGTATGATAAATAATATTTTCCGAACAGTCAAAGTTACTTCATTTTCCATAATGCCTTTTCTGCAATGTCTTACTAGTTTTCACAGAATCCAAATACCTAATTGCCAATAATTTCAAATTTCAGTAACCTTTTTAACTGCATGAATATCCCACATGAGTTTTGGTGAATGGATTTTAGTATATTTGAAATCAAGAAACCAGCAAAACCTGTAATGAACAGAGCAGTTTCACTCCTGACTCCTGAGGATCCTGCCCTCATGTAGGCCTTAGTTTGACCACCTGTAGAATAAACACTGGAGTATTGTGAACCTTAATGAATGTATTAAAGTCCTTTGGGTTGTATGGAAGACATGTATAATTATCAGCAAGTACTGAGGTATGCCCAGTTTTGAGTTTTGAGTCCCAGGACATACAGCAAGTACAGTTCTATGTATGCATTATATATATGGATTCCCTCTGTGCTAACCCACTGTATGACAAATGCTCACCTGCAGCTTTGATTTCAAATCAAACGTCTTTTCTTGTGTATTACAGACAGATATCAGGGATTACAATGCCATACTTGCAGCCTGTGAAGGGGCCGACTGTGTGTTTCATGTAGCTTCATATGGAATGTCAGGAACAGAGCAAGTGAGTCCACATAGTTTTGGTTTTTTCTGTGTGACTGCCCACACTGAGGGTGAGAGACTTGATGCTGTAACACTGTATGACAGATTTTCTCTCTTATTGCCCTGGTGTTTTGGTAAATTGCTCTGTGCAAAGTGGAGTGCCAGCTGCAAGCAGGCTGCTTGCAGACTGATTTCCTCTCCATTAGAGGCTCCACCTGGGAAGGTGTTTGAGATGGAAATGGCATTGAAAAGTTCTGAAATGTTGTGAAGATAAAAGAAAGGACAAGGGAGGCTGGTTCCCTCCGAAACCCTGATCCTTCCCTAAACCTTCACAGGTTTAAGGTGTAAGGTCACTTGGAAGAATAAAACCTGAACTAAATTATAAATTATTTCATATATCTGAATTATAACAATAACAGCATTTCAAGTCTTTAATTGTTTGCAATTGGGTAAAAAGCTGCAAGGATGCACTTGATGTAGGACTTGGAGTCACAGTTTTATAATTAGAGTTACAAGCACACGCATACACACACACAAACAAACATAACCCTTTCTTACCTTATTTAATAAGAGGAACTTCAGTAATTACCCTGTCTGGATAGAACAGCTCACTCATTGTTTGCCACTGAGCAATGCATAATTGGAATTGCTCTGGTTAGAGGCAACTGGTCACTGAAGTGCTACTGAAACACAGGTATTTAACATACTGCTGCAAGATATATAATAACTAGACATATATTTTTAGAAGCACCACAATTCTCTTTGCTTCAAGCAAACTAGTCTGTAAAAATACAAGAAAAATACAGGTATAATTTAAAAATAATGATTAGAGTGGTGATTAGTAATTCAGACTAGTGATTAGTCTGAAACAGCAGTCTAAATTACATTTTTAATAATTAAAGCACTAAATTATGTTTATTTGGGAATATTTATAACATCCCCCATTGAATTTAATATGTATTATTATTTTTAAATGCACAATTTCTTTCTTTTCTTAGTTGCATAAAGAAGAGATTGAATCTGTAAACATTAACGGGACAAGATTCATCCTTAATGGTAGGTATTTAACTGTGCCATTAGGTGTTAGTACAGCATATCAAATATCATATACCATTTAGAGAAGGCCAGTTAGCCTTTTTGGCACACTCTATTTGTTACCAACTACTTTACATTGTTGGCAGAAGATGAGGAAACACATCACGGGGGGGGGATATGCTCAATCCTGCCATGAAGCGTGATATGAGAGCCAGCACTGTAGTTACTACTTCAGCTTTTCAACACCTTGTTTGACTGATGTGGGAATCTGTATCCATGTAAGGAGTTAACCAATTCCCTGTGTATCTTGTAGCAGCTAACCTGGTTGCTAATACCTTGTGCACAGGCAGTGGGCAGCCCTTGAAGCAGAAGGACTTCTGCCCTGATGCCCAGCTCAGCATGTGCCAGAGAGTAAAGCACTTGCTTCTACACTGATGTCTTCCCTTTAAATATGCTACACTTTGCATTTCAACTCACCCAGTCACAGAATGGAAGCATTTTCTCTTTTAAGATTTGACACTTTCTTAGAAAAAACATCACACAAACTTTTTCCCCATATAATTTTCCAGTAATTAATTGACTTTCTACATTGCTACAGCCTGCAAACAACAAAACATCCCTCGGCTGATCTACACCAGCTCAGTGAATGTGGTGTTTGGAGGGCTTCCTATTGAAGACGGGGATGAGGAATCTTTGCAATATTTCCCAATTGACAAGGTATTTTGTTGTAGTGTATTTTCAAATTTCCTCTTTGTTTACTTTCGTGTTTCTGAAAAAGCCTGGAATTTTTATGACAGTGTTTTGCCAGATGCCAGAATCCAGGCACAAGAAAGGCCAGGTGGGATGAGAGTTTGAGCAACCTGACCCTGCCCATGGAAGAGCAGTTTGGAATGAGATGATCTCTGAAGTCCCTTCCAACCCAAATCATTCTGTGATTCTATGAAAGAAAAAAGAAAACTCTTTACACTCTTTGAAGATACTATTCACAACCTTGGCACATCAGTTTTATATACCTCAAAGTATATATTTCTTTGTTTTCCTATTAAGGCCTTGATTTTGGAAAATAACTTGCACAATGTATGTCACATTAACATCAGGGATATTCCACCTGGACATGAGGATTGTGTTATATGGCTTGGTTTCTCTTTAGCTATTTATTATCAATATGATTTTTTTGGTTTTCCCTGATTGAGGATGACATATATTGAATGTAGAGCTGATCTAGAAAAGCAGCCTATTTTTATATGGTTTTATTGCATTTAATTAAAAAAGAGAAAGTACTTCTGGCTGCTTTGCACACACAGTTGTTTTTTGTGTGCCTCTTCTCTCCATCAAGTACTTCACAGTCTTTCAAGAAGTAGAGATGGAGAGAAAATATTAATAATATTTTTAATAACATTTTGAATAACATTTTTTCTGGGACAATGCCACATTGAAGTGGACAGGATACTTCAGACCAAGTGTAATGACTTCAAAACTTGGCTTTTGACTTTTCCGTTACCTGAAGAAATCCAGATTACAAAGTAGTGATCAATTACATTCCTGGCAGCATTCAAAGCATACATATATTTATTGCTTCTCAAATGTGCTGAAATTAATTAAACAGATTTGCATACACAAAAATGCTTCCTTACTCTAGAAATATTCATGTTTTACCCCGAACCTAATACCCCACAACTTCTGTATTTTGAGGTATTTGTTGCCATCTGCTAAGTAAAGACTAGTGAAGAAGAGATGCCTCTCTGCCCTGTCATTTCAGGAACAGATACAAATATTTTTGCTTTTTCTCTGTAGCTCGTTGACCATTATTCCAGAACCAAATCAATTGCAGAACAAATGATACTAGCAGCTAATGGATCTCCACTAGCAGGTACTTTTGTCTGAGCATGAATTCATAGTAGAAGTTACTACTCCTGTTCTTGTTCATCCCCAAAATCCTGTGTCCTGTATCAATCCTTAGTAGACAAGATTGCCCAGCAGTTATGAAATTAACTTACCAAGCCTCTCTCACAAACAAAAGTATTTTCACTTAAAAGTTACTTTTAATTGGTTTTAAGTTCCCACGATGTCTGTGAAGGGTTTTAGCATGGTAGCAGTAAGTTCAGTATGTTAATAAAAAATAATAAGAAAGCTATAAATTAAACAAAACCAAGTGTTTAATGTCACTGTCTCATGCAACATAAGTAAAACATGAATGCTGATTCAATTGTTACGTACCACACACCCCCTCAAGTTATATATTAAAATCTGAAATAGCCACCTGAGCCTAGAGCCTGGAATTATTTATTAGTGCTTCCCAAAGTTTTCCATGCTGAAGAAGCCAGTTATACACTTGAATACTTAAGCTCACCTGTGAGATACTATAACTGCCAGTGCAAAACAAATTAATGTAAAGTGCAACATGATTCTATGTGACCAAGTGATACTGAGCTAAATTTAGCTGTGGACAACTTACAGGAAAGACTTTTCACTTGATACTTGCAGAGGGCTATAAGAGGTAGAAAGTCCATGATGGGAACTCCATCCCAACAAAATTATTTGGTTTAAAATAAGAAAGGGTTTTTTTTTTTTCCCTTTTATTTCCTTAGCAGCACTTCACATCAAAGCCCCTCCTAATTTTGGGACCAATACACATTTCTGCATTTGTCAATGAAATTAGAACCACTCAGTGTTCCAAACATCCCATTTTGATCCTGTGCCATAGCAAGACTGAGTATTTTATATGTTTACAAGTACTATTAAGAACAGTTATTAGCAGGTGATGGAATAGCCAACTGATGTACTTGGGAAGATTGGACTTTTATGATCCCACTGAAATTGTCAAGAGCTTCTACCTCCCTCCACTGGGAGCTGCACCTGCTGTTGAAGGAACATTTCAGCTCTACCTTGTACTGCTAACAAGTCACTGCTTCCCATCAATAGTTTTGTGTGGCATTAGTTGGTTTCATTCCACTATCCAATAGATTTTCAAATAATCTGCTCACTTCAGCAAACTCATCACCACAGTTGGCACATGCATTCACTGCTCTGGCACAGGGACAAGGGACTGATCAGAAAGTGATTTTTAACTATCTGGTATTTTCTAGCAACACAACTATGCTTGCAAGACTTCTTTGAATCTTATCTTGCTGTTTTGCATGCTCTGATTCTCCCAATTTAATATCCAACTACTAATGCAGAACCTTTTGGTATGTATTGTTTTTTAAGGTTGTGAAATGAATTTATTTCAGAGTAAGTTCTGCTGCCACAGCCTTTGGTTCATCCAAACATATAATGTAGTCATGTGAAGCTCTCTTAAGAATGGTCTTATCCCATGTTCTAGGAGGTGGAATACTCCATACGTGTGTTCTTCGCCCACCAGGAATCTATGGACCAGAAGAGCAGAGACACTTGCCAAGGCTAGCAGTATGTCATCTGAATTTTTTAACCAGCAGAGTTTTCTATGATATGGATAAAAAGCTGAAAGGAGCATCACTTATTTTTATTATAAATTGACTGGTCTTACTGGGTAGCAATTCAACAATTCAATTGTCTGCTGAGGATATTATAACTTTTTTTAACAAGCATTATATCTGTAAAGAGTGTAGATTTAAAAAGCCTTTTTTTTTGAAATACGAACACACGAAAATCCAGCTTTATAATGTAATGATTACTGTAAGATTCAGGCCAATCCATGATATTTCAAATGTCTGTTTACATGCAACTTACACCAAATGGTTTAAAATACTAATGAAAAGGGATACAGCAAAATATCTTATTTCCACTCTCAACTATTAACAGCTTTCACTGTCCAATGAAGCAGGTTCCAGAGCTGGAAGTACCCTCTGGTACAACAGGTTACTGAAGGGCAGCAGCTGAGGTGTTCACATTTTGCTCTTTTTCACTGGCTTTTAAACTGCAAGGCCAACAGATGATGTTTGGAACATGATCCCTGTAGAATTCTGTGAGCCAGTTATTTTAAAAGAATTAGCGTAATATAAAGTTATGCACAGCTTTCAGGAAATTACAGATTCAAGTTGACCACATAATAAATATTTTTGGTTTGTGGCCGAGGTAGGAAATTATACTAGAGTCAGCTAAAACATACTTTATCATCTTGTAAATAATTTTAAGAATGCAAAATGTCATTTCAGTTAAATCTGAGATGGGTTTTTTAGCCCCTTTAAAAAAATATAATATTTTTAAATGTCTATTTGATTTTGAGCGTATTTGTTTTGAGCCAATTTTAAGGCCTTATGCAACTGTCATGTTTTGCAGTTTCTAAAATTCACCTATTTAATGAAAATGACACTTTCCTTCCAGCCAAAGTGTACCTTCCAGTTTTTCCTAGCCAAAGATATTTGATAAATTTGATACAATTTAGTGAATACTTTTGATCCACTTAGAAGTGTATCTTACCTTTCCATACAATATTTTACTTATCCCTAGAACAGACTTGTATTTTTTGTAAATTCAGGACATATTGCAATACATTTTTTGACATTTTCTCATGAGAAGTTCTCTTGAATATTTTTAATTGATTCATGTATTTTATTTTTTTTTTTTTAAGTAGAGATAAACCTACATTTATCTGGACAAGAAAGTGCACTTTAGCTCATTCTAAAACCCATTTTGCTTTGGTTTAATGTTTGTTTGTCTACAGAAGATTATTGAGAGAAGGCTACTTAGCTTCAAGTTTGGGGACCCTACTGTTAAAATGAACTGGATACATGTTGAGAATTTTGTACAAGCTCATATTCTGGCTGCTGAAGCTCTCACCCCTGAAAAGAGCTACATAGCTGTAAGTACACAGTAAAAGCACCACAGATTTCATGTGTCAGTGGATCCTGCCACTGTATCCTGTGCTGTAGTAACCAGTGCACTAATCAGTGTTACTGTCCTTCAGCTTACGTTGTTGTCTGTGTTTTCAGCTGATAAATGTGCTACGAGCAATGTGGGATGGGGCACAGTGTTAGCTGTTGGTGTTGGTTCAGAGATGGAATATTCAGTTCTGTAAGAACAGCTCCATCTTTGCATTTTTAAAATTTAATATCTGTCATTTCTGAAAGATGAGCAAAGAATGTTTGCCATGTTGGAAATGAAACTGCAAGTTCAGGCAGATTCATCCCATTCCCCTGTACAGGTCCAGATTTAATGTCCTGAACTGTGATGGTCAGTTCTTCCCATACCGTGTGCCAACAGAGGCACATTTCATTTGGGTTCATTGCTTTCAAAACCAGTTACAGCTGTTCTCCTCCTTGTAAATCAGGTTTTTATTCACCTGAAGCACTGCCCTGAGAGTAAATTAGAAAGAGTTTCAAAGTAGATTAAACTACTTTTTCTAAAAGCAAAAGGAAAGCAGGAACGTAGACCTTGGCTACACAGGGGTCTTCTGGATTCCAGTGAGCCTTAACTAGACCCAGAGCAGAACGTGTTCCACCCTCTGGTGAACACCTGCCAGCAGCACCAGGAGATCCAGCACCACCTCCAGTGGTGTCTCTGCACAGTCAGTACAGCCACTCTGAACAGGCACAACTATAATAAATCATTTACTCCAAGGCATGTTAATCACACAAACCATTTGGTCACCAATTTCTTTGCACACAACAGTGCAACTGATTGAAACACAAGCAGAGAGTTTGTGACCTGTGTGTGCATCCACTCATACTTGGTATTGCTGTGTTATTTTTAAGCTATTCATAAGGAGTGAGATAAAGAAAAAGAAGTGAATATATATGCAGTATTATTTTTGCTGACTTATCTCTTCTTTACCTCTTTAACAGAGTGGCCAGGTGTATTTCATTCATGATGGCGAAAAATCCAACCTTTTTGAATGGTTAACTCCACTTGTATGTGCAATATTAATCTTCAAATACATCAATTTCTTTAACTGTATGCAACTCCAGCTTTTGTGTGCATGTTACATTTCGTATGTTTGCTTTGGGTGTGAGTTCCACATGGAACTCTCTGAATGTGGGTTTAATTCGTGCTTGAATTTCAGTGTGATCAGCACTGTAACAAAGCTCACCCAAAATACTACATTAAAGCAAATGTCTTCCCTGAGGCCAAAGGACCATTTACACCAGCACCCTGTCCTGAGCTGTTATTGGCTTCATTTTTGGGGCATGCAGATGGGAATAATAGGTACTTTGGGTGGGCAAAAAATATGTCTTAAGTATTCAACTATTCATTCGTTTCAAAATACCATTTAATTGTTAATGATAGGCTCAAAATCCTAAACATGTCATGATGTTAAATTAGGTATCAGCCCACCATGACATTTCAAGTAATTATTATAATTTTTTTGCCTTCTTTTAAGACTGACATTTGAAAATGACATAGTGTCTGTGGGTGACATTTAACTGGAATCCCCTTAAAAATTAAAAATAGTAAGAGCAATGATTATTTTTTCTCTTTTAACAGTAAATATTTCCACAAATATCTTCTATATAGAAACTTTAAAACTTGTTTGAAGTTTCTGGGGTTTTTCATTTTTTTTTAAATTTTTTTCAGTTTGAAAGATTAGGTTGCAGTAAGCCATGGATACGTATTCCTACTTCCTTCGTTTATGCATCAGGTAAAATATTTTATCAACATTTCTCTTTCCTGTCCATGCTACCCTCATTCCTCTGTAATATAATATTGTTGTATTTCATTTGCCCACAATTTTTATTTTCATGTATAAAAAGAATATGCTGTGGGCTCACCTAGTGTTCAGCAGGGTGAAATTCAGCTCTGTGCAGTATGTTGAAACCAGAATGATCTCTTATTCAAGTTCCACTAAAACAGGTTTTATGTAGGACCTAACAGATTTATAACTTTGTGGAGTTAATTATAAAAAAAGTTAAATGTAAAATTCCATGACTTTATGAAATATGCTGAAGAATATCTGCTTTGCTGCATGGGTAAATGTCTTGTTCTCTCTAGAATCAAATCCCCTGTGCAGCTCAGACAGAATCCAACTGAGTTCTCTGTCACCATATTTTCTATGAAGCCACATGACCTTTTCAGTGGATCTGTGCCCAACCATACAAACCCTTTTCCCACAAGCACGATAATTAAAATTAAATCCAGTCCCTTGTGAGCAAGTAGTCTTGATGGTGTTAGTAAGGGTGCCCCAAGCTCTCGGGTCTGTGATTATCCTTCACGAGCATTTACAGTGTGAGATTTGTCACAATCATAATGGCAAAGCAACTTACTGTTCTTACCTCAAGTAGAAATCTTTTATTATGCAGCCACATTCATGGAACACCTTCATTCGATTCTGAGACCATTTGTTGACCTGCCCCCACTGCTGACCAGAAATGAGGTAAAGTCTGTGCTTGTAAACTCCCCTTAATTCTCACGGGATCCATACATGTTAATATGAGAGAGACTTTTAAGATTAAGTTGGTAGAAAGTAAAATTCACCCAGCGTTACTTCAGCCTCCAGTTTCCAAGGCAAATACATGCATTGTGTACAATTTAGGCAACGTATTCTGCTTGTTGCCATGATTTTGGAAAAGAGCTTTATGCTTCCAATCTGGGAGGGGCTTCTTCAGCTCCTCCCTTCCAAGGGCCAGTATCCTGCATGGCTTGGCTGGGCCTTTAGGCTTTGATGTGCCTCTTTGAGTACCTAAGCAAGAGAACAACAGCAGAACATTTTTTGTGGATGTTTACAGATTCTACTTTGCATCTTTTAATGCCTCTTTGTCCTTTCAAGAATCTCCTTTTGAGTGGACAATTTTAAAAATAATGTGTGCGATACTCATAGGACGTTGGTATAACGTTGTGGGGTTTTTATATTTTATGTTTCCTTTAACTGTGTCTTTGCTACCATTTACAGTTTGTTCCAGTTGCCTGTGTATTCATAGCTTTCTATGTTGACTCTTTTGCCCTGTAGGTACAGAACATTTCTGTAACTCACACATTTCGAATAGACAAGGCACGGACTCAGCTGGGGTACCACCCACTGAAGTATGACTTCGCTGATTCTGTGGACCACTACATTAAATCCAGACCACAACCCTCGAATTATTACCTCTTCCTCAATATTTTGCTTACTTTAATTGTTACTTTAGTTTTGTTTTTTCTTTCTTTAAGACTTGATAGCCTTTCAGTTTTGCATTTTTTTAAAGAAAGACGACACGGACCTGCATAAACTGCACAGTCACAGTACTGCCACTCGGATAATTCTAACCTCCACAATAGTTACTGGCAGCTACTTTTAAATTTACAAACAAAATCATAACAGATCAGTGGCTGGACCTGAGAAATTAAAATACAGTAAAGAATAATTGCCAAATCACCGAAACACAACTAGAGTCAAGATTGTTGCGTCTATTTCAACCCAAAACTTTCCAAATTGATTGCTGAAGTAAATGAGAACCTGCAGAAAGAACAAGAGCTGCAGACAGCCTGCAGTGCTTCACCAGTGAAGAAAAATGGCTGAAATGAGGAGAAAGACTGACCACAGCTTCTGTCATGACTCACTACCTTGGGGAACAGAGGAACAAGCAAAGGGACAGACAGAACAGATTACTGCAAATAACACACACCAGGCCTACAGAGACTTCACATTGTGTGATTTTGTGAATTAGCTCTATCACCGCATCTGAGGGAAAATAAAAGTGTACTTGAAACATTGCCGAAGTCCATGCTGTGCTTCTGCACAATGTCCCAGAACTGCTCCCTGCCCTGCCCCTGGTGCAGAGCTAGGGGCTACATGCTGGTAGGGTTTTTCACGGGTCAAAACTGGGTATTTTAGTTAAATTGGAAGTTACATTAGTAAGCTACATTAGTTAAGTGTATTTATGTCACAGTAGAGGAATCTGCCACTATGGGTTGCACAGATCTTTGTATAGCTTCCTTCACCTCCTGTAGTTAGGGGTAACAACTAACACAGTTCAGTTGCTCCTCAGCTGAACTTAAAGCACCAAATTTCTGAAGTACAGCAGCTGTACTGAGCAAATCCCTGCAGCAGCTAAAGTGAACAATGTGCTTTTCAAATTACTGTTCAGCTACAACGCACCTAAAAGCACGGTCAGGGAGGCTCTGGCTCCTTCCCATCCACTACTCACAGTGGGAATTTATCAGAGAAATCTCCTTCCCATCTGCACCTTTCCAACGTGTAACATGGAGAAGGAACAACCAGGAGCAGGATGCAAACAGTAAGGGAGCTTGGGAAAGGACTAGGGATGAGAGCTTGAGAAATCGTGGTCTGGGGTGGAGTGATCATGGACGGAAAGGACTAGGGATGAGAGCTTGAGAAATCATGGTCTGGGGTGGAGTGATCATGGACGGATTTGAGAATTCCGGAGAAGGTGCCAACACTGGCACCTCCCCTCAGTCCAGGGCAGGCGCAAAGCCCAAGTGCCAGGCCCGCAGGTCGGGGTGCTGTAACCCAAAAGTGGGGCAGAAAGGCAGAACCACTGAAAATTACAGTGTTTCTCGTTTTATTCTTAAAGCAAGAGGCTCACACAGTGGATAATCCCTTTTCCCTAGCACATATCACAACTTCTATTATTGATTTTAAAGAATGAGATCTCCAAGCCCAGCACCACCGCCCCGCGGGCGGAGTGTCCGGCCCGTTCAGCGACGGTCTCACCGTGCCGGTCCCGGGCCGCCCCCGCCGGCGGCTCCCGCGTTCCCGCTGTGCGGGTGACGAAAAGGAGCCGCCGCGGCGGGGACAAAACAGCTTGGCAGCGGTGGGATTCGAACCCACGCCATCGAAATGACTGGAGCCTAAATCCAGCGCCTTAGACCACTCGGCCACGCTACCGCCTGGCTCCTCAACCGCCCGCCAGGCCTCTTTCACGGGGCAGCGCCGCCGTTCTCCCCCTCTATCTCTGTACGTTGCCCACCCGTGTCGCGGTACCACACCGCCTGCAGCGCCCGCCGCGCTCCGGGAACGCCGCTGCTGCCGTCGGCCCAGGCCCGGCGCTCTCTGTGCCCGCGGCTGCGGCGGCGCCGCCGAGCCCGGCCTAGCGCAGTCCCTGCTCCCGCCCGACAGGTGGCGCCGCGGCCCCGCGCCCGGGCTCGCAGCGTGGCTGCGGCTCCCTCGCTCGGGCTGGGCCAGACCTTGAGCCTCGGCCCCGTCTTCCAGGGGCTCCGGCTGCGGGGCCGTGCCTCGGGGCACTTTGTCCGCGGCAGGCCCAGGCCAGCATCTCGGCAAAGCGCTGCCGTGCGGACTGTGCCCCACAGCAAGTGCACCGGTGGCGGATCAGCTCCAGCTGCTCCTCGGGAGGGCTTTGCGCACGGATCTGCAACCCCAGCGATGGCTGTGCCGTGGACACGCAGGCTCGAGGGCAGGCCTTGGCCGGTCCCTTGGCAGCCTCGATAGCAGGTCTGCACACAGCTCCCAGCCGTGAAAAGGGTCCGTCCTGCCCCGTATCAGGCACCCGCTGCCTTCCCTGCCCACCAGAGCACATGTGCAGCCCAAGAGCTGCCAGCTCGCTGCGAGGCCAGTGACCTTCCCAGGCAGCTGCTCACTTGGCATTGCAGTGTGTCCTCAGCTGAACCATTCCCACCCAACACGGGAGGCCCCGGCTGCCTTTATCTCGCTGGCAGCTGGTGGCCGGGGCTGCCTGGACACAGAGTGTCGTCCTGCTGCATTGGTGCCTCGCTTACCTGCTGCCACTGAGCTCAGGCACGGTGTGAGCACGTGCTTTTCCTGTCCACCTCAATGAGAGAGCTGGGTTTGGCATCCAGAGCCAGATTCAGGCTGTCACTGGTGAGTAGAAAGATGAATTCTCATGCTCTGGGAGGCCTGCAGGAGAAATTTGTATAATTACTTTGTGGACAGAGTTAAAAATATCAATACTAAATGCCATGCAATTAAAACAATATGGGAAAATTATGTCTACCATTGCCCTTCTTCCTGTAGAAAGTCATGCACTGGTGGCTCCAGGAAGTTCAAGGTATGTTACATGCACCTGCCATATGGCTGGAGTGAGGTTTGTGACCAACTTGATTTACCTTGTAAGAGCAGATTGTTATAGGAGTATGAGGGCACAAATTGTCAGGGAATTGATTGATTTAAAGGCAAGTTTTAAATCTGCAGATTTAAATGAACGCAGAATAAAATTGCTCCAAAAGTTAGTATCATGTGGGGTGTGCTCTTCTTTTTCCTTCCAAAAACCACAGTTCCCTAGAGCAATGATTTCTAAAGGGAACCTTATTTAAAATGAGCATGCTGAAACTTTACAAGCTACAGTGCTCTTGGAAAAAAAAATACATGCAGTGCTGAACATACTCAGTGGAAGAATAACGTACTAGACTAGCAGGTCACTAATTTCCTTAAGTTTTAATATTTTCAAACAAAACAAAAAAGGGAATAGAACTCTTTAAGTGTAAAGGATGTAACACATAATGTATAAATAGCAAACTAAAACTGGAAGATACAGCATGTCTGGGCCTATACCTGATTTCAACATGTCTTTAGTTTTTCATCATCACTGATTGTTCTTTTAAGAAAATGTTATAGAGAAGAAAAGCTCGAGGCTTAAACCTGGGAATAAGTACACCCTTGCACCAGGGTAGCAGAACTGGCTTATGTAAAAGCATGAGAAATGTGTAGCTTGAGACTAGAGCAGAATGCTCTCCAGGAGGATTTATGGCACAAGACAGCTGTGTGCCACTGGGTTCCTTTTAGTTCAAAACAATGCCGAGTATTTTGTGTCCAGAGAAGGGAAACAGAGCTGGTGAAGGGTCTAGAGGGTAAGTCCTGTGACGAGCAGCTGAAGGAGCTGGGGGTGTTTAGCCTCGAGAAAAGGAGGCTCTCTGCAACTACCTGAAAGGAGGTTGTGGCAAGGTGGGGACCAGTCTCTCCTCCCAAGTAACAAGACAAAAGGAAATGGCCCCATGCTGCATTGGGGGAGTTCAGGTTGGATATTAGAAAAAATGTCTTCACTGAAAGAGTGGATTAAGCATTGGAACAGGCTGCCTAGGGAAGTGGCAGAGTCACCATCCCTGGAAGTGGTCAAAAAACAAGCAGATGTGGCACTTTGTGATACAGTCTAGTGGGTATGGTGGGATTCAGTGGAAGGTTGCTCTTAACCTTGGAGGTCTTTTGCAGCCTTAATGACTCCATGATTTGCCTGAGTTTAAAACGAGCTACTCTCATGACGTGTTCAGTTGTGCTCACGTATCACACCAGCTACAGCATTCCACAGTTATCAGTAGCCTACCATGGCAGGTGGTGATTTTTTAACCGTTATCAACACATTCTCACAGTGGGAACCAGACACCTGGCTTCTCCTAGGCCTTCAGAATTCATTTGATAAGTCTGTGCTCCTCCCAGGCCCTGCCATGAAGCATCCCAACATCAGCTCTGCTGGGTGCTGCTCTCCTCAGGGTGCTCAGCTGGGCTGACAGCAGAATGAGAAATGAGGAGATGCCGGTTCTGGTGCTCATGGGGCAAAAGTGCACAGTTATTGATAATTGCTAATATTTACCACAGTGATATGCAGCTGGGAGATGAACAGGATCTCAAGAGTTTTTCTGCACAATCACTAACATCGCAAACGTGTTTTGAGTTTAAACTCTGCATGAATTTGAGAAAAAATATGCCCTTAGGAAACAGCTTTAAACGGGGGCTCAGTCAAGTGTCTGCTTGACATTCTCTAACGAGCGCTGCACCCTCAGCATGGTGCTGAAAATTAGTGACAAAATTACAGGTACCCTCAAATTGCAGGTGGTGTTCCTGCACGTGCGTGCTGCTCCCTCCAGTCCTCATGCTGGGACACAGTTTAATTTATGTAAGTAATGCTGGTGGCAGGCGGGTTTTCCTGGCAGAGAGTCAGAGCATCTGTTCTGTGTTTTTAATTAAACATTGGTAATCTTCCTTCTGAAAATTATCTCAGCACGAGCATTGCAGCAGTGTTTTTCTGCTCTCTTCAGAGAACATAGGGATTGTGCATTTTTCTGTCTGTGATGCTGCAAGAGACCATCCATCTGTCACAAAGGACTTACACACATCTTCCAGTCTCTGTAACACCTACTCATGGTAAAAAGCACTAATGAGAATTATTTACACGAATAAGGGATTGAACAACAGTAAAAAAGGCAGACTCTTTGTAGACTGCCAAGTAATACAACTAAGCCAGAACCTATTTACATTAATTTCCATGTAACTCATGAAAGGATAAGGAGTTTTGTTTAAATTTTCCACAAATTCTAGCTTGAAGAAAAGCTTAAACATGAGCATTTTCAACCCAGAAAGCCTGTGTTTTAGGAAAAATGCAAATGTGGGTGCTTTGAGGAAATGTAGTCTTCAAAACGTGAAATCTGGTGCATAATCCTGCTATTTAATTTAGCTGAAAAGACCAACCTGAAGTGCAGGCAGGCCCCGTGGTCACTGCCCACGTCTGCTCCCTGTGCCGTCTCTCGGGGCTGGGATCTTCGGGGGTCTGCCGTGCAGCGAGTGCTTCCCATGGGAGCACCTGCCCCAGGACACCCCCTCCTTTCAGCTCCACACCCAACGGGAACAGAAATGAAAGCAAATTTGGATGGCGCTCCTGTGCGCAGCGCCCTGGAGACCTGCACACCCGCTCTCCTTCCTGTCCCCACCCGCCCCGGGATTCCCTCATCGCTAACACCTAACGGTATTAGCTGGGGGTTCTGCTCAGATTTTCATCGGTTTTCTCACTGGAATAAAGCACCTGGCAGGCTTCCCGCGCCGCTGCGCTGTGAGATGGCGCGGCGAGTGCCCGCGGCACCGCTGAGGGAGCGGGAGGCGCTGCCGGGCCAGGGCCGCGAGCGCGAAGGCGGCGCGGGCGGCGAGGGGCGGCCCCGGTGCCCGGCTCCCGCCTCCTCCCTCCCCTCAGCGGGGCGGCTTCTCCTCCCCCCGCCTGCCTTCTCTCGGCGGGGCGGCAGCTCGGCTGTGGGGGCTGTGAGGGCTGTGAGATCGCTCCGTACCGGGCTGCGCGGTGGAGCGGGGCTCTCCTAAGCCGGTAGGTGCCGTCGCGGTGCGGGGCGTGACCCGGCGGCGGTGGGGAGCTGCCTCAGCGCTGCCCGCGGCGGGAAGGGCGTTTTTAATTGCGGAAAATGATGATCAGTGGGGTGGTTCAGGCTTCTGCGCGGGCCCAAAAATAACCTGGTTTCTGCTATTGGGCAGCAGTGCTGCGCTCGCACCTGAAGATTAGCGTTTCGTCCATTTATGTTTCCGCGGTAGTGCGCATAATTTGGTGCCTACGCTGTTTAAAAGTGCCAAGTGCTGTCTGTGACCGTGGAGCAGCTGCTGTGTGCAGGGCTGACCGCGGCTGAGTCCGCCCTGACAGCTTGGGATTGCTCCAGGACGGCTCGTATTTGGAGAATTCTTCAAATGCCTCAGTACGCATAAAGCACGGGTTTAATTAACAACGTGGGGTACTGAGGAAATGCTTACAAAAAGTCAGTGATAGGTAATTGTGCAGAGTATTTAAAGCCAGTTGAAATGGCAGGTCTATTAATGGCAATGGAAGGCTATTTTCAAGTTATCTTGCAAGTTCCTCTCCTGTCCTTTTCTACCCCCGTGTTTTGGGTACTGTTAACGTAGTGTTTATTTGTGTGTTTGGCAGCAGGGTGGACTTGACTCGGAAGGGCTGTTCTTGTGCCTCACTGCCTGCAGCTCTAAAAGCCATTCGTGTGTTTGAAGCCGTGCTGTGTTTCCTTGCCCAGGGTTTTGTCTCAAGTGCTTCGTACTCTGGGCTGGTGCAGATGAACTCACCCGTTTGCTTCATGAATTTTGCGTCGGTGCTCTCTAACACTTAGACTAATACAGTGGTTGTCCCAGCTGTGCTTGCAGGCAAACGGACTGTGATTTGTGCCATGGTGTTTGCAGTAGTGACACACTCGATGGAACCTGTGTTAAAGGCTTCTCATTAGAAGATCTGTCTTTGGTAAGACAAGGTTTTCAAAGGTAGACAGTGAGTTATCTGTGGGGTTTTTAATCTTGTTTTTTATCACTGCTCTTACCTAGACTCACTAACTTGTTTTCTTGCAGTGTGTGGTGCAGATGAGAATAGACATTTTCTTTTCAGGGGTCGGTTGCGTGTTTGGAAAGCAAAATAGTTCTGTAATGTCCTACAGATCATTAACATAGCTAGTGGGGTTGTTCTGGACAATGTTATGTAGCTTTGTGTCTGTTCATAAGGGTGGTAGTACTTTTTAAGGTGCACAGTCTGTATAGTTGCTTAGGTTAAATTTTGAATCTGTATTTTAAAAGACTGTTAATCTGAGAGATGACTTCTCTCTTTCAAGAAAAAAACTGCTTGTTACTCTTACAGGTATCCTGTTAAATGGCTTTGACTGATGCGGTATTAAACCAAAAGGGATTTAGTATTATACTGGGGAGAGCTGGGTCATGCTTGCTTTAATGCTTCTCTTCAAGAGAAGCTGGGGATTCTGCTGCAAGGCAGTAGTGTTCCCCCGTCCTGTGTTAAAGAGGTGCAGAGGGCCATGTCTGAGCTGAAACAGTGAGTTAGAAGCAACTGGAGATGCTCTGGTTGTCCCTTCTTTTGCTGACTGGAGCATTCCTATCACTCAGCTCTTTGGGATGAATTAAGGCAGATGCTGAGGCCACGGTGGAACCTTGGTCAAGACTCTCACCAAACCCAGCAGTGCTTTGTAACAACAGACTCCTACAAGAAACAAGTCAGGCTTTAACAGCCCTGAGATGTGAATTTTCCCTGCTGTTTATCTGTGTTCACATATTTGCATGTTGTCCTTGCGACTCACCTGCCCCTCCTGGTCATGTGGCTCTTGGGTATAAAGGCAAGAGAAAGAAAAATGCTTGAAACAGGCATGGGAAAAAAATTAATACAGACTAGAGCAGATTTAAGAACTGTATTTTAAATTCTCTGCATTTTGAATCACATAGTACAAGGTTGATTAAAAATGGAATAAATTTTCAAAGTGGGTTGGAGTGGGTAGTTAAAATTACAGGTTGTGTGTGATAATGCAGGCTGGCAGGCTTGGTTCAGTGCAGTCTCACTCTCCTTGTTGCTTAGCCTTAGGAATGCTTCTGTAATGGATATTAAAGATTAAATGATCAAAACACAACAGCAGTAGTAACAGAAATTCCTAGATAGTACAACTTCTGTGCTATAATGCAAAAGCACAGAATATAATCCTTGAGATCAAGCTCAGGCTTTTTTATAAGGCTTTTTATCAAGCAAACTGTGAGGTTTAGAGCAGTGTTTGTGTAGTTCAAGATGTGGTTATTGAATTCTGTTTTAAAGAGCACGTTACGTGAGTATGGCTCTTGGTATATCCACTTCCAAAGTAAACACCACAAGTACTTTGCAAGAAATACGGTTCCAAGAAAAAACAAGAGACTTTTTATAAACACCATTAGCTTTAAATAGAAACTGATGTGTGTAGTGATACTCCATTTACACAAGTCACAGAAATCAGAATGGTTGCAGTCACTGCTGCACAACCTGCAGTCCTGCATTGCTGCTGCTTCTCAAACTGTCCTGAACGCCATGGATCTGCTGGTGTGTGTGACAGCAGGAGCAGAAGGGAGTGCAGGACAGCACTTGGGTGTAATGGGGCTGTCCAGTGCTCTGGTATGTCCTGGAATAGTCACATCCTTGAAGCATCATTGACACTTGCTGTCTGTGTGTGTGACAGGCAGTAGAGTTTCTCCAGCACTCAGTGCACACTGAGTAAGATGATCACGGTAAAAATGGCAGTGGCAACTGAGGACACCTTCCGCTGCCAGGTATGTGCTACTGCCCCTTTCCAGAATCGACAGCTCCTGTGTGGTCTTTCCTGGAAGAGCAGGTTATGTGAGCACTCCAGAGCTGCTCCAGGGCAAAGTGAGGTGAGCTGGCTGAGACCTCCTGCAGCAGTGGTTTTCCAGAGCTGCTGCTGCCTGGTGGGGATGGAGTGCTGGAGTTACCTGTGTTGCTGGCTGAGGTGTGGGAATGCTGCCCCCATCAGAAGAGCAGTAATCAACGAGATAATGTTGCTGGTGAAAGCTGCCACATGTTAAGGCACTGTTTCTGTGGTGACCAGTTTCTTGGTAACTGGGGAGTAAAGTCTGCAACTATGAATACTGCTGTAGGAGTGTATTCATCGTCCTGTTTCGTGGAGAAAGAGGACTCAAAATGCAAAGGGCTGAAGAATAACAGTGAAGCAAAACTGAAAACTTTGGTTTATGGTTGTTCTATTAGGCTAGCTGTGTGAAAATCCTTGATTTTGCTGGTTGGGTGAAGAACTAAACAATGTGACACTTGGAAGCATCTGTTTTAAATTACATCCTGTTGCTCAGCCAGCATCAGGGCCACATTTTGAAAATTCACACTAATCCTCTGTTTTGTACATGCCAGTATTTTCAGAGTATCTGTGTAAACTTCCACCTCTTCCAAGGGCTTTGATCATTCCTCCACCTCATTTTTCTGCAATATGCTACACTTTCAGCAGCCTATTTTCCACTGTGGACTGTTGATTGTATGTGAGCTAAAAGTCAGTTTAAATCTTGTGGATGGTGGAAAATTTTTTTAATAATACTCTCAAATTCATTTGATGCATAATTTGTGAACAATACCCTTGAGAAAAGTTGTCCTGAAAAGATTTGAAAACCTAACTGTGGTGTTCAAGGTAAAACAAGTTTCTAAGACTAATGTTGTGAAACTCAGCATTTCATATAAGGAAGAATAAAAACACTTGGAGGAGGAGATAACCAAGTATAGAATAATGCTAGCTCCTATCTTCTCAGTCCTGTAGCAGTTTAAAACCAGAATGCCTTCTGGAAACCCAGCTCTAGCAGAGGTGTTCAAAACTGCATGTAGGTACTTGAGGATTACTTTTATAGAGCCAGATGCAAATATGTTTCTTTTCTGCCAGTGTGCTGACATCGGTGTCATGCATTATTTTTTCTTTTAATAACAGCCCTTTTCCTTTTTTCCTCCCTCACCCAGCTTCTTCCCCCTGTTTGCATGTGCATTGGAGGAGTGGGTGTTCCAGTCGTTGCAGGAGTTAAACCAACCTCCTGCAAACATGGCAGACGAGGACCTTATTTTTCGTATGGAAGGGATTGATAATGCCAGAACAACTCCAGCGGACTCTGGGAATTATCTTGATGCTGATAGTGATGATGAAGACAGTTATTTTATCTGTCCAATAACTGATGATCCAGTTTCTAACAAGTCTACCAATACCAAAGTAGACAATTATTACAGCAGCTTAGCAAAAACTGAGCAGTACAGTTCAAGCTCTTCTCCCAGAAGCTTTAGCTTTAAGGTAAGTATTGGCTCCAGTCTTCATTAAGGTTTTGGTTTTACTTGGTTGGCATGAGACATTCTCTAACTGCTTCATCTCTTGTAACTAACACTTTTCAATGAAGATGCTCATCTGTTTTTCCAGACCTGCAGTTAATTCCATTAAGCCAATAGTCTGACACTGCCATGGAATTGCTTACTGTCCCTTTCAGTTCAGTGGGAGATCTTCTTCCACTCAATCCAGGAGAACAATTCACTGCCATAAGGATCAAACCATTTACAAGCAGTGCGTTGATTGGGAAATTCAAAAGATAATACACTTGATGTAAGATAAATTGGGGCCTGTCAGAAGATAACTTATTATTAATTTTGCAAGCCTATGATATTTTTAGTTGGGCAAATAAAATCGTAAATTATAGAATTTAATGGTTAGTTTTTATGTTGTAATTCCTTCTTCGGGAGCTTTTGACATGTTGACTTTCATGCTTGGGCATGAAGTGTGACACTGGCAGTAGTTCTTGGCAGCGTACGTGAGCAGTATCTGACCTTTTTGGGATGAGCAGCAGCTACAGCATTGCAGAGAGGTCAGAGGGGCCATAGCTGGTGCTTCCTTGGCAGTGTGTCCTTTTTAACTCAGCTCCCTTCACACAGATCAGGCCAGGCAATGGAACCTCAAGTGACATCCACTCTGTAGCTTAGATACTCTAAATAAACACAGTTTGTGCTAAACTGGCATGTCTCTTAGATTTTGTCTAGACTACAATTTAATGTGGTTTATTAACACATTTCTTCTTATAAATATTAACATTTATTTAATAGATACTCTAAAATCACAGTAATGCCTAATGCATGCTTTATTTGTGAAAAGATTCCAGGGGATTTATTTCAGTCAGATAACATATTGAGTAACACATTGAAAGTGAAGCTGGCTTGTCTGCAGAAAGATTTTTACCAAAGCTAGTGAATAGAAACTTTAAAAGGTGTGTATTCCTAAGGAAGGTGAGGAGCAAAAGCTTAGTATAGAAATGGGACAGATGCTGGTGTATGCTAAGCTAAGCAAGTTAAGACCTGATAGGGAGCTTGGTCTTCATCTGTGTGTACATTTTAACATGTTCTAAACACTTGCCTCTGGGTCTGCAGTGCAATTTCTGAGTCATATGGTCTGAGATAAAACTGATAAGGACTTCAGAAATTGCAATTATTTCCTCCTTCCTAAGCTGTCATTTTGCTTCTGCAGAATGTTTGTGCCTGTGTTTTGGTCTCCACAATGTCTAGTTTAGAACTGTAGCTCCTATGACAGATAAATTGCTTTGTGTGGAGATGTGGAGCAAGCAAGTCTCCATGTCCTGTTTAAGCTGCAGGAATGGTGACTTCCAACATTACGAAGCAGACAGCCAGAACTGATGGCATCCTAAACCCCACAGCCTGGCCTATCAGAGTCTGCCTGTTAGACCCCAGAGCTAAAGAAAGGCAGTGTGGGCCATTGATAATGAAAGGCAGAGCCAGATAGAGAAATTGCTGTTAATTCTGCTTTAAACAGGACTCAGCAATGTTTAATTAGCTAGTTAATAGGCAAGACCCTTTAAATACATGCTTTCCAATAAAAAAAATTACCAACTTACCTCAATAGGTTTGTTCACAGGGGTTCTAAGAATGAACTTAAATTGGAAATATAAACTGAAGAATGGCTTTTTACTGGATTTTTTTTTTTTAAACTAACAAAGAGAACCAAGACTCTTTGTCAATCATTTGTCTTATCACATGTGTTTTCCTGCTTTCATGTCTTTCATGGATCCTTTAGAATGACACACAGCATCGTTCTAAGCATGGCTCTGTGGTTGACCATGGTCGGGTAGGTTAAAAAGAAAATGTCAACACCATGTGTAATAGATGCATTATGATTTTTTTTTGGTTTGGTTTTTTTTTTCCCTTTTATGGACCTTTTTTTTTAATTACTTTATTGTTTGGGAGGACTGATTGCCTCAGCCCATAAAAGTCATCAAGTCAAAACTAAAAGAGGTACTCGTTAAATGGAATAATACCCATCTTGTGTTCTCTACCCTGAAATGTCACTGTATGGCAGCCATATGCCTCCAGCAGGAGAAAAATTGCCCTGTTAGCACCATTTCCATGAAATCCATGTGTTTGTTTGAAGATGAGAGTACTTTGTACAAAGTACCTCAAGAGATCAAGTGCAAGTAATTAACTTATTTAAATTACCATCTAACATGAACATACATCACCTTTTGAAGAGGGAATCTACTCAAGAATGATTTGATACAGCTGATTGACCAAGCAATTGTTGTTGTTGTCTCTCCTTATTCCTTATTTCTGTCATAGGTATTTAAGTATGGAAATTCTCAGGTCCATATAAGCTGTCATTGCATGACCTGAGGCAACTTCATTTTCTTATGAAACATGTAGGAAATCTTTGTCAACATGTCCTTTAAACTAGTTTTCTTTAATGTAGTATTGTTTTAATTTTGTGTTATTATTGTCAGAAAGGGGAGCATTTAAATTGTTTGCAAGGTATGCATAGTTAAAGCTGAAGTTCAAAATAAACATGAACATTTAAAGCTTAGCTGCTTCAAAAACTTCCTTGCTGCTGTTGCTGACACAAGTTCATAGAGTATTTTTTTAATAAAAAAAGACTGATTTAAATTCCTGAGGACAAAAACCAAAAAAATCCCCAAATGTCAAAAGTTACCATTTCTGCACACTTGAAATTCAGTCAGAGGCAGTAATAATACCTCAGAGCTCAGTACTTCTTTACTGGCAGGGTGCAGAGTGCTTTTTCTCCTGCTTACTTTGCAGAAGGCATTTGGCATTTGGCATCACAGGGTCATATCTCCAGTTTTCTTGGAAATATACAATGTAAAGAGAGGGAGAACAAAATGTTAAAAGTAAAGCGTCCAAATTGGCTGGTAGAGAGAGACTGTTTATACTCCAGAAAACTGCTTTGATATTTTACTGTTGACTTGGTGAACATTGAAATAGCTACTTGTCTGGAATTGTTATAATAATCAATTTTTACAGCTTTCTAATTTCTTCATTCTCATGCTGAGCAGAGTCTGGGACCCTTTATCCATATAAATTGTATCATTACTGGACTTTCTTATACTTGTATGCGTGCAAAATCAGCATATGCTGTTAGGTATGAAAAGCTAAAAATCAAAACAGAAAAAGTGAATTAATATCATTTAGGTGTGCCTTATTGCCACTTGCAGGGTGTGTCAGAGATATCTGCAAATTACCACAGGTTTTGTAAATTATATCTGGTATATACTGTGCCAGATTCTATTCTCAGTAACTTTACAGTTGGTGCAAATTGAACTGAAATCTATGCTTTATATATCTGAACTAGTTTAATTATAATTGACACTATAAAAAGGTCATGGTGGTCTTTGGTACTATTTGGTCCCTGCTCTGAGTAGTGCTTTGGGGGCTTGTGTAGTTGCACATCTTCATAGCATTGAGATCCTGATGTGCTCTAGAAAGTGCTGGTTTTGTGAGCTACTGCTGATTATATATAAAGTGCCAGTCTGTAACTTCTTCAGGAAACCTGGAAACATGCTATTGAGAAAGCCAAGCACATGCCTGATCCCTGGGCAGAATTTCATCTGGAGGACGTTGAGACGGAGCACGCCACTCGTTACAGGTCTGTGGGTCTTCTGCTTTGGATGCTGATGTTACATAGAGCTGCTGGTTTGTGCAAGGGCTGTGTTTGTGTCGTGCAGAGTATCTGTAGTTACATGGCTGAAGGCTTTTCATAATGCCCAAAGTGAGTGTGTTTTAACTCAGTCTCCCAGGAATATGTAAATACTGCACATCATCAAAAAAGAAACCTTTCAGCAAACCATGGTCACACTCTTTCTCTCCCACCTAAGCAGTATCTAGGACTTTCACTGTGTAGACAGGAAACAAGGCTGAAAAGTATTTTCTAGTTGGTTTATTGATGCCATAAATTTAATCTAATAAGGAAATGAATCCCAACAAAGAGGCAGCATACTTAGTTTAAGTAGTTTAGGAAAGAAAGCAACAAAGCCCCCTGTGCCTTTCCCAAAATAGCAGTTTCAGTGTTGCTGGTCCATGCGGTATTGCATGTGGCTGGAATTTAAATCCTTATAAAGCCCAGAATAGCTCAGCGTGGTCTACGTGCTAAAAGGCAGTTTGGCCTTGAAACTGGTTTCAGTGCTTTAACACGAGCTTTGCCAAAATATTTACTCTACTGACACAGGTTTCTGGGAGGAAGGGTTAGGGGTTAGAGGCCAGCTAATCAGCACTTAGCATCAGTGTTTGGGGAGGCCTCCCTTCCAATCCCGTACCAGTCATGCAGTGCTGCTCTTCCCCATAGACTGCATCTGTCCCTGGTCAGCCACACAGTCCTGAAATAGTTCACATATTTTAAAATACAAATAAGTGAAAATTTTGGTTTAGGGCTACTCAATACACTACTAAAAAGAGGTGGCTCTGATACTCCTATTTTCATCTTTTTTATCTACTGCAAACTGAGATGATACATAATATATAAGGAGGAATATGGGGTGTCTGCGTGCATGAATTACTCTGTGCGGGCTGGGGGAACCAAGCTGGAAACAATCATGTGTTGATGACTCAGCTGCTGTGGTTCTCAATTTGGCTTTCACTGTGTTGGGAGTTAAAGGGGTGGGGAGAGACCACAGTCGAACTCTTTGTTGTATCACAGGGTTGTGCAGGGACTTGCTCTTCCCTCAGTGCAGTGTTGGGCAGTTCCTGGCCCCACGGCTTCTCACAGCTGGTGCTGCTCACATTCTCCACAGCCCCGAGGCAGGTTTATGCAAGCTCAGGGTTGGGGGAGACAACCTGCTCAGTGTGTAGAACTTGGTGAGTCCCTTTTTGCCCCCCAGCGTGCTGCCCAGGCATCACAGAGGAGGTTTAACTTCAAAGCAGATAAAGTCTGATTTGCAGTGTTACAGAAGTTCAGATTCTGCATTGCAATCTGCTCATTGACAGGAGGCTTCAGTGTCTCTTCAAAGAGTTAAATGTGTTTCTGCTTGCCTGCCCAAAGTGAGGAGGACCAGAGTGTGGTGGGAAGACTAGAAGCTTTTGTGTGGGAGTGGCAGCAGCACTTTCCAGAGTCAGTTACAGATGAGGAAGGACAGGTGCTGGAAATGGGAGGATTTGGGTTCCCTTTGCATTTTTCTGAGACACATCTCCTGATTTTGCAGGTACAATGCAGTTACTGGGGACTGGGTTGAAGATGAAGTCCTTATCAAGATGGCTTCACAAGTAAGATCACGCTGTCCTTCATGTTTACTAGCAGCAAGTTTGTAATTTCCTTTCTGTTCCTGAATAGTGGCAGCAAGATGTTTTCCTCATAGAAGTTTTGAAGTCTCAATGTAGTTCTTTTCTCCTATCTCTTTTTCTTTGTCTCATTCTCTCCAGGATAGAGTAGAAAATGGAGTCAGGCCTTCCCTGTCAGCAACATGAGGCATTTGTTCCATTCCCAGTGATTTCCCTTCCATGTCACCCCTCCCATTTCCTTCTGGCATCGTTTCCCTGCCTGGCAGTAGTCTTAGTATTTTGTGTGCTCCCAAATAATTTCTGCTTTTAGAATGAAAACCAGCTGAATTTTCTGTATGTGAGGGTAGAAGGCACTGTCACTTCCCATTTAAGTCCTGGGGTTGATTGTGTGTTGGGGTCGCCTCGCTCTGTGCTGCTGGCATAGTATTTGGCATCTGGGGAGATGATGCTCTGTTTGGCGCATCCTGAATGGAAGCCTGAAAGCAGAGAGCATGAGGTCTGTGAAGCTTCTTTAGGCAGACACACAGAGCTGACTCCCAACTGGGGAGAGAATTTAAATAACTTATTTGAAAGACATACCATGTCTTCTCCATGGGACATTGGGGGGGAGGTTATCCAAGTGCCTTTTCCCCAGATACCTGCTTGCACTACCAGTGGGTTTTCATTTTTCCTTGAGGAAATATTTTTATAGAGCCTGTTTGAAAACTGCTTTCTGCCCTATGTAAAGGGGAAGTCATGGTTGTGTCTCTTACTGGTTAGAAATTAACTTTGTGGAAATGGCAATGCTGGGTTTTTGTTTCTTCTTTTCCCCAGCCTTTCGGCCGTGGAGCAATGCGAGAGTGTTTCAGAACGTGAGTACCTGCCCACTTCATCTTGTCGGCTTCCCTGCAGTATTTTTTTCTATGGTGACTCTAATTTCACTTAGATGTAGTGGAAATTGTGTGAAGCTCAACTCCTTTCTAAAGGGCATTGCTGAGGGGTTTATTCCTGTTTGTGTGACTCTACCTGCAGGGAGTGGCATTTAGAAAGGGGAATGTTCTCTGAATGTTCTACTTCAACCATCTCTGGGAGGCAAAATATTAATGAATGTGTGGTAACAGCTGCTTTGTTTCTGTGTTCCTTGTGTGCTAAAATACTTTAAAATTTGATATGAGGTCGTAGGTGTGGGCAGCCTGGAGACCAACTTGAGGCCTATAGTTAGGCAGAAAAAAGGAGAAAAAATGTTTGGATGGTTCCGTTCCAACTGGAAAAGCCTCAGCTTGTGAAGAAGGTTATCCTCCTAGAGTTTGCTTTGGATCACGTAAACCAAAATGATGTTCTGAGTAAGGCAGAACTTGAACACTAACAGTTGTGCTGCCCAGAAGGATAAAGTGTGGGGGAAGACAGAGTAGGAACTTTCCTTTCCTTGCAGAGTGTTATCAAATGTTATTGTGGGCATCAGCATCCAGATATAAATTGCTTTGTGCTAAGAGATTACCCCACCCCTTCCACGCTCTGGAAACAAATGTACATGTGTGTGTGTTTGAAACCATTCCCTCTTCTTCCCATATGTGGAATCCAGAGAAATTGCACTTCATGTGTGGTTTCAACTCTGGAAAGATAGATACTCCTGAAAGACAGAAATGGGATGTTTTGAACTTGAGCAAAATGGAAGACAAGTAACCCTTCAGTGCTCCAGTTTGGTGTTGTTTCAGTATCAGTTCACGCTGGTGGCTCTGTTCCTGCAAAGCCAGCTGGATACAGTAGTGAATGAAGCCTAGGAAGTAACAAATCTCAGCCCGCTGACATTGCTTTTAGCTCTTGTTATTTACCAAACTCCCCATTACACAATATTTTGAGGAATGCCATAAACAGAAATTTGTTAGCAGTTTTGCCTTAACCTCTGGTACTAAGAAAGCATAACTTGAATGTCAGCTTCCTACTGCTGGTTTCCCATATGTGTCAGTGGTACATTGATATTTCCCATCTGGAGCTCTCTCCTAGATTTTTGTAACTCTGCTAGTCTTAAATTAAGAAAGTGAGAGCATTAGCTGCCTGTGGCCCAGTGAAACAATGAGAGGGTATTGGCTTCAGAAAAACATGAGCTGGCTTGTTTTATGCAGAGGAGTGTGTTCCTTCAAGAACTGGGAAGTTTGAGAGCTGGCTGAAATTCTTACCTCACTTCCTTGTTCATTCTTTCCAAGGCCTCTGTTGCAATGACTGTGTACCCATCCGTGTAGGAGGACAGACAGCATCAAGTTGTTTGGCCTGTAGAGTGTCCCCTGAACCAAGACCTCTGCACCAGGGTCTTGGCAGGGAGAGGAGAGGAAGGAGAGGGAAGGGTTGAGAGTTTGGGTGCTGCTGCTGATTAAAGCACCTGCTTAATGCATTTGTTGGCAGTCAGCAGATCCTCTCTTATCAAAGTTTTCCTGTGCTACTCACTACCACCCTCCTGCCCCAGCCCCCTTGCTTTGGAGGGATCTGTGGATTAAAGATTTGCACATCAACAAATTGCATCATGAGAACTGTCAGGTGCAATTTTGCTTCTGGGAGCATGTGGGTTACTGAGCAGTAACTGCTATGTGTTGAGAAGCAGCAGATTGCATTTATCCCAGAAGAGGTTTCTCAGTTCATGTTTGAAAGGCCACTCCCCGGTAATTTCTGCAGAAAATAATTGTTGACATTAGAACAGGTTGTTGAGGAGGCACCAACCCTTCATACTCTGGGTTTGAGAGGAGCAGGGAGGGAAAGGAATTGAGAAAAGGAGAAAGTTCAGAGCATGTGTAGCTGCATCTAAACCAAACAGTTTGGCACATCCCAGCCATTCCCAAAGGGTGTTTCATTCTCCCTTGTCCCCTTCCTGTGCTTCACGTTTCAGGTAGAATACCTGGTAAATGACTGAGGGTAATGCTCATCTTGGAACCTGGCTCTATCCATGCAGGCAAAGAAAGGGGAAATATTAAACTAAAATCCTTGGGTTTCCTTTCACTAACGATTGATTTGTCTTTCAGAAAAAAGCTGTCCAACTTCTTACACACTCAGAACTGGAAAGGTGCCTATAATTATGTTGCCAAGCAATACATAGAGAGTGTGAGCAGGGATGTGTATTTTGAGGATGTTCGACTGCAGATGGAAGCAAAACTCTGGGGAGAAGAGTACAACCGGCACAAGCCACCAAAACAGGTGCATTGAAGGATCAAAGCAAAAATGCAGTACTGTGCTTCTGTTGGCTTCATTTCAGACATAATTTGGAGGGAATTACTTGTTCACATTCCATCACATTCAAATTCTTAGATAGATTCTTTTGCCCTACTACGTTTTCTGTTAAATGATAGCTGATTTTCAGTGGAGTAAATACAGAAATTGCTTTATATTTCCAGGACTAGGGGCTGTGTGTTTGTGCATGTCTGACTGTTCTCAGCTGTTGACTGAAAACCAAAATAAAATGATGTTTGTAGTGCTCTCTTTGATGTGTGCCCAGCTGCTTTTGAGATAACCAGAGATGTCACAGAATTTATTGCCAGCAGCAGTCTCAGTAAGCGCTTAACTGTTAGTGCTTCAGGAAGGTAGATGCTTAAATCTTGCACACCTATCCAAATATGTAACTAACAGTGAGTTTTGAGAAGAGCTGGAAACCTGCTGGAAGCCTTAACAATTTTAATGGCCAAAATGAGAGGTTTTGATATGTGGGATATTTATTTGCATTGCCTCACATGTAGGGGTTAGTTAATAACTACCTGTCTCATAACAGCAAGGTGAGTTATACAGTGAAGCACACAGAGGAAATTTACAAATCTAGAATTTTTAAATGCCATATAGGAGAAAATATGCAAGTAGAGTGAGAGTTGTGATGGTTTCTCCTTTAGGAATGTGTATGGGACAGAGGGAGAAGCTAAGGCAGAATACAGAGATAACCTGAACAGTAGATACCTTCAGTCCTTCTCTGAAAAGGCATTTTTTCAAGTTGTGCAGTAGTGACAGTATGTTTTGCTCTCTGGGTGCAGAGCAGACTCTGCTTGCAGAGTACTCTTAAGGTACCCAGAAGATAAAATAGAAAGCCAGCACTTGCTGAGAATTTTTTCAGAGGGATTTGTTGCAGAAGTGAGGTGTTTTGAACTGACTGCTTTTAATTTATGGAATTCCTCCAGTAACTCAAGAAGCACAGTACTCTTCCCCCCAGTTAAACAGAAAGATCTTAGCAATTGTTCAGATTCTTGTGTTGGGAAAGTTTTCGTGGCTGAGGATTCACACGCACTTTGATCCAAAGACAGTATTCTGTTAGTCATTGTTTATCTTCTTTCCCTCCCCAGGTGGATATAGTACAGACCTGTATTATTGAAATGAAGAACAGGCCTGGAAAGCCTCTCTTTCATCTGGAACATTACATTGAGGGCAAATACATCAAATACAACTCAAATTCTGGATTTGTGCGAGACGACAACATTCGTCTAACTCCGCAAGTGAGGCTTTGTTTAACGGTTTCCATAGAGTGCTGCAGGGAATTTCTGGGCTCTCTCCAGAGGTCTTGCATGACTGCCAAGAAAGGAAACTGCAGGCTCTGCAGTACAATGCCAGATTAATTTCTCTATTTGCAGTTTGTCTGCCCCTTACTTGGGGCCTGCTCTTTGAAGCGCTGAGTGCTTCTTTCTTGCATTTCAGTTGATTACAGTTGAGTTGAACAGGGTTAATACTCTTTGGAAACCTTAAGCCCTTTAATTATAACTGCAGGCATCAAAATATTTCAAACTTTCTTCAAATCGAGGCAGTGAGATCTCTCATGTAGTATGTACTGAATAGTCTTTCGGTGCCTCATGTAATGCACAAGACGTGGCTGGTATCCAATGCATGTAAATATATCTAGTCCATTAGCATATAAAAATGTTGGTTTTTCCAGCTGCAGCCTCTCAATAGCTGAATCTGAGATTGCATATAGAAATACAAGTACAGATTTGAAGTGATTCTTGAATCTTGTGAAATAAATTTAAAATACTGTCGAAAAATGCAAAGTGGTCAATGTAATGAAGGTATTTTACTGAGCCTTGAGAGTTCTGTTCTTTACATTTTTTCCACTATTTTTAAGGTATTTATCATGATGCTTAATGTAAGCAGAGAATTTATGTTCTGGGCTGTTGTCTGTGCACTGAATCAGTGCTGTGCTTTCACAGGTTGGGAACAAAATGTTCTGTGGTATTTGCTGCAGTTAAAATGTTTGTCTATCACCACCAGTCACCTCCCCCAAGCCTGGCAACACTTTTTTGGAGGCCTTCCCAGAAGATTCCTAATATCTCAGCTTTATGCTGAAGAGAAGGGCTTTTTATACCTGATTCTTGAAATGTGTTTTTTGGAGAGCACAAATGTATAATTCATTGTCTGATACACAAATGTAGACACAGAGCAGTCACTCAGGGGAGCTCTCAGAGGGGAAGAAGAATTTGTGGGGATGCTCACATTTATTTATGGGGTTTTTTTCCAAGATGTGGCAGAGCTAAGGCTTGTTGGCAGAAGGAAGCAGTGTCCCAGAGATGCAGAGCTTGCAGATTCACAGGCACAGCCCGAATGTTTATACAGAAGTTACTCTGCACTGGCTTCAGAGCCCACTGTTGTTCCCTCTGCTAGCCAGCTCCCCACTACCTAAGGTGAAGACTCTAGTGAAAAGCAATCTCCAGTACAAAAATGAGGAATTAAGCAATCTTCTTTACCCTGCCTGTGCCCACTGCTGCTTTTCACCCTGCCTTTTTTAGCCTATCTGTGAGTTGGAGCAGGTTGGAGAGACACGATACTACATGCTTTTAGTCTCTCTTGCTTCTTTCATCATGATGTTTGTACCAGTTTTATTTCACTGATAGGGTTATCAGACTTCTTTTCCCATTTATAACAGGTGAATATATGTTGCTGTTTCCAGTAGATCCAGGGAGAGTGTTCTCAGACATCTTCTATGGTTCTTTCCAGGCCTTCAGTCACTTCACCTTTGAGCGCTCAGGACACCAACTCATTGTTGTTGATATCCAGGGAGTTGGAGATCTTTACACAGACCCTCAGATCCATACAGAGAGTGGTACAGATTTTGGAGATGGCAACCTAGGTAAAATCAATTATTCTGTTTCACGTACTAAGGGGTGCTTCTTTTTATTTCCCAGCTCTGCTGAGTAGCCACTCATTTCTGAGGGTCTTGCAAGCAGCTGGGGAAGTTCTGTTGTGAGGAGTCCTGTACAGCTCAGCTGTCATATAAGGGCAGACTTAAAATGAGAGCTGATCTTGGCTCATGTCTCCTGGCTTACTCCTAAACAAGAAATGTAATTAAGTAGTTTCTACAATGTGAGAGCAGTAATCATGGCCTTTGATTTCCTTGTCACGTTGCAGGAATGGATACAGCTGAGTGCAGAGAGATAGGCACCATGTATTTTTGAAGTTCCAAGTGTCTATATATGAAGTTGTTCATAGGACACTGCAGGTTTTGTAAGCAGGATCAAATTTAGGCACATACCTCAGCAATGCAGCCAAATTAGGTTTTTATTATGTCCTGTTCATACATAGCTTTTCAAGATTTTTCAGACTCTCTTTAACTCTCTTGTGCAGAGAGTGGAAAGCTCTTACAGGTGTTGAAATGGAAGTAGGTTAGGCTGTGTGCTACAAAGCATTTCTCTCTCTCTTTCTCTGGACTTTTTAGAAAAAGCTTTTGGAATTTTTGCTTTTGGTAAGTAAATCATAATAAAAATTTGATTAAACCCTTTCTTCACCTTTTTTTAATGCCTTAGGTGTTCGAGGTATGGCCTTGTTCTTTCATTCTCATTTCTGCAACAAGATCTGCAAAAGCATGGGGCTTGCACCATTTGATCTTTCATCCAAAGAGAAAGATGCCTTGGATTATAATAAAAAATTGCTTGTAAGTGCTTGATGAAAAAGTGTAATTAAGCTGTAGCTTTAATTAATAGGGAACCTTGTAACACAGTGTATGCTTGGGACCAAGGAGATCTTTGAATGCTGAAATAATTTATTAAGTTTTGGATCTCACAAACCTGATTTGATGCTTGTTGCAAATTGATCTCAGTTTCAGCTAATTTTGGTGGGAATGGGACTTGATGAAACACTTTGAATGAAATTCAGTCCTAAACAAAACTCTCTCTGACAGTAAAAATGTCAGGGCTTGATATTTTATTGCAGAGTAGAACTTTTCAAAGCAAATACTTCACTATACATGTGCATATTTATACCCTCTCTTTCGTAGAGGACTCCTAATAAACATCCACATCGGCTTGTGTAGCATGCTTGGGATACACAGAAGGATTATTCACAGGACTTTCTTGTTGATTTGCCAAGGAATCCGCTCAGACGATTCTCCGTGGCACAGAGGAGAAATGCGGCAGCAGCCGGGTGAGGACGGTGTCCGGGAGTCGGCCCCCTCTGCTCTTCCGCCTGTCTGAGAACTCCGGGGATGAAAGCATGAGTGATGTGGCATTTGACTCCCTGCCCTGCTCTCCCTCCTCGGCAACCCCTCACAGCCACAAGGTGGACGTGCTCAGTGAGTGAGCCTCATCCATCACCTCGGGGG
The DNA here is from genome assembly GCF_020740725.1 of Corvus hawaiiensis. NCBI lineage: Eukaryota > Metazoa > Chordata > Aves > Passeriformes > Corvidae > Corvus > Corvus hawaiiensis. The sequence goes on from NC_063228.1 coordinate 1,944,727, forward strand.
GCGGTTCTGAACAGTGGGCTTGTCTTACTTCGGTTTTGTCTTAACTTTGTTCTTAGCCACAACAAGCATTGATTTAGTCCAGAACGGTTGTTTTTGGTGCTCCTCTTTGAGCAGAAATAACACTGAAAGTACTTCTATGTAGATAATTAATGTACAGATGCCTCTGTGAAAAAAACCAGCAATAATATGATGATATCTAGAGCTTTTTTGTCAATCATGTTATCCTTATAACAGCAAATATTTCTCCTAGACTGGCCTGTGTTCAATGAAGTGGATAACTTGGATCAGCTTGACAACAAAAGGGTGAGTGTCTTTCCAACAGAAAATGAGGTTGCAGTTGCCTAATGAAATGTGTCTTTATAGGATTTCCCAAAGGTTTTGTTCAATAAAAGCACATAAAGATGCTCTGCCTATTTTTACTCTTGCAGATCATGTTACCTTTGTGCATTTGCTGTTTCTAGTAAAGGAAGAACATTTTATTTTAATATTTTAGTATTCATTATTTTGCCACCAGAAATTTATTTGCATCTGGTGTATTTTAACAGGTACTTAAAGCATGTACCTGTTCCCCTGCTTTCATGTTGTGTCTTGGGCACTTGTGCCAACTACTGTGGCATGAAAGCTAAAGAATCCCTATGGATGAGGTCTCTGCAAGTACTGGTACCATGGGATGTTAGAGAACCTTGCCTGAGGAGATGCAGGAAGTTTGCAATGGGCATTTTCCAGTGCTGGGCCTTAGTGCCAGGGGCTGTCAGTTACTGATTTTCCACTGAAGATTGAAAACTGTATTTAGTGGATTCTTGATTTGATAAAATGTGCAAGTCGTTGGTTTTTTTAATGTATGTAAGGGAGAAGACAATCTTAGATGGTGCTTTCTGTATAATGTCTTGCTCCTTCTGGCAGAGGTAGCACAATCATTTTCATCCAGTATAACCATCCAGTATTTTTCATTGAAGCAGCAAAAGGTTTGCTCTGTGAGAAGTGTCAAGCCAAGGTCCTTACAAAGTGTGATGCTAATGCTGTTCTGTTCTTGTCTTCTGTAGGATTTTGAAAATGGTGGAGACAGCGGATATCCCAGTGAAAAGAGAAGTGAGACAGAAGATCTGGATCATAGAGAGAGGGTAAGAACCTGACTGGTATAGCAGAGTTGGGCCTGTTCATGCTTAAACTGTTTCTGTAGAAGAATCTTGTTTTTTGTCCTTCCTGATCTAGATCTGATCCTGATCTAGACTTTGAAAACAGAGGAAACAAAGAAATTCCCTGATGCTGAAAATTACTTATTCATATTGGGAATGACAGTCCTACAGGAAGAAATGATTTGTAATGAGTAGCTTAATTTCAAATATCATATTTGATTACATGTTGTTGCGTGGGTTTTTTAAGTATTGTGTATTGCATTTGGGAGGTATAGCCATCTTCTTGTCATATGGAATCCATGAATATGATCTGCTTTCAGACTCGTTTACCCTCTTTGCTTTATATAGCTTCAAACATTACAGAACTTAACGTTGTTGTCAGGTAATAATATGGAACTTTAGAATTCCTGTGGGTTACTTGGTTACTCCTCCAAAATACACATTTTTAAATAAATGCTATTTGACCTGGAGTTCTTAACAAGATACTTAATTAGAAGACAGGAAAGAGAATATTGCTTCCAAAGATACTACTCCTTTTGTCATCTCCTTTTGGCAAGGTATTTGTCATGGCATCTCCAGTTTACAGGATTAAAGCCCATGTGTGCCAAGTTCCTGATCATTTTGATATGTTTCTTAGAATATTGTGATATCAGTGCAAGAAGAGGATCCAGTGGAAACCATTTTGGTCGTTGTCACTATTAATTCTGCAGGATGGGGATAGTGTAGAGGGGTGAACCTGGAACACATCAGTTGCTGCAGATTGAATGATGCAAATCTTTACATTAACATAGGGCCATTCAAACAACAACCGGAGGCAGGAGTCTGATGAAGACAGTTTGGGAAGCTCTGCAAGGGTAAATAAAGCAGAAATGTTCACAGTATGAGTTTGCTGCTCTGCTTGTCCTTTGTTCCACTTATCTGCCACCTAACCGCATCACTAAACCAGATGTCAGTTTCCCTTCCTTTTCAGCTACAGAAAATGTTTATTAATATCAACTTACCTCTCTGTTATTTCCTTTTATGTTTCGTCTTTATTTGCTCATTCAAGAAGTACTGTGAAACGAATTGTCACCTCTGTAGCTGATCTCTGTCATAAATCAGTGATTATGCATGGGTTTCTCACTTAAAAACATAAATTTTAGTTCTATGGATTCTTTTTCTGCCTAACTAAATTGTATTTCCTTTTTGCGCGTCATTTTTGGAATTACATCCTATGTGTGATTATATGATTTCTTAAAAACATGCAGTGTTTGAAATAGATACACAGTGCAGAGAAGCACTGTCACCTGAGTTAGGAAAGACCAGACCTTGAATGTTTTTACAAGATATAACTTCTGTGATAATTGGTCTTTGGTTTAACTTAAACATATAACTGCTATGAAAGGAAATTAAAAGCAGAGCTTTGACAACAATTAATAATTAATTTAGATACAATTTTCAGAATTTCCTTTTAATTATTATATATTCCTGTTTCAGAAAATTGAAACAGCTTTAACAGACTGAAGTTCTGTGCCAGTAACCTTTCCTGCTGTGTTTCCCCTGTGTACGTGCAAAGGCCTTAATTATGATAGGATTGTGTTCAGCTGTTTCCCATTGACCTCTTATGTTGAAAACTTTCTTCTCGTTTGGGTTGCTCCTCCTGAGAAATGCCAACACATGTATCTGCCTGTCATTGTCTGCATTGTTACATGTCGTTTTCCTAGAGTTCTAGAATGCAAGCTGCATTTTAAGTGTTGTTAACTGAAATTCTGGACAGAAAAGTGTGGGTTTCATTTTTTTTGTGCATGGGTGACTTCAGTGCTTAGTGTGACTATTCAGTTCCTTATTTTTGTAAGTAACTTTTTCTGATTCAGAACTTTAAGATGATTCTTTACTTCACTGTAAAGTGATGATGTTCAGATTAGAAATAGAGGGGTTTACTCCATTTATTTAATGAACAATAATAACCATTTATTCAGCTACTAATAGGACTTTTGAAAGCTGTGTTTTAAAATACAGTATTTACTACCAAGTAACAATATTAATGGAGGCTTTGATTCCTGGGTGGTAATCCATATGGATGGGAATTTTAATTTTGAATATAAATAACCATATATTTCATATTTCAGATCAGTGTGGAGAAATGGAATCTCTACAACTCTTCCAGAGTCCACATCCACAGACCGTCCTGTGTTGCCCAAGAAATTCAGAGGCTCAATGCACTAGAACTTGAAAAGAAAATTGGGAAGTCAGTCCTTGGGAAGGTAGGATGGGCCTATTGATACTGTTTTATCCAACAAGAAGCATCTTGTATTTATTACTTACATAGAGTTGTTGCCCTGCATGCGTTTATTTGTGCAGGTGAAAATAACACATCCATAGCTTTGTGTCACCTACCCATGTTGTATAAGGGACATCTGAGTTCAGGAACCCGTGAATTCCATCTGCTTTTGGCCTTGCAATGTCTGGGCTCCTTTGGGAAGAACCCTGCTGTTGTTAGTCTGCCTTTCCAGAGGCATCACACAGGGAAGATACAGTGGGATGGATATGGTGTGCCTGCTCCACATACATCGCACATAGGCAAAGCTGAGCTCCTGAAAACTGGTAGCATGGACTGACTCTTTTTACTCCAGACTTTTCCAGATAATGCAAATGTGAATTAAGTTTGGGTTTATGTATGGTCTTAAGCCCATACCTAAAACGTCTTTCTGAACGTCCTGGGAGCCTTAGGTGTTCTCAAACCTTTTGGTGTGGGAAGAAACCTGTTTTTCACAGAATCATTTAAGTTGGAAAAGATCTCTAAGATCAGCGTCTAGCCTCTGACTGATCACCACCTTGTCAACCAGACATGTTCAGTTGTTTCTTGAGCACCTCCAGGATCAATGATTCCACCACTTTCCTGGGCAGTCCATTCCAGTATTTAACAACCCTTTCAATGAAGAAATTCTTCCTGATGTCCAACCTGAATGTCCCCTGGTGCAGCTTGAGGCTATCTCCTTTCATCTTGTCACTAGCTGCTTGGGAGAAGATGCTGAGCCCCGTCTTGCTAGAACCTCCTTTTATATAATTGTAGAGAGTGATAAGATTTCCCCTGAGCCTCCTCTTACTCCAGGACATACCTCTAAGACCTGGTAAAGTGTGGGCAGAGGGGTTTTGAAGGATCCCTCCATGATCCTGTGTCTGTCCTGTGCAATTGTGTCCAGGTTCACCTGGCCATGGTTCGCTATCATGAAGCCGGGCGCTTCTGTGAGAAGGACAAGGAGTGGGATCGGGAGTCGGCCCTGTTCCACCTGGAGCACGCCGCAGACTGCGGGGAGCTGGAAGCCATCGTTGGCTTAGGACTCATGTGCTCTCAGCTGCCACATCACATTCTTTCCGAGGTCACTCTGGAGGTACGGAAAATGCCAAAAAGCAGAATTGTAATCCATTGGAAAAATAACATAGGAATAGCAGGAAAGGGAGACAAAGCAAAAACCATAGTTAGGTGTTCTGTAGCCTCTTCAGAAAAAATAATTACTTTGTGATTTGGACAAAACAGCAAAACGTGCCGCCTCTTTCTGGTTTTGCCAGTAAATTACTGCATGCCTTTGGGAAGCTTTTGAAGCCACCTTTACTATTCAGCTGCTTTATTTCTTGTGGCTGTGCCAGTTTCTCAGACATACTAAATACTTGCTGACTTTGAGAAGCTGCATTTAATGTTAGAAGGATGAAGGGGTGGTTTTACTTAGAAATAAGCATTTTAAAGGTTTTGTTTCCTTTACTAGGACACAAAGGAGAACAGAAATAAAGGATTTAATTACTTGCTGAGAGCAGCAGAAGCTGGAGACCGGCCTTCCATGATTTTGGTAGCAAGAGCATATGATACAGGTGTAAATCTCGGTGCAGACAGGTACTGTGCATGGCTAAATTAACTTGGTGGTACTTCACTGAGGCAGGGCTGGGGCAACGATTTTTCTGCTTTTTTATTTTAGCATGTCCTTGTTATTTACCTGGGTTTTCTGTTTTGCACAACAGTGAAACTATAAATTTTATCACCGTCAACAATAAACTTTTAATTGAAGTTCACTGAGCATTCTCAGTATGAAAATAACTGATTTTAATGTATTTATGAAACAAGATTCTGCAACTTCAGGGTTTTTTCTAAATCAGTTACTTTCACAAATGTAAATGCCAGACCAAAACCATACAGCTGGTAATGAGGCTCAGACTCTGGAGCTCAGCAAAACACTTCAGTCTAATACTTTCTCCTCTGTAATTCCTGCATAACGTGACCCCAGCCTCATTTTGCTGTAGTGATCTAATGCTGCAGTGCAGTTAGTGAGTCTTCATGAGAACATTTGCTTTCTTGGAGAGCATCAAAGCTCTGAGAAGCCGGTACAAAATTGGATGCTGAATCTCCAATGCAAAGTACATTTGTTTCCTAAGGGAACCATCTTCCAAATTCTTTTTGTACTTCAGGGCCCAGGACTGGAAGGAGGCACTGCACTGGTACAATGCTGCGCTGAACATGACCGACTATGATGAGGGAGGTGAATATGATGGCACTCAGGATGAGCCCCGATATCTGCTCCTGGCCAGGGAAGCAGAGATGTTAATGATGGGAGGGTTCAACCTGGATAAGGATCCACAGAGATCAGGTGTGGCCTCATTTTGTTTCTGTTACCTATAATCCTGCTTTTTCTTCCCTTCTCCCCCAGCATGTACCCCAAAAATAGATTTCTTGCTTCAGCTGTTACAAAACACAGAGAGGGTCAGTACCTTCAGATTTAATGATGCTGGGTGTAACAAGGCTGGTAACAGTGAAAGAAGAGATCTTGGCAGTGACAGGGTAGTGGGTGGTGCCAGGTCCAATCTGTGGTACACTGAGTCACTGCCAGGCAACCTTCACTCCCTCCGAGGCTGCTCTTCGGGTCACTCTCCTGAGCTGCAGGTTGGTGCTTGTAGTTTGAGTTACACCCATTGACTCCCAGGCCCTACACAACATTCTCTTAGTTGCTGTGTAACCTACATCCTAGATGTCTGTCTTGGGGGGCTCTTACAGGCTGGTCCTATTTCCCATCCTTCCAAATATATTGAGGAGCCATCAGCAGCCACTTGTATCACTTTCAACTTGAAGAGCAGAAGCCAGATTCCCAGCTGGTGTAACTCTGACACTATTAGAACACACCCATACATCCGGTCCTGCAGTTTGACCTCAGTTTCTCCTTTTGTCCTTTATTTGCTTCAGGCTAAAGCCATGTTCTTTCTTTACTCTGTCAACATAACTGGTACTGTTTCCTCTCTAGGTGAGCTTTACACAGAAGCAGCAGAAGCAGCCATGGAAGCCATGAAGGGCAGACTGGCAAATCAGTACTACGAAAAAGCAGAAGAGGCTTGGGCAGTGATGGAAGAATGACACTGAAATTAAGCAGTTCTTGTATATAATTTTTTAATACACTTGCTGCATTTGCAGCTAAAAAGATGTATTTTTATGTGATGTTACCAGTTTCTTTCTTTCGTATTTTAGTTTTATAATTTTTTGAGGGTAGAAATCTAAGTGTAAGTAGTATGTAGGGTGCCACAGCATACTTCTGTTTGTGTTTTAAAGCTGTAGTGCTGACACACTTGGACCTTTTGTACATTTTTACTGTTAGAACTAAGGGGTCTCTTTTTTTGACAAAAGAAAATGAGGCCTTCTTGTTTAGGTTTTAGACATCCTGTTTTTTACACAGCAAATGATCAGTTTACATTTTTCTTCTCCTCTCCACATACAGAAAAACATTTTCCTAAATTCTCAGCATTTCTTCATCATTTTTGGTGTATCTCACCAAATTTGCACATGAATGTAAATTTTCAGTTTATGGATGCAGCTACTGATGTTAGTAAGTAGTCCCATTCTGTTTTGCTGACATTGTTGGACACTGTTATTCTCAAATGAATTTCAGATGGAATCCTTAGTTTGGGCAGGGGGAGGGAAGATGATTCTGATTGGCAGTGAGGATGTTCAGGGTGGAATGTTTTATTCATTATCAGCATTGCATATTATACCATTAGAAAATCACTCATGTTCCTGATGAGGTGAGGCATGCAGCTACCTCTCTCAGTTTCACATTTTGCACCATATAAAAGTTTAGTTGGATAAAATTCTACTGACCTTATATTTGTCTAGTGATGGACAGTAGCAAGATTTGTAATATATGGGTAATTTGAAGTTATTTTTACAGTGTCATCTCAAATCTCAGTGAAGCTAGATCATCTCACTTAAAATGAGAACACATTTTCCACCATTTCCAGATGTGTGTTTGAAGAGGGTAGGAGATGTTGATTCACCTATTTCTGTGTACAGATAACAATTTACATGGTTTAAGTATATTTTTAAATGGTGTTTTATCTGTAAATGGTTTCAAATGCCATTTAGAGAAGAATTGCTAGTTAGAAAGGGAGAACAGTATTATCCCCAAACATTTGAATTTGTGTCCTCTTTGCCTAATCCTGACTAGTGAGGGGAGGACAAATACCTGGTGGTGGTTGAATTATCATTGTATAGAGATAAGTTTCTTCCGAATCCAGTCTTTTATTCCAAAGCTGCTGTGCCATCTATATGGATAGTACAGAAGCTGTTCCTGGTCCTTGGTTGTGGTTAACAGGCATTTTGCAGGAGATTTAAGATGGAAGCTTCTGCTTCCTTGGCCTTGCTGTCTCCTGAGGTGTAAATTGATGTGCACAAGGGGCAGCCCCTGTGAAGTGCTGAATGACCTGTAATGCTCACCACTTCAGCCAGGCTCTTAAAAGCAGGCTTAAAGCTAAGCAGGCTGAGAGATGATGCAGATTGATTAGGATTTCTCACATGCATAGCCAAGGAATATTAATTTCTTGTAAAATGCAGAAATTGTTCAGGGAACAGAAGTCAGTTCTCCCTTTCCTGTGCAAGTTCCTGTCACTGGGATCAAATTGTGCTCCCATTTTCTCTTTTTTATGGCAAGTGGATCTTGAATTACTGCTTAGACAGTATCCAAGGATGATGTCAATAACAACTGCCACTGTCTGAAAGGGGTGATCTCCTGGTGGTTAAGGGAGTGAGATGGGAGGATTTGAATCCTTTCTAGGAGAGAAGGGAAAGTAATCCTCAGTGTTGTGCTTCTGGCTGGTGCTGTAACTACCAGGCAGTTGTAGCTGTGAGCAGCCTTGCAGCACATGGCAACATCATCTAGCTGTACATTGCAGGGGTTGTGGGAAAGTAGTGCCCACGGCCTGTTTTGTTTTGAGAGTGAAGACCAAGGTCTTCACCCATTAATGGGGGAAGGTCTCATTTCTACATCTCAGTTGGTCTTGGGTAGTGAGGTACTAAAATGGCCAGATGTTTGGACCTAGTACTTTCTGTTCCTAATATGCTGAAATAGAACCAGAGAACTGCAATTCAGATGAACTATCCAAAGTTCTGCTTTAGATGCCTAAAACCTCTCTGGGATGTGGCTTTTTTTTTTTTTTCTATTTCAGTTCATAGCATTAAGATATCAGCTGTCAGTGAAAGGTGAAGCCACTCCCCTCTAAAGACAGTTGAATAGTCTGTTTTGTGCAGAACCTATACAGTGTAGGGACTATAGCAAACTTAGACAAAAGGATTTGTTTCCCTCATAAGGTGTTGATGCCAAATCTTTGAGATTTTCCTTGAGAAGGAAGCATGTGTGACAACACCACTAACCATGTAGGGAGGAGATTGAAAGTGCCTGTCCAAAATGTGCATGCAGAGGATGTAGAGTGTAATAATTGACACTTTTTGGTGTAGTCTAATTTGCTAAATTCAGTAGTTGCTAAAGTTGCTGTCAGCTCTGTGTAGATCTGGTATGTAAATGTGCACACAACTCAGTGCAAAAATTATTATGATTAATTCTTTGTTTGCAAATACTGCTTTTTAGTGATGAAGACTACCTTCTGTCCTAAGGTGTATCATATGATTTAGCCATACAGTAAATGGGACTGTCAATAATATGAAAATGGAAATTGTTTACAGAAATATTCACAACTTATTCTGTGACATTCTTTTGAAGGGAAAAACTGTATATTTTAAAGACTTTTGCAATGATACTGCTATATGCTGTATTTTTAATCTATTCACAATGAATAAACAAAAATCTGTATTTTTAAAAAATGTGAAAATGAATCTGAGGCTCAGCCTGCCAGAACTTACCCGGGTTCAGTGTTTCCAGATGTCAGTGGGAATATTGCTTGGGTAAGGACAGTGAGATGGAAGCCTTTGTTTGTATGTCAGACAAGCAAATACTGCTTGCCTGCATCACTTAGTCCTCTCATTCACTTTGTCTGGGTTCATTCTGGCTAGTCAATAAAATGGTTCTTTTTGTCACTTTCCTCAGAGTTTTACTCATTGCTTGTGGGTGTTTGGTTTTGTTGTTTTGTTTTTTTTTTCTTTACAGATTGCCAAAAATTCAATCCTACTATTGCAAGCTTCCAGAAATCCTCTCTGTTATTTGTATTATTCCATTCCTGATTTCATCCCCTTTCAACAGTCAGAAGTAACTAACTGGGAGGAAATTATTAGATGTGTAGCAACAAAATCTGTTTTCCTCCAGAAAAACAAAATGGTTGATGTACTCTCTGATTTGCATTTGATTACACACGTGGTGCCTGTACCTAATGGAGGATAAAATGTAAGAGCTGGAGGGCTCATTTGCAGGGTGCTGCAGAGGCCTCCCTATGCCTTTAGCTTTTGTTTAGTCCTGAGAATGGGCTGGAAATTCCTGGGCTCTGTGATTTGAGGTGGGAGAGGTTTTTGTCCTGGCTACAATATTTGATGATAAACTGTCATCTTGCTATGATTTATTTCCTTTTCTGTTCAAGAATAATCTGTTTGATACAGGCCCTTTCAAACTGTTACAAAGGGAGCTCTTCCTGTTGCTTTTTTATTGCTTTATTTAGACAGGTGGAACTTCTTACACCTGTGTAGTTTAAACAATGTGAAATTACCCCCTAGCAAAGGCACTGTGAAATAGCAGAATTTCCTAACAAAAAAGCACCACGTGGGCCTCTGCACTGTAGAATCAATAAGATGAAAAATGGTGAAATTTGGCCCTGCTATAGCTTTACAGCCTGTTTGGCAAGTGTAGCAAAGTAAGAATAGCATTCTTCAGAAACCATGGAGACAGCAAACTCTTACAGCTTTTGAAGTGTAAATAAGAATATTGCCTGTTTCTTAGTTACTGTGGGACTGATTTGAATCTCACTCTCTTCCCCACAGATGTAATTTCACTCAGAGCAGAGGGAGTGCTGACAGAGCCAGGTGTGGTTACAATGGGTCAAATCAGGACTTCCATCTGAATTGGGACAGGCAGAATTTCATTTGAAGCTCTCAGGATGGATGCTGGGCAGTGCTGCTAGGGGTGAGTCAGGGTGTTTTCAGGTTTAAGTTCAGGGATATCTCTCAGTTGCTCCCTGACGGACCTGACTCCTGTGTGGGGACAGCTCAGGGGTTTGTAACCATTGGGCCTGGCTCTTAGTCTGGAAGTGTTCAAGACATGTTGAGTCCTTGCTGTTCTGTGGCTGATTCCTGTGCCAGGAAAACAATGTGGTGACGCTGGTAGCTTGTGTTATAGTTTATGTTCTCCTCTACATTAATTCTTTCTTAATTTGGAAAAAGTCCTGTGATTACAACGGACATCCCACAGGTGAAATGAAAAAACTGGTGACCCAACTGCCACCAGCCTCCTCTCCTCCCTGACCCTCTCCTGCTGCTCTGCAGAGTCAGCTCCCTCTGTTCTTAAAAAGCCTCATGTCCTGAAAAGGCACTGAACTGAGGGTGTGCAACTGCAGCAGCACTGGAGGAGTTTATTCATGTTTACATGTGTGTGCTGTTATTCCTCAGTACTTGCAGGCAGTGAATGAAATTTTTAGCAAGACTCTGCAATGCTGCAGCTTCTCCCAATGAGAGTGGTGAAATGCAGGCACAGGTTGCGCAGAGAGGTGGTGGATGCCTCATCCCTATAAACATCCAAGGTCAGGTTGGATGGGGCTCTGAGCTACCTGATCTGGTTGAAGATGTCCCTGCTCAGTGCAGGGAGTTGGACTGTCAGACCTTTAAAAGACAGTTCCAACCCCAGCCAAACCCTTCCATGATTCCATGTTCAGCAGCTCCCTGGAAAGAGAGCTGGCACCACCGGGTGCTGCAGGGACAGGCTGTGGGAGGTGCCAGGGGAAAGGGTTGAATGATGCTGTCAGCAGGGATCCAGCAGGTTTATTTTCTCTATCCTATTTAAATGAAATGCCACAAGGACAAGATTAAATCAAGCTGCATTAAGGCTTTGTGGCCTTACCGTAGAGAAGCTGGAATTTTTCTCCAAATACAACCCTTCAGTTGTAACTAAGTGGTGAAAATAACATTAATTCTTTAAGAAAACTTACTAGACTTTCAGGCAAAATGCGGCCAGAGACTCCCAGGGGCAGGTTCATGGAGCACCCGCAGCTGCGGTGTACTACCACCCCTTTGCACGAGTGTACTGACTGCTGCCCTGCTGGTCCCTGTGCTGTAACCAAAAGAACAACCCCCCAGCCATAAACTGCTGACTTTGACCGTGCAAACTCAGTGAGTTGTGGCTTTGCAACGGAAAATTAAAACTTTAGAACTTTTTTTAGGCTTTCAGAGGGGGTGCTCGGGAGATGCCACACGTACCGCGCAGGCGGCTGTGCTGCTCCGTGGCATCCACGTGGCAGCGGGCGCGGCGCACAGGGCTCGGGCGCTGCTGCTCCCGCCCGTCCTGGGTGCATCGCGCCGCTCCAAGTGCCGCTGCTTGGAAACGGGCTGAAAAGGAGCCCCCGCGTTTTATTTTTCGGGTAGAAGGGGCGTGTGGGGAGCCCGAATGCTGCGGATGGAGCGGTGCGGGAAAGAGGAAAGGCGGTCTGGAATAAAAGTGTCGCCAAAACGGCGCATTGGCACGGTGGTAGCGTGGCCGAGCGGTCTAAGGCGCTGGATTAAGGCTCCAGTCTCTTCGGGGGCGTGGGTTCGAATCCCACCGCTGCCAGCAGCGCTTTTTTGCGCCGCGGGCGGGCGCTATCGCCCCCTAGCGGCGGCGGCGGGCGGGAGAGCATTGTGGGTAGGAGGAGGCGCCGCGTCCCCACGTGCCGGCCCGGGGGCCACCAACATGGCGGCTGCCTGAGCGCTGCCCCACCGACACCGGGAGCGGGGGAGCGGCGCCGCCGCCGCCGCCCGCCCAGCCCGCGCACAGGTACGCGGGGTCGCGCCGCTTTTGCGCCTTTCGGGGCCGCCCGGGCGGCGCGGACCCTGCGGGAGGTGGCGGGGGAGGAGCGCGGCCTGGGCTGGGGTGGGCTCTGCCTGTGCGGGGAGGGTGGCGGAGACGAGACTGCGAGGACTCGGCGCCGCGGGGGTGCGGGGCCGCGCCGCCCTGACAGGACCCGGCACGGGCCGGGGAGCTTGGAGGGGCGGGCGGGGTCCGGCCGCAGCCGCGGCCCCTCGGCTCCCTCAGCAGCACCGGGGGGTGCCGGCCGGTCCTGCCGGGGCTGAGAGCGGCGGCCCCGCCGGTCCTGCCGGGGCCCGCAGCCCCGCGCCTCCCGCCCGGGAAGGGCGCAACGCACCCGCCCCGAAATGCAGCGGCTGCCCCTGCCTGGCCCCGGCTCTGCGGGGCTGCAGCCCAGCCCCGCCGTCCCGCCAGGGGGGATTCGCGTCTTCCCCGCGGTCAGGGCGGGTTGCGCGGCTCGCTGTGGCCTCTCCGCGGGGCTCCCTTTCCCCGCACCCCTGCGCTGCCAGGCCGCTGTGTCAGGAGAGGGCGGGCGCCAGGAGAGCGGGGCCGCGTCCGGCCGGGAGCGCTGCCCGCGGGGAGCACGGGACGGGCACCGCGACCTGCCCCGGGAGTGTCACACAGCGGCGGGAGTGACCCCTGCCCCTCGCAGTCAGGCCTGGCACGTCCTGCGCTACGCAAGTATTGAGGTGGTAAAAAAAGGTTTGTGCTTGATGCGCAATCTGTTAAACCCTAAAGGTTTGCTTCAGTGACATCACCTCCACAGAGAGGTCCTGGTGCAGAGGAGCTCTCTTAGGTTCACTGCCAGAGGATGACTGTGCAAAGCTGCTTGCAGACGAGGAGAAAATGAAGCAAGTAATTGGGTCAGAATGGTAATTGTCATAAATATATGGAAGGTGCTTCAGCTTCTTTTTCCAGCTTCCATTTTGGTGTGTGCCGTGGGCCACCCTGAGCGAGAGGGTTGCTGAGAGCCCCTTCCAGAGGAGTCCGGGTGCCAGAGTTAGTTGTGGTAGTGATTCAGGAGATGGCACTTTTCCCACGATGCTGTTTCAGCATTTATACTTTCAGGCACTGATGCAGCAGGAATTCTTGGCCTTTCCTTAGCAGTGTATGATTATATGAAGAATATTTCAGGTTTCAGTGTTAGCACTTTTGGGGTCTATTATTACTGACAAATTTAGGTAAGAATGAAATACTGGAGCATTTCTTGCAGGCCTGACTAAAAGTCTGCGTGTCAAATGATGTGTAGATTTGCAGTTTACCTTCTCACAGTTATATTCAAGTCTTTGGTAATGAAATGAAATCAAATCTCTAATACTCAAATGCCCATCTAAGCTCTGAGATGCAGGATTCAGTCGCTTCATCACTTGATTTTTACAGTTCTTTAACCACAACATTTTTCCTCATTGGTTCAAAAGTGTTGGTGTTATGGGCAGCTAATGAGCAGTTTCATGGATTGGTCCGTGCATTGGTCACTTTGCAGGAGAAATGAGAAGATTTATATCTCTTGCCCTCCTGTGAGCTGTTCTAAAGTTTAATGATTCACACTAATAACTCACATTATACTTTGATTTGCATCTTCAGTCTTAAAGGAAAGTCCCTCTTAAAAGCAAACAGGTCTACCAAAAGAAGTTTGAACCTGCTGACCATGTTTGCTGTCTCTTAGTGTTTGATTGCATTCTGTACCTCTTGTGGTATCATAAATATATGTATATGAGAAATGTGGAAATTACATCACTCTGTATATGTATCTGACATAGGGTTGTGTCTGCATGCCTTCATTCTGATTCAGAGGATTTCTTCATGAGTATTATAAGTTGTGCTGGGACACACTGCTTCCTATTTATAGTGTCAGTCTCACTTTCCAGTAAAAGGATCTGTAGTCATGCTTTGTCTTTACAGGACTAAGAAAAAAATGTAGTTTCTGCAATACAGCATTTTCCCTGAGTAGTGACAGGTGGATTCACAAAGAGATTTTGTGTATAATTGCACAAGCAGCTCTCAGTGAGGGACCAGAGACCAGGTCCTTCAGGCTAAGTTTCTCTGTCCCTCCTTAGCCCAGGGAATCTTAATTTCTCAAAAGTGAAATAACTTTCTCAGAAGAGAGAGAACAAGCCTAGCAGGTACTTGGTGTGCAGGCTGTCAGGAAGGGAAGGGTGGTTCCCAGTTCTCTCAGGGGTGTGAGCAAGGAGGGTTTGTACCCAAGTGTCCCACCTTTTGGGTGTTACCACTTGTCCTCACGCATCCTGGGCATCCTCCCTTCATCAGCTGTGTGGTGAGTGCAGACTGCAGTCCTTCCATGTCACGCAGAGCTATCAGGTGTTGGGCCACCCAGGGGATGTAAGTGGGGAAAGCAAAAATGGGACTGACAAATCTCATTTCTTTAAAACATATTCTTGTGTATTTCTGGGAAGAACTGGGTGCCTGATCACAGAAAACACTGATGTCAGTCAGATATCACATACTCAGGGTTTTGCTCACAGCCCAGCCTGGTTAAGGTACTGGCTTTTTGCTGTGAAGGTGTTTTGCATTTCTACAAAATTATTTCAGATAGGAATCTGAAATACTACATCATAAATTTTCAAATACTTATGTATGGTAGAAAGACTCTGGGATACGCAGGTGCATGAAGAAATGGAAAATGCCAGCTCAGTAATGGGAGGGGCACTTTTTTGGTAGCAGAGAGCCTGTAAGTGAAAAATATGGAATCATATTTCTAGGTGGAATGGCAGAAACAGTGCAAGCCCGAATGGATGTTAATAACACTCGTATCCAGAATGTCCAGCCTCTCTGAAAGGTTTCTTAGATAACTGTGTGTACATTAATGTGATATTTGAGAAGCCTGCATGTCAGCTGAAATATGCTGAGCTGCCTAAATTGTGTGGTGCCTTGAGTATTTGAAAATAATGCCATTGTCCTAGATGTAACATGGGTGCTGGGTTCTTTCTTTCCCAGCTGCTCGGTTCCCAGCTGATCCTTCCTCCATAGGAGGTCCAGCAAAGAAGCAAGCTGTCCTCGAGTAGAAAGGACAGTGAGGGAGAATTCCTGAACACGGATCTTGTTTCTTTGCCTGATCATCTTTGTTGCTAAAACTTTCCTTGGTCAGTTTGCGAGTGGTCTTATTTTTTTATGCTTATCTTGACCAGTATTGGCTGATTAAGAGTATCTTAACATTGTTGCAGTGGCATACCAAATAATTTGTAAATCCTTTTGTTTGATTTCGACAGGGAAAAACTATTGTTGCTTTAGCTGAGAGATCATTTTTTATTCAGAGGTCTGAATCAGGCACAACACTGACTCCAGCACTGGATTGAACATAATGAACTTTTGTTCCAGAGTATCCAATCCTGAGTTAATGTCAGAGTCTTACGAAGACAAATCTGCTGTTCTGCTGGTTTCGGAGGACTCCAGAAAAGGCTGAGGAGCGTGTTCTGGAGCTCTCATTTAGCAGTACAGTCTGAAGAGTGGCAGATCAGGAGACAAGGCTGCAGTGTGCCAGGGACATGAAATCAAAGTCAGGGTATTCCCAGACGGGAGTATCTGGGACAGTGGTGCTGCAGGGCCAGTTGTGGCTGGGAAAGAGCTGCTACCTGTGTGTTACTGTTACACAGTGTATAGAAGATACACGTTGTGCAAGTGCAAAAGGGGCTTTCCCTCCCTAGGGTGGTTGTTCAGGGCTTTCTTAATAACTGCAGCTTCCACAGAAGTTACAGCAGTTTACCTAGTTTTGAGACATTCACTTGGCTCTATAATTTTGTGGCCTTCGATTAACATTGCTGAGTATTAAGGACCTGTTCATGCAAACACATCCATTCCTCCAAAATGGATTAAACAGAAAAACTAAACAGAGTATCACTGAAAGGAACGAAGTTAACTTGATCAGTACTCTAGGCTGCATGTGGTATGTGACACAGATGAAATTATTCATATGACGTTCCTGTTTTCTTTCAGGTTGTGCCTAGGAATAAGCCAAGAAAAAGCTTTGTTTTATCCTAGCATGGCAAATGAAGAAGATGATCCAATTATACAAGAGGTAAAAGTGCATTGTGGCAGCAGTGATTGTACATGAGAATTTTTTATAATTTTTATTACTACAATTCCCAGTGTTCTTACATTGCTGAAACCATGTGTTACCAACATCAGTGGTTGTCTTATAGCCAATGGCTGGCTCTGTACAAAGAGTTATGTTGTGTGGGCCACATGTGGCTCATGGTATCTTTTTGTCAGAATAGTCTTGCCCATGTAGGCAGATGCAGCTCAGGTTTTTCACCCTTTGTAATCTGTCCATGGCAGAAGAGAAGGTGAGGAATTTGCTTCTACCACTGTGCTTCCAGTGAACTCCATTGCATGTCTCTGGGAGCTGAAAAAATGGGAGTGACTTTCATGAGTTAGTATCTGTTAAACATGAAGCTACAGTGTTCATGGCTTCTGCTGAAGTAAGGAGTTGTGTTCTGAGTCTGGACTTCTTTAAAGGACTGCTGTGTCCCAAGAAGTAGCCACAGTGTCTTGTCACTTGATATCTGAGTTTACACACCAGAAGTACAAGGAAGGGCAAGTCCATAGAAGGTGAAAAGCCATGAGGAAAGAGTGGCAATTGTCGGGGGTATACCTAACATGGCAACTTCCATATATTATATTCATGAAACATCTGTGCATTTTCAGTTCTGATGGCCAAATGCAAGTATTGAACCAGATTGAGGATGTGGGTGTCTCTTGTCTAATTTAGAAAGATTTTGTGCCAAAATACCAGTAACAAATTTACCTTTCAGTCATTCTGCCAAAGTGAGAACTTCCTCCTCTTTCTATAATTGTGATAACAGATTTGTTTCAGTCCCTTGGAGGAAAAAAAATTCCTCTTTCACATTTGTTTGCCAAGTTTTCTTAGAGAGGAAAAACACAGCTAGAGCCACTGTCTGCTGCCTCTTTGTAGTGGGGTTTTTAGGTTTGGTTTTTAAAAAGGCCAACTGCAGGATTTCATGTCAAAGTTAGCAAAGAGGAAACTTTTGACAGGAGAGTCGTGCATCTGTTTTGTGTTAGAGTTCATAATGAAAAGCTAGTGTTGTCAGTATTTGAGCTCTAAGGGTTATACTTCTATTACAGCTGGCACCTGATGAAAGTTGTGTGTTTTGCTTTTTAGATTGACGTGTTCCTGGCCAGAAGTCTACTGGAGAAGCTCTATCTGTTTCAGGTATTCCAGTTAACTTTTATGCAGTGATAGTTTGTTTAAAATAAATGCAACGAGCATAGCTTTCCTTAGTGCTTTAGTCTGCCAACATCTTGGATACAGAGAACCTGTTTGGGTCTCAGTTTGGAGTCAGGAGTGAGGCTGGTTGGTGATGGGGCCTGTGCGTGTGCTGGAGACGTGGCAGCTCCAGCAGGATGCTGCTGTGGCTGGGAGATTTCCCTGGGAGACCACACTGTCCTCTCAGCATTCCCAAGGGGCTCGGAAGAGAGACCCACGTGGCTAAACCTGGGTCTGCTCTCCTGACCAGCAACATGCAGACTGTACTCTCTAAGCTAACACTTGTATAAACCCACAGATATTTTACTTCTAATAACTCTACAGAGAATTAATGCTGAGGGATAAGGTTTTATTTTTCTGCTGGACTAATGTGTGGGACTATTTTCCTGTATTACAGGTTATTGTGGTGTGTGAGGGGCAGGAAGCGGGTTGTGAAGTGACAAAAGCAGAGGGCTGGGAGAGAAACAACAGACTTTCTAGGTCATGCTCCCAAATCCCCTGATGACTCACAAATCAGTCAATTAATTTCTTTTCTTGGTGTCTTGTCTCTGAGATCTGGCAAGTGGATCTGCATGTGAAGGGACAGGGGAAATTGAGTTAATTTCTGTGGAATTCTTTGATCTTTAAAAGAAGAAGGGTGTATGAAATAATCTGTTTTCCAGTATCCCATTCGCCCAGCTTCCATGACCTACGATGATGTTACACATTTATCAGCGAAGATAAAACCGAAGCAGCAAAAGGTTGGTCATCATTTGAGTCCAGTTGGTAAAAGTTGCTTTATGATGTGCAGAAGGTACTTAAGAAAAGCACATTGCACTGTTGGGCTGTTCTAACCATGCAGCTACTTGCAGGACCAGGTCTCTATGCTTGAAGGTGTGAGGAGCCTTTTGTGTCTGTGAGGTAGAGTTTAGAATAAAAGTAGTTTATAAATCATGGTGGGAAACCCACTATTTTAATAGAAAACAGAATCACTCAGGGAAACATAGTCACTAATGCTAATTCAGTCTGTGGATGCTTGTGTGAATTCAGCTTGATTTAAAAGGTCTTTCCAGTATTCAGAGAAGGGTTGAAGAAGGATTGAGCCTCAGAGCCATCCTCTGTCTTTCAGTGTCAGTGCAGGTCTTGATTTCTCTCCTGCCTGGCAGTGAAGCATCAGGAGTCCTTCTGAAATCACTGGGGCTGTACAGGTAAAGTACAGCCAAAGCCAGAGTCATTGCACTTGCTTGCAAACATACCCCAGAACCCCAGCTGTTATTTTACACTGCCTTATTTAAAAACTGCAGCAGTAGATGTCTGTGTTACTAGAATTTGGTTCTGGAAAATGGTTAAGGAAAGTGCTTCAGTGAACTTTGGAGTTAGGATGCCTGTTGTGTTCAGGAAGTCTTTTATTAAAATCAGCAAACATTTGCACTGTAAGCCCTGTGCAGACCTTTGTAAATACACTGTCTCATCCAGGGACTTGAAACTAGTTCAGTTCATGAATAACATAAAGGGGAAGAAAAAAATAAGACAGTAGCTGTGATACACAAATTATAAGGGCTTTGGCACGCCCTGAAGAAGAATATGTACTGTATTGTCATAGTATATAAATAGAAATATTATGCAGGAGAATGCTTATTTTTGGAGATTTGTTTGAAGTTTTAAGTTTATGTGGGGGGAATAGTTCTCTGTGTAACTAAAGGCTTGGAGCTTGTTACAGTGCTCTGACAAGTGAAAGTCAGGAGTAACTGAAGTCCGTGCTGAGCGTTGCGGTCTCGAGTTAGCAGAATCCAGGCCTTTGCCTCTGAAGAGGACAGAGTTACTTGGTATTCTTGGTAGCCAAACCAGAAGGAAATACATCTTAAGAGAGGTTCTGAGTGGGTCCTTGGTGATGGGGGGGCTTGAAGGAGGTTGCTTGTGCACCGTATCTGTTCTGATAAGTAAATTAGACTGATAATGGAGTGGAAGGTATTCAACAAAGCAAAGGTGTATTTCAGGGCTGCCTAAAGAACTCTGCTTCTTCTGATCCCATTCATTTACACAGGAGTTTGTGTATCTCCAACTTGTTGTTTAAATGACCTCATCGTACCAAATCCTTCTAAGTGCTGCTCATCTCTGTGTGGGAGATTTGCCCTGTGGGTTTGAATGATGCTGCATTATGTACTTAAATTTGCTGTAAACCTGTGGAAATGTTGGAAAGTGTGGAGTTGGGTTTTAATTGATATGTTTGGGGTTGTGCCATGGTAATTAGCTCTCTTTCCTCTGATATTCTTTAGGTTGAGCTTGAAATGGCCATTGATACTTTAAATCCTAACTACTGTCGCAGCAAGGGAGAACAGATCGCTCTCAACGTGGATGGCACATGTACAGATGAAACAAGCACCTATTCCTCGTAGGTGTCCTCTTGCCTTCGTTTCCTTTTTGTGGTGAGCACAGATATCTGTATGTCCACCAGTGGCTGTGCAGTCACAGGGGCTGCTTTGAACACTGTTCTGTAGCAAGTATTTCTGGGAATCACCTACATTTTTTGTGGTGCGTCATGAATTCAGATTTGCAGACAGAAGTGATGGATGTTTATCTGCTGCAGTTGTTGGTAGTCCATTTTGAGAATTGGTGTTTTCAGACCTTTGGCACCTGCATGCCACATTGTCTGTGGAAGACCATCTCACTGCCCTCCTCTATCTGCAGGAAGCTGATGGACAAGCAAACTTTCTGCTCTTCCCAAGCTGCCAGTAATGTTTCCCGCTATGCAGCTGCTGTTTATAAAAAAGGTAAGTTTCTTTTGCTTAACCCTCACATCAGTGAAACATACTCATTTCAGTGCTAAGGTAAGACCTATTTGATTTTTTTTTTTTGGCCTGGATTTTAGTGGACTAATGGGTCTTTAAAGGAAGGAAAATTTTCCCTTATCTGTGTTCCAAGAGTCCTTGAGTAGGTCTAGCAAAATCGTAAATACCATATAAGAACACCTTGGGTTTATAGATGCCTCCAGAATCCTAGCAGTTTATGGTGGCCTGAAATATACACATTTGTAGCATGAATTTATCATTATTATTTATTTTGCTTTCTTAATCTCACTTTGTCTGTCAGTTTCCTGTTCAGCAGTTCTTGTCCCTCTCTTGACTGCCCAGACCATCACAGAGTTTTGATCTGGTGGTCATTTGAGATGACAATATGTAGATTGTTTTCAGTGATGGCTATTTTACTGGGGGTCTTCTGGACTATGGGTCAGGCCTGAGCCAGAATGTGGCTCTACAAAATCTGATTTCAACATGGAAGGCAAAATAACAGAAACAGATCTTGGTTTTTCGTATTCCCTTGAAATCCTGAGCACTGGATGAATTTTTCACTTCAATCCCTTTTTACTTTTTGCTATATTAAATTTTTATGCTCAATTGAAGCTGTGGCTTTACAGAGACAGGGAGATAAAGAAAAGTCGTGTCCTCGTGCAGTGGAAAAAATCAATTTTAACCAACATTAATTCTCTTTTTCAGGTGAACTTCACTTGACTCCCCTACATGGAATTCTTCAGCTGAGGCCAAGCTTCACCTACTTGGACAAGGCTGATGCAAAACACCGAGAAAGAGAAGCTGCTAATGAAGGTAAATGCTCCGCAGTTGGGTTTTCTCTGGGGAGGTGAGATACAAGTTCTCTCTATAATTTTGCTGATAAGAGTCATTCTGTTCTGAAGGTGCTTATTCTAACAACACAGTCATTATTAGGCCATTTCTCAGATTATTTCACTGATCTTGGGGTTTTTTATCGAAATGCTTTGGTGGGCACAGTGAGGGGGATTGGCAGAGGTGCTGGGTAGTGACGAAGGGTAGTGGTGGGGACTGTGTCACCACTGCCACTGGAAAGATCATGGCAACAGGGTGTCCTCTCACGGGAGCAGTGTGGTGCTGTCATACATGGCATAGTTTGGCAGGCTGGGATTGAACCCATGGATATGGAGTTCTCAGTGTGCTTCCTTCCTGCATGGGCCCCCAGACTAGCTTTGGCTCTTTCACTGCACCACTGTGTTTATTTCTGTGTTTTCTGGCAGGTGGTGATTCATCCCAGGATGAAGCTGAGGACGATGTTAAGCAAATTACTGTATGTCCACATTTTCCTTTTTGTGCTGATTCAGGCAACAGTTCACAAGAAAGCTTGACAGTTCAGGGCCAAATGAAAGGACAGCAAACCTCAGCTAGTCCTGCTGACCTGGGCTTGGGAGGGGGAGGCCAGGTGTTGCACAGGCACAAAGACAGCACTGAGAGCAAGGGGTGATTCATTGGCACTAAGGCCTCTAACTTGTTACTGATATACCAAAGAAATAATGCAGGTGGGGTTTTTCCAAGGGTTTTAGGGCTGTGTTGAATGAGGCCCAAATCTTCTAGGTCCGATTCTCCCGCCCTGAGACCGAACAAGCTCGGCAGCGACGTGTTCAGTCCTATGAGTTCCTGCAGAAGAGACAAGCAGAAGAGCACTGGGTTCACCTACATTATTATGGCTTGAAGGTAGGGGTGTGCTAGCTGCTGAGGAGGCTGCCTGGGCCTGAAGGCTCAGCCAAGTCTAGAACTGTTTTTAAATCTGGGCCCATGGGAATCAGGGGATCATCAAAAGATAATGAAGAAGTCTGTAGGCTGCAACAGACCCTGCAGTGCTCTGTATCTCCTCTGCTGGATAATGCTTTGGGGTCTCCACACTTCAAAACTGAGAGCTGGACGAACATAAAGGGGGGTCTGAGTGCAAAAATCACTCGGGTCTTGGATTGTGAACTGGACTTTGTGAAAGTCAAGAGTGAGCAATCCTGTTTGGCTGACTTGTGCACATCTGTCAGGAGGTTTCAAAGGCATAGCAAGGGAAATGTTCCCACATCACATGAGCATTGTACAAGGATGTGAAAGCAGAACATGAGTTAGTGAGGTGGAACACTTGAGTGATGTAGTAATGAATGACAGGGTGGTCATAGTTTGGAATGAGAAATCTAGCTCTCTGGCACTTTGTGTAGTTTCAGTATGTGATAATGACTCTTGTTTTCTCCCTGTCTCCAGGATAGCCGTTCTGAACACGAGCGCCAGTATTTATTTAGTCAAGGTCACGGCCTTGCTGAAAATACGGAATTAATTAAATCTCCCAGGTAATGGTTTGGTGGTTTCCTACAGAAAAGGCATTAATTAGTTGGAATTGTTTTCAGAGTAATAAGCAGGTATATTACTTAAAAATCTGCTCTTTGAAAGTCCTATTCATGATAAAAGTTGAATTGTTTAAAAAAATACAGAAACAAACTAGCTTTCATCTTATTGAGGTTACTTTCTTTGTTTCCCTATACTCTTGAGATTAAAAGCTCTTGTTTTTACTCAGGGTTGTAGCTTCTTGTACATTATCACAACCCTACATTATTTGGACTGTGAATACTGCAAAGGAAAACTAAAACAAAAGCTTCTTGTGGTTAATATAAAATAATACCCTGAAGCCAATAACTTCTATTGTTAGCAAATCTTATAAAACTTCCCTTTGCTATTTGTGGGGACAACTGAAACTACTTGAAAGGTGTTTGTGTCTGTTTCTTGGTGACTGCAGCTCTACAGGAGCCTTCCACAATGCAGTCAGTGCTTTCCTGTCACCTGATGTAGCCATGGCCCAAGTAACAGTGAAATGGCAGAGTCTGACTCTGGTTAATGGTGTGGGCATGTTTTTCTCAACGTTTAACATCAAGTGGGTCAGTGATAGGTGTTCTGAGGAGGCTTTTGGATCTGATTCTTTCTCACAGACACTGGTAATTGCATGGGTGGGACAGAGTTTTTGCTTGTTGCTGGCCTGATTCCTTCTGTCTGTGGGGCTTCATGTGACCCTGCTGACTGCTGGTCAGAGCACCTGTGTTTAATGTATTTCCTCATGCAGATCCTCTGTTTGGACACCTCTGCTGTACCAAAGAGCTGGGATTCTGACTCACATTTGCTTCATACCTTCTCTTTGGGCAGATGAATGTCAGTAGCTTTTACTAGTTCTGAATTTACAGAGGAGATGGGAGTGGAAGGGAGAGCTCTTTTCAGGCTGATGTTTGTTTTGTAGATTTACACAAGCAGGTTTACTCTTAAGTAGGAAATTACTGTACTTAAACCTGGGAAGTCCCAAGACAAGCATTTTAAAGAATGTGCTTCCTTTTCTTCTAGTGAATATTTAATGATGCTGATGCCTCCAAGCGTAGAGGAAGAGAAGTAAGTGTTTGTACATAATGTTCAAAGTCCACATTGGCTGGATGCTCTTTTTCATGGGCTGCAAATCTGTTTGTTTAACTGCAGTGACAAACCAATGGCTCCAAGCAATGTGCTTTCTATGGCCCAGCTGAGAACTTTACCCCTTGCTGATCAGATCAAGATCCTGATGAAGAACGGTTTGTAGCTTTTGCAATTCATTTGCACTTCACTTTGTGACTTCTGGTTGCCTCAGATAAGGTTCCTTCCCCAGTATTACCAGTTCTGTCACCCCACCAGACAGACTGTCTGGCTCTCTGATTCTCTGAAGAATCTAAATCCCAAGCCTTTCCTTAAAAAGAGCAGTGACAGCTGATCTGACTGCTAGTACACTTGCTATCAATTTACTCTTAGAAAATTTTCTAATTTGATGATAGCTTTCTGGATACACTTATTTCAGCAGGTATCTCCTGGAATGTGGGGTCTGAGCATGTACAGCCTGCACTTTGGCATTTTCTGGGAAGTTTTTAATGATACACACTTCATGAGTGTTGCCTAGGAATTTAATTTTGTCTCTTCAGGGTTACTCTCTGATGAGAGCAAGTCCTGAGGATTTTTCCTCAGGAGCATCTTGCTTTGTCAACTATCTCTGCTTACAGATATTGCCAAAGGCATTGATCTTTTAAAAATTAATGTTTTATTAATACAGTTCAGCCAGTCAACTCTGATCCAACACTAGCAGGTACTTTTAGAACAGAGGATGCCTATAGCACATGGGGAGACCGAGTAAAACTTAGGTTTTATTTCTTTTCCCAAGACAAATCTTTGCCCGTGAGCACCTTGAATACCAGTTTGCGGCTGTGTCAGTGGGGTGTGTGTGACACAGTGGGGTGTGTGTGACACAGGGTGTGTGTGACACAGTGGTTTGTGTGTGACACAGTGGGGTGTGTGTGACACAGGGTGTGTGTGACACAGCGGGGTGTGTGTGACACAGGGTGTGTGTGTGACACAGGGTGTGTGTGTGACACAGGGTGTGTGTGACACAGGGTGTGTGTGTGACACAGTGGGGTGTGTGTGACACAGGGTGTGTGTGACACAGTGGGGTGTGTGTGACACAGGGTGTGTGTGTGACACAGGGTGGTGTGACACAGTGGGGTGTGTGTGACACAGTGGGGTGTGTGTGACACAGGGTGTGTGTGTGACACAGGGTGTGTGTGTGACACAGGGTGTGTGTGACACAGGGTGTGTGTGTGACAGTGGGGTGTGTGTGACACAGGGTGTGTGTGTGACAGTGGGGTGTGTGTGACACAGGGCGTGTGTGTGACACAGGGTGTGTGTGTGACACAGGGTGTGTGTGTGACACAGGGTGTGTGTGACACAGTGGGGTATGTGTGTGACACAGCAGTGTGTGTGTGACACAGGGTGTGTGTGTGACACAGTGGGGTGTGTGTGACACAGTGGGGTGTATGTGACACAGGGTGTGTGTGACACAGGGTGTGTGTGACACAGGGTGTGTGTGTGACACAGTGGGGTGTGTGTGACACAGGGTGTGTATGTGACACAGTGGGGTGTGTGTGACAGTGGGGTGTGTGTGACACAGTGGTTTGTGTGTGACACAGTGGGGTGTGTGTGACACAGGGTGTGTGTGACACAGTGGGGTGTGTGTGACACAGGGTGTGTGTGTGACACAGGGTGTGTGTGTGACACAGTGGGGTGTGTGTGACACAGTGTGTGTGTGACACAGGGTGTGTGTGTGACACAGTGGGGTGTGTGTGACACAGGGTGTGTGTGACACAGTGGGGTGTGTGTGACACAGTGGGGTGTGTGTGACACAGGGTGTGTGTGACACAGTGGGGTGTGTGTGACACAGTGGGGTGTGTGTGACACAGCAGTGTGTGTGTGACACAGGGTGTGTGTGTGACACAGCAGTGTGTGTGTGACACAGGGTGTGTGTGTGACACAGTGGGGTGTGTGTGACACAGTGTGTGTGTGTGACACAGGGTGTGTGTGTGACACAGCAGTGTGTGTGTGACACAGTGGGGTGTGTGTGACACAGTGGGGTGTGTGTGACACAGGGTGTGTGTGACACAGTGGGGTGTGTGTGACACAGTGGGGTGTGTGTGACACAGTGGGGTGTGTGTGACACAGGGTGTGTGTGTGACACAGCAGTGTGTGTGTGACACAGGGTGTGTGTGTGACACAGTGGGGTGTGTGTGACACAGTGTGTGTGTGTGACACAGGGTGTGTGTGTGATACAGTGTGTGTGTGTGTGACACAGGGTGTGTGTGTGACACAGCAGTGTGTGTGTGACACAGGGTGTGTGTGTGACACAGGGTGTGTGTGACACAGGGTGTGTATGTGACACAGTGGGGTGTGTGTGACAGTGGGGTGTGTGTGACACAGTGTGTGTGTGACAGGGCGTGTGTGACACAGGGTGTGTGTGTGACAGGGCGTGTGTGACACAGCAGTGTGTGTGTGACACAGGGTGTGTGTGACACAGTGTGTGTGTGTGACACAGGGTGTGTATGTGACACAGTGGGGTGTGTGACACAGGGTGTGTATGTGACAGTGGGGTGTGTGTGACACAGGGTGTGTGTGTGACAGTGGGGTGTGTGTGACACAGGGCGTGTGTGTGACACAGGGCGTGTGTGTGACACAGGGTGTGTGTGTGACACAGGGTGTGTGTGTGACACAGTGGGGTGTGTGTGTGACACAGCAGTGTGTGTGTGACACAGGGTGTGTGTGTGACAGTGGGGTGTGTGTGTGACAGTGGGGTGTGTGTGACACAGGGTGTGTATGTGACACAGGGTGTGTGTGTGACAGTGGGGTGTGTGTGACACAGGGTGTGTGTGTGACAGTGGGGTGTGTGTGACACAGGGTGTGTGTGTGACACAGGGTGTGTGTGTGACACAGTGGGGTGTGTGTGACACAGGGTGTGTGTGTGACACAGGGTGTGTGTGTGACACAGGGTGTGTGTGTGACACAGTGGGGTGTGTGTGACACAGGGTGTGTGTGTGACAGTGGGGTGTGTGTGACACAGTGTGTGTGTGTGACACAGGGTGTGTGTGTGACACAGGGTGTGTGTGTGACACAGGGGGTGTATGTGACACAGTGGGGTGTGTGTGACACAGTGGGGTGTGTGTGACACAGCAGTGTGTGTGTGACACAGGGTGTGTGTGTGACACAGCAGTGTGTGTGTGACACAGGGTGTGTGTGTGACACAGTGGGGTGTGTGTGACACAGTGTGTGTGTGTGACACAGGGTGTGTGTGTGACACAGGGTGTGTGTGTGACACAGCAGTGTGTGTGTGACACAGGGTGTGTGTGTGACACAGGGTGTGTGTGACACAGGGTGTGTATGTGACACAGTGGGGTGTGTGTGACACAGGGTGTGTGTGACACAGTGTGTGTGTGTGACACAGGGTGTGTGTGTGACACAGTGGGGTGTGTGTGACACAGGGTGTGTGTGACACAGTGGGGTGTGTGTGACACAGGGTGTGTGTGTGACACAGGGTGTGTGTGTGACACAGTGGGGTGTGTGTGACACAGGGTGTGTGTGTGACACAGGGTGTGTGTGTGACACAGTGGAGTGTGTGTGACACAGGGTGTGTGTGTGACACAGCAGTGTGTGTGTGACACAGGGTGTGTGTGTGACACAGCAGTGTGTGTGACACAGTGGGGTGTGTGTGACACAGTGGGGTGTGTGTGACACAGCAGTGTGTGTGTGACACAGGGTGTGTGTGTGACACAGCAGTGTGTGTGTGACACAGGGTGTGTGTGTGACACAGTGGTTTGTGTGTGACACAGGGTGTGTGTGTGACACAGTGGTTTGTGTGTGACACAGGGTGTGTGTGACACAGGGTGTGTGTGACACAGGGTGTGTGTGTGACACAGCAGTGTGTGTGTGACACAGGGTGTGTATGTGACACAGCAGTGTGTGTGTGACACAGGGTGTGTATGTGACACAGTGGGGTGTGTGTGACACAGGGTGTGTATGTGACACAGCAGTGTGTGTGTGACACAGGGTGTGTATGTGACACAGTGGGGTGTGTGTGACACAGGGTGTGTGTGACACAGGGTGTGTGTGTGACACAGTGGGGTGTGTGTGACACAGCAGTGTGTGTGTGACACAGGGTGTGTGTGACACAGTGGGGTGTGTGTGACACAGGGTGTGTGTGTGACACAGTGGGGTGTGTGTGACACAGGGTGTGTGTGTGACACAGGGTGTGTGTGTGACGCCCTGTTTGCCTTGCAGTGAAGGTGATGCCGTTCGCCAACCTGATGAGTCTGCTGGGCTCGGGCACCGACCCCACGGCCGTGCTGCGCTGCGTGCAGCAGGTGGCGCTGCTGGTCCAGGGAAACTGGGTGGTGAAGAGGTACGGCCCGGCTTTGTACCGGGAGCGCGCCGGGATCGTGCCGGGAGCGCGCCGGGAATGCGCCGGGATCGTACCGGGAGCGCGCCGGGAATGCGCCGGGAACGCGCCGGGAACGCGCCGGGAATGCGCCGGGAATGCGCCGGGATCGTGCCGGGAACGCGCCGGGAATGCGCCGGGATCGTACCGGGAGCGCGCCGGGAATGCGCCGGGATCGTGCCGGGATCGTACCGGGATCGTACCGGGATCGTACCGGGAACGCGCCGGGGTCGTACCGGGAACGCGCCGGGGTCATACCGGGATCGTACCGCGCCCACCCTCGCGGCCCAAAACAGCCACGCTCCCAACTGGCAGCTCTGCGAACCTTTGGTTTCGTGCTGTTTGTGCCGTAGTGCAGTCGGCTGCTCCATATCCAAAGGGCTGCTGTGGAAGGATAATGCCCAGTACCGGCCCAAGTGGGGTTATGGCTGAGCAGCGATGCAATCTGTGTTTGCATCTGACTTACGACAGGTTTTTGATGTTGTCTGCACTCACATTCTTTTGTGAGAGAGCTGCTCTGAATTCTTCCAGAGATTAGTGTCAAATAGAAACACAGAAAATCAAACCAATGTCAGCTGTAGTATTTCTTAGCAAAATTCAGGCCTATAAGGATCTCTGTGCAGTCCCCTTGCTGTTCTTCAGTGGATGCTGCTCTTGTCAGCTGCAAACTACCCTTTAGAAGGCATTACTTGTTTAATAAATCAAGCGTGGGGGTACTGAATGTACCATGTGAGTTGGAGTCTGTACCATCCTCCTGTTTGATAGGATAAGGCATGCTATTGGGAGTTGAAGTCTAAAATGCAGTATGTTTTGGGTTTTTTTTACCTGGGTGGAGCCCTGCATACAGAGAATTGCAGTCTCTGGAATAGCTGTGTTAAGATGAATGGCATCAGCTACCAGTCCAAGTATGCCAGCGGGATGTTTCAGCTATTGTGGTACAGGCCTGTATTAGCAATGTGACCAGCTTTTACAGCAACCCTGCTGTCCCCCCAGCTGTGACAGGAGGGAGCTGGAAGCGAGTTAAAAGACAGTATTTTAGCATTCAGATTATTCTTAGGTTATATTTGACTGATTCTTTGCTTCGTAGTCTGAGGAGGATGTGTGGATCTGTAGCGCGTGTGGTGTTTGGGCACAGAGCAGCACACATCAGAGCTTTGAACAGCATGGGGAACCATTTCTTTGGCCTGGGTAGGAGCAAGATCATGAACCTGAGTTGCTGTGGGGCTTTGGAGAGCGTGGTAACACATGCTACCAGGTGTCCCTGCAAGCAGACAAGGACACAGAGTAATGCTGGTCTTGGGGCTGTTGGTTCGAGTGTGACATTCTGTAATATTGCTCTGTTAAACCCTTGATTGCCTGGAAGGAAATAAAAAACTCTCATGCCCATACATCAGCATTTTGGCTAAATGCTGCCTTCAAGGCTGCATACCAGGTTAGCCTAAGCACTTCTTAGGATCATTCTGGTCCTGTTTACATGGGTCCAAGGGAGAGTAGGCTCTGCAAGAACAAAGCAGAGCTTGTCTCTGTGTTGCACACACCTGCTTGCCATAAGGCTGTGCTTTGCTGGTGTAAGCCTTTCTGCACTAGTGTAATTGCAGTGGTGTAATTACAGCAGTATTAATGCCTTTAATGAAAACCACGCTTTGGATAAAGGTATAATTTAACTGCAGAACAGGGAGGGCATGTTTGTTATGTTAATCTTCACTAATGCTATTTTTTCTGGAGTACCTAGTAACTAGTTCCTCTTCCTTTTTAATTAACAGTGATGTCCTCTACCCAAAAGATACTTCTAGTCCCCATAGTGGAGTTCCTGCAGAAGTGCTCTGTAGAGGGAGAGACTTTGTTGTAAGTATAAAAGTGTTTGTTGCTTTTAAAGGAAAACACAGGTGAAGTTTGCCTGGGAGGCCACAGCGTTGCAAAACTCTTCTGCTCTACTGCAGTGAGGTGTTTCCTCCAAGGAAGTTGTTTGTGTGCTTTAATCCTGAAGGTGTTGTTACAAGTCTGCCGTGGGAGTGTTGGTGTAGGCTGACATTGTGTCTGGCTGGCAGGTTCAGATCATCTGTCATTAGCAGCATTCATCCCTTTCTAACACATGCTGTAGAGCCACTATCACATTGCCCCCACAATGTGGGGCTTGCAGAACAGCCAGGACTGGATAATAAAGTGCTTGTTTCTCCAGCTCAGTTTCTGTGGGCTCAGGACTGAGGGCTCAGGAGGGCAGTGTGGGTAAGCCTTGTGCTCCCTGAGCATGCACTGTTGATCTTTAAAAAGGACTTTATTCCCTAGGGCTGCTAATCAGTGAGAGGACTTTGTTCCCAGGCACCTTTTGTGAGCAGTGGCTGCACATGGAAATTGAAATGAATACAGGTCTTGTAAACACACACATAACCACAGCAAAAAGGAACAACCTCTGCATTGTGTTTATTTTCACTAACCATGGAAAGAATTAAGTTCCTAAGTGGTTCCTAAGTTCATAATCAGTTTATGGCTTCCGCCCCACCAGAGCAAATCTGATGAGTGCCCAGCTCTCATTTGTTTCAGTTAGACCTGACTGTTTTTGCAGAGTTTGTTCGTGAGGGTTAGCTCTGAACAGGAGGATGCTGTGCAGGAGACTGTAAGGGTATTACTGTACTACTGTAAGATCAAACTGATGGTGATTGAAACTGACTTTTCATTGTCTCTTGATGTCTGCCCAAGACACTGCCATATGGAGACCTGGATTCAGGTGTGACCCAGTGACATAAGTGTTTAGGACACAGCAGATTAGGTGACACTTCGTGCATAAAGTTCAGGGACCAGAATTATTACGCTCAGTTAAGTAAGGGATACTGTTTTAACAATTAGGATGAAAAGGTACATTATTTTCATTAGAATCATGTCAAATATACCTTCCATGAGAAATGGATCTGCATTGATCTTAAAGGTGAATAATTTGCTGATTAGTACTACAACAAGGAAGAAGTTAAAATGTTAGAAAATAGAAAGGATCAATATTTCTGGTTTTCAGACAAAGAGAAGTGTCTGGTTTTAAGACTTGTAGCATGTAATGCTGTATTGCATCTGTGGAGAAAATGTGTTCTAGCTTGAAAAGTGAACTTGATTTCCCTGGATATATTTGTGTAAAGTAATTAATAAGTTAAAAAAACATTTATGGATTTCTTGTGCTTTAAAACAGAAATGCCCTGTGCCCTAAATTGAGTGGGGTGGGTGGGTTTGTGTGTTTGTGGGCAGAGAGAAGCTGAATGGGAGAGAAGGAGGCATGGGTGGCGTAGTAGGGCAGGAAGAAATTGTCAGTAATGAGATTTTGGATTCTTAACAACATTATTACTACACACAGACTAAAAGAGGCTGTAGCCTATTTAAACGGAGACAGGAAGAAATGAAAGGTCGTGTTTAGGCAGTGTTTTACCCAAGTCCTGTCAGCCTGCCCTCAGCAGCTGCCCCTCAGGAGCTGCTTTGTGGAGCACCTGGCAGTTCCCTACCTGGGGACAAGTGTGTGAGTGACAGGACACTTTGGCATAACTGTGAGTGACAGGACACCTTGGCATAACTGTGAGTGACAGGACACTTTGGCATAACTGTGAGTGACAGGACACCTTGGCATAACTGTGAGTGACAGGACACTTTGGCATAACTGTGAGTGACAGGACACCTTGGCATAACTGTGAGTGACAGGACACTTTGGCATAACTGTGAGTGACAGGACACCTTGGCATAACTGTGAGTGACAGGACACCTTGGCATAACTGTGAGTGACAGGACACTTTGGTATAACTGTGAGTGACTGTGATGGGGATGGAAGAAGGGAACAGGTACTTTTTAGGGGCTCTGTGCTGCTGAAGGGCAACAGTCACCAGCCTCCACAGGCCCCTTTGTAAGAGTGCATGGAGAGTTTCTCTAGGCTGGTGATGAGGTGTGTGAGAAGCTGAGCCTCAGGTGTGACTTCTGGGGTCCCAGCATCACTGCAGTGATTTTGTTGGTTTTTTTGTTGTTGTTCAGAAGCTAAATGGAGTTTGAGTTCGAGAGATTCCTCGTAGCTTTTGTAGTCATAGATTTGCCAAGGCACACCATGGCCTCTCAAAGCTTTTGGTCCTGTGTTCATGGCCATTTGAGGACAGAAGGAGCCAGAAAATGTTTTTCCTCTGCCTGGCTGAGAATCACTTCTACATTCTTGAAAGGAATGGGGGTTCTATTTTTGTGGTAACTTCGTTGAACAGGGTCATTGCTACAACTTCAGTAAAGCCACTGCTCCATGCAGTTATTAGGTTTTCCTCTTTTGTTCCCTTCCTAGATGTGGAAGTTCACGCAGGACCGCTGGGTTGTGAGAAAGGAAGTAGCAGCAGTTACAAAAGTGAGTGGAATTTTTTTTTTAAATCAGAAGGTGGTGATAAGTTGGCTAAATGCTGCTGGGCATTGTGTGGGTGTAGATTGTGGATGCTGCTGCAAGCCTTTCCTCTCACAGTGCCTGCTTTGCTCTCCATTTGGAGCAGGTATAGATAATACTCTTTCTAGAGAAAAACATTCTGAGCAGCTCCTACCGTTTCCACAACTCCAAGACTGGCCTTGCAGCTGAGCCCCTGGAATGCATCCTGTCTTCTCATGTGTTTCAGTGCAAAGCTGGGCACAGTTAGAATTGAGCTGACTGCAGGTGCTTACACAGCCCAGAGTGGCTGCTCTGTTTTGGGTGTGTTAAGAGCAACTCTTCCGTTGGCATTTGCCAGCTGCAATATTGAGTGAAAACTTTAAAGCAACTCAGGCACCTGAACATTCTGTAAAAAGTGGCAAATGAATGAGAAACATTAAAAAGGACAAAACCCAAATTCTTTAAAACACACTGAAGTGATAAAGCACGAGTCAGTTTGTGGACAGACCATCTATTTTTGGAATGTAAGAACCAGTGCTGTGTAAAAGCTGGGCATGTGTAGGTGCTGCATGTCTGGCCTGCAGCTCTAAAATAAGATTAACACTGTAGAATACGCTTCTCTTCCCCATAGAACCTTTTCATCTCAGTTTGGAAACTCCCTTTTCTTTGCAAAACATGCCGTGAGCTATTTGACTCGGGGGTGATTATTCACCACTGCTCTCTGAAGTCCTGGGCTTCTAACAGTGTGTGAAAGTGTTGGTGCTGCAGAGCAGGATGAGTATCTCTGACTGAGCTGGGTGTGTGCCCGTGGAGGTGCCCCATGTACACCACATCAGCCCAGCTCTCCTGTCTCGTGGCACAGTGCTCATTGCTGCATCTCCCCTGTGTAAACTGACTTCCATGTTACCTGTGCTTTTTCTTTTTCTTTTAGCTTTGCCCAGAAGATGTGAAAGACTTCCTAGAGCACATGTCTGTGGCAAGAATAAACAAAGGTTGGGAGTTCATGCTCCCTTACGATGAAGATTTTGTTAAGAAGCATCCAGATATAGTTCAGAGGCAACAGATGCTGTGGATGGGCATTCAGGCCAAGTAAATAACTTACTGTATTTTGGGGAATAAGCTAAAAGCAAAGAACTGTCTGGTACAAAGGTTCTGTAGACACTGATGGATAATTTGATCTGTATTGTCTCCAAGCTTCTCCCTGCCAGTGTCCAGGCAGTGGTGTGGTGGGGGGTGTTACTGCATCACTCATTCCTGGTTCTTGGCTCCCTGGAGAGATGGAATGTTCTAGCTAATGGCTAAAGCTGGCATGGCTGCATGCAGACATAACAACTGAAACTGTCCTGGAATATTGTCTTTGTCTTTCAGATTAGAAAAGGTCTATAATCTCTTAAAGGAGCACTTGACGCCAAAGAAGCAAGAGGCACAATCAGGTAAATGGAGTTGTGCTTGGATCATGTTGGAGCATATGCATGTACTCATCCACCCATCCATATTCCTGAGTGATGGTTTGGAGTTTCTTTCTGGTTTTGAATGTGGTGGAGACTGGTCTTGTTTAATGTCTTTTCTTTCTTACTATCTCCTCTGGGATATTTAAGACAGATCTTGGTCTGTACTAATGTCACTGATGTTGGGGTGACACCAGCTACTGTGGCATCCTTGTAGCAGAGCAGGGAGGAGCCTGTGGCCCTGGGGACTCACTCTGACACTGTAAAAGCACTGGTTCTGTTACCCACTTGCTCGTTTAAGGCAGCTTGTGGGGTGTAAGCAGCTCCTGCAGGGAGGACGGACAGGGCCAGTGCACAAGGTAGTTTTCACCTCTCAATTTAACGTTAATGCAACTTAATGTGCATGAGATGATTTTTTACTTCCCTGATTTGTATTGTGCTCTCTGGTGTGGTTGAGGGCCAAGCAATTACTGGAGAATGTAATGGCAGGAGGCTGTAAGGAGGTGTGAAGCTGTCTCTTTTTGACATCCTTCTCCACTATGGATGCCAGTGAAAGTATTAAAGTAGTTGCTCCAAAATCCTAAAAGATTGGGAAAACTTGAGATTCCAGAGTTTTAACTGAACATTTGGCTCAGTGCCAGACACTGGAGCAATTGAGGAGTGTAAGCAGAACTGACAAAGGAGCATATGAATCCATTTCAATACCCTGTGTCTGATCTGCTCGGAAGGATGAGGTGTTGGGTTATTTGGAGAGGATCAGTGAGCCTAACAGCGGGGAAGATAGCAGCATGTGTGCTGGGCATGCCTTTGCCTTAAACTCTGCACTCCTTGCTTTGGTAAGGACTGGATTCCTCTGCTGCCAACACTCCCCTTCTTTCACCTTGGGATGGCTGGGTGTGGAGAGGGGCAGAAGCACAGGATGCCATGGGAAAGAATTCCTCCTGTCCCTTTCTCCCCATTAGTGGATAATAACACTAAGCAGAGAGTCTCAGCCTCTTGTGCTGTGCAGCTCATGCTGCAAGGGTGTTCAGGTTCACTGTTAACCCTTCCACACTCCTCCCTGTACCTGGTGGCATCCTGGTGCTGCCTCTGGCAGAGGCTGCACCAGGCCCCCACCAGCCACTAGAGAATCTAAAAGACAAAAAGAAGAGCTGTTGGACAAAGAAGTATTTGGGTCACAAGCAGAGATGTGTAAGCAGTCTGTATCCTGGTTTCCTGAATTGTGGAAAAGGCCCTGGTGATTGAACAAACACACTTTGCTTCAGATTCCTTGACTGGAACACCCTTCCCCAAGCATTTGGCTTAGAAAAACAAACACACACTGCCTTCAAAAGCCAGCAAAACCCCCAAAAAGTAATGTAAAATCTAATCAACAGACTGGATTTATGCCTTAGATTTCATAAGTTTCCTGGTTTTATTTCACTATGAGCCCTGCTGAGATTTATGGTACCTTTTGTTTTTTACCAGCTCATCCATTGCTGGTTTCTGGGGAGCAGAGGGTCAACATGGCTAAAGCAAAAGTCAAGCAGAACTATGGGCAGCTGGAGAAGGAGTTCCAGAAGCAGAAGGCAGAGATGAAATCAAACGACACCTCGGCCAAGATGGATGTTCCCAATGCCCGCATTAAAGAGGAGCCCGTGAGTGTGGAGGAGCCCATGGATACCTCGGCCCACAACGAGGGCCTGAACAACGGCCTGGTCAATGGCCTGCACCCAGCCCAGGGCTCCACAGAGCCCCTGAATGGCCACCTGCCCGGGGGCTGCATCGACAGGGTCGCTCAGGAACTGAAGGCCTTTGTGTCGTCGACATTTAAGAAACAATTTGTGCTCACCCTGAGTGAGCTTAAACGGTTATTTAACCTCCACTTAGCCAGTCTGCCTCCAGGACATACCTTGTTCAGTGGCATTTCGGACAAAATGTTACAGGACATGGTGTTGGACACTGGCTGCAAACAGATTTTGGTGCCTGTAAGTATGGGTTTTCCTTGGTGTGGTTTGGGGAAGGGGTGTGTGGGGCACAGTTAAACATCTGAGCTGTGAAATATTTGTGTCCTGTGCTGGTGGACAGGAAGGACAGATGTGCTCGGAGGAACTGTCCCATACTGGACGTGTTGAAACTGCTGGAATTCCATCTGGAGTCCTGCTCCTGGCAGGCCCTGCACTCTGCTCTCTGTGCTCTGTTGTCCTTGGGGCTCTGTTTCCACATCCAAGGTGTTGGGCCACAGTGGTTTGCTGTCCCAGCTTGCTCCTGTTACCATGATCTAAGGCAGTCCCAGATTCCCATCGGCTCTCCTGGAATTGCACAAGCTCCTTCCCTAGGGGACAGGCACCCAGCTGGGAGAGGAAAGGTGACATTGACTGCCTGGGAGCAGCAGGGCACACCCAGCAGAGCCTCTGGGAAGCGACAAAGCCCATCTGCAGCAGGTTTCCTTGGCCAGTCTGTTTCCTCCTAGGCTGTGCCGAGGTGTCTGTTTCTGTGTCTGTATGGAAGTGACGTGTGGGATTGCGTGAGACAGAGCAGGGCTGTGAGACTGGATTGCTTAGGAGAGGAAAGGGAATCTGGCATCATGGGAAAGAGCCTAAAAGGAAATTAATTTTACAAGACATCTGGCACTGCTGATTGGGTTACAACCAGAAGGAGCTTGGGAGCAGCTGCCTTTGAGGAGAGAGGAGAAGGAACGTGTGAACTGCTCAAAAGAGGAGGGCTGGGAGAGCCTGGAGCATGGGAGCTGCTGGGGGCCAGCAGGAACGTGTTCAGTCGTGTGCAAGGTACATGTTGTGGCACCTGGGAACTGAGTAACAGCCTGGAAATGTCACTAGGGAGAGCACCAGTTGTGCTGCTTTCTGCTTCCTCCCCTGGCAGTTTCCAAGTCCTGGGGTGGTGCTTGCCTGGAACTGTCTCGGTGCTGGCCAGGCTCTCCCCTGTACCTGGTGTAGTGTGTGCCTCTGCCATGCTGATGGTAAACAGCTGAGGTCATTCCTGCTCTCTTACTTGGAACTGGGACTTGTTTGCTTTGGAAATTTGGGGATTTTGGAAATCTACACGAGGAGTGAAAGTGAGATAGTTTCTCTTTTCAAAAAGCAAAATAAAATCCTGCTGAAGAGGGGTGGCCAGGAGCTTCCTTCTGTTTGGAAAACCCTGACACAGGAGACCTGCAGAGGTGCAGAAGTGGTCCCTGGAATGTCTCTTGAGGAGACTGTTGCAGGTTTTAGTTCTGCTGACTCAGAATTTACCACAACACCCCAGCTCTTGTACAGGAGCCTGTATGAGCCTGTACTGCTGTCAGCAATGTAAATCATTGCCCCCGAGCCTCCCCCTGATGCTCTGTGCAGATGGCAAAGGGGCTGGGGCTGGGTTTACGCTTTGCATGGGCTCAGACACTTGGGAGTTTCTTGATTGTTCCCCTGGACAATTTTGTCAGAAGCCAACAAGGGTGCCTGAGCTCAGGGAAAGCCTGGAGGGTTATTCAGTGTGGGATTTCATAGTTACTCATTAGTTTTCTGTAATTGAAAGTGCTTTGGTGATAAAAATCAATGATCTGAGGTAATTAAAATGATGTTCTGTGGGGGGTGAAGACACTCTTGGCTTGAGTGCTTACCTATTATAGAAAACATGTGGCTGAAAATGGCAATTGAAACCTTAGCAGGGGAATGCAGGATCTATTACAGAGCTGACCAACAGCACCCAGGGTATGAGACAAACAGTATTTGTGGGGAGCCAGAAGAGAGGCCACTCCAGCTGCAGATGTGGCCATGGGGATGCCTGCAGGGTGCTGTGCTTGCTGTGCTTCGTAGCCTCATCAAGCGGGAGGGAAAAGCACGAGTCAGGAAAGGGCAAATCCTGGGCTGGTGCTGCCATGGGAGAGGGTGAGGAGAGGGGACAGACACAGAGGAGAGGAGAGGAGCCCTGGGCAGGCAGGACTTGGTGCCTGTGCCCGGAGCTGTGCAGGCTGAGCCACTCTCCCGCCCCATGGGAAGCGTCTGTGCAGGACTCTGGCTCCTGAGGATCTGCACCCATTTCCTGCAGACTGGGGGGTGACTGGCTCCTGCCAGCTCCCTTCCCGAGGCCCATGGAGTGGCAAGGTTCTGCCAAAGCCTGAGCATATTTCTGAGGCCTAAGGAAATGATGTAACTGTTGTGGGTGTCCTGCCTGGCTGGGCTGACAGGAGGGGAGTGCTGCCCTGCACTCACAGAGAGCCCTGCAGGCTGGTACCAATGCCAGGCTCCCTGACATGTGAGATCAACAGTTTACCTTTAGGATTACTCCAGCTGCTAAGTTTTTTTCTGGCACAATCAGCCCCTTCCACCTGTAACTTGAGGCTGCCTGGCAGTGGCTCAGTGCTTGAGTGAGACACGTCCCAGAGCCGAGGGCTCCTCCCTGAGAGGCTCCGTTTGAACGTGGCAGCCCTGGGACCTGGGGCAGCAGTTCATCTCCCAAGAGCCTGCACTTGCTCCAGGGGCTTAGAGCAGGGAGGGGCACAGGACAAATATTTTTAAAATGATTTTAGGGTAGCAGAGAGCTGTATCAAGGTGAGGCTGGAGAGATCAAGGTGACATAAACCAGCAAAGGGACAGCAGATGGCAAGGCAGTGAAGCTGTTTGGGCTCGTGTCTCTCCAAGGAATCCCTGATGGCATTTCCCACTCCCATGGCCGGGCTGTGTGACAGCAGCAAGCAAGCAGGGAGCTGTTGGCACCAGTGCTTGCAGCAGTTTGCAGAGGAAGGCTGGAGGGAGGAGGAGATTCTGTGTGTTTTTCTTCCCAACTAAGTATTGTGTTTGTTTGGAAGCTGTTTCCTCACAGAATGGCTGGATAAACACAGCTGTGTTTCAGCCCTGTGGCTGAGGCAGGAGGAGTCTGCACTCCAGGGCTGTGCTGACTCACTTTGTGGAGCCCAGCAGGCTGTGCCTGGGTGCTCCCAGTGCCCTGCACTTTGCCATTCCTGCTGCAGCTGTTTTGTGGAGGGAAGCTGGAGTATTTGATTTTATCTCTGGTGAAAACCTACAAGAGAGATTATTCCTCAAAAGCAGGTGTCCTTACAGGAGGAGAATTATGTCAGGTGCTGTGAGCCTAATCAACCTGAATCCTGGCTCTAAACCAAGTGTAAAACCTTGTTATATTCCAGCCATTTGGACTAACCTGAAAGTCAAAGCTGCTAATCC
Organism: Corvus hawaiiensis; assembly: GCF_020740725.1. Classification (NCBI taxonomy): domain Eukaryota; kingdom Metazoa; phylum Chordata; class Aves; order Passeriformes; family Corvidae; genus Corvus; species Corvus hawaiiensis. Next base: position 1,983,866 of record NC_063228.1, read on the forward strand.
CACTAGGCAGCTCCCACTGGACAAAACCCTTCCCCTTTGCAGTAAGATCAGAGGCAGAGCATGAAAGGAAATGCTGATCTTTTCACTCTGCGATGCACAAGTCTTTTGGCTGGTGTGAGGGAGGCTGGGAAGAAAGGTTTGGTTTGTACCAGCAGCCAGGATTGAGGGATGCTGGAACAATTGGGACTGGCTTGTTAGCTTTTCATAGATGATTGATTTAGGTCGTCTGGGCGGTTAGCAAGGAATAAATCGTTAGTGACAGACAGGAAGAGACACGTCAGGAGTGAAGGCATATTCCAGCAGTGCTCATTAGTCGCTGCTCCAAGGGGAAATGTTAAGGCAAATGGATGCTATTTTATTTTTTTAGGAACTCAGGGTATGGAGGGGAGGCAGTTGTGCTCCTTCCTGTCTGCAGGGGTGTGAAGCTTCTGCCTCAGAAAAAATGAACGTGTTTCTCTAGCTTGGCACATGGGGAAAAAACAAAATACACAAAACCACTGTCATTTTTGGAGTCTGAAATGAGCAAGTCCATCAGTGTTCAGTCTTCTGGAGTCCTGTAGTCTGCCCCAAAACAGAGATGGCAATACACCAGAAGCACCTTCTTGTCAGTAACACTGGCTTGGGATTAGTGAAGCAGATAACTACAGGATAGAGGCTGAATCTCTAAAACCTGCCACTGTAAAGGTAAAACCCTCCAGAAAGACCCTGCAATGCAGTTGGTGCTCTCAGCTGAGTACTGTTCTGGATGGTCTTGAAGCAAACACTGCTGACAGGAAAAACCTACAGACATCTTGCCATGGGATACCATCAAGGTCCCAGCCCTGGGACTGTTCTGGTACGTGGTGGCTGACTCTCCACCAGTGGAAAACTGTCCCCTGCGCAGTTGACGGGATTCCAGTTTGTCCAGCAGCTCCCTTGAAAGCCCAGCTGTGGTTGGTGTGTGACAGATGTGGCACCAGTGCCCTGTGGGGGTTTTCCCCACCCTGACCAGAGCCATCAGTCAAACCTGGGCACGTCGAGGCACACCTCAGGGGTCCATGGTGCTCATCCCATTCCCTGGGTCACAGGGGTGACACAGACCATGTTTCTGCTCTGTGAAGAAGGTGCTGAGCAGGCACAGGGCTGCCAGAGCCAAGGCTCCCCTTCCAGTGTGGGGTAGGACAGCAGTTGGGTTGTTTCAGCAGTTATTCCATGGCAGCCAGGGTTCTGATTCAGTAATGGGTGTCCTGGGATACAGTATCAGAGAATCATTAGGCAGACTCATTAAATAGCTGGTTATTTTTAACAGCCTCTTGTTCTCAGTTTCCTCCACAGACTGCTGCCTCGCCAGATGAACTAAAGGTCTATGCACTTTGGGAAGCTGGTGACACTTATGATCAGGTAAAGATAAAATAAGGGATGTTCCCCACTGTTTATTGAGCATTTGGCATTGTTTGCATCCATGGTTCTGTAACTGGTACAGCAGGTACAGTTTTCCTCTTTCTCTATTGGTGTTTTCAACACCAACCTGCTTCCAGCTGAAAGGAAGCTCTTAGCTCATAACGTGTTGGTAATCATGTCAGTGACCAGCTCAGTGGCTATTTCTGAACCTGTGTGAAGAAAGGATTCTTCAGTGCAGGCCTCAGACCAGGCTCCAGCCCAAGGTTTTTTTTCCTTTTGATGGTAATGCAGCATTAACCAGAGATTAACGGCGTATCTGTTGTATCTGTTTATACTCAGAGTAGGAAATGACTGCAGCATATGTGAGCATCTGCTGAGTTCTAACTGCTGTCAGAGTAACTGAGGTGAAAGGGAAGGTGCCTAACGACCTGTGGATGGGCAGTGCAGTTCCTAGCTCCTGAACTAAATACATTTTTACAGGAAAGAGCCAAGCACTAGCCAGGCTCTTGTCTGGAGTGATGTGAGCTCCCATGGACACATTTGAGAGGAATACATTGCAACCCCCTCTTCAGTGTGTTTTTGTACCTTTGGGGGTGCCCCAGGTCACAGGACAGGTGCAGGTGTGGCCACAGGGTATGGAGGGACCCCTGTAGAGCCCTTGGAGGATAAGGCACTGCTGGAGAGCAGGAATATGTGAGATGGTTTCAGGATTATGAAGCAAGAGTCCTCTAACGTAGTTCAGAGAATGTTTTGTACAGACTAAGGCATGTGCAGTTTTGAGAGAAAGGCAGAAATAATTGTTCTCTGTGTACTTACGATATATTTTCTTTTAAAGCATCGCCAAGTTTTGCTTGAAATCTTTTCGAAAAACTACCGAGTGCGCAGGAACGTCATCCAGAACCAGCTGAGTCAGGAGTGTGGAGAGGATCTAAACAAGCAGGAGGTGGATAGAGTGTTAAAGGTAAGCTTCTCTTCACTTTGGGTTTGATCCATTTAATAGGTGAGTTTTAATGCTTGATTTGAGCAAAGATTATATTTTACTTTGAGCTGACAAATGGTAAGGATGATAGAACAGTTGTTGTTAGAATATGGACAAAGCCTGTGTTTCAGCTTGTTTTCTTGAAAATGCACTTGCCTCATTTTATCTTCTTTCCCTCCAAGGAGCAATGGCTCACACATTATTTTGTATTATTTAAACAAATCTCTCTGTCAGCTTGGAGCAGCAGAGAATAGAGTGTAGTAATATTGAATATTGAGTGTGATACTTGAGTTATTTTTAAATAATGCAGAATTAAACATTAAGGAGGTGGGAGGGCTCTGCGCAGTGCTCTGAGTTACCAACTGACTGCTGGTGGTTAATGCTGAAGAGCACGAGTGCCACATGTTCAGAAGGAAGTGCTTCATTCTCTAGCAGGATGTGCAGCTTTGTACAGAGCAAAACCCTGGCCAAACCCAGCAGGCAGAGCAGTAGTTAACACATCTCATTGTGAATGTTTATTTGAATCCTTTCATCCGTCTTTGAAGATGCACCATTTACTTGCTCAAGAAGTTTAAGGTATAAAGTACTGACCACACAGGCCATGACTTTAAAAGAGATGCAGGATGGCCAAGCAGAAAGTTGCCAGCTAATGTAATACTTTAATCATTGTGGCTGGGCCTTTGCTCACTGTCACCCACTTCAATAAGACAAGTGCTTAAGTACTTTATTACATTGTGATCTACAAATGAATAATAGCATCTTTGAAGAACTGCAGATCTGTTGCTGTGATAATAAGCAAACTGGTCTCGCTTGAAAGAACCCAGGTGTCTTAGCAGTAAAATAAGCTCAGACATTTCTGCCTATTAGACAGTATTTCCTGTGGCTGCCTGTGCTGGGGGATTTGTCAGCGACTACATGAGCTCAAGTATCAGCTCTCCTGGAACATCTAGACAATGTACTGGCATTAGTTTTTCATGATGCTGTTGCTATTTAACAGATAACCTATTTCTAGAAAAAATACCTGCCCCTAAGTCACCAGGCACTGTTTTTATGTAAGTCACTAAGTCAGTGGGGAACCAGCATTGTGTTGTGGCAGGCCTTATTGCCTTGAATACATTTGTTACAGGAGTATGGGAAATTACCTTTGTTTCTGAAATAAAATTTAGAAGTATGATTTAATGAAAAGGGAAGATTCTCTGGCTTCTTTACGCCACAAGAGATTGGATTCCTCTATGAGTGAAATTGGATTTGTTGACTCCTATTTCCCCATCTGCCTGTGCTCATTTTTATACACACAGGAACAGACTGACAGGGTTTGTATTTTCACATCTGCAGATCAAGTCTGCAAACCCTCTTTCTAACCTCTGGGTTTGTTTTCATGATGGACGAGCCCCAAGACTTCAGAAACAAAAATACATTTAAACTCCACAGCCTCAGTTCTGCAGCAGTGCTCGAGCCTGTGTTGAATTGCCCAAGAGGGTGGTTGGAGCAAAAGAAAGGGAAGCCATTAGCTCAGAACTGCAGAGACTTTGTGCTCACCTAATAGAAACAAGGAAATGAGCCCCGAGACAGGCCAGTCCCTGCGCTCCTTTGCTGAGGTGCTCTCATTGTCATAAAATGGGTTTCTTAAAAGGCTTCAGATCCAGTGACTGCCCTCACTCCCCTGCTCTGTCCCACTGCTCCCCTTGGCCTCTTCCCTTGAGTTTCAGCCCGTTTTGCCCTCCACTGCCCTGCTCCTCAACCCTCACACACCCTGCCCTCCCTCAGCTGCCTTCTGCACGAGCCCCACGTTCTCCCCCAGGAGCCACCACTGTTCCTCACTGCCTTGGCATCATTTGTCCCTTTGTGGCTCTCAACCTTCCCCTGCTGTGTCCCCTCCATTGAAGCCATCTGTCCTCCAGGGTGGGGATACCCCACGCTCTGGGTTCATGCTCTCTCCTGTGCACTGGACAAAGGCTTCTGTTTCTGATCACATTTATTGTCCCAGAGCCAGCCAGTTCCCAAGATTTTATGGACTTTAGAATCATAGAATCTTCAAGGTTGGAAGAGACCTTCGAGATGATCCAGTCCAACCATCAATGCAGCACTACCACTGTAACCACAGACCACCACCCAGCACCTCTTAAACGCCTCCGGGGATGGTGCCTCCACCATGTCCCAGCTCAGCCCGTTCCCTTGCCGGAGCAGCCTAACAGAGCCTTTCCCTGTCTCCCCAGGACTGCTGCGTGAGCTACGGGGGAATGTGGTATCTTAAGGGGACGGTGCAGTCCTGACAGCGGTGGCAGCGGTGTCAGGTGATCTCGGGGACGCAAGAGGAACCTGCAGCGGGTGGCACAGCCGGAGCAATGCCGCGGCCTCGGCAGCCAGGGCAGGATCTGAGCTGCTCTGGGGCACGTGGGCATTGCGGGCAGTCACTGACATCCCAACACTCAGAGTTTGCATGGCCTCCGAGGCGCGGGAGCCGCCGGGAAGGCACCGTGGGACCCTGTCTGCAGCTTGATTAATCTGGGATTTCTAATGTATTGCAATTCCCTTTCTGTTTCGTTATGAAAAAATAAAACCATATAGTGACACAGACGTGATGGAAAATCATGGTCTAAAACTTTATTTTGTAAGTAACGCCAATAAATTAAATTTGTTTACAAACATCCCAGTTTTTGTTAAATCCCTGGATGCTCATACTTTAGTCTGAGCATTGTCATAGCCCTTGCAGCCCTCTCCATAGAGAGCAGGTAGTCATGTTCATGGGAATGTCAGGCCTGGGAGGGGGGAACAAAATCACTGTCTGTGAACTCTGTACTACATAGCAATTGTTCTCACCTGTCGTCTGTGAAATGAGTTACTTGGAAAAGTACCTACATCTGAAACATGGGGAACAACTACTGGATTTCTTCTACTGGTGTGGGGTTGGTTTGAGGGACTTTGTGTATTACTGATGTGATATAGCGAGGTAGGTAACCGAGGGCACCCTCTGGAAGGCATCCAGCTGTAGTTACCACACGGCAACCATGTAAAACCTCTATTTTGTGTAATTTTTAAATAAAATTTTATCTCAAAGGTCAATTCTACCCCGCCTTGTATTTGTCCAAGAAGAAACAGAAGCTGCACCTGCTCCTTTTACATCCTGAAGGCCTGGGGAGGAAGGACAGAGGTGGAGAGCAAACTGCAGTGCAGTCCCCGAGCTCCCTGGGGCTGTGCAGCAGCAGGGACAGGGACCCAGCCCTGGCGGCACATCCTGAACTGACCATACCTGCAGTACCAGAGGAGTATCTGCTGTGGGCACTGCACAACACGGGCACTGCTGGTCCTGCTCTCTGCTGTAGCTTCTTCCATCACATGAGAAGCTCAAGGGGATTCTATTGATTTCATCTCCTTATGCTCAGAAAAGGCTGACTTGAGTCGTTGACTAAAATAAGCAGATTAAGGTAGTTAATCCAGATAAGATTGGCTAAGAATATTGTTACCATACTTATGGCATTTTGCATTTTGATGGAAAATAGATATTTTCAAACTGCTAAAACTCTACCTTATTTAATAGGCTAGTGTAATTTATTAACTACATCAATAAAACTGGGATGTGTTTTATGTTCAGGCAGCCCTGGCTGGCACTGACCCACTGCCTGTGGCTGGAAAGCTCTCTGGGAAAGCCATGCTCCAAGAGCAGCTCTAAGAAGAGCCCAGCCTGGAGGGGTTTATTGCACAGCCTGCACAGGTAAGTGCTGCAGGACAGCCAGAGCTCAGCAATGGCACAGGCAGCCAAGGGAGAGGTACAGTACAGAAGAATCAAGAAGTTTTGAGGAAATATTTTTGGTATTTTTAAAGCACAAAAATTTTACCTATCAAGTGCTCTAAATTAGCCAAAAGTAGTAAACCACTGAAGATCACCTATTTTTCCATGTCTTCTGCCCAGCAGGTGTGGATTGCCCCTGAAGTGGTACGGAATACTGGCAGTGAACTTCTTTGTGCCCTTCTCAGGTTCCTGCTTTCAGTCTCCGAATTGGGGTGAGACGGGTCCAGGTGGCAGGGACACAGTGACAGCACAGTAACCTCATGGCACAACAGCTTTTCTGCTTTTCCCCCACTCGCCTCGTTTTTGAACAGCACTGAAATAAGCCACAACAACGAGGAAAAACTACTTACTTTCATCTGGATTTCTGTCCTAGACAGGCCTGTTCTTTTCCATGCAGCTTAACTTTTCTAAAATACAAATTTCATGGGAACTCCATTCTGTAGGAAAGATGACGAGCCTAGATAATGCAGGTGTCATCTGCACCAAGCACACTGTTTCCTGATTGGCACAGATGGATATAATTACTACTTACACATGCAGCTTGACTGGATTATTTATTTGCTTAGAAAAATATTCAGAAGATTCAGATTCCCATTTTTAAATAATTTTCAGACTGCAATACGTTTTAGAGAAACTCCCACAACATGAAGCCTTAATACTGCACCTGAAGGACGAGCTGAACAGAGAACAGCATAAGGCAGCAGAGCTGCAGCAGCAGCAGCTGGACTAAAGCTGAGAAACTGTCAACATTCCGGGTCAAGGGTTTGGTACCTTGCAGCAACTCGGCAGGAAGCTGCTTCCCAAGAACTGCTGGCCACATTAAGCTTTGAGACCCTTCACAAGGAGAAGGATGTCACCTTTTCATTGTGCCTTTTTTTCTCCCTCTTCATCTGTTTTCTTCACAGCTTGAAGCTGTTCTAAACAACCACCATCTCCATGTTCTTTGTTTTTCAGTAATTAAGTATATATGAATTACTATTAGGGAGTGGAAAAGGAGAGGAAGAACAAGAGTGTGATCCCCCGTTTTCAGTAGGATATGTGCTGGCAGTGTTGTGTTCACTCTCCCACCCCCCCAGGCAGCATGGAATAGGTCCAGAGAGGCTGACACTGGAAGCAACAGACAAAACAATGTAAGGTTTTACCTGGCCTGTCTCCTCAAGCACTTGGAGTTTGTGGTATGTAACATTAAAAGCTACTCCACTATGTCAATGCTACTTCTAAAGTTAAATAGCTAAATAACAACTCTCTAACTTACCAAATACACATAAAAATGTACTCTGCAGACATTCCACCAAAGAACAGTAGGTCCCAAATAACACAGAGTCAATTCACAGTATCTTGCCTTAAGACAAAGTGCCCTACAAAGGAAACTGTATCTAAAAAGCCACACAAACTTTACATCAAATCCTTTCTTAGTAGGAAGACATTTATACTGATCTGTGGGAGAGTTTAGTGATTGTTGAAACATGGTACTGGCTTAAAGCAAGCACAGCTTTCCACCACCCTGCCAAAGCACGCTCAGCTGGACTGCTCCCCTCCTCTGGAGCTGAGGAGATGCTGCCCCTGAGACTGGCTGGGGATTTGCTTTTGTTAATTTTCTACATCAGCGTAGTCACAGGGCTAGATCATCCCTGTGAACCAAAGGAAAGCTTCAGTCTGGTTCTTGTGAGAGATCTGGAGTTCTTAGCTCTGTTGTTTCTGAAGTGGAATAAGGAAACTAGTGTCAGTCACTGCTCTGGCCAGAGATGAAGTGTAATATGAAGTAGTAGTGTAGCATTAAGCTATGATATTTGTTTGCTTTACAACCACTAGTTTGTGTGACAGTGCTGAACATTAAATCTACTGCTACACAGAACAGGGAATCTAGCTGATAACTAACTAGCTTGGTTAACTACAGGGCTACCAGCCAATCCAAAAACATTCATTTTGAGTGCTTAAGAAATACATCCGTTTAAGGGGTCTTCTGACATTCATATGAAGTGTGTTCTTGACTAACAGATAAGGTTATGGCTGAGAGGAGAGAGTCTTGTACTTCGCTCTGTGTTCATCTATTTCTTCCTTTGTTTTTCTGATACAGCTAAAAATCTCCTTGAAGAGTGCTTTATATTCAGGGAGAGCGTTTGTGGAAGAGTCACTTAGCTCAGCAATTGTGAATTCTTGATTGCTAGCTGAAAGATCGTACTGGGTGTTTCCCACATTTAGGTCTTTGGAATACTGCTTCAGCGTTTGTACAGCCTTGTGTTTCAAAGAGTCTTCATCCGTTTGACACTTCTTCAAAAGTTCCTCATACTTCACTTTCAGAGCATTGTACTGAGCATCAACTTCATTGAGTACAGAGATTCCTCGCTGCTTCACAGCTTCAGCTCTCCTAATACACGTTTCCTCATGGCCCCTGAGAATGTCTGCCCCGGCAGCACTGCTCAGGAGGCTTTCGCTGCTGCTCCGTTTCAGTGCCTTCTTCTCAAGCTCCGATACTGTCAGAAGTCCATCATCTGCCAGGCTCTGACCAAGCTCCCTGTCTAGAGATTCCTTAAATGAAATGAAAAAGGATTCTGGCACCAATTTCTCTGCATTATGGACCGTGTTTTCAGACTGAAGTATCTGTCGTATTTCAGCTACTTCTGCTTCCAGCTCCTCTGCACGAGCCCGATACAAGTCTATATCAACCAGCCTCCGCTCCAGGTCACAGTTTTCTTTCACCATAAGACTGTATTCCTCTTCCATGGTTACCCTCTTCTCTTTCTCTAGGTTCAGCTGGGCTTGCAGGACTGTCACTGCCTTCTTTAACTTCTCATTTTCTTCTTCTACAGGACTTAGCTGGCTATCCATTGAAGTAATCTTTTCTGCAAACACGTGATCATAAACAAAATACCTGAAGAAACAAAATAAGGATTATCAAACATAGGAAGTACAGCTGACCACACCTAAAATTTTCCTGTCCTGGGTAACTAATGATGTATTTAAACTGTGTGCTAACACACTTCAGAGCACTCACAGGGGCCATTGCACTTAACCAGTCAGTCGATTTAGTAATCGGAACAGTTTGTAAGGACTTCCATGCCATTGAACCAAGCTCGCAACTTAGGCAGAATAGCAGCTCGTTAACAGTTTCAAGTTACAGACGAGATGATTGAATAATCTAAGTTTAAATTATAATTTCAGTTTAAATACACATTGCCTCCCTGTACCATACAGTACTTTCTGACACTGATTTTTTTCTACAGCACTCCACTCCTGTAAATTTTGTCACTATCGATGGTAGGAACAAGCTTCATAATTAACAAAGCAATGCTGTAGGCTGGTATTTTCACGACCCTTTGGCAGCTTGAAGGATTCACTTATCTTTTGAATTGCCAAGAAATAACTTCTTTTTGGATGTACAATTTATTCTGCAGTACTACCTCCATGTAGTGCTGAAGACCAGACACAAAGAGCCCATTCTATCTGTGGAGATGCTTCTCTTACAAAACTGCCCTCTAGGCTTGCAGTTACTCTGAGCTCTTACCATGTGATTGTCCCGATGGGCCCCCTAATGCAGTTCAGCTGGGTCAAATGGCTCTACATTTAAATGGCAACTCAGTGCTCCATGCACTATCTTCCCAGCTTTTAGGATCATTTTAACCAGCTTCAGTTCAGGTAAGCTAAAGAAGCGTCCATCGACATTCAAGGAAAGGATAAGTTACAGAAAATATTTTGCATTGAATAAGTTTGTTTTTCTGATTATCTGTGTGTTTGCTTTTATCTGACTGAAAACACTGGGGTGCAAACTGTTGTAAGCTTTCCAGGCTACCATTTTATATGGCTGGCTCTGGGGGAGAAAGTGGTGTACCACTACTGGTGTGGTCTAGAAGCAGGCCAGAAGTAATGGCAGCACCACACAGTGCAGATACTTTGGTAGTTGTGAACATCAGATAATTCTTCTTCCAGCTTGTCTGCTATCTGTGCTTGTGTCTTAGTTCTTAAAGTTTTGCTTAAAATAGTTTCAGTGTTCTTCACTATGTAAGGTAAAAAGTCTTACTGGCGGAGGTCATACAGCTCCTTCAAACATGAGAAGCTGTGCATTGATCTTGGCTGCTCAGATCTCTCCTGGCTCATCCGGCCTCGTCCAGGCTTTTTCAGTTCTTCCACTTGGCGTTGCAGGTCATCTATGTGTGTTTGTAGACTTTCAATAGTCTCTGTCAAGCTAGAAAGTGAAAAGACCTTTAAATAAAACTAACCTTTCAATTTACCAGTATTGTAGAACGCCACTGGACAGAGACAGCCACCCAGTAACTACACAAATACACCTGGACTGCTCTTATTGGTATTATCAGCTGGGGGGTGAGGGAATCTGTAAAAGTTTGTTACCTTATTATCTTTTGTTGTGAAGCTCTACTTTCTGCAACCAGTTTTTGATTCGTGTCTTCCAGTTCTCTTGCTGTCACGTCCAGCTGTTCGTAGACTTTTGCATGCTGGTCATTCATCTGCCGCAAGAGCTCCACTTGCTTTGTGAGGTACTGCAAGACAGTTCTGCTGTTACTGCTTTACACTTGAAACATAAGCCACAACTCCTGTTTTCCATTTTTATTCACATTCAGAGAGAAACTCCTGAGTTTTACAAATGTAAATTCCTGTGTTTGCTTTGGTAAGCTCAAGAGGCTATAGGTAACTCACCAGGCAGCTTGCCTTTGGTCATGGAGGTCACCCCAGGCTGATCCAGCAGCCTTTTACCTGGAGGAGCTGGGTTTGATGGTGCCAGCTGTCCTTATCTGTGCCCACGCCTTCTGATGGGGCTGTGCTGCAGTCAGCACTGACAGAGCCTTCAGACTCCAACACAGCCCTCAACTGTCCGCTGTGGCCTAAAGGTTGCAGTGGGCTCCAACAGAAATTTCTTAATTGTGTTGACCCAACAACTTTCTCAGCATTAAAACTGAAATATTGGGTAGCACCATACATAACTAAATTTATTTTCAGCTGACCTAAGTTCTTCCAGTCTGAAGCAGCATTAGGTTCAGCACAGCAGAATTTAGGTTGTGGTCACACTTAAGACAGTATGTGGGCTAATATGTGTCAGGAAGTATAATCAAGTTATTGAATTCAAATCTTTAATTACTCACAGGGAACTATTCCAGTTACTGTAATCCCAAACAAAGGTCTTCTGGCCTTTTTTAAAAAATAAAGCCTCACATGAAGTATTCTCAATTTAATCCTTTTGGGTTTTACAATTAACTACATAGAGTGTTTAGTTTCCTGAATAATGTCAGAAAGCTTGGAATTCTTAGTCTAAGCAGTTTGCAATCACCTAAAGCTCTTAAAAAAAGTATTTTATATTCTCCCACCCAGGACATGAGCATTTACATGAGACAGTTTTTTTCAGTTTGAGTCTAACCCCCTAAATCTGAAATATTTTGTTCTTGCATAGAATTTGTATTTTGCAATATATTTTGTATTGCTACATGTTACTTTCTTAAAAGTAAGCTTTAAGTAGCAACATCCAGCAAACTCCTAGGCAGAATTACTTCTCTTTACATAGGCCTGTTACATACTAAAAAACTTCTAATATTCTACTTAACCTTTTACCTCATTAAAAGATTGGTGGGTTTACATTTTAGGCAATTTAAGAACAGATAATAAGTTTATCTAGGACTAGTAACTGCTCCATACAGACTTCTAGAAGATCAACATGATAGCTGTTGGCTAGATCCTTTTGTAGCCTGTGCACACATGACAGAGGATTTACACAAAAATAGAACGTAGATTAGCAGTAGAATCTCAGTGTGACCCACTTCAGATTAACTTTCCCTATTGGTTATAGCTGAGGAAGGAGCTGGATATCCTCAGACTTTCCTTAGCAAAAGGAGTGTGGCCAAGCACAAGAGCCAAGGCTTTAGTGCCTGAAGAGATGTTGCCACTTATTACAATGGGCTTTTGCAGAAGTTTGAGATGAATGGAAGGGGTGAAGCACCATTTCCTTCACCTTCCATCTCCAGTATCTTCAGGGCTGGTGTCCCGTTGTCCTGGTATAACCAGACCACCAAAAGATGATGTAATAAATACTTTAGACGTTCACATTTAATCCCCGTCCCCTACAACTGAGCACCTAACATGAAGCAGCACTTTGCATTCTAGCACATGAAAATTGGACAGTGTCAGGATTCCAGTGTCTGAGTGCTGAGAACAGATTCAGGCAGGAATAAAGTTGCTGTTTCCACCCAGACTTTATTACATCTGCAGTGATTAGTTAGTGGCACACGTGTCAGCACAAAGGTCAGATATAATGATCCAAATGTAAAATGCTTAATATGTTAGTATTTAATATATGAGATGTAATCTTAAGCACATCAGAGACTTTGACCCTTCTCTTTCAGTGCAGGCAAAGCAGTGCCATATTTCAGAATGATTTCTCAGCCAGTTCCAGACTTTGCTACCTGTAAGATCCAAATTAATAGGAAAAAGGCCCCAAAAACTTACACAGATACTGCACTGTAAAAGCCAGTACAAAAATTCAGCAGAGTAGCTACAGGAACAGCTGAAAGATCACATGTAGGTTGCAGAGACAAGCACTTGAAAATTGGGAAAAAATCAAGCACAGAGACTAAATCTGCCATTTGCACAGGTAACCTGTGCAACAGGGTATCCTGTGATCCCACAAGAGAAACAAATGCTGGTATGAAAATAATAGACTGAAGTGCTTTACCAGCTAAGTACTACACCTTGCATATGAAAATTTTATTCCCATTTGTTTCAGTGAATTCCTGTAACAATTCCTCGTGCCAGTAAGCTAATATATTCAGTTCCCCAGCTGGAGGGTTTCTCTGGGTATTTGATCTCTGGGTTCATCTTCCCTTTTCTACCAGAAATCCATAGGCAAGAGAAACTTCTTTGGAGGAAGAAAAATTTTTTGTTGCTATTACACTTTAAAATGGCACTGGGGAAAGAGAAAAGATTGAGACAGGAGATGGAACTGAGAAGACAGCGTGTTGTAACAGCAGATACAAATACAGCCTTTGGCTCAACAGGCTGGGCAAATAAAAGGTGCAGGCACTATTTATGTGTCTGAAGCATCACAAAAACTGTTCTCCCACTCTCCCCCTCCCCTTTCGGAGGGAGCTAATAGGACAATCTAATACACATCTCCTATCCTCCTTGGGGGATAGGAGGAAAGAGACTGAAGAGGTATCAGATAAAGCCTTCAAAAAGTAGTATTGCCCAAATCTTGGTAGAGCAAGACATTGAGAGAAAAAATTCCTCTGTCATGTCTGAGGTAGTCTGACCACACAAGTACTTGACCCTGCAACACACCAACTATAGATCACTGCTGGAAGGACATTCATGACACTTCCTGGAGCTGAAGCTCTCTTATGTAGTCAATAAACACTGACCCACCAGAACAGCTTAAGCAAATAAACTGGCTTAAACCAATAGGATATTGCGTTCTTAACAGCACCGGACTATTTCTGTAAATCAATGTAGCTTAGCAATAGTATATTTTCCATATTTCTAGACAGTGTTAAAATCCAGCTGCTTATTAAGTAGCTACACTCAATGAGCCAGTTAGTTGCCTATCACAAAGTTCTGGTGTGTTATTTCAAAAGGTGTGTCGTAACTCTGCTAAACACTTTCTTACACGTGGTTGTTCATACAAGTGTTGAACCTTGTCTACAGTGTTTGTATAGCACCTTGGAAGGGCTTGTCCTCTCTACATCTTAAGAATGGATCTTTTTATAAAAACTATTCATGGCAATGAGTTATTTTCAGCCTCTGCATAAGTAAATACACCTTTTAACGCTGCAGCACTAATATAAATATCAGCCATTCCAACCATTGTATCCCAGAATGAATAGGATAACAAAGATTACATTTAGTACATAACAGAAAAAAGCCAAATATATGAAGTACAAAACGAAAGTAACTTCTCAAAAAACTCCCACAAATCAAACCTGCACTCAGAAACTGTTTATCACTTACTAAAAATGCTGCATTTGTGTTGACTACTTTAAAGACACCTATATATCTTTAAGTACTAAGCTTAGGATTCTTTCAGTTACCTGTTGACACTACAATAGTGAGCGTTTTCAGTCTGAAGTTGCAGCTGTACAAAATGCCCATCTCTTACCTGCAGAAGTACTGCTAGCACAAAGGAACTCGGATTTTGTAAAAATCTGGTATATACCAGTCACAGCCTGTGCCCTGTGATTCACACCAGAACCAAACTGAAATGCTGACTATGTTTTCAATATGTTGTCAGTCAGCAAAGTCCTGAATATTTAATAATTTGATTATTAGAGACCATGCATTGCCCTCTAATAGCTGAAAAAATCTCATTATGCTGACAAATGCTAGGTCTGCAAGAACATAGGCAATATTAAAAAAAAAAAAAAAGGAATTGCCAAAAATAGCCAGGTTTTCCCACTCTGTTTCCTAAAGATGAGTAGTTTTGAAAGGATGGTTATGTTTTTGGGTTTTTTCCCCTGGAAAATATGGGACAATATATCCACTATGTCCTATATTTAGATACTACTTAAGTGGGATTTTTTTACCTGGGTTTTGTTGGCTTTTTTTGCCCTTGTAGAGTTTCTTTTACATCAAAATAGACTTTAGCTCCTTTTATCACAGCCCAGTTTATGTATGAAAGTATATATCTTTAGATTTTACTTAAATCTCACACCTGCACTTATCAGCATTTAAATTTCAGTGAGAATTCATTAAAACTCTCATGTAATACTTTAAATTATTAATGTATTTATCATCATATAATTTAATGTCATTTTACCTGGCAAGATCAGCAAAGTTGAGCAATAAAAATAACTGAAGTATCTTTTCTGTACAAAACTGAAAAATACCAGTCATTTGTCATTAAACAAACCAAACCCAACGTGACATTTAGTGGCACAAAGCTTTTGGTAATCAGAAAAACAGTTCTAAGTATGATCTAACTATACTGGTTCTCAAATTCTCAAAATAGCAGAAGTGGTGAAAGATTGTTCAGTATTTTCCATCAGATCTCAAGGAATTCAGATCTTAATTTATACACTGTATGTTGCAGGTCTAGATGCTTTCACACGGGGATCCTTCAGATATGTTACCTCTATCTCCTGCAATTGCTCTTGATTTGTTGCATACATTTGCTGTAAGGATTCTTCTAGTTCAGTGTTACGGTCCAGTAGTGTCTTCCCAAGCTCAGCTGCAAGGTGAAGATCTAAACAAAGAAATCATGTTTGCATGTGAGTGAGAGAAACAATAATGCAATCTAATTCTAAAGCATGTTATCAAATACTTGAGGTATTTTCATTGCTGTTATAACTGCTCCAAGTTATGTCCAGTACCCAAAATGGAAGTTAGCTTACACTGAGTTAGGACATTCATCTACCATCTCTAATGCAAGTCTAAGTTGGCCCTGAGATGCAGAGACACTCTGTCATGAAGCTTCCTCAGTTCCTCCACAAGCCGTCCAGACACACCCAACCACGTTCACCTCCCACCCTGTGCCCGGTCTCCACCACCTCTGCCCAACGTATCTTGGGGCTCACCATCTTTACAGCACTCAGAAGAATAAGCATAGGAGACCCTGTAAATGTTCCTCAGACCCAGGCCGAAGCTGATGAACTCTTTATTTACTTGACTGTTCCTACCCATTACTCCTTCAGAGTTCAGGTCACTCAGGATCAAAGTGCTAAATTGAAAGTTTTAGATGCTTTTTATGGTGAACCAATAATATCAAAAGACATAAAACTGATGGAGGCTTGCAGCTATTCTGCTTTTCAAGCTCATAAACCCAAGTGACGAGAATTGTTTCATGTGCTCCAAAACATCACTTTAAATGTCATTTGTTCTCAGGCACTTAATCTCAATTTCACTTCAGTCATCTTCAATCACCTCCAGGGTGCAGTGACTGTAGTTGTCGCAAATTAAGAAATAAGTCATCTGAACACTCAGCTTTCTAGAGGGAAGCTTGATATTTGCTCAACAGAATCAGAAGTGCTAGATATCATATAATATTATGTTTAAAGACAAGTGTAATTTAAAAGCTAACATAATGTGACAAAGCAATAAATCCTGGTATTAATGCTAAAATTGTAATTACTCTGTGCAAAGTACTACATGTCAAAGATCCAAAAGATTTCTAGAAATCTCTGATTTTCCACCTCCTTCCCCTCACATGACCCATGACCTGCATGCATGCAGTACAACCTAGTTGGTTCTCACACAGAACTTGTATCATTCATGGGAAAGAGACAGAAGAAAAGTCAAGAAAAACTTTGAGTCACATCAAGAAGCCTTAAATTAATAAACAGGAGACATGTATTGCATCATCAGTAGTTACAGCCAGAGAAGAGAACACATTAATTCCATTTTCATCTGACTGCAATGGCCTTTCTTTAACATGTTATCCTACCTCTTTCCTGCCCCCTCTCATTTATCTTATCAGCTAGGAACTGTAATACATACAATACTGTTCCAAGATTGTTTTGTGCTAACCTTCAGTTTGGCAGCCTGTCCAAAATGATTACTCCATCTCCATACATAAGCCAAAGATCTTATTCAGACCAAATTCAGACTTACAAGGACAAGTCAGTACAAACACTTGCCTATAAAGCTGTAGATGTCCAATTCTGGCAAAACAACAGCTGTGCTATTCTTTACACATTCTTTACAGCCACAATGCATTGTTTCCTACCTTAAGGTCAGATTCTTAGCATAAATGCCATAAAAATTATTTAAAAGAAATCCCACTGCATGGGAGTTCTTCAGTTTCAAAAGATGTACGATTAGAAGGCACAAGGCGTATTGGTCTGTACTTAGGAGTTTATCCTCACATTGCTTTTTCACCATAGCACCACTCATTACAAAGCAGCCTATGCTAGAGCTGGATTTAAAGTATTTGGATAACGAAACCTTAAGGCATCCTGCTTAAATTTTTCCCATTTGGTAAACAGATTGCACATTGTTTACCATGGACAGAGTAACTCCCAGTCAAACACCAAGCTGTTTGTTCTATCTCATTATGGAATACTGTAGTCTTCAAATTCAGTGAATTCATTATCCTATAGAAAATGGAGTCCTGCTTCACAAAATCTTGTACTGCACAGATCTTTACTAGGAGCCACAATCTTTACAACAATACTAGCATCATTCAAGGCAAAGACTAAATAGACTATTCTTTTATTTTAATAGAGTAGAATAAGAGCTTTAGAGAGGATTTAGGATTATGTTAAAGACATAATACATAATGGAATTACTATCATTTCCCTTCCCAAAGTGAAAGTTTGTTTTCATGTTTAAGTACATTTAGGAGTTTATAGCTTCATTTTTAAATGCCCCCTCATCTACTAAATCAACTAGCACATACCACACAGTACTTGGAATACAAGGTGAATAATAGAATTACTGTCATACTTCACACTCGTTCTGTTTGTTAGACTGGCAGAAGCACAAATGGGTTACTATGGGAGAAACACTTTTATAATTAAGACAATTTGTTTCTGACGGGGAGGATACAAGTGGGAGCGCTCAAGAACATACAATAAAACCTTAACCACAGAGAAAGCAAGTACTGAAATAATTTCACCTCTTCTAAAATTCAGAATTTTTTTGCATTGATTTTTCTATATTGTCCAGTACCTGGAAGCCCTATTAAGAGCAAATTTTACAAGTGAGGTGTCCCATGTATGTTTTCCAGATACAAAATGGAAAGTGTTAATTTACATTTCTCTGGAGAGAGTTATGGTAGAACACTAGAAGCAAAACTGCATTTTCTGTTGTAAATTTATGTAAAGCAACAACTAAATTCTGACAGACATGCATTTTTCCTTTTCACCATAAAGATGGAAGCAGAGAGGTTTTTAATAATGCAAAATATGTCTGTGCAGATCTAAAGATCTTCATTTTCGTAAATCTGATTAGTTGTACTGGCGTTTACCAGCTCCATCAGAAATCCCCAAAGCCAGACTTCAAGGATGTCTTCTGTGATGTTGAACAGCCCTCACTTACCAGCGCCTTACAATCTCTGACTGCATTACCATCATTGAAAAAAAGATAAAAACAGTACCAAAATCCTTCTCGTCTACTTTTTCATAACCCACCTAACAAAATTATTCAGAAATTTTCAATATAAAATTAAGCCTGTTCTTTTAAACAGCAAAAGGCATCAATTGTGCAAGATGTATTAGTAAACCTAGTTGAAGTTTACTTAACTGTAAAATTAAACCTTTATTTTTTTACTTAGTTTCCTATTTCCTATTCTGTATTCAGAATACCCTCTATTCCATAAAAGTGAGTAACAGCAAGATGCAAAAAGAGCAGTCATATAAAAAAATTCTCTTTTGAAGGTCAGCATACTTCAGCAAAACATTGCAGAAGGATGGCTGTTCCCATCTTTACAAGATTTCCACGAGCACTTTTTGCATGAGCAGTATGCCAGAAAAGCCCATCTCTGCTGTCAAGGCAAAAATCTTTGGTAAGTAGGAAGACTGCCAAGGTTTTCCAAAACCCCTACCCTAATTTTAAGTTTCAAAGACTGGCTGACAAGGACTTCAGGCTTGTTTCAGGGTGCATTCTAATGTTTTACAACCTAGGTTCTCATAATCACACTCACCAGTTTTTAAACATGCACTGATTGTTTGGGTTGTGAAGGGTTTCATGAGACCTTGATAAGCACTCCTACTACCCTGTTTACACACATCTGTGTGTCTTAGCCTTAGCAGCAGGAGGAGTAGTATCCTTCAGAGTCCAGAAATAAACTACAGCACAACATTTGAAAAACATTCCTGTAAGGAATTCCTTCTTTGCGTTTCAACTTGCCCATCAGTTTATTTTCCCCCTTTTCCTTTTTGCGAGGCTATTAGTTGCTTCCATTTAAGCTTGAGAACAGAGAATCCCCAGAAAAAGACTGTTCACATGTTGAGAGCACATTAACCAACCCCCAAAAAGCAGTAACCTCTAGAATGGAATACTGTTTCTTAAAAGTTGACAGCAGAGTCAACTGGTGATTATTTCCTTTATTTTAATTAAAATGAAAGCAGAGAAACATCGAGAAGGCAAGAAGTCAGTTGTTATACATTGTGAAGTCTCTTTGTAGGTCTTCTATTCCATAAACATTGACATAGTAAAAACATTACTGAATCATGTCTTCAAATTTTTCACTTTCTTCCCTTTGACAGCCAACAGTAGTTTCAGGATCTTATTTAAACTGATTTGTTTGTATCCTAGAGCCAGGAAAACATCAATTTTGGGTGAAGAGTACCTAAATACAGCTTTCAAACAGTTAGCTGTTTTATATAGTATATAATTAGAGAGATCTGTTCCTGTCTTAAGAAAGTTTCTGCTGTCAGATGCCTGATCTCAGTGTGAATACTGTTTAGCTTTCTCTATGGTTTACAGTACAGCAGCCCCCAGCAATCCCAAGAATTAATGTATTTCAACATAAAAGCAAAATACGTAAGACTGGAGCAGGTTTGCAGGAAGCCACTTCACCACTTTTGAGCTGGCCTTTCAAAACAAATTTGGGATTAAGAACAAAAAGTAGAACTATGTAACTTAGGTAAATACCAGTCATAAATGCCACTAAGCTCTTAAGGAAATTGCACATTCTTCCCGTATCATGCCTGTTAAAAAGATTTTTAGTGCAATTATAATTGTATTCTGGGCTCCCTTCTCATCTGTGAAATGAGAAAAGCATTTACCTCTTGCATGTAGTGTTTTAAGACCTATTGATGGAATTACATACAGAAGCGACACGTATATTTCTGAGACATAATGGAGTCATTTGATATTTTAATAAGAAAACCTAAAAAGTTTTTATTAAGGAACCTGCGACTAATCGAGCACTGCTGCGACTACAACTTCATCGACTGGAAGCCCTTACAAAGAACTCAACAGGGCGCAACAGCGCATCCCACCCGGTGCTTCCAGCGCCTGCCCCGAACAGAAGCTGCTTCACCTTCCGTGCAAGGTGCAACTTTTCGGCGAGCCGCTTCCCTCCCTCCGGGCGGAGAGAGACCCCGGCACCATTCAGCTCGGCTGCCGCACCTCCTTCCCTCAGACAAAGACGGCCGCAGTCGTTACCGATGACAGCGATCCCGCGGCGGCGGGAAGCGCGGCCGTGCGGGGATCCCGGGCTCCGACGCTCCGAGCCCGGCACGACCGACCCGCCCGCCGCCGCCCTGCCACCCCCAGCCCCCGAGCGCCCTTCCCGCCGCCCCGCGCCGCCGCTGCCTCCTCGCCGCCCGCCGCGGCCCCTTCCCTCACACGCCCTCCTCGCCGCAGCCCCTACCCTCACACACCCCTCGCCCGGCGGTTCTCCACGGCCCCTTGCCTCACAAGCTCCGCTCAATGCGGCCCCTGCCCGCACCCCCGCGGCGGTTCCCCACGGCCCCTTCCTTCCCTCACATACCCGGCTCGCTGCGCTCCCTCCCTCACACGCCCCCCGCCGCCGCCCCGGCTCTCCGGCCCCGGCTCACCTTGTTGCAGGTCCTGCTGGTCGTACCAGGGCTCATCCTCGCGGATCTCGAACTCCTCTACCAGGCTGTCGGCCAGCATCGCGCCCCTTCCCTTCCCGGGCGGCTGAGCCGGCAGCGCCCAGCCCACGATCCCCCTCGCACCGAGCGGGGCAGAGCGAGCCGGCAGCCGCTCCCCGCCTCAGCAGCCGCCTCCGGCCATTGCCGAGCGGTTCCGGACTTTGCCGAACCTCTCCCCCTTCTGGCCGGGCTGCGCCGGCGGCAACGTGGCAGCTGCTGCCGCCGCCCGCCCCCCGCCTCCCGCGATTCAAACACAGCACCCTCGCCTCGCCTCGCCGGCGGGCAGCCAATGGGGAGCCGCCCGCCGCACAGATCGAAAGGGCGCTAGACCAATCACAAGGTGAATTCATACCGAGCGGCCAATAAGAGCGAAGGGAGGGTGGGCCCGGGGGAGCCGTGCCCCGCCCCGCCGCGCGGTGCGCAGCCTCTCGGCAGAAGAGGTGGGTCGGTGCCTGTGGAAGGGGCGGTGGTCGCCGGCGCTCTGGGGCGTTGATGGCGGGGAGCGGTTGCTGAAGGTGTCTGCTGCGGCTCGTGGCGGAGCAGGACTGGCACGGCCCGGGATGGGGCAGGGCGACCTGGCGTAGGGAAAGCCGGGGCTCGTAGTTGCCCCGCGTTGGGAGCGCTGAGGGAAGAGCCCGTGAGGAGGGACCCGGCGTGGTGCCCAGGTGCGAGTGGCCTCCCCGCCGGAGTGTGGGAGCGGAGGGCGGAGAGGGGAGCGTGCAGGGTCAGTCCGAAAAGGGCTGGCTCCCTCCGCTCACCTCGCTCGGGCGACCGCCGCTCGCTCTCGGCTGTCTTCCGCACAAAGCGGAGGGAGCCGTGTTCCTGTCCGGGGACCTGCTGAGGAAAACGAGCGTAACTTCCTTGTTCTTAGCAGATGAGCCTTTCCAAAGGTGCAGTCGTGCGAGCTCCCCGAGCCCCCGGCTGGCGGGAGCGCAGCGCCGGGGCAGCCCCGCAGCGCGGGCCCGGCGAGCAGGCACCGCCGGTGCCACAGCCCGGCTGCCTCTGTGAGCAGCCCCTGAGCATTTCCCCTCAGTGCTACCCTCGGGACTAGCAGCGCGTTTATTCTGACTTCACTCTTAATGTGGTGCAAGTCACGTCAGAAGGATGAGGAAGATACGTGTGTCCAACCAGTCTGTCAGGGCTGTGGGCATGGCACAGCGGTTTGGGACCCAGAACGGCAGGGCAGGATGTCAGCTAGTGTGCCTCAGGCAACATTTGCTATTATCTCTTGGAATCCACTTTTCTTCTTTAGACTCGTGTTCTAGTTTCCTTTAGCAATTGTCATCCCGCTCTGGGAGAAACGCAGGTAATGTCACACTGCATCTCAGTGGCCCGAACAGCCTGTTCTTTTGGCCTCTGTGTATTAACACAGTTGTAACCACTAGACATTGCTGAAACCGATTTGCCTTCTGTGAGTCACAAAATGTGCACCCGTGCTTTTACGTACTCAATATAAAGGCTGACTATTAAGAGGGAGGGGATGCTCATGCATGATTTCATTGTAGTGCTATTAAAGGGAACATCTGGGGAAGGAAGTGTGGTACCTCAACTTCTAATTGAACCTATTCCATAAACAAGGTGCAGAACCAGATGTACCAATTAGGGTAGAGTTGTGTCAGGCCCTGCACAATTACAATTAGTCACGGTACCAGAGGCCAGTTTGTGCATTGTTAGAAGATTTTTGTTGATGAAATTTCAAATACCTTCTTTCAGATTTTCTGAACGGAGAGGGCCATTTTTATTTGTGTCAGAAGGAATCGAGTCAAACATGATTTGAGAAGTGACTGTTTGCTGGTAATGTTAGTGTGAAGCACTTTTATTCTTGGTGCTTATGGAATTTGAAGGAAATTAAAGTCTCCCAATTCTCCATTTTGAAGACCTGTGCAGGGTGCTCCAGGTAGAAATAGAGGTGAAATATCTACCTTTCCAAAACCCTAATATCCACTATATAAATAATTTCATTAAGTATATTTGTGAAGGTTTGAAAAAGCAAATGTGACACTTGCTAATAATATACTGTCATGACTTTTACATTAATATCAAACTTATTTTTAAAAATAAATACTTCAATTGGACATCTTTTCAATAACCTTTTTATTCATTGTAGGTTTCTCAGTAAAAGATTGTGAAACCAAACTTGCTGCAAAAATGCAAAATTTTGTCCCCTGAAAATGGAATTGTCTCTATGGCTGTAGAAAAACAAGTTTGAAGGTATATATCATGGTAATTCTCAAGTATTTAAAAAATCAGTCCTATTCTTAGAAATAAATTGGCTTTAATAAAAACAAATCCTAGGGTTCCAGTTGTTTGTCAGCTGGTTCTTTTTCTTAGCTATAGAATGAGGTTACCTATTCTTTGCGTCTCGTTTCGTATCACAGCACCTTACATATATGTGCAGAAGTGCATCCACACTTATTATTCTTCAACATTCCATTTTCCATGTTGGGGGGTGGAAAAGCTGCCTGTTCCATCTTCCCCAGTCCCTACCTGATTTGTGGCTTTTGCGTTGTCCTCGCCTGGTGATTCGGAAGTTCCTCCCTTCCTGCACAGCAGCCTCTCTTCAGCCGCCTTGTAAACCACAGGAAGGCTGGAAACAGCCTTGGCTTTCATTTCCTGTTTCTTCCATGGTTATTTTTATGAGGAGTTCAGGGAGCTGCTTATAGAGCTGCTGATCAAGCAGATATTCAGGCGCAGTATTTTGATGGATATATGAAAATTGCATTTAGGGTAAAACTGTTAATATGCAGAGGAGCAAAGTGTGAACTATTGACATAAAGCAGGTTGTAAAGCTCTGCATAGTAAGGCTAAAATTTGAACTTGAAGTATCCAAATTAATGGGAGACAGCTTCCTTCAACAGATGTAAAAATGAATAAAGTCTCAGTTAAAAACAGATACCTGGCAGTATTTTTGTATTGGGATTATAGAATCAAGTATGGTCAAGGACTACTGTTAGGTAGCTATTAAACAGCTTTAAAAAGTAGAGGTTTACTGGAGCTGGCTCTTTTCTTGGCATAGTTTACACCAAACATGCTAAGGTAATTGATGGAAAAGATCAGCATCTTAAAAATTCATTGTCTGAATTCATTGCTAGATTAAAGAAATCTTTATTCTTGGGCTGAATCTCTGTTATTTGGGCGTATGTAAAATGCTGTGTGTTACTTGCTGTGTTTTATTTACATGCAGTCTTCCATACCATGAAAATGTTAATTAAAAGATGTTTTGTTTTGATTGTTTCATGGTTTATTAGGTGAAAATACTGCTTCCATGACTTCTTAGCAATTAATATTTTAAAACAGAAGGGCAAAAGTTGGTATTTGTTTTGAAAGAAATACTCCCCTACCTGCACGCTGCATTTGACATTCATTGCAATGGAATACGTAAGGATATGAATTGAGTCACTTTATTCCAACACAGTCCATAATTTTAAGAATATATAGCTAGCAAGAAAGATCTAAAATGTGTACAATTACTTCGAACTCTACACCAAGATGAGTGTTAGCAGTAGTAGGTTTTTAAGTGGAATCTATGCATCAGTTAGGAAGGGTTTCTTTTAAATTTTTGTCTACTTGTTCCATTGACTTTTAAGCACTGATTATACTTAGAAATGTCACCTAATAACTTCTTATTATTTTGGGCTCAGTGTCTAACAAGTCAGTAAAATGTGTTTCTGATTTTAAAAAAAAAGGAAGAATGGGAAAATTTTCCTGTAAGAATCCATTTCTGCACCTCTGAAACAAGCAAATCCCCCATATTATTTTAATTTGGAAAATTATTCTACTGATTGTTGTAATTCTCTTTTGTAACTTGAGGAAGAAGAGAGCTGTACTCTTGGAAGATGAAGATCCTTTGGGGAATTCATGCTAATGCGCTGGCATATTCCATGACAACCTTAGGTGCTGGAATGATGAACAGTATTTTTAATTTCTACTACGTTAAGCTTTTCCTAAACCGATACAAAATTTCAGAAGCAGCATTTCATGAAGCACAGGTACTGAACAATGGAATAGTTTGATTACCATGTTGTGCTACGCAGCAGTGTTATTACAACAAAGTGATTCTTTTAATGACAGATTAATTTTGGAATCATTGCAGTTAATTAACAGTAAATTATCTTTGAATTTAGGTAATCCATAAGCAATGGAACGTACACATAAACCACATTATTTACAGTCTATAGAGTAAAAATCTCCAGACTTAATTGCTGAAAAGATTTTTACCTTTGATAGCTTGAAGTAATTTTCTAAACTGATCTTGCACCTCAGCTCCATAGATAAGTTTGACATTAATGCTTTCCTATGGACTGTTTAAGTACTTAAATACTGCATTTATCCTGCGAGTCATTATCCACATGAGTAACTCTTGTTGTAAATGGTCTCCTGAAAGTAATGGGCCAGCTCATGTTTTGAATTAACTTGCTGTGAGAATAATATCTGAGCTTTGCAGGATGAAAGCCCAGATATATAAGGTTTTGCAAGAGTGAAGTCTTAGAGACAGTTCATTTCAGATGTAGTTGGTCACCTACCTACTTATTCATCTTATTTTTTCAAGATTTCTATAAGCCTATAAATACCAGTAAGACATTGTTTTAGAGTCTGTTTTGACCTGAGTAGCTTTTCTATGTATTTATTTATTGTCTGAATAGAGATTTATTTTAAATAAATCTGTTGTGTTTGTGTAAACCTCTGTAGAAGAGTGACAGTAGTGACACATTCCCTTGCTCGTGGCAGGTTGTGTTTATGGTCTGGAATGCCATCAATGACCCCCTGTTTGGGTACATACAGGACAACTCCAAGCTGAGGTGCTGCGCAAGGCGCCAGTTCTCCATTCTGTACGGAGCCCCTTTGTATGGGCTGGCCTTCCTGCTGCCCTGGTTCCCCTGGGGGCACTACGAGGAGGGGGACTGGCTCAGTGGCCTGCACCTCGTCGTCTCGCTGTGCGCCTTCGACGCCTTGCTGACCTTCGTGCTCCTGGCGCAGTGCGCGCTCTTCGCCGAGAGCTCCACCCGGCACGAGAGCAGGCTCCAGCTCATCAAGTACAACCAAGTGGCAACGTTAATTGGGTCCACAAGTGTTCTCTTTTGTGGTCTCATCTCAGATAATATGGAAAACTTTGCCTATTTTCAGGCATTCACTGTTTTGATTGCAGCGTTAGCAACAGCTTGTATGTGTTGCACAGGTAAATACAGCACAAGTCAATATGAGCAGAGAGAAATCCATACAGAGAATGCTAATCTGGAAAACAGTGATGGAGCTTTCTCCTTGGCCTCAGTAGTTTCATTGACCAAACAGATCATGACAGAGAAGAACTTTCTATGTTTTGTAACAATGAACTTCTTCCAAGTCTTCCACCTAGCCTTCTACAACAATTTTATGATGATCTTTGCAGATAATCTTATTCCTAAGGATGTCCTTTCTTCCTCAGTAAGAAGTATCATGTATGGAGCAGGTTTTATTTGTCCTCAGGTAGGCAGTCATACTTTTTTATTTCTAAGTATGAAAACCTGGTGTTTTAATAGTTCACAGAATCCATTTAACGCTTGAAAAAATGCTGTATTTGGCATAAGGCATTGGCCAAAATGAGTAATAAATCTCACTCCCCAATGCTCTAGAAAAAGAAAGTACGTCTGTGCAGGCTGATCAAATGTAACAGGTAGAGAGAGCAGACAGGCAGGCTGGTAGAGTATCTGTTTAAAACAATGTGAGACATGAGTAGGCAAGGAATGAATGTTTCATATCCTACAGTGCTTATAATACCTAAGCATAAAGGAATGAAAAACATGGCCAAGATAAAACATTTCTAAAAGCAACATCTACAGAATTCTGAATTCTTTTTTTCTTTGTTTTGTTTTGTAATATTGTATATTACTAATGAAAGGCTGAGCTCTTCTTCAGGAAGTTTCTGAAATAAGCTGCACAAAATACCAGAAAAAATTATAAGGTATTAAAAGCATTGTTGTAATATGTGGTATCTCAGCCATGGAAACCAAACAAAACTCTAAACAGCTGCTTTTGGAGAATAGTACATTTATTTTGTTGTTTGATCTCTTGCTCAGAAATATTTATGGGGGAGAGAGACATACCTTTAAGAGCCCAGTCAGGGATGGGGGGAGGAGTGATGAACTGAAAAGAGAAAGAGAACCCTAAAGAGTAATATGTGACAACAAGAAAAGCAGCAAAAATATACTCCACAGAATGTGACCATATGTGTCTGCAGTAAACAAAATATTCCTCTGTTCATTGCCTTCTAGCTTCTTTCTCTAGATCTTTTAGAACTTTCTCTGTGTTTACTTGTTAAATGTTGAAAGTCAGGATACTCAAAATCTGACTATCCTGACATTCATCATAGGTACTGATGGTGTTCAGAATTTCTCAGAATCAGGCTGCTACATTCATTAAATTGTAATGGGTTTTGATAAGTAGTATCTATAAGAAGATGAATGCAATTGCAACTGGAATTCACGGCTCAATTTCAGTTCCCATTTTGGCTTTTGCATGTAAAACATACAGATCCTGAATGTACCTTCTGTTCCATAACTCCTAACTATCTTTAATTCCGTAACTCCTAACTGTCTTTAATTTCAGCTTTTGTTCTTACCACAGGTTTAATGGTTTTGGGTTTTTTTCCCCTGTAGCTCAGACTATGATAATGAACTTAGAAAGATAATGAACTTTGATTAAATTAGATAATGAACTCTGGAAATAAATGAGAAGCTACAGAAGTTAGGAAAGCTTAAATAATTTTACATTTAATATGTAGCAATCACTTTTATTGATAAAATCAGTGTGACAGTGTGAAAAGAACAATCTTTCAGAAAATGAATCTCTCTCTGCTCCCCAGAGACTCTTTGTCTACAAGGTCACTGAACCGTTGAGGGTTTGCCGTGACCTTATTTTTCTCAGGTTTTGTCCCTTTGAGCTCAAGATATAATAAGAGAATTCTCTAATGGCAGTGTCCTGAACTTCACTTACTGGAAAAACACCCGACCCTTGTAAAATAAAGCTCCTTTTTATGAACTCTGCTTCAGTGGCCTCTGCTAAACTAGAATTCAGCTTCTGATTTAGGTTCCTTTTAGTAGTGGATGTGAGGAATACAACTTGCCCACAAGGAAAATGTTGCTGTTACACAGGCAAACAACTTTTAATTTGCATCATTGTTAGTATTTTCCTTACAAAGTCTTAGAGATGTGCAAGTCGTGAGGAATTTTCTAAGTCATAAGTACTTCCTGAGACAGGGTTATTTTGCAATTACAGGGAGACAGGAACATGATGTTTACAATAGCAGGCATTAATGATCCCTTAGTATTTCTAGTGGGGGCACTTTTCAGCAAAATCCCTGAAAACAGCCAGGAGCAAAGAGTATGCTTTAATCTTATAACAAGATGTTTTTCTTATACCAACTTTCCAGATTTGTTTTACCTCCCTGATCAAGTAGAAATCTTGAGCTTTTTTACAATAGCATTTGCCATGGTAATCTTTGTCTGACTGTAGCATCCTGGTTTTATTTGTTATGTTAGAAAAGCACTTCAGTGTGGCAACAATTGTACAAGGAAAATTCTTTCCTGTTCTTCATCTGAATATTACACAGTTCATCTCTGTAACACAGAAGAGAGGAGAAAACCTGTATCTTTATACAGTTTGTGTATTTGTGACAGAGATGAGGACCGTGTAGATGGTGACAAAGGCCCATATAATAAAAAGATACAATTCATTACAGAATGTCCTATTGGAAGTGGAAAGTGAGGAACAATGTAGAAGAACTTGGTTTGTTAATACTATAGTCAGCACATAATATCATTTTCATGAGTTTGCCAGTCACTCGATTCTCAGAATCTACTTTTTGCCAAGATTGGCAAAATTAAAACCCAGCCATGCACAAGCACTGGCTTCTGCCTTCCTCTGCTTGCTAGTAAAGCCTCTCACTTGCTTAGTTAAAGCTGTCTTGGTGAGCTTGCTTTGCCAACTTAAAAATCGTGCTTGATTTCTAGAAATGTCAATGAAAATAGTAATATTAATGAAAAAGCAATTACTGAAAATATTCCTTGTCAGCAGTTGAATGGCAAGATGCTTGATTTACAGTTATCATACTGCAAAGCTAATACTTTCAGGGATATCAAAAGTAAAGATCATGAGCATTAAATATTAGGCACTGTGGGAAACAGTATTTCCCTCAGGATATGGCAGTTCTCAGCTGGCTAGTTTTTGAGTGAAAGGAGACTACCTGGTAGAGGTAGCATAGAAGGAGCCAGTAGACAGTTTCTTTGTTCAATTTCTATTTTTTTATTTTGTTGAACTTCTTAGAAAGGGTTGTTGGTCAGGTTTTTTTCTTTAAAGGCTATTAATAATTTATGTCTGGCCCGTGTTTTATAGCTCTCCTAATGCTGAGACACTGTATCTTTTCATCCTGTATGTGTATATATTGTCTTTTCAGTGCCTTGTTCTTCTCAGTCATGCTTCATTGAAGAAGTTTGGTTATTACAGAATCATCTTGTTTTCCTTTTACTATGAAGGAGTAGCTGCTGCTGTCATGTGTCTTCTAGGGCAAGAACACTATTACCTGTTGGCATTTTATGTCACAACAAACATGTAAGTAAATACACTCCCCTGTTCATAGACACAGCTGAAATATTTCTAACAGACCACACACTTGATTTCATTACCATGAAGATTCTGCCTCTGCTTTCATGGTTTTCATTCTGTTTCACTTGTCAGAAAAGTTGAAACTCCAGATAACAGCTTTTTTCCCCCAGCTTTTATTTTATTTTGTTTCAGCTTTTAATTTATGCTTAGAAAAGAAAAGCTTTAAAATAGAAAGAGGAATTACGTTTTGCAGCCACATGCCTTCAGTCACTTTAACCTGAGATTCAAGGGAAGGAGAATCTCATATTTTCCACTAGACATGGAAGAGCTCAGCAGAGGAACTCCCCAGAGTCAGTTTCCTCGAAAGCTCAGACCTCACCCTGTATTGCAGGACCACTTGTGTGCTGCACTGCAGACAAATCTGGGTAACTCAGGTGTCTCTTGGGTAACCAGCACTGAGTCACATTTCCACTGGTGCTCAGTAGTAAGATGCCAAGAAGTAGTATTTTCACATAAGCATATAATGATACATGGGAATCTTATTTAAAGAACTGCTTGTATCAGAATAGTGTTACAGCAGTTTGTTTTTATTTCCTCATGTTCTTTTTCATTGCTGTCTTTCTACATGTTCTTTCCTGCCCTCCTTTTCTTTCTCTTTCTCTCCCCACCCTGTTTTCATTTTTATTTTCAGTATTGCAGTCATGGGCTACTCTAACACTGAATTGTGTGAACAATAAATTGAATTTCATTATCTGCATGTTTTAAATGATGAAAATGTATTTTGATTTCTCCAAGAAAAAAAATCTAAGGTACCTAAAGACTGTATGTTTAAAGTGCTAGTTGTTCAAAGTATCTTGTTAGTAAAAGCTCATCACACCCAAAATTTAATAAGACACAGAAATTGTAATACTTGAGTTTGTTTCATTTAGCTATTTGTTAAGAATCAGCTTTTTTATGTGTGTGTTTAAATGCATATCTATATACAGCTATATACACTGTAAATACATATATAGGAATGCATGTAAGCTATTCTTTCTAATTCTTCCATCTTGAAGTTTATCTTCTATGTGATCATGTCTTTTCCAGATTCAAGAGCAAATCTTCAGTTTCTCCTTTTTCTGAGGTGTTTCTTTTCTCCTGATCATTTTAAATGACATTTACTGATAATGTAAATTTATTGTGAAAGTGTTCATGACCTTATACACCACTGTCCAGGAAAAAAAAGCAGGAAACCCCCCACTTTTAGGTTTGCATCTTGATCTCTACTTCTCAACTAAGAACAGATCTAGCAATGCTTTCAGATAGATCACCAAGTTTTAAAGAACATCTCAGCTTTGTGTGTTTGCAGAATATCAATGTTGATGTGTTTGTGTTAGAATGTCAGTTACAATTTCATTATGAAAGTGAATATAAGAACTATGAACATCTTCAATATTTTGTTTTTCTTCAGGGTAATTGTGCAAGCTTCATTTAGCTTGTTCAATTTGCCTTTGGCAGATATTGTCGATGCAGATTTAATAAAGCACAAGAGGAGGTATGTCAGTCTGGCTTTTTTTACACATGCTGTTTGCCTTGTTCCCCTTTGGTAATAAATTATGTCAAAGTAAAGACAGTAAATGATCTGGGGTCCTTGATACAGAAGCACTTTTTGGGAGAGCAACTTAGCATAAGTAAAGATGAGAACTTTACTCAAGTTTCCTGCAGTTACTTCAGTAGAGTCACTTAGATTATTAGGTCATCTCTAGTTTTTATCATTCTATAATATAAGCCAAGTCCTTCCAATTTTTGTGGCTTTATTTTTGTTAGCTTCAATTGAATTATTTTGTAACTCGATGCATCTATAATCATGTATGAATTTTCTGAATAAGGCCTTTTTAAGATGGAAAAGGTGTTAAGAAAGCTTTGCCTATGCTAGCTAAAATGCAAAGTTCAAAGTGTAACTGGTTCCATTATCTCCCTGAAATAAAAGTGATAAAACCTGCTGCAGAATAGCATATTGCAACTCACTGATCTTTTGGATTTTTATCAAAGTGCACATAACTTCCTGTTGGTTCCATCAGTGGTTATGTAAGTGCAGGTTCAGCCCTGTTAAAGAACTTGCCCCTCAAAGGGGAGATCTGTTGCTTTCATGAGGAAAAATTTGCCTCGTTTTCTGGCCTATGCATGCAAAATCTTAAGTTGTAATTAATTCTCCATGCACTGTTCAGTCTAATTTAACTTCAGTAATTACTCAAAGTGCACAAAGCTGAATTTGAGTACTAGTCACTTCAGAACTGGGGCCAAGCTCTGTGTGTGTATATATATGTGTGCATATATATATATATTTTTTTTTTTTTTTTTTAATATATATATATATTTATATGCACCCCTCAGAGGTTTGTAACCTTTAATTTCCAAATGAATTCAAATTTCATTGTGCTAATAGATCTGTTTGCTATAATGTGTGAACTAGATAAAGCTAAGGGTCATGATTTTTAGCATTTGCATATTAACAGGATTTCAAGCTTTTTAAAATCACGATTGTAATTAATACACTAATAAGTTTGTGTTGTGCATTAATTTGGTTTTTCCCCAAATATTTTAGATTACCACTTTCCTCTATGGTTTTTGGTACCAATGCTTTATTTACCAAGCCTGCCCAATCTTTGGCTCCAATGGTTGTGGTTACAATACTAAATCATTATGGATATTACAACTTGAATAATGTACCTGGTCATCCTGATATAAGGTGAGTTCAAAAGAGATACTTTAAATCTTAGAAAATAATGTGAAATGCTCTGTAATCTAAAAGGCAAATTGATCAGCAATTAGTTTGCATCAACTGAACTTCAAAAACATACACACTTTAAAAATACTTATCAGTTGTTTTTGTCTGTGTAGAAGTACAAATGTTTTTTAAAGAGTAAATCATTTATTAAACAATATACATGAGGATATCTGCCTAATTTTGGAAAGCAAAGTAGATGACCGGCTCCTGTTTTTTTGCAAAAAAATAAAAAAAAAGTTTGAGATCACCTAGTAGCTCTTATTAAGATCATGTTGTCCTGGCTTCTGCATTTTGTTTACCTCATAAACCTACTTCCTTAAATATATAATATACTATGTTAATAAGATCCATTTTTTGATTGAGAGAAAGCAGTATGGTCACTGGAGGGAGGGAATTTGCCTCGAGTAGGAGTGTATAATCTTGGCTCCAATACTACTTACCATTCTAATGCTAATGATTTCATTGCAGTCCCTGGAGACCTTAATACAGCATAAAGCTGTGGTTGCTGGTTAGTTGGACATGTGTGGACTTTTATAAAAACAAATTAATGGGGAATAACCACACTGAAAGGGTCACAGGCTGTATTTATGACCCATCAGGAGGAAGTGGCAACGTAAGGAACAACTGAAGTCAGGGCTAAATGGAAAAATCCTGATTAGGATTTACTTGAGGGAACAACATGAATATCCTGAGAACTACATAGCTGTCCTAAATTTTTAGTAAAAACCTCAAGAAATAGGGAAACACAATTGTATATGAACTTCTGTGGAGATAGCTCCTGAGGGAGAAAGCTCTGCTTATGTGTCACCTAAGGTTAGGAGAACATTTTGTATTTGAGGAATTTTCTAAAAAAATATGTGAGGACAAGCATGACATAAAAGAACAACAGGTGGTCTTCAGAAATGCATCCAGACAGAAGCAAAGGCAGCTTAAGTTTGAGGCTGTGTGTGAGAACAGCTTGTTTTAATGCATTCTGTAGATAGCCAGTGAGATGATGTGAAGAGGACATGAACCTCATTATAATGTCAAATAAGATGAATGATTTTTGCGGAAGAGCGGTAGGTTGAACTGGATGTGGATATGAGAGGGCTGAATATATTCATCTTGATGATTCAGAGAAATTCAGATTTGAAACATAAAAACTGCAGTTCTGATCCCTTTCAATCAGAGAAATGATCCCTTTGTGGATGGATTTTAAATCACAGTAGTCATGAATCTTTTTTCCCTGGTAAGTAGCCCCTGGACTATAGCAACAATAAATTTATTATATACAGATTTGAAATACTTGGAATGCTCAACCTGTAAAATCTGTTTGTTCACTTGAGTCATGCTGAAATTTTGTTTATTTCACTAGGGCCAGGAACAGCATAAAACTTACAAAGCTGAGATAAGTGAATCAGAGCACCTGAAATATATTATTTAGTATTTCTTTTGCCCATCCTTTCAAAAAATAATTTCTTAGATATGAAGCAGTTTGCCTGTGTTTCCTGTATATGTAGTGTGTGAATGGGATGTCCTTTGCTTGCAGATGGAGTACAGGGTTGATACACAATCCACCAAGACCAGAAAACTCAAAGTTGTTTCTAGGGAGTCAGTTTGCCCTTGGCAATGTACTCAGACCATTGACTGAGCTAAAATTACTTATATGTATTAAAAACCTATTGGCTGATCTTGTATTTCAGCCATAGGCAAACAGTTAAAATACTCTTGCACTAGGACAAAGTTGTTCGGGGACAAACAGAAATTAAATACAAGAGATTGTTTAAAATAGGCTCAAACTGTTTTGGGGGGGAAAAAGCATTTCACACATGTGAATTGCAGAAAATGAAGTATTATGAGCCATGCCAATACAATCTCAGCTCTGTTGTTCCTCCTTCTCCAAAGCTGGCAATATCTATTAAGTGTTTAGGAAAGCATTTGCTTTATTAGGTGTAGTGGCAGTGATTTGTGAAGATTGTACAGAGGACCCTTACTCTGCGTTAACAAAATGTTTGGGCCCTGAATAAATATGTCTTAAGAGTTTCCAGCAATGTTGTTTACTGAGAGAAGGCAGAATATGCAGTCTATACACTGTTTGCTGTGTTCTAAGTTATTTTTTAATAACTTACTTTATTAATAATTATTACTTTTTCTTGAACTGAAAGTTAAACCGTAGCAACAATGATGGAGCAGCTAATCCTGGAAACCTCCAGGCACAGTAAGGACAATAAAATCATCAGTAATAGCCAGCATGGCTCCACCAAGGTGAAGTGATGCTTGACCAACTCGATAAACTTCCACAGTTAAATGACTTGCCTGGTGGGCAGGGGAAGGCAGTGGATATTGCCTGTCTGGGCTGCATTCCTTAATCACCAGGATGATGGGGCAGGATGGACCCTCAGGAAGTCTGGGGATGACACAAAGCTGGGGCTGTGGCAGGTACACAGAGGGTCACACCACCATCCCAGGGCATCTCAGCAAGCTGGAGAAATGGGCTGGAATGGTACCTGGGGCTGCGTTAGACAAAGTACTGCCAGCAGCTCACAGGGGATCCTTCCCCTCTGCTCACACATTGTGCCACGTCCTTAGGAAATGTGGTCACTACACAGAAGTTCAGCACTTTGTCAGGGAAAGTGTTTTTTAATATCCTTAAAATTTGAGCAGTACTTTGCAGAATGGGGTGTCTTGATTATTCCTTTCTTCCATCATCATAGCAAAGCAGTACCTGCCCTGTATGGCTTGAGATGGTTTTTGTTCTTGTTTGGTTTTTTTTTAGTTTGGCTTGATTCTTTTTATTCTTTGCTACAGAAAAAATGCCTAGTTTAAAACCTCCCTCTTCTGGAGAGCCACTGCAACTACCAGCAGCTTCTCTTGAAAGTGCTTTTCAAATTCATTCTTCAGAACGAAGTTATTTGGCAGCAACTCTTCATTATTTATTGAAGGCACTTTAAACTGTTAATGCTTTCATATTGAATTACTGAACTACATGACATTCTGTTCAGAGGGATTTTAGGGCTCTTTAGGGAAACATTGTATGTTTTATTCCTGTGTGTGCAAAAAGAAACATAGATGTGGAAATTTCTGAAGGTACTTGTTCAGCTGTAATCATGATAAAATCCAAGCTCTGCTCTTGATTTATCCCAGTCCCTTAATGAAATATTTCACCATTCCTTGTTTCGTGTATTACAGATATTTTTTCATAATTCTTGCAATAACTTAAGGTTTTACAGTACAATAGGTAATGTTATTTTCTTAAATCAGCATTGTTCCAGTGAACAATTAGGATTGCAGAGTGTGAGTAACTTTGCAGATGCTCTTTGTGTAAAGACAGAATAATGTTAGTACTGAAAGCTGCAATCCTCTTTAGTGTGCACAACAGGCCAAATGCAAGCCCCAGCATCCTGTTAACTGTGTCTGAGTCCTGTTCTCTTCGTTAGGTGGTTAAGTAATGTGTCTGTGGCCTCCCTGCTGGCACTGCTCCTGCAGTCCCTGGGGGCAGTTGTGCCAGAGCTGTGCATGATGTGGGCTCCTTCCCTTGTAGGTGCACTGGAAATGCATTTGGATAGAGGCCAGTAAACAACTCCAAATGGTAAATTATTGTCACTGCCAATAAACATTGGCTATGGACCAGTGGCCTGCTAGTGAACACTTCCAGTCATAAATGCAATTGCCTGAGTGATTAAGTGATTCGCTTGTGAGCCTGTGGGCTTTTGTTTTCTTATGTAGCATTAGCATGTACATGACTTGAGATAAACTGTGCTCGTTTATGAGCCTGTGTCTGCACTAAGGACGGGATCTGGGCTGTGTTGGAGGTTGCAAACATTTTTTCTGTTAAATCGAGTGAGACATGAGTTGATTCTTTCATGATTCAGAGGAGCTTTTAGGTTTTACTCAAAAACCTGCTTGAGGTTTGGGGGTTTTTTCACAGATTTCAGGTTTTTTGGATCATGTCCATAGCTGTTCTGTGAGTCTCTTATCTCATCCCTGAATGCTAAGGAAAAAAATTAGAAAATAACATAAACTGCCTCATGGAGAGAAAGTTCACTTAGGGGCTGTTTCTCAGCTTGAGTTGACTTTCCTGATATTTAAGTAATTAGAATCCCATAATTAACAAAATGCAAGTAGATAATGATTCCAGCTACTAGATGAATGCCAAAATGCATGCTTTGAGCTGTCAGAAACCATACTGCTCATAAAAGGGAGCTCATTTAATTCCTGTATTTTCTTTTTTGATTCATATTTGCTGATGCTTTTATTTTTTTCATTAGAGAAGATTTACATGAGGAAATGCCATGCATTCATTAGAAAAAATGAAAATGAGTGTTAATTTCACATGTATTCTTTTTATGGCTTATATTATCTTGTAATCATTTGTTAAAACGAAATAAAATAAGGCTTGATATTTCAAACAGCCCTTGAAACCACACCTGAATTTTGTGCAATTATCATAACTTCTATCTAGCACTCAGCAGCTAAAACAACACACTATGTGGGTAGTTAGTAGCACAGATTTCAACTTTAATAAATGAATTTCATGTTAAAATGTTTGCTTCCATTTTCTGCTTTTCTTTCTCTTCCAGATTTTTCAGTCTTACTAAAGCTTTTCAGATGCTCTGTTCTATAATTGGATGAAATTTGCTTAAATTGATTTCTGTATTACATAATGCAGATGAGCAGGAAAGTAGTGAGCAGGATTTCTTAGATTGCCTACAGTGTATTAAAATTAACTCTTTGTGTGCTAATTGTCTGAATTCCTCCCAGCTAGAGAAAGCAATGTAAAATACATATTCGTATGCAGAATTAGAAAATACACAAGATATTTATATTTCTTTTATTTAGAATTGACTGTACAGTAGCATGTCTCTGTGTATATAATGGGAATGCTTTAAAAATAACTTGTTTAGTGACCATGGATGTTAATCTTCACACTGAAAGCTGTGTTCTCATTTGTTTCAGCAGGTCTTTTTTAGATCTCCACGATGCCATGTTCTACCTGGTGTGTCTGGTTCCACTCTGCATTGCAGTCCTGCAGATCCTGACCTGGACTCCCTTTTCCATCCAGAACAGCCACGTGGCAGCTCTACATTGAATATGCACCCAGTGGTCGGTGCATCTCCTGCTGAACCACAGAAGAGTTCAGTAAGTGTTTCATGTGAGAAAGCAAAATTGCAAGCTGAAACACAGTTTGAGCTGTTTCAGGAGGGCTGCATTTGCAGTGTCTGTAGGCTCTAAGTCACATCAGCCCTAATGCTGAGCCTACACAGAGTTTTCCTAGTTCGGTTGCTTTCCATTAATAGGTTTTATCCTTAATTACTTTATTTAAAGTAATTTCTGGTATCTAATGACTCCTAATAACTCATTTGAAGAAAGGATATGGCAGATCAGGGAAAGGAATCCCAACCCAGCACCTGGAATTCCAGGGAACTGTATTTTCTTAAGCTTACTGGTGGATTAATTTCGCCATACTGATAAAATGGCAGATCTCTGAAGTTAATCTGGAAGATCCTGGTGGACATCCCTCATGGATGGCAGGGAGATGAAGAGGAAAATTTAGATGGTGTCTAGCTGGCCAGTCTCAAGACAAATCTGACAGCTGCCACAGGAAGTGCCAAGAGTAATTAACTACCCTGTGAAAGTCTGTGTAAGGCTAAAGAAGAAAAAGATTAAAATGCTGTTCAGTGTTGCTGAATATGGAAAAAGCTCCATAAGTCCTCACTGGCTTTCTGAGTGTCCCTGGTTGGTGGAAGGTCAGTGCAGTTTTCTGGCTTTAATGGGAAAATAGTTTTGAAGGTATCATATTGTTAGTGCTTCCTACAGAATGTCATTGTGGCAAGGAGAGCATTAGTCTGTGGCTCTTGGACAAATCTAAGCACACACAGTTACTAAACCAAGCTCTACCTGTTCAGTGGTGTTATGTTGGCAAACTCATTTGGTGTGTGACAATTGAAGTTGATTTCTGAATCATCAAGTTAAAGTTAGTTAATTTCTAATTCATTCCTACCAGAATGTATTCAGTCAACCTTTTAAATGGATCCTGTGATTTTTATAAAATAAAGGGTTTTGACAAAATTTCAGAAACGTGGAGTCCTCTCTTCATTTCACATGTTGTAATGATAAGACATTAGCATGTTTACAGTACTCCCATTCAATCAATATTATTCTTCCTTCAGTATTTTCACGGTGTAATTGTGCCATGATAATACCTTTAGCATAATATAATCACTGCATTTTTGTATTTTGTTTTGCCTGGGCAAACACAGTTTTAGTAGCACCTTTCTTAGGGAGTGCCACTTGAAAGTACAAGAGCATTGTGCAGATTCCAGTTCTAAAGGGCTGGGCCAGCTTATTTTCAAGGCTCTACATTTACTGTGACAGGGAACTTGGAAAAGAAAGGAGTGTGAGAAATGGCTCTGCATTTTGGTGGACACTAGCATAATTTAACGAAGATGTTTGAGATTTGAAATACCAGAGTTGAAAAAAACATTCATTTGTGCCTGATTTTTTACATTTGCAGAGTAGAAATAACATATTTCCTTACCTTTTTTGAAGTCTGAAGTGCTTTCAAGGCGATGCGTGAAAAAGTGGGAGAGCATCATTAAATATTTAGAAATCCAAATGAATCCTTTGATAGGAATATGAAGATTTATGTTAAAATGCAAGAAGCCAGAACTGTGGTGAAGTTTGAAGTTGTGTTATCTGGTTTTTATCTGTCTTGTCAGAGATAGTGTTGCCCATTTGCATTGTGCATGCTAACAGCATTATGTACACATACAGCATCACTTGTGTAAATACTCTGTGGATAGGTAAATACAAATACCAGAGCAGATATGGCCTGTGTTTAGGTTTTGAATTTGAAAAGATTTCCTGCATTATATGAATTTATTTTGTGTCTGAAAGGCAGGAGCAAAAAGGAATTTAAGTTAATATAATCTTTGATTCATTATATGAAACAGTCTTCTCCCTGAAGTTTCCTTTAAAATGGTAGTCAAGTAAAATAGTCTCTTTTTTCTTTACTGTTTCTGTATTTCCTAAATTTCCCATGTTCATTCCATCTTTATAGAATATATATTTTAACATCTACAATAATATAATGTTACTGTACTGCAAATAGGCTTTGTTAGGTGACTGTGTTAGTTATTTCTAATATTAAGTTATTAGAATATAGTGTACAACTGGAAGAGTATCGTGCTATACAACAGGAAATCTAGTAAGTGGTTTTAAGAGCCAAAATTACATCAAGAATTCTTTGAAATCATCAGAACTATTTTTTCTGGAAAATGTCTGGTAAAGTTACCATAAATTTGCTGAAATAAGAAAGGAGTGAGGAGTGATATGACTCAATGCACAGTTTGAATAGGCTCTACAAACTGCTGCATCTCTAGAATTCAGATAGGAAAAGTACGTAATCAAAGATTGCTAAGCAAGACACCCTGAAGATAGGAGACATTAACTATAGAATAAACCAATTTAGAAAAAAAACCTGAGAAAGACAATACAATTTATTTAAGGTGTAAAATACTAATAATTTTCCTAATTTATTATGCATTATCCTCCCATTTGTCTGTCCTATTTCCCTTGCTATAAGGGCAGGAGAAATGTCTTGCAGAGCATCAATAGTCAATCCCAAAGAGGACTGGAAAAGTGCTTTAAATTTGGGTGGTGGTGTTCCTACGGGAGTAGAAGGTTGGCACTGTGCTGTGACTGACGTTGCTTATTCTCCATTTCTCTGTCACCCACTAAACTTTGTTATCTTCTGCTAAACCTACACGATTGGTTTTGGCTGTGAATCAAGTAAAGGATGATCAAAGGCAAAAGTTCAGTGTCTTGCAACAGCTGGTTTCCCTGCTTTCTCTCCTTATTAGCCAACAGTATCTGAGCTTGAACTCCCACTGCTGGAAAAATGCCTCAGTCTAATCTTGATAATTTAAGAGTGTCTGAAATAGTCTCATAACTGATAAAGAGGCTGTGTGTGTATAGTATAAAATATGAAATGCTGTGGTAGGTTCAGAGGAGGAGAAATGTGATGCTTGAATCCATTCTTAAGAGTTTCTCTATAAATTCTGAGAATATGGAACTTAATACACTGAATGAATTTTATTTATTGAAAATCAGTAAGTAGAAGTGTCTGCTAGGCTTAAAAGGATGTTGCCTAATACACACTAAAGAATGTTAGTCTAATATAGTAGTAATAAAAGATATGGTCAGTGATAGAGTGAAAATACTGAAGAAATGACAACAAAGCATATTTAATTTTAAGTGGGTAAATGTGATGTTTTGTGGAGCTTACAGGCCTACCTCTATTCTGGTCTTGTACAAAATGACCTTCCCAGTCTCCTGCTGCCCTGCTTTTGGAACTGCTCAGTAATTCACGAGCGTACTGTGTTGACATGGCTAGTAGGGATGTTTACATTTGAATACAGTTCTACAGCCTAATGGGTGCTGTCAGGAAAGACAAGCAGGAAGGGGAAGGAACACTTAAGATAAGCCACATCTCCACAAGTACTTCTAGGCACTTCTTTGCAGAATTAAGCGAGCTTGGGGAAAAAGCTCAGTAGTCCACACGAAGGCGAAAGAATTCCAGCTGGTTTTGTAAAGGAACATACAGCTGAGACTGGGGGGAGTTGTTTGAAGGCTCTAGACAGACCCACAACCTTTGGGGGAGAGGATTTTAGATACCTGTGTTTACCTTAAAGATCTCTT
The DNA here is from genome assembly GCF_020740725.1 of Corvus hawaiiensis. Taxonomy (NCBI): domain Eukaryota; kingdom Metazoa; phylum Chordata; class Aves; order Passeriformes; family Corvidae; genus Corvus; species Corvus hawaiiensis. Next base: position 2,024,533 of record NC_063228.1, read on the forward strand.
TCTGGTAATCCCTTTCCAGCTAATGTTTAAATAATAGAAGGGAAAGTTGTTTTATCATTGTGTTTTACTGGGAAAATTGAGGATTCACATCGCAGACTACACGAGGCTGTGCAGGCAGCCCTGCCACCGAGCCTGCTCCAGAGGCCAGGCTCCTTGGGATCACCACAAAGCAGCAAGGGCTGTGTTAAACACACCCTTGGGTGTGTTTGGGACCTTTAAGACTCCAGGGATTCAACTGATTATAGAAATTTTCCATCAAGACAAAGAAAAACCACCATCCAAATAGTGCAGCAGAAAGTAGAAGAGAAGTGATGCCATTATTTCTGGAAATCCTCTCCCAGCACACAAACTGCTTTGAATGACAAAGCAATGCACTTACCCCAAAAATGGTTTGCTCAGATTGTCCAGCAGTTGGTTACAACTCCACCAGCTTATGTGCAAATGACTATACATCAAAATTATTACCTAAATATGCATGAATAGTGAGTTCTTTATAGCTTGTCAAGAGAAAAATATGCTGAGTATACAACTACTGCATCAGAATATTAATGACAAATGTAACACTGGGTAGGAATTTTGAAAAATCTCACTAAAACACACCCAGGTTGTATGCTAACAATGCAAAGACAAAAGCTAGCAAAGTTCTTAATTTATTTGGCATGCAAGCAATTATCTGTATTTTTTATGTGATAAAACCAAGATATGTTTCCCTGTGAACATGTAACTAACCTGAAGCAATTTTATTTATTGGTTTGTAACATTGTCAGCAGATGTCTGTTTAAAAAGCAGCTTTTGTCCTTTTGGATTTTGATTACGAAGTTATTTTATTCCTGGAGGGAAAAAAATAAAACTACTCCGTCTTTACAAATAATAGCACACATGGAAAGGAGAGTCTTAATCCCAAGCCAAATAAAAATATACCAAAAAGGCATTCTAGCCCATCTAGCCAGTGGAGAGAAAAAACCCCAGTCTTCAGTGGAAAACTGTCTAAAGTTCTCAAGTCAAAAACTTTCCTCAAGGAGGCTAAACATCAGTGAAAATGAACTGAACACAACAATCCTCTGGCACTATTCTGTTGTTGCTCTGGTTTTGCTCATTTCCCAGGATAAGCAAGGCTGGGTATGATCAGTGCTTGACCAGAGGAAGTTCCAGGTACAAGCCGGGATCCCAGAAGGGTTTGACCTCAGTGCTATCCTTACCAGGAACTGAAGGGGCTGGACCCCAGCCATCAAATCAGATAAAGACACCGCTCGCTGGCGGCTGTTTACAAACAATTGTCCCGCCCCGGGCCCCTCAGTCCCGGGCCCTCAGCCCCGCGCCTCCCGCAGCCCCTCAGTCCCGGCCCCCTCAGCCCCGCGCCTCCCGCAGCCCCTCAGTCCCGGCCCCCTCAGCCCCGCGCCTCCCGCAGCCCCGGGCCCTCAGCCCCGGCCCCCTCAGCCCCGGCCCCCTCAGCCCCGCGCCTCCCGCAGCCCCGGCCCCCTCAGCCCCGGCCCCCTCAGCCCCGGCCCCCTCAGCCCCGCGCCTCCCGCGCCCCCCGGCCCCCTCAGCCCTGCGCCCCCCGGGGCGCTCTGCGCACGCGCGCGCGGGTGACAGGGCGGCGCCGAGCACGTGCGCCAGCTCCGCCGAGGCGGCCGCCGCTTGCCCGCCGCTGCCGGCGGTGCCCGGGGCGGGGAGGAAGGAGGGGCCCGGCCGAGGGGCCCGGCCGAGCCGCCGCGGGCCCGCCCCGCCCAGCCCCGCTCCGGTTCGAACGCGGCGCGGCCCCGCCCGGCCATTGGCGAGGGAGAGGAAGGGAGCCGGTGCGCGCCAGGCCCCGGCGTGTCGCAGCGAAGGCGTCCGGGCGGGCTCCGCTGCCGCGGCGGCGCGTTCCGCCCGGAGCGTGTGCGCGGGCCCCGAGCGGAGCCGCCGCTGCCATGGAGCGGGGGGGCGGCGGCGGCGCGCGGGGCTGATCGCGCCCCTTCCCCATGAGACTGTGGCTGTGCTGGCTGGGCTGCTACACCCTGCTCCTGTGGGTGCTGAGGAGGACGATGTGGGCTGGCCCTGCCCGGTACCTGCGGAGCCCTTTATCCAGGTCTCTCTACGTGAATATGATGGGCAGCCACCGCCAGCCAGCCCCGGACGCCAGGGAGAACCACCAGGTACAGCCCCGGCGGCGGCCGCCCTGCCCGCCCCTCCCCTCATCGTGCCGGGCTGGGCGGCGGGGGCGGCACGGGGACCCCCCGCCCCCGGGGAGCTCCGCCGGGCAGGGGCGGGGGTGCGCCGGGGGGAACGGCGGCAGGAGCGGGGACCGCGGTGCGGGCTGAGGGGGCACCGGGCCGGGCAGCGCAGACAAAGAGAGGGAACCGCTCGGTCCTGCGGTGAGAAAGTTGCCGTGTGCCCTGCCTGCGGAACGCGCCGCGGAGCGGTACCGGCGCTGCGGGGTCGCCGCGGGGGCCGGGGCGAGCCCGGCGGTACCGGCGGGGGCAGCGGCGCCTGTCCCGGCAGCCGGAGCGGGTCGGGGCCGGAGCTGCTCCCGGCAGAGGTGCGCCCCGGGTTCTGGACGCGCACCCCGGGCTGAGGATGTGCACCCCGGTATTTTCAATGCCACCCCCGGTTTGTCCGGTGAGCCCTGTGAGAGCGCTCCAGTGAAGTTTGCAGGTGGCGGTGACGGGAGGGGGTTTGTAATCACAGAGATGTTTGTAATTAGTACCGGTGCATCTAGAGGAAAACAAAAAAAAGTGGGAAACTGAGAATCCCACAGAGGCCTTGGAGCAGTAGTAGGTGGCAAACTAGGAATGAGTTGTTGCAATGGGATCCGACTGCGATAAAAGGTTAGTGCTATGTTTGGGCAGTGTGGCCACATGGGTCGGTACCTGGTGGAGAAGTTAAGGGCTATGCCCTTGCAACGCAATGGTTATGTGATAGATTTCATTTGGAACGTGTTCAGATCCGCACTGTGTTTTGGCAAAATGCTACTGAAAATCTGACAGGAGTTAGAAGGGCTAATAGAAACTCTTAGTGCAGAAGGAAGCTGGCAGCTTAATCTAGGTTAAATATGCAGAGCTGAGCTAACGAAGAAAACGTAGTATAAACACTTGAGGACTGCTGTACAAAGGAAGACCGTAATTCTTCCTGCTGATCCATTACTGCAGCGTTCTTAGTGCTCTGGGTGGGCACTGACATCCAGAATCTTGCTGGGTGGATGTATCCCTGGAATTTAATGCTTGTGGTCTGCTGTTTGGATCATTCAAGACATAAGTACAAAGAGAAGCAGAATTCAGGTTTACAGGAAGAACTTCCTTCTGGTGAACAAAGAAAGTCTGAAAGTCTTTTGTGTTGTTAAAAGCAGTAGTAGAAAAACAAGTCAGGAAAATGTGTTGTGGAGGTGCCTGTGTCATTCACAGGTAGATGGTCTGCAGTGGATAATCTCCATCTCTATTATATTAGATCTAGATTTTAAATGTAGGTATTGATTATTTAGTACATTTAGTAAGATTTATGGTTACTGAGTTTGTGGGGTAAGCAAGGATTGCATGTTGAGACCCCTGGTACTTTGACTCTCTGCAGTTTTATTGACTTAACACTTAAAGAAGTGTTTAATCCTTTTACTAATATTAGGCAAGAGTTGCAATGTTTATCATTTTTATTATAACAAAGGTCTTAGCACAACAATCTGAAAAGATAAAAGATTGACACACTTTCTGTCATGAAACTAGTGGCATTTCATATGTTGTACATGGAGGAAAACAAAAGCAGTTTCTGTTCTGAGGAAGTAGTTCTGGAATTAAGCTGGTTTTCACCATTTTTTTAATTTGAAATTTAGATTGGGTTTGGGAGTTTTTGGTGAGGGGGGTTTTGGTCTTACAATTTGTTAGCATTTCTGTTATTCACTGGTGTTATATAGGTAGTTGTCAATAACCTTATTGGCAAGATTAACCATGAAGGATCATAGAGTCATTTAGTCATTGAGGTTGAAAAAGAGCTCCAAGATCATCAAGTCCAACCTTTGACCAAATAACCACCATGCCCACTAAACCATAATGAGAAGAAAGTGGAGATCTGTGAACAACACCTTAATTTTGGAAACAAGCTTCTGTTAGTTGTCACCATCACCCTTCTGCCAATGGTTATGTCAATAATCAGAAGTCTTAAAGACAAGAATTGCAGGACTGTTGTTTTTCAGTGGAACTGCAGGTGAGAGTTCAGTGCAGAACCCCAAGGTGTATGAGCTCAGGTACAGCATATGTGTAGTCATGCTGCTTATGGAACAAAGCCTGTGTTTCCCAAGGCTTTGAAAATGTTTTCTTCTGGATTGAAACTGGCAACACACTGCAAAAGGCAAATCATCTGAGCCACTCCAGACCTGTTCAGTGGAATGAGGCAGCAGCCTCGTGAGTGAACCTGACACATCCCAGCCTGCTCCTCAGCTCCTTGGGATCATTTGCTTCTGCCAGGCTCTTGGAATTGGCTTCTGAATGAATGGACAAAGTACACAAGCTGCTGCTTTAGTGGTTTTTCAGGAGCCACTAAGGATTCCTTTTGGGACTCACTGGCCTGTGCTGTTTTATTTAACAAGCACTGAGCTGCAGTGAGAAGAGACCTAAACCAGTGAATCAGCAGTCTCGGGGATCCCTGGGGCAGACTCAGAATCTGTTTTTCAGAGGAAAGGATCACTCACTTGTTCTGTCTACAAGTGTGTTTGAAAGTACAGTCACGAGCCTGATTCTGCCAGAAATGCACCCATTTCCAGGTGGTTTTCAATCCTAAGCAGGCACATTTGTTGCTCAGCTGAAGGGTCTTCCCTCGCTGCTTTGGGCCAGTGTTTGATCTGGCATAAGGGCCTTGGTGCACTGTGTGCTCCCCTCTGCTTGCTGGGATGCTGCACACACTGGGATGAGAATCCTGTCCCATTACAGTAGTGACTGGAAGTTCCATTGTGCTGAAGGCTGTGTAAACCTGCACTGAGTGAATGTTCCTCTCCCAACAAGGCAAATGAATGTGATGGGATCAGGGTCTGAGCACCTGTGTGTTAAATCTTCGGGGGAGTTACCCCAGCTGACAGTTTCTGTCCTTCCACATGCGTTTTTTACCAGGTTCTGTTAAAACTCTACATCTCACTTTAGGATACTTAAAGCTCCCTATCTGCACAATGAACACATGCAGTCAGATTAAGGCACATTATTGCAAGATTTAAGGGTGAGATAAAAGGGTGTTGGCTGTAGAGAATAATTCTTGATGGTAGAAAACAGACACAATGGCATTTTATGAGAAAGACTGGGAATAACTCCATGTCAGTGTAGGAGAGTGAAAAATAATAGTGATGCTCTTCATTAAAAAAGAAATTTAAATTTTTTAAATACAACTTTCGCACAGAGAACCTACATTGGCTTTCTAGGGAGTTTACCTTGTAGATATCTTCAAAGAACAGAGTAATGATTAAGACAAAAGTTTAAAGCATTATTTCTTAGCAAGTAATTAGTCCTCACTTTGTTACAATTCTGAGTTAATTTTAACCTGAAGTTTGTTGGAAAGACTGTAGGAAAAACTAAACTTTAGTATTTATGGAAATTGATAATAGCTTTCTGTGTATTATTTTTACTATTTTTGGGTTTACATTGCTGAACTTTTTTAATGATCCTTTGTCTCTTTCTCTAGTGGTATGTCTGCAACACAGAACAGTTGTCTGAATCCCTTCAGCCCATTTTTGTCCAGAGTTACCTTGACCAAGGAACACAGATCTTCTTAAACAACAGCATTGAGAAGTCAGGCTGGCTGTTTATCCAGCTCTATCACTCTTTTGTGTCCTCTATTTTTAGCCTTTTTATGTCCAGAACATCTATCAATGGGTAAGTGAAAAGTCGATCTTGGGTAAGCTAAATACTGTTTGGATTTAGAGTTTTCAAGTGTTAAGCCCTACCCCTTAATCTGCCAGCTTTTCAAAATGTGTAATTTCCCTTTGCTGGTCTGTCAGATGTGAAATGCCCTCCTGTGCTCATCATGCCCAGCCCTCTTAACTGGTGATCACTATCTCCAGTATGGGGGGACAAAGGAGCTAATTGCTATTAATAAAAGACAGAGGATTCTGATTGTATTTTATAACTTGTGTAATTTTCTTCTAACTAAGAGAGTGTTTTCTTTGTGTCCCTTCCCTCAGCTTTCTCCCCCCACACCTTGCCCTTTCCCTACTGCCACATTCATATCAGTTACTGTTGTGATTGTGCAGGTTGTTGGCTGTATCCAGTCAGTTCTGTATTGCACCTAAAACTCTTCCTACTGCAGAGTGTGTACCTGCCAACTGCAAATCATGGCAAACAGCGCAAAGCTGGCCAAATGTTGTAACACTAATGTGGAATTCTGTCCTTCCTCTTATTCTCTAAAACAATTCCACCTCAATTTGTTTGTAAGCTGCAGTGGAACAGGAAACTTCTGATGTAGCGTGTCTGCATCAGCAGGGCAGGAAAACATAAGTTGATCAAACAGCATTCTTCTATTCTTATTGCATCAGCTGCAGGGGAGTTTGGCTGTTCATAGGTGCTTTAGTATTTTTTTCAAAGAAGTCAGTGCCTATTTTTGCTCACCTCACCTCATTCAGACACGTTTAACAGATTATCAGTTTTGACCTCCTAAAGAATGCATTTTATTACATTTAGCCAATTTCTCCAGTATCCCCACCTCTGCACCTGCTACATACTTCTGCACAGTCTGACACAAGATAGGAGCTGTCTACTGGGACTAGAAAAATAGTCTTTTTCCTTATTTTCTACCCAGATGACTTTATGAGCTTCCCTGTGGTGTTCTTAGTTATGTGTAGCTCTATATAAAGGTTCCTTTGGTCTCTTCTTCCTTTCTCTTCTATTTTTTTTTTCAAAGGCTCTTCAGGGCTTTGAATAACACCTCATAATGCTGTTAGGAATAATAGCTATGAGCCAATTATACAGTGTGGACTGACACATGTGTGCTGCAAGGGGCCTCTACTTAAATTGGATGTAGTCTGTTTATTTTTATACATTTGATATCCTGCTTAGTTTCTTCTCTATGACTTTGTATACTCTGTCCTTTTTGTTTCTTTGGGTTTTAGTACAGTCAGTCTTTCCTAGGCTCCCTCCTTTTCACATTTTTTATTCTTTGAGTCTTTTTATCTCTGTTTATCTTTTTTCTGGGTTTTTTTTTTTTCCTGCTCATTGTCTTTAAGTTTAACCTGCTATCCGACAGGAGTTTAAAGAATAGTATTTATCTACCTGCAGTCTATTACTGACCAGTTATTTTTCCTCTGCCTGTTCTTCTAACTGTTTCATCATTGAATTCTGCTATGACAGCTGAAGTGTGTCACTGTGTAGTCTTCAAACAGTTATGGGCGGGTATGTCATTGACTTGATCCACAAGGAATCCAACTGTCACCTCTACCCAATTCCTTAATGAGTTGTCTATTTTCTGTTCCACAGCTTTTCATGTTGAATGCAGGATCTGCAGATAGCAGCAAAAGCCATTGTAACATAGAATTAAAAAAATCTCTTTTGCCCCTCCAGCAGTGTTACCCCCATCCTTTCTTTAAATCTGTTCCCTGTCTCCTCTTTCCACATCCTATTCCTCATTCATTGTGCATACTTCTGTGTCTGCAGCCATTTTATTTCCTCTGTTATTTTATCTTGGTTTTTTTTTAAAGTAGGTGGCAGAGATTCAGACCTGCAGATGTGACAAATAAAGTTCAGTCTTTATCTTTGCTTCTCTTTCTCTTCCCCTTCCTTTTTCTGTTTTAATGCAATCATTTTCTTGAGCTGCACTCCACAAGCTCTTCCTTACCTAATCAAATTCCTTCTGGAGTCTTAACCACTGTAACTGCATGTGGCTCTGTGTTTGAGCTCTGAGAAGTGCAAGGCAAGTTGAACTGGATTTAGAATTTATCGGAGTGGTGACCTTTTTTAATACTATGTGTGACTGGTTCCTGCCAAAGCACATTCTAAATTTCTTTACTGCCTGTCCGGTTAAGTTTGTACAAAATTGGTCATTTCTTGGTTTTACATTTCAGGCTGCTGGGAAGGGGCTCAATGTTTGTGTTTTCCCCAGAACAATTTCAAAGACTGCTTAAAATAAATCCTGAATGGAAATCCCACAGACTTCTCGATTTAGGGGCTGGGGATGGAGAAGTCACTAAAGTAATGAGTCCTCATTTTGAAGAAATCTATGCCACTGAATTGTCTGAAACTATGATATGGCAGCTTCAGAAGAAGAAATACAGGTATTGTACTGAATAATTCCTACATCCTTTATATCAGACATTACAGCAATCTGTTTGTAATTTAATTAATGTTCAGTATTGTCAGTCAATTCCTTTATTGTTTGATTGTTATGGAAAAGGCTAACCTGTACAAAAGCAGAAAAACAAACACATCTGATGTTGTGTTAGCAGTTGGTTGATGTTAGCAGTGTTGGGTTTTGTCTCCTTTATTACCTGATGTTTATCAGGCAGTATCAAGGTTCGTAGGGCTGGACATGTAGCCATGATGTTCACTGATTTAGTTTTCTTTTCCAAAAGACCAGAAGGGATTGTGTCTGGCTGTTCTCTAAATGGTTGACCTTACCTGCACTGTCAACACATCCACAGGGAATTTTTGTCTTCAACAGACTGTATCTCTTTGTCTTTCCTTTCACAGGGTGCTTGGTATAAATGAATGGCAAAACACAGGATTTCAGTATGATGTTATCAGCTGTTTGAATTTGCTGGATCGCTGTGATCAACCACTGACTGTATTAAAAGATATTAGAAGTGTACTGGAGCCAACCAGAGGCAGAGTCATCTTAGCACTGGTTCTGCCATTCCACCCCTATGTGGAAAATGGTAAGTGCACAGATTAACAGCTGTTTAGGCAGTTAAAGAAAACATTTGTAGGATCTAGTATCCCAAATTAAATGTTTAATAAATGACATGTTTGTATTGGATTTTCTTGCAAATAACAGGGCATGTCCAGAAGTATGAAATCATAGGTAAATAGGCTACATGATGTAAGCTGTTTTGTTAACTCCACAGAATACATTGTTGGCACCAACAAAAAGCTCAAATATTGAAGTCACAGATCCTGTTCTGCAAGTTACCACATTTCAGCTGTGTTGGAACAGCTTGGGAAAACTGGTCCCTGATTAGGGCCTTTTACCTAGAGGTGACTCCAGCTGTCTCTAGTGACCAATTGAGCAAAACCATCAGAACTGTCTAGTGCTGGATAGGTAGTTCAGGTCAAGCTGTTTGAAGTGTTCCAGATGAATCCTACCTAAAAATTCATAGGGAGATAACTTTGACTTTCCAACATGAGGTCTCAAAGTAAAATACAGACCCCTACAAATACAAATATCAACCACTACTAGTATTGTATTCATTTACCTTGTACTAGTAGCAGGAATAAAAAAGTAAAATTCAGTGCTAAAACTCAATTATTTACCCTACTTGGATTTTAAAGAAATATATGAGAGATTTTCAGATTAATCTGTCCCACTGACTAAACTTCTAAAGAGACTAGGAACTTTTTTACATGCCTGTGATTGTGGATTCAGGTTGAAGCACCCTGAAGGTGGTTTGAGTTCCAGGAGGCTGATGATCATCAGTCATTGTTTGGCCTCTGGTTCTCCTTGAGTGCTAAGACTTGTCTGTGGAAAGGCATGGATGCCCAGAAAATACAGAACTAATCATGTTCTGGCAATCACAAATGCATCAAACTGAATCTGATTTTCTCTTTTTACATGCCAATGGTGTTTTGGTGGGAGAAGGGAGAAAAGAAGTTTTAAGTACAAGAAGTAATGCCAACAGATGAAGAATTACTTAAAATACAGTATTTGAGCTTGTAATTTTGTAACTGTTCTGAAAAGTAGTGTGTCTTAAATTAGATTTGGGGTTTGACTTAGGCATCTGTAAAGTATTTCAAGCATATTTAGTTGCAACTTATTGTTCCTGTAATGTGGAACAATATGGCTTCCCCTTGTAGAAATCCTTCAAAATTCCAAATAACAGCAGTGTCTTTGTAGTCTTTCACTGGCATATTAAAACCAAAAAATGAGAAGTGCTTCTTTTTTTGTGTGCCTTCAAAACTCTGTGCCATTGTGTTTGGCAATCACTATTGCACCCCACATCTACTTTTCTGCATTTTGTTGGGTAACCCCATGACAGACCATGTACAACTCCCTGGCTCAACAGGAGGAGGATAAATGAAGGAACAAACTATTCTGAGCCTGCTTATATCCTCCATCATTAGTCTCCTACTTTACACTAGGAGGAGAAGAGAGAGTTAAATTTATAAATCCCAAGGGACTGGACACCTGTTGTGTGATTGTTGGACACACTCATTCCTACTTGTTGAAAGCTGAAATGCTGTTGTAAGATGATTCGTAAACCAGTGTCATAATTTTATTCGTGATGGTGACTTGGCAGATGAGTCACTTTGCTGAAGGCATTTTTGTTCCCTTAATATTCTCTGAAACTTAAAAACATGCTCTGTTTGTCTGTTTGCCACTGTTATGGATATGGACTCGTATAAACTGTTCACAATGCAGGTTAACACACACAAAAGTTACAGCCTTCCCACTTAAGATCAATTTAACTGTGGGCTAAAGAAACAGACAGTGAACTGCCAGACTATCTTCATGATCTAAACAACATTTTAGGATTTCAGTATTTCATTCAGCTGTTTTACATGATGATGCATTTTAAAAATAGATATGTACATATGTTTTATATGTAACAAAATTATACTTGGAACATTCAAAGAGGAGAACATTTCATGGCTCAAGTAACTTCTTGTAGCAGCTCATTAAAACCAGCTTGGACCCACATAGTGAAACTTGAATTTTCTAGAGGGAGAACAAATGGAAAAGAGTTGGGGCAGGTAAGGTGTTTGATCCAGTGGCAGATCCATAGATAGAAGTGGAGAAATTATTTTAATCAAAATGAGATATTTGGGTTATTACATGCAATATAAGGGGATGGTAATGGTGGAAACAGTCTATGTGAATAATATAAAACCTGCTCTAAGAGAACAAAGCAAGGTGGAGGAGGAATTAAAATACAGATCTGTGCTCACTGTTTGTGGAATGACAGTGACACCTAGAGTCCGTAGGAGCTTAATCATAAATTCTCTCTGGGCTTTTCAGTTTTATTTCACCATGCAGGACAACCAGGAATGCAATTATTTCAGATTTCTAAATTAGGTCAGAGAGCTGAATGAATCATCAGGTATTAAACCCAGTCACTAAGAACAAATATTACCACAACTTTGTTTCTAATAGGTATCTCATAGAGTCATATGAGAATCCTTTGTATTTCCTAATACAGACAGAAAAAGTCATTATTGGATAATACATGACTAGACTGGTGTAATTTTCTCTAAAATAAAAATGCCATGCCATACTTCAGAAGTAGTGAACACTGGGAGCCTGGGAGTGTGAAATTTCCTTGTTGAACACATTAATACCCTTGTGATTGATTGACAGGGATGAGAAGGCAAAGGTGTCTTTTCCATCCTCCTGAAATGCTATTAATTGAGCTGGAAACACAGTAGTGTGTAAGATGGACCCTTGCTTTGTCTCAGTTGTCAGTTCTCATCCTGCTGAAGTGAGAAATGCCACTTCATTTGTTAAACAAAGCCTTGCTTTATTTAAATTACAATAAAAGATGCAGCTGTTCTTTAGAAGGGAAAATGCTTGATACCAACAGGTATCTTGTAAAAGTGCTGATTTTGCAGATTGGCTGGGTAGTAACTGCTGAAAAAGGTACTTTAAAAAAACCAGTATACTTCCTTTGACTGGATAGTGTAGTTCTTTTTTGTGCTTGTATCCATGTTGAACAGGCATGCAAAGGCAAAATTCCTGACTTGGGATGGTAGGACTGGGAGATGGGGGTTGCCAGTCTAGCAGGTGAATTTTAGTATTGGAGGAACAAGCTTTTCACAATGAGCATTACTTTCCTAAATAGCTTGGAGGAAGCTCCCATCCCAAATGAGCTTTGCCAGGATAGTGCATGTGTTTATATTGTCACTTTTTTCTGCTTGCCTGACAGGTTTTGCTCTGTTTAAGCTGTTCTAAGGCTCATTAAGTGTTGGTCTGTAAATGGTACATCAATAGCTATCCCATTAATATGACCCAACCCAGAATTTCACCCATGAAACGAGTTTATTTTCTGTTGCTGTAAATTATCAAACGTGTTTCACAATTGCCCAGTTCATGTAAAAGGAATACATGTAAGTTTATGTAAAGAGAAAAAAAAGAAGACACAGAATTCAATCTAAACTAAAATAGGAAACTTTTATGAAGCATCAGCAGTTATCTTACAAAGATGAAGTCTTTTCCCAGGGTTCTTGGAAATGGAAAATGGAATGGGTAACACAGATGTAAGGTACAATGCACTTGGTTCTGGTGATCTGTTTAGAAAATACTCTTGAAGAACACTGCCCTGCAAGGTTTTGTCCTCTCCCTTTAAAGCAAAGGAAGTCTGTGAAGAGGCTTAACTTCCTCACCAGCCCCTTTGCTTGCACCAGAACTGTTGAACAGATCTGAAGTGCTGCACATTCTCATCTGTTCTGATAAACGGTGCCATCTTCCGAATCATCCTGGGGAGAGAAGTGTTCCGTTATTGAGGTGATTTTTATTTTTTTTAAATAAAGGCAAAATTCCTTTTTTGAGGCAAACTCCATCCCTTTAGTGTTTCAGTAAAATCCTTTCTCCCCTCTTACCCAGTTGTTTTTGTCCATGTGGTATCTACAGGCTTCAGAACATGTTTTTTACCCTATTGACTTTTCCTAATCTCCAGGGAGCACAGAGGCAGTAAAACATAGCCCATATTTTCATATCTGATGCTCAAACCAAAGACCAGGTCATGTCAGCAGGGACTTGAAGTCTTTAAAGGGGTAATTACAGAGGAAAATGATTGGAGCTGTATGGAAATAAATGAAGTAAAATGTATGTAGGAGAAGTGCTTGACTTTGGTCTGTGTTTCATTTGGTTCCTCCTTGCATCTTGGAATGGTCTCTGTACTCAGAACAGGAAAGAATTAACATTGTTTCTCAAGCAAGATTTTTGAAGCAAAATTTTGAAGCCATTTTCTTTGCTTGTAAATACCTGTGACTTCTAAAGTCGTGTGGTTTGGTTTTGCAGGTTTTTTTGATAATTTACATGGCACATGTAAAATTATTGTCATATAAGACTTGATGGCATAAATTTGGAATGATGAAATAAGTTGTGTGTCTTTCTTTACCCACTGATATTGAATACTTAGTTTAGGCTCTGTGTGCTGAAGGAGGGGAAATACCTTTAAATATATTCCTGAGTTTTTATAATAGTTCTGTTATGTTTCTGTCCCCTATTCTGGGTTAAGGGAGCAAGAGGAGCTGCAAAAGAAATATTTTTCAAACGTGACCTGTTAATAGCTCCAAGCATTTAGCAAACAGTCCAGAACCAGACTTCTTCTTGGCAAAATACAAACTTTTGGCAATTTTATTTTTAAATGTACATGCATAATTTTAAAAGGAGTGGGTGTGTATGTGTATATATATCTGCACACACATCTGTAAATAGATAGATATGTAATTGTATGCATATGGCCATTTATAATGCTTTATAATGTCTGACTGTCATTCAGAATACTTTTTTTTACACCTCTATCAACTTTAAAGGAAATGGGCACGCTGTACTCCTAAAACCTTTTGGTTTCTCTTTTTCCCCATAAGTTTAGGTATTAGTAGGTGCGTACTCACAGGCTGCTGGCTGTGTTGAGCGTATCTCTGCTTTTGAAGTTCTTGAGCAATTGCTTGAAAAATTTTTCGGCCACTATTTATGTTCTGCAAATTATTTAAAATATTTTTGTTCAGTGCAACATTTTATGTTGGAGGAAGCATCTTTTTCTACCTTTTGTAATTCAGGTTTTTTACCTGGATTTGTCTTTGGGAATGTTACTAAGTAACAATTTAAAACCACACAGTTTGGCAAGCAGAAGGCTTTTAAATTACATTACTACTGCATTGCTTAACATATGCACCTTCTTTAATGGATATTTAAATGCATGGCTTCTGATTTTTGTACAAGGATACATAATGGTCCAGGTTGGTTTTTTAAACACATTAGCGCTTACTTGAATGGATCATTTAAAGAAACAAAAAATTAATAGCAAAACCTGTTACTGTCAGAAGTTTGAACCAACTTTACTTAAAACCTAAAGGAAACAGTGTATTAGAGATGGCCTTTACATAGATTAACTTTACCATGTATCCAATGGGTTAAAAATAAATTAACTGGTTTGTTAAAATTAGTTAAATATAAAGTGAAGCCTTAACAGCTTGGAACGTCTCTTCAATGGAATCATCAATTAATCACAAATTTGATGCCAAATATACTTTAAAAAGACAACAAGAAGAAGATCTGAATCACAGGCAAAGCAAATAACATGGTAACATACGTAGTTCTGTGTTGTTTGGTCTTTCCCACTTTTCTTTAGCAGCTTTGGTTTTAACTGGAGGGAGGGAAAATAAATGACAAAGCACATAAGATATAAGGTGAGAAATTAGCAGAGTAGTTAAAATTGTTGCCCTTTTGCAGTGTCAGTTTGTAGGTAAGTGTTTCACTAGATCAGCTGATACCATAGGAAAAATCAGAGAGGTTTTCACATGTGTAAAGTTTTTTTCAGCTTCTAGTAGTAGATACTGCAAGTATTTTTGCTTTGAGCACAGTGGGACCTGCTTGAAACACAACTTAATCTCAAAAAGAAACCAATGGCATCATAGATCCAGTTTTTCCCCTGAAGAAGGCTTGTTTAATTTTTCCCACTGTACTCTTCATTCTGTACCTTCACTTCTAAAGAAAAACAAAAATGAAAAAGCCAGTCCTGTCTTTATGCTTGGACAGTGGTCACTACAGGAAAGAACCATTTTACCATATCATAGAAGTAAGGACTGTGAAGTCCTGATTCTCCTGTCTAAGTCTCATTATTATGTAACAGTTCCAGTTGTAGCTCTGGGTGTTTTTATCTAAGCACAAATTTTGTTCTAGATTAAAAAAAAACAAAAAACAGTAATTACATAGCTTTTAACCATGTGCATTTTAATGGGTTTGTTTCTGTAAGCATAAAACTTCTTCCAAGTCTCATTTTTTAATTTTACTGTTATCTGTTCTGTCCATGTATGAAGAGACTCAGTAGACAAGCTAAGTCAGTCTGCAGTAACTTTACTGCACCTCATAAATACTTTGATGTGAAATTTAAATTATTTTACCTTTACTGGAAATTTATACTCTCAGGGTAATTTTAACTTCAGAATACCTTTTCTTTTAGACACTTTACTGAAAAAAGAAAATGTGGTTGCTGTTGAGAGTCCAGGTGTGTGCCACACAGGATTTCACAGATGTGTTTGTGCAGCTCATGGACTTGAACCAACCTCCTCTTTAAAACTTAACCATAAAAGTTATGAAATCTAGAAATGTGTTTTTATTCCCCTTATGGAGATGTTAAAACTGTATCGATTTAGAAAATGAACAAAACCAGAAAAAACACTTTGAGCCTACCTTGTAGACCACAAAGGATGTGAACACAGCAGAGCTGTACAGGAACAGTAAGGACGAGGTGATGATCATGAAGATGAGTTTTCCATTGCTGTGTTGCTTCCCTGATCCTTTATTAAAAATGAGCGTTAGAATAAAGGGCAGTTCTGAGTCACATAATTTTTTTAAGACTCTGCATTCCAGCTCCCTTTCTCTGAGGAATTAAAAAAACCTTATACCATCAATATTTTTCTGGTTCATTTTCAGTCTAAATTCCTTTGTGAGACCATTTTCCTTTTGTTTGCTCATATGTTTGCAAGGGCAATGGAGACCTGTTAGTTTTGATTACAAACCCTTCCTTTAGGGGTAGAGAGAGAATGGAATCCAGTTTTCTGCTCTTGTAAAGGTGTATCTGAATAAAGCTCATAGGCTTCTGTTCAGAAATGAAGTTAAAGGAAGGAAGGAATATAAAGAAAGTAATAATCCAGCTGGGTTTTTTTTCTTTTTCTATTTTAGGCATGTAAAACTGAAATGTAGTTTCTGAAGTTTCATTATTTTCTTAACTAGAAGGCAAGTGATACAAAGGTTTAGAACATTTTTCTCAGGTTGGCACAGTGAATCCCCGGTCTGAGGCCTGCACTCTCTTGCACATACTTCTACTAAATATTGGTTTCTCTACTTCCCATTTTTTTGTTGAAACTTCCTTTCTGACAGCCATGAAAGTCTTTATGTAAGAGGATGTACAGTATGTTTAGACAGCACAAGTACAAAACTTCTTTCTTTTGTAGAATTCTAGGGTCATCATCATCATATGATAGAGCAGGCTAATTAGCAAACGAGGTTGAGATGCTTATTTGTGGAATCCCTCTGGTTTTACTAATAACATCTTAATATAGTCCTACTACTCCTAATGGGTTTGTTGGTATTTCCATCTTAAATGTCATTCTTGAAAGTATAAATAAAGAGAGTATTTAGACAAGATAATTTATTTCTTATAAGATGCTTCATTAAGAAGGAATGAACAACTGACCTGTTACCATTAGTACTGTTCCATCTCCTGTTTGTTTGGAGAGGGGTGAACCTGAGTCTGAAAATGCTATTCCACAGATATAAACAGCATTGTCATCTACAGTCAGATCTTTTATCTGAAGTAAGATGTTATTTCCTGATAAGTGTACTTTGTACTTCTGATGATCTGTGCATCCAGGAGTACACAAATCCTGATGTGTATTAGTTAAAAAGCGAAACCACAGAACTTCAGGTGGGGAGGAGGAGCATCCAGAGGCAGAGAAAGTGCATGTTAGGGACACATTGTTCGTGGAGGAGTCAGCTTGCTGAAACCTGGGCTGTGTTACAGTGACTCGGCACTGACCTGCAACACCTGTTGGGAAGGAACGATTGGTACCATGAGGGACAGCTAAAAAGCAAGGTACAGTCTAAAAAGAAAATACAGCTGCTTTTGGTTCATTCAGGAAAAGGTG
This sequence comes from Corvus hawaiiensis, assembly GCF_020740725.1. Lineage (NCBI taxonomy): Eukaryota > Metazoa > Chordata > Aves > Passeriformes > Corvidae > Corvus > Corvus hawaiiensis. The sequence goes on from NC_063228.1 coordinate 2,041,494, forward strand.
GGAGGAAAGGAGGAAACCAGCCGCGTTTCAAACTTGAAATTGTTAAGGCTGTTTTCAGCGAACTTTGTTCTTAGATAATTCCTACAGCTTGCACATGTGCTAATTTCACACTTTCGTCTACGGGGTAGTGCACTTGGCTTTCTATTTTCTGACAAAATAGAGAGGACTGATAGATGTGAAGCAATGTGAATGTTTCCTTTGGCACTGGAGAAGACCAGAAGAATACTTTGTGCAGTTTCCTGCCTGAGATTTAGTCCTGCATGTTTGGGGGGGTACTGGGCAGTGGGGGTGGGTGTTGTGTGACCTAAGTGCAGCTGCTCAGTGGAGCAGTTCTGCAGGGCTTTCTCTCTCCTCCACTGGTCTGAGTCAAGCCAGACAACCCGAAGGCAGGCAGTGGAAATGTCATAAATCAAGACATCTATAATTTAGCAACGTCATAACATTGATTAGAATTCACAATAGTTCCAAGACATTCTTCCACTTCATCACACATATTGACTCTGGGTTTCTAAGAATAATAGTGCTTGTTAGTTCTGACATTTAAAAATGTGTGCAGAGAAAACAGGAAGGGTAATCAGAGAAGAGCGTTTTAATTAAGTAACTAAAATAATGTGTGGTTTAATATGACTAGTCTGGAAGGGGTTTTTTAAAGTCCTTATTGAAATCCACAGTGTAAATTCTGTTTTAGTATATTTTTTTTCAAATAAGTTGTGTAGTTATTTAAAGTATGGCATTGAAATTATTGCAGTGAGAATAAAGGTAGTATCTAAACAGCATCCTTTTGTGCTTGCCAGAAAATAACAAATTAGAAGATAAATAAACTGAAATCTCGTAGTGTACTGCTGATACACAATTTGTAAACCTGTCCGTGGTGAACAATTAACATTGTCTCTTCACCATTTTTCTCACCAAATCCAATCAGATTCAGTGTCTGTGACTTCTTCAGGAATAAAATGAAGCTGATTCTGTGTCAGGTCCATATCAGAGCCATTCCACAGCAGCTACAGCAATCTGAAAATTTTAAGTTGTGGGTGTCCTTGCACCCTTGTGTGGTGAAAGACGGTAGCTTGTGCTTCTGCAGCTGATCCCCTTCTCTTTTCCACCTTATCCACAGGCTCTGGTGTCCTTGCAGAGCAGAACTCCATGGCCTCAGGTCATGTAGGTGCTGCCTGCTGAGCTTCCCAAACCCTCCTCCCAAACAAACACAGTTGCAGTGAAACCCGGCTGCTTCTGGAGTGTTCCAGGCAGGGAGGTGCAGCGGGATCTGACCCATAAATCACAGGTTACAGCAGCATTTCAGACTTTTGGAAGAAAAAAGCATTTGCTAGCAGTTGTGTACTATGGAAGTTCTATAAAGATAGCAGAAATTAACTTGATTTTGAGTAAAACTTTTCACTGCTTTTATTTTGTAGCTGTGTTGCAAATCATAACCACAAAATTCTCAGACTTGTTTAACTGCTGTTAAATGAGAAAATATAAGAAATATTTTTAAAGTCTTACCAGCACCATACAGGATACAGTCAAATGCCAGCATTAGCACGTTGTTTAATTTGTTGAAAGATGCCATTTCTTGTATCTCTCTGGAAATGAATCTTCATGAAGGAAGAGGAACTTAGGAAATATTTGGATTTGCAGAACTGTCTTAATCACAAGATGTAGAACTTCCTGTTTAGAAGGGTGTTTACTACTGCATTTAGCAAACTGGTTAAAGGTACAGATCAAGCCAGAAAGCTTTTGTTTGTTGTGGATGACATTACTTGGAAAATGAGTGAAAAACTTTAAATTTTGAACTTCTGAGAGTTGTACCTATAATCCTTCAGATTATTTCATTGGATATAACAAATAATGCATTTTCCAGCATGCTGCAAGTGATCAGCTTCTTTGTTTTATATGACCCTAAGCAGCCTTTAGCAGATCAGCTAGTAGATGGCCACTGAAGGCACAAAGTAGCCATCCATTGTAATGTGGTGATACACTGGTGAAAGCTTCACAGCCAATCATAATTTCCAAGTTGGTAACTCTAATAACTGTGCGCTTGTCTGCTGGACCCCAGCCTCACTAATGGCAGTTACCTTTTAGCCACTCCTGGGACTTCTAGTTAAAAATGTAACAAAAGACAACCTTAAAGAAGCTGCTTTTGAACAGGGACAAACTAGAACTGATCTTGCAGCAGATCTACAAGGGGTTTGGCAACCTCCTGTGTAGCGTGGAATGGAACATAATCAGTGTAATTATGCTTTCTGTAAGAAAATGCAGCACACAATAAAGTTTTCTTTATAATTGAAACAAAGCTGTTCTGTTTTCTCAGTAGGTGGCAAGTGGGAAAAACCCTCAGAAGTTTTGGAAATCAAAGGGCACACTTGGGAAGAACAGGTGAACAGCCTGCCAGAAGTCTTCAGTAAAGCAGGTTTTGCCATCGAGGCTTTCACCAGACTGCCCTACCTCTGTGAAGGTGACATGTACAATGACTACTACGTGCTGGATGATGCTGTCTTCGTCCTCAAGCCAGTGTAAGCCTGTGTGAAGTAAAGCTCCACAGTCTAACCCAAGAAGCAGCCTCTGAAAGAGGGTTTTGATTTATGGTTACTTAAAGGGAGGGAATTTTGGGATTGCCATGCTAAACAAATACCATGTAAGAAATTTAAAGGCCAAAATACTAATGTATTTCTTTGTAGTGTGATTAGGGGGGGAAAAAAGGTTGTTTTTTAAATGGACTCCTCAGCTGAGAATTTCTTTTTTACCAGCTCTTAAACCAACATTGCATTCTGCAATCCAGCAGCAATGGGGGATATTTTTTTATACTTACCTGCAACAGGGATCATATCCAAACAAAAGCAATAGTCTTTATAATGGTGAAACCGATACAGTGTGAACTGTTGTGAAAGAAATCAAGCAAAATCTGGCAATAAAGTTATCCATTCAGTTCAAGCCTTGTTGAATAAAAACTGTTGAAATGGATAATCTTCCATGCTAAGTTACTTTCTCTCTTACTGTCATTCTTCACGTTTTTAATCATGCTAATAAACTTTTTTGAGATGACTTTTGCATTAACTTCTGTGTTCATTTTTGTAACCATAGCCATGCTTGTCTGCAGCAACTGCTCTTTGTGTTGAGAATCAAGCTTTCAGTAGCAGCACAACCTTGCATTTATTTAAACAGCATTTAGTTAGGGATAACAGTGCACAAAAAATGTATCACTTTTGGTTGGGGTTCCTTCATGTTCCTCTCAAAGCCTCATAAATGCTCATTGCTTTTGCATATGCCATTTTCCAGATAAAGGGTTTACGGTAGAACTTGTTAAAACTGCACTTTAACCTGATGGCTTTAATAACAAATCCTCTAAGCAAGTTGTTGCCAAATGTTTTCAGCTTTAAAAAGTTGCAGGTGGTTTCTTGCAAATTTCCTGAGTCAAACTGCCTGAGAGAATCAGGCTGTAGGGGCTTGAGAGTTCAGCTAGCTTGAGACATTCTCCTTACTTCAGGAGCAGTACATAAATGCTATCTATTTTAACATGTCTTGTTTAAAAAACTGTTTTAAGTGGATAATTTCTGGCAGTTGGGATATAACCTTCATTTAAAACAACAAGAGACATCATAAGTAGTACAGACCTGGCAGGTGTACATCATGCAGTGCTTGAGCTGCAGGTGTGAGAGAGCAGAGAAACCTCAGGTAAGTAAAGTGAGAACGGGCTTCTGTTGCTTTTGAAGTCTAGAAGTGGGGTTGTCTGTTGTGGGGGTTTTGTGGTTTTTATAATTATTGGTGATTCTGTGCCAGGTAGGATGCTTAATATGTCATTTTAGGTTTACCTCAAACTCACTTAGCCTGATGTTTAATGATTTCTCCTGCCAGTTTATTAGCTTTTTGTTCTCAGTCATCTTTGTGGAAAAGTAAGTATTCTGTAGTATGGGGCAAGGGACTTGACTGGTGAAATTTCAAATTACTTTTCAACAGTAATTTAGACTCAGTGTTATTCTCATTTCATGATGTGCTGTTGCATTTTGGCACATAGTGCAATCAGATTTGTCTGTTGGGAAAATGAGCTATGTATGCTCTGGAGTGAATCCATTAATTTATCTTCTGCTACCTTCATTTTGTACTCATCTAGTAGTAGGAAAATGATTTTTAATGTGTCATGAATTTAGGTTAAGGTAGCAAATACGTATTAAGACAAACTTCTTCAAAGGTACTTCAGTGTTTTAATCCCACAGGTTAAAAATCACACAAGAGACTGCATTTCGTGTTTCTCATCTTTTAGTCCTGTCACTTAGGATTTCAGTTTGTAATAGCTTTGAGAGGTCTAGGAACAGAATGTGCAATGTAAATAATAGGAGGGTTTTTTTCCTTTCTTATGATTTTCTACTTTATTCACTCTGTTTAACCAAGTATTCTTACACTTGAGATGAGGAATTAAAACATGAGCAATAATGAAGAAAAGCTTTCTACAAAGCCTAAATTCAGCAGGGTCGAAAACCTTAGTCGTGTTGAATAAACAGAATAAACCGTAGGACTGTACCTACATCTGTATTTCTAAAGCCAGAGTTCCTGTGGAGGGAAGGGACTTCTTCCTCCCTGCAGGCCCTGAGAGAGCATTTGTGTGCAGTTAATGCTGCTCAGCCCACACAGAGAAACTCTTGAGTCCCGTAGTTCATTAAATTGCCCCAAATACTCTAAGATGCCATCTAAGGGAACAAGTGTTGCAATTCCAATGTCCGAATTCATTACTCCCGGGTTTGGGAATCCTGCCTCATCCTTCCGCTGTTCCTGTCCTGCTGTGGGTGGCAGTGTCCGGGCTGCACTTCAGTGCTCTCGCTGAGTGCAGTGTTTTGCCCTAGAGAGTGACTAAACTGTTCTGTTTTGTCAGGGTGGACTGGGTGTGTTGCACTGTAGGAAAACAATGCTGTGCAAGGGCATGATTTTTAGCCAGAAACCTTCAAAGCAAAGTTGGAACAGCTTCATCCGTCAAAACCACAGCCCCTTTTTGCAGGGTGATCCCAGGAACAGTCAGTTCATACTCTGCCCTGAGGAACCCAGGGCCGGGGAGATGAGGTAGCCGGGCAGCACCACCCCAGCCCTACGTTTCCCCTGCACAGCTTGTTGAGCTCTCTTCATCTCGGGACAGAAGTGTCCCCTTCTGCCTGCTCTGGGAGTCCCTCGCCCGCCGAGCCCGGCAGGGGAGTCCTGCCCGCCCGCTCTGAGGGCCGGCGCTGCTGGGCCGGCGCCTGAGGCTGCAGGGCGGTGCTGGGCCTGGCGCTGCTCTCAGGGTCCCTGGCTGGAGCCGCCCAGCTCCCGCAGTGCAGGGCAGGAGGCGCACACGGCAGAGGCAGGTAAAGTGCTCTGGGGTCCTGGCTCTCCTTCTCTTCTCCTCCCCTCTCTCCCTTTCCAGCCCGGACCCATTGCGGGTTCCCTCACAGCGTGTGGTGCTTTTTCTCAGAGCCCGGGTGCAAGGGGGAAGGTGGGCACCGGCAGTGCCCAGGCTTATCAGCAAGGCTTGTGATTGTGAGGTCAGCTTTCTGGTTATCAAGCTTCAGATAAGAGAGCGACTGCATGTGGAGTGAGTGATAACATGTCTAGGATTTCTGTACATGTTATAGTGGCTGTTTGGGGAGTGAAAGGAGAAGGCAATCTGGGAGTTCCTCGTAAGTGGGGAGTCCTGCAAGGGTGACTTGTCAGAGATCTGATCACAGCATATTCAAGGAATGATCTCTGGGAAAGTGCTGGATGGGATCTGCAGGAGATCCCCACAGTGTGATTTGGGGCTGTCTGAAAGCTGCTGTGAACTGCAAACAGACCTGTTTCACCGAAAAAATGAACTGCTTCATCCCACAGATTGTTTTACCAAGCAGGGCTGTTGCACAGCAGACTTTTTGTGCACCTGCTGATTGTCCGCTTGAGTTAGTCAGGGTGAAAAAGCACTTCCCTTAGCATTTAATCTCCTTATATATTAAGTTAGCATGCTTTAATTAAAATGCACTCCCTGATCAAAGTGAATGAATTGGAATAAACATCAGGACTGACACTGGAAGCATGATTTAACCTACGCAGAGTTATCAAAAACTTACTGCAAAATTATTAGAGCACCGGCTGAAACAAACACAAGTGAGTTCATTGTCTGGGAAACCAGATACATCTGAATGAGAGACATTTACTGTGGTGCTCCCAAAAGAGTAGCTGAAAGGGGTTTCAGTCTGTGTAAGAGCAGGATAGAGGTGATAGCTTCTTAGTCTAATGTTTAAATTTTTCATCATCTGTCAGTTTGAGTCATTCCTGTTACAAGACTGGATTTAAGTATTTGCAGTAGACTGAAGTATTGCTGGAGGCTTGTTGGAAGACGTTTTCATAAAAGAGTACCTTGGTACATGGGATTAAACAGTCCAAAAAAGGTGTTGTATTTATCAAATTGTCAGATCTGTAACTCAAGCCGTGGCAGAGAACTTTGGGGGAAAAAAGAGACAGTGAGCACAGATCCAAATTCAGCAACAAAAAGAAATGCAGAAATTCAGTGTCTTGCAAATAAACCTTTGAAATGAGGGAAAGGGAGAGAAAACTAACAAAGTCTCTCTGTGGTCAGAGCCAAGTTGGCCAATGGGACCCTCTATGTCATTTGTTACATCAGGGACTAATCCCAGTGTAAGAAGCTGCAATCTGTGGATCAAGGCATCATCTAATACGTCAGATTAATTAATTGTTTTACCTGTGGGGTGGTGACTCTCAGGCTGAGCAGGGGGTCAGGCTGAGGGGTGCAGATGCAGAAAATCTTCCCTGCAGTGTGGATTGAAGCAGCTGATGGCCGTCAGAGCTGCGGAGGGGACGTGGCTGCAGAAACCCCTGTGTGAGTGAGAGCTGCCCAGTCTTTGCTTCCTTTCCATCCCATTGCATTGCTGCTATGTCTATGAACAGGACCAAAAGCAACACATTCATTTTGTTTTGGATGACTGTGAGACTGTCAATTTTTTCCTGATGGCAGTCAGTGACAACCCAGTGAAAGGCTCTGGGTATCCCATTACTGCCCTTCAGATAATTTATCTTTCAGTGGTCTTCATGCTGCATAGCACAGGGCAGCAGGGATAGCAAGAGCTACTAAAACATCTCTTTCTATACAAACTGTCTGAGATGGTGGTGGAACATTGATGGGACACTTCTTGTGAGTACAAGGACCACGGCTTTGATCCGTCCAGGTGAAGTGACATGGTCTGTTTCCCAAATGTGTGACTTTCCCTCTGCTTCAGAAGAGCATAAGGACATTTTCTCCCTTTTTGCCAAATGTGGCAGCAGGGAAGTGGAGCACTCCTTTCCCCTCCCTGCCTGGAGCACCCTACAGTGACATGGGACAAGGGCCAGGCTGTCCCCCCCCTGAGGTCAGACATCTGCAAATGGAGGGTCCCAGATTAAGTTTGCAGTGATCCTGCAGGCAGCTTAACCAGCTAGGAAAAGCTTAGGGTTTGTTTGAAGCTTCTTTATAATTTCCTTTCTCCCTCTATTTATCTTCTTTTTTATCTGATTTTAAAAGGATTTGCTTGCCTGCTTTAAGAAAACTGCATTGAAGTCATATTTAGGTGCAGTGTAATTTAGTAAATAAATGGTGCTACAAGGAAGAAAATTAAATGAGCCACTTGCTAAAGGGAGATAATTCTAGCTGCTCACACACTTGTAGTGGACTTGTGTTTGCATAAGGTATATCTCTATCCTAGAAAAAGATCTAAATTAAAAACCTGGGAGCAAGCAGTTCTGGATTGTTCTGATCTCTATCTGTACTCCATAGCATAGGCTGTCTCTGATTTATAGCTATGAAAGTTTGGGGTGAATATTGCCTTTTGACTCTGTTCTATTTTCCTTTTCAATTCAAGTATCTTTTTATTCTAAAAAACACCAGAAAAAATGTCCAGACTTTTGAAGATGTGTTTCTTGTTGATATCAATGAATCATGCTGAGATTACTCACAGTCAGAACTCTGAAGGTAAGACCAGAACTCCTGTCTAAGGGGTGTATTTTGTGGGGTGGAAAAAGCTGTGTGTAATAAATTAGGTGCTGTTTAGTGGTCTCTGCTCTCTTGATTTCATGGAGCTATGCCAGCAAAGAATTTCACCAAGACTGATTATTATTTAACAGCCTTTTTTCTCCCCACTGTTTTTCTGCAAATAAATGTAATCAAAACTGCATTAAATGTTTGCAAATAAATTATATATGTATTTATATTCACTACATACAATAAATGTATTTTTGTGTAATACAATTGAATGATAAAACATTAAATTAACATCTAGTAACGGGATAATCTTTTACAGATTTGCCTCCATTGTTACTCAAAGCTGTGGTGAGTATTTTTATTTGATCTCTCTACTAACATTTTATAATCTAAAAATAATAATTTATTACATATATTCGTAATTTTTCCTTAGGAGGAAGTAATAGCTGGGAAATATCTGAATGGTAATGTACAGAGTTGTTCCCTCTTAACACTTCTAAAATGAATTAAAACTCAGTGTCTCACCGTAACTATTTATGTTCCATTTTTCATGTGCAGCTCTCCTAGATGTACTTAATTGTCAAAGGTAATGAATTACTCTCACTATCTTGATTTTTCGGTATTATCTTGCACTTCAGATATGATCTGTTTCATTTCCACAGAAACTGGAACTTTATGGATAGAATGAAATTGGCACATATGATTACCTGGATTTAGGTCTCCTGGGAGGATATTTCCTATTAACAGGGAAAGACCTGTTTGTCATGAAAAAGAAAAAAAAATAGAATGAGGCTGAGAATATATACTTCAATTTTCAGAAGTTTTGATAAATAACTTTGCTCACATGTGTCCAAATGGCTTCTTAAGGAAATTAGGTGCAGTTCCAGCTTTCTGTCCACTTCCTTCTTTCAGTCCCACTCCATCCCCCATCCTCCAGCTCCTGGTGACTTTTGAACTATTTGCTAATTTTGTCTAAATTTGAAAGAGCAGTATAAGCCTCAAAGGCCATTCCACTCCATGTTTTGAGAAAATCAGTGGCTGTGTAAAGAAGACAGTGAAATTAATGGCTGTGCTGAGGGAAAGGCACCAGTTACTCCCTGTACTTCCTGCAAGCAGATCAGAACAGGCATAATGGGGTGCCCAGAAGCACGTGCCTGGAGATGGTACTAATGGCAACACCTTGGAAAACTGAGATTATTGTGGGTGGTTGTGGAATCAGATGGAAAGAAACATAACTAATTAATTCCATTCCCCATTGAACTATGTGTTTTCGTTGCGTTAAATAGATCAACTTTTACTCTGGTTAGGCAAAAACCAGAATACTTTTGTGAGTATGGTGTTAGCAGAACTGTTTGTTTCCCTTTTTCTTCTTTACTTTGGTAATCTGCTATTTAACTCGTTATATTATTTTACGGTCATTTTTGGTCCTGTTTTCTGTTACAGCTCTGATGTCTGGACAGCAGATATGCTTACAAAAGTCATGGCATATTTTCATGCTCAGGAAGTTATGTTTACTCTTAGCAGCCTCCAGGTTTGTGACATTTAAGATGCATGAAAACTTTTATTTGAAAATGAATTTAAAAAACCAGCCTACCTCTGTAGCCAAAGCTAGGTGGCCAATGATGGAGGTAATTGACACATCTGTAGTGTGGCAACTAAACAGGAAATAGGCATAGGTTGTCTTTTCCCCCTAAGATTGCAGGAGAATGCAAGGCAGAAATAATAATAACGATCTTTTTTGTTTTTCCTCTGATGGGAAGCAGGAATTAGGAGTTTTCAGGCTCATTATTTCTGAGTTGAGTGTATATAAATGCTGCTTCCCCAGAAAATGACAGGTTTTGACTGGCTGTAGTTCACACTGCTCCTTGCGGAATGAGAGGCTCCAGAGCATCCTACAAAATGTCTCCATCTTTTAAAGCTCCTTTGAAAGCTGTTTTTGTAAATTATGGCTGTGGAAGTGATGCAGGAAGGAGTTGTTGTTCCTCCTGCTGCTGAGGATTCGTGATGAGCTGCTTTAAGTGGAGCTGTACCCAGCTCATCAAACCTGAGCCCCTCCCTCGTCCCTGCACACTGAAACAGGGAAGTGTCAACTGTGCCATCCCTGAGCCTCAGGCATTCCCAGAAGCTCCACAGTGCTTGAACCCTGTCCCAAGCTCCATGTCGCTGTCACAGCTCATCCTCACCTATATTTTCCTGCCACTGCCCCTTCCCTTTGTCAGGTTTATTGGCAGCCTGAGGCTCTCAGCAGGCTGAACCCCCAGGGAAGAAGGAACTGTGTTAATATTTGGTGGTGGCAATGCAAGTTAAGCAAAGGCAGTAAAGAACAATTGCAACTCAAATTGCAAACCAATTCTGAAATAATTCTGTCAGGAATTAGAAGGGATTTTACTCCAGTCTGATGCTAATGAGCCTTACATTTATTTCTGTTCCAATGTTATCATTTCCCTTAAATTTTTCAAAACAGGCATGAGATTGTTAAGTGGTAGTGCAGCTTGATGAGAAAGAGAATATTTTTGGCATATGACCTGGTACAGACTTTTCCTCCCATTTAATTGCACAATTCCTTCCCTTTTTAAACTAATAATATGCACATGGTACCTGATTTTTTTTTCGTTTTTTTGTAGCTCTTTAGAAGTTTCCTTTTCACAGCTCTGCTGTGTGAAGCAGAAAAGCTTTATTACTCTTGTTTTATGAAGTGAGAAACTGAGGCATCTTTGCTAAAAAGCTCCCTCGAGAGGACTTGTTCACGAAGCCAAGAATAGGATTTGAAAATTACTGTCTTTCAGAATGCATTTAGATTATTTTTGTTTTCAGTTTGTGTGGAGAATAGTTATTTTGATCATTGACAGCACAGACAGTACAGAGCTAAGCACTTAGTTCTCCTTGAGCAGAGATTTTCAGGGAGTAAAAGATGCCCCTAGTACAATAGTATGAGTTTTATGTATATTACACATATTTTTCTATATTTCAGATGTCCATAAAAAGTTACCTGAAGAACCTTTTATACCAGCCCAGGCAACTACTGTCTGAATTGCAACAGCTTGATCAGCAGCAGTTCCAAACTGCAATGAAGTACCTCTTCCACAGCAAAAAGGAGCATCTTGTAAGTGACTTTACACTTTGGAAAAGGAAAAGCTGCTGTCAGTGGATAAACCGTCCATTTAGATAAACAGAAAGGGACAGACTGGGGGGCTCGCAGTGCAGGCCCTGCAGTTCCTTACCTGGCTTGGATTGCATTCCAAAACTCCCTCTCCTCTTAGATTAGACTTAACTTCATTTAATTCTTATTGTCTCAAAGTTGCTGCAAGTCCAAGTCAGTCATTTGGGTTTTCACTGTAATCAGTAGAGAGAAACTCATCTCCAGAGAAGAGTTCACCCTCCTACAGTAACATCTAAGGTAGGTAGGGCCAGTAATTCTCAGGGAGTGTCTTCTTTTCAGTGGTTGGGAAGAGAGCCAAGATGGCTAAAGAAGGTGAAATTAGTAATTTTGTTAATCAGCCTTTTGGATCCTTTTTTTGGGTTTCATTGTAGTTTTGTAAAAAAAGAAAGGAATGATCTGAAGTAATGCAAACAACCAATAGTTTGCAGCTGTTTTTCATGAGAATAGCATCATGTTCTGTGTAGAGTGCTCTCTGTCAGGCCTCAAAATGAACAATATATTGAATTAATCAGAGATACTACTTTAACACTTTGTTGCTTGCAGGAAGTGGGAAATATTATTCTTGACTGGGACAAGACTAGAGAGAGAATTTTTCAAAGCCCAGGAGTAAACAGGACCTTGTTCCTTGTAACACTGGATAAATGCTTCCTGGCTCTGAGTGCTCTGGACTGTGTGGATATCCTGAGCCAGGTTCTGAGTACGTCAGCAGTGAACTATCTCCACCTTGATGTTATTGGAAGCCTCCCAAACCTTCTGCTGGAGGATGCTTTCAGAAACTTGTAAGCCATTTATTTTTCAGACACTATGTTGGATTTGCTGGCTCTTTAAAAAGAGGTTGCTATATGGTCTCAGTCTGTTTTCCAGACACAGCTTTCTGCTTATGTGTCGCTGTTTCTAAAATCATTTGTCCATGTGAGTCATTAAAAAAATGAATAGTTAACTCACTAGTGAACTAAAATGCCCTTGTATCACTTAGATCATCATTATTCAAGGACCTCTATGACAGAACCTCAGCAAGCACTCAGAGAGCTCTGTATGGCTGGATGAAGCAGATTCTACAGAAGTCTTACAACATGAGTGGTATGTTACAGTGGTTTTTTCTTGCTTATCATAAGAGAAAAGCACTCAGCAAAAGGCCTGTTCACTGTATTGAATTGTTTGCCCAGTTTAACACAGGTCTATTTAAGAGTAGCTGTTTGGAATACCTTTTCTCCAGAACACAGTAAATATAACGTGTTTGTTACTCATGACAAATAGTTCTCCAATGATGCTTGCGCTTATAGGATAGAATCATGCTATTGTTAAGGCTGGAAAAGACCTCCAGGATCAAGTCCAACCAATGGACTCTTCCTCTGTTCTGCACAGAGCTATACACAAAGTCTTTTTCTCGTATGCCAGTCTTTTCTCTCTGTACTTACTAAGTCTGAAATAGGATACAGTGGCCAGGTGCTCTGCCAAAGTGTGTTGTTCCCTTCTGAACTCCTGTTCAGAGGAGAAAAACAGCTCTGGCTCAGTATACATTATCCACTGCACTGTTTAAAAACACAAAAGAAATGCAGGATGTTGTAGAAGCACATGGCACTGACTCGATCAGCAAAGGGACAAGATAAAACTGAAGTTAATTAATCCTGATTGGATGCATTTTCCCACATCTGTTTGCCTGGTTAATGTGCCTTAAACAGCTGTTCCACAGCTGGGACAGGCAGGATGGGCTCCACAAGGGGGCTGTGCAGGGCACTGAACCATCAGAGCCGGTGCCTGGGTTTCACTGAACATCCCAACACAGCTGTCCTGGGAGCATTTTTGACTTTTATATGTGTGTGTTCTTCCTCTTTCCCTAGAAATTAAAGGCAAAATGCCCACTTGCTTCAGTGGAGCTAAATCTGCCTCCTGTGTCTCCTGCCATTTCAAAATATCAGAGTAATAAGTTGTGAAGAGGAGGTTCATGCTGCTGCTGTGAGGTGATGTTAGTGCCAGCGCATTGCTGGGGAAGCAAAGATGCAGAACTTGCCTGGTGCTACTCAGCATCATCTTGGGTTGTGTCTGAAGCATTGGTGAACCCTTGATTTGTGGAAGATCACCCAGCTTGGGAGGGACTGGGAATTGCTGTGCTTCTTTTTCCTCCTGGCTGCTGCTTCCCATGCTGAAAGCAGCGTAGATGTGGTGACTCCACTCCCAGGGCATCGAGCAGGGGCTGATTCCCAGCTGGTTGTGGCAGTGTGAACCATCAGCCCTGGGCAGGCACACTCAGACTGGAAGTCTAAAGCTCCCTCATGTTCATCTGCAGTGCCCAGGCCACAGCAGAGTGCAGGAAGAGTCCTGCAGGAGGGTGATTTATTCACTTTATATGTGGGTAGCACTGGGACCACCTGGGACAGGGATCAGTTTTTGGGGATCACAGCTGCCATGGCTGATAAGTGCAAGTCTGTTCTGCTAAAGGCCACGGTCAACATCGTTAAATTGTGCTGGTTTGTCTTTAGCTCTCTTGTCAGGTCTTTCAGCTCCTGTAATATTCTGGGTAATGGGAGGTAATATCACTTTAAAAACCACAGGCCTGACGAGTCTGCTGGGAGCATCATCTTGTCTCAGTTAAGGAGCTTAGATCTGTGTTTTCAAAAAAATCTCTTAATGGAGTCCTTCAGCTTCTGATAGATACAGGCTGGTTTTTTCCCGACGCTGGAAACTCTTCCAAGTGCTCTGATGATTTTATTTAGCAGAGTTGTGTGAGTATCAGCACTGCCAAGGAATGTGATCAGAGGTGTCACACACTGAGCCATCCAAATCATAACACTCTGGAGAAAACGGTCTTTGTGGCTCAGGGTACCCATGGAGTCCATAAATATATTTTTTCTCAGGGATGTTTGGATCTTGATTTTGTTTTCAGTCCTTGGGAGAATGTTACTAAATGAATGGCATTTTTTAACTGTTATGCAGTGTTTTGTATTTTTGTCAACATATTTCCATGTAGGTATTTGAACAGTTTTTCATTTTCTCCATTATTGCTATTGCATATTGCCAAAATAAATGGCATCATCAATAATAATATATAAGATACATAAAGTGTCATGCCTTCCTGATGTTCTTAAATAATGCAATTGATTAGGAAAAGGGAATTTAAAAAATACTGCTCCATATTTAATACTTTTGGGTAAATTTTTCCTGTCCCACACTTCATCCATTCTCTATTTCAACAACATAAAACATTCATTGTTTTTATATGAGAAAATTTGAGACATTTGAAACACTATTTCATTTCATTAAAAAATTTATGGGCTCATAAAAGTGTGGTGCTAAAATGTAGCAAATGGAGGGAACCTGACTCTCTCTGCTAAGGATTTTTCTGATTTGCAGATTTTTTTTATTATTTACCAATAACAATATATTAGGTACAATGTATTTGAAAAGTAATTACTTTCTTAACATTGTAGTGAGTATTTATTTGTACAAAACAGAGTTCAATGAATCAACTTCTTGGGTCAGTGCAGAAAGCTTATGGATTTTGGGAAGATACATGGTCCATCTCACATTAGAAGAAATCCTGAAAATTAGTCTCAATGAAGTAAGTAACAAAGTGTGATTGGATGTCAGCTACAAACAATATGAACACAAATGCAAATTTAAACATGAAAAATAACTTTATGTATTTTCATTAATTAAAGAGAAAATATAGAGGGAAAATATAAACGTATTCTTTACAAAATTCTTCTATATTTTTAATTTTAAATTGCCTGTCATTAATATGTAATTATTTATCTGTATCAGACTTCTGTGACTTCTACTGAAAGGGACCAATGATAGAAGACCCTCAAATTATATGACATTTTGGCAGAGAATCACTCGAATCACTCACTCAGCTTTGCCTTCAGAAATACTGTTTTATCCAAATCTTCTTCCTTTCTCTATAACATGAATAGGGTCAATTAATTTAGTGTCAGACACATACTTTATAGGCTGTTGTTGTTTCACAGAGCTGATGATGGTTTTGTTTGTGCTGGTCAGATCAGACTGTTCATTAGCTACGACAACGCAACAAAGCAGTTGGACACGGTGTATGATATCACACCAGAGCTTGCACAGGCCCTCCTGAAAAGGATAAACTCGTCAGGATTTGATATGAGGAACACTTCAACTATCTACAGGCAAGGCTGCTTTGCTTTTTCTTTTATGGCTGTGTATGGATGGAATGAATAAGTAAGGAGAAAATGGAAATTGATAACGTGGCACAGCTTTTTCATTCCAGCAGAAAAATCTAGGCTGAAATCCAGCTCTGTTTAGCAACAGTGAAGAATTGCTACTTTATGAATTTTTGGAGGTGTGCCTAATTAGCTAATGCTTTGTCTCCTGCTCCAGAGTGAAGAGATGCCTGTAGCATTTGTAGGAAGTCTGCAGCAGTATCTGGGGGACCCAGGCAGAGCTCCACCACATTGTGGAACAATAAAATAAACTGGGACAGCAGAGCATGGGCTATCTTGGCTGCTTGAATCATAGAACATGGAGGTGTTTGGTGGAAATCATGTTACAGTTAGGACTGAAGGAGGAAATCTCAACTCCTGCCAGCCAGGACTGCAAGTGGGTTTTGAGGACATGGGTGTCACCAGAGAAGCCACATAGTGAAGTGGTGTAAAGCCTGCCCTGCTGTCTGTCCTCTTTGTCCTGCAGGGTAGGGATGAGCCACGCCTAAATATGCTTGAATGTTAGGTGTGTGAGCAGGAAATTGAATTTTCAGGGCTGTCAAATCTGCACTGAAGTAACTTTAACAATAATAAAAAACCAAAATAAACTGCTGTTACTCATAAATACGCAGCAAGTGTGAGAAAGCTCTGCATTCCACATTTACATTTACACTGTCATATCAATGGATGTATTTAGTCCCAAGACAATGCTGTGTGAAATTATTTGTAGTCTCCTTGGGGGATACCTTGGAGCTTTAAACTAATGGAGAATATGCTTTATGGCTTCAGAGCTCCTGTCATTACTGCAGTGCAGCTCGCTGACTTCCATGAGGCATTGCTCATTGTCGGAGGAGTAAGCGGGAGAAGAGTTATGCCCACGCTCTAAATTTCAATGTCAGAAATCTTAAAAATGATTTTGTCACTCACAAGAGCTGCCACATTCTCACAGATGAGAGAAATGTCATGCTCCATAATCTTTAATATATTCCATTTTTACAACACACTTAGTTTATGTTACTCATTTTAACCATACTGTTGATTTAAATGCACTTTTACTTTTAAGAAGTAGTGTTATTCATTTCTGCAAATCCCAAAGGAGATGAAGAGCTCTTGGTGGGTATGTAATAATGCATCAGAATGTAATTATTTGTTATAAAAATGCTCTTAGAGATGTTTCTTCAATTTGTATGTTGGTTTGATGATGTCCCATGAATTCAGATGTGCTGCTGAAGGAATGTTTTGTTATATCGCTGGCAGGTTGTTGTTGAGGGACTAGAGGAACTAAAAGCCTTTCTGTGCTGTAGAATTTGACTGAGTTTGTGGTAGTGCTGCAGCATTGTCCGCTGTTGACTTGATTCACATCTGGAGATTATTGCCCAGACTCTGCCTGTGCCTGCCTCACTGAGCTGCTAAAAACCAGGGACTGTAGCAGGAAAGCTTGATATATATTTGGCCATGTCTTTGAGGTTCTTGTTCTAAGTTATGAAAGCAAAGGCTGAGAGTTTACAGGGACAGGGAATTGACTCAGGCTTCCTACAAACCAGTTCATCCCCATCACTATAAAGCTCAAAGGCCAGAGACAGTGTGCACAATTCAGAGCTCTTTCTTTGCAGGGCTGCAGGTAAAGGCAGTAAATGAGCACAAGGTCTAAGCCAGAAGGACACCTACAAGAGGCATTTCCCCATGGTGGTGTGACTCCTCCTCCCCAGAAACTATGGCTGTGGTTGCACTTTGCAGAGGTTAATGGAAATGTTGACTTAAATATTACAGCATGGGAACTGTGAAGGAAAATGAGCTCAGTTCAACCCTGCCTTGCAGACTGCTGTGCTGGCACAACTGGGCAGTGAGCCTCAGTGTGCTTTCTCCAAACCACTGTTGAACTGGACAGGCCTCCATCCATTGGCCAGTCCTGTGTTTGATGTGAAATACAGCAGGCTTTGCTTAATCCTAAAATGATAAAGAGGCCATGTTGTGCTCTGGCTGCTGCTCTGAAACACAAATGGGTTGTGTTGCATGTGCAATCCAAGCAGGACTTAGACTTCAAAAACATCCAATCAAACCAGCCAGCCACTTCTAGAGACTTAGTAATAGCCCTCCATCATTTTCAAGATTATCCTGTCAAGGGAAGTGGAGTCATTAACTGGGACAATCCAGCCATGGACAAATGGAACCAGGACAGGTAAATTTTCAAGCACAAGCAATCGAGGCAGAATTCAGCTGAATACAAAGGCCAGTGCATGTTCTCATACCCCAGTTACAGGCTAAGTTTTAAAAATTGCAGGTTGAGGCACTCTTGACAAACAGAAATGGCTCAAGCTGTGATCACAAGGAGAAGGTACCAAGCTGTGTTTCCATTTCCCAACAGTGACACCTTTTATGTCAGAAGGGAGCTAATGTATTTCTGCTCTGTAGGCTGGGTTTATTGGTTTGCTTTTATGATGACCTGGAGCAGATGGAGGCAGCTGTGGCCCGGGCTCTACTTCATCAAATGATTAAATGCAATCAGCTGAGAGGTTTCCAGGCCGAGCTTCATGAGGTGGGTACAACACTTGTTCCTCTTGCCTAACGCAATCCTGTAAACAGAGGAGGAGGGATGTTCTTCTTAAATAAGGAAAGAAATGAGTGAAAAATTACTGGGACTTAAGAAATAAGGGAAAACAGTTCTTGAGCATGCAAAGAATAGAAACCCATTTTGAGTGCTCATTCTTTTCTCATTCTGTTTTATATTCCTGTTCCATATTCCTTTCACAACTGTGGTTCTATTTTTGAAATTTTATGAAGTGTGTGAATATTTGCCAATGCCTATTCCAGAGATTCCAGTTAATGTTTTGGGTGGTAATGGAAATTGGTTCTTGGCAAATTTTTATTTCCCATCTGCTCTTTTTGTTTGATTTAGCTCAAATCTCAACTCCTGAACATTGCCATGCAAAACCAGACATTGAATGATACCCTTGGATCTCTGTCAGATGCTGTGGTTGGACTAACTTCAAGTCAGCTGGAATCTCTGTCACCTGAAGCAGTGCATAATGCTGTTGCAACATTAAACCAAGTCTCTGGGTGGGCAAAGAGCCAAGTTCTGATTTTATCCAGTAAATATCTCTCTTATGAAAAGGTACCTCTGATAACAGCTTTCCTACCTTCTGTTTTTAAAGGTGAAATGGCTTTTTCTCAACAATAAGTGTAAAATTTGATAAGTTTAATACATGAATTCTATTTAGTTAGTGGTCTGAAATATGTGTTTAAATCAAAAGCGTCCAAGATTGTACATCCCAAAGTAATTCTCTAGTAAAAGAGAGAGTGAATATTTGGATTTGGCAGCTGTATATATTATTTTGTCTGTGTCACTGCCCTAAGCAGAATTTGCATGGTCAGAGATCCCAGGCTGTATATTCAAATATATTTTAATGCAAGGAATCAGGTCCTGGCTGAAGTTGCAGAAAAAGGAACTTCTGAGAAACTGCACACATTTGTTCCATGGACCAACACAGAAAGGGTATTCCCAGGCAAGAAATGTATTAAGCATTTAACAAGAATAGTTTTGATTTATTTATTGACTTTTGCTTTTAAATATATCTGCTGTTCTCAAGCCAGAAAACTTCCTGTTTGCTTGTGCTGTTGTCCCTGCAGGTTTTATCATTTTATAACGTGAGCCAAATGGGCGCCTTGGTGACAGGAATTGGCACCCAGTCACTCCACAGCATGAACCCCAGGGAGCTGTCTCAGATTATTCGAGGCACGATGTCCCAGTACTTGTCTGACTTATCTCCTGCACAGCAACAAGGCATCCTCAGGAAGGTGATTATAAACTCGAGTGTGTGGCAGATTCTCTCTGCACAAGAGCACAGTAACCAGAACTGTAGAGCATGAATTAAACCAAGGTGTGTCCTTCAGCTCAAGGGTTAATGGTTCTACTGCTTTTTTTCTGAACACCAAGTGCATTTTGAAGGTTCTCTCTTGCTTATTTCTGTTTTGTTTTTAATACTGTCATGTTTTTCCTTTATCCTCTTAAGAGAAATATTACACAGAGTAGGAAGAAGAGTAAATCCTGTAAACCTAAGCATCAATTCTGAAATGCCATGTATTTCTGTGTTCCTCTTTTTAGATAGCTGCATCTGGAGATTTTTCTTCATCAGTCAAAGATATACAAGGAGCTTTCTTTAAAGAAGTCTCTCTTTCTGGTTTATGGAAGCAGACTGGATATAATTCCTCAATGCTGAAAGAAAAAGAACTAAGAAGCAGCCAGGTAAAAATTATTATGCAGTTCCCAATCCACTGCAATTTAGTGTGAGGGAAGAATTAGAAAAGTGGTGTAATATATTTGTGTTCAAGGAACACAGGTAACAGGAAGGAACTGCCCCAATTACATCTCAACATAAACACCAAAGGGCATTTAGAGCCCAGGCAGCATTATGAGACAATGCTGTAAAAGGAAGCATTAATATGCTGAATTTAAGTTCCCAGGTTTCTGCCATGTAAATTTTCTCTTTCCAGTGCTGCATATTAGACATTTCCATGTAAAAATCTTTGACTCTGTCCAGAGAGATGAAAGGTTGGATCAGATGATCTCCAGACATCCCTTCAGCCCAAAGCTTTTCAGTGGCTGTGGGCCATGTACAGGTTTAACAACATCCCATAATGCCACTCAGTGATGTCTTGTCTTGTGAAAAAAAAATTCAGCACTGGATGCCAAACCTTGTGGTTGCTCAAACTGGACCCTAGAAGTACCTTTAGAGGAAACAAGAGAGCTGAGAGTACAAAAACCTTGCAGTAGTCACTGTGTCTTACAAGTGGATTAACGGAAGTTAACTTTAATTATGGTGGTTTAATTTCAGGCTTTGTATCTGTATGAATTACTGTCTAAGGAAAACTATCCTGTTGACCTTCTAAGGTATGGATTATATCTCTTTTGAAATGGGGTTTAGAGACTAGTTTTATGATGAGAGCAACTTTGAGGTAAACAATATGTAGTTGTTTTGTATTATTTTATGTTTGTTCATTCCTGGATACCGCAGGATAATTCACCCCCTCACTAAAAAGGGTCTTCAAAACCAAAATCAGGATCAAAGCATTGCAGAGGTTTGGGTGTTTTAAGGCTTAGTTGATATTTTTCAATTTCTTTGCATTTTTACTTTCAAGAGCCTTTTAATTATAAGAAATGAGAAAGAGAGGTGAAGAAACTGTTTTAGGATGGGGCCGTGGGAAGTAAGGACTAGATCCTTCTTAAATATTCAAAAGATTGACATTTTCTTTTCCTATCAGCACAGGACAGCTTGTGAAAGGAGTAACTTGTCAGCTCATTGAAAGTATGGACACAGATACGTTTTTAAACAATTTTAAATTCTTTGAAATTAATCTTCATCTTCTTTCTCCATATCAGGTAAAACCAAAAAAAAAGACTTTATGTACAAAAACATCCTACCCAATATCCAAATTAGGTAAATTAGAATTTGGTTCATTCTGTTTTGTCTTTGGTTTTTTGTTTGGTTTTTTTTTCAGAATCCTGTATGTCTCAGCTTGTCTGTTAGCATATTTTATTTAAATCTTTTATGTGTGAATTTGTCTGTTATCATACTTCAGTTTGAAAATTTCGTTTGTCACTTAAAAATTGCAAGAAATTCCTACAGCCCTTCTGACTTGTTAATTCCTGACTAATCTGTTTGGAAATACACAGAAGTTTTGAAAACATACAAACAGTCTCATGTTCCCAAATAGAGGATGTTTCATCTCTGATGTCTACAAAAAGAAAACTAAAAAAAGCCAGATAAAAATGTTCTCTGAAGATAATATGCACAGTCTTATAGATGCTAATTTATATGCTGCAATAACAAGCCTTTTTTTTTTTTTTCCTTTCTTTAAAATTGACAGAGGTTTAAGATCCTAAATTTTTGTTGCTTTTAGGTTAATTGTTTAGCTTGGAAGTTTTGGAAAGTCTCCAATGCATCTATTCCTCCCTTCCTCTTACTGGCACTTCCGTGAGTTATATCTTAGTCCATCTTAACTTCTGAGCACTTTTTAAATAATCCCTTCAGTCCTAAGAAAACTGATGAATCAAACAAATGGTAATTTATCAAGAGTGGTCACTGTGTGTAGGCAAAGTCTGTCTCAAGTGAAAGTTGGTCATACTTTGTGTCTAGTACAGCACATTTTTGTCACAATTGAGGGGTTTTTTCCCCTTTAGGTGGGCTTATTTCGTTTAAGTTTGCTTATTTGTTTAGGGTTTTTTTGGAGAGTGGATATATAAGACAAAACCACTGAGTGCTGCTGAAGCATATTGCTCTGTATGATTAAAAACATTTCAGTGTGTTTTAAGACATTTGTGTAAGTTAGCAAAACTTTTCAGTGACAGCTTTCTTTCTTAGAAGAAAACCTTGCATATTGATAAGAACTCCTAAATTGTAGAACTTGTTAATTCCTTCCTTTCTTTTTCTGTCTATGTGCCTAAGGTGATAAAAGGGACTGAGAACCATTCTTTTTGTGAAATAATTTTTAATTGAAAAAGTAAGAAAAGTATTCAGTTTGAAAAGGCTCTATTCTATTTAACAACTATGAAATAGTAATAGAAAGACTTTAATGCAAAGCTTCCTACAAACTGCAGCACCCACTTATTTGGCAACAATTGCATGTTGCTTGTTCAGGGCCATCAGAAGTCACTGGTGCTGTTGTCTACAGACCCTGGCAAGGCAAGTGCAGATGTGGGCTGTGGCTTTATTTGCAAAGGTTGTCTGCCACTCTGTGTGGAGATGAGCATAATTTTGTTTACTTTGGCAGGATTTTTGGACTTTGATAAAAAGGAAACCTACTCTAAAAGTGCTTGTGGTCCTTAGGCCACCCACCACATCTTCATCAGAGAATTATTCCTAATGAAACAGAGAAAGGGGAAAAGTTTCTGAACTGTAGACAGTCTTGTTTTATATGGTGTTAAAGCATCTCAGAGCTCTTTCATCCACTTGCAGCTATTTATAATTCTTAGCCATTTTTTGGAGTTCAGTTCATGTCCTGATGAACTGGAAGAAGATGGATGTTGAAGTAAGGTGAGGAATAATTGCAATTTTTCTGGGCTGTCTGGTTTATGATTTTTCAAGTCCAGCCTTGTCTCTAAATGTTTCTGTCATCACAGATGTTTATGGGTATGGCTGTGGGTGTATGAAGGTCAGGTTTGCATTCTGAGACTGTTTGTTTGAATTCTTTCTGCAGTTCTGAGTACCTGGAGTACGTTACAGGCCCTTTGTGCGTCCCTTTCCTTGAACGTCTAGGGAAGGCAGGAATGGACCTTCTGAATCCAAGCCATCACAAAAGGGATGCTGTCCTGCAAAAAGTGCAGGAGTGCTTGGTGGGTATGGCTGGGAGGGCTCAGCAGAGGAGGAGACACCGTGGAGGTGGAGAGAGTCACCACCTACCCGAGTTCTTCACCTGTCCATCTGTATTCTTTGGGGGGTTTATGTACTGGTTCAACTTTATTGTTTGCTGCTTAAGGAAACCTTCCTTAACAATTTTCCTTGATTCCATGCATGTTACAAAGTGTTCTCATGAATTGTCATTGCTGGCCAGGACAGCCTGGAGCTGACCAGTCTGCACCTTGAGCTGCTCCCCTGGCTCCAAGCAGTGCCAGTCCAAGCAGAGCTGTTGTGGCACAGGGAGCTCCATGAGAGAGGTGGTGGTACCAGGAGGATTTAGTGACTTCTGCTGTCGGGGAGCTGCAGCACTCACTAGTTTTTAGGGGAAACTAGTTCTTTGATGTAGCTGTGGCTATTCCTGTCCTTACACACTACCAGCTGTATAATCCCCAGTGTTTTGGCAGCTGCTTGAGAAACGCCTCAGAGCTCAGCCTTCTAACAACAAGAGCTTGGGGCCCCTCTGCTGCAAGGGGCCGGGTGAGGGCTGTGCTGCCAGACAGAACTGCACCGCTTCTGCAGGTGCTGGGTGGTCACATTCTTTCTGTGTGATTCAGTATGGAATAAAGAATACGGAAAGCTCTGAGAAGTGCTTATGAAATATCACCAGCTGGATTGGTAAAACAAAAAATATAAGGCAGTCTCAGCAGAAATTGTAGATTAAGTTGCCAGTGCAAACTGTTTTGTCTTTATTCCTTAGGGCTTAAATGAGTTGTGATGCAACTGAGTGATACAGGGCAAGAGCCAAGGTTAGCTCTGCCAACAGGGCAAATGCTTCTTGTTTCAGAACAGCTCCATTGCTGATGAATATGATGTTGACCTCCTTGGAAATCTAATCTGCTACTTACCTGCAGCCTTTCTACATGGCAGAATGTCCCTGAAGGCAATGGCAGCAGCCCTACATCAATTCAAACTTTGCCAAGAGCTCAGCCATGAGCAGAAGACTGAAATTAAATACAAACTCCTTCAGTTATATGGGTAAGGTATTGGATACACCACCTGGGTTATGCTGGTGGTTACACCATGCAAATACCAAGCATTTGCTTTGCCCAGATGAGCTGCAGTGAAAACAGCACAAAGCAGCTTCTGTCACTGGCCAGGCTCGAGGCCTTGTCCACTAGAATGACATTTCTGTTCTTGTGTGTAATGTGATAACTGTGGAACAAAATACAACCCCAGGGACACCCTGCATGACTTAAGTCCCAGAGGAAAAGGAGAGAAAGTGTAATGTTTGAGGGGGGCAGGCAAATAGACTTGCTGGCCAGGCAAGAGAAGGGGGTTACAGGCAGAGAATGGCACAGGAATGCAAAGAATGGGAAAATGGAAGTGGGATACTCGGTGTGCTGGTGTGAGAAGACAAATAAAGAAGACTGCAAGCACCTCTCACCATAGGAGAGAGCAGAGAAGAAGAGGGATATAAAGCTCAAGCAGCTGAAGCAGCAGAGTTGGCAGCCTGTTGGGTGTCGCTAAGGTCTCAGATTAGGCGAGCGACTGGAACCTCACCAGTATCAGCCAGGCAAAGAACAAAGCCATTCTCTCTCTGACAAGAATAGACTGTGTCTCTCTTGCATTGTCCCTCAGAACTACCTGCATTTGAAAAGGGAGACTGGATGCACGGTTTCTAACCACCCCTTCACCCCAAAGTCAGCCACTTGATCCACCTAATCACGTTAGATGCTGTTCAGCCTCCTGCTAGTCAGCGTTTTTCTGTGATAGGATAACTGTATTTTCCACCAGATCCCAGCCCTGCATTGATCTTGATGCAGATCGGTTTTATTGAATCGTGGCACATGGTGCTAAATAAGATTTTACTTTATTTTATATTATTTAATTTTGAAAATATTTTAACATCCTCATAGTGGAGCAACAAAGCAAATAAAGTTGTTTGTGGGAACAAGAACTAGTACCATATTAGTTGCTACCCTCTTCTGTAGGCTCTGTCAGGCTTAAAGTTATTTATCCAAGTGTTTTATTAAGTCACCCACCAAATGGGCTGACTAACATTTGTCAGATTTGGATGATGTTTTTACTTCTCTTTTGATAACCATTTTGCAGACTACTATTGCAATATGAACTGACAGAAAATAGTAAGTTTTCTTTCAAAGAAAGAATGATTTCTCTTTGTTCAAACACTGTAATGCTAAGAACACTTGACTATTGAGGGAGAGCTCCATCACCACCATATTTGAAGGGTTTTTCTGATTATATTGCAAGTTCCACTGATGCCCTATGCCCAGAGAGATAAGAAAATACAATCTGATGCTAGTAACAATCAATCATCACATTGGCATAGAACTGTCTGTGTTTCCTGTATGATAAAGTATTATAAAAACACTGAAGTTTTAGTATTACTTTTATTGTAACATTCTTTATTGATATAATTTTTCAAAATATTTTTTTCAGCTCCTCAAACAACTGGACAGCAGAAACAACATTAGATGTTGGACCATTCATAGCTCTGCTGTCAAAAGAGGAATTAAATGTCCTTGCTGAAAAGGTATGCTTTTTTTAAAAATTTAAAATTTATAACAGGTATTTTAGAACTTGGATTTGTGAATGTCATAATGCAGTCTAAATTATGTAACCTGAATGCTAAACTAGGTAAATAATTCTTTTGTCAAGGAACCTTGTGTTAATATTTCACATATGCTTGATTCCATCAAATGAGATTTCTTCTTGAGAGTAATGTTACTATAAGCAATTATTTGCATGTGTACAGTGACAATTATACATTGTCACATAGGAAAAAAAAGGGACATTTATAGTGACACAGACTTATTTTTAGTACTTTACACCTTGCAGTGCTCTTTACTCCATCCCCCTGCCTTCCAATCATAAAAGTTGTGTTTCTTATCCTGTTATTAATGGGATCATACTGATCAAATTAGCATTTACTCATGTGGCCCTTTGCCCTGGGGCCAACATAGTACAAGTAACGATATTTGATGGCCTCAGCATTGCACTTTGTAGTTTCCTTGCCCTCTTTAGTTCATATAATCTTAATTTTTTAATGCATAGGAGTAAACCATACTGGATGAGAGATTCATTTTTCAGCAGAAATATGTGAACACAGCAGCTTTTCCATTGGAGATAATGCTTATAATTGACCAGATAGAATAGGACTCTTCAAAGGAAAGTAAGGACTCTTCAAAGGAAAGTAAGGTGTCGGGTGGAGGAGAGAGGTCAAAAAAGCTTTAAGAAGGCAAACAGGTCAAAGTTATTTCTCATAATTTAATTGGGTCCCTATCCTCAGTTCTTATACTTACCTGGCAAATTTAAGACAAGCGAGATAAAGCCCGTATTAAAATGGTGGAACTCATTGCTCCTCCATTGGCAGTGTCTGGACACAGATGCCAATCAGGCAGTGCTCAGGTGTTGCCAGAAGCTGAGAGGGCATACAGGAGGGAGAATCACTCAGAATTTGCTTTGTTCCTAATATTTTCCCCCTCAAACGTGTGCTGATGACCTTTCAGTAGCAGCCAATTACTCTTTTCTGAAACGTCTGCACAATGGGACGAGGCTGAGCTGTTACTAACCCCTGCTTTGCTAAGGGCTGCACAAGTCTTTCTCCACAAATTGGTTTGTTTTGAAAGGGAGAGAGAAGTCTTATTTATTCTTTCCTTCTGAAGTTCCCAGATATCATCTTACAAATAGCAAAGACAATTGGACCAGTTTCTTCAGCTGAAGAGCTTCTTCTATCAGTTGTGTTCGAGTCAGTCTCCAACAGCACTGGCAGCATCCGCCTGTCTCTCAGCAGAGCTGGTCAGTATTGCACCTGGGGCCTCTTCAAAGTGCTGCCATTTGGGGCTGTGATGGTGCAATTCAAACAGACTTTGTCTCACTTTGTCATCGAATGCATTCTGAGAAGCCAGACAATAAAAGTGAAGTATTGAGCAACTTAAAGACTTCTGGCAAAAACCAGTTGGGAGTCTTCATTCTGCTGCTCATCAGAGTTGTATGATTCACTGACTAATTGCTGAAACACTTTTATTACAGGATTGCATAATTAAGCATTTCCTGAAATGTTTCTGAGTGCACAAAGGAAAACGATGAATGATGTGAATTAGAGGGGTTTGTTTATTTTTAATGTTTTGTTTTTACTTTGTAATCTAATTGAAACCCCTTGAACTAAAAACCTGTGAAGGTGACAAGTTACCCTCGTGCCAAAAGATTGCACATAGTTAATCCTTTGCCAGACATGAGCATATGGTGACTGATCTGTTCTTAAATCTGACAGTGGTGGCACTGTGTTTTTTCCGTCCAAATGGACAAAGTTTGTAATCGTCTAAAAGGTATTTTAATTAGCAACCAAATGAATCTATTAGAATCTCTGGTGAGGAATGGATCATTTTCTTTCTATAAGGTACATACTTTGACTATGTTTGATTATTATAATAACTATTCTTTCTCTTATCTGAAATTCATCCAGGCAGAATTTGTAAGCTGTACCATCCTGTGCCATGGAAAACAATCCTGCTGTGGGGAAAGCTTTTGAAAGCACCAATGGGAATTTAGACCCAAACAAATTCAAGGAGTTTGATATTGTCTGCCTTTATCTTTGAAAATCCCCCCATTGGTTTTCTGCCTAGCAGAATAGAGATTCAAGCTCAAAGCAAGCCCTGGGCCATGATGGAAATCCAAGTGCTTGTATAGCAGGAACGCTGAATGATGACTATGTGTCTCTGGGAATGAATTTGCCTCTTACAATGCTGTATTCATAGACAGAGAGAGGTGGAAGGAGTTCTAAGACTTGTGTTTTTTCATAGCCTGAAACAAAACATGACCTAATTTGATCAGAGGAGTCATTACACAACCATCAGGCTCTAAAAAAAGCAGGATCAAGCTGGTGAAATAGCAGGGTGTTAGTTCACCTGTATGCATGAAATTCACTCTTCCTTCAACAAGTAAATCAGCAGATCATAAGCCATGTTTCTTTAGACACGGGCCACAGGACCAAAGGTTCAGCAGCAGGTATTTCAGTCTACTTGTGTCCTTATGTGTGCTTTTTTAAGCCTTTGGATCTACGTGAATCCCAAAGACTTCTCTAATCACCCTAGCTCATGTCCAGTTCGATTGCAGAGCTCTCTCATCTGCATTGCAAGACCAATACAAACCTGCCAGCAAAGCTGATGGTCTTTGTCAAAGGATAACTTGGCTCTAAGGCTGTGGAGGCTCCTCAGTCTTCACTTGGGGTGCATGAGCTCAGCTGGGGGAAAGTGTGGGAGGTGAGAAGTTGAGGGATTGTTTGTGCTACTCTAGGAAATGCTTCTGCAGTCCAAACATGGTACTGAACTTCTGTTACCAAACATAATCTCATCAGCTCCATCAAATTCACACAGTGGTTTCAATAAGGAATGAGGTTTAATTACTGATTTGTAAATCACTAAAAAATTGGGTATTACGAAAATTACTCCAGAATGACATTGATGCTTTTCATGCCACCAATGCTATTTTGCATTTCTCACAGTTGTGAGCTAATATTAATAACAGTAGCAATTACCAGTGACAGAGTTCTTACATCTGTGTCTATATCAAGATTAAAAACAAAGGTTTTAAGGTGCTTCAGGCAAGATGGAACGTGAAAAGCAAGACTTGGGAACTGTGTGTCTGAGATGCTACCACAGAGCAGTGGCAGTGCTGGAGAAAGAACTCAGGTTTCTCACCACAAGCACTGAGATACTATAATATGTATATATGTTTTTCATCAAACTACATGTATAGCAAAAGGAAGAGCAAAGGGGCATCACATCAAAAATCTAATTAGTATTTCCCTGTGTAATCGCACCAGTGTATCTGGTGTGTTAAAGATAATAAAATCAATGGGTTTTTTTCAAGGACACAAAGTCTTAGGTTTTCATGACTTGGGGAAGGGAGCTGCACTGTGTCTGGATGGGCAGTATTTACATGAGAAAAGCTGACCTTCTGCAGCAGGGGAAAGGGAAACAATGCAGCTTCACAAGAGGGAGGTAAAGAGAGAGCAGAACATCAGCTGGTACAGTGGAAGCTGAACAGCATTTTCGTTTGCTCAACAGATTCAATCTTTTCAGTGTTCTACCCACTACTGCAGCTTCCTTTGATGCAAATAAATCCCTCCTCTGCCTCCTTTCAAAGTACAAATCTACTTTGTACATCCTCACTTTAATTTATTTATCTGGGGGAGCTTAGCTGAGGCACAGCATCTGTGAAATCCATGCTTTTTACTGGTAATGACCGTATCTGAAGACATGTAGGGATTATTTGGTTTAGATAATTATTTAATAAGGTTTTCCTAAATTAGTGACAGGAGAGGGAGCAGTAAACAACCACATTAGGATTCTAATTTCTGCTTTCCATCAACATTAGAGGTAGATTATGCCAACAAAGACTAAGATTTGTTAAAACACACAATGGAAACTGTCTGGTTGGATAATGCATAGGGCTGGAAGCTGACTGTAAATAAGATCTTTAAAGGCAGTTTGTCTGTCCAAACAGTTCTGTGGTAAGTGAACAGCCCTCTCTAGATCCTGACATTTTAACAACAGGCTTGACATAAAGAACAAGCCCCGTGCTTCTCTGACACATCCAGCTCCTCTCTTCACCTTGTTTAAATGTCAGGCAAGTCTTACAAGACATATCTCTATCAGGGCATTTCAGAGTGCAAGGACCTCTCATGTCTGTTACTTTCCTGTTGAGTTGAATTTGCTATTTGAACGTGGCGTTTATTCTGCTGAAGCTCTTTTTGGTGAACTTCCACCAGGGTCATCCCAAACATTTGCATTTCACTCTTATTGAATCAAGGCTCCCAGCAAATGGTGGCTTTACCTCAGAACAAGCTCTTGCCTGGGTTTTGATGCCTTTAGAGAATTAGACTTGAATGAAACTTGCAAGATACTGGTTATTCTTATTGCACAGATCCATATTTTCGTTTTATTATGGTATCTTGCATTGTAACTGTTCTGAAATGTATGTCTGCTCTTGTCCAGCATGCACTGCCTTTGGAGTACAAAGAAAATAACCAATGTCTTGCAAATTAGGCAAATTCTGGTTTTATATCCAGGACGTGAACAATATAAATATTTTTTTAATTATTTAATTACAAAATAATTAATTTATCAATATCATATCAGCTGTAGTTAATTTTCATAGTCTGTTGCTCTCTTAAATATCAATATTGCTTTGATTTAGTTTGTTGTCTCTTTGATGAAAACTCTTTTGACTTTTTTCAGATTGCCTGGGAACCAGAGCTCCTTCTTCAAATGAAATAATTAAATTAGCAGAAGCAAATGTCTTTTGGTCAGTTCAAGAACTGGAGTGCATGGACCCAGGGACTTTTGACAAAAATGTGGAACTTCTTGGGGCTGTCTCAGGTTTTAACAGCTCCCAGCTGACTGCCTTGAAGGAGAAAGCCAAGCAGGTAACTATCCTGTCTGTGAAGGAAAATTAAATCTGTAATTTGATTTGGTGTTATTGAACTATGCAGTTCTAAAATAACTGTGCTATGTCAATGTCACTACTGTCACAAGAATATCTATGGTTTATTGGAAAAATAATGTGAGGTGGTGATAGAAGACTATTGCCCTTGCTTTAGAGTCAACAGGCAAGTAGTTCTGAGCTACTGGCAGCTGGAAAAGTGAAGTGTTTTTACTTTTGAATTGCTTTTCTGCTGGCTTCTCACTTTCCTTTCATAAATGAAAAATCAGCAAGCAGTACTAGGGGCTGTTGATTGCCCTGCTGAGAATTAAGCTTGGCATGTTAAACTGTCTACATCGATGCTAAATAGAGCTTACAGTGGGGTAAACCCAAACTGACTGAAAGGAAGTTATTGGCTGAAAAAAGCTCCTTCTTCCACCTTCTTGTTGCAAGCAGGGACAGATCCATCAGTAGGAAATATTAGGGAGGAAAAAAATCACCTACAGTTTGTCTTTACCAGGAGCAGAGTCGGTCAGAGGACTGTGCTGGGGGCAGGTCAGCACTCTGGCTGGGTCTGAGGCATCTGTACCTGGTCTGGGCTCTGAGTGGCCCTGCCTGGGCCATTGTGGGCTGGCAGAGAAGTCAGACCTCACTCCATCCCTGTTGTTGCCACTGCACTTCTCCCTAGGGGTGACCTCCTCTTGCTGCTTTGTGGTTGCCTGCACTGCCAGGGAATAGGCAAATTCCCAAACATAGTTTTGGTTCAGCAAGGAAAAGCCTTAGGGTGCAGTAAGACAAATTGTTTTGGTTGCAGAAAACCCAAAGGTGAAGAGGTTACTGGCCCCAGCCTGGCTTCAGCTTCCTGTCAGCAGCTTCTGCTGGAGGTTACCTGCTCTCTGCTCCCATCTCTGCATGCCTACTCTGTAATCCCTTTCTGTCAAAATGATCCAACATTTAAAGGTCTTTTTTAGGTCCCATCAGATCATTCTGACAGAATGAGGTTGGGAAGCATTTACAAGTTGCACTTGGCTGTAAGTAGTAGAGAGTGCAAGAGGCTTGGAGACCTGAGGGCTGTGACCTCTGGAGGAAAGTGGGAGCAGGGAACAACATGGGCCTGGGCAGCATCTGTTTAACCAGCAGCTGCAGCCAGTAGTGGAGCTGACCATGGATTTGGGGTAAATAAGGCCAATTGTGCATTTTTTAGCAGTGAAGCTCAGCTTTTAAAACAGTGGAACTGCAGGTGCTTGAAGAGCAGTGGCACTGCCCAGATTTCTGCAAGCAGATGGCGACTCTCTGCAGTTGTGTCTCTGCTGCCTTGTTGCAGGAGGACAACTGCAGCAAATGTATTCTTCCCAAGACAGCTTCCCTCTGTCAGCATGGACACAGGTGGGTAGGAAAAGGGGAAAAAATGTAATTCTAGAAGAAGATAAAAACAGTGCTCCCCTGGGATAGTGGGAACTAATATTCTTTACAGCAGTGCAACAACATACTGGTGTGCTTACAGAGTGGTATCAGTTGTAGGGAAATTGCCAGCAAGGTTGATACACTCACTTTTTTGGCTATATTCAAAGACACACAGATCTGTAGTGCACTGAATGGCAGTATGTTTATTCTCTGTGTGAGTGTTTGTACAGATTTCTGCTAGACAAAGACAGACTTCCTGTATATTAATTTGCAAAATGCAAGGTGGTGCTACACTGAACATAAAGCACGAGAAATGAAACAGGACATGCAAAGCTTTTTGAAACTATATGCATAAGATGCTGTTACGTTATTAACATCTTTGATTAAAGGTTTTATTAAGCCTGTACTACTCATTGTTCCAAACTAATTCAAAAGGTCTGGTTATCAGATTGTGTCTTAATGAAAGTAAGAAGCTTAGCTCACGTGTAAGTGGAAGGTCTCCCAGCTCTGCAGCAGTGACAGCTGTATGGATCTGTAGTCTCTAGGTGAATGAGGACAAAGGAGTGTTTCAGTTTCATGTGTTGTGTTATTTATATCATTCTGCCTGAGATTTCAGCCAGCACTGTCAGATAATACTATTTATGAAGTACTTCAAATTCTGTAGTTTATGGCCTAGATCAGGAAACAGACGTATTTTTGCCTGCATGTGTTTAATGTATCTGTTAAGCTAGAGAATTAAAAGCTTTAAAATTGGGCTAATGCTTTTTACTATCTATTTTCTTTGGAAAAGATTGAAGTTTCCCAGACTTAGACCCTTTATGACATTGTAAAACCAACATAAAAGATCTGGTGGAAACTCAGTTGGGAGGTACAAGTCCAGCAATGCATCTCTTAAACAAATCCTTAACCCGAGGGTCATAGCTGGGAAAAGCAGCCTGGCAGCTCTGAGGCTGCTCTGCGCTGAATATGCACATTGGTATGAGCAGCAGAGAGCCTGCAGCTCTGTGTAAGGAGTATTTAATTCCAGAGGTCCAGAGTCCTGAGCCCTACTTCTTTATTTTCTGGAGGTTGTACAGCTTCATGTCTATCTGATGGTGCAGACACTATTTAGTAGGCAACTACAGAGATGCTCTTCAGCAAGTCCCCACTAGCTTTGTCCTTTCTAACTTTTTGAACAAAGCTTAAATTGTAGCTATCCTGAAAATGGAGTAAATATTTTTCTGACTCAGACACCTGGCCGTGGGCTTTTAGTTGTAATTTTCTAAGTGGAGTTAGCAGCACAATGTTATACTAGAAACCTGTCATGTATTCACTGACACAAAGCAGAGTAGCTGAAATTCATGAGAGCTTTAAAATGAGCCTTTTTTAAAATGGATGCCTGTCTTGTTCAAGTCACTTCTTCCAGCCAAAATCCAGTGTCTTTTTCTGGAAAGGCAATTGGCCACATCCAGGGAGATACTGACCACTGTCTATCGTCTTCTATCATTGTCAACTAAATGTAATTGACGGTCCTGGCCGCTGAAAATTCAGCTCTTGATGGACTTCTGTTATTCTTTATTCAGGCAGAACTTTTCCTGATATCAAAATTTCCTTTGGGCTGCTTGGTGACAGCTTTTCAATCACTGTAACTTTATCACACATAAAGTCAAAAGCAGGGGAAGTTGTCAGTTTAAATACATTGGTACTGGTTTAGAAGAGCCCCTGCTTATTTTTGGGGTTTTTTTTACAAAGCTTTACAGATTTAATTCTATCTGTACAAACACATTTAAATTATTTTTTATTTTAACATTATATGAACACAAACTAGGAATAGGAACTTTAGGAACCAGCTCTTTGTTGGTATTACTCAATTCTCTACTTTGTCTTTCCTTGTCAGTGACTGAGCCAGGGTGACTGGCCACAAAAGCAACTTAGAAGTCAGTCCCCTGGAGCGATTGCAGCTGGGTAGAGGCCTGGGT
The DNA here is from genome assembly GCF_020740725.1 of Corvus hawaiiensis. Lineage (NCBI taxonomy): Eukaryota > Metazoa > Chordata > Aves > Passeriformes > Corvidae > Corvus > Corvus hawaiiensis. The sequence goes on from NC_063228.1 coordinate 2,074,931, forward strand.
AGTCCAGGTGCTGCTTTCTTGGCAGTATAACAGTGTGGATCTAGGCACAGATTCCCATTTTTATTGTTCTTAGTGGTTTTGCTCCTACAGCCACACTTCCAGCAGTTTCTGTTCTGACTCATCAACAAGTCCAAGCTGTAAAAATTGCAGCATTTTTAGATGAACTGACCATTGTTGGTGTAGAACCTCAAAAACCTTCACCATACCTTAGCTCTGCCTTTTGTGTGCAAAGAGGAATATTCAGGTTTTAGGACTTTTAAACCAAGGGGTTTGGGAATGGTGTGTATATTGAGGAAGAATCATAATTATCTAACAGTTATTAATGCTCTCCTCTAAAGGTTTGGGGGTCGCTGCCAGACTGGAGGAGTTACCAAATCATCTCCCTGGGCCGCATTGCTCTGGCACTCACTGAGCAGGAAATCACAGAGCTGGATCTGCACTCCATCGACACCGTTTCTGTTCTGAGTCAGCAAACAGAGTGGACTCTTACCCAGGTGAGTGAGTGAGTGAGTGAGTGAATGCAGTCCTGGTGAAAGGCTCTGGATTCACGCCCTTTGAGACTGAAGTCCTGGAATTGCCTAGGAAACACCACACTACTCCCTGCTGCTTTTCTGCAGCTGTGACCCCAGTGAAAGTGGCCAGGTAGGTCAGCACTGGTGTCTGCCTGGCTGGGGGCTTCCCTGGGGAAGTGGCCAAGACAACATCAATCACTGTTAATTGGGGTGGGGCTGAGTGTGTTCTTTAGCACTTGCCCACCAAGCAGTGGAAAGAGGTCAGCAGCTCCTCTCACACTGGCCCTGGAACAGACACTACTGCTAGGAGTACTAGTCCTGCCTAAGGACAATCACAGAATAAGTAGTGTGTCCCAACCCCAGCATTGCCCTAGAAGCTCTTTTTTGGCAGATATACTCCTCTCATGTTCCTTTCCTTGGATAACGTCTAATTATGTCAATGGGACTTTCATCATAAGAGTTAAAACCGTTTATTTATACATGCAATTGGCAGCATGTTTCTGACTTTGTGGCCCACACCATCAGGGCTCTGTGGCTCCACAGATGCTGGCATGGTGGCAGTTCTGGCAGAATATCACAAATCTGTTTAATAGATTCATGTTCTGAAGGGCACCATAAGAAGGAAGCCCTTGGGAGGACTTTATACAAAACCAGTTTGCTTTTGAGGTTTCCTACTGTCAGTAAGAGTAGCTATTTAAAAGAGATTCATCCTGCTGAACTTCAGTTGTCTAAAAGTTAGGCAGCTAGTTAAGCTAGTTATTTGAGGCTCAGCTTTGTGGATAGATTAAGAAATCTTGGAAGATGCTTGTTTCTTTCACTGGCTTTGGAGGATGCCTTGGTGGCAGGCTTGAGCTGGGCTCAGTTTTTAAAGGCTTAGTTTAGAATGAGCACCATCCTAAAGTACTTTGGCTTGGAAAGGCACTTTGGTACCAATATCCCATTCATATCTGAAAATTAATCCTAGACACAGTCACCACTGATAGATATATGGCACTTAAATAAGACAAGTCATCCTGAGTATTAAAAACAATAAAAATTACATACTGATCCTCTTAGGTATTTTATATTTTCTTGTAGGATTTTAACTGATTCTGTGAGGCAATCCAGCACCTTTTCTTCTGGTGAAGGCTTTCCTTGTGACCTGGCAGAAGAAATACTCAGTGTTTTCACACCAGTTGCACTTAGCAAGTGGTTGGGTAACAGTGCCCTGTTTAGTGTCACATATAGGTGGTGACAGTGCTCCTCCTGAAGGCCATGGCCATCCATTGGGGACACTCAGGATATATATTTATGCTCCATAGCTTCTGGTAAGGTTTTAACCATCTAGTAACAAAATTATATTTACCCTCTTCATGTATGCTATCTTACTGGTTTTGTAGGAAAGAGCTATTCTGCAAGGTTTTCTAGAAGACTCTGGCCAGACCATCGGCACACTAAAAAGTTTTGATTTAGTTGGACTAGGAGCAATCCTCTGTGCTTTGAATTCCACAGAAATCAAATCCATAAAGACTGCTGAATTCAGGTACTGCATTTTATACCTAATGAAATATTTATTAGTAACTCTGTTGATAAAATTTATTATGCCTTTTTTGTTCTGTTTAGATTTTCAGAGCCTAAAGGACAGCTTTTTGCATTTTAAATGCCTTTAGAAAAGCAGTCACTGTTATGGAAAGCATACAGTAGTTTAAAACATGTTGTTTTATAGTATTCCTCTGCCATTTATATCCCACCGTTTAAGTATTGCATCAAGAAATCCAGGGTTTTGCTCAAAACCTTAAATGTTTGTATGCAATTTATGTACGTGTATTTTAAATTGAAAACAGGTTTTACAATCTTCTTAAAGCAGGCTAAGTATATTCCAGGCCTATTTATACTGCATGTAATTGCAGCATCTAATGTTGACCTTGTTGCCTTTTGCAGTGCTGCAGTTGCAAGAATTGGCCTGTTGTTTTGTAGCACCCCTGTTCTGAGGCAGTTTAAGAAGATGACAGAGTCCGTGTTTGGTGCTGCTACCAGCTGGAATGGCTCTATTTTACAGGAAATTGGTACTATAGCAGGTAACAAAACTACTACTCCAGATGGTGATGGTTGTGAAGCATTGCTATTAAGAGACAGGTTCACGGAGCTGGGGATTTCTAGACTGGCAAAAGACATTTCTTCCAGAGGGGAGTCACCTGCAGGCACAGACATTCAGCAATTTCAGAAGCACTAAGGAGAAGTGGTATTCTCTGTAAGGTTCTGTAAATATGGTCAAACTGACCTTGGGAAGCACAGCCTGAAGTTACTTGGGTCCTGTAAGTCGGAAAGGGTAAATCAAGGAGGGCAAAACCAAACAGGATTCCAGAGCCAGTCACTCTTTGTGAGCCAGGCTGTACTGGGAGGAGCTGTGCTCTGGCTGCCCGAGCATCCTGCCTGGAAAGAATGGGCTGCCCAGGGAAGAGCACAAGGGCAGGATTAGCCTGGAGGGATACTTCTCCAGAGTGCTCTTGCAGCCTCGGAGATTTCCTGAGCCAGAGGTCACCCCGTGTTTTGTTCCTGGATTTGCTTCCCTGTTATCATTTAACTGCACATTGAACTCTCACATATTTTAGCATCCCCGATGCCTGTGGCAATGATTCCCCACCGTAACCACCTAAGGGGTGAAGAAGTCACTCCCATTGCATGATTATGCTCCCTAACCTCGGATCAGAAGAGACTGTGAACAAGCATTCCCTAGTAACACTGCTTATGATTTTGTAGGTTCTTGTGATTCTCTTTTCCAAGATAAAATAACTCGGGTAAAGTACATTACATGTCAATGGTTAAGGTCAGATTATTTGTAATGCTGGAATATAATGAAAGAAACAGAACATAAAAAGAACCATCATCTCTCTATAATGCCCTGGAATAAACCATTGATTATATATTTTTTATAAATGCTTAAAGTTTATATTACCTTAAAAAGAAATCTAATAAAAAGAACATTAACAGAGTTTTGTTTGATTTTTTTTTTAGGTGGTTTGAATGAGGATGAATTAAAAGCTTTTGATAAAAGCTTGATGCCATATTTCCAGCCATCAGCAGTAAGACATATACCTCCTGAAATTTTCCAAGTAAGAGCCTGATTACTGAAGAAGTTACTAAATTTCTACTCTAGTAGAAATAAACTGCAGCACTGCTTTATAGATTTTGGGTTTTGGCAAAAGATTTTCTATGGTCTGTTAAGTGAGAGACCATCAAGGATCTGAAACATTAACTTTCAGCTGTATCACTGTATTTGTGATGCCCATGAAATATGCTAGACAAGCTTTATTCATCCTTCAGAATGCATCCCAAAGAAAAAGCAAGTATCACAAAACAGGGAATGGGCTCTGTATCTTCCAACATTTTATTCAGATTTGAGTTGTCTTCTCTGTTTATTAACATTTGCAAGGATGCTGTAATAGCTACAGATTTCTCTGCTGTGTAAGAGCTGTTTTATTAACCTAAAATCTGGCACCATTCTCCTGAGTTAGCTCTGAAAAACAGATTGTACAGGCAGATACAGATCAGAAAGGAATTACATCTAATTACAGCAGTACTGAATGTGGACCAGAAATTAGAACAGGGATCCTGAGATCATTGCCCCGGACTTTCTTTGACTTAGTGACAAGATTAATACTCTGCCTGGGCTGGTCTCTTTCAGATGCTCAGGCAAGCAATGTACTTATGGACAGATGAGCTAAACAGAGAGTTAACTGTGTCAGCTCCCATAAAAGAGAAAATCTCCTTGAGCACTAACTGTTTGTGCACAGTACCACTGACAGTTCAGATAAACCTAAAATGTCCTTACTGAAAATATTTCTTTGCAAAACAGCTCTATATAATCTTGTAGAATTTCTATCAAACAACATTTTTGTTAGTTAGAGTAATAATGAGACTACAAAAAGTAATTAACAAAAAGCAGGGTACCACTTTGGAAGAGTTTTCTGTATTTGAAAGATTCAAAGCAGGTTTTGGTTTTACACAGGTTTTTTATGGCCTCATTTTGCAACTGTATAAATTATTCAGATTTTGATTTATGAAAAATTACATTGTATTATGGACTTCAAGTGAGTTAAGAAGATGCTCAATTCAAAATGTCTGGACCTGTAGGCATTTCCATGAGTTTGCTCGGTTTAAACCAGCACACCATTTGGCAGACAATGAAAAATGGGCAAGGGTTTGCTCCATCATCTGATCTACTTGCAAGGGTGATTTTGTCTTTCCAAAGTAGAACCTGGTTGCAGAATTGTTGCAAGAAAAAAAGCTTGTTGTGTAGGAGGGTTAAAATGCTTGTGACTGCAGAATCTTAACTAGAACTAAAGCAATCCAGCCTGCCCAATAATGCAGGCTTTACAAACTGGTTAATTGCTTTGTGATATAAGATAATTACTGTAAGACTATGACTGCCATGTTTAATTTTTAAATTTAATATGAACAAACTGGGAAGATTTTCAATCTAAAAGAGAAAAATTGAAGAATGAGATTAAAGCATGGGGTCTTTTCATCTCATTGCTCTACTGCTAACTATAATGAAAGGTCAAATGTAAGTTCAAGGGAGGTTGCTTGGGAGCAGATGTAAGAGAAAATAAATGAAAACACAAGAGGATGCACAATGCCATCAGTCTTTGAACAAATCAGAAAATAAATGGCTGGAAAATTAAACTCCAACAATATACTGAAGAAGTGTCCAATACAGTGCTGGCATAGAAAGCTTCTCAAGCTGTCAGCTCCCAGCATCAAAGAGAAAGGTGACAGAGAGATGAGTGGTCAGGGAAGTAAATGAATACAGAGGATTTTTTAAAGCTCTATTGAGCTCTTTTATAGCAACACAATGTTGCAGGCTGCTGTCCCTCATTCCAAATGCAAGGCAGTGCTGACTTCTGATTCCTTACCTGCCTTCTATAATTGACAGCCTAAACGAATTTTTCTGTCTTTTGTTCCTCCCAGGCATTGTCCCCAGAACAAATAGCAAACCTGGGCCCCGAGAACGCCGCCATGGTGACGGGATCGCAGCGGCAGCATCTGGATGCATCCCAGCTCCAGAGCCTGGGGCTGGCACTGGATGGAGCCAGAACCGGCAGCCCAGGGACACAGAGCAGCAGTGCAGCATCTCCCCAGGAGGGACAAACCCCGGCTGCCAGCGGTGAGTGGAGCCCTCCCCGCTCCTGCTTAGGGGAAGGGCACACACCAGTGGGGTGTGAGGTCTCACAGCATGCACCAGGATCAGGCCTCTATTCTGAGGGTGGGTTGCAGTGAATTTACTAACCAACTCTTAAAGTCATGCTTCAAATCACATGCCTGACCAAGACAAACAGCCAGGAGGATGTTGGATTCACCCACAGCAAGAGGTAATGGAGGAAGACTGTCAGATGGCATTAGCAGCTGTCCAGTAGCATTACACTGTGCTAAGCACTAGCTTGTGTAAAATGTAGTCTGAAACAGTGAGCTTTTCCCTCTCCTTCCTTCCCATATTCTTTGCCGAAATTTAAGGTAGGGGTCTCCATCTCTGGACCTTCAGGTCACAACCTTTATGTGCAGCACAATGTTGTTTGCAGAGCTGCAAGTGGGAAAGGAGGTAGCACTGGGGTGGATTAGCATCTTTATCCAGACTGTAGGACCGTTGAATGGTTTGTCCTGCCATTCCCATCCTATTTGGAATTAAGGCCTGTTAGTACCTATACTTCAGTGGTTTAACCTTTTACTTCTGCATGTTGCAGTTTACACTGGGCAAGTCACACTGGCAATGTCTAAGGATGTATTACAGTGGGAGAGTTTGCACATGGTCAAGACAATGTTGAGAACTTATCCCTATCAGACTGCAAATACTGTTGCTTCTAGTGACACCAGCAAGACATAAGCTGTTGAAGGAGAGAGAGGGAAGCTGAAGTGCTGAGATAGGGGTAAGGGGAACTAAATTGCTATGATGCCCTTGCTGAAATTAGAGCAGACCTTCCCAGAAGCACCTGGGAAATGCTCTTAGCCCAGCTCCCTCTCAGGTGTGACCTGTTCCTTCTGGAGGTCTGCCAAAGGGAGGAGTTTTCTGGGAAAAGATCACCTGAGTTCTTGGGCTTCTTGTCCATTGTTCCCTGTGAAATGCTTCTCTTTGGAGCTGTGTATGTTAAACTGGAAGTGACATCTCTTGTGAGCTGAATGCAGTTAGGATTCAACCGTTGGAATTTGCTGCACCACTTTGGGGCGGTGTAGGTAAGACTTCTAGAGCTGAACTTTAGCGTGACACTAAGACAATAAAGCCTTCTGCTTTCCAGGTGCTCCTTGTTTGAGTGGCTTTGGCATCTGGCTGTGTGCTGTGTTTACACTGCACCTGCCTTTCTGAACCCACAGGTGTTAAGCTTGAGGTAAGTTACATTTTCAGTTGGAGGTAACTTTATAACAGAAGTGCAGATCACCTGTAACAGAGAAGGAGGACTATGGGACCCTCTTCCTGCTTTGAATACAAAGTTAACTATTCTTGAATAATTTTTCTGTATTACAAAGGTGTCTTCTACCTTGGTTAGACTATCTCTGAATCTAATCAAGGGGAAAACACTTTATCTTATCTTTATTGTAAAGCCAAACATAACAAAGGTATATTTAAAACCCCATGTAACACCAATCAATTACTGCATTGTTATTTGGAGCATATTCTTGGTTTTTCTCTGTGTTTTGCCTATTCCAGGCTATATATAAGATTTTATTCCACAAACACTTTGATAAATGCTATTTAGTATAGTACTGCCATTAACTTTCATTGGGTTTTAACATTTTGGCAGGCTAACATTTAAGAAGAGCACTGGTGGGCTTAAAGTTTAGATTCCAATTAGGCAAACTAAATGCTTAAGTCTTTAAGATTGCAAAGCAAGGCATGTCAAAGGACTTAATATTTTTCTTTGCTTTGATTTTCAGTGTCCTGGAGCTTACAACAAAGATGCTAAAGATAAAAGAGTGTCAGCTCAGCATGAACAGTAGAATCAAGAGGCTCTGAGATTTCTGGGTGCACAGTGGTTAAATTCTTACAAGCAAGACCTTCATCTGCTATCATGATGAGAACTATCTACTTTCCATAGCTTCATCACTAACAAGTAACACAGTATCCCTCCAAATAGTCCAAATTTAAAAACTGGAAATGGCTTATCTGTCTCATGAGAAAAATCACTGAAATATAGGATCTTGTGTTAGGGAGGAACTTGAATTATAGGGGGGACAGGTAGCAGGGGAATGTTATTTGGAGGCTGCTGTCTGATACCCAGTGCTTTTTACACAGGCTAATTTGGTCACACTGTTGTGTCCATTTCTTGGGTTTTCTTCTACTTCAGATGCACATTCCCTGGAGAGGGGCTATCCTTCTGTGTGGTGTAGTAGAAACTGCACTAAAAGTTACTGCTGTTGCAATAAAATAACTTTGTCTTGGGGCTGCTGGTTTAAATCCTGCTCAGACAAGAAGTGATAACAGGGTCTTAAAATTTAAGCACCTCTACAAAACGTAGTTTCCCCATGGCTGTTTGTATTCAACACAGAACTGTTGACACTGAGGGCATTGGCAATAGTATTAGTATTTCATGTGACAAAATGCACCATGGAAACTTGCTTATGTTCATCAAGAGACAGTCCTTTCACTTCAGGTGGGGTTGAAGTGTATGCCTGGGAATACTAAGGGAGAACTGTTCACTGAGCCTACACACTACTGGGATTGTCAATCCAGTTTTTTCCACAAGGCCTAGAATAAGGAATTTCTCATAATTATAAACCATAGATACTTTCCTGTGTTTTATCAGCATATGACTTACAGGTCTAATATTAGCTTGTCATGCCACACCTCAGTATTTTAAACAATGGGGGAAAAAATATATTAAAAATCCTCTGCATGTGAACATACATTTTTATGTCATTCAACATTATTTTAGACCATGAACACATGGCAGAGTTTTCCATTTTGCCATTGCAAAAGTCTTATTTTTTCTAGACTAAAAAAGGCAATGCATAGATTGAAAAGTTTAGCTTTTTCATTCAGGGCTGTACTGTAGTAAATGCCCTTCAAACTATAATTTGTATTTCTTTATGGCAAACATTATATCTGGCTTCTCAGCCCTGAAAGGAGAATTGAAATTTTGCTCAGGGAAGCAATAGGAATGGGAGGGAGAGCTGGGGGGAAGAGCCTGGCTGCTGCTGGGGAAGGTGAATGTGAGCTGTTGCTACTGTTGGGAGTAACAGTTCCCACCACAGTCCCATATATTCTGTAATTCCTGCAGCAGCAGGGGCTAACTTGATTTTCAGGGCTTTGTTATTGGCAAAGTAGGCAGTGAGAGCCGTTTCTCACCCCCTCCTTTCCCTCTCCCCCTCCATCAATCTGCTGCTCTGGGAACTGCCTTTGTCTATAACTAACCCTGGCAAGTGTGACATGATGTTACAGATAATACTACATGCTTTAGTTCTGCATTTTATGAGCGAAGAATTATGATTGCTGCAAGCTGCCTGGCACTTTTTTCTCTAATCCTCACAGTAAGATTCCAGCTTCTCCAGGTGCATTTCATTTTCTGCATGTGAACAGGAGATTGAGACGTACATTTAAATAGGAAGACATTTGTTTTATTAATCCCAGCAAATACATGCAAATGTCCACTAAAACCAAAAAATACTTCAGTGGATCAAATGCATTATAAAGATTTATCTGTGTTTTCACATTAAAAGTTCTGCCTCGCTCAGATGTGAAAGTACTAAAAGGTTGTTTGATTTCTAGAAATTGCCTGACTTGAATTCTGTGTGCACTTCTGAAGCTGCAGGAGAGTGTTTTCGTGTCAAGAAGACAGTCAGCATTTCCAGTTCAGCTGCTTAGGTCAGATACGTGACTTAGCTCTACCAAGCCCTTCAAAAATCTATATGAGCTGAAAGTGATCTTCTTCTGTCAATATACCTGGGAGTGATTCCGTTTGCAATTATGTGAGTCACAGTTTAGCTTTTAATTGGAGCAGGAGTGAGCTCTTTGTTTTGTGCCATCTGTGCTGTTTAGGTGCTTTTAAATAGCTGAACTGCTTGATTATTTATATATTTTATTAAATTAATAATTATGTTAAGAACTTTGGCATTGCATTTATGTTTGGTCAAGGACTTATCTATTTCTTAGAAGAGTAGTGTAGGAGGTGTAAATGTGGAGCACTGACTTTATGTTGTACTTGTTTCACGGTGAGATTGCAAATCCTGTTTGCTTCATGAGATGGTGTGAGCATTTGGATGGCAAGTATTGTAGAAAAGCAGTTTTACTCCTGCCAATATAACTCTTGTAAAGGTCACTGATGGAAAAGCCCATTCTACAAAATCTGGGATTTATGGGACACCTCCATCAAAACTGTTGAAACTGAATTTCTGTGGGAAGAATAGATGGAAAGGGGAGAAAGGCACGGAGAGCACTAGTATGCATGGTATGTAATCCGTGTGTGTGATCTGCCATCCATTCACAATCCTGCACACTGCCAGTGCTAAGAGGAAACTGAAACATGGACACTTCACTTCTGTGAAACAAACCATAGAACCCCTCAGAGCAGGCATCTGTCCCCTCTGCAGATGTGTATTGCATACAACGTGCACATGATCACTTTCACTGGAATGCATTCATTGGAAAAATGTGTCACAGTCCCTTTCTTTTTGCATGATCAGGATTTTGGGGAAAAATATACTAGAGAGAAATGTGGTATAAAGATTTGATTCTTAGAGAAATGTTGCTGCTTGTAGATGTGGGTAATGTTTGTTTAAACCAAGCTTAATTTCTCCTACATTCTTTTTAGTTCTTTGAGAATGAAAAAAAATCAGATTTGTGCATAAATCTGCTGTTGAATATATATCATGATAATAATTTTGTTATCTGCTTATTGTGAGAACTGCAGCTGTCCTCTCCACTTGTGCCTGCCCAGGTTGCTGGGCAGTGCCATGCATCCTGTGGGATGTGCATCCAACCATCCAACTGCTGACAGTCACAACTCTGGTGTAGGCCTGGCTCCTCTGAGTGCTGTGAGCCCTGTGACAGGTGACCCTGGCCAGCAGTATGTGAGAGGAGGCATTTCATTCCTGTGATGGGATGTAGGAGTCTTCAGGAGTTAACAGATGGAAAGAAATACTTTTGTTGGCTTATTATTTCAGTGCCTGAGACATTTATGTTCAGAATTGTGTTTAGAAAAGAGAAAAGGGCTACTGGTTCTGGATCAGCAGGAGAGAAAATATCCCTATGACCTGGTACTGAGGTAAGTGCCACATCTGTGGTATCTCTAAATCCCCGAAAGGAAGAAAACAACTACCCATCCACAGTGTCTGAAAACCGTCCCTGTTAAAGCTGGCATTATGGCTGTTGTCAGGTTTTGTACAGTGCACAGAATGTTTGAGTCCCAGTGATCTCAATCTGTCACACATCAGAGCTAACCAGCTCCTCAGTGTGAGGCTCCAAAGATACTGTTTAGCCAAAAAAACAAAAAAAAACCCAAAAAAACCACAAGAAAAAAACTGAAAAAAAAAAGGCAACCTTCCTTAATTTTAAGCAGCCCTTTATGCCTCCGTATAATCTGCTCAAATATTCCAGAGGCAATTACGTGCTGTATTAAGGCAGATTCAGTTTACCAGTTCACTGCTGTGCCTAGGGATCATCACCCCCTCCTTTATTTTCCAGTAACACAAATTGCAGCCCTGTCATATTAGGCTGGGACCTTGTCAGAGTCCCACTGGCTGTCCCCCTTGGAGCAGATGTGAGACATTGCTCGAGGTGTGCCAGCCCATCGAACCTGGGGCTGTGGGAGAGGCCTGGCTCGCTCAAATGACACTCAGAGAGAAGCAAGGAATCGACAGTCACATGGAATGTGTCACTTGAGCAGGTAACTGCCCATAGGGCACTGTTGGTATTTTGGCTCGTGCTGTGTTGTGGTTATAGATACCACACACTGCTTCCCAGTGGGACACTGCCAATTTCCTCATGGCAGTCGAGGAACAGTCATCCAGCTGCAGTACCTTGTTCCCCCTCATAGACTGTCCTCCTTAGAAAAGAAATCAAATTTCAAGTGATTTCTTCCTCTTTTTTTTCCTTCTTCTCTCAAAAAAGGCTGATATTCCAGGCTGGTACACAACTTTAAGCAATGGGCTCTCTTTATTTCAGGGAAAATGTTTAAATGCTTTTGATGAATTTGTGGGTTTTTTTGGTGTGTGTATTTTGGTTTTGTATTTTTAAGCAAGATCTGTAGGCATGGGATAAGAAGAGCTAAGAACATTAGAGTCCTGATTAGTAAAATATTCTCATCCATGCCATATGATGTGGGAGAGCCTTGGGGACTGTTTACTCCAGTGCTGTTGGAGGTGAGGGATCTGACTTCCTTTTCCAGTAAGGCAGGAGGGAAACTGGATAGAAAAGACAGGTCTGCAAAGAATAAACAAAAACTCCACTGTAAGTTAAATTTCTTTTATTGGTACCCCAGAACATCTGGAATTGCTCCTCAGAAAGAGTATTTTGTGCATTGTTATACAAAATGCTGTTGAAAGTGCAGATAAATAACAAACTTGTCAGAAAGCCAAACAGACCTGTGTGCTATCCAGGTATCCATAATTTCATATTTTAGTTAAGACTGTGATCCATTATCAGACTATCTTTCCATATCTATCAGTCCTTAGACAGAAAAATTATGCAACTACCTCAAAGACCCCACCAGACCTTGCCTGGCATCAGGACACGTAGGAGTTTTGTACCATAGGATATTTTTATCACAATTCACATCTGGTTCTTTATTTGTACCCAAAAATAGATAGTCACAAAATGTATTACATTTTTTCTGCAATGAGTAGAAAGCAACCAATGTCCATCTGTCTCTTCCTGCCCCTTTCTGTTCAGCATCAGTCTGCTTTCCCAATCCGGATTAATGAGAGGATTTTCTTGCCCTCATGATGCAGGAACACAGGCATGTTCAGAACTCACAGTCCAAGTGACTAAACATTGAAGTATTAAATGGAGGAATTGACTGATGGATTTCTTGCTTTGCTGGCAACAGCATAGCATTTATCTTCTAATGTTTTAGCTGGTATAATTAGCCTTACAAGTACTTAACAATATCTCACTTAATATCTGTAATCTTCTCTTTGAGGGACAAGGAGAAAAGGAGAGAAGCCAGAAGTAAAGTCCTGAAGGAGAAACATGAAAACAGTGGAAAATGCTAATATGTCACAAATACAGCAGCGTAGTATTTTCTGGTACTGCTTTCCTCAATAACTTTTAACCCTTGCATATGGTAGTGAACTGTATTGATTTATCATAGAATAGCCATTGCTATAGTTAAAATCACATTGGTTTGATGCACAAGCTGAAACTGCCCTAGGTCATCTTTAATTGGGGCCTGACATGTTTTAACACTTAATCAGATGTCACAAAAAACAACTTAGATCACAAACAAGTTCTGAATATATCCTGCATGAACTGAGAAGGGAGTGGAGAGAATGGATGTCATCTCTCTGCCTTTAATGTATCTATTAAAATAGATTCCAGATATGCATCTGTCAGTGTTTTTATTAGCTACTTTTATTTCACTGTTCATCCTTTCAGAAGTGTTGAGATCTGACATATTAAATGTCCACATTTCAGTCAAGCCTGTGCCAAACAGGCTGGTCCAGCCAGTGCTCTGAGACATGTCTGAGTTTTCAGACCTCACACGTGTGTGCAGTGATGGAAGTGCCTCAGCACTGCAGCTGCAAATGTTGTATTTATGAATTTGCACTTTCTCTCCTCCTGTTGCAGTTGGTACCACAGATCTGGGGAGTTCTGCCAAACGCTCTTGTCTTCAGTACAAATTCTCCAAGTACTATATTTGGGTTTTTAACGTGTCCTCAAGTAGGCAACTCACTGGTGGTTACATCTGTTGGGGAAGATGAAACAGGAAAACCTTGTAAATATGATTGCCTGACAAAAGATTTTGGGAATATGAAAACTACAGGCAACATCGAAATGAAAGCCACTTTTGAAATACCAAGTCTTAGTTACTGAACAACTGGAAAACAATGGTATGGCCGACTGAAGTAATCTCCTCTTGATGGAACAATACCCTCTGCTTGCAGGCAGGTCCAAGGGTCAGAGCAGACCCTACTAGCTCAGCAGAAGGGGTCCAAAGAGTAGTTTTTAGAAGTTAAGATGTAACACTCTATGGTAATATAAGAACTCTTATAGGCTGTATGTAAATGCTATAGGATTTGTATCTTGTATTAGATTGGTTAGTGACAATTAGAATATTCAGTACAGAAGATGATTTATTGTATTGTAACCAGGACTTCAGACATTCTCTTCCATTCCTTTCCTTACTCCTGCTCTTACTTCCACTCTTGCTCTTACTCTTGCTCTTACACTCTCTCTCTCACCCGTTCACTCTCTTGCTCTCTTGGGCCTGCTCAGAGCTGAGTCTACCAGCTCTGAGCAGTGCCCCAATACCCACGCCCTTTACAATAAACCGGCTGTGTCCCAAGACCTGCCTATAGAGATCTCTCGTCTCCATCCGTCACCGTCTACGTCCGGCCGTCCCGACTGGACCCCAGAACCCCATAACCTACAACATCAAACATTATTTGATGCCAAAAATTATTCAGTATTTTAAAAATAATTATTCTGTTAGAGTTCAGATCTATAAAACAAATGCAACATACAACCTCCTCTTAGGAAGTGATAAGAGATACTATGGAGCTTGTCAAGGAGTTGTACTGCTGTACTTGTAAACACAGTGTTGTAAGAGGACAGGCTTTGATTCCTAATCTCTGAAAATAAGTAAATTTGGTTTTGTCACACTGTGGGTCCTTACTAAAAAAGATAAACTCAATACCAAGTACTAATCAGTTCTCTTTTCTTTCCAGGATTATGTAAACTCTTTAAAGATTTCAATGTTTGTGCCACATTTTAAACAGGAAAATTAAAGATTGTAGTGAGGATCCTTTTCATAAATTTCAAACAATCCATAACCTTCTGCTGTGGGAACTTTTCAGTATATCATTCTGTAACAGTAAAGTCCTTACACTATTTCCTCAAACAGGGTGTGAAACAATGTAAACCAAGATATTTTAAAGAAATGCTGCTACCCAGCAAAGCACCACTGTTTACCTGGAATAAGCTGTTACCCATTTTCTACAACCATTGGAAATCCTATTCCTGGATGGCTATTCCTATTTTTCTTTGTTATTGTTTGGATTTTTGGGGTTTTTTTACAGAGAACATTGGAGCATTATTAAGAGGAGATGCCTCTTTGAACTGCCCACTGAACTATGCTGGTCCTGTTTTAGGGATTCAAGACTCTGAAGAGGCAGCGTGCTCTTTTGAAGAGTGCTTCAGCGTGCTTCTTATTGAAGAAATAATTTCTTCTTTTTCTTGGAAGTTTACACAGAATCACAGGATTGTTAGTGTTGGAAGGGACCTCTGGAGATCACCCAGTCACACCGTCCTGCCAAGGCAGGGTCACCTGGAGTGGTGACACAGGAACGTATTTGGAATGTCTCCAGGGAGGGAGAATCCATGACCCTGAAAAGCCTGTCCCAGTGTTCTGCTACCCTCCATGAAGAAAGTTCTTCCTCATGCTGAGGTGAAACTACTTGTGTTTTAGTTTATGGCCACTGCTCCTTGTCTTGTCACTGGGCACCACGGAAGAGTCTGGCACCATTCTGGCACCATTCTGGCACGGGTTGCCCAGAGAAGCTGTGGCTGCTCCATCCCCGGCAGTGTTCTAGGCTAGGCTGGACAGGGCCCCGAGTAACCTGGTCTGGTGAGTGGCAGGGGGCGGAACGAGATGATCCCTAAGGTCCCTTCCTACTGAAACTATTCTGTGATTCCATGATTCTGTGAGCCTCCTGGCACCCACCTTTGAGATATTTATATGTATTGATGAGATCCCCTCTCAGTTTTCTCTTCTCCAGACAAACCAGCCCCAGCCCCCGCAGTCTCTCCTAAGAGAGACGCTCCAGACCCCTCAATCACCTTTATGGCCTCAGCTGGACCCTCACTAGTAGCTGATGTAGATTTTCACACTGTTGGACTACAAAACATAATAAAACATACCTATAATAAAATATATATTATATTCGCTATTAAATATATATATACACACATATCAGCTGCGCGGCCGCCCCAAGGGCTGAGTCCCGCCGTCGCTCCGCTCCCCTCGCCCGGGCCCGCGGCTGCCGGGGCGGCCCCGCCGTGAGGGCGGCGCGGGGCGGGGCGGGCGCTCCCCCCGCTTCCCGGCGTGCACCGGCGCGGGGCTGCCTGGCCACGTCCCCGGGCCACGTCGCTCGGTGCCCGCTGAGCTTGCGCCATCTTCGCTCCCCGGCTCCGGCTGCGCCGCCGCCTCTGTCGCCGCCATGAACATTTTCCGCCTCACCGGGGACCTGTCCCACCTGGCGGCCATCATCATCCTGCTGCTCAAGATCTGGAAGAGCCGCTCCTGCGCGGGTGCGTGCGGAGGCCGCGGGGCGGGACAGGCCGGGCGGCTCCGGGCCGCGGAGCCCCGCGGGAGCCCCGCCGGGGGCCGGGCGGCATCGCCCCGAGCTCGCCGCGGCCGCGGGGTGCTGCGATCGCCCCCGAAGGACCGCGGCCCGGGGAGAGCCCAGCGAGCTGGGGGGGGTGGGTCCCGCCTGTCCCACTGGCCCGGGAGGCGGCCCTGGTGAAGCGGGGAAAGGCGGGGAGGGCATTTTCCCCCCTGGGGCGTCCCCGAGGGCCCCCGGGGCGGGCGGGCAGAAATCGGCCCGGGCAGGTGAAAAGGGACGGTCGCTCCCGTCCGCGCAGGGGAGTGGGCTCTGCCCTCCTCCTGACCTCCCCGTGACTCGGCCCGCTCCAAATCCAGCGCTGGCGAAGCGGGTGAGCCGCCGGGAGAGGGGGAAGGAGGAGGCGCATCCCCGCGTCGGGGTGGGGGTGCGCCGGCGGGAGCTGCCATTCCCTGAAAGGTGTTGTGGTTGCCATTATTTGTACTTTAATCCCTGTGCACCGCCGCTCCGGCTGTCTCCGGGAGGGTCGCTCCTTCCTTATGTAACTGCCCGGCGGCAGGCGAATGAATGGGGAGGCCGGTTTGGAGGGGGAGGAGGGGAGGAATTCGTCCCCCGCGGAGCGGGCAGCCGCCCTCCCTCCGTCCCTCCGTCCCTCCGTCCCTCCGTCCCTCCGTCCCTTCGTCCCTTCGTCCCTTCCCTCGCCTGCCCTGGCTGCGCCCGGCCTCTGGGCCGCCGGTGTACGCGGCAGCCCCGGGTTTGGTGCAGCGCCGGCCGCCGCTGGCTCCCGGTTCGCAGCCTCTGAAGTTTCCTCGTTCTTCCCGTCCCTCCGCAGCGGCCTCACACTCCCGCTCTCCTTCGCTTTTGTGCAGGAATTGAACTGTGTTTCGTGCCGCTTTTAGGGCTGATGGAGGGCTCGCTGCTGGCCGGGCCAGCTGCAGTAGGAAGCGGTCGGAGGGAGATTCCCGGCGGGAGCCGCGGGCCTGTGTGACGTGGCAGCGGGAGCTGCGCCGGGTCCCGGCCGGGCGAGCCCCGCTCCGCCGCCCCCCGCTGCCGCTTCCCCCCCGTTCGGAACGGGCATGCTCCAGTTCCCTGTGCCTTGGTTCGCTTTCCCCCTTCGGCTGTACGGTGTGGTGGTTGGAGGGAATTGCAGGCAGTTCCCATAACTGCAGCGTAGCTGATTTCTCTCAGAAAACTGGGGGTTGTTGTCATTCAAAATGGGCATTTCCGTGCGCTGTGTGTTATGTGGATCGGACCGCACACCCTGGGAATACCGCTTTCGTTGTGCACGGGGCTTTGACTCTGAGCTTGACTTTGCCTTCTCTCCGGTGAGCTTCTGCTTCTTTAGTGAGGGCGATTGTTCTTGAAATCAGTTTGCCATGTGTTGATGATACTGTTCAAATACCACGTTAGCACTGTTGAAAAGATGTATCTGTAAAGTCTTCAGTTAAAAGCAAGAAGAATTAGTTGAGGTTGTAACTTGAAATAACTGAGAATGGGGAAATGAAAGAGATTTACACTACAGGTAGGAGGAAGTAGAGGTTCTGTATGTTTTCATGTCAAATCACTGGCTAATCACTTGATAGCACAAATAAAAAACAGTAAATGAATAGTTTTGGTTTTTATAAAGTAAACTAATAGCTTTGGTTTTAAACACACTTAAAGTAAAAACTCTTCTTAAATTTACAGAAGAGGTCAGGGAAATGACTCCATGGCCCACATGCAGCAATAGTGCAGAACTATTGTTCCTGACGTCATGGAGCACAAGAGCACCTTCCTGATGAACTTACCTGGCTCACGCTCTAGTGCATCAGGAATCCTGCCTGGATCTGGCAGGAGAGGGCCTTGCCTCCTCCAACTCTTGCGTAGAGTTTTGTCCTGTGTTTGAGAAAGGCAGTTGAGATTACAAACTGCAAGAGGGTTAATGATCTAAAAACTGAATATCATTTACTGTCTGAAGAAGGAAAATGAGAAATTCTGTTGCAAAGCTGAAATTCAGATAGGATTTGAGCCAAGAGAAATTTTTAAGTGACCTTTGGATGTGAGGTTATTTACACAGTATAGCACAATGTGACCTGGTCCCGTCTTTCTGCTTAAAAAGTGATCTGATGCTGCTTTCCTTAAGCCTGTTGTGATTGAGAATCTCTGCTGCTAGGGGTTTATTCATAAGAAAGCAGCCTCACACCAATCATTGGTACAGCTTTCTCCAGGACAGAAAAATAAATGGCCTGTATGACACAGGGCCTTCAGCTCTTCCCTTTCTCAAATAAGCCAGCATCCCTGGCCACAAACACACATGCATAAGGTCTTTCAGTAGAAAATATTTGCTTAATTCATTTTCCTGAGCAAAAAAAGAAGAAACAGGGATGTATTTGTCAGGGGTTGTTTCTTTGGTGTCTTCCAGTTCTGCCTGAGTCCTCAGGAGTAAATCCAGACCCATGTTGCTGCTGTGAGATTGGTGTCTGAGGCCTAACAAGATTGTCTAGAATGAGATTTTTATTTTTGGGGCTCTATTCTGTTCCTCCTAGTGGTTCATTGTTGTCAGTTGAGGTTTCTATTGATAAAAACTTTGTAAATATATATTTGCATATGTTTGTAAAGTCATGCATGACAGTAACCCCTAAGTAGTTACCAGTTAATGTTGAGCAGCTACGAAGAGCCTCTTATTAGGGGGCTTTATGCTGTTCCTTTACATTGTATGGTTATTAGAGCCATTTATAAATTAAATAATCTTGTACCTTGTGGTTATTGGTGACTAAGGAAGCATGGGCAAACCAGCTGCTGCTTGAACTGTGACTTTTGAAGCAGTAGAAGCTTTGAAAATAAATAAGGGCTTCTAACTGCTGGCTGAGCTGCAGCCTGTGATCCATGAAGAGCTGGCAAACCACATGGTGCCGACTCCTCTCTTCTGGTTGTGTCTGTGTGTGTCTGAGGCCTTTGTTCCAGGGGAATGCAGAGGCCTGTAAAATCAGCTGGAAATGAGGGAGACAGCCTGTGCACCTCTGCTGCAACCTGCTGTTTTTTGAAGACTCATAGTCTCCATTGCCTTTCTTAAACAGTGACTCCTCTAATTGAGGAAGATAGGTGAGACTAAGCTCATCTGCACTTTGAATCAGTCTGTGTTTTCAGTGTTCAAGAAACTTAACTTTTTTTTTTTTCTAATTTAGTCAATAGGTTGAAAAGAGAACAAGGGGAAAGCAAATCAAATCATGACTTCAGAATTTTAGAGCTGGCAGGGAAACAATTTTTTGCATGTCTGGTTATTGGAGTTTCCAAATTTAGAATTTGGGAAAATGTTTGCTACTCAAAATAACAGCTCAAAAGTCATTAGGAAGAGCCATGGAGCATGTAGTAGGTAACTCCATTATTGACATCATGTCATAATTAGGAAATTCATGAGACTTGAGGAATCCCATGCTTTCAAACATTGTCCTGTTCAGACTGCATTTTCTTACCCATTTCAAGTCAAATTACATTGTTTGCAGTGCAAATTACTGCCTGAAAATTGATTTGCATTTCTCTGTGTCATTTATCAAGTGTTAAAGGTGACCTGCAGTTGCAGTGCTGTCAAATTATATGCTGTATGCTCTAAAAAAGTGGTGTAGGTAGTAAATCTGTAGTACTTTTGCTAGGTAATGTAGCTGTGTCTCTATTTTATGTGCCTGCTGTGGACCAGATAATATGCGAAGATGAAGATTTCTGCTTTAGGTAGCTTTGGAATTTTTTCTCTCTCTTTGAGGGAAAGTATTCTCTTTGTCAGTTGGAAAATTTATCTTTAAAATTAGGTTGGGTTTTTAAATTGGTAGCACAGGAGTCTTAATACTAGTATGTTATTAGCAGAACCAAAGAAGTTGTGGTTCTGTGGCTGATGTGGACTTGGTACAGAACGAAACTACTTTGTTTTAGAAAGTCTGTGAAGTTTCCGTGGCAAAGTATGGACTGCCCTTCCTTAAGAGAGGATTTGTTTGTGGGTTTTAAGGCTGTGATGTGCTGTTCATAGTTGGTAAGTGCTGTACACACTCCACAGCTCAGTGTCTCTGCTCCTGCCTGTTAATTCTTACCTGCCTCACCACGGCAAAATGAAGTTGATAAGAAAGTACTACAATTTCAGCTCTGCCCTCCTGCCTGGCTGTGAAAATCACCTGAATTAAAGTTTCATGCTTTGGCTTTCAGCCAAGCTGGAGCACAGAAGTTGAAGGAGTTTTTCCAGGTGTGAGGATGAAACAGAACGGAGAGGTTTGGCTCCTCCAAATTTGAGCCCAGAGCTTTGGAAAAAGAAATAAACCCATTTTTATTTAGCTCAAGAACTAAGTATAATGTTTGTGGGAGTAAAAGGAAAAGGGAGAAGGATGAGAATATCACTGTAGCCTCAGTGTATTGCAGTTGCCAATGGTGAGCCAGGGTCAGTGCTGTGACACGTATATTGACACATATCCTAAAGTTTTGCATCAGTGGTACAAGAGTGTGTTTACCTGTTCCCTCCTCCTGTTTTTGCTTATAGTTTAGATGTTTCTCCCAGATTGCCTGTCCCTTCACAGGCCTTTGGTTTACACTTTAAACCTTGCCTAGTCTAGTCTAGTCTACTTAACTTGAAAATTAGTTTGGGTCTAGGGTGGGTTTCAGGATTTTATGACTATTCTGAAGATTCAAAAATCAGTGAGTATTGAAAGTCTTAATAAAAATTACAACTTTGGGGTTGAGGAGGTGAGACTGGCAATGGCTTAGAAGAATTTGTCAAGTATATTATATGTATTTGTGACAGTACGTCCAGATCCAAATTTATAGCTGTTATCAATAATTAATGTCTCTTATATGCTTCCTCCCCCCCCCAGTTATTTGCTAAAAGAAAATAGCATGCTAAATAATTTAGCTTAATTATATTCTGTAGTGAGATGCTGTTCTGTAATCTGTCCAGGTGGATTTCTTTGTCCTGTGGGTTCTGACCTTAGGACAGCTTTGCTTGCTGGGAGGTTTTATTGACAAGTCCTGATGCCAACAAGCACACCTGGGATGAGCCCGGAGTGCTGCTTCAGCTGTCTATGCAATGTAGTTGTAGTTCAAGAAATGTCAAATGTATTTTTTTCTAAACTTTGGGAAGTGGTTTGCTTGTGATTTTTTTTTTGTGGGGGAGGGTTGTTTTGGTTTTTATACTTGCAGCTTGTGTTTTACAGCTTTACAGCCCACAGGTTTTGAGGTGGTTTACGTTCCCTGTACTGCACTTGAGCTGTTCTGTTGGTGGTACATCAGGCTCACCTTGCAGACATTTCACATGTGAAAGTTGCAAACACCCCCCTTTCTAATTGTTACTGTTTCAGCCATTCCTGTACTTCATATGTTAAATTTCTTCATCTGGAGCAGCCTGTTCCATGTTCCTTAAGCTGGAGTGAAAAAGGACTTCAATAGCCATAGCAGACTGCCTTCTCCTAATTGCTTTATGGCACTGTTGACAAAAGCCTTTCTAGAAATATCTCTATATAAAAGGACAAGGATTTTCAGCCTTGCATCATAACCCTCTCCCTACAGAGTATTTTTCCCTCTTGTTTTTTGAACAAGACTTGCATGCTTAGCTGAACAGATTCAATTATTTTCACCCTGGATGACTGAAAACAAGAGTAATTGGAATAACAAGACAGAGGCACAGAGTAGGTTGTTTTGTCCCCCTGCTGTGACACACCACCACATCAGTATTATGGAGCGATGCTTCGCCTCAGTTTTCAGAAGCTTTTAGTGACTGATTGTGCAAAGCTTTTATGCTTCTAACTGTGCTCTAGTGCCTGAAGTTAAGTACAAACAAACGTTTTGACATTGGGGCTTTGACCTAGAATCGAAAGTTGCTTTGAAGATGCGGTGTAGATATCTGACATTTTCTCTCACTTCCCTCTCTTTTTAAAATTTTCTTTTAGTACATAATAACATGTGGGCTTGATTGTTTGATGTTTTTCTCACCATGTGGCCAATTGAGTCTGTGAATTGAATTGTCTTATGTTTTAAAATCTATGTATTCCTCTAAAATCCCGTTACTGGTGCCCACATACCTTCTGCTTGTCACTGGGTCTGTTCTGTCTATTGCCCTTGTGCCTTTCCAGTTATTCAGCATCTAAAGATTGTACTGAGGCATGTGACAGCTGAGAACTGAAAACTAATGCAGCCTTGCCCAGTGATAATACAGAACAGATAGCTTGCAGGTGATGTTTTTGGAGATGACACTACCTGCTGTAACTTCTAAACCCTGTGTAGTGCCAGCACCTGTTGCAGTACAAGGTAACTTACGTTCACACTACTGAGCTATATGGGCTTAGGATTCTGTTTGTACAGCTTGGGAACTTGGATGTTGTTCTAATTTTGTGATCGAGTTGCTTAAAAATGAAGGATATATCCTTTCTCATCCCGGGTGTCAAGTGTTTCAAAGCACCTCATCACTTTCTGAATAATTAATTATTTCCTTTGTCACTTCAGGTATTTCTGGGAAAAGCCAGCTTCTGTTTGCACTGGTCTTCACTACTCGTTACCTGGACCTCTTCACTTCATTCATTTCATTGTATAACACATCTATGAAGGTAGAGTATACTGAAGAGTTAGAAAAGCCAGTGATGTTGCATGCAGAGTGCATAATTTCATTAATAAAAGCCACTTTGAATGACCCACTGCACAATTGTTACAGAGTAAGTTCTAGATGGGCTTTAGATAAAGAATGTGGAAGATGGACTCAAAATCCTGCTTCTTTTGCTGCACTCCACATCCAATTTTAAAAAAACTGTTTGTATCAGGACTGTGACATTTAGAACAAATGGCATTGTGGTTATTGAAAATAAAAGCTTTTGGAAAAACAGTTCAAATAAACTGTATTCCTCAACTGAGACATTAAAGCTCAACTAAATCTCCTTTTATTCACTACAAGGTAAATTAGTATTCAGAATGCACTGCCAGAATTGCAGCTAGTGTCTGGTCAGAGGCTGATCAAAAGTTGACAGGAGTGAGCTCTAAGGAATGTAGCTTCTGTGAGTTATACCCCTGTCACTTGCCCACTGAATGTCAGTGAGCCTGAACTTGAGTTTGTTACTTCTTATTCATTCCTGCAATTTCTGGTGCTGAGTACAAGAAAACAAAGCAGTAGTCTGGGAGAGGGCAGTATGTTCGTGCTTTTTAAATCCAATTCCTTTATTCTTGGATTTTCCTGATGCTTTTCAGCTTTAATTCAGAGGGCAGTATAACTTTGCCAAGAGGAAAGACTAAATAATCAATAAGGCAAATCGTACTGAAGAATTAGGGAAATAATAGTGTAAAATAAAATTTTGTGTCTTAAACTCACACTTGCTTTCCAACAAGTGAAATGTGTATGCTTAAGTTTTAATATTAACAGTATAGATGAAGGGCTGTGGATTAAATAAAATATTCTTGAAACAGAAGCTTTTTCCATCTGCAGTTTCTGATTGGAAGGTACTGTTAGGTGCACTAAAGGAGCAGGTGGGGGGGTTTTGCCATTTATTTATTTATTTATTGGTTGTGATTCAGGACCATGACCACATCTTTGTTCTGCAGCCCTCCTAACCAGAAAAGGAATGAATGTGGAAATACTAACTTTGAAAATGGTTCAGTTTCAAAGGTTACTGCTTAGAAAGACTGTTGGATATAATTGTCTTTTCAGCCCATTGTTGTAGTGTCAAGATGAAGCTGCTTGAGTATCCCAACACAACTTTGTGTTCTATTTGCATACATTTAGGAGTATATAATGTTACACAGTCACTGAGAATAGTTGAGAACTTGAGAGAACTTCAGTTGAGAAGTCGAGAGTTGAGATTCTTGTGATGAAGAAATCTGTAATATAAGAAATTTGGATTCATTCACACTTCCTTAGTGTCTCCTATGACTATACCAGCTGTGATTAGTTTACATCTGTAGTAAAGGTTCTCTGTATCCTGTCCTGTCGTCCTTTATCTTTACTCAGCTGGGATGCTTGTGTAGCAGAGCCTTTGGATTCTGAGCTCCTTAATACAGTATTTGTAGGATTTTGTATCTGTGAGCAGAGCTTTTAGTGATTAATAGCATCTGCAAATAGTTGGATTTTTAATCTGTTACTTCTCCGTTGCAAAGAAGCCTTTTTTAATGTGATAAATGGTTTGGAACATTTAATCTTTGTGCTGGAACTGGCAGAAGCTAAAATATTCGTCTAGTCTGCTGTACTGTGTTGACTCCAGGACAATGAGCTCTGTCCTGATGATGGCAGATTGACCTTTAGAAAGTCTTAGATTCTCTCTGGTTCTGTTTTCTCACCTGTAAAATCAAGCTTTTTGCTCATTCCACAGGGAATAGCTATAAAGTGTACTGTGCCATAACCATTCAAAATGGTTAGACATCAGCTCAAACTGAATTCTGGTTCATTGCTTCTCATAGTCTGTTAGTCTTGCAGGTTTTGTGGCCTGGTGGCTGGTGAAGAACAGTGTCCAGTTGTCACTCTTCAGATTTTAGAGATGTTTAAAGGTCCAAAGCAAATCAGCTTGTTTGTGATATGTAAATGGTTGTCTGAATGGGGCTTATTGAATATTTTTTTAATTGCCACATGAGCCACACCACGCTGGGCATTTTGAATGTAGAAAGGCCCCTTCCATTATTACTGTGTCTATGCACCTGCACATTTTTAACCTAAAGGTTTGGGGCCAGTGCTTCCCCTGCAGCTGCAGAACATGTATTCCTTCTCCAGTCACTTCCTTAGTTCTGTCTACTCTGGAAAGGGTCTTCACCTTTGGGCAATCAGTTCAACCATGTGATGCCTTTAAAGCAACAAAACCAGTAGAGCCCAGAGTCACTCATTTTGAATTATTACTCTGCTGACAAAAGTTAAGCACCACCAACAGCCAGCTAAACCACGTAAACAATGCAAAGAATCCAAAAAGACCACACTTACTCCTCTTAGTGCTTATTCAGGCAGTGTGATTTAATCCTGGAACCTCTATGGATTGTTTTGGTGTTTTGTTTCTTTCTTTCCTTGCCCTCAGCTTATCTACATCGCTTGCTCGTACGCCACCGTGTACCTGATCTACATGAAGTTCAAGGCCACCTACGATGGAAACCATGACACCTTCCGAGTGGAGTTTCTGATAGTTCCTGTTGGTGGGCTCTCTTTTCTTGTCAATCATGACTTCTCTCCTCTGGAGGTGAGTTGATTGTGGGCAGGAGATTATTTTTTTTTCCTTAAAATATTTAGAATGTGAAGATGAGCATTTTTAGTCTGACTGGTAAATGGTTGAAGGGTGTCTATGTTTAATAGGTTCAGGCTAATGCTTTCCTCAAAGAATCTGTGTGGTGCAGATGTCTGTGCAAATTTAAGGCACCTCAGGAGATCAGCATTGATTATTTCATTAAGCAGAAGACTGTGTTTTTCCCAGTACACTCTGATGGCTGTATTAATTCAGAATTCCTTTTGTTCTGTTTGTTAAAGAAATCCCCAGGAATGCAGTTCGTGAATAGTTGGTGCCACCTGGTGAAAACAAAAGGAATTATACTACTACTTAAATTTTATAGAATTGCAAATGGTCTAGATTAATAAAAAGAATTGCATTATATTTAAAGTGCAGCTCTGTGTTTAATTGCAGAAAAAATATGTTAAAAATGTAATTATAGGGAGTTCAAAGAGGTAATTTTTCCTACAAAATAGAGAATAACTTTAGATGCTTGTTTTACGTGGACTGAGGTGCATTTTTATATTGGGGTTAAATGAATTTATTATAGAGTAAGGGAATTTGAATTGCAACACTTTGAGACGTATTTTAGATTTTGCTCTGTGTTAACTCATTCTTTAAACAGATAAAAAATGGAGAAACATTAGGGGTGAAAAAGGACTTCATCTTCCCTGCAGATTTCACAGCATGGGCTCTGTAAGCTGTATTTCATGGTAATGTGAACTGGAAGCATACAAGTTCCCTCACAAGTGAACTTGTTGTGTGCCAGCTCAGCAGACAACTGGTTTGGAGAGTCTGCTGTCTGCCAGGAGAGTTCCCTCCTACCATCCTCTGGTTATGAAGCTTTCACTTTGTTTTTCCTGTACCAAGGAAAGTTTGCCAAAATACTGTACCTGTATGAATAGGTATTCATCCATAACATTGTTAGAGAGTGAGAATGTTTTCTGTCCTACTGTTACCAGTAAGACAGTTGAATTTACCTGTGGTTTTGTCCTTTCAGATACTGTGGACCTTCTCCATCTATCTGGAATCGGTTGCTATTCTCCCTCAACTTTTTATGATCAGCAAAACTGGGGAAGCAGAGACCATCACTACTCACTATCTTTTCTTCTTGGGTCTGTACCGTGCCTTGTACTTAGTCAACTGGATTTGGCGCTACTACTTTGAGGGATTTTTTGACCTCATAGCTGTTGTTGCTGGTGTGGTCCAGACCGTTCTGTACTGTGACTTCTTCTATTTGTATGTTACAAAAGGTAAGTAGTGCAGTAACTTCCAGCTTCAGGTTGTGGAATGTAGCAGTTAACAGGTTCATAGGATCTGCTGCATCAGCATTAGGAGCTCGTTAATTCTGTGTGCAAATTAGTGCTGAAATATCCTTAATTTATCAAGTACATTTTTGCTTCCGGGGAGCATTTCTGGGGTATGGGTAGAATATAAATGTATAGATGGTCTGATGAACTTTTGGAAAAACTTAAGTATGGCTAAGTATATATTGCTGTTGCCTTCCATGGATAAGCATGATCCTCCTGCATCCCCTGACTATCTACACCATTATGTGCAGGTCCTGTGCTTACAGACACACCTTTCTCAGTGGTTTAAATACCATAAAAGTTGAAAGTGTTTTGGATGTTTCTGTTCATGCTGAGTGTAGAAGCAGACACTTCTGCTGGGTGCATTAACAATTCTGCCCTTACTTACATTTCAACTTCTATCATGTAACTACAAAGCTGCATGGGGCTGTGTTGTTTTAGTTATAATTCCTAAGAGACTGTGGTGAGCAGCTAGTATGTCCTATGAGGATGAAAAGTGGGAATTCCTGGGTGCCACAAGAGGGCAAGATGAGAGTTGTTAATTCTAGTTTTACCAGTATGTACTGAAAGGAGAGAGGCAGTCTGGCAGGACTGTCTGCAGTGGGCCTATTTGGTGTGAAAGGTTTCAGTCCCTTGCACATTTTAACAGTGTTTGCTTCTCCTACATCACAACTTTGTTTTGCTGACTGTTTTCTTTCCCACTTTTCCTTGCAGTTCTCAAGGGAAAGAAGCTCAGTTTGCCAGCATAAGTGCCAAAACATCACCAGCATCTGTCCTCTTGGATGCTTGGACAGAACAATCCTTATCACAAGCAAAGGCGAAGATGCTTGAGACAGAAAGTCAGAAACACAGCTCTTTATAGTGCAGGTAGTCATCAGCGGCTCTGTAAGAACGGAGGAAAAACAACCAGCAGATTTCTGTTTGATGCATCTTGCCTTTATCTTTTTTATTACTATGTATAAAGATTTTTTACATAAAGAAACTTATACTGTATTAATAAATTCAGTGTATGGTTTCAATTGGAATAGTTCCAAAAGTGAGATTTTTGTGAGATTGTTTATGACCAGGAACAAGTGCAAACGTTTTTTTTAATTTTCAAGATTTTCTTTGAAATGACTGATTTTTTTTCTTTTTTTTTTTCAGTGCACAAATATGTGCATCCTTGATGGATGGTAGTCATCTGTTCTTTCCCTTTGATTCAGTTTTCATTCCACTATATTTATTTTTTTTCCAAAAGGCGAATATATGTCAACTCTAAATCTGAAACCACCGATGTTTGATGTGATGTGCTGGTGCCCAGTCTTTGTGCCATCTGCTGACATGGAGTTCCTTATTCAAAATGTATGTTGGTGCTAGAAGGGGAACAGTCACATTTTGTAGTTGTTCCCCTTCTAAAACAGACTGATGGCAAGAGGGCAGCGAGGAAATCACTTGAGGCCACAAGGACGGGCCCTTTCCTGTTCTGCCATGATGTCTGGGAAGGTCATCCCAATAATGAAAGCACTTGGCAGCCCAGGTCGTGAGGGGTGAGAGATGCGATCGTGTTACTTAGTGGCAAATGTTTGTGACTGTGTTGTTTGTTCAGGAAGAGAAGGTTAAATATCTTGGATGTCCAGCCCTGCTCCACCATTACAGCTGTAGGAATGGGAGACTTGTAAGTTGTTGATTACAGAAATCTGTGGGTGATCATTTGAAACAATATCTACATTTTCTTATTAATGAATGCTTTATAAGCAATTTCCATGTTCAGCTTCAAGTGGTTTTCAATGTCACTTTTGGACAATTAATATTTTTTTTATAAACTTTTCAGAATCAGCAGCACCAGTTACCATTCTTCATCCTTTAAATGATTCCCTTTTTTTACTGAGCTGTTGCATGATTTATCCTGTGTTACCATCCTCAATAAACACTTTATGAAATGGTGAAAACAGTTTGGTTTTATATTTTTTTTTCATTCCTGAACATGAAAGTTTTCTGTTCGCCTGGGACTGGATGAAACGTTGCAGTGAGGACAAGTTGGTTATGTCCTTGCTGTATTGAAATATGAAGTTTTTAAGGCTCTGAGGGGCATTATAATTGATGGAAGCAATGATGACTGAGTTCTGCTTGTTTAGTAAGAGCTCAGTCTCCAGCCGGGTGCAGAGGAGGATTTAGTGCTTGTATGTGTTTTATCTCCTTCAATTTAATTTGCCGTCGTTATCTCCCTCGTCAGTGCTGGTTCTCGTTCCTAAGCCCAGCTGAGCAGTGTTTATTGCAGCCGCGGTGCTGCCGTCTCCTCTGTCCCAGCGCTGCCCAGCACGGTCTGTCCGTGTGCTGGACTGGCGGGGCCGGGCCGCCCGCTGAGGCCCGCGGGAGCTCCGGGCGGGGCCGGAGCCGCCTCCTCGCTCTGTGCCGGCACCGGCGGCCCCGCTCCAGCCTCCTCACGGGGCGGGGTGACGTCACTGGCGGGCGTGACGTCACGGGGCGGTGACGTCAGGGCGCCCAATCCTCCCTGCGGCCACGCCCGGCCCCGCCCGAGCCGCACCGCGCACGCGCCCTGGGTGCCCCCGGCGTTCCCGCCGCTCCGCGCGCGCGCCCCGGGGCGGGGCGGGGCTCCCGCCAGGCGCGTGCGCGGCGCGGCCCGATCGGGCGGGGGCGGGGCGATGTCAGCAGCGCGGTGTGGGCGTCGTGACGTCACGGCAGCGTGACGTCGTGCCCGCCCCGGCGGGCGGTGAAGTCTTTGGCGGCGGGGGGGGGGGGGGGGACGGGGCTCGGGCGGCCCTGAGGGAGCGGCAGTGGCGGCGGCGGCGGCGGCGGCGGGACCCGCAGGATGCCGGGGCTCGTAGTGTTCGGCCGGCGCTGGGCCATCGGCAGCGACGACTTCGTGCTCCCGGGGGCCTTCGAGCTGTTCGTCAGGCTGGTGTGGTAAGGCGCGCCCCGGGGCCGCTGCCCGCCGGCCCGGCCGCTTCCCGGCGGGGTGAGCGGTGCCCGCGGCCCGGGCGGTGTCCGGCCGTGGCGCATCCCCCGCGGTGCGGTGCGGTGCCCGCGCTGCCGGAGCGCTCCGGGCCGCCGGCACCCGCTGTGCTGCATCTCCGAGTAGCGCTCGTGTGGTTTCGTAATTAATACCGGGACTGCTTTGTGTCCGCCAGCCGCGCTGCTTTGGGCTCGGAGGGAGGGAGTAGCACCACGCTCGGAGCCCGTGGCTCCACTGAATTGTAATTCCTGCTGAGTGCTCGTGTAGTGGTTTCATTCTGACACTTCCCTTATGTAACAGGTCCCTTGCTGTTAATCTTTGTGCAATGCTTTCCTTACGACGAGCGCTACCTATCAGGTGATCACTTGGCAGCAGGCGCGTCCCCCTTCCGGCTATAACTCTTGTTATCTCACGTCCCGGCAGGTGGATTGGGATTCTTGTCCTTTACACGGTTCACAAGGGGCAATTTAACTGTCCTGGGGGAGGATTGCTGCACAGCTACCTGCTCGGCCTCCTCATTCTTCTGGCTTCCATAATATGTGCGTTATCTGCTCTTGTATACATCAGTATGCAAGGTAAATAGTTGATAATGATATTTTGTGTTTATCTACTAGAATTGTAATAGATACGTGGTTTTAATCCGGAGCTGACATTAAAAGCCACCAAAAGTTGAAATGTTTTGATGGTAGTCAGACTTGAAAAACTCCATCAGCATTAACATACTTGCTTTAATAGTATTATCTTTATTAGTCTGGAATCTAACATAATAAATAGACACAACATCTTAGTGGAGCTAATGGTTCATTGCCATCAGAGCATCCTGAAAACTCTCTCTGCGTGACCGCTGATGAAACACTGCTCCACCTCTCCGACAGGAATTTAGGGAAATGCATCCAGAATCATATGAACTATCATGTTAGTTCTGCCTTGCATGGGCAGGTTTAGTCATGTCTTGTAAAAGTCCCTTAGCTGCAGCGGGCTGCTTGGGGAAAAACACACAGAAAAGTGAATTGTATAAATGTCATAATAAAACTGACAGTGAGTACTGTTAAATAGAGCAGGACCCACAGCTTGAACTGAATGGCTGAACAGAAGTAAGGATCCCAGTGCAACTTCTAATCATTTGTAGAAATGGTTCATTTTGGGTTAAAATTGCCAGGGAAGCTTTTTTCTGGTGAAGCACCTGATCATCGAAGTAATGTTAAGAGGATTAGTTTGAAAAATGTGTGTGGTCTCTGGAGTAACAGATGAGACTCCACAGTTTCTAATATATTGGTTCTCATGACACAATGAAAATAAGTATTTATGCTTCTGTAAATAAGTATTTATACTTCTTTCAATTTAAGCAATTTTAAGAGTGCATGAAGAGAAATGACAGAGCAGAAGTGTGGATGATAATCGTGGCCTTGAATCTGACCACTGGTTTTCCTAGAGTTTTCAGAGGAGGGGACGTAAGATCAGGCAGACTGTGCTGTTTATATCCAAGTTTCCCAGAATATTCTGGGTTGGAAGGGACCCACAAGGATCACTGAGTCCATCTCTTAGGTGAATGGCCCATCCAGGGGTCAAACCCATATCCTTGGTGTTGTCAGCACCAGGCTCTAACCAAAGCTGCAGAGGTGAGAGAGGTAACTGTAAATAGCAGTAATAAAAGACCCTTGTTCGGTATGAAAGTACAGCTATTGTGTTGTAAAGGCCGTTGTAACTAAGAGATGGAAGAATTCTGAGGCTGAATAAATTTCTAAGAAAATAAAAGGTGAGGTGTGTTGGACTGTGGTTGTAATGTGTGGGTTTGGGTGTGCTGGGTCTTGCACCAGCCCTTGTGCTGTGCTGGCAGTTGGTGATGCCAGCAGGGAACCTGGCTGGAGTCTCCACACCCTGTGCGTGGTGCTGAGAAAGGAAAAGTTGTTTAGAGGAACTACAGTTCCATCTGATTGTGTCTGTGTAAGCAACCACGCTGCTACAGGACAGGCTGCGACCTGGGAATGGGAAAAAGCAACCTCTGGATCGAGGGCTTCTGAAACAGTTTGATCACTGGGTGTGAACCACAGCTGTGTAATTGGAAAAAAGTTTCCAAAGTTGTTTTTGTTCAGCAGCCTTTATAAACTGCCTGTCTACACCTGAGCACGCACACCCCGCTCAGGTGTACCTCATTACCTTGGGATCAGCAAACTGGTTTAAGGAGATGAGTTGGCCAAAAGTTACTCCCTTTTTATTGCCTGAGAGTGCTAAAACGAAGAGCTTGTTAGTAAATTAACAAAGCAGAGACTAGCCTGAGAAGTATTTGTCCTGGTAATGGTCCTACTTTTGTTCTCCTATTATTTAGTAACTCCATTAACAAAACTTCATAATAGCCCAGCAAAATAGCATCTGAAAATTAAATATTCAACCAACTAAAAGCTAAATAGAATAATAAAGGGCCCCAAGTGTTATGAGGAGCTGTAGGTGAGCCGTTGCTCCTGGATGCAGCTTTGGCTTATGCTGGGCACAGCACTGCTGCCCCAAGTTCAGTGCAGAATTGTCTCTGACTAGAGTTGGTTTGGGTTTTAGTAAATTCTAAGAATCACAGCTATAAACCCATTGTTGTTTTTCTTTGCTTCAGTGATAGCTTTCCATTAGTATGAAAGAACTTGATCGTTTCAGTTGTTTCTTACTTTCTGTAAAGCCCAGAAAGTTCATGTTTCCAGATAGGATTTTATGTTCTTGAGGTGCATTCATGAGCGGTTCTTGTTTTAAATTCTCTCTCTAATTTCAGGAACAATTTCTAATCCAGGCCCAAGAAAATCACTTCCCAAAATACTTTATACTCGCCTCCTTCTCTACTTCCCTGAATTCATCTGGGCTGTTGTAGGAGCTGTGTGGGTGTCAGACAACAGTGTGCAGTGTGAGAAGACTGTGATAAATGGCGTCATTGGGACAGTTATTGCAAGGTAAAGGTGCTTTCCCACAAATCTGAGCTTGGTAGTGTATGTGAGAAGGAAAATGGTCTCCTTCCCTAAAAAATCTGCTTGCCTTGGGAGAGAGAGCATGTCCTGCAGAGAAGGAAAGGAGGTGAAGATCAGAAAGGGTAAGAGGGACAATGGGAGTGTAGAAAACTGGATAAATGTGAAGGGATAGTAACAAGGTCACTTAGCTGGTGTTGAAAAATGAAGCTGTCACACCTCTGGGCTGCTGCTTCCAAAGCACAGGGCTGGGATTCCAGGTTTGGTGCCCTGTGTGAACTGAACTGACAGCCTTGTTCTGGTGCCCAGAGTATTGCAAGCCCAGTGCCAAGAGCTGCACCCTCAGGACAGCAGCAGAGGTCTCCATACAGAATTCCATACCCAGCTGCGTTTTCTGCCTGTCAAGATCTGTTGTTGGGATTTCTTGCACACTTGCCAGAAGTGTCTGGTTTCACAGATCAGTTATCTCACTCCCTCCTGTCTGGCAGCTGGATTATCATCGTCTTCACCATCGTTGGAGTTGTCATTGTCTTTGACCCCCTCGGGGGGAAGAAGACGTTCTATCTGCCCGACGGTGTGAGCCGCAACCTGGAGAGCAGCCAGTCGGGGCAGCTGCTGTACAACGTGAAGAGCTCTGCCACCAGGGTGTGGGAGAAGAGGATCCGGCTGCTGTGCTGCTGCATCGTGCAGGACGACGACCACCGGGTGGCCTTCACCAGCATCGCCGAGCTCTTCCGCAACTACTTCTCAGTAAGAGGGAGCGCCTCGCTTGTGTTCCCAGAGAGCTCTGCAGTGTTGAGCTCTGGGGTGGTTTTACACAGTCTTCCATGTCTTTGCACAGGACACTGATCTGGTGCCAAGTGACATAGCAGCTGGTTTGATTCTGCTCCATCAAGAGCAAGATAAAATGGAAAATTGCCCCAAGGAGCCTGAAGAAGTCCTGTGTCATTCTCCATCGTCTCTTGTGGTAAGATAGGGTTGGTGCAGCCTCTGGTGTAATTATTGTAGGAAATGGTGCCAGAGCAAATTGAAATGCACTTCTTTCTGTAGAGGGTTTTCTTGGTTTTGTTTATTCTTTTAACTAAATTAAACACTGCAATAAAAATTTGTAACAGTGTAAGGTATTAATAAATGCAGAGAAAAGGATGAGTTTATAGTCAAACATTTTTCTGCCTTTGCATGAGTAGAACTTATATCTGAATGGGAATTCAGTGCAAAAAAGGAACCATTTAGGACATTTGATCATTGTTGAACAGTTGGGAGAGAAAGGGAACAGAAGGAGAATATAATATTTGGTGCCTTTTGCATAGAACTGAGAAGATAGTCTTCTAGTATGTATTGTGGGATGTTTGTCTGCTGCAAATACCCAGACAGGGTAAGA
The DNA here is from genome assembly GCF_020740725.1 of Corvus hawaiiensis. Lineage (NCBI taxonomy): Eukaryota > Metazoa > Chordata > Aves > Passeriformes > Corvidae > Corvus > Corvus hawaiiensis. The sequence continues at coordinate 2,108,670 of NC_063228.1, forward strand.
ACAGAAATAGCATCTTTTAAAATGCTTGCAGGGGGTGGGTTAGTTTGCTAACTGATTTTTGCTGGTCTTCAGTGGAAAAGTGCCTTTGTAATTTTTTTCCCCTCCTTTTGGCCTGTGTTTCATAGATGTATATAGTTTTACTTCAACCAGTGCATCTCTGTCAACTTCTTTTTGAATCCAGCCAGTGTGATGGGGTCGTGCTTTAAAAGTCTGTACCAGAGAGATCTGCTGCAGACTCTTTAGCCTTCCCCTGGACATCCTTAGGTAACATATTTGGAGTGAATGTTGCTTTCAGCATCGAGCTTATCAGTGTATCAGTATTGGAAGAAACTGATTCAATGAGAGCTTTACAAGGTCCTTGAGCTCTGTAGCTACATAAATAAACACAGACTTTTTCCTGAAATACAAGTGGCTATTTTTAGTTCCTCTTAGATCTTGAGGTTTTCCTTTTGGGTAGTGTGTATTCCATCGTGCCTTGATTTTCACCAGCCTGTGTTCAGTTTTATTCTGAGGCTGCCTAACACGCCTTCCTCCCTCTCTCTGCTTCCTTTTCTTCCCCTATGTGCTTCCAGACTGATGATTTGGATGTTGAGCTGGAGAATGCTGCTCACTACATGCTGTTTGCTGCAGCTGCTTATGGCTGGCCCTACTACGTATACACCAACCCGTATACTGCACTCTGTAAGCTCAATGGTGACTGGTAGGTTTGACCCAAGAGCTTAAAAACACACAGCTGCCTTCTATTTAACTAGTCATAGCAGAAATAAAACAGTTGCAATAGCAGTATTTTTGTTGCATTTAACTGTATTACTCTTGGGAGTACATGAGCTTGACTGGTAGAATTCTCTTTCACAAATTCAGAGAAAATTCCACCCTCAAACCTCTAACTACTCTCAAAGATTGGGTTTTTTTTAATGAGAAAAGTTTGTGATTGAGATAAAAAAATCATTTAGCAAAATGACAAAGGAGGAATTCTAATTAAATGAAACATATTTTAAAATGAGGCTTTTTCTAGGTGCCTTTTGGGCACAGACATACATATAGAAATAAAAATCTATCAACAGTTTTGCCTGTCTTAAGGACTTAGCTAAAGTTTCCTGTCCCTCCAGCCTCCTTTTTGTTTCTTTTGACCCCTTTAATCAAAAACGTTTATAGTCAGTATGTCATTTTGCATATTGCTATGTATGATTGCTGTATGTGACCATTGATATTTGTGACTGTAAGAACGATTTTCATAATTACTAACATGAAATATTCAATATAATCTACTGAAAAAAATTACCACATAATACTGTGGATAAAACATAAGATTGATGTGCAGATTTTTGTTTGAATTTCCTTTTTCCTCATTTGTATTTTCTCTCAGTGGCTTTTAATCTTAAGAATTCTTTCTTACTGCACTGTTTGCTCTGCCAGTGCTCCTGTAACAAGGCAGAGGTAACATCTTGTATCAGACTACTTGTGCTACTGCAAAAAGAAAGTACTTTTGGTTCCTGGCAGAAGGCCTTCTGCAAATTTAACTGAGTTTGATTCTTTGAAAGGAAACTTAAAAAATTGGAAAATGAAAGTTTTTCTCTTCTGTGTTTGTTAGTTGCAGAAATAGACCAACAGATTCTGATATAACGGGCAGTGATCGTCATAACTTTCACTTTGGATCCATCCTAAACATAACAGGACTGCAGTACAGAGACTTCATTCATATCAGTTTTCATAACAAGGTAAACAACCTGGACAGGCATTCAGCAAGCTGTTGTGATTAATTCAGGGAAAGCAAGGGGTGAAGGGTCTAGTTTGCCTTCAGCATTTATGAAGTGCAGGATGCAAAGCCAAATGAAAACAATTCAGTTTGGATTTCTTTTCTATTCTAATGGAACAGCCACAAAACCATTGATATAAGTCTGTCTCAGTATTGAAAAAAGGCACTTAGACTAACCAGATAAGAGACCAATTCTGCTTCTTTCTGTAGTACAATATGGAGCTCAATAAGAGCTTTCAGAAGGTGAGAACAAGTGCTTGCCCTTACAAAAAGTTGGTGTCTTTACTGATTACATTCTTCTCCTCCAGATCTATGAGATTCCATTTTTTGTTGCTTTGGATCACAAAAAAGAAGCTATTGTGGTTGCTGTGAGAGGAACCTTGTCTTTTGAGGTATCATCCATCTGATATCAATAATTAGCTTTATAGAAATGAGTGAACTCCCAGTACCTAGAGGAAATTGTGTTACTCTGGCACATGTAAAAATAACTCACAGGTAAGAGTCTTGCAGGTTTAAGTAATAAACCCTTGGATGGGTGATATTCCCTGTGCTACTGGAAGTGAGAGTGGAGGACAGGCGGTGGTAATTCCAGGTCACTGTGGGTGGAGTGCATCCACAGTGGGGTGTCTGCAGTTGGAAATAGCCAGGCTTGGAGCTGTGGTTGCTGTGTTTGCTGGGGTGGTGGTGTGTGGTGGGATGTGTTGTGCTGCTCCCACAGCTGATGTCCCTGTGGCAGGAGTGAGCAGCAGAGCACAACCCATGAGCCACACAGCCCTGCAGGGAGGGCTGAGCAAAGCTTTGTTTGCAGGACATTCTCACTGATCTGTCAGCAGACTGCGAAGACCTGACACTGGAGGAAGTTCTGGAGAATGGGTTTGTGCATAAGGTGTGTGCAGCCTGTGGCTGTTTGTAGATCAGCTCAGCAGTACCAAGCTATAAACACCTGGGGTCCTTAGTTAAACAGAAGAATGTTCTCCTTGTCGGATGGATTGCACAAATTATTTCAGTGTTTGGTGCATCAAATACTGCCTCTGGCACTGCAAGGTAGAATTTTTAATCCTCTTATCAGACTTAATGTCCTTACGAAATAGCCCAAAACCTTTTTAACCCATACATAACAACACCAACAGACCTCTTGGTTATAACCAGACCTCTGTCAGGAGGATGTTAAAGAGAAGACCAGCTTTGCAAAAAGGAGGGTTTTCTGTGATGGTGTTGTATTTGAGCTATACATGTGTCACACCTCAGATTAGATACACCCTTCTAACCTGAACTGCTCTCTTGTAGGGAATAACTCAGGCTGCAAATTACATCTATCGAAAACTAATAAATGATGGAATTTTAAACCAGGCTTTCACAATTGCCCCAGTAAGTTACCTCCCAAATAATTTGATTTGTCAGAAAAATTACCCACAGCTTTTTCTGTGTCTGTCTAAGTTTGTCTCTCTGTCTGTAGGAATATAAACTTGTGATAGTTGGTCACAGTTTGGGTGGTGGGACAGCATCTATCCTGGCCGTCATGCTCAGGAACTCCTTCCCCACACTGAGGTGTTACGCCTTCTCTCCCCCAGGAGGGCTCTTAAGGTGAGAGACTTCTGTTGCTTGGCTCTGTGTCTAAGCTGTAAAAGTCTTTAAGGCAGCTGCCAGGTGTGTTAGGTTGTAGCTGTGGCCTGACTATGGGAAGAGTTTTTATGTTCTCCACTCAAATTAATTTGCTCCGTCTGGAATTACAGTCGAGTCCTTGGCAGAACATTACAGAATGAAATACATCCAGGGAGTTCTGTCAGGCAGTGAAATGAGAGTTTAAACGTTCCAGAAAAACGCTCACCTGACTTGTCTGCTGTGGCCTGGTGGACATCCCCACACCCTTACAGTCAGCACTGAAGTTACTCTGTGCCTCCAGCAAGGAGGTCTGAATGCCCACTGAGGCACTGACTGCAAATGCTGCTGCCACATGCTTGCATTTTTACTGACAGACAGTGATCATCCTAAAACTAAACTCTGCTTATCTCTTTAGTGCATCTGAAGTGTCTTTTTTTCTTTTTTCTTTATTTATTTTTAGCAAATCACTTGCAGATTATACTAAGCACTTCATTGTTTCAGTCATTGTTGGAAAAGACCTTGTTGCAAGGTGAGATGAAAATACTTTTAAATTGATATTTGGAGATGTGTTTGATAGCAGACAATAGGAGGCTTTGCTTTACTTTGTTCTGTGTGTTTAAACAGGTTAAGTATGCCCAACATGGAGGATTTAAAGAGAAGAATAGTGAGAATTGTGGCAAACTGCAACAGACCCAAGGTAACTAAGTGCAGTTCCTGGTTAAAATTGTGGAATTGTTACCTGGGTTAAGCCCCAGATTTAATGCAGTCACTGCTGGTTGTGTGTATTTTTGATCTTAAAGCTGAGAGTTACAATTGTGTTTCAGAACAAAATGGTTTGTGGTTAATTCAGTGACATTTGTGTTAGTCTCCTATCCTGTAAAGTTGTATTGTTGGAGATTAGGATTCAGGAAGACTCCGGATATACCAGTTTACACCATCAAACACCTGAAATTATCTGTTTGCTAGTTTTGCTGATAAAAGGAAACTATTAAAAAACAAAAATGGGGAAAAAAACCCCGAATGGCTAAAATTATGAGAAGTCAGTAAGATTACTTACTTTAATACTCTAGTACGAGTAGGTAAGCAAATTAATGATTTTACTTAAATATTACTGTCAGAATTCATTTGGAAAGCAAATATTTCTCTGTTACAGTGTTAATTCTTTACCTCTTTTTACTGTTAGTGGGAAACACAGTTTTGAAAGTGCTGGATCAGTGTGATGTCAGGCAGGATGGTACTGCAGGTATAGAGGTGTGGCTTAAAGATTCAGAACTGCCGTTTTTGAACATCTGAATTTGAATCTGCCATACCCACAAGATTTCCAGGATGTGCAGAGGGTCTGTGTGATGTCATAAATACAGGATAAGATAATGGACAGTTAGAAGTTACAGGTGCAAGAAAACTTAACTTAAACCTGCAGAGCAGAATCCACATGGAGTAATTCAGCTGGTAAAGATGGTAATGTTTTCTGTGGTATTACTGGAGGCTTGGGATCCATACTGTTGATATGAATGTTACTGTGGGGAAAACTCAGCAGGGAGATAATTATCAAACAAAGTTTGGGGAGCATGTGCATGAAGTAATTTTTCGAGTAAGTTACTTGAAGAGATGCCAGACTTCAGTTGGACTGTTCTCCTCTCTGCTATCAGTACCAGATTTTGCTGCGGGGGTGTTGGTACGAGGTGTTTGGAGGAGATCCTGATGACTTCCCAACAGAGCTGGATGGAAGGAACCAGGATGCCCTGACCCAGCCCCTTCTGGCTGAGGAGAGTTTAATGGTTCATCGGTCGCCTTCATACAACGCCCTTGAGGAGGAATCGCGCTTGAATTCACCCCCTCAGTATCCTCATCTGTATCTGCCTGGGAAGATTATCCACATTGTTGAAGAATGCAGCTCTAGGAGGTAAGTGGAATAATGAATTCCACTCTCCTGTCTCTCTAAAGTCTACTTACAGCTCCTTCTCCCTTTCAAAGTACACGTTTCCAGCTCTGTGACTTACCTGCATCTCCAGTACCCAGTTCTGGTTACTGCACATTACCCAGCTTTCAGTTTCTATTCTGTGCCTCCTGGCTTCTTTTGGTTTTGCTGCAAGCCCTGGACACTGTTCCTCTTTATGCCTTATCCTGCCCATTTATGGCAGCTGCTGAAGTGAGGACCTTAAACACTAAGACTGGCAAGTTCAGCTTTGCCAGGCTGCAGTTTCTGCCTGAGACTGCAGATCTGCAGTGTGTCCTGGTAGTGGTGAAGTGGTAACAAAATACCTCGTTACTGAGCAGTCACATGAGTGCTGGTGATCAGAAGGAGGTGCAATACTGCCTGTAACACTGACCCAGCCAGGCTGGAGAGCTGTAGCTGCCCCAGTATCCAGCGTGTGCCCACAGAGCCTGTAGATTTTCCTGTCATTTGCTGCTTTTCTGTGGATGCAGGAAGCTGAGACAAAGACACCAGAAAGCTGAAACTGCTGAAAGAGTGAGGATTGTGGCTTTGTTGGGGCAGTGTCATGTTCAGGGGTTTTTTGTGTGTTTTTTTTGTTGATGTGGGTGATTTTAGACAAAGGAACCTAAAACAGCCCATAAACCAGCAGGCAGGCCATGATATCCTCTCGTTGTGTTCTGAAAGAGAAATAAGAGCATTTCTAAATTGCACAAGAATATCTTATAGAAGAAAAGAGAAATTGTGTCTTACAGAGAGGAGAGAAAAGTATTGGAGAAGAAATTCACTTTTTTCCTCCTATTCAGTAGATCAGTATTTTGTTTAAGCTTCACATCTTTAATTTCTAGCAATTTTGATACTGGTTTTGCAAGTTAGATACTTGAACACCTCTGACCTGGCAGGTTTTCTCGATGGCTGCTCTTCTATTGAGCTAATTTCTTTTCTATCTTACTCCACAGCACAGCAGTTAATCATGGGGGGTTTTTTTAAGTTGGACTAGCACACAAGAGCACCCATCATGTATTTGGGATTTAATTCAGAATGGTGCAGCCTGTGTGCAGCACTGAATGTATTGCCTCGTCTCCTGTTGATACCACTGTGACTTATTCCCTAAATTTGACATTAACCACGTGAATGTGCAGTGTTTAGCCCCCTCCCCCTCCTTGCCCAGGCTGTATTCTGTGTTTTTGGGAGCAAGATTATTTGAATCTTTGGTGGTTTCTTTCCCTGTTAATGCACAGTGTAATTTGGTGCAGTTCTGCCCTCAGGGACACTTCATGGCAGCAATTCCAGCTGTTTGCTGAAGGGCAGACCTGCACCTCTGGGAGCTCACCTGCTGCTGTGAGAGGGTTCCAGTTCCTCCCTGAGCAATGTCCAGAGTGTCCAGGTTGCCTGTTCCAGTTCTGACACAGCCATTGTATTTATGGTGTGGTTTTTTCCTAGGTTGTGTTCTTCAGATATTAAATACACAGCAAGATGGTCAAACGAAACCGTCTTCAGCAGCATTTTAATAAGTCCCAAGATGATCACAGACCACATGCCAGATGTTGTGCTGAAAGCTCTGAACAGTTTGTCTCAGGAACATGGATCGTGTCTGTCTTGTCAAACACGAGACTACAACCCCAGTGCAGTATAACCACAGCTCAAGGACAACCTGGCGGGCTTTTTTGCAGGTTTCAGGTATTCAGGACACATTTCCACTTTCATGCCTAAGTGGATTTCAGTACTTTGCTCACATTGCATAAAATGAACAAGGGTCTTAATGCCCTTGCCTGTGCAGCGACCTCGGGGAATGTTGTGCTGGTGAAAGCACAGATTCTGTCTCTGTGCTGAAGGCTGGGCTTTTCCAGAACGGATCAGGGTGAGAAGCTCCAGCTGAGCCTGTGTACGCTGGCGCAGCAGCTGAACGCTTGACCAAAGTGAATGTGTGAGGGGGGCGGGGCCAGACCTTACCTGCAACTCCACTGCTGCTTCCAGGTCCCCTCCTGGGTGCCTGGGCTGTGGCAGAGCTGTGGGGCAGCTCAGGGCTGCAGGGCAGAGTGAGCCCAGTGCGGGCCGGGCTGCAGCAGGCACAGCTCAGTGATTGCACTATTTTTTCTTACCGATTGTGCTGGGATCCCGGGGTTGGGGGGGGGAGGGTGTGTTGTGGTTAAATGCTGCTTGGATATACATGTGCAATATTCTTTAATCTACCTGTCTTTTGTATTTGTTGATCTACATCACTGCTTTTATTGATTTGAAACTAAAACTACTTAATGAGAAGAAAAAAAATATTGTTCAGGCCATGGCATCATGTTGGTCACCAGCTCCAGCTACTGAGCACCACTCCAATTATGCCAAGAATGTGTAACCAGTTGTACTGATTTTTAAAAAGTGGATTCCTTGTTTCTAGTGTGTAACTATTTTAATTTTTTTTCTTTTTAAGGCTCCGCAGCATTTATTTTAAAAAAACTGCTGTAAGTAAAATATGATGTGGTTGAGAATTAACTGTGTGGATGCTCTTGCTGTGATACTCAGTATGGAGACAAAATTAAATGCACAATAAAACCTTGGCTCCTGTGCAATGACAGGGACCAGTGCTGGCTGTCAGAGCAACGAGGCAGGGACTGCAGGGGCCCAGGGCAGCAGCCTTGGGTGCAGCGACTCTGGAGGAGAGGAGCCAACATGCAGAGCCTGGAATCTGGGGCATTGAAGCATAAACGGTAAGAGGTTCAGAGGAAAAGCACTTCTGTTTGCATAGAGGGGAATGGACCAGAGAACCTGGCCCCTGCTGCCAGCAGCTTTAACCCACTGCAGGAGCTCTAACAACTGCACTGACAGGGCAAGGCCTCTGCAGAGCTGTTGCCAGTGCTGTGTTTAATTTGGGCTCTCAGAGCACCACTGCCAGCCTGGGGTTTGCACACTGTCCCTGAGGAGACACAGGCACACAGGGCTGCTGGCATGGAACAAGAATGTGAGCTCGGAGTGGCACAAGAACGAGACACTTGCTCAGAAACTCAAACATTACCACACTTGTGATTCAAGGATTTATTAAGTCATACATGCAAAACATACTGCCAATTGCATTAGCAAAAGATCAATGTAAAAACTTCACAATTTTGCAACTTTTATTTTTAAATTTTGCTTTAGTGGTTGAAAGGGTGTAGTTCAACATCATATTCCTGCCAGTTTAGAAGGTACAGAACATTAGCACTAATTACAGAACCTCACAGACCCAAGTTACCGTTACGCAATCGATGCTGCACATGGAGTGACAGAAAGAACACTTGGCTGCATTAGTCACGTTACAGTGGGGGGATCTTGCAAATAGTGATATTTAAGAAGGTTTGTCAGTAACAGAGGTTTAAAATATAAAAATTACTAAAATGTGTAAAGCTGCTTCACATGATTTTTACACCTAGTTAATAGACTAAAAGCTCCTCAGAAAGCATAACTTACTGGGTCAGAAACAACAGGAAAATAAGGAGGATATGCTTAAACATTCTACTCTAAAAAAAAAAAAAGAAAAAAAAAGCCAATTTCTATCAGAAAGTTTTAAAATACAAGTTATATTGCTCAGTAAGAAGAGATTCTACAAGAAAAGCATCTACTACATAAAAGTGGGAATGACTGATTCAGAATTGTACCTACATGAATGCCCTACTTGAAATTCAAAGGAATTTACCCATGAACACCAACCTCTCTCCACTACTGCACCTCTGGGAAAATGGTTGCTGAGCTACTCTGGCAGTGTAGTGTAAGTCAGCTGTACAGTGTCAAAATACTGTCTGGCACTATCTCTTGATCCAACCCAATATTCCATTTATTCATCACAATACAATGCTGTCAAAAGGACTAGATACACTTCAGTAAGAATAGTTATTTTTTCAATCACAGCAGCAAGAACTAGATTGCAACCAAGCCCTTACCAACGATAAAGCATTTACACTGTGACTCGGGTGTCAGTCATTGCCAGAGGTGGGTGCTGGGTGCACCACCAGGCAACGGCTGCGCTGGGAAAACAGTTCAGGATAAAACACATTAGAGCGCAGTGTTCTGCTAATTCCCTGGTACTGTTACTTACTGTGAAAAACTAGAAAGATTTTGCATTTCCTACCAGAAATTAGAGTCATTTTCAAGAAGAATCTTTAAAAAACAGTTTAGTGCTTAGTGTTTGTAGCACAACAATGCGACTTAGTTCAGCAGATAGTTTGGCAACACTTAATTGAGCAAGAAGAGGATTTTAAAAATAAGGCTTTACATAGGTGTGTCTTTTCAGGAGTTTCAGTTTTTCTCTTAGAAGAATGCAAGGTAAGGATCATACTTTAAACGAAACCATGAAATTGTCAATTGGTTCAAGAATTGATGGAAGAGAACTAATTTATAACAGAAAAAATTGGCATGTGAATGCTCCATTGTTTGAGCAAAGCACAGGGTTGATGGGGTGGGGGAGGGTGACGTTTACAGCAGCAGACATTTTCTCTTCCTCTTCTTTACAGGAGGGGGGCACAGCACTGCTCGGATGGCTTCATCAAACACTGTCTTGAGGCCTCGCTGCGTAAGTGCTGAGCATTCGAGATATTTCACTGCGCCTGGGGGAAGCAGAGACACAGTTACAGAGCAGCTTCCCACAGCTCCAGCAGCACTGCTCCCAGCTGGCTCCACAACAAAAGCCAGGCATTTTATTTAGTTAAGGTGCAAGGTCTTCCACAAACACAGCCAACAATAACCCCACTGCCTCATACCGATCTCTTTTGCCATGGCAAGGCCCTGTGGGTAGGTGATGGGAGTCAGCTTCTTCTCCTTCAGCTTTTCAATCGTGTCCTTGTCATCCCGGAGATCGAGTTTGGTGCCCACGAGGATGATGGGGGTGTTGGGACAGTGGTGCCGCACCTCAGGGTACCACTGAAAAAGACAAATAAAAAATGGTGTCTCTTGTGTGGGGGCAGAGTTCCCTGAAGGCCCTGGAACACCTCACCTGAAGGCTCCCAGTCCTTCACTTTCAGTCAGTCGGAGGAGACGGGAGCACCAAGATCCCATCAGGGCAGGATTAGAAAAGGGCACATCACCATTAGTGAAGCCAGCAGCTGTTTCCACACAATTAAAAAATGTAGCCCATTAAGGGCTGTATTTTCCTCACACACCAGAAGAGCCCTGAGCCCCCCTTGCCCATGGAGATGCCTCCTTGTGCAGCTGAGTTGTCTGAGGACATGGAACACTCCCAACAGTCACAGAGCACGTGCAGAAGGATGGCTGATGCAAGGAACAAGGGCTGTCAACCCAGTGTTTACAGGCATTTGTTTGTAAACTCTTTTTATTTCAAACTGTACTAAAAGGAAAGCTCCCGTTTGTGATCTCAGCACCTTGCTGGCTGAACACTCCTGAATTACTGTTATCAGTGCATCAAGGAACAATTCGTACTTAAGTGTGTCATGTGCTCTGAACTTCCATGACTCACAAGTTAGGCAAATGGATTTCTGCTTTTCCAAACTGCATTTCATGTGGCCTGTGGGAAAAACGATTGGAAAAAAAAGCACCTAACATTTTCCAAGCTCTGCTGTGAACAGGATGATGAACATTCAGAAATAAAATGGTACCAGCACATCCTTACCTTAGCACGGACATTTTCAAAGGAAGCTGGGCTCACAAGGGAAAAGCAGATTAAGAAGACATCCTACAAAACAAGTTGACAGAAGTCAGCCCAACTGAGAAACCACTGTAGAAATGTCATGAACAGGCCAATATCAGCAGTACCTCCATCACACTGCCAGCTCTACCACACTTGCAAAAGGCAAGGTCAGCAATAGAGTTGCATGTGACAATCAAAGGCAGCTTTCCCAGAGGGAAATCCATTCCCAGGCAGCTACAAGCAGCCAGAGAGAAGGGGGGAAAACAAACAACAAATAGATTGCAGTCAAATTTATAATCAGCTATTGCAGTAGCCAGCAACCAGGACACTAATACCACTGCCTTGCACGGTTTTTTTCCCTAAATGTCATTTCTTCTTCACTGACCTCATCAGCATAAGATGCTGCAAAGTGTTAACTATTAATAAACAACTCTAAAGTAGTCTTAAATTGCAAAGGCTGACTATACACCATGAAATAAAAAAAGCCAAAGAAAACACGAGAATTTCAACAATTACTACTTTCATGCCCAAATCAGAAGAACCTTGCTGAACTTCTTATAAAACTTCACTCCTACTGAATGCCAGTATAAAAAAATTTTAGAATTTCTCTGTAACCAAATGAGGATTGAGAAGGGCATTAAAAATCTCAAAGCTCCCCCCTTTCCTTTCTAAATAATAAGAAAGCAGAAAGAAAAATGGAATCTTGCACATCTTGCTTTTCAACTGAAGGCAAAAAATTCTAAGTAAAGGCAGGTAAAAATATTTCAGAGCACATGTTTATGGTAACTGGAGGATACAATTCAGGTTTCACAGGTGACATGCTCCATTCTGCAAGCATTCAAGATTAACCCCAACATTCATTTCCTCTGTCTGTGTTGATGTAAACTTGCTGTATGACCCAAGACTCGGGAAGTGTCTCCCAAACAAGCCCAACTTTCCCCAACCTACCTGTGCATCTGTACTTATTCTGGTACCAAACGTGCTAGAGAATCAGGCATTGCAGAATGTTAGTTGATTGTGCTGCATTTCAAGGCATTTTGTTAGGTCAGCAGCTGACATCTCACTGCTAAGCACTTGCATGCATCACCCAACAGGTTTCCATAGCAGCGTCCCAGAAGAAGAAAGAAATAACATCAAATAATGTGATACTATGGCCACTACTTCTGTTTTCCAATTCTGCAGGTTTGTGGGGACTCAAGGCTGCACGTGATGCAGACTCTCTCCTTCACTAGCTCCAGAGATCAAAAGATTTGGTGTAACCACAAGGAAATACTGGAAGATCTCAGGTGTCTTGCACACTATCAATCTTACTAAGTAGGAAAAGCTATTTGTTTTCAAGAAAATATTTAATCTTAGCAACTCATATAAAGAAATTTGGTAACAGAGTTCTCAAATCTAGCAATTTGATAGTTCCAAGAAAAGTATTTGTTCAAAAAATAGGGGCCAATTTATCACTATCATAGGCAAGACAAGATGACAGAACTTGGAACTGAAGTTTATTTAAAGTTTTACATACGGCAATAGGTTGATCTGCCAGACTGGAAGATATATTCTTACCATTGGTTCCTCCAACCTAATAACAGCAGGAGATAAAGTTACTCCTCAAATGGATTTAAGGGAAAATGTTCTCAGTCAGCAATTTGTGCTCACAGACATTCTCAAGGAGGATTTTCTTCTTAAGAGAGACGCTGCCCTGTAATTCAGCACAACCAACTGCACCCAGAGCAGACACCAGCCTTCCCCAGAAACCAGTTCTGCACTGTCAGGGGAAACCTGCAAGATCAAACCTCTCCTGAAAAGCACCCAACCAACAATTTCTCTTTGGTTTGCTCTCCTGAGGAAACAGACGTGACCATCTTTTCTGTCCCAACTCTTTCCTTCCCCAAATATTTGGAAATATTAGTAGATTTCAAATGCATTCAGGAGAAGATACTAAATTCCTGTATATTTAAGGAATAAAAGTAAGGAGAAAAAAATACAAATTAATGCCAAGCCTTCACTGTGAAGTTACCAACTGAACTGCTGGGTGGCTGATCCCAACACACACTGCCCAAGTAACCAACACCCGCTGCTTTCACCCTGCCCAAAACATCGCTCAGGTGCACTAATAGGGAAAGGAGGGCCACGAGAATATGCAAGGGGTGAGTTTTAAACACCACAGTGAAGGAAAAGGGAGGCTGAACACAGATCTTAAAAAAAAGTCAGGTTTCATCAGCACCACTGTCCTCTTCCTCTGTGCTTTTTGTTAGTTTTGTGGGGATGATGAATCTTTGATAGTGGACAAGTCCGAAACCTGAAGACTTCTTCACAAGAATTTCAAGACTTACCACCCTGTTTAATTTTCTGCTGTGAAAAACCAATCCAAATAACTGAAAGTACTTAAACCTGTACTGAACAGTTATACATGCTTGCACAGGAGACACTTTTTCCCTAAGATGCTTAGATTGACATGGAATTCTTTTGCAGTCTACCAGAAAGCCACGGTTACTTTAGCAGGCTGAAGACATGCACATGCATTCTGTCCCTCTGTCACAGACATTCTGTGTCACAGGCATTCTATCCCTATTAAATATCTTTCAACATATCTTTTTCCACTTTTTTGAAAACATTTTTATGTTAAGCAAAGCTGAAGTTTTAAGTATCCTATAAATATCTAAGTATTAGAGAAAACCAGCTTTCCATAGTCTCTCCTAGAAAAGACAGGTATTTCTGGCATTTCAACTGTAGTTGCCCACAACTGGCAAACTTGTATCAATCTTGTGTATCATAACTGATGGGGAAGCCTAATGACTCTAAGTTAGAGAGCAGTGAATTTAAGGGAAATCGTGAATTAAGACAGATTACTAAAAATAGCACCAGAGTTCCTTAAATAAGATTCACATTATTCAAGAGAGCAGTTATGCTGTCAAGTAAGTGGGACAATTTTGCATTTTACATTACTCGCATTTAACATATATTTGACAGTCAACAACAAGAGCCAAAAAAACCCTGCAAATTACCCTTTCTTTACTTATAACACAGCTCCATCAGGTAAAAGTCAGGGCTCTAAAGAGATTAGAAAACCACCTCTGCAAAGATTGACTGTAGCTGAAGTCACGCTGCAAAGAAGAGAGCAGATCTCTTCAGCATTTTCCTCAAACATGGAAAGATGCAGGATGCAGGCAGGACTTCACCAGTTGCACACAGGGAAGACAGAAGCACATTTGTATCGATGTCACAGCACAAACTACAGCAAGCAATAAAATAACCATGGGCTCAAGCACATTGGAAAGCTGGGACACCGCAGCCTCTGTCAATATCAATAATCTCTTCATTCAGTGCTGCCTCTTTCACATGTAGAACATCTTCACACAGACTAAACAGTATCAAGTGCTTAGCAGTGACAGTGTCAGGTTGCAGCCAAACATCGCCTAAAACCAAAAACAAACCCTGCCTTTGGCAGGCATGCTAACCTTACAATCGATGGACTAGCTGATGGGACTGTGCACCAAGATTTTTTGGGTTAGTTTTGGGGTGGTTTTTTTCCCTTTTAAATCAAGCATTCTAGACAATTCTGAGGCTGCAACTACACAAAACCCTACAAGTACCAGTGCACACGAATACACAGGGCACACAAATTTTAACTTTTTTGCAACTGTACACACCTCAGAGATCATAAATTACAGCTACAGCACATAAAATGAAAGAAGGTCACTGTTACTAATAAATACAACTCCAGGTGTGACAGTGTTGGCCTCATGTTCAAAAAGAAAACTGCTTTATCTTAGACAAGGCTGTCCAACATAAGGCAAAACTGCTCCTGGTTTCACCCTGCAGCTCTTACTGTTTGCGGGTAGGAGAGTGGACGTAGTCTGTCATAATCCTCTTGACCAGCTGTGTCCCACAAACCCAGGTTGACTGGTTTTCCATCAACCATTACATTGGCAGAGTAGTTGTCAAAACTGAAAACAAAGAGAGAGTTAGCTGCATTAGCTTGCAGTAAAATAAAGCACCCAAGGACTTCAGCCTCATAGAGTCCTAACTGGGAAAACTAGGGAAGGAAATGTTTTCATTGCACCTGTCTGCTCCCCAGAGACAGTAAAGCTGTTCTTTAAATAACAAGTGTGGCATTGGGTAATGGAATAAAAAATTATACACAACAGACTTGGTCCAGTCTGAGCAGAAGTGATCCCTGTCATGGCTCTTCCAAAGAAGTGGTAATCCCAGTGAGCACAGGAAAGCAGGTGATGTACTTAGCAAGCACTTTCCAGTCTTAGTGGGACATTCAGCAAGTTAATCTGTCTCATGCTGTGAGATTTAGAACAGAAGATACAGGAGCAACAACCAAGGAATCCTTAATGACAACAGTAGGTAAGAAAAAAGCTAATTAATCCTACTAATCAAAACCTCCTCCAATGAAATATCAAAGCTCATAACTAGGGGCCAGTGGCGGGATCGTTTTTATCTCATCACTGCTGTGGGTGCAAAGGTTAAGGCTAAACCAAGTTCACTGGGAACACAACGGTAAAGCAAAAACTCGAATTTAACACCAAAGAAAAGAAACAGGAGTAACTAAGGCAGCAAGGCCTTGGACAGGTAACAAAAGTGTCTGTAAACCTTACTAGAATTTATTTTATCTGAAAAACTCAATACTCCAGAGAGCACCATAGCGAGATGAAAATACAGAGACATCAGAAGAGGGCAAAGAAGCTGCACATGTATAAAACACCCCCCAACAGGCCCTGGAAAAGAGAACTGCACTAATACTGATACTGACAAATCCTTGCGTGAAAGAAAAAGGGAAGCACCAGAATAAATGAGTCTCCACAGTCTCGCCTGAGGAGCTACAGAGCTGTGGCTGGCTTAGCACAGGATTGGCAATAGCACAAAAAGTGGAAGGAACAAATAAACAAAAAATCACCAGCCATGTAAGACAACTATTTCTGACTGTGATATGATGTTTTACAAGCTGTTCAGCCTTAGGACTGCTTATTATAAATGACAGTACACACTATTTTGGAAGAGAACAACATCTGGTAAAATGTTAGCAAATGTTAGTCCCTAATCAGCCAGGCCTAGAAGGCACAGAGGGCCAAAACTGAGGGACCATCAGCAGGCACTGGTGTGACTGTGCTTCAGTAAAAGCTCCAACTGTACACACACCTGAGGGGTGCTTGCAGCCAATTCAAACAATTCAGCTAAGGAATCTGGAATGGCAGTAGGCACTGAGAAGCTGAGAGAAATGAGTTCTTTGGGTTTTATAAGTACTTACACAGTGGGTATATACTCTCCAGGAAATGCATTGGTTGTGTAACTGATGAGTAGGCATGTTTTACCTACAGCACTGCAAAAAGAGAAAGTTCACATGTAAAACACATTCATCTTGAATAACAAGAAATAACATTTCTTTTAGGGGAAGAAGACTAATTACATCCAGACACCCAAGGACAACTGAGTGTCTCCAGTCACTACTGTGCAGGAAAACAGCTGACAGACTGCAGCCTTAAAATTACTGGCAATGAAAACACACCTAATATAAACATCCATTTTGTGAAGTGATAGATTACCACATTTTGTTATTTTTTAGTCCCAAAAACCCCAACAAACCCACAGGTATTAATTAGACTACTAACACCTCCTAGTCACCTGACTGAATACCCAGGAAGATCACCTTACTCCAACTCTCTGAAATTAAAAAAAACTGAGAAGTATTTCCAGATACCCTTACACAACTCCAAAACGGTTCTCTTTTCCAGAAAATTGTATACTTGCATATAAGTGAAGTTAAAGAAAGCTTGGAAAGTATAATTTCTAAATATATCATTATTTTGGAGTATTTAAGGAATGAATACAAATGATAACTCTCACATTATTTACTGCTATTGCAAAGTGACACCCCACATGCATTCACCAACTATTCAAACATTTCATTAACTGATTTATAGATAAATTACATTCCAGTATTGAAAAACTTGGACACCAAACCTCTTCCTACCAATCTAATTCACAAGAGCCTCAAATGGGGTCAGGACAAGGCTCTGTTCCATGATTCCTTCAGAACTCTGGCAGCCAGCTTCTTCACTCTCCACCCTCCTCCCCACATCTTATCTGGAGTCAAACATTTGATTAACGACAGCACTCAATTTTTGTTGCAGTTTCAATTAAAGTGTTGGAAAACCTGAAATTGGGCCTTATTTCTTTTTTAAAATAGTGTCTGCAAAGAGTGTCCGTGACACTGCAGACTGGTTCCCTTGCAGGCTTCCCACTCGCCGTACGTGAGAGATTCCAGCGGTGAGCTTGTTCCTCCAAAGCGATGCTGCCAGACAGCCTCACACCCTGCCGATCCTCCTTCCTGCTCCTGGGCAGGGAAAACTGCATTGTCTTGCAGATGTTTTATCACTACAGCGATTTGCTCACAACCAGTCAGCAGTAACTCTGAAACCTTGCTGCACCTACACGTATGATTGTGCCATTAGTATGAGGTTTGACTCATGAGCCTCCTGAACTAAATCCTTCACAAGTGAATTTGAGCTTTGTCACATCCGTAAGTCACAGCTCAATCTCTAAAGTCTCTCCGTTCAACTTTAAGCAGTTCCTCACTGCATTAGCCCAAGAAGGTATTTGATAGCAGCTTCTGACATCACCTGAAATGCCTGTGCTATGGAAGAGTCGCTTCAGCGTGCAAAATTATCTGGGATTTTGTCCCACACACCCATTTTTAATTGTAATTTGCTTTACATTTCTGAGCCAGTACCTGCCATACCACCCTATCTGCTGCAACTCTGACCATACCATGAAGTTTTCCACCCTGCTTTTCACACCTGCTTCTAAGACAGCAGCTCCTCACACAGTCTGAGGGTTTGAGGGTTTTTTCCTTTCAGCACGCACTCTTTACCAAGCTATAATAGCATCATGAAAGGAAGCATTTAATTCTGTTCTCATTAAGTACAATCTCTGAACGTTCCCTTGTTGTAAAGGGTTGGTGATATACTTGTGCTCAAAAGTAGATGGATTTACCCTTCAAAAAAACTTGTGTGGGAAACAATCAAGGAGCAGTTCACCATGCAGATACCTGTTTAACAGCTGTCAAAAGAGGAGATCCCATCTTAGCTCCTGAACTAACACTCTAACAAGCCAGAACAAGGAGTTAAAGAAAGTTATTCCTCCCCCATAAGGACAACTTGCTATTTTAGCTGCCTGCTGATGAGTTAGATCAGTTTGGATGTGCTGCTCTCCCAACACCACAGCCGGCTGTGCTGGGCCAGCTCACAAAGGACAGGCGGGAAAACCTTCAGGATCCCGAGTGGAGCAGCAGCCAAATGCTTTGGGAAATCTCTTGAGGCGCAGACACGACACGTTCTCACGCTTCTGGAACCTGTTTGGGCTGACGCTTCAGCTTCCAGTAAAGTCATTACAGGTAATTTGAGCTTCCAACAAATTAATGTTGAACTCAACATTTTCAGCAGCCAATCAAGAACTTTTCTGTGCATCCGGGCTCCTTTGCCCACCTTGCACTGAAACTCCTGAGTCTGTTGTGGCTAATCAAAACAGCACAGGAAGGTGGTGAGAGGTTTCATTCCAAGCTTAGAAGTGCCTGTAGTGTGTTTCTGCAGCACCAATCAGCCAGAGTCATTTAAACAAGAAAAAACACGTTCAACAACCTCATTTCAGACTTGCTCCATCCAGGTTTCCTGCCTTCCTTGCCTTTTGGCTCACTGCCACACGAATCAGATCATTATGGTCACCAGTCTTAAAAATAAACACTAATGCCTACCTTTATAAAGTACATCCTCTAAGTGCTTTATCAACTTTTTTAGACTTCTAATTTCTGTAATAAAGCAACTCCCCTAAAGAGAATTCCAACTGTTTGGCAAAGTTTAAATCCTTGTACATAAAGGCTGAGACTAAGAATCTAAAATAACACCAAGATTAGTCATAAGATTTCTAGCAACTACTTAATCACAGCTCTGTCCACCCACTATTACATAAATGAAACTAGCAACACTTGACTGTCATCAAAAACATGGCCTACAGAAATCCAGCTTTAAACGCTTAACAAAACTACCTTAACAAAAGACAGCACTGAGTCCCTTTTTGATTCTGAGCAGCACCCAGGAATCAACGTATTTATATAACCACATATGTATTAATTCCTGAAACAAAACATTCCTTCTCTTTATTTATGCTAACAAGTTTTATGAAATTTCCCCACTGTAAGCTGCTTGGAGCCATGTTTTATCTGCAGATGGCAGCCTTCATAGAAGGCTTTGCTTGCGCCCTTTCTCCCTTTCTCTGATGCACATGAACTACCTCTCTGGCAGACACGATGCACAACTGCCCAGGTCTTTGCTCAGACATTAAAGAGTAGCTGAGATTTCCCTAGTACCACCCTCAGATCAAGAGTTCAGTACTGCTGCTGTAGTAGGTTTAGCTGCGTAGGCTCTCAGATAAGCTGTGTTACTCACAGTGACACACCCTCCCCCAAATATGCTCTTCAGTACTTACAATACTAGTACTTTTTAAAAAGCTTTGAAACGTTCAGTAACACAAGTTACCAAATCTCAAGTCACTGCACTCTCTCCAGATGGCACGGGAGGGACCCGAGGTGTTCAGCACCTCACACAAACACTGCACGACACTCAGTAAGAAGCCGATTATCCTATGCCCTCCCCTTCTCACCGAGCCATCAAAGCAAATATAGCACGGCTTTAGTAGACAAGGCCTCAGATTAAGCAGAATTCCAAACAAGAGCTCCTGAATTACTGCTCTTACAGTACTTCCACAATTTAAAAATGCCTCCAGAAGAGCACAAAGTGTGACAACTTCTATGGCATCCAGTAATAGAAAATTTCTCCAAAATGCAGAACTTCTCCTAATGTTACACAACATCGCTGGAGATTTTGTACCACTTAATAGCTGCCTTTTTGGAGTGAAAACAAAAGCTGCTAAAAATAACTTCCACCAATGCTTTCTCTCAAGTGTCAATCAACAGCAATTCCTGCAGTTATTCCAGCGGCTGCTCTTCATCTGTCCTGCACATTCCTCCTGCTCTCTATCATGACAGCTCAAAGCAACAGTTGTCATTTATTTTCCCCCCAACAATCCCCACAGTGAAGTAAAAAAAACCAAGGGGAAAATATGCTAGCCCAAACTAGCACACATGCCACACTTTTCTAGTCAAGTTAGCTGCCTAAACATACACTAGTCAAAACTCTAAGAACAAAACATGAGTTACGTATGAGAAACAGCCTACTCATTAACAAATTAAAAAAATAACCACAGGTACTTCTACGGCTTTGTTTATTTTGTTCCTAGCAGATCTTTGTGGAGGGTACATAAAACAATACCCAAGTTTTATAGTACATAAGCAAATCTTTAACCTGCATTGTTTTACAGGAACACTAAAACTTTGGCCTTATCTCAGCCAAACATGGTGTTTCCTAGAATGCCTGCAATGCTGGAGCTCTTGAAGCAGCAACAGCACAAAGAAACACAAATAGTTAAATATTTTTTTTAAACAGCGAACAGAGAATTATACAAAACTACCAAAACTAAGCAACAGTACCTGAACAGATCTTTAAGAAAGACTTGTTTCTAACTAAGGAGGAAGGAAAAGAAATTAAACTACCATATTTTGTTAACACACGTACAAAAGTCAGGTAGAACTACACCACTTACATTTCCAAGACAAAGAACAACAAAAATTGTGGGAAGAGGGATGGTTTACAAAGCAAATGACCCAAAGAGCTGTTTTGCTGAATGAATTAGTGAACATTATACAGTTCATCTGTACTGAGTTCTCAGTTCTAGAGGAGGAAGTAGACTGAACCTTTTCCCCACCCAAACATGATGCATCCCATTTATTTACAGCATTGTAAATACAGAGTTCAGATGAATTAAAACAAAATACAGCAGAAAAGCCATTTTGTTGGGTTTAAATTTGGTAGAAGCAAAAGAGCAGCCCACACTACTACGAAAATGATTTATCGAGATACCACTTTCATGTTCATATGGCTCCAAATCTTACATAGCAAGTCAAAACAAATTTGTCACACTGTAAGGTTTATTTTTCAACCATACTTAGATGCCTTTTTAGGGATTCTACATCATTAAAAACAAATCAACAAACCCCACCCCACACAAATAACTTGAAGATTAAGGCACCATGTGAAATTACAGACCACTGTAGCGAGTCCGTTTACATACACTTCACTCCTCTGTCATCTACAGAAGTTTGCTGTGACACCAATTATGCTCAGCCTACACTGGGATTTTTGTTTCTCCTAAAGGAAAAAAAAAAGCCCCTCAAACTGCATAAGACAAGTCTTGTTTTCCAGCCGGCCTGTGATGTTCCACTGAGCTCTGACATCCAGTAGGAGAGAAAATCCCTCTGAGCTGAAGGGAATAGTATCATGGAGAATATTCAAAAATACCAAACACACAAACTCTTCCCTCAATTCCAGCACTCCTCACACTGAATCCAACTGCTAAACTTACGAGTTAACTCGATTCTAAAAAGCATTCCCAACTTGTTTCACATATAAGCAACACCATATTAAGATACTGTAGGTGTAACAGCTCTTTATGGACAAGTATATCATTAACTATTTGTATTTCAAGGGCCTACCAGTCTCCTTTAGACAGGAGCCTAACAAGACCAGATGTCTGCAGGCAAAAAAGCAGTTTCTGCCCAAAAGCATTTATGATCTGCATAGAGTTCAGCCCATTTCATTCAGTTTTACCGCAAAAGTCAGATGTCAAAAATCAAACTCTAAAAGGTAGTAAGTTTGTTACTTTCACAAAAGGTATTTCAAATCAATATTAATTTTCTCATATAATTAACAATATGGCAATTTTTTAATACACTTGGACTACTTCGGTGATGAAAGAACACCAGCAAGCAGTGGCAGTCCAGGGACGCGGCCCGGCCTGCCCGGACAGCCCAGCACACCCTGTTCATTCACAGCGCCCGCTTCTGCCCGCGCCAACGCGAAGCACTCGGTCACCGGCACGGCCCCGGCCCTGGAGCACCGGCCCCACGGCGACGCGAGGCTCGGCCGGCCAGCCCAGGGACGCGCACGGCCTGCCGACCCCTGCACACCCCCGCTCCCCGGCCCCGCCGTGCCCGCGCTTCCCTCCCCGCCCGGCAGCAGCAGCAGGAAGCCGCAGCCGCCACCCACCCGCCCCCGGCCACGGCTCGGTCCCGGCCCCGGCCCCGGGCAGCCCCGCTCCCTCAGGGCGGCCGGGCCGCGCCCGCGCCTCGCGCCGGGATCGCCCACACCCCGCGGCGGGGCCCGGGGGCCGCTCTCGCCCCGCGGCCCGACACCTCCCACGGGCCGGCGGAGCAGCTCAGGGCCGGGCCCGGCCGAGGGTCCCTCGGACTTACCCGTCGCCCACCACCACACACTTGATGGCCTGCATCGGGGCTGTTGCTGAGCGGAGCAGGGAGCGGCGGCCGCCTCCGCCCTGAGCCTGGAGCAGGGACGAGGCAGCGGCACCACCCAAGGCGGGGAGCGAGAGGGCGGACTGCGAGCGCAGGAAGCGGCGCCGCGCTCACATCCGGCCGGGCCGCGCCGGGGCCGCCTCGCGGGCGGTGCCTCGGCTCGGGGCGCTCGGGGCGGAGAGCCGGCGCTGTGCCACTGACCCAGTCCGGGAAGCGCGGCCCCGGCCGCCCATCCCCGTTTGGTGCATTCAGGCGGAGCCGTTCTGAGCAGGAATGTCAGCGCTGGCACTGCTGGCACAAGCCCGCAGCCCCGTCAGGGGCATGGGGCTCGGCATCGTCCCACAGCAGCCCTGTTGTGTCTAACAAGCCGGAACTTAAGAGCTGCCTTTGACACCACCATGTATCCCGTCTATCACGCCTGGCACGCATCATGCAGCAACCTCATTCCTGGCATCTCTTGAAGCACGTTAATGTGCAGTTGTGTTTACCACACAGACGTACTGGGCACGTGTAACTCGGGTCACCACAACGTTCCCCCTCTGCTGCTGTGGGCAGGTGCCCTTTTTCCACAACCAGGCACCTGCCATGGGACCATCTCTCACTGTGCCACCACTGCAGATCCAGAATATTTCCCTCCATCCATGGATCTTCCCACCACCCTCCCTCCTCCTGATATGCTGTGACATTACTTAACTGGGCTGGCAAGTTTTAAATCAGATCAGTGCACGTCCAGTCTTCTCAAGATAGGCCAGCCCAGGGATTGTCAGGCCTCACACAGCTTTGGGTTTCTTCTTTCCCTCAAGCAAACCAGTTATTTCCAGGAAGTAGTGAAGCAGAAGTCAAGCAGAGCAGGTCCAATGATCCCAAGAGTCTTAATTTCTACAATTAGTTCTTGCCATAGTTCTACTTTTGCCAGAGCATGTCCTGGTTGCACTATTCCCTTTGTTTGCATTGCCATCTGTTCCTCAAGGGAAGTGTGGGGAGAGGGCCCATGCACACACTGCTCCTGCAAAGTGACGATGAATTCACTGGAATCAATAGTGTACCATCAGGGTGGATTTCCAGTGATTTGATCTCCTCTTAATTTCAGAACATTTCTAAATTATTTTGATACCACACAATGCAACTTCATCAGTGGACAGAGCATTCCAAGACAGTTACTCTCTTTCATTTTTCTTTCATTGAGCAGAGATAATTCTCTGATATTTCCCATCAGACAGGAAATCCTAACTATGACTGTGAACCGAAAGGCTGTTTTTGTAACACTTGTATGTCCGTGTTCCCTCACACAGATGGAAGCTGAAATGACTCGTCACTTAAGCTAAATATCTTCAAAGCCAAAACTCAGCTGCTGCCAATGACCTGGCAACCGCTCTGCACCCAGCAGGCGGGAGCTGTGGAAGGGAGGTGTGGGCAGGACCTCCGTGCTCCTGCTGCTCCCGCCTGCTGCAGCAGCCTTTGGGCTGAGATCCTGCACAGAACCAGAGCAGCACTACGAGTGTCTGACTGATGTCACAGTCCTGGGCAGACCCAGGACATGGGAAGAGAACGGCTTCTGATTTTTCTAGCACCTACCTCTTCCTTCACTGGTTCTTTTTCATCCAGTGTGTAACAGAGGGATGATTAGAGCTTTTTCTATGAAAAAGAGGTACAACAGCATTTACAATATCATTACAAAATAGCACACAAAGACAAGGATGAAGGCTGTAACAGACAAAACACATTAGCACAAATTGCTTTTATGATCCTGTCACGAGACAAGCACTATCTTTTTATATATGTTCTTTTCAGTGCTCATCCACCCTATTGTTTTGGGATCAATTGTTTTGCACTGTCAAAAAAATACATAAGTTAAAACACAGAGCACACTTTAAATACATTTTAAATCAACAATTTTATATTGAATTTGGTATATAATTGACAACATTAGAAAATACCTAAAGAAATGCTTACTGTTAGTCATTAAAAACAATATTACAGTTTGGATAGATGATGATAATGGCAACATATTTAGACAATTTTCCCCCATACATTTGTAAATATTTATTTCCTCAAATGTTATAAAAAAGGCCACTTGGAATTATTCAAGATTTTGCATTTGAAATCGTAGCTGATATCTCTCTTACAGTAACTTTCCTTATTTGCCCTGGCAGACAACTGTGTGTATGCTCCTTAAAATACATGATGTGATAATTATTCTATTATGAAACATTACTATATTTCAGCTACATTTTATTTTCTTATTGCATCTTTTTTGGTTTACCTAGTATATAGTGTGTTTGTTTTTAAAGAGAAAAAAATAACTTACATCATGCTACAAATACTCAACACTTTGCAGGTATGGTTTTCCCCTGAGAAGGAGAAGAGAGAGCAACATGGAATATTTTGAAACATTAGTTTAACTAATTAAATAAAAGAAATAATAAATAAATAAATAAATAAATAAATTAAATAAAAGAAACTTATAGAATAGGATGAAACATAGGGCAAAGGAGTGAGAAGTTAATAAAAGACAACTTGATAGAAAAATTCTCAGTTTGATACACACGACTACAGTGCTGAGTTGTGCACAGAATAGTTACAAATGCACCTCACAGAGCAGGGCAGAAGAAAAAAATGAATGGCAGTGACAATAACCAATTATAAATCTTTCCATACCTCTGATAAAATCATGAATCATAAAGTTGAGGCTTAGATCATTCCTAATATTGTTCCACGCTCTATCACCTTGTCTTCTCTCACCATTACAACTGTTGTTGAAAGCCTTTTTCTTAGACATCAAGAAATCATGATATAAGATTGTTTGGGATGCTGTCTGAATGTGTGTATTGTGTGTATTGTGTGTGTGCTGGCACTGAGGGAGGATTATTCTCCTTTGTGGATGGGGAGTGGCAGGGTAATCACGCTGATGCAATACTGGAAAGTTCTACTCACCATGACACAGACTATCAACATTACAGAGACAATAATTATTTGCACTTTTATAGTATCTTTCATCCACAACTATTACTGTGTTCTGTAACATGTCAGCTCATTAATGAAGCCACAGAGAAGCAGAGAAGGCCCAGTATACACTTTGTACAGGGAAACAACCACAACACCTGGCAGTGGTTCATAGGTGCGCTCCCTTACTCCCAGATGACACCTCCTGCTGACACCGGTTCTGTTCAGTTGCCTCCAGGACACAGGGTGTACAATACTGAGGTCAAAAGTAACCTTCTGTCTTTAACAATAACAGAAAAACTGGTTTAGGGTGAAAAGCTGTAATTGGAATTCACAATCACTGGAAACTGGGGCTTGGACTGAAGTGCAAGAGCCAATTTTATGTGAAGCAAAGGTGTGAAGTGTCAGAGGGTGGAATAACGTTTTCAGCATATTGCACTCTCTTTAGATAATTTCTATTAAAATCAGAAGCAAAAACCCCCCAAACCTCACACAAAACAGCTGAAGAGAGACTTACCTTCCTGGAGAAAACGGGGTTTCCAGATGCTTTTTCATCTTAAAATAGCTGAAATAACTGTCTTTAAAAATTGTAATTAAGGCTTGATCCTAATTTGAGTTGGTGGCAAAAGTCAGGTATTTAATGATGTAGTATTAGGTACATAGTAATTAGGAGGAAGAAATCTTAACGTCAGACAGCAGTGGGCATCCAGAATTCTTTCCTGGACTCTAATTCCACCTGTGGTGTTATCCATCTTTCTGGCCTGTCACTCTCTGAGCCCCTCTGCCCTCCTCCTTTTAAATCCAGACAGTAGTACTTACTCCAGCTGTTAGGACAGTAGCTACCACTTAAAGCTTCTCACCTAACAGTTTCCTGAGATTCCAGGATTTTTGCTTAATGATGTTTGAATTCTTTAGTGGATGTCTCTTTGTCCAGCTAATAGAGCACAGATTTTTAATTGGGGAAAAGTGACACTACTGCTGTGAAGGAAATTCAGAGTGATCTTCACTGAACTTGGGGAGGCACCATGACATAAAATTAATGTTAGAAAATATTCTAATCCACAAGTAATAGCTAGATATTCCAGGCAAACGTTTTTGGCATGATTAGTTTCCTGAGTGTTGAAAAAACCCTGTACTTGCATGTGATATGTACACTGTTCAAATATAGCAGTCAGTCTGCTCTAGAGGAACCAAAGCCAGCAATAAAAAAGGAACCACAACTTTTAAATGTCAGCATTTGCTGCATCAGAGAGAACAGATTAAAGGAGCATGAAACTGTTAGCATGTAAATCTTTACATTAATAATAAAGCATTGTAAAATAAATGCATCCCGTTCATGTGACTCTAGCATTGATGATTTCTCTGGTGTATGTATAGAACAGAAACAAGTCCTGTATTTTCTTTAGGTAGCTTCTGATAAATATCTCTTCTGTCAAGAATTTCAGTTATAAAAACCACATAAGGCTTTGCATTCACTGATGTCTACCCTCAGGTTTAGCAAGCAGTAACAGACAGTGCTTCAACTGTTGTTGAAGGCCGTGGGACTACACACAGTAATCCCTGTATATGGCTGTGAGCTTTCTGGAATAGTGGCATCATTATATACTTATAAACAAGGACCTGAGACTTCTCTGTGTCTCTTCAGTCTTTTATTGCTGGAACTCCCTCAGCAGAAATATGGGAATAAGCCTTTTATAGGCATCACATCATGCCCTGAGGTGAGGCATTGCTGAAACTCACAGACACGTAAGCTGCAAGTGCCCCTCAACTTCGACCTATCTTGATATCAAGCATTGCACAGAAATGAGCCTTAAAATACCAAGAAAAAGGTTAAAGGTTTATCATGACATAAGCCCATTTGGTATTACTAGTTTTGCTGCCTTCCATTGCCCAGTCATTTTTTACATGAATAAAACTGAAAGCTACAAGCTGTGATGTGGCCCCTGATTTGCTTAGAAAGATTCAGTGTTTGTTTTGCTCCAGACTTGCAGACAAGCTTATGGACTTCAGCAGAGCTAGGACCTAAAAAAGGACCAAACCTTCTGTGGTCGGTATGTCTGAGAACAGATGGAATGGTAAGAAGCCGACTTCCCCCTGTAATGCTGCACAGCTGTGACTCACATCCCAACTGAACAGCTTTTCTTGGAATGGAAAGCAAGACAAGAAACAGACAGCTTCAAATAACACATTAGATCAAAGCCAGAAATTAAAATCAGGGGTCCATCATATAGGACGATCAACATTTGAAACAGAAATAAGAAAATTCTCAAAAAGTGATGATATATTCTGGAATCTATTACTCAGTGGGACCATTTGTGGAAATTCTGAAGAACTTTTAAGAGTAAAAGATATCATAAAGAAATACAAAATAGCTTATTTTAGCATAAATCGAATATACAGATTGTATGAAAACATGAAAACCTACAGTGTTTTTTTCCCCCAGTGATTTTAATACTGATAAGCTGCTAAGTTACAATTTTGGTGAAGAGGAAGACTTGTCAAAGTAAGATATTTGATTTATTCCTCACCCCCTAAATATAAAAATTACAAAATTGTTCTGTTTGCAAAACACTGCAGGCTAACTGTGACATACATCAACCACCTGCTTGCTGTTTCACCACGAGATGCAGCTGGGTATTCTGCTTACTGCTGGCCGCTGGGTATTTTGAGTTAATGTTAGATCCCTTTATTAAACTCATTAAAAATACCCGTGTTATGCCTTTTTAATGTTGCTGTGTTTCTGTGTGCAACACTGTGCTATAACCCAGCAGCTTGTGCAGGAGTTGTCCCTGTTGTCAGCAGCCTCCTGCATGACTGTAACGTGCACACGTTGTGTTGTGAGAACCCACAGTGTGTTGTGGTGGTCATTTCCTGAAAGGTTTTAGAGAGGGAGGGCTCTCAGCTCGATGTCATCACAAACCAGGCTTGAACTGAGTGCTTTTGTCACCAGGGTCAATAAACTCTCTGAGGGGTGCCTGGGATTCTGGAGTGTCCTGGCAGGTCACTGCTGGGGAAGGCATGGTGGCAGCAGACAGGCTACCACAGCTGATGACGAGTTTCTTTTCAGTCCTAAAAAGCCCACTCACAAGAAGAGATTTGTAGGAACGATCTGGCTTTCTTTTTCTTCTTTTTTTTTTAACTGAACTTCCATTCTATTCAGTCTAAAATATTTGACTTTTCCCCTTTTCCAAGCGTCTGTTTGGACTCGGTCTTTTGCAATCAGTTAATGTAATTTTTGCCTACATAGCAGTGGATATAAAAGGTGCCAGAAAGAAAGAACTGTAAGAACAAATAACCCTAAACTTTGTCTCATTTACACACTCAGTTCACAGTTTATCTGTGTCATTATTAGTTCTTGGAGAGAGGCCTGGAGACCTGATCTCAAGGACAAGGATTATTCTGTGTCATGCTGCAGAGCCAAGAAAAGGAATTTTTTCATAAACCTATGAGGAACTACTAAATATTATGGATATACACTGAGAAAGCTTAAGAGGACACTCTGAAAATGTAACAACTCAGTAATGTTGACTCACAATGTTTTCTCTTTGAATAGAGGAATATTTGAATACGCAAGAAGAAATTTTAGGTAAAATGAAATAAATCATGAACGGTTTACAAAAGATAAAGATGTTCTCTGATGCAACAGAAAAACACAAGTCAGGGTTGAGAATCAAAAAAGAGATAATGGCATTAAAGTGATGGAAAATGATCTCTACAGGCATCAGCTGCAAACTGCATGTCAATAGTTTTGGACTTCTGCATACTAAAGTAATCAGTGTTTTAGCTAAATTGAAAATGATTTTACCACCATGAGAGAGCTGAAATCAAAAGAAGAAGTGGGGGATGCCTTTGAGGTTTAGTTTCACTATCAAAATAATTAGCTAATTTCCAAATCTCAATGTGACAAAATCTGGTATATCTCTTCAACTGGTATCCAACTGCATTATCTGCTAATTTCTTTGTTGGAAAGCTAGAGTGTTTTATCAATCTCACTATTTAATGAAAAAACACTGATGCTAACTTGTCATTATGACCTAATTTAGCAATTATATTGCCTATTTTAGTGTAGAAAGTAATTTAAATCGAAATTTTAAAATTGATACTGTGTCGCATCTGTTTCAACATGCAACATGAGCCAGAACTAATGAGACTCTGGCAGACATCTAGTTAATCAGCTTCCTGATTTAACCTTTGTGTATCCTACCTTGTTTTCCAGTTAATAATGGAAAGCTGCTAAATGTCCTGTTCTGGAATTATTCTTTCTCTATGCATCAGCTTGATTCTGTGGCAATAAAACAGTATTTTATAAGGCATTTAGATCAATGTATTGATTTTTCTGTTTCATTTCAGTTACTGAAAGTTGATTGAATGGAAACTATAAAGAACAGTTCTAGGGAAAAAAAATGGGGCCATGTCCAAATATTATATTGGTCCACTGTTCATCTTTTGGGATATTTTCGCCTACTTGAAAAGTGTCATGATGGTAATTTATCTCAAAGACCTTCCTAGGAAATGCTCGCAAAATGTTTTTAAAATCTTGTGTGTAACCTGCGCCTGAACAGTGTATTTTTAATTCACTATGTAACTCAAGTATTAGCTGGAAAGGCATAGCAAGTATTTCCTTGTGACAGTAGCTGGCTCACTGAATTCATCACCTGACTGTGTAAACAACGAAATTACAAAAAAGCACACCCAAACCCAGAAACCATTACTGACATTTCCCACTGGCTGAGAGTTGCTTTAGACGTTAGGAGAAAATTCCCCCATGTGAGGGTGGGCCCTGGCACAGGTTGCCCAGAGAAGCCGTGGCTGCCCCATCCTTGGTAGTGTCCAAGGCCAAGTTGGACGGGGCTTGGAGCAAGCTGGGATAGTGGAAGGTGTCCCTGCCCACGGCAGGGGGTGCAACTGGATGGGCTGTAAGGTCCTTCCAACCCAAACCATTCTATGATTCTATGACATCCGTGGCCCACGCAGCTGTCACTGAGCAGGCCAGAGCGCACACCTCGGTCACGCCCTCAGAAAATGGGGAGGCTAAAGTTGGGTATCAGTAGAAGGCTCTTCCCCAGGAGGGTGGCTGGGCTGGAACAGACTCCCAGGGAAGTGGTCGCAGCACCAAACCTGACAAGAGTTCAAGAAGTGTCCGGACAACGCTCTCAGGCACATCGCGGGATTCTCGAGGAGTGTCCTGTGCTGGTCTAGGACTAGGAATCGACGATCCCTGCGGTAATTCGGTGAGCTCTCCATGCGCTCCCAGCTCTCCGCCCCGCTCCGCGGCGAGGGGCGGGGCGGCGGCTCGTGAGGGCGGCTCGCGAGGGCGGGGCCGCTCCCGCGGCCACCGCGCCCCGCCCCCTGCGCGTGCGCAGCGAGCAGAGCCGCGCGCTGCCGCAGCCCGGCGCGGCCCGGCGCACGCGCGGTGGTGACGCCCGGCCGCGCGCCCCGCCCGGCGGGCACGCGCAGCGCGAGGAGGAGGCGGCGGCGGCGGCGCCCGGGCGCGGCGCGGCCGCGGGAGCGGGGGCGGGTTTATGGCGGCGGCTCTGTCCGCGCTCGCTGCCAGGCTCTCCCAGTCGGCCGCGGCCAGGTCCTACGGCGTGTTCTGCAAGGGGCTTACCAGGACCCTTCTCATCTTCTTCGACCTGGCCTGGAAGCTCCGCATCAACTTCCCCTACCTCTACATCGTCGCCTCCATGATGCTCAACGTGCGGCTGCAGGTGGGCGGGGGCGGCGGGGCCGGGGCGGGCTCGCGTCCCGGTGTCAGCGGCCGGGCCCGGGGCTGGTTCGCGGCCGCTGCCCCGAATAACGGCGGAGCTCGGCCGGACGAGTGCTCGTCCCCGCGCCGGGGCGGGGGCTGTGCCCTGCCCTGTGTCACCCCGGGCGATGTCTCCTGGGTTGTGCTGCAGCCCCGGAGCCTTGCCCTCGTCGGTGGCCAGCTGTGAGTGCCCCGCTGTGCTCCTCGCTCTGCGTGTTAGCAGCAAACGTGTCGCCTTCCTGTTCCTAAGACATAGCTGACTTAAATACTGGGAATAAACTGTGAATATGTGCACTTTGATAGCGCGCTCCTGACACCAAGGAGCGAAGAAAACAATTTCCTTCATCTATTTTTTTTTTTTTTTTTTAATCAAGAACAGTTGCGGCAGAGAAAACGCAGCCAGTTTTAAATACCAATGTTACTGCATGAAAAAGATGGTTCAGATTTAATTTGTATCTCCAGTTTTGAACCTGTTTCTACAAAACATGGAACTCTCTAACGCAGCTTTGACCTGTTGTAGGGTAGAAGTTTCATTGTTTTTGTGATGAAATGAAAGATTTACTTTTAACTTAACTGGCAACAGAAGCAGGCTATGCACTGTCACTACAAACATCTCTTCTAGCCAAGGATTGGCACTCTTCGTAAACATAGCTGTAATGAAAGTTTTGACATCTGGCCGGTGGCCAAGTATTGAAAGACAAGTCTGGTTGGAGTTTGTTACTTGTAAAAGATAATTTGAAATGGGAAGAGGTCAAAGTATGGCATATCCTATTTTTGTTTTGGGAATTTGCCCTACAGTTCTGAAGCTTGAAAAGAAGCCACATGGCCAGGAGTGGTACACGTAGCTTAGTAACCCTGGTAGCTGAAAAAGCCTTGTCTTTGCTGGTAATCAGTGTTGGCACAGTCCTTTGACTGTGCTACAGCTGATACCTGCTAACTGTGCTGGGGCAGCCAGTCTGACCAGTTCCCTCCCCTCCAGGAAGCTGTTCTTGGTACATTGTTGATTTCCAGTGTTGTGTGTCTGATTTCAGCTTGCACTTCTGTTTACAGGAGGATGACTTTAATATTAACCTTTCATGCTGAGCCTCTAATCAGTCCCAGCCTGTGTTTCTATTGGTTAAGGGAAATGCTGCTGTTACACAGCGAATCTCTCTGGCTGCTCGTTTGCTGACTCACTTTCATGCCTGTCACCAAAAGAGAGCTTGTAGGAGATTAAACTGAAACTACAGAAGGCGGCTGGTGTTTGAGTATACTTCCTAGCCCTCTGGATGTGCTCAAGCAGCCTGTAGGGAGATTTGTCTGTTGGGACAACTGTTACTTTCTGTAGCTGGGTTATTCTTTCTGTGAAAGATTTTGAATTATTTTTGGTTCTTTATAGTGGGAACTAGGAAACTGGGGTATCAGTGTAATAATTTCCTGCATTCTTTATCTTTAGGTCCATATTGAGATCCATTAACTTGTGATTTGGTGTGCTGCTTGCACTGTATGCTGCAACTAGTCAGTCACACTCTTCTTCAAATCCAGCCTGTTGTGAAGCAGCAAAGCTGTGCTCGTGTGCTCTAGGACTATGAAGAAAGAAGATTTTACCCAGAAACGAGTACGTGACGATGGCCCAGATCATCACAAGCCAGCAGCTCATCTGACACATGTGCATTCCACGTT
Organism: Corvus hawaiiensis; assembly: GCF_020740725.1. Classification (NCBI taxonomy): domain Eukaryota; kingdom Metazoa; phylum Chordata; class Aves; order Passeriformes; family Corvidae; genus Corvus; species Corvus hawaiiensis. The sequence continues at coordinate 2,141,342 of NC_063228.1, forward strand.
GGACAGTTCTCAAAATCATCGTAGCAGTTTACAAGAATTATATAACATCGGGAATTGTTCTCTCTTTAATAATATACCTCTGCCTTCTGGTGGCAAGGAAATGCCTCTGAGCTTCAGTGAATCAGCAGGGACGAACTCAAGTGCAGCTGCTCCTTGGAAGGATTCATTTCATCTGCATTTTTCTTCTGGGAAAGACAGTCTCGATAGGGTTTCTCACTGCATCGATGGTATCTCAGTAACAGGCTGGCTGGAAGAAGCTTGTAGCATTTCTGGAGACTTCAGCTCACGCTGCCCAGGAGACAACTTTGTATGTTTTGCACAATTCTGGCTGGGAAATTTGCAGTATAATAAAAACCTGTGGTTTCTGGAATTAGAAATGAGCAGTGGCAAAGAGAATGAATTGCAGTTTGCATTTTTTAAAGCATTGGAGCTTGGTGGACTTCTTGATCCCTGTTCTAAGAACAACTATGCTGTGGGACTCATAAACAACCAGAAACCATGTTTTTCTCTTTGTTACTTAAACCTTGTATCTTCAGAGCAAACACTTGGATACGAGCAAATGCTTTTGAATATACAATATGTGACTAATACTTTTCACATCATACAGCTAGTGATCTCTGTGCTAGCTTTTGCACTAGCAGGTCTCTGGTGTGCAGTAGTGAAGGTAAAAAAATACAGAGATTTTAGTAACTACTTTTTTTAATATTAGCAGAAAATAAGAGACAAGGTTACAGTTCAGGTTTTAGTGAAAAGTAGATAGGTAAAGTAAAAATTATAGTTGTGTAATTGCTGGTTAAACTAGCTGTTAGAACAATAGGGACTTTTTTTTTTGTAAGGAATAGCTGCATCTGAGTAAAGAACTTCATAATCTTCAGACTCTTTGGGACTTCTGCAGGTCTGCTGTTAAACTAAACTAGAACCCAATTTGATTAGCACAGATCCTTTGTTTTCTTTAGAGTTTGTATTGGTGGAGTGTTCTGGCTAGTACTATTTATAACCATTTCCAATGAAACTTGTTTCTTGTAGAATTGAATTCCTGCTCTGAATCCAACAGCAACTAATATATCAGTCCTTAAAACACTTGGAACTGGAAAGCTGTTGGGAGGGTGGTCTTCAGTGCAGCATAATTCTCAGCAGTGTTCACTGCTCTGTTTTAACAATATCTTGTGAGCTTTATTGTGCTACAATAGACACTGTAAACTTTCTAAAACAATTTTTTTTTCCTTGAAAAAGGGATTGTTATTGCTGAAGTACATTAATAACTTCTGGGCCTATTCACTTTGGCTTTGGGACAGGCTTCTAACAATGAGGTTTGCCAAAGAATGGGGCAAAAGTGCTGGACTCCATAGAGCTGCTGGTGAATAGCATTTTGAGGAACAGGCTTCTGTTGGCACTTCAGTGAAGTAACTCATTGTGCAGTAGGTGAAACTTTGGATTCAATGTCCAAAATTCTCAACAGAGACATTGCTGTAGATGGGCTTAATGTGCTTTAAAGGCTCACGTAAAGAGGGAGGTGTTGGTGTGTGAGTTAGGATGCATTTTCAGCTTCCCCTTTACCCTGACTTAAAAGTGAGGACTCAATGTGGAGTAAAGCCATGCCAGTGATTCACACACTAGGTATCCTTTTTGCCAGCTGGTCTTGCTTCATCTTGGAAAGAGGGAACGTGATGTTGCATTGAGTTTAAACTGAACTTACCTGGAAAGCCAGTAGAATTCCCAGTGTGGTGTTTATTGGGCTGTTAGCACACATGTGTAGAGAAGTCATTGATTACGAAGGTGAGATGCTGGTTATCAGTATTACAGGGAGAAATGCTGGAAACTTTTAATCTTATTTGAGTACTGAAAATAAGATCTATTACTTTTTATGTTAAATGATATGTTGTGTTTTCATTATCCCCATTGGCTGATTGTTTCTTTTGGATGCTAAAAGAGATGAAAGGCCACTTACTTTAATTTAGAAGATAACTTTTTCCCTGGTATTTAAATGATTGTTTAACTTGTAGACTTTTGACCATGCAATTACCTGTTATGAAGTGCGCAAAAGCCCCAAAATAATACTGGATTATGTATTGTAAGTACAGTAAGTATTGACAGCAACAGTTCCCTCTTAGTCAAGCCATTCACTCTCATCTCCACTGCTGGAATTTATCAGTCTTGCAGTGAGTAGTATTAACACGTGGTATTGCAGAGGTTCAGGATTCTTGAAGTGATGTGGATATGAAATCCCAGAACACCAGAAAAAAAGGCTCTTCTCCAAATGTCTGTGGCGTGGAGTTACGGTGTTAAGCTGCTGTCTGCCTGTATCTTGACTCAAAAAACCACTTGGCAGAGCTGAGGGCAGAGGAATGAAGGCAGGGAGGGGAGGGGTTGGAGCCTGTTAAAGCTGGCTTGATTGCTAAAGACGTGAGCAACATTGTGCAACTCCATGTTAACCTCTCTAAGCAGCTCCATAGGTACAGCCATACTCTCCCTGTATGGTGAGCCTTACCTTAAGTTGTGCATGAACACAGTCCTGCACCCAAAAGTTGAGTGCTTGGACTTCTGTACAAAGGATCAATTGGCACAGCTGTACCTGCAGTTGTTACTTGAGACCCTGTTTGTGCAGCTGACTGGTTTGGCCTGGAACATTCTCTGCTGTATGTCATTTGGACACTTCATGTTTTGGGAACCACAGTTACATACAAGAACTTGCAGCTGAGACTGTCAGGTTAATGGGCAAAAGGAGTAGCTAAAGGCATAAAACCATGAATCCAGTTTTTAATGCTCCTATTTTTCATTGTGATTTTAAAGGGGGGGGGGGGGGAATGAAACATGAGAGACACCACCAGTAAACTAGAATTTAAATGTGTGTACAGCAGAGTGCCAAGGGTTTTCTCCTTATTGATGACAAGCCTATGCAGGAGGAGATCCTGGAATGTTGAACTGTGTTACGTATCACAGTCCTGTTTTAAGAAAAGTCTTGTTTGAGTGCGTGGCCTTTCATCACTTATTACAGGATCACTTTAAATACAACACAGCTAAGTGAAATGATGGATGGTTGTTGTGTATTATATGTCTATTGAACATAAGATACAAAGAATAAGTCTTAAGTGAGTGGATTTAATCCATTTTAAGACAGTTTATATACCTTGCCTTGAATTTTATTGCTTAAAACCTAAAGGGTAATTTTAACTTGAACATTCCTTCTGAAATTCAAATAAAGGATAGTTTGGTATGTTAAAATCTCATGTAATATACTGCACTTTAAATCTGGGGAGGCCATGGATTGATTGAAAGCGCTGTTCTTGCAGTAAAAGAACTGTCTGCCCTGACAATGTTTAAATGGCTTTTCCTGTCTGGAGGGAGAATAGGGAACCTGAAGGATGGCATCCATCCTTTGAAACTATAGATAAATCTAACACTATATGGTTTATACCATTGTTTTCTTCCTATAGATGTTTTGATACTAACTCATCTCAAAAGATGGAAGGTATCCTGGCCAAGAACCAGTTTGTGTGGAGTTTCATGGCTTCACTACACCCAATGTGGAAAATTTTCTGAGTTAATGTGCTGTTAGGGCTGAGACTGGCTCAGATGATTATTATAGTACAGAAAAATAACATTCTTAGTAGGGGGTAAGGGACCTTTATACTCAACCAGGAGTTGCCTTTGTATTTCTGTATTTTGTCTCTCATCCTGCTCTAAAAAGAGGTTATTTCTAAGCAAAATGCCAGGGTTCTACTAAACAACTTGTGCTTTCTAAAATTTCATTGATTAGTGTCTAGATCCTTCCTGCACTACATAGCAGAGTTTTATTTCTGCCTTTAGAAAAGAAGAAGATACTCAATATTTAGAGAATTTCCTAGTAGTTACACTCGAGTGAAAATTTACTATATGGTATACTGCTTTGAGAAGAAAATATACTTTTAAATGTGTGTGCACAGAGCTCTGCATGTAGATAAAAAGTGTTTTACTACAGTATGATGTTGGGATGCTTATGCAAATGCTTCTTTACTTTCTGACACTGCAGTGCAAAAAGCAGCAGAGACGGTGGTGTTACTTCTCCGTGTGGTTTTAGCCAGTGCAATCCGAGCAATCGTGTGTTTGCATCATCCTGCACAGGAGACAGTTCTAGCTGTAGACATTTTTTAGCCTTTTGCTTTTTCAGTGTTGAGTTTGGTTTTGTTGCTGTTTGAGGTTTGGTGGTTTGTCTGTTTGTCTGTGGTTTATTTCTCTTTTTCTGAAAGTTATTTTTAGGATTATAAAGACTGCACTTTCTTAAACTTTGCCAAAGTTTGCTTCCTTTCTCCTTCTCTCCACCTTTGCCCTTTATAGGTATACACATTTAATTTTTGGAAGAAACAAGCCTGTATGTACTCTCCTAATATATCATCTTATTGTCAGGTTGCTACTTTTGTTTTTATGGCCTGGTCTTACATATATTCCTGTCCCTATGATTTCTCAGCATAAGCATATGCTGATATTTTGTTCCACCTCAGAAACAGTGTCCTATAATTAATTATGCACAACAAATTGACAGAAACCATGAAGAGATGTAAGAGTCCTAGTCTCTCATTAGGGTGTATGACAGGTAGTATAACCGGCAGAGCAATATGTAGTCAATGGGACATATTTCTGCTTTTTTTCCTCTTCAAAACAGCTGCTTTAATTAAAATCCAATATTTAATTTGCATGTGTGGTACCTCTGTCAGCTGAGAATTGCAGCTAGAATTTGGGGCTTACAAAATACAGTAAGGTCAGAACTTAAATAGTGTAACTTCTCAAAAAATTAAAGAGTACATTCACGTGAATATTTTGAAACCTTTTTTTTTTCCCCTAAGAGTGCACAGAATAAAATGTGTTCTGACACTTTTCTGTGATGCACAGGCAGTAACTGAGGGCAGGGGGAATCCTTTTTAGACTGCAGAGCCTCTAATCTTCATGGAAGAGATGCATTTGATAGAACTTTAAAATAAACCAATGTTGCCTATGAAAATACTGATACTTATTATCAACTCTCATACTTAAATTACAGGGTCATAGATATCAATCTCCTGACAGTGTGAAAATAAAATAATAAATGCAGAAGTGCTAGAATAATGTTATCCTTTACCAGCCTGCACTGGTAAAAGCAAATCCTATTGTACTTCGAAATTAATCCTCTACTGCCTCCAAAAATCTCAATTACCTTAGTCTTTTTGGAATTAGTGATACAGGATTCAGCCTAAGATGGTTATTTCATTGTTAATGATGAAATAAATTTAAAAGCTAAAACATTTTAGAAAATGACCAGAGAGGTTTCCACAAAGTAAATCTGCCTTGAAAAGGTCCATTTTATTTCTGTGATCTCTATGTATTTGTAGTCTGTTTTGCAAATTCCTTCCTTCTTCATGGAAGATCCGTATAAACCTGATAGCAAAAGTGGTCAAAACCAAAATTGCAAAAGTAGCAGTGTTTAATTTTCTGTTTGTAGTCAATTTTAGCTATTATCAAACATTACACCTAAATGTAATTCAAGCTTTTGTTCTTAAAAGTAGGGAAGTCTAATATTCAGTGCCTGATTCATCACTTGAAGTTGAGTGAAACCATTTCTTGAAAATGGGTTCTGCTGCCTGATAGTGACTAATTTTCAATGCTGATACTCAATACTTCCTGTAAACTGTGATGTCATCCCTGCAGAACAATTTTAGTCTATGGCCTTGGTCTTTGGCCCTATTTTTTTTAATTCTTCTTATTTTTTTTATTGCAATGTGGGAGGTGGAGAAGGCTGGCACAAACCTTTTTTTTTTTTTTTTTTTTTTTAGTTCCAGAGAAAGATGTTTACAACTTTGTATGTATTTTTAAAATGTATTGTGACACTTTTAACTTGGGAGAGAAGTTTCCATAGTAGACTTGAAACCTGAATACAGACTTTTGAATATCGGGAGTGCTCCCCAAGCTGCCAGAAGCTCTTGACTGCGATGCTGCTCGCTCACACCACAGGAGGGAGTTACACATCAGTCTTTGGAGTATGTTGAGTTACAGCATTGTTAGTACTTCTTAGTACAGTGCATTTCAGTTTGACTTGTCTTATGGATTGTCACTGCAAATAGGTTAATGTACAAAATCAATACACAGCAGTAATGTATTGTAACTGTTTACAACTGAACTCAGAGTACCAATGGATGGGTTTTGTCAAGCTATTTAAAAACAGAAATAAAAATCTTTTTTAAAAGACACGAGGTGGTTTTGGTACTTCTCACTGCAATTTTTCATTGTATAAATTGTATGGATGTACTTAAGGAGATTGTGTTTCTGACAATATAAAGTCAGACAGTGAGTGCCTTTTTCAGAGGTACACTTTGAGAGATCTGTGTTTACAGAAACAAAGCAAATTTAAAACCTCTGTGAGAATAAAAGGGCTCGGTGCTTATACCTGACCTTGGGGATTTGGTATTTGAACTCAAGGCTAGCTTAATGATGTTAGCCACATTATTCATTCATAAGCATTCTTTTTGCACACTTTTTTTTTTGGTGAGAAACCTTAACAAGCCAGTTACTTTCAACGTAATTCCAAGGTATTTCCTAACTAACTAGCTCCAGTCTTGCAGCACAGTTTCATTTTAAAGGGGAAAGCAAACCATGGTAAATACATGTAATGGCCATAGCCCCTCTCTTGCATCATTGAGGATAAACATTGCTGGGTGTTTCTCTGCACAGTTAAAATCACCAAGATATTAACAGATATGCCAGAGCTCTTGTTTTTGCTGAATGAAATATTCCCATTAATGGAGCAGAATAAACATGTACCCTCTGCTTAATGTTGAACATTAAAAAAACCATACTAAAACAGGAGCCACTCACCCTTCAGAGATGTCTCTTCTGAAAGCTGCTATCAGGTGGCATTTTGATTCTAAACTCAAAAAACTTAAGTTTGTGTTTGATCTGGGGGTCCTTTGCTGCCACAAGTGATACGTTTTGAGGAAGTATGTTATTGTTATGGGCTGTATTCTGAAAAGAACTGGTATTGGCAACCCTGAAGAAAAGGCTGATCCTTTAAGTACAGAATTAATATGTACTATTTCTCTTAATGATGAGTGCTGAGATCATATTGTCCCTCAAAACAAGCATTTAAACAGGAAAAAAGGAGGGGGGACAAAACTGAATATAATAATCTAATAAAGTTCTGTAAGGTTTTGGCATGTGGTTAGATCTCCATGGTTAAGAAAGTGTTATCAGTGCTCCCTGCACATCACTGTAGGTTCCTCATGGCTTTTGGAATTTGTGTGGCAGATCCTGAAGTAGTACATTGTAACCTTTGGGTCTCCAGGATGTTCCAGCCACCCACTGTGACCGTAATATGTTACAGCCTTAATTACTCATGTTGTCATCTCTTTCAGATGGTTTACCAGTAGTTTTATATACATTTATATAATTGGGCATGATACCTGCAATGGGGAATGCTAAGGAACTCTGAATACTGAGAAATAGACATGCTACTGTGTGCATATCCAAATCTCTTCCTATTAGGATCTGAAAGGCTTTGAAGTTGGATTCAAGCTGGTGGCCTATGACTCTGTGGTAGTCTCTTTGTTCATCTCATACTGTAAAATTCTGTAAGAGCAACTCATCTCTACGGAAGCCCAAATTTCCTCTCTGTGAATCTGAGATTGCCAGAGGAACCTTTTAGCAATTTCCACTCATCACAACATTTATCTCTTCAGTATGTTTCTTAGCTCTTGCTTTTTCTGGCAGATATTATAGCAGCTTAAAATTTAAAAACCCCAAAACCTCAAACACAAGTACCAAAGATTCTGCTGAAGATACTCATATTTCTTAAAGAGACGATTTTTTAAAAGTGGAGTGCTTTACTTTCCATTTAAAAAGAAAGTATTGGATGGGGTTTTTGTTATCAAGAACTGTGGTGTGTTTGTAAAAAGTACTTGTAAGTCTTGAACGTTAGGAAGTGCTTTGTCTATTTGTTATCACAAGTATGTTTTAGACAAATCAAAATATTCCTTTATTTATCTTTAACCTTGTAGTTCAAAGAAAAGAAAAGAAAAAAACCAAAATAACATTTTGGAATTCTTTCAAGTATTATGTTTTGTTAAAAGTGTCCCCAAGGGCAAAGGACCAAAACCAACACAGACCTCTTGCTCATTGAACAAAAAGTCAGCAGCAATGACAAGCAGGATGTTTTTGATGCTTTGTTGGTTTTTTTCTGGGGCTAGTGGCTGAAGCCCTTAATCACTTTAGCTGGAAGTTATTCACGAATAACCCTTCTGAGCTCAGTAATCCTGTCTTGCTTTGTATCATAAAAAATCTTTTCTACAGCAGGGATTCCTAAATTGCTTCTCAGATCTCAGCCTTGCATTCCAAGTAGTGCATGCTGACTGCAAGCACGTATGACCTGCTCCAGAGCTAGAATAGTTACAGCATTTCCAATTTCTGCCTCCTTCAACAGAAAAGCATTTAAGATTAAAACAACAAGAAATATTTTATGATGTTGTATAGCACCTCCTTAAGGGTTCGCTTGTACCCCTTCAGGTGTTTCCCACTTTAGGTCAGGTTTGTAGATGCTGAATTTTCTATCACGCTGGAAATCACAGATTAGCACAAAAACTTGTCAAAACACAATGAAAATTCAAACCTTTTTTGAAGTTGGACAGCCTTCTTTTATCTTCTGTTCCCTCTAGCTGCTTTCTGAGTGAGAACATCTGTACAGACTACAGCAGGTTTCAAGTCCTTCACTTTGATATACGGTGTTATGTTCCCAACAATCTGTTGCTTAAAATAAAAGCTGTCTGGTCTGTGTTGTCACTGTCAATCATAATTTTCAGAGCTCTTCCTCACATTTTCTTTCTGGTTTATAATCATTCGTTTGCAGTTGACAGCTGTATCTTCTGCTTTCCTTCTCTTTAGCTAAACTACTTACTTGCCAATGCTAGCAAGCAGAAGTCTGCAGAGTTTTTCATCACTGGATATTTTGTTACAGTCAGTTCATCAAGCATTTTTGCTACTTGCTCAATTTACAGTTAATTCTAATATACCTTCATAAAGTATCCATAAGGAATTACAGAATGGATTTTTGAGCAGCTTCTCTTTCATCACATAGGAAGTGGTTTTTCTGAAGGCCCCTATTGAAACAGCACTGCCCAAAGGTTTGATTCCATTTTGTATATGGCTATTGTTACTATAGTTAGTATAAAAGGATGCTTTTATAAATGAAAATACTTCTGGTCAGTGATTGTTATTCACATGTGCTTGTTAAATTCAGCAGGTGATCTGCCTCTTCTGCCTCCTAGCAGATATTCCAGCCATGATCAGATAATGGGATACACAAGATGATTCCTCTCAGCCTAACATGCAAACCTGAGAGGCAAGGAATAAACTCATGGAGAAAAAAACAGAAAGACCAACCAATTACAAAAAAAAAGTGTTTGAACATATTCTTGGTTTAAAGTGATAGATCATTTTGCCAGAAACATGGGATGAGAAGGTATGAATTAAAACTTGAGACAGGGGGCAACCTAGCTATGATTTTCCTTTATAACAGGAACTGTCAGATAGGTCATATCACACAAGGAGGGTGGGGTTAATTAAGGACTGGAAATGGGCTCAGAGGAAATAAAAAAAAAGCACAAATATTTTACAACCTTTTGTGGAAGAGGAAAATCACACTTCTACTATTATTCCCCCAGAGGTATTTCTGTTGTCCTTCCAGCCCTACATGCACCTTATCAGAATGCTACATGGAGAAAGCGAAGTTGGGTTTTTTTGGTTTTGGTTGGTTTTCTTTATTTCAGAAAGTGTAATCAATAAGAAAAGAAATCTGATAGTAGGATTTATCTGTCTAAGTACCTTAGAGTGGTTTCAGTAGGACAAATCACAGCTCCAATCCTGTAATCCAATCACACAAGATCAGTACTGATGTCTAGCCCTGTTGACTTAATCAGAGCTCTGGAGCTGAGGATCTGCCTGCGTGAGCTGAGCCACAATGCCTGGACTTGGTGATTTATGGGAATATCATTAAATTTAGTCTGGGTTAAAAGTGCAGCCCTACCCACAGCAGAGTCAATGTGAATCTTCCCAGCCATTCAAACTGAGACACTATCATGTTCCTGAAGGGCCTTGAAATTCATTGCATCCATTCCAAATACCGTGCTCTTCATAGAACAGCCATCCTTAAGTGTATTATCTTGGAAAAAAGAGTCAGCATTTACCAACTGAGAACTAGAAAAATAAAATACACCATGTCTAAAGTTATAGCATATGGATGGTCTTCTAAGAGAAATTTCCTCGGAATTCCAGTTTATAAAAGGGTAACATTTGCTACTTTATTTGAATGATTAAATTGATAAAAGCTTTTGATAAGACTTTTTACAAAGCTTTAAACTTACTATTTCTTTTTAATCTTAGACATTCTCACATGAACTGCTCGAAGTAATTGTTAACAAGGTTATTAAAGCTTTTTATGCAAAGGAAGTGTACCTTTTTTATTTCCTGGAGAACTAAATTCTGATTTTTTTCTTTCTCAGCTACACATTATTCATTTGTGATATACTGGGTATTATATCACTTTGCTTGATGTTGGTGCTGCAGTTAAACATAATTTTAATATTTTTATCTACTGCTACTGATCAAGAAAATACACTGGAGTATCTTCTTGAAATGGAGAGTTAATGAAGTCACACCAAAATTAATTATAAAGTCCTTACAAGAAATTAGGCTGTTAGAGAAGAAATGGGTATATTTTCAGAGCACCTTTTCTTGTCACAGTTTAAATAACAATACTTCTTTTTTCAAATTAATCTGACAAACATTGTTAAGTTATATAATTTCTTGTCACTGTAAGGAAGAATCTACAGTTACTTTGGCCAGTTATTCTAAATTGTGTTATGACTGACACATTTATTGGCACAGCAGTGTCTCCTTGCCATTTCCACTTAGAACAGAAGATAGCCCCATCAAGAGTAAATTCAATAATTCAGGGAGAATGTCACATGACATCTCAAAAAGTTGCTATTGTTATCGTGATAAAGAAGTACTACAGAAGTGTTAAACAATTGTTGATTGCTAGCAGAAGGGGAGGAGAGATTGTTTTAACGAGGCAGACTCCAAACTCAAAGGTGGAGTTTGTGTCTAAACTTATACTAAGGGGCTCTGTAAGGAAATTAAAGAGTTCCCATTATTCAAGTGACTGTTGAATGTGAGTGGACAGGCTTCTGTTCAAAACTGGACTGAAACCAAGGTAGGATGTCCAACCAGCTTTGCAGCAGCATTCAGGGAGTATTTTGCTCATCATGCTCCCAGCACACCTGTAATAATGTGATCTAGAGATAAAAGACCATTTTGTTAACATAAAATAGGAAAGTGTAGTTTTCCTGACTGCAGGTAGTAACTATATATAAACACATATGTAACATACACATGCATTAGTATCTGCTTGTTTAGATCAAGGATAAATTTCTGCTTAAGTGCTTTCCATAAATGATTAAAAGTGCAGTAGAAAGAATGGAAAGACACCCCAAATGTGTAGCCATAGGTGCTGCATGGTAAAAGCACACCTTTCTTTGCTGTTGTATAATTCTGGAATTAATACAGACCTTCCAAAAGCCCATTGTGATAAAGATACTGCTTTACTCATTGCTTTTGCCTATGGTCAGCATTCTGGAGTAACATCTTTTACTGATTAGCAGTTTAGATTTCTGAGAATACTGATTTATCTGCATTTATCTGTCATTACTTATAAAAAACCAATATTATCTCCTTTCTAATAGTTTCAAGGCATCATTTCATTATTTTAGCTGAAGAATATGAAGAATTTATCTCTTTTTAACTCATATCAGAATATCTCAGCTTCACTAAAACAAAATTAAAATGACATTTATAGAAAGGAAAGCTTTGTACAAATTATGCAGGAAGTCCAGACCATTTCAGGGAAAAGCAGCAGCTAGAAAAAGAACTGCCAGGCAACTGTAGTTTTTAGAGAGTAAATATGGAAATTCCACAGAATCAAGCAGGACACTGGAGATTCAAATATAAGAAACATATAAAAATACTCCATACATTAAACCATGGAATGATTTATATGTATGGAGGAGATAATTACTCTGATCAACAAGATGAAAAGGTTTTAACTGTGAATGAGATAATATTTAAGAACATAACTAGTACTTAGCAGTGTATTTATCTTGCAAATGTGATTAAGATGTTGAAAAAAATTATCAGTTTGTTTTAATTGTAGTTATCTGCCATCTTGTTTTTCAGGTTTGGAGTCTTTCATACCTGCCAAGCTCTGGAAAAGCCTTACAGAGTAAAGAGCAAGGGCATGATTTGGTTACTCATGAGAGTTTATCCATGTTCTACTGGATACCACTTCCAGCAGGAATACCAGAACGCAGGCCTTAGGAGGCCAGGGGGAGAGAACATCCTTGCAGGAAATAATTCATTTGTTCTCAGGTGGTAAAATAACAGAATTAAGTATGCCAGATTCTCAGGCTTTTGAAGTGTTCTCAATCAACAGCAGATTTCAAAGACTTCTATGTGAAAGTCTTTCAGGCGTAACTGTACTGTTATTCCCTAATGCTTTCAATTTTTTTCCCCACCAACATGAAAAGAAATGGAGAACATAGTCTATTTAAAAAACATATTCTTTATCCAGTGTGAGAACATTGAGTAGTCCACATTTACTTGAGCAGCTGTGCATTAAAACTGCAGTAGAGTGAATAACTTTTTATAAAACATGCTTTAATAGTTCCACTATTTTGAAATAAAATTATTTCCTTTCAAAATACAGCTCCACCATCATTGTTTAATTTTGGATATTTGGGAATTTCATATATCCTGCTGAATGGCACACCTGATCGATGCACACATCCTTAAGAGGAGAGCTTGCATCTGTGCAAATGAGATTTCTGCTATTTGAAAATATAATGAAACTTTAAAAAATACACATTAAAAAGAAACAAAAAAATTTTAATTAAATTACTTTGTAGGACATTACTGTTTCAAATGTGTCTATTGTGTTTTGTACACGAACTCAAATTTTTTTAATGTTACATTCCTTGTTTAGTCCAAAGCATGGCAATTTGCCAGCCTGAGCTTTTAGTGATAAATTCTGCTATACAAAGCAAAAGTTTTTATATGTGAGGCCACTTCCTTCTGCTATTTTATCATCTTCCTGGTTTTGTCTGTTTTCAATAAATGCCTTTGTATTTTCACATCTTTTATATGCTTGTATACACAGACACTTTCCTCTGTATTAAAACTGATAGTTGCAAGTTGTAAGGATAAAAAAGACAGACTGTTGACTTAAATTTCATTGCACTAATAAACTATATGAATGCTTTTATGTTACAGTATTAAAAGACCTTAACATTGATATTATAAGTATTTCCTGAATTTGGCAGTGGGGTGGAGAGGCAGGGGTGTTGTTTCATAACAAGGTTTTGAAATGGAAATAATCTCTGGGTATGGCTACACTTGAGTACTACAGATTGGCACATGAAGGCTAGGCTCTCACAGTGAATATGCATTATTAAAGCATCTCAAATTTAAACATATTGAAGTTTAAAATATAAAAAGAAATTATGTTGGAGGCTGAACACCTCTCCTTCATCTGTCCTAAGGGGCTGAATATTTCTGCCTGAGGAGAAAAATCTAAAAAACTTATCAGTAAAGAGAAGCCATAGAGAGCCCTGCACACACAGTGGAACCCGAAGAATCTTGAAGGAAAGGAGAATTTGAATTAGGGGTGGTCAGAGGAGAAGAATGAGATCAGAGGGGGGAAAAGTTGAAGTTGCAATGCAGTGATCTGGAAAAAAGCTTCTGGAACTTACAAGAAAGAGAAGCTGTCCCTGCTGTCCCTGCCCATTTTAGCAGTCTGTCATGAATTCCTCTTTCCCACAAAAAATTGTTACCAAGGATGTAAGCTACAAATCATCACGTACTAATCTTTTTATGAAGACGGTTTTTTGTTGTTCTGTAGACCTATTGTTCTTTTGCAATCATATTAATAGACTAAAAATAACAAGGGCAGTTCTACCAGACTTAAATTCTGTTTCTGAAGAATTATTATTTTATACTGTGCTGATTGAGATCACAGAAATCCTTTTCTGACCACAGAAGTAGAAGGTACCAAATTCATCCTTCCTGTAACTGTACTGAGGTAAATGGAGTTACATAAGGAATTAATTTGACCTGTCTCCTCCATTTCCTTGGAAAAATTCTTTGTTTTAGCTCTTGCCAAGTTTTAACTTCGACTCTCCCTTGCTTAACATCTTCTTGTACCTAGAGACAGTTTTTCTTTCTTTAAGACTATAAAGAGAAATACAGCAGGGGAAAGATAATTAAGGTGAAGATCTGCTTTTTAAATTTAAAGTACACTTCAATTATGGTAAGAAAATGCCAAAACCTTTTTATTTGGTATAGATGTGTATGGGATTATTCTTACATCTGTGAGGATATGAAAGGTATAAAACAGTACATATAACCATGAGAGGGTAAGGGTCTAAGGAATGTTTTTTGGCATAAGACCCATGTGTTTATTTCTAACTGCAACAGCTGAAATAAACTTTGGTTAGATACCATAAGAATTTAAACTACTACACATCACCTTTTAACAAAGAATCATCCCCTTTCCCCTAGACTCGGCAGGTATATTCCAAAATAACCTATGAGAGAAGCTGAAAGCCTCCTCTCACCAGTATATAACCACAATTTCATGACGCAATAAATTTAATCTTTGGATGGCAATGTGGCATGAAATTCTTTGTACAAATTCAACCCAGCAGTACAAAGTTATTTAAAACCCAAAAGCCTCAAAAACAAGGACTGGTGAGTGGTTTTCCTCCTGATGGTTTTACATTAGTTGGTATCATCTGTCTTCCTGCTGCCAGTAAAAAGCCAGGATAAAGCTTGGTCTAAACACTAACTCACAGCTGGCTAACCTTGAAAGAAATGCAATTACATGTTCATATTTAATCTTGATCAATTTATTACCATTAGATGACCTAGTATTACACAGATGAGACATAACAAGCATGTAAGCCTGAGTATAGGCTCAGTTTGGGACGGGCTGAGCGTGAGGGATCAGGAAGTGAAATTGATGGAGAGCCTGTGGTTCAGAATAAGGCTGGAATTATGCAGGGATATTGTCCCCACAGACAAACTTACAATCCAGCAGCCTCCCCTCCTTCTTTCCATACCATCTGTGTGTCACTGTCTACCAGTGCTGCAATTGTGCCAGTGCAACTGTTTGTGGGACCAGAGCGTGAATTTAATCAATGGAGCAACTCTAGTTCAAAGTGATTAGATTAGACATGACTTTATAAAAACCTGGATTGAGTGATCTGATTTAAGCGTGGCTTCACAAACAGCTGCACAAACAGCTCAGAGGCCACTAAAAGTCAAAATCATTAGTTGCCAGTTCCTGCTCCTGTCTGAATTTATGGCTCCATATTTATTAAACCCAGATTTGTGCACTGCTGACTAGCCAGCAGCAAGATTTGAGCCAGCTCATGTGGAGATATGCCATTGCATTTCACCCACTGGTGAATCAACAAGAGCACCTGGTGTGACCCTTCTTATACCGTGCGTCATGAGCAAGTACAGCTTGTCACTTGGCTGCCACGTGTGCCAGGGGATGCCAGCCCTGGTACACTGGGACTTGGCTGAGAAGGCTTCTTCAGGCAGAGAGGAGGAACTGTGGGGGCTCCCATCCATCAGCTGCTGCCATGTGCATGCAGCCAGAGCAGGACTCATGCATGATTTGCAGCCCAGCTGCAGCTCCCACTGTAGGATGAATTAGGAATTTTACATTCCCAGGCCTTGGTGAGACTGGAGAGTGGTATGTGAGAATACATCTAACCATGCCAAGCTGGGGTTAGCCAGCAGAGGGGAATTCAGACTGTGGCTACTTCTCAGGGTGGGAACAGTCTGGCCTTAATCAGCACATTCTCCTTTGAGAGTTAATTTACATCAAGTTCTTTCCTGAGATAGAAAAACCCTCTCAAGCTTCATGCAAAATTCCACCCATGATCTGGTTCAGCCCATGTCCTTTGAATCCAAGTCCTCTTTTTTCTGTTTTTTCTGCTTTCATGCTAGAAAGCATCCTGCTTGTGTCTAGTACTGTGCATAATTATTACAGGTAGAACATGTTCTAATGCAAAGTATATTTCAGATCAGAAGCATTACAGAGGTGCTGGACCTTTGCAATTTCTAATGCATTTTGTTTTCCTCACTGGGGAATTCTGGTGTTTTTTCCTCAATGACTCACAAGTGGCCTTATCGGTGTTACACAATGGAAACAAGCGCTGCCTTCCAAAACCAGTAATATTTGATGCTAGCAGTAGATAAAGCTCATTTAGAAATCTTAAAAAACCACAAACCCTCAAATGTGTCAAGACCAGGAATTTAAAATAAACTGCAAATAAAATTCAGGATGTGATTTCAAAGGTAATCTGAGAGAAACCCCTGCAAAATTCTTAGAAGAGAGGTATGTTTATTCTTGGGGGTTTTGACTATTTGAATGGAACTATCTTCCTATCCATACAAAAAAGCACTATTCATAAAAGACGTTTGACTTGCTAAGCTTTAGCTCTGATGTTCCCCAAAGCAATATAAAATACCTGCATGTAAATTTCTTTTGGCCTAAATGCAAGGTACAAGCACTTTTGAAACCTTTGAGACAACCAGAAAACAGGATTTTCTATAAAAATGTTTTTCCAGCTGAGAAAAATATGATACGTGTGACAACACAAACATTTTAAGAAACAATACATGGCTAAAACCCATCTGCCAAGCACAGGAAGTCAAAGAGTTTGCCTGAGGGGTTTAAGAGTACCAGATTATTCAAGTACTGATAAAAAAAAACAGGGAAAAAAAAAAGACATGCTGATGGACAAAGACTTTCCTGCATGGAAACTATTAAGCAATGCTTCTTAAAAAATAATAACTGTTTGATTGTCTAGATTTGAAACAAAATTATTCTTTATTACAATGGCTGGGTATCAATGACTGATTCTATCAACAAGATGTTGTTTTAGGAAATGTAATGCTTGCACCATTTTTCTAAAAATGTGAGAGCATCTGTGTGAGCAAGTTGTAAAATCAACCAAACAAGTCTAGACTACAAAACACTGCACACCATCTGTATTGTTTAAGATGTATCTATATTCTTTGGGATAGACCTACATTCTTTAAGACAGATCTATATTCTCTAAGAATGTATTATCAAGATTGTACAGATGTTCATGTCTTTAAGATTAACTGTTCTCCCTAAGGGTAACTATCCTTCTTACCAAATCTAACAGAAATCACACTAAGCCAGAATTGCAAATTAGTCATGTCTTGCCTGAACACACGAAATGGGAATACCTGCATGGAAGTGACTGCCTCCTTCAGAAAGATTTCAAAGTCTTCCCTCCAACAGTAAGGAGCATTATTCCATCTCCCTGTGGCTGATACTGACGTCCAGCCTGATGGCCCAACAGTTACTTCATTTCTTTCTGCAATAAAAAAATCCAGAATTGTATTTCTTATACTTGAATACAATGCTACTATCCATGTATGAACATCTTCATAGCTCATGCTTTTGATTAGAAATAAAAACTTTATGAAATCTATAATCGTATAGTTTTTATTTTCATTCACTACTCTTGGAATCTGGTTCAAACTGAAACCCACAGAAGTGGCTTAATATTTAATGAGCTTTATAGACCACAAAAATGTGATGTAAGTTTCAGTTGTCTTCACTGGCTCTCTGTGAAGGGACAAATGCCATAACAGATGTGCTCCTGAACCCTTAAAATGAAAAATGACATGATAAATTACTTCTTAGTGGAAACTGAATCAGAACAGTTACTGAACTATCCAAAGAGGGACCAAAAAAAAAAAAAAAGACAAAGTATATTACCCAAAAATTCTGCAAGCAACCACATTTACCATTGATGAATCAACCCTGCCAACAGCAGTTTTTGGAGAAAGCCCAATTTTCCACTAAAAATAATTTAAACAGACCTGCTATTAGACTATTACTTACATGAATGACAGACTATGAAGTTCTTCCAACACAGAAGGTTAGACTTGTGGATATGAAACTGCCAAACACACTGGTGGTAAAAACAGAGCTAAGACTACAGAAGACACTGCAAGAAAGGAAACAAAAAAAATCAAGCAATCTTAAGAAAACTGTTGATTGAAACTCTCAATAATATGAAAAAATAATTAAAATTCATATGTATTTCAAAGCAGAGGAACGAGCAAAATTCCAGAAAACAAAGCAGATGTGACAGAATTAATCACATGAGTAGGAAATAATCTATTGGAGTTTGTCTTAGAATTTGCTGAGATTGTAACCTGTATTGCTTCCTGGAATCTTTGTTGGTAAGGAACTACCCTGTGTTTAATGATAGTGGTGTTGTTGCTGTTGAATTGCCAAAAACCAGGGAGGAGTTCTGCTATGGTAGAACTGCTATAGCTACGATGTAGAACTGTGACTGTAATTCTTTACTTGATTTTACACATTTTCGAAAAATCTACTCCTGACCTAGTTAGGTTTACAGCCAGACATGAACTTTACTCTATACACAGGAAAATGAGGCAACAGGGCGAAAAGCTTGATCTTAAAAGTTTCTATGACACATCTCACCTACAGATTGAACAGCTTTGTCCACTAAAGCGCCTTGTACACAAAATTAACAGTTTTATGCTTAGAACATCTGTAGGATAAGGCTCATGCAAAAGGAAGTCTATTTATGATACACACAGCATGAATGAAAGAGTTTTAAGGAATATCTGCCATCCTTTCAAAGACACTCAGCCTTGAAGAGAACACTATAATTTCAATACTCTTTTGTACTATGTATCATTAATAAGTCATCCTGCTAAGGCAGGACTGGAAAGAACAGATTCTCCTTGAGAGAGTATTGAATGACATCTATTCCAGAGTTCCAACACAGTAAGCTATATATTCAGCAAAATACTGAAAATTTCCCTGTTCAGGTTAATAACAAACGTATAATAAAGAACATTTTCCATATCTCATGAGTTTGGATTTGGATTTCACCAAGAAGTTTCTATAAAATATTACAGCTGGTCACTTGGAACTAGGACAGACATTTTTCATATCTTCTTTGCATAACAAAATAATTTTTATATTTGCTATGAATTGGGAGAGTTTTAAAACTAGTATTGCTTCCGTGAGGTGAACAGGAACTTTGCACTGAATGGGTGGGAGGAGGACTGTTCTCCACACTTCATTCTCCCCTGCTATTAGAATTAATGATTAGGCTTTTTTATTTTGGACTAGAATTTTCCTCGTAGCAAAAGTATAGTAAGGGAGGGAGGGAGGAAGGAAGGAAGGAAGGATGGATGGAAGGAAGGAAGGAAGGGAGGAAGGAAGGAAGGCTGACAAACAGAAACAAGAACATAAAAGCATATACTTTATATAAAGGTGTAAAACAACATAAATGAAATGAAAGCAAACAATCTGTGATCAATTATAAAATTAGAATTTTTGTCATGAACCAGATTCCCCACTAACGTAAATGAACAGTTTGCTCAGTGTGCAAAAATATTCAGAGCCCGCTGTCAGTTCATCTGCATTAAGACTTATTTTAAACCATCCTGTAATAGCACTTTATAGACATGCATTTCAAAATAAATCTCTTACCAAGGTGATGCTTCTGTTTTATGTAATCATATCCTTTTTATAACTAACTTACTAAACTTATAACAATATTTAATATAAAATATGAAAGACAAAGAGGGGTATTTTAAAGGTTTATGATTTTTAGATGAGGTAAAACACTTTATCACCAGAGCAGCTGTCAGAGCCAAACCTCAGCTCTCGGCAAAATGGGCTGTAATAACCAGCTGTTAGCAGCAGTGTCAAGAGGTGAGTGCTCCTGACACAGCTTCCTAGCCGGTGCTCTGTCCCGTGCCAGCCTACAAAAGGAAAATGAAAAACCTGGTATTTTCCTGTTGGCTGACCCTTTCCTCCCACAGCTTCCTTTCTGAATAAGATTTTGACACGAACAGTTTTTTAAAAATAATAAGGGGTGGAAGGAAGGAAGGAAGGAAGGAAGGAAGGAAGGAAGGAAGGAAGGGAGGAAGGGAGGAAGGGAGGAAGGGAGGAAGGGAGGAAGGGAGATGTGCGCCAGTACAGTTCTGCTTACCTTTACAGACTTTGGAGGTTGCTGATACCCTGACTGCCATGGTAGGAAACTCACTGAAGATCTTCTTTATTGAAGATTAAAGAAATCCCACAGATGCTCTGGCTCCTAGGGCAGTAACCAGGAGAGTATTTTCTGTTATCCACACACACAATACTCACCGAGACAAATCCCTGCACCGCCCATGGGGCACAGTCCCACTTCTACACCAGACTCTCCATGACCCCTGTGGCAGTGGGAGCACCCAGCACCAGGCCCAAGAACAAGGAGCAAGCAAGAATCAGCAGAAAACATGCAGAAACATCAGATGTCTCGGGCTCTTTTTCAGAGACTTCAACCCACCTCGTCCCCCTTCACCACGCTGCTTCAGGCCAGCTCAGCCCTCACCTTCCAGTCTCCTCCCGCTCTTCCCCGCTTCCCTTTAAAACGGCCCAAGGAGTCTTTAGAACCCCACAAAAGAGCCAGGGGCTGTGCAGACATCTTCTCGCTCTTGCAGACCCCAAAACACGACCCCCACCGACATGAACCCAAGTGACTCAACCCAGGCTCCTCTCGCTCCCGACCGCCCCGGCGACCCCCGACAGCCCCCGGGCAGGTCGCTTTAGGGGCCTCGGCGCTGCGGGGCCGCGCCGTGCGGGACCTGCCGGGGACGGAACACCGCAAAGGGCAGACGGGAGAGAGGCTCCGCTGCGCCGCAGGGCTCGGCCGGGGCGCTGAGGGGGACGGGCAGCGCGGCGCTGGCCGCGACCCCGTGGCGCGGGGGTGGCGGCGGAGGGGCCGGGCGGAGCCGCCTCCCCTCCGCCCTCCGCGGGTCACATGAGAGGGGCGGGCGGCTGGGCCGAGGCGGTGGCGGCTGTCGGGGCTGAGGCAGGGTTGGGCGGGGAGGGACGGGGCGGCAGAGCGTAGCAGCAGAGAGTGGCGGCACTGGTAGTAGCAGCGGAGAAGGAAGAAGAAGACGAGAAGAAGGAAAAGAGGAGGAGGAAGAGAAGGAGGGGAAGGAGCAGGAGCGGCCGCGAGGCGCCGAGCGAGTGGAACGAGTCCCGGGCCTCCCTGAGCCGCGGCCGCCGCGGAGCGCCCTGCCCGCGATCCCAACATGGACGAAGAGGGTGGCGGAGGTGGCGGCGGTGAGTGCGGGGCTCGTGCGGGGGGGACGCGGGCCCTCAGCCGGCATTGCGGGCGGCAGGACGGCAGGAGCCCCTGAGAGCGGCCGCGGCCCCTGCCGCCGGTGCTGCCCCGTCCTGCCGGCGCCCCCGGGCCGAGCCGCTGTATCGGCGCTACCGAGCAGCGCCCGGGCGGGGGCCGGGCCACAATGGGGTCTCTGTGCCCCGTGCCCGGGCAGGGTCTGGCGGGGGCGCGGCGGGTCCGGGCGCTCCCGGGGGCGGCAGGGCAGGGCAGGCGGGTCCCGGCCCCGCTGCCGTGACAGTCCCGCGCTCGCTGCTGCAGCTGCTCCTCTGCTGTGAGAGGGGAAGGGGCAAAAGGTAAAAAAGTGTGCGTCTGGCGGTGTACGAGCAGGGAAAAGAGTAATTAAGCTCTGCGAGGTCTCTGTTTGTGTGTGTCATCTTAATGGAGGCTCGGTGATAATCACGGGGTGGTTCAGCCAGTTTAAACGAGGTGAACTGTTTCCAAAGGCAGCGGCGTTAACCTTGCCAGATACTACTTTTAGAAAATCCGGACTCGCATGTTGGGGAAGCTTTTATTTGTATTTTTTATCTTTTGGAGACGGGCTTGCGCGCTGCCCCAGTTTAAGGCACTGCAGACGTGCCACACGCTTCCCTCCTTTAATTTATAATGTGTTTTGCGAGTGCGTGTGTAAAGCTGCTGCCTGAAATAACCAGTTCTTGTGTATCATCAGCGATAATGGTGGGTGAGCAGGAGCTGATCCTGCCCTGGGGGAGAGGGATCGACTGCATGGCCTGCCCTATATTCAGCGTGTCTGTGACCGTCTGTGCCGTGGTGGTACAGAAGGGAGCGATGGGGGTATATCTTAAACCAAATGCTAAACAGGCGGCCTTTGAATGCATTGGCTGATCTCTAAATAGGTAAAGTAAGGGCTAAGCGCTGTATGATTAATAGTTGCGCGGTACTTGCTAATTCTAAATATAATTACCCAGAACTCGGAAATCAAGAGGGTGTGGTGCTTGTTTTGACAACTTGAAAAAATAATGCTATGATGAATCAGAAAAATAATTCTTCAAGCAGTGGGTTGGAAATGTGGCCATTTCTCAGCAGGCATTTCTGCTTGTTTTGACAGTGATAGACTCAACTCTTAAAAAAAAAGAATCTGAAAAAGGAAAGCTGAAGACAAAACAGCTCAGTTCTGAAAAGTTATTATTCAAAGCAGTTGAACACTGTAATTGTAAAGAGCAGAAAGCTCATTTAACTCAAAATACGTTATTTTTACAGTATTATGGACTTGCATCTATAGTTCAGGGAAACGAACACGCTTGTTACTTGCACTAACCCTGTGTAATGTAGCACTTAATCGCGTGCAAAATGTAAACTAGAAAGTGGACATACTGCTGAATTAATCTTTCAAAAGGTGTTAAGCATTTCAAAGTTGGATTTTCATGGGAGGACAAATGCTCAGGGCCTGGGGAGGAGGCAGTCTGTATTTAGCTAAACAGTGATTCTATAGGTGAAGCCAGATTTGAACCTCCAGCATGCAAGTGAAACTAATATCACTTTAATAAACAGATTGCTTTTTTGGGTCAAACTACAGTATAGTTTATGTTCAGCTTCATTGTAAAGCAATCGCAGACAAGTGAGACTGGAATTTTGTTTTGCAGTTGGTGTATATGACATTTTACACTGGCTTCTGTAAGTATTGTACTTTATTCTTGAATAGAGACCCAGTCTCACTTTTTCTTAGGGATCGATGTCAATTTGGAACACCAGGATTAGTTAGGTCATTTCTAGCTAATGAATTGGCAAGCTGTTATTTTGTTTGGGTTTTTCCCCCCCCCTTTTTTTCTTTAATGATAGGAAACGCGTGGATTTGATGGCCTGTTTTAAAACTTTATTGCTGTTGAGTAATGAGACTTGTCATACCTGAGCAATGAGACTCCCTTCGGATTCTGACCAGGGCAGTCCCGTGTTTTGAACTTCTGCAGGACATTCTAAATCCTCATAAAATTGACATTATTGAGTGGGAAACTCTTACAGCTAAGCTTATCACTGTGCACAGGTACTTTAGGAAGTGTGCAAAATTATTAGGCTGCACAGAGTCACCCTAATTAGAGACTTGAACTAGATAAGCATGTAAATATCTAGGACATTAAAGTGTGATTCAGAAGGTAAGCTGCTATTCCCAGTTCAGCTCTGCCTGCTGCACTGCTCTTCAGTTTGATTTGCATCCTATGCTTCAGTTCTCTTATTTGTCAAATGGGGTCAGTTGTTTTACCACCTCTGATAAAAACTGTGAATGAAAACAGAGCTGTGTAAAGTTAGAATTTTTTATTTTAGAAGCACTCGATGGAAGAGAAATGCTAATTAAAGAAATTGTTCTCAGTACCTCCTTCTCTTTTGTATGTGGAGCTCTAAACAGGGCTGTGCATTTATATTGTACAATCCACTTCCACACAAGCCTCCCATTGATTTCGGCAGAGCCTCTGTGCATGGATTATTGATGCTATATGATCCGAGTCAGTTGGTGTTTGGCTCAACTTTCTTTTGTGTCCTGATTAAAATATCTCTGTGGTTCACTCAGTCCAGGAAATTTCTCCTCCTCCCTCTCCCCACTTGGTTTAAAACCACGTCTTGTGTGATTTGAGTGGCTTTTCTCACAGGCTCACAGCTAGCTGGTGGCGGTGCCAGTGAGCGGGACCCTTGCGTTCAATAGTGCTCTTGGTGTGGTTGCTCAGTGAGTGAGTGATCCTCTGCGAAAGGTCAAAATGTATAAACAGTCAGTGCTGGAGGCACAGGATAGAACTTCTGTTTGTTTTCTGAATTTGACTCTAGTCATCCAGCAGGTTTTCCATCCCCCAAATTCAATTTTGTGCCATTCCTCTAGAAAAAGACTGCAAGATTGGGTACTTACCAGCTTCTGTATGTTTGTTTTATGCTGTCTCAACAAAGGGCTCTAAGCAGACATGCCAGAAGGTTAAAGTCCTGCTTCTACTTGACAAATAGACCAAATTATAGCACTAATTATGCCACTGAGGTTTCCCTACTGTTCCCCAAACTCTGTGCTTTATTTCTGAATGTTGAAGCTCTTCTGGGTCAGAGCAGTTGGGTTGCCAAGCTCTGTTAGTTGCTGGCTGTACTTGCCAGCGATGGTGCCAGGTAGCACGTTGGATCTCTGATGAGGACAGAATGTAGAGAGTCCTTCATTAGGAGAGACACCAAGAGACCAGATCGTCGTACAGAGGACTCGGGAGAGTGGATTTGCTGCCAAACCAGACTTAGCAGGGTGACTTCTGTTCTTCTGCAGGGCAAAACAGTTACCTACTTACAAGTAAAAGCTGTTAAAAGTAACAAACGACCCAGATTTTTCTTAGAAAAAAGTTTTTAAATTGATTAAATATATATATATATTTATATTTTAGACATGAGCAGCCTCATCTCTTCTTTCCATGTTGTAATGTCTTTCAAAGGCAGACCTTAAAGGTATCAGAGGCCATGTGGCCTCCTCATGGTTATAGACATTTGCTTTGCATTTAAGGCTAATTCTGCATGTTTTCTTATTTTATGAGTTCCTTTTATTATAAACAAATGTGTTTTAACACAGAAGAACGTTAAATATGTTTCACTCCCTACTCATCAAAGTGGATAACTTGTACCAGTAGTTTTAAATAAAACATGTCCCAAAAGTCCTTCAGAGGAGGGCTTGTAGTTTTAAATAGCACTTTGGGGAAATCCCAAGAATATAAAAAAGCACCTGAGTTTTGGACTGACCACTCCACTTGGTTCTAGGGAGTGAAAAAGAACAGATACAGAGATAGTCTATTTATGTAATTTAGTTTTTTGTGTTCTTTTACCAGCTAGCAGAGCTTCATGCTTAGTCTCTTTTTGCTAAATAGGTATTTCTTCATGCTAAACTAATCTCATATTTGTTCAGATTATCTGTCAGCTCAGTAGGATCTTAATTTTTACCCCAAAACCGTTTACTGTTTTATCACTGCAGTAAAAAATATCATAATAAGGCATTAACAATTATGTTGTACGTAATAGTTATTTTTGGTGGTATCAGAAAATGTGCTTGTTAATTGCAGTAACTTGTTAAGTTTTTCTTAGCCTAATGTTTGATATTTTTAGCTGTGACTTGGAAGAAAGTGTGAAATTTTTGCTGATAGAGTTTCCAGAGGTGGTTGGTTGCCAGACTTGGTGTATTGTTATATAATGGTATTTGGTGGCATGCTCAGCAATGTAAGCGCGCCGTGGATTTAGGGGAGCAGCGTGCCTGTAACAGCATCTGTCTGTACTGTTACAACTGGGAAAGAAAGCTGTGGGATTTACAGGCAGGAACAGAGTGTATTTTGCACAACAACGGCTGGGAATCACAGTGATAGCCACATGAAAGTGGGCTCCCCGTGGGCCACTGTTACCAAATGGATATTGCAATCTTTTAATACCACTGGAGTTCCAAGAGCTTTCACCAATTGAAAGGCTGCAGAAGGTGAGACAGCACAGTGATTTTCAAGATATATTCTGCAGTTCACATAAAATTTTTCAATCCCATCATATTTATTGCTTCCCCTTCTTTCTTTTTATGATTTTGAATGCTTTTTCAAGGGAAAAAAAAAATTACTTTCCTCCATTTTCTTCCTTTTACAAGGGGGTGTAGTGATAGGACAAGGCGTAATGGCTGTAAACTGAAAGAGGGTAGATTTAGATTAGATTTTAGGAAGAGAGTCTTCATTATGGGCCTGGTGAGACACAGCACAGATTTCCTAGAGAAGCTGTGATTGCCCCATCCCTGGCAGTGTTCAAGACCAGGTTGGACAGGGCTTGGAGCAGCCTGGGATAGGGGAAGGTGTCTCTGCCCGTGGCAGGGGGAGTAGAATGAAATGAGTTTTGAGGTCCCTTTCAACCCAAACCATTCTATGATTCTGCTTGCCATCTTTTTGTCCTGTAAGTCTCTCCTTTCCTAGTACCACAAAGGTTTGAAAAGCTTTAAAATGTTTCACTTAAACTGTAGCTCCATCCTACCTGCTGCAATCTTTTGCTCCATTCTTTTCCCTCCCAATGCAAACATGGTTTAGTCTGATTCTTTATATGCCCCATCTTTGACTCCAAGGCCTGTTTGAACTACCACTCGTCTCTTTTCCTTGTTGGGAGTCATTGAATGAGCTGTTTGCAGTCACTCTCTGAAGAGTATCTCCTGGAGGTCCTTTCCACGCTTGTCCTGACCCCTTGTACTCAGTACATTCCCTTCCTCCTCTTTGTACTGCCAGCTGCCTCTAGTACTGTTTACTATATTTTTCTTTTTGAAATCTTGCTTGTTTTTTTTTTTTTTTCTTCCCTTCTTTGTCTGTTTTTTCCTCCCCCTCCTGTCTTACTTGCTTTTTCATTTGGAAGATGATCTTTCTACTTCCAGCTTTTTTTGTGAAGATGTGCAGGACCCTGTGCTTGCTCTAGTGCTCTCTTCCTCTCTACATCTTGTTTCTGGATAATCGAATTTGCAAGTAAGAGTGGAACTATCGTATTTAAACTGATGACTCACAGCTTATACTCTGTGTGCTCTGGATCCAGTACCATCTGTCCCAGCTAAAATGTTGGCTTGTTTGACATCTTAAGATTGTGTAATTGTCGTCTTAAGCTTAATGAGTCTAAAACAGAGCTCTTAATGTTGTTTCCACCCACTTCCTCTTTTTCATGTCTGTGGACACATGCTGGCATCCCGCGTGGTTATTGACAAGGAAGTAGTGAGATGTTGTAATTCATTGCTTCTTAAAAAATAGTCTGTAGGGAAGTTGTAATAAAAATGGCAGTGAAAGGGCAATGCAAAAGTATTGACCTACTTATGAAATAAGTTATGTTCTCCTATGCAATATTAATTTTCCTGTTGGAACGCACAAACAGATTTAATCTGGTTATGGGATCACATTTTCTGTAGACTTCTGCATGGGACCAGCGAGCACACGGGTTAGCATTTTGTGATTATTGAATGAATCTATATGGATTTTTTTCCTTCTTTTTAAAGTAATGTGATGGTTAATGATTTCTTCTTTGCTTTGTCTCCCTGCAGTTCATGAGTACTTAAGCACGTACAAAAGGATTGCACTAATTATAGTGAGGAGTTTGGACCTAATGACCATGTGCTTCATTCACAGAGGATAAAAATAAATCCTTGGCAGCTGGATTATTAGGAAAACCTGTCAATATATAGAACTGTGAGACAGGGATCCCAGGGAAGGGAAGAACACGTGGTGTTTTACTTTGTTTTACAGAAGCAAAAGAGAAGTTGTGTGAAGAGATGTACTGTTGGCATTTCTGACTTCACTGTGCATTCTTTTAGAGCAATATGTTGTACTGGAAAGGTGTATGAATGAGGTAGTAAGAGTATTTATTTATGCCATTTGTATAATTTTAACATTAGCAAATTGTTTTTAATTGCATATGACTTCCTTTTTTTAATTTCAACAATTTCATGGGAAAACTTAGTACTGCAAGTTTTTTTGGACAGCAGTGTTTCCTCTTAGTGGGATAGACATACAAAATCCACTAAAAAACCATGTGTTTTGTGGTCCTCTGAGATTTGCCTGAAGAAGGAAATGGCTTGACCTATTTGGTTGCTATGAAGTAAAAACATTCTTGTTCTCTCTCTCCTTTTTTTTTTTTTTTTTTTGTGAACATCTGTGTCACATTTATTTCATTACTTTTTGAGGTTCTTTAAGCACATTATTTGCTAATACGAAGTTTTATTTAAGGAAAGTAAAGTGATAAATAGCTGCTTCCACAATTTCATTGAATTTCTGATATCTGCTTATGAATAGGTACAATATAAGTGGGTAGGTTTTCCAGTCAAAGTTGACACGTTGAAAGGCAGACAGGAATGTTATCTAGTATTTACGAGGAAAAAAATGTTTGGCAAATTCAGTAGGATCTCATGAGTTAACAGGAAACGTTGCATGCTGGAACCTTGGGAAATCTAAATCATAATCTCATCTCGGATTTGAAGATGTTTTGATTTAATTTTTCAACAGGTTGGCCTTCTTAGTGTGGTTTTAGTGATTAGCCTCATTTTCAGATGTTTATTATAAAAAGAAATAGTTATCTTATGCCAGGTATATGGAAGAATTTAAGCTGATTCTTTTATTTAGCAGCATAATGGAAATTGTCCCAAGGAGGATAGATTTTATTGATTTTACTAACAATTCTTCAAAAAGAATCTGAGATCAGTCCATTTGTGAAAGTTGAATCTGAATTCAGATCTGTCTTTTGCTGTCGTGTCCAAGGGCTTGGTTGGATTTCGAGGAGCTGCTGTTGTTCTTGCAGGTGCAGGTTCTTAATAAAAAAATGGAGAAACCAGTATTGACTTGTAGATGGAATACATTGAGTGTCTTAACAAAACAAAAAAGCTGTGTGGAAATGTTGAACTGTGAGTCTGCTGATCTGAGGGTATGGAAGAGGCTAACAGTAACTGTGGGAATTAGTTTTGGTGTCTCTTCTATCCAGCTGCTAGTTTTCACACAGCTTGTAGGAACATCATCTCCTCAGTCAAATGAGATTGAAATTGAGTACTGTGCGAGGCGTACTTTGGCAGAAGGAGCTGATGGGCAGGAAAACAAATGTGTCCAATGTCTCTTGTGCTTACTCTTGTTCTCACACACATGCCTGCACAAAAAAAGGCTGAAAAAAATTTGCATATGCAAGTAAGGGAACTGCCTCACACTGTTTTCTCTAAGAGGAACTGTGGGATGTAATGTCTTAATGATTCACCTCTACAGTTTATACAACTGCCTCATTAGTGTGACTTCTAGAATGCAGATTTCAATTTATTTTTGTTTTAGTATCTGATTCATATTGCAAAATACCATTCATGTTGTTTTCTTGTTGAATTCAAGTATTCAAGAGTCTATTTGCTGTTACATTTTTGCTTTCATGTCCTGTAGATATCATGTTCCTTAATAAGGTCCTTGTTTAGCTCACAATCAGTGTTGTCTGTAGAGTCAAATTCTGACATAAACAGATCCCATTGCCTTACTACAAGAGAGGGGGAATTCTCAAAAGGGGTATTTGTAGTTGCATTGGATACTATAAAATAAAGAATTATGGTTGCTTGAGGCAGTGTTTCTTATATTCAGTAGCTGGATTCCAAGTAAGGGGTTTTTTTTGTTTGTTTTTTGTCTTTCTTACTCAAGTAAGTTTGTTGTAATGAGCTTCCTGCCCAGTCATTCTGTGCACGGAGGAATTTTCCCACCAGACCATGTACTCTGAGTACAGCTTTGACCACTCGCAAATGCAATTTTTGAATTTCTAAAGCTGCTGCATGTTTTTGTTCCAGTGTCTTGCAACTGCCCAGCCAGGGGATGTGGAGGAAAGTTTTTTTCCCCAGGAAGTTGAGGTTAAACCACAGTGGCCGTAAGAAGAGATGGTGGCTCTGTTCAGGAGAAGCTCCATTCCTGGGGAAGAATTTTGCAAGTTAAATGTATCCTCTAGCCATGAAACTCCTCATGTATACAAGACAGGGGCTGGGTCCTGCACAGGAGCATTCTCAGTCTGTCTTGAGAAGATCAGGAGGACCTGACCCCTTTCTTGTTCATGTGCAGTGCTCCTCTGGCTCTGATCCAGGCAGGAGCTGCTGTGTGCAAACCCTGCGTGCTGATGATCCATTGTAGTAGATCTGTGAATAGATCTATGGACTTCACTGTGTGGGGTAGGTGAATGAGCATCTTTCTGTTGCTTTGTGGTTCTCCCTTTACATTTTTCTTATTTTTAGTTCAATTTTTAAATTTATTTTTTCTTTTCTTTTAACTGAAAGAGTTCTGCTTGGTACCCACCCAAAACAAGCACTTCATATTTCAGAAGTTTGCCTTCAAGAGCCTCTATCAGGCTGAAATAATTCTTGATATAGTCTTGTATTTTGCAAACCCAGTATATACTAATTGGGGAAAACTCACGTTGCATGTGGTATCTGTCATGTAAACGCATAAATGAGTAGTCCGTTTTATGGAAGTATAAGTTTATAGACTCAAAAGCAACTGTGTTACTTTACAGAACTTTTATTATTATTTAACTTCCTCTTCTGCAATTCAGTTTTGACCTACTATACCCTTTTGGTCATTAAAATTATCATGTCATGTAGTTGCAGCATTTTTAAGCATTCATCTGGGGAGAGGGAAAGTATCTGTGCTTGTGTTCCCACCATCTCTAATCAGCTGTGCCGCTGTCCCTGATTTGCAGTTTGTAGATTAACTATTTTGTAAGTGGAAGTTGAAACTGGTAGCCAAGGCTAGTCAAAGTTTAGGGAATTGGCTCTTGTGTCTGTGGAAACGTTTGCAGTCACAGAAGGGAGAGATTAAAAGGTTCCAGGTATATGGGAGGAGTTTATTCTTCGTGTAGACGTTGCTGATTAATTCTGTAATCTGGGAATCTCAGGCTGTGTCTTAAGCCTGTATTTTATGTGTTATGTGTGGTCAGCCTTTCTGGGCAGCTGACATTTCAGTGTGCTGTACATGTTTTAGCAAGGATAGATGAATGGAACATATGGATTTGATTTTTTTTTTTTGGCGATAGGAAGTGGATTTTTGTGCATTAAAAATAGTAACTTTCTTTTTTTAAATATCTGAGCGGAAGCTTCCCCACTCCCAGTGAGATTTTTTTTTTTTTAATAAGAATACATGTAACTTTCTTCACTCTCGTTTTGTGCAATGTAAGCTGGAAAGACTGCAATGTTTAGTCTTGGTCTTGTACCAATAAATGACATAGTATCACATGAATGTTTTAAAAGATTAGGTGATATTTTATAAGAGCAAACATAAAAAAAGGACTGGTTTAAGTCCTTCCGCTGTGAATTCACTGATACTCAAAGTAAAGTGAGTATGCATTATGTTATTGTTCTTATTCTGCTGAAAACTTTATTTCTTTTCCTTTTGTATCTTCTACCTGAGTGGTAAAGCTAGAAAAGTAACGTGTTATGAAGGGGAAAGGTTGGGTGAAATTGGTAATCCAAATTAAATACAAATAATACTCTCAAGTTTATAGAGCCTGTGGGTGGGTGGACTTGGCAGATCTATCCATTGTGGTATGTTAGACTTGAAAGAACATATGGAGATGATTATTTTCTGGCATTTTGTAGTAAAAGTTTTTGAAGAAGGAAGTTTTAATTTTTTTTAATCTAATTTTTTTTTTTTTTTTAGAAATGAGGTGAAAAATAGGAAGAATAACATTTTTTGCATTGAGTAGTAAAATAGTTAGTTGTAGTAGCATATGAAAAAACAATTTATTCGAAGGTAAGCTGCTAAAAGAAATTCTCCTACTGTTTTCCTATTGGCTGTCTTGTTTTCTGAAAGCAGCCAAAGATCCTGTGCAGCTGGGACTAATACAGGATCCAGCTGTAACTTTTTTTTATTGTTGTTCAGATGTCCGGTGATGGTCAGATCTAAGTTATTGTGTGGAAATTCAGTAAAGGAAAAGGGTAGGGTGGGAAAAAAGTGACTCTCCATAAAAGTATTCCAGTAAAAGCAACAGGAACTAGGAGTATCCATTTCAGAACTCTGCCATAAATCCCATCCTGAAATGCTTAAACGCCTTCAGATTTTGCTGTAGACTTTAAGTCATCTAAGAGTTTTTGGTTAATTTTTTAAAGAGAAATGAAGTTAGCTGGTTGGAATGGGAAGGTGCCTGTTCTTTCAAATTACTTAATGGAAGAAGATGCTGTTTGCTCATTCGTAGTACAAGGCTTTAGTCTCTTTATAGTATTAGTGCAGTATGTAATGCTACCATGTGGAGTAGATCAAACAGGTTTGGTTTTACTAATTTCATTTACACTGTGTTTTGCTGGTCTTCTACAGAACCTAAGGATGTAAGAAGGGGAGAAGCCTAATATTTTTCTATAGAATTTGGTTTACCTTTGGTATATTTGGTGCTTCCAACTCTCTTTTAGGTGTCTGCTTCCTCTCCAAATCTTCGTTCCAAACTTAACTTGCCGAGGGAGTCCATCAAATAGCTGCCTGAATTTCAGGGTTGTTTTACTGTTGCTCCAAACCTTTAATTTTGAATGTCATTACTCAATCAGTTTGTAATTGCACTAGTCTAATTTAAGAAGTTTAATAACAATAGTATACAAATTATACGTCCTGGTTGACTGAAAGAGCTAGCTTCAAATACTGTAAATGATATCCATCAATACTGACAGTGACATGAATTTTAAAACGTAATTACTGTCTCAAACATAACCTGGATATTGCATTTCTTTTCAACCTTAGTTACTAATTTTTTTTTGTTGGAGGAAAAATAAAAAAGAATGAAGATTTATGGTGGGTCTGTTGGCTGTGGGATAGCCTGGCACATTGCCCCTCAGTCCTAGAACAGAATAGCAGCAACTTACTTTCCTTCCTGAGCAAGCAGGAGCTGATCTCTGGCTTCAAAGTGGAAGTGAAATGTGGACAAACTCTGTGCTTTGAAAGCAGAACACTTCTAACACAAAGCAGTTGCAATGCAGAAACATCTGTGATGTCCTTTTACATACAGTATTTTAAATGAATACCATGCAAATAATTTGCTTTACTTTTTGGTGGGTTTTTTTTTTTTTTTGGACATTTGCAGGAATTAAATAGCCACTATGACATTTTATCCTTGTTTAGTGAGAATGGTAGTCAGAGTTCTTTGCTCCCAATTTTTAAAGGCTGTGATTTTTATGTGAATTGCGAAGTGCCTAAAGGAGTCTCTTTCAGTTAATTGTTTTCTTGAAGTGCAGGTCAACTTCCAGTGTATTTTGCAAAATAGGTTTTATGTAGACTCTGGCATTGAAATACAGCAACTAGAATGAGAAACTTGGCTTACAGATTTGCTTTAGGATATTTTCGCTGTATTCATTACACATAAGGAAAATGAAGAAAATATTTGTGTCTTGAGAATAAAATCTGCCAGCTAAGTTGAAGAAAGTAGTGTGATAATGTCTTGCACCTTGGAAGGAGAGAGAATACTGCATTGCAATTATTACTGTATTGTATTTTTCTCTGGAGCTCATTTGAACTTAGGAGATGATTTTCTAATGTGATGGGAGAACATCAAAAGGTCCTCCTCACATTGGAGGAATAACAGTACAACAATTCTAGTGAAGTTTTGGCTTTTCACTACCTCATTTTACATTTTGAAGAAAGGGTTTCCTGCTGAACAAACACATGTTAGTCTGATAGCATTTTCCTGTATTTGAATTGTGAACAGTCAAATGACTCAAAAAAATTTATGTTGAAGTAGATACAGGGTTTTACCATAGAATATGTGCATACAATAAATCTATTCAACTAATCAGTCTGCTTCCTTTTTCTCCCACCCCCTTGCAGCTGGAAGTTCATCAGCTTCTGCTACTATATCTAGCTTCCTCTCGAGACTTTCTGGGGTAGAGTTAACAGTGGTGGCAGGCATTAGTGAACAATGTCGTGATTATATTCTGTGGGTCTGTATAAGTTGTCATTTTCCATTGCTGCTATTTCTAATGGGAAATATGTCATCTTTTTAGTATGAGCATATTATGTGTGTCGTGCAAAGTTGCATGCTGCAGGATTTTGTGAAAGCACGTACATCATCATTAAATCAGTATAAAATATTTTTAGATTTCATTAGTGACCAATTTGGCATTTAAAATGGAAAATCTATGATAAGGTTTTGTTTTCATAAGATCTTAGCTAGGATAACACAGGATGGCTAGACTTTCATTGTTAGTTTGTAATTAATTGTGCTTTGAGGTTCTTCAGTGTATGTTACACCATTGTTTTGAGGTACAGCTGTGGAAGAATTCAAAAAAAGAAAAATTAGATGCTTCCAGTTGTCTTATCAGTTGTGAACTTCATGATAAAATACTTGCAGTCAGATCTAATGGAATCTTAACAGCCTGATTAAAAACTTCTGTAACTGATTTATGTTGATCTATTTTCTCTAAAAAATGACAACGTAATCTTTCAGAACCTGCTTCTGGTCATTTGGAAATACTGGTTAAACATCTGCAAGGTCAGTTGGGTACGACACTTCAGTGTTCTGGTCGAGCTTCAAATACTTTCAACAAAGTTTCAAGGTCCACTTTATTGAGACATTCAACAGATGGTAGAACAGATGCTATGATTGAAGAATCTTTCAGAAGTAGTTTCTGTATGATTTTCAAGTGGACTGTAGACTGCTGCCTGTGTAGATGTATGTCAGGATTATTGGGGACAAAGGTCTAGGCTTAAAGTGCCACTGCTTTTATTACCAACCACTTCTCTAGGTGTTCAAGAAATCCTTAAAACAATGAAGAGTTTACCTGTGAATGGTATTCTGCAGGTGTTTTGTACTTGCTGCTGCATTGTTCATGTCTGTGATACACAGAAGAATTTCTGAACTGCACGAGTAAGTTTTCCCACTGTTCAATATGTGAGCTGTGTTCGTAGAGCTGCAGACACTGTTGCTACAGACTGCTTAACAGAAGTTATAGCTTGGTATTTCTGGTTGCCCTAAGGCAAATTTAGGATAATTGCAAGTATGTTAATATGAGTCAGATTTTTTCACAAATGTAGTGAATTATCCATTAAACTTACACAAAGTTTGTATAATGAAAGCTTGTGCCAGGTAGAGCACTGCTCTGAAGGCCCTGCCTCTTTGGAAAGGTGCTTAGCAGAGGCTACATCTGACCACACTGTCAATGGGACTGGTATGGTTTTATTGTTACCTTTTGTGCCATGTTGAGGGGTAGCAGAACTAAAACATATAATCCTACTCGATTGTTTTCCAGTCAACAAAAATGTTTCCTATTTGAGCCTGATAGGATGAAATGGAAATCTAAGAAAGAATGTGTATTAATAGGTGGACTTAAAAATGAGATTGAGGGTTGAATCCCAGTTAGTTGCTTACATTTTGAGGGAAAATGCTGAATCTCAAAGACATTGGGAGTAATAAAACTAAATTGCTTAATCTTTGATCTTTTGTATGGATATGATTTTTTTCTTGTTAAGTACTTAGCTGAGAAAAATGACTGAGTTATTTGAAAATAAAGTACAAAAGATTATGTGTTCAGATTATTTTTCACTGATCTCTTTAAGGAATGCAGTGATTTTGCCAGTAAGGGGCAGAGAAAACAGCTTAGAAAGGGCAATGTAATATTTCAGCAGATTTAGTTGAAACAGTTGGTGAAAGTTTAAATAGGAAGAATGTATTTATTCAAATGAGTTTTTGATCAGAATGCCAGGAACTCTGCCTGGAGTATGAAAGATCTTTCTTTTTGTAACATATAAGTTATGTCTGTACTTAGAAGAATTTCAGTAGATGTTGAATGTGCTCTGTTTTGGAAGTATGGTGAGGCAGATTTGGTATGACTGCTGATGGTCTTTTGCCAAGCAAAGAATTGAGAGTCCAGGGGTGGGACCCTACGGTAAGTGGATCCATCCAACAGCCTTGTTAGCAGTGGGCCAGATAAAAAGCTCTTTTATATCTGAATTAGTGACCTGTCAAGCTAATTGTTTCATGGTGTGATGGCAGCCAACAATTCACAAAAGCTGAGTATACTCTTTTCTGAGGAATCTGAAAATGCTTCGCAGTCTTAAGCTAAGCTTTGCTATTCCTTCACCAGTAAATCTATGAGTAAATTCCTGACTCTCTTCATGCCCTCTCAGACTTCAGGCAATGGGACCAATGTGCCTGTTGATGTTATAGTAAGAAGCTGGAGTAATTCAAGCCTAAGATATCCAAGAAGCAATATACTGTATTAGGTGCAGTGCATCTCTCTCCAAGTACTGCAGCTCAGTGGTTTCCATAGCAGGTACCGGGGTTACTTTTTTTGGAGGAGACTGCAGGAATTTCAAAGGCTTACACAACATCAGACTTCACGTTGTGCACAGAGTTGTGCATCCTGCAGTCTGTCTTGTTTTGGGTGGATGTGAATGCTGCTCGAGCAGTTACTTGATAGATGAGCAGTCCTGTGTGGCACTCTGTAGCTGCGTTTGGAGACATTCCTCAGGGAAGGAAGATTGCTTTCAAGTCCGGCAGTTGCTCCACCTCCTTCAGTGTGCAACTGATCTTGGAAAATGAATAAATAGAAAGCTTTTGCAATAAATACTGTTCTGAAATCTAACTCCAGAGCTGTGTCAGGCAGGGATGGGGGAAGGGGAAAAATGAACTTTGCCTTGCTTTTTCTGAAAATTGGATTGTGTGCTTTAGAAACAGCCGGCAATCCTAAGTAACAGCTAATGCTCCTCACTAATGAGCGCAGTGCTGTGAGCAGATCCCTTATTGCCAAGAGTAGATGTTACTGGAAATTTGTGATGGAAAGCCTGTCTGAGCCCCAACTGTTTTGCTGGGAACACGGTAGGTCTGATGAGCTGTGCCTGAATATTGAGCAGGATTTGGGGGTATTGCTGGCCGCTGACCACACGGTCTGGGCTCCAGGACCCCCCTGCAGCTGCTCAGCGACATTCCTGTCAGTTTTCCGCGCTGCTACTCGAAATGGATCTGACAGGAATGTCTGCTACTACTCTGGTGTGTTTGCTTTTCAAGTCTATTTTCCAAGGTCTATCCTAGGAAAAAATGTAGGTGCCTGCCAGCCAACCATTTCCTCTTGCCAGTAACTCGGGGTGACTGAGGAGACACAGCCCTTCTGTGAGGGTAAAGCTGAAACACGTTGCTGCAGTTTTACTCTTTTTTTCCTTCTCATACCATTTCAAAACCTGAAGGAATCAGTGTTTTTGTTTTCCTCTTCCTCATGCAAGGTGTGATGAAATGATCTCTGCTTTCAGAAGGAGTTGTCCCATCCTTGGTCTGAAGCTGAATCTTGGAGCTGATCCTGGAGCTGAAAAAAATCTAGATTGGCAGCAGGACATGTGTGGTTAGTCCAGTTGTTCACAGGGACTGCTGGAAGTTGTGTACCAGTGGGAGATGGAGTGTCCCTGCTTTCCTTTTCATCCACAAACCATCCTTGGAATGGTTGGGAGAAAGAGTCTTATCCTGACTGCCAGGGAAAAGAAGTTGACAAGAGAGGTATTTGCTCCCCTGTCAGTAGTTTAAGCTTTGTCTCACACTCTACAGAGTTGCTGAGAGTCATCCCTGCTGAAGTGGACACAGAACTGAATCCTGAGCAGTGGCTGCAGTACTTCAGGCAATCCATCTTCTCAGTTTGTATGGGCTCCCACTTGTTCCACCTGTTTTCCATCAGCAGTCTGAGCAGGTCACTCTCCTGTGCTGGTCATCTGAAGAGTTGTTTAAAGCTATGGTGTCTTTTAATTCCTGTCAGTGTTGCCTGTATACTTGGCTCAATCAGAAGCAAACTGTGCTGTCATACTCATGGGACCATCCAGTCCTTGACCATCCAGTTCTTTGTATAATTCTGTCTAGTAATACGCTACAGTTATATTGGGCACAATCATAAATGCCCCAAGTTAGAAGGTACATCCTGCTTCTATTGTGTGGCTTAAAAGATCTTACTTGTGGAAAGCTATTGCATCTACACATTTTCATTTCAGAATTTTCTCTTTTTGCTGCAGGCAAGCAAAATCCACTGCTCTTTTGCTGCCCTTTCTTTGCTCTGTTGTGAATGAAGGGTTTCAGTTAAAGACATGATATCTCTAATGTGCCACTTAGCTATGCTGTGCATAGTTGGCATGGTGATCTGTTCCTTTCACCTCCTAGATAGTGTTGAGGGGGAGCCCTGATTTCCTTCCCAAGACTCCCACTTGAAAAGTGGCTGTTGTTCTGCATTGCAAGTGGATACATAGTGTGCTATCAGCTGTTACCCGTGGTCTCCCCTGGTGTTATTGCAGGATCATTCTTTTGCTCAGGGAGTGCTAAAAATTTTTGTGACCTGAATC
The DNA here is from genome assembly GCF_020740725.1 of Corvus hawaiiensis. Lineage (NCBI taxonomy): Eukaryota > Metazoa > Chordata > Aves > Passeriformes > Corvidae > Corvus > Corvus hawaiiensis. The sequence goes on from NC_063228.1 coordinate 2,179,410, forward strand.
TTGCCGTGAAAGTGTACAAAAGAAATTCAGAATTTGCAGACTTCAACTGTGTAAAGACTAAATTTGTGTTCATGCATACTATAATATAATGTACTCTAAGCAAAGGCTTTCAAGTGGAAACATCAGAAAAAATTTGTTTGATGTCAGCTATGGCACTACATAAATTCCCCATTTGTTTCTCCAGTTTTGCACGTACAAGTGCTCCACAGAGAAAATTATTACTGAGCTTTCCCAAAATTATTTATCTGTGAGAGCCTTGCAGCATACATAATGAGGAGGGGAAAAAAATAATTTGTTTCTGTTTAATGGTATTTTGTTGGTTTGATGCAGTGTAAAGAAAAGGCTTGAGGCCACTTTCTTTTGGAAGAGTGATATCTGTATTTATAGTGGTGGTATTACTACACAAAGCTGATTCTGATCACCCTTCCTCATTATTTGCTGTGCAGAAAAGAAATCAGATGCAATAGTTTTCTTTAAAAGCTGAAAGCAGAGTAAGAAAAATTTAAGGCAATGTAAATGCCCCACTATCCCCAAGCCAGCAGGACAATACAAGACTGTGCATTTTTTGCTTACAGTGCTTGGCACTGGACAGCATTGCATTAGTCCAACATTACTTCGATGTTACTGTTTTCCATGTTGGAAGAAGACTGTGATGTTAAGATGTGACAGTGTGTAGCTGTAACACTGAAATCAGAATGGTGATTCACCAGAATTCCTGAATAGTAATTGGTAACTGATGCTGATGAAGGCACTTGTTATACTGGATAGTATTTCCTGTATCTGTGCTAATCTGTTCATAGCCCTCTCTGAAACACATACCACTACAGTGTGGCAAACATCTCCCTTTTAAATTTTCACATTAGCTGGCATAAAATTTTTCTGCACTTCTCAAATATGCATGGATATGCATATTTTAACACTTTGTATTATTAATGCAAGTATTAATGTATTTGGGTAAGAGACTTAGAATGTTAAGTTAAACTCAGCTTTCTTTTCATATTCAGTAATTTGTATTTACATATTTTAGAAAGAAAAGTTGGCCTAGAAGCATCTTCTGATCTTGAAGCAAGAGTAGGGTGACTTCAAAAGAAAAATGCTTCTGAAAGGAAATCCATGCTTATCTATTATTAATATCAGGTTGAACTACTTTTAGTATTTTGAGAATACAGTCTGTAAGGGTGGGGTTTTGGGCCTGAGCTAAGCTGGTTTTAGGGCTGGCTAACCTCAAGGGGGTTGCCGTCTCCTGTACGTTTCTGCTGCCAGGGGTTTCTGCTGTGCCTGTTTTGTTGTCTTGGGCAATTCTGTGGTCCCTTGCTGCATTTTTCCTGCTAAACTGGGGAAAAAAAAAACAAACCCAGAAAAAACAGGGTCCAGGCATCAAGTGGCAAAGCAGTGCAGGACCATACAGGAGCAGGTACCAGCTCATTACCTGTGAAATCTTCCTCACACCTTTCTTCTTTCTCCCCAATGATGCTCCGTTATTTGATTGAAAGTGGCTCATTTATATAATTGTTGCAAAACACTTGGTTTCCTAATGGAAATACATAAAAACATTGAAATAAGACACACTGTTGAATTAAAGCAGGTAAATATAATGTAAATGAGACCTTCAGTGTTGCCTGCTCATGAAAATAAGAGCATGGACAGTAAAGAAGAAATACACATTAACTTAAACACACCCTGGTATCTAATGGCAGTATCTGTGTCAGAGGCCTGGTTAGGAGCTGAAACGCAGGGAGGTTCCTCTCCAGTTTGTGCGTGTATATCTGTGTAGGAAGGTGAAGATCTGAGGTTGCTGTAAAGCACCTCTTTGTGCTTTGGTGCCGTTAAGAAGGGCAGCTCATCGCTCCCAGGCAGGATTAGCAGCTCATGCAAGAGCTCGGGGAAGCCTTTATACTCCCTGCTGCCCTGCACAGCTGTTGGTGCTCCCTGCACACACAGTTTGTAAAGACACATCTGCTGCTGACTCCTCTTCCTTTTGTACTCTACAGACAGAAACATTTGCAGGTACCATGGCAGGGCATGGCAGCTGTGACATCTGAAATCAGATGGTTTTTGGGAGGCAGGTAAAATTTTCCTTCCCTCCAAATCAGTGTTATCTGGACCCTGATTTTGCACGATTTTGCAACTGCCTACTTTCTGCTTGACTAGAGATGCTAACGCATTAACAAATTATGTAACAGACTATTTCTGACTGGAACAAAAACATAATCTTGCCTTATTTGAAGTAATCCTTATGGATTATAAGAAATACTGTTTGTTTTTTTACAAGAGATGATTTCACGCTTGATGCTGCAGTCACCCTGCTGGACCTTTTCTATAAAGAATAAAAAATGTATTTCATATTTCCAATTTTTTATGCTTTTGTCTGTTTAAAAAAAACCCAAACCCTACACAAATGTGTATTGCTGATATAATAAACCTGCTTTGCAGTGGAAATAAAAGGAAAAAAATCATGAAGGTGTAGCAGGTCAGAGGGAAACTATTTCCTCTAAATTCCTGAAAATGTATTTTTATGTGGTAATGGCATTAATATCTTGGGGGTTTCCCCCCCTCCTATTATTAGAAGCACAAAATGATAATATCTTAACTGTAACTTTCCTGCAAAGTATGTCCTTATCCTATAGAAAAAAAATGTTTTCAGGAACGTCTTGTAATGGTGTGATTTCCAGCAGCTAAACAATGGGAGTGATGGATGTGCGTTGGAGGTTCTCTTTTGGGTTTGGCCACTAATGTGATTTCTGGCCACAGAATCCCTTGTGATTGAAAACTCAAAATAACTCTGCAAGCCATGGATTCTGTCCTAGATTCCTCATACCACCAACTGGTGATTTTTTTTTTTTTTTTTGTGTGTATGTGTGAAAGGATATTGTGTACAGGATTATTTCCCCTCTTAATGCAAGTGTCATTGCTCCTATGCTGGAACACACTCAGGAGTGACTAAAAAGCAGATTCACATAGTAAGGTAGTAAGGAAGCAGCTAAATCCAGCTGGTTTTGCTGATTGAATTTAATGTAGATAGTTTGTTTCTGCACTATGAAGTGAATCTATTCAGAAGGATGTCCTCCTACGAAAACTTGTATGGAATTTTTAATAGCCACAAGTAGTTGGAGCACTGTTTATACATCTTGTCTGAAAGCTGGAAAATGTTCCTGTAATCAAGTTTTTAAAAAAGGAAGCATGTGGGGGAAAGGAAGAGAGAACAGCCTGAGAATATCCGTTGAGGCAAATGTCCTGAGACAATCAGATTTGTTCTCAGGGGTGAATGTATATTATTTTAAAGGCCAGAAGAAACATGTCTACCCATTTTGTGTATGGCTGAGAAAGGTTTGTTTAGTTTTAAGTCTTGCATTGTGTAAATATCTTTACACTTGCAAGATGTTTCAACTGTACCAAAATTAAATTCCATCTAATTGTTCTTTGCTTGGAATGCAAATACTGAAGACCACTAATTTGAGACTGACACAGAAGAAGGAAAATGTTTATGAAACCAAGAACTTAGCTGAGCAATGAGAGTCAAGGTGTCTTACTGCTTTGTAAGTGGGGTTACAGAATTAGTGTTTTGTCTGTGTTAGATATTGTTAAGATGTTTGCTTTCTGCTGGTTGTGGGTATTTACTGTGTCCTCTTGAGAGATGAACTCTGAAGTCAGGGGAAGGGGTCAAGTGAGATAGCTTTAGCCTTTGGCTGGTGACTGGCAATCGGAAGGCTAATAAGTGAAGTTAAACACAGGAGTTTTGCTTCTTATGATGCCATTGGAGAGCTGGAAGAGATTTACATTTTGCTATTGAAAAAGATGAAGGTATCATAGTTATGGACTTGGAAAGCACTAGATTTCTGTTTCCTATTATGGGATTTGCTCCTATTTCACTAACCTATGGGAACTTTCTTTGCAAGCTAATCCGTTGCAGTTCTTTCTCAGTCTCTAGAAGTTTTTGGATTTTTTGGTATTTGATAGCTCAAAAATGCTTCATATGGAGAGTTGTGGGATAATGCTCCTCTTCGGATATTGTACTTGGGCTGTCCATAGTGGACAGTTGTTTAACCAAGTGGCATCACAACTGATGCACAGTACACTGATTTCTGTGGTGAGGTGCAGTTCATTTGTTTTCCCTAACATGGTATAGTAAACAGAACTGTATTAAAAGTGTGTTCCAATAAATGTTGGTTTACAGGATATTAATTTAAGTACATTTAGTTCAGTTACAGGACTTGAACTCTATAGTCCAAGTTGGAATATATTAAATATTTTTTTATTTTTTCCTGTTGGTAGGAGGAGTAGTATTGCAACATATATGGTGTTATGTGTTTGTTTCTTTCTGTTTGGCCAAGAATATAATTTGTATTTTCAACAACTTTGTTCCTCATAAATAAAGTATCAGTAGTATATTGACTTTCTATTTAGTAGTACCTGAAGCTCTGAAGTTCTAGAAAAAAGAAATGCTCTCCCTGTAAGTGAAAAGGTTTTCACAGAAATGACTTACATTAGAACATTAGAACTGTCTTTATTTAAAGGTTAGAAGATAGCATGAAAGCATGCTGCAGCTGTAGCTTGTTCACAGTACTGAAATGCTTTTGTTCTTTTTTAGTATTTAAATGTTCATGCTAACTCCCCCCATCCTATCTACTTTGTGTTTAGATTGGTGAAAGACAAAAAACCTCAGAAGTGACTCAGAGAGGACAGCTAGAAAATTTGTTTTACAGAACAAATACATGATATGTGCTCCATGAGTTGTTCTGTGTGGAGAATTATGGGAACACAAGGTTGAAAAAGAAGTGCTCTTGCTGCTGGAGGCAAAAGGGTGGCCTTGGGAGGGGCCTTGCCAGGCAGATCATCTCTTACCATGTACCTGCAGTGTTTGCTTAGGACTGTAAAGATGTTTTAATGCACCATTGTGTGTTGCCCTCCTATGTTAATATTTCAAAAGCCTTAATTGAAATACAGAAATACTGCTAGCCTTTGTTTTAAGACACAGAGTTAAAACAGCAGGGACAGCAGACATAAAGTCACGCGGCCTCCTGGAGCAGACACCTTCCAGGCTGTAATACCACATGAGGGCTCTTCAGAAGCTTTCTTTTGGTGCATTCATTTTCCCCCTGATAAGTTTTCTACAGCATAAACAGCAGCAGTGGAGAAGGGAGGCAGTGATGGACAACCAGTAGAAGGATGATAATAAGGCAGACATCTTCAGTATCCCACAGAGGCCAGTTCATGTGACTACAGGACAGTGCTCTTGGGAGTGATCCTGGAGAGTCAATCATCCCTTCTCGTGCTGGTAGTGTGAGGGGAAGGAAAATACTGTCTATACCAAGAGTTTCTAGAGGTTGAGCAGTGCTGTAGCTCCCACTCAGTTATATCCTGACTCTTCTATTCTTCTCAAAAGATACTGAAATATTTTGGCTCTGGTATTTAAATACTGTTATTTAAAGATGTTGCATTAATGTCCAGTTCTATCTAAGTGCTCTCCAAGTACAGAATCTTGTTTTCCAGCAGACTGCTTGTCTTGTATCTGGCAGATAAATACTTGATGCTATTGCCTAATGCAAAACATACTCTGACTCCATTTAGCTTTTTTCCTTTCTGTCTAGCAGCATCATTAATTATACTGTGAGGCTTGTCTCTACTGTGGCTGTGATCAGAGGAGAGGAAAACACAGCAGACAGTATTTGGGTGCTGTAGGAAAACACTGAGGTGTTTGATTTCTCTTTTTTGTGGGTTGCTCATGCATAGAAAACTGTTACAATTCATGTTGATTCCAAGAAAGCAATTTCACTTGTTCCAGATATTCCAAACGTGTCCCAAGGAGCCTTCACTGCGTGGTAGAGTGAGAAGAAGCTGCAGTACCGCTCACTGGCGTGCAGATTTGGGAAGGGCTTGTGGTAGCAGCTAATCCAGAGGTTTTGTAACTCAGCTTGAAGAAAAAGCAACACCGTCTATGAATTCTGAATATTTAATGCTTAGAGATGATTTTCTGTTTGATTAGTATTTCCAGTTGCCAGCAAAGGTGAGATTTACCAAAACATCTTGCTGCAGCAAAGAGTTAAAAACTTAGCATCTCATACTGATACTGCTACTGTAAAACTGCAGTGTAATTTCATCTACAGTACTGCAGAAATGCTTTAAGGCTATCAGAATGTGCTTCCTAGCTAAGAGAGTGATTATATATGGTTTGCCTTTTTTATAATCAGCACTGGGTAGCTATATTTATTTTTTTCTTGTCAGTTGTCACTTAACTAGTTGGAATATTTGTGGTGTATGTACACAGTGTGTGTATAGTCATTAATTCTCCTTGGTTTAGGATCTCAGAGTAAACATGTAAGGCAAAGGTGTGGTGTAGGCACGTGTATTTATAAGGTTTGATGTGAAAAGACTCCTACCACTATCGCATGCAAGAAATTTTTAGGAGTGGGTGTCTTTCTGACAAGATGAAGAGAATAAAAGCAGGTAAACATATTGAAGTCTGGTATTTGTTCAACAGAAGACTGTCATTTCCTATACTGAAAGTAATTTAATCACGTTTGTATCTGGAGTAGTTAAATGAAATAATTTACCGTAATTACTTCATGTCTAACAAGGTCTGTCGCCATTTGGATTTTGTTATGATTAGGATCCTAAAAGGAAAGGAGCTTAACCACTGGACGTTGAAATAATCAATATATTTCATTATTAGGATTTGAACAGAAGCTCTGTTCCAAATGTGTGTTTAAAACTCTCCTCTCAAGCTGAACTTTTTTTTTTTGTAATCCTCTTGCTACAGTCTGTTATATGTGTATAGGACATAAAGTAGTGGCCTTGGCCATCCCAAATGACTACATTTGTTGTGTGTTGCTCTTACATTTCTTATTAATTATTTTTGTTGTTCCATTTTACTGAGCTGGAAGGAAAAGCTGTTCTGTAATTAAGGAGCTATTTCCAAGAAAGTGGGTAGCATTAGAACTGTTATTATAGGATCATCGCATAGGAGGTGAATATTTGTGGTTGGTGTCTAGTGCTGTACAAATGAGCAGAAATAATTGCTGTCCAAAGAAGCTTCTTGCTGGGCAGCATCAAGAAAAGCAAAGGTTTTGTGCAAATAATCTTTGATGTTTGCTGGTTGTCAGACAGAGAGACAGGGTAAGGGTAGGGTGAGTGACACACACACACGCTTGCATCCTCAGTAGCAACTGATTTTTATGAGCAGGCTCATATATTTGATTTAGCATGGCCAAGGAGAGACCTAAAATTGACTTAAATACTACAGACTCACCTAAATGATGTTATGCCAAGCCCATGTTTGTGTTAGATAACTGATTCTGCTGCTGTATTGGTGTATCCTACTGAGGGGAGGTACTTGGTGTTGCAGGCATTTGTTGGGTTGGACCTGCCTGCACCTCTCCAAAGCAACCAAATGAAGGGCACTGCTGGGATAAGTGATGTCTGAGGTCAAGCACGAAGATACACATCACTGGCTATTCTTTGGCTTTTTTCTCTGGAAGACAGTAATATCTTCTGAATCATAATTAATTTACATGAAGAACTTTAGTATGTTACTGATATAATAGGAATTATACCAGACTTGAGTTCAGCAATTAAGCTGTAGAGCCAAATTTTGCCACATTGTGTGATAACAGGATTCCTTTCATTGTCTTTCTTTTGAAAGATAGATTCTGTTCATAGTCATTCATTCAATTACCTTACTTAGGATTTTTATAAAGCAGATTACAAATAGATTAGATTTAGGTTTCATTTGTGTTGTTTTGATTTGTTTGGTTTCTTTTTCCTGAAAATGATGTAAAAGAAATGTCCTGATATTTCATGTAAGCTTATTTTTCCTAATCAGTTTATTAAGTTTTCTGTGATGATGAGGTATGTTTGCAAATGCTAAAGAATTGTACGTTTTGCTCTGTTCCAGTGCCTGATGACCTCTCCATGGAAGAAAGAGAAGAGCTTCTAAATATTCGTCGTAGGAAAAAAGAACTGATTGATGATATTGAGGTAATTGATTTACTGGAAAGATCCTTAGAAAACTGCTTCAGTAGATTAAGTTACAGTAAGCTGCAGACCTAGATATGAATTTCAGGTAATGGTTTTAAAAGCATATAAATGACTTAAGCTAAATACTCCTAATTATGAACAGGATTTATGCATCATAGGTGTGCTTTTAAAAATATTAACTTCTGAATTTTTTGTAATGCAATATGTGCAGATGTCCACATTTGATTTGTATAATCAAAAGCTCATTAAACAGCAGGTTTGCATCCAGGATAGGAGCGAGTGAGAAATGTGGATAAAGAAATCTTAATTGATAATGGAAGCTTGGTCTTCGTGCTCTGACCCAAGCACTCACTGGGAGTGCAGGTTCATGTGTTTAACAGTCATTCAGTTGTGGTAAAATCTTTAAATATCTAAGGAAGCCCTAAGATTGTTCACTTTTCTTCTGGTAAATAACAAATATTAGAAAATAGAACCTAATTATCATATTATTATATGATAGATGATTTCAAAAGGAGTTCTAGTGTAGGTTAATGTATTGTCCTTCCTTCTTTTGACAGAGATTAAAATTTGAAATTGCTGAGGTTATGACTGAAATTGATAATCTGACTAGTGTAGAAGAAAGGTAAGTAATGCCAACATATGAACATGATTCAGTTAAGACCTTGGTCTTCCAGGAACAGCAAGTGAAAATACCTTTCCCATGCTAAACAAACAATGGATCCACCTTTATTTAGTCTGTTATAAAGTCTCTAAAGCCTGACTTTATCCCATGCAGGTGTGTCATTTGTTTGGCTAGAGAATATGTTGGATAGTGTGTAATATTTTACTGTCCAGTTGATAAGGATATGGGTCTCTGAAGCTGCAGTCGCTTAAGGGATTTGAAAATAGTATCATAATTTTCTCCGTTATAAAAAGTGGATGTCTTGGTTTTGTAATGGAACATTCAAAGTAGCCAAAATACAAATTAAAAGCTCATCCAGAAGTTGTTGTTTTTGTAAAAGAGCAGCTGGTAAGTGCTCGTTTCTTCTTTGTCTCCATATGTAGCAAAACTACACAAAGAAATAAGCAAATAGCCATGGGAAGGAAGAAATTCAACATGGACCCTAAGAAGGTAGAGAAATTTTTTTTCTACTTGTCAGAAATCAAGTTTCTGCTTGTAGTATGATCTGTGACAAATACTTTCATGTTTTTCTTAAGAAACATTTCTGATAATGTAAGTTCACAGGCCTTACTGCATGTCCTGTAACACACGGAGCAGAGGGTTAAATTGGAAGCAGTGATCAGGTCGTGTGCCAGTTGTGTGCTTCTTTCACTTAAGCAAATCCTTGATAATGGAGGTTACTTATCAACAATCAAATATGCCAGATATTGATTGACCTGGCTTGCTTTGTACCTGACAGAGGTGTTCTATGTTGATATGTCAAATATAATTAAAAAAAATTTTTGATGTGTGGTTATTAGTGAGGCCATACTTTTTATTCTTTAATGCTCTCCTATTTTTATCTTTCAAAATGCTTTTACCATGTCTTTTAATTTGTTCTCATGTAGACTTTTGTATTTGGATATCTAAAGTCTGTTTGTGGAAAAGGCGCGTGTGAACATCTGCATGTGTGTATATTATGTATGTACATATGGATGTGTACCCATCTGACTTGTACAAACTTGGTTACCAGTTTCAAGAAATCTGCTCTGCATTTAGCCAAGAAGTAATGCAGTTCTTCTTTCTGGAGTGCTTCTCTGTTTCTTAAATAGTTGATAATTTTCTGGAAAATTCGGGGACCTGCACATTCTCTTACAGACATCCCCTACAATAAAAGAGCTTCTTTGACATATTTGACCTTTAGCCTTTGCTTTTCATTTTTCATCTTCCTTCCTTTGTTTTACTGTCTTCTATTGTTTGTAATTGAGATTTTGAAATTGTGAAGAGTATTCTTTAGGGTCATTTTGGAAATCATTTAGCATTTGTTTTTCTGTGTTCTTGACATGTTTTCTTTCCAATTGTATTGAATTAATTTACATTTTGGTGTCTTTTCTGAAATGTTCCAAGTACAGTGATGGCTTCTGTTCTTCAGACTGTTTCAGTTTGCCAGAAATTCTCAAGTACAAGAACCCTTTCTAAACTGCTGGCCATGTCTTTTATTTTCCATTTTGGTGACTGCCTAACTTCTGCTGAGGGCCAAACCCCCAAATATCCTGGTACTTTCCTGTTGTCCTCCAGCTCTTTCAAGTCCTAGAAGTTTGTAGCAAAGTCACAGGATGATGTCAGATGCTTTCATTCCAGCATTAACTATTTTTTATTATGGTTCTTCCTGGATGAAATTATTTCTATAAATAGATGCTATGGCCATATTGCTACTGCAACATAATTTAAATGTGGTAAACAGTCTTAGAGTAGTAATTTCTTAATAGTGCCTGGGATCAGTGATGGCTGCAGTAGCTGTCTGCTCTAAAGCTGGGTCATGGTGTTGTTTGCAGCTGCTACATTAAGTTACAGACAGCTCAAGTATACATCCTTCTGCTGCTGGGAAAAGCTACCTTGGGTTCATTGGGAAAAGGTTTTTTTTTCATTCATAAACAGGAGGGAAGATGGTATCTGGATTTAGGAATGCCAGAGAACTGGGGTTGTAATACTTGGGTTGAATCTATCAAGTTTCCTCCTTTAAACCAGGTAACAGAGGTCTCATGTTTTTGTATTAGCAGGAACACAGTGAGGTAATTTTCTTTTATCATTGTATTTGAAGATCTTTACACATTCTAGTGTGTGTGTAGAGCAATTCTGCCTTGCTCCCTCTGAAAATAGGTGTGTTTTATGTACTTCCATGATGTCATTGAGGGTACCTGGGAGTTTGGATTTGGTGAGCTCATGTGGGAAGGGCTGTAATGGTAAAAGTTTGTAAAACACTTCAAGAATCCCTGTGCACAAAGTGGTGCTTGAAATTGTGCAGTGCTGAAGTTGGTACTGCCTGTGTTGGGCCCAGGAAATGAATTCACTGTGACAAAGACAGGGTTTAAATAACTGCAAAATTTGTAATTGAACTACTGTAAAAGCGATGAAATTCAAAGCAGATTTTGCTGCAGTGATTTAAAAAAAATCCATGCAATATTTGTAGGGAATATTAAATATGTCTGTAGCCGTGAGTTTTGTGTGGGGAAGTTAAACTAGTACAGCTGTCATCTGTCTCCTGTCAGTCTACAGAAAGAAAATTTGCATCAAGACAAAAGATAGTGTAGGAGGTGGTGGGGGTTTGCTTGGCCTATTTTTGCCATTTATTCCAGATGCTGAAGTTGTTGTCCCAGACAAATTCCTTTTCCTGTCTGTTTGACTTCTGGTTCTTTTAACATCTTAGTAATAATTTTTAAAATATCCAGGAAAAGGAAAATTAAATTGATTTTTGCAGTATGGTGAAGTGTCTGCTTCTGTGCACAGAAATTTGTTTTCCATACTTTTAGTCAAGTCCATTATCAGTAACTTGCACAACTTCAAAACACCTATTCAGATCAGTCTATTTATACTAAGCATGAATAATATGGTCCAGGTGTTGAACAAGGGAATCTGCTGTTTCTGATATCAGAGGAAAGATTCTACTGTCAGAGATGAGAGCTTTTTGGATAACTTGGTATGGGAAAAAGTATTATGTTTTGTAGTCAAATGTTGTACAAATAAGCTTTGAAGGGATCAGTTTTGAGGAAAGCTCAGCAATTTCTGGTTCAAGATATAATGGATATACTTTTTGTAAAGAAATCATATCTGTTATGAAATGACTTACGAAAATATTAAGTTGTCAGAGTACCAGCCTGGCATCTAAAGTTTTCAGATGATGATAAAATTGTTTTGAGAGAATTGCATTCCAGACTTTCTAAAGAAAGCTTCAAGCTTTATAACATCACAGTTCACTTTCTTTGTTAAATTAGTCAGAAAACTGACTTTTTTTTTCTCAGACGGGCAACCATTTCATTATTAAAAACTAGAATTAACCAAACAGAAGGATAGTAACTTTTTGGAATGTTACTAGAGGGCTATCTATGCTATATCAAAAAAAAATGCAATTTTTTCAGTTGAAATGAAGTAAATAATACTCCACTTGCAGAAACTGAAAAACTAATATTTCTGAAATTCTGAAATATTGTAGTAGAGCATATTAGTAATAATTTATTAACCTCTTCGGTACTTATTTGGAATCCAAGACATTAAGGTTACTTAGAGTCTCCATTTCTGCTTTTCACCAGCATGTTGTTACAGTTTGAAGAAATCATCAGGAGTAGCAACATCTGTGTTGGGATCTGTGGGCTGTAAAGAGGATGGTTATCCCTGCATGACCTGCTCGGTGTCAGAACAATGTCCCTTCCATCCTTTCCATAATCTCTGTGTAACTCTTAGTCTCCTTTCTTTGCCGCTTTGCAGAGAGGTCTCTGGGCTTCCCTAGAGTGTGCCAGTTGTAGGGCAGTAATTTGTGGAGGAGTAGGAGTCCTGGGGCTTGATCATGTACCCTCTGAGGGACAGGGTAAGACTCTCCACCTGCCTTTGGTAGCAGCCTGACTGAGCAGCCCTTTGTGACTAGTGTAGCTCCAGTCCTTTGTGAATAGTTTAGTTCCAGCACAACCAGAATTCACTGATAATCCCAGTGTCAGCATAAACTCTTTTAAACCGGTTTCAGTATCTTCAGCTGTGACTTCCTTCTGCAAGTAGTGGCTTGATGTATTGGGTTGCAGTTTGTAGATTATACCAGATGCTTTATTTTGTGTCATGGTGGTAATTAAGCTGTTTCTACGTACCTCTTCATTATATGATTTTGCAGATTACAGCTCTGCAGACATTTATGCAATGTTGGGAACAGGCCAGCTCACACATTAGCTCCAAAGAGCAACATGCAATCGTTATTCCATTAATATTTGATCTCTCTGTGGTTTAGGGATTCAAACTGCCACCTAGTACTTCTAGCCTTAAAAATGTGTTCTCATTTTCATCTTAAAACCAGGACTAAATATTGCTCGTCTAACAGAAAAGCATTTGTTTACCATTTTATTAAAAGAAATAAAAATCTGTCAGTTAATGTAGTTCTTCATGTGCTATGTATATGTCTCAGCTATGTATATGTGTCAGTATATTAATACCAAATGTTACGAGTGATATTTACATAAATGCTTGTGGAAGAAGACATAACATTCCTTTTCCTCTGGAATTGCTCTTCCTAGGGAATACAGTTTCTGATAGAAAATGACCTCCTGCACAACACTGCAGAAGACATTGCACAGTTCCTTTATAAAGGAGAAGGATTAAATAAAACGGTAATTGGAGATTACCTCGGTGAAAGGTAAAGTAGAAATATTGGAACTTTGCTCTTGAGCTCACAAAGCACATGTACAGGTTTTGGGTACCTTTCACAGGCTGCATGGAAGAAATGCTTGAGTACCCTGAGATCTGGAAGAGCTACAGTGGGGATGTAAAACTGCTACAGTATTGTGATAGGTTTTCTTCCTGTTAGGTTGTTAATTTTTAAATGGGTACATTGTGGAATGATATTTAATTAACTGTAACTTACTATTTGGAGTAAACCAAAACATTTGTCTGTAGTGCAGTATTTAATACCATGAGCTTTTAGAATGTTTGAGAGTTGTGTTGCAACACTACTGGTAACTCTTAGTACTGTGTCCAGAGAAGGAGTGATTTACAGTCAGTAATAATTGACAGTAGAGAAATTACTTATGAAAAGAGGTACTTCCTGGGACAGTAGTTACAAGCAGGTTTTGGTGTAGTCACTTCCCTGCGTGCAGAAATCCCATTGCTAAGAAGGCGTCTCCAAGGGCAGCTGCGCCCAGTGCTTATCAATCCTGGTGCAGTAAACATGCAGTGTGCATTTTTATGCACACTGTTGCAAAACACAATCAGAATGCAAATGACTTGCATTGCTGTGCAACCCAGGAACTGATTTTAAAAAGGCAGCTGAGAGAGACAGCAGTGCAGTGGGTTGGAGTGTGTGTATGGACGTGCTGGCACATGTTCCAGTGCCACTTAGGGAGCTCTCGGAGGTGACTCATTTAGGATGTGCTCCTGTGGTGATGGGTTGTGGCAGGTCCCTTTTGAGACACTCTTCAGTCTGGTTCCAGCATCAGTGGCGTGGTTTTTGCTCAGCAGTTTCCTCTTGGCTTTCATAGGTTCAGTGAAAGTTTTTACTGTAATACGAGCATTTTGAAAATAGATCTTTGTTATGAAGTCACTGTGCAGAGTATGTAGACATGTCAACAGTTTTTATACAGCAGAATTATGTCTGAGGACATTCTCTCTTTCTTTGCCACCCCCTCTCAGGGGCCCATCATAAATTACTTCTGTATTCTAGCTAAATATAGCTGAAGACAAGACAAGGTTAGTCAACAGAATGAAATATTTATATAACATTGTTCCATAAAGGATATATTCTAAATTACTGACTTTATAGTCTAACAGCACTCAGCAAACTGAAAAAAGTGAATGTAAAAATGGAATGAGATAACACTTAAAAATACAGCAAAAATAATAATAAATGAGGGATGAATTACATCCTAAAAAAGAGTTAAGATTTCTTTCTATGTGGGTAACTCCTCACTTCTTTTTTTAAGTGGCTTCCTGGAGCATTTGTGTTATTTGGCTTGTGTCTTGGGAGGTGTACCCAGCACAAGTACTGCATGCCTATAAACAAAATAAATAATTGGCTTAGAGTAAAAACATACCCCTCTCAAGTGCTCTTTTATTACACTCTCATGCCACTTCACTGAAAAGTAGTTGCCCAGTTGAATTGTGCATTGCTAAATTTGATGAGAATTGCTTGGATTTGCTGACAGAACTGGTGTGTTTTTCTGTAAACAATGTGGGAATCTGCTAATGAATGAACAGTTGGTTTTAAGGTATTTCTTCCTGAGTGTTACAGGTTAGTCTGACTATGCAGTTAGTCAGCAAAGCAGCAGCTAATTCCTGGTGGGTGCACACCTTTCTGTTTTTGGGTGGAGGCTGATACGCAGCATTCTGTCTTGGTGATGTATTTAAAGCACACCCTAAGGATTATAAACCTTTATTCTTCTGGCACATGAACTCAGGCATGGTTTAGGCCAAGTTCTGTCCATCCACATAGTTTTGTGTTCATTAATGTTTAAATGTTTCTTCTGCATTCAAGCACCCTTGTATTAAACAAAGCATAATTTGGCTCATGATTTACATACCAGTCTAAGAGATGGGTGAGAGGAAGTCCATTCAAAACCTATTCTGATTTTACTAAACTTTGTTGTACCAGTTTTTGAGAATGGAGTAAGAGTACATGCTAAGCAGCACTTCTAAAAAGCTGTTCTTTTTCTTGGATAGACTCAATAGAAGCAATAAGTTTTTGTTTCTTATCTTTGTACATAAATTAAGATACTGCTTTAATATTTTCTGTTCTTAGAGTGGAAAAAAGGTAGTTTGCTTATCATATGTTGTATGGCTAAGGAAATTAGTTTTACATTAACCATTGTTTTAAGAATTCGTGACAATTTCTGCAAAAGACTTCTTACTGAATAAATTTCTCAGGTATCCTCCTATGTCAAGGCAGGCACAGTAATAATAAATATGAAGCAAAGAAGGCAAGGCTATTTTTTAGGTCATTTAAATAAGCAGTTCTAAAATCAGTTCAAATGTACTGGCTTTTGCTAACCTACCAGCAAAAATGGGCGAAGTACTAGTGTTAAATATTAAAATACCTCTCAAATAAATGTGTAGATTTTCTGATGACTTGATCAGTATGATTATTTCCTTATTTATTTTCAGAAGCAAATCAAAGTATCTATCAAGTCTTTAAAGATCAGAATTGTAATCGTCTATTTAATTTGTCTTTCACAGAGATGAATTTAATATTAAAGTTCTTCAGGCTTTTGTTGAACTCCATGAGTTCGCTGATCTCAATCTCGTACAAGCCTTAAGGTGAGTTCTTTCTGTTTTTTGACCTGAGCTCCCTTTATCAAATTGCATGTTTATATGAGTCACTGTGTTGATTTATTTGTAAAAAAGCTGCTCTACAGCTCAGCACAACTGTACAAATTACTGTGCAAGTGAGCAGAGACAGCTCCGTTTAACCCTTCTGATGGCTTGTGTGTGTGCTGCCTTTGGGGGTGAAAACTCCTGATTATTTCAGACAAATACATGCAACTAAAACAGCTGTTACTCCTTGGTGTGCCTGCCATATGTGGAGATTTGAAGATCTGTTTTCTATCTTAGCACAGAGATAGGTTAAAAAAGAAATAAACTCTTTACTTAAATAATTTTCTTCCTCCTTTTCTTCCACCTCAACTTGTCCTTCTGGGCAGGGAGGGGGAGAAATCCTCTGACCATAGTCACTGATTATGTTCAGTCACAGAGAGGTAAACTTTGAAATGAGTGATTTCTTTCTGCTTCCCTCAGTTTCCCACTTGTCATGTGAAAGAAAGTGTGATTTCTTAGTTTATTTTTTCCCCTTGCTATGTGAACAGTTCCCGTGATTTATCTGGGATGCTTGCATACAGTGGCCTTGTGAGATCCCTTCTCAACTTGGTGAAAATCTGTAACAGATTGAGCAAATTAAGTTGGCTTAGACAGTTTTGCCTGGTTTTTTTGCCGCGAGTGACTCCCTCCTGACACCAGATAAATGGAAGTGTCCGTGTGATCTTTGTTTCTGGTGCAGTGCCTTGTGATGTGGAGTCAGAACAGCTTTGCTATGGTTGAATGATGTGGTGATGATAACTTGAGCTGCCTGAGGCTTGAGCCAAAGAAGCCTTTTCTGTGGCTGCTGAAGCTTGTCTGGGAAGCTTCATATTCCTGTCTCTTTTACCCAATTTGATGTTAGGTTTGACTTTCTTCTTCCTCAGCAGCTGCTACTATTAAATGTTTGTATTTTGGTAGCTTACAAAATTCGTGATCTGGGTTGGAACCTTGCACGAGGTGAGTAAAGACAGTATATAGAGCTGACAAACTAAAGATGGCCTGTGACACTTGAATATAATGTCCTGAAATGAAAACTGGTGAAGACAGGAACAAATGGTTGTTATATGGCATCCAGTGTACAGGGAATAGTGAGAACTTGTTTTGCATGGCAGAGCATGTAACTTTGCTGGTTTAGATCCTGGTTTAATTCAGATAATTCTTTTGCTAAGAGATAAAAGAATAAATGATGAAATTAATTGGAACATTTTAGTGCCACCATGTGCCAAAATAAATTTGTGAAGACTTCTGTCCTGTATGCATTCCAGTGTACCTCTGTGTAGAAATAGTTACAAAAGTCAACTCTGTATTCCAGTTCATGGTGCTAAGAAGCAGCAAGATCTGCTGCATGTATTACAAAATTACTGAAATGATGGCATGAGTTGCTCTTTTTACGACCTAGGTCTGATTCTTGTAGGGTGAGCTTACAGTAGACAGGCAGCACCTCTCTAAGCAGTGGGGTTTTCTTGTTGTTACCATTTTTAAAAGGTTTTGTATGAATTTAAGTAAATATGTTAAGTCTTTCTGTATTCCTTGTTTCTCTCTCCTTACACCAGAAATATTTTGTGTATTGTGTCTTTTTACATTGTGAATAAAGTCTAGCTGACTGTTCTTTGCTTTCTGTAGCCAGGAAACCCAGGGAGGATTGAACTCATTTTTTCCCCCCATAGCATTCTCGTGGCAAAAATGGGATGCATACAGAAAATTGTTTACTAGGCTGGAAAAAAGAGAGAGCCTCAGAATATGAACTGCCATATTATCTTGCCTGATAGCATGCAGTGTTGCTGGCTGAGTTACTGGGCTAGCCATCTGTGCATGTTGCTTTATAATAGCTCCTGACTTGTGTGTTGAGAGATTGAGAACATATTTCTAGGACATTCTATATAGGCACTGCTGATTTTTTTTCCTTTTTCCGTTTGTTTTGGGTTATTTGTAATAAATACTTACTATGTAAATATTGGAATGAGTCTAACAACTATTCTTCCCTTCTGTAGGCAGTTTCTGTGGAGCTTCAGACTCCCAGGAGAGGCTCAAAAAATTGACCGTATGATGGAAGCTTTTGCTTCACGCTATTGCCTTTGTAACCCAGGAGTCTTCCAGTCTACAGGTCAGTCACAGGAAACAGGAGTTCTTAAGTACTTGAATGATCCAAATACAATTTTATATATATATGTGTATGTTCTTATACGTCTGATGCAAGGAGATAATGGCCAGTTTGGAAGTTGAGGATAAAATAATATGTAAAATGAGGAATACCTGGGAAGTGAGAACATGTGACTGTCTAATCCAGGAGGTGCAAACTTATGGTCAGAATGCATTTTCATTTATAAAGCTTCGCAGAACTACACAGAATGCCCTGGCATTTTTGGTCTGTTCGGTTATATACACAAATAGTTTGCTCTTGATCACTTAATTTGAGGATTAGATAGGATGGGAAAAGGTTGGTGTAAAGCAGGTCTGTAGCTGCTAGAGAGGAAAATAGCTACTGAAAACAAACTGCTGAAGATGCAGGCACAATTTTCCTCTCTCTAGCAGGTTTTCATCCTGCTTTTTCTTACACAGAGTCTTGTACTTGAATTCTGGGAGAATTTGCTATAATCATAACCATGGCAAGAAGCATGATAAGATTTCTTTTGTCATCTTCTGATATTATCCAGTAGTGCTAGCTGCCTGCTGAATGCCACAAAATTGAGTCAATGTAATTTTCAGTCTTTTTAAATGCAATCAAAATATTATTTTGAAGAGACCATTCTTTCTCTTTGGAGAGAGCTTTGGAAATACTTTGAGTAGGAGGAGGCTGATGGACCAGGTTTATTATAGCATCCACCACTATGATTTAGGCAAAATCTGTGCAGAGAACATTTTGCCCAACACTTCAGCGTTTGAAGTGAAATGTTAATTTAGGGTGATAGCAATGATTTCATAAGAGTTTAATTTTTTTTTATTCTCATACAATTTTCTTATACTTGTTTGTTATTTGAATTGTAACCTTTTTTTTAAATTGGGCTTAATTCAACAGCTTAAAGAAAGATTTTAGACTTTTATGTACAGCATTCAGGATGTTTTGAGTGTTCCTTTATCAGTCAGGATGAGGTATATACTAATTTTACGGGTTTGTACACACAGCACATGGGAAGATAAACCATTTTTCGAATCTGATTTCAGATACATGTTACGTGCTTTCATTTGCCATCATCATGTTGAATACCAGCCTGCACAACCACAACGTGCGAGATAAACCCACAGTGGAGAGGTTTATCTCCATGAATCGTGGAATTAATGAAGGTGGAGACCTTCCAGAGGAATTGCTAAGGGTAAGTTAGGCTGGGTAAGACAAAGCCTGGCTTTGTGTTTGTAATAGCAGACTTAAAAGCATGTACAACAGTTCTCAGGCAGATTTGTCAAGGGAAGGCAAGGGAGCATTTTCTAGGATGTGTAACCATTTGAGTAGCTGAAAGAAGCATATTCTGATATTCACAGCTACTTTGAGCTAGTTCTCCCTATATCCAACCTTTGTTGAGAACAAGCTGTTTCAGAGTAAATGCTCTGTGCATCTCTCAGTAG
Organism: Corvus hawaiiensis; assembly: GCF_020740725.1. Lineage (NCBI taxonomy): Eukaryota > Metazoa > Chordata > Aves > Passeriformes > Corvidae > Corvus > Corvus hawaiiensis. Next base: position 2,198,905 of record NC_063228.1, read on the forward strand.
TTTGCTTATGGCAAAATTCTTGTGCAATTGGCTTCTTATGAAAAAGAGTAGTATTTCTAGATAAGTCAGAAAAAATAGTAAAAATTTTTGGTTTTCCTTATTGCCTCTCTTTTTTTTTCATGTGTCTTGTGGAGCTCCCTCCTTGAGAAATCAGTATAAATATTTACTGCTGTAAGACAGTGTGATGGGCTACGCCATTTTCTGAAAACCCAGATTCATTTGGCAAAACTTGTACTAAATGAGACTGATCCTGAAACCTTTGAAATACTAAATGCTGAAGATAAAATAAAATTGTCGTTGCTAGGAGTGCTTAAGAAATTTGTACTGAAGAGAGACTTGCTTATAGATGAAGTAGTTTAAAATCAATCATGATCAAAATAGAAAGCAAAGATTGAAAAGGGGTGGTCCAGAATTTTATGGACAGTATTTCCTGTGCTTTTTATAGAAATGGTCCATGAAGCAATAAGATATCCTGGTTGCATTTTCTCTTAAGACATTTATTAATAAGGTCTTTTTCCTCTTTATTTTTCTAGAATTTATATGAAAGTATTAAGAATGAGCCATTTAAAATTCCAGAGGATGATGGAAATGATCTAACGCATACATTTTTTAATCCAGATAGAGAAGGTTGGCTGCTGAAACTAGGTTAGTCACAAGGGCAGTTCTGCTGCTGTATGTTTGTTCATTGTTAGCATGTTTGCTGCTCCGTGTCTACCTGCTTTCTCGTGAAGGTAACAGGTTGAACTTTGTATTTAAAAACGTGTGAACCAAAATAAGTAGCTCCTTTGCGTCTGAAGGCTGTTACTTCTTATTTTGCATACCCAAATTAGCAATCTTGTTTCAAACTTCGGAGTTTTATTTCTGAGATCTGAGAAATAAAAACTCGGCGGCAAAAAGGAAACACCACATGGTATTTACCACATGCTGTGACTGATAAATAACAACTAAGTCTCCATAAGGTCATTTCAGAAAACTGTGTGTGATATTTCAACACAGTTTTCTGTGTACAAAAAAAGGATGTCTCCTCAAATAGTTACTTTTGTATGTCTTTTTTTTTTTCCATATTATTTGTGAGTTTCTCTTGGTTTGGTTTTGGCTATGATTTTTTAATGAGTGGTTTAAATGTGCCTTCTTGTTTTCCTTATGGCCTATGACCTATCACCTTTCTGTTCTGTGACTGGCTGTCTCTGCTTATTCTGCATTAGGAGGTACGTATCTGATTGCTTTCCAGTCCCCTCTTCTTCAGTTGCTCATTCTTTTATTTTCTTCCTCCTTCCTCCTGGTTTTTTCTTTTTTCTTTTTTTTTTTTTTTTTTTTAAAATCAGATTCGTTGTAGCATTTTGCTTTTTCACTCAGTGTCACTAACAGTGTCATCAGTGGTGCTCTGAGGGACTGGCATGTCAGTGTCTAACTCACATGCAAGTGAGTTCAGCAAAAGAAGGAAGCGTTTACATGTAAAGCAGAAAAATAAAGATGACTTCAGCACACTTCTCTCATTCGTGGAAAAACATAACAAGGAAAGAATAATCTCCACTGAGAGTAAACAATGTCTCACTCTGTCATGAAGTTTCAGAGTGGTTATGTTACTTGTTTATCAATGATAATAGATTATTGAAAGATAGATTACATTTGAACTACAGTTGTAAAAGCTGTTCTTTTTCCTGCTTATTTTCCCTTTTAAATAATACATTTAGCTCACTTAACAGAGTCTTAAATGTGCTTCAAATTTAGGGTTGCAGAAACCTCAGGTATTTCAGTCTCCTGGCACTGCGAGGTGCCTTTGTTTTTACAGACTCTTGTAAAGTTGATGGGATTCACTTTTTCACTTGACCTTAGGGAATTTTTTTCCCATATAAAGGAGACTGACACTTTGTTTTAACAGTTGTTTTTCAAAACAATAAGTTTTTAAGATTTAAACACCAGCACACACTTCAGTAGAGTCAGTTGTTGGCCACTTGAATGTGTTAAAGTGGAAGAACTTTGCACTTGGAGAATGGTGACTGAAGTGTGAAAAGGGATGTGTGCTGGGGTGCACATGGGGAGGATGGTGAAAAAAGAGCCTGGACAGAGCCCTGGGCCCACTCTGCTGATTGCACCTGGAACCTGGTAGTCATGCTTGTGCTGGAAGGAAGTGGATGTGAAAAGGAAGCATTTGGAATTCATTCACATGCTCTGCAATGTTGTGTTCTGACCTCTGTGCTACAGATGCTGTGGAGCTCCTTTTCTAACTACAAAAAAGCAAAGCTCTTGCTTTTTGACCTGTATTGGCTCAGCTGGCACAATTTCAAACGTGACTTTGCAGCTTTTCTCCATTTGGTAGTATGAGATGATGGTTAACAGAAAAGCCTTTCAAGTTGATGTAGGTGGAATGTGCTGCTTGGAGAAGAGGTTGAGTATAAGGCTGTGCTGTGCCTTTGCTGTTGCCAGTGCTCCCTCATAGACTTCTACACATAATGTGAGTGCAGGCAAGTGTGAGTGTGTGTAGAGAAGTAGCAACATCCTCTGTGGAAGAAACTGCCCATTAAATAGATCTAATGAAAAATAGAGGAACCAAGAAATTGAGGAAGCAATGACTGAAAGTAAGTGAGAGCTGCCAGGTACTTCTGCACAGGCTGTCTCTGGCTCTGGTGCAAAGTCAATAAACCAGAGGTCAGAGGACTGAAAACTGTGCCTGAGTCTTTGCTGTGTGGGATGCAGATGAGACACAGAGCACAGAAAACCCAGTAGTAAAAGAGTGTGTGAAGCAGAAGGGTGTTACACGCAACACTCCCACAGTGTGAGGGTTATTTGAATAAAGAAATGAAACGTGTCCAGAAGCCTCCGGTGAATCAGCCTGGGAATGCCTGGAGCTGTGCTTCCATGAAAGACTGCATTTTTTTTCAGCAGAGACAGACTGGTACAGACTAATACATTGCTAGTTTAGATGCAATGACCAGAAATAAACCTGACAGTCTTTTTATTTTTTTCCCCCCCCATTTTATTTCTTTCCTCTCCCTCGAGTTTCCTATTTGCTAGGAGTCTTAAACTGTATGTTGAGAGTGCTGTCTCAAGCCACATGGTTTGCATTTTTACAGTCCTTTCTGTTGGGAAGCTCTTCTTGTGAAATGGGTAGGGCTTCCTTCAGTTCTAGAAGATCCTGATATTAAAAAGTTGTGTATTGTTGAAATGCTAAGGAGACGAACTCCTCTATGAGGGTTTAAGTGCTCAGTTGTGATAACGCATAAAAGCTGAAATAGAAGGTTTTAAATGAAACTATAAACATGACTAAAGACTACTTGCAGGCTCTGAGTATATCAAGACAGTATTTTGTATCTGGTGTTTCTCACAGCTCTTCCCATTTATGCAGTTGTGCCCTTTTTTTAGTATTCCATCTCTCACTATATTGATTTTTTCTTTGGGCGGAAGATGGATATCGTGAAAATTTCATATATTGTAAAATTCATCTGTCCAAAAGACTACTCTGGGTTTTAGAAGGCTGGGAGGGTGCAGAAAGCTTTTGGAGAGTTTGCTGCTCTGAATTGTTCAGAGGTGACCATGTTAAGTCCGAGTGCCAAACCTGGCAGCCAGACAGCAATTCTGGTTTTGTCTATCTAGACTTAGCCAGAGCCTATAAATAGACATCTTTATCTTGGTAGACCTAAATTATCATTCAGTTCTGCATTGTTTGAAGCATGGTGTAATGAAAATGAATGCAGCAAGTTAAAAACTGAAACCTGCTGAGTGCTAGTGAGTCCTCCTTGGAGCAGCTTGACACGTTATGAGCTTTCAGACTTTTCTGCATAATGAGTGGTGTTGGTACCATGAAATTTTCTGCCATCCGCTCTAAGGTATTTTGAAATTGTTGCCTATGCTCTCTTTGCTAGTGCCCAAGTTAGATCTGTTTTGCACAGGGAGATGTTTCCTCGCCTTAAACAGCTTCTCTTGGCAAATTTCTTGGTTTGTGTAATATTTTCTTCTCGTTTGAAGGAAACTGTGACATTATTCCCCCGAACTGGAGAGGAAATGATTCCAGCCAGACATATGAGTGTGTTAATTTTTTCTGCCAGTCAGGCGGTTACGGAATGCTTGGAGATGGTCCAAAAGCTTCACATCCGGGCCTGTCCCTCCAGTGGTGCTTATTCCAGCACATCTGTCCTTGGGAGGATGTTGTTTCTCTTCCCTGATCTGGGGTGAGAGAAGAGTGCTGGGTGATCAGGAAACCGGTGCCTTCCGGTACCTGCTTGGCTCTTGTGGTGACTGAGGCTCTTCCAGGTCGAGGCAATCAGTGCTATGGTCAAGGGAAAATGTTTTTTAAAAGAAAGCCAAACTTTGATCCAACCAGCTGTGCAGTTGCTGAGTCTTTTCTGTCTGGTGATATCTAAATGAACTCAGGAGGAGAAAAAACATTCTTGGTGTATGCATCTCCTTCAGCTCTAAAACTTTTATATAAATGAGCTGAAGATTTGGGTAGAATTTTCTAACTTTAGATACCCTGTTGCCTTTAGCCTTAAGGCCTTTTTTACTTAGAAGATTTGTTTCCTAAGTCATTGCCAGTTGTTTTTCCCTTTATTATAGACTGTTTCTTTTACCTTGTTGCCTAGTTTGTACTTTGCTCAGAGTTAAAAAAAAAAAATAATCCTATGTTGAGTTACAAAGGTGAAGAGGGTTTCTGTTTCTGTACATTTTGCCTTGTAGCCTTTCCCTGTAGCTTACTTACACTTCCACATGCTGTGGAAGATACCATGCTTCTATACTTCATTATTTGAGATGTCTGTGCATTTTTGTAATCAGCTTGATCTTTCAGAAGTATGTCACTTATCTCTCCATTTCTGTAGATGTTTATGGATTCATACTCTGGTTTTCTTGATCCTCTTCTGCTAACTTAATTCCTCCCAGTGTTAATCTTTAAAAGGCTGGGAGCTGGAATAAGAGATGAAGTACGGTACTAAACCCTTTGTTGTTGTTTTGTGAGCCTACAGCAATCTCAGCCAAGGACAAGAATGTTTTATTATCAGATGTTTTTACCTATTAATGTCATGTGCAGAGTTTACAGGCCACAGTGCCTTATCAGCCAGCTGCTTGGGCTGCAGCCCATTGTAAAGGCATATTAAATGTGTTTCATGTGGTGACCCCTGCAAATTTGATTAGTACAGATTAGATTTTGAGCTTTATTAGCGTTTCTGTGCTGTTGACAGCTGCAACTCAGTAATGGCGTGGGGAGACAGAGACTTGCATGTGAGAGTAGTTCCTTATCCTGCCAAAAAATCCTGACTGACTGCTTTTTTTTTTTTTTCTTTCCATTTTTCTTTTCTTTGGAAGAGTAACTGATAGCTTGGTGGAGCAGGGACTTAAGGTCTGTTTTCATGGCTCCCACGAGTGCTGTAACCCAGTGGGCTACTGGCTGTTTTAGGGAAAAGGGAGCAGTAAGAGGGTTGTTGGAAATGCTTACTCTTTGTGGCTTCCCTGGAGCTGGGAGATGTTTCATGACAAAAGCTTCATCAAAACTGCAGCATGATTACAAAAGGTTTCAGGTTTGAGAAATCTGGCTTTTCCAGAGAGAGGGAGTGTTGTTGGGAAAACATTCAGCAAGCTCAACTGCTGTTTACTGCTTGGCAATTCATATTGTTCTGGGAGTGTGTGTTTTAGGTCTGTTGTTTCTGTCTCAAATTATAAATAGGTCTTCTTTTAAATATATGGTTATTACTGATTTTTTTTATTGTGTTTTGGCATGATATCAGAGTTTATGAGAAGCACTTTTGTTCAGTTTAAGCTGCTCTGTGATAGTAACCTGTTTCCCTGTTTGATCCATTCTCTCTCCTGAGCTGTTTTTCTGCTAGAGCTGGGCAAGCCATGACCTCTGATAGCTGATATTGACTGTTAGCCTGGAAAACATGGTGATGGTTTAGGGCCATAAAAATGTTAAGTGATGTTAATCTGCTAACCTTGGAGAGCAGAACGTGACTTAAAGCCATGGCAGTTGATCCTGGGTTATGTGAACACGAGTCACATTGAGGTGGTGGCAGGGAGTGCCCTGGCAGTCACCGTGACTCGGCGGCTGCTCTTCCATTGGTCTGGAAGTGAGTCAAGCTTGAGTTCATCATTCCTAGCCCAAATACTTCCTGATACTTGAACCAGCTCTCGGTCAAGGTGGTGGGGAATTTTTCTAGTGACTTACGTGCCAGTTTGAACATCTCTGCAATGCTTTATTTACAGATCTGTCACAGTGGTTGTACTAAAATGCCACCAGTTCTTCCCTCACTGTCTCCAGTTCACTCAACCATTCATTGTGTCACGGCTTCTGCATCTTGCACTATTTTGCCTTCACTTATTTCACCACACCTGCTTGCAGATTAAATTTTTCTTAAGATATGAGTGCGTCTGGTGGAAACAAAGTTTGAGTACATTGAATGTTGCAGTGTGTTAGCACTGGGTTATTGTGCAGGTCATGAAACCCAGCAAAAGGAAGGTACAATGTGCCACATACTTGGTCTGCAATGCAAATATGCAGTAGATTGGTATCAAGAAATGTCATGATATCCCTAGAATTGTTCTTTAATATGATTTGGATTTCTGTATTAACCAAAAACCCAGCTATCTTAAGCAGAACAAAAAGATTAAAAAATTATGCTTATGTCTTAAATTTGGTTATATCACTTGGATTAAACTGGGTGTCTTGTGTGTATTAATGGTGCTCTTTTATGCACGGGTGTTCAATAGCAAGATCAACTATTTTGAAATGTTGGCTTAATGAAATTAAATACTGCTGAATGGATGATGCACAGGTGGTGACATAATCCTGAAGTCAGATAACTATGGTGTATCTAAACCTTTAAACTAATAACACATGAATGCTTTATCTACAGTTGTCCTTCTTGGAAATGAGTTTTAAAATAGTGTAATGTGAGAAGCCAGGTGTGTTCTGAAGCAGCCAGTGGCAGCAAAACAACTGAAAGGGCCAAAGCAATACTGTTTCTAAAAAGAAACTGTTCCCTACAGGGTGACATTAGCAGGTGTAAAGAAAAGGAACTCTGTGGTTGCTGTTGTCTGAACTGTTAATGAAGGAAAAATTGGCATTTTTGGAGCAGTAGCTATTTTTTCTGTCAAGTGTACTCAATGATATAATGACCCATGAAGATGTTTTAAAAATACTGAAAGATGACAAATTAGTAAATATGGTATATTTTGGCATAGGATTTGCTCCTCATTGATGACATCATATTTGTTCTGTTAGTGATGTTCATAAGCACCTTACACACTTGACACTAAATCTGAAAGTAAAGACATGTTCTTAATCACATGTTTGCTTGTGAATGGAGTGACAGGGAGGTGGTAAAATGCCCTTAATTTTATTGATGGGACCCTTCCCTTGCCCCAGCCAAGCTGTCCAGGGGGTTGCTCCTGTTGCTGGGAGCCAGCTGCTGGTTCTGCAGCCAGTGCTGGTGTGAGTGAGCAGCTGGGGGTGTCAGACCAGCCCAGGGCTCCCTGGCAGCACTGGCTGTGTCCAGCACTCTGCAGACTTGGGATTTTTGGTGCAGTGGACATGTGTGAGGGCCTGGACAGAGGGAGCAGGTCTGGCCACTGAGGTTGCCCACAGCTCTTGTGGCTGATGGCACCTCCAAAGCTGATGCTGCCTCAGGACAAGTTGCAGTAACATGTTCCTTTAACCTCCCTCATCTGTGCCTGATCCATTTACCATTAAGCAATTAAACCATACTTTGAGAAATAAGCAAAACTTAATTATTTCCTTGCCCATTGTTGAAGCCCTGATGGTAGCACATGCTTAATTCTGGAATCCTTTTGTTTGTAGGGGGAAGAGTAAAAACATGGAAACGGAGATGGTTTATTCTGACTGATAATTGCCTGTATTACTTTGAATACACAACAGTGAGTATATATCATGGTGAATTCTCTTTGTAATCAAGACATGTAAGTAGCCAATAATGTGATATTTTCCTAATTTTTTAGGACAAAGAACCTCGAGGAATTATTCCGTTAGAAAATCTTAGCATAAGAGAAGTTGAAGACCCTAGGAAACCAGTAAGACAGTTTCATATTTATTTTCTAAATGAAGATAAGTAAACCATAGGGAACTTAATCGTACTGTTAAATGAATTTATTTGTCAGTTTTGTTTTGTTCTTTCAAATTTATTACTTCATTTCTACCCTCCAGAACTGCTTTGAGCTCTACAACCCCAGTCATAAAGGTCAAGTAATTAAAGCATGTAAAACTGAAGCTGATGGTAGAGTGGTGGAAGGCAACCATGTAGTGTACAGAATATCTGCTCCCACCCCAGAAGAAAAGGAAGAGTGGATTAAATCTATCAAGTGAGTTTAAAGTTTTAAATGTTTTTCAGAAATGAAGTATAAGCTCTTTTCAGAGTATGATACTGAGAGAATTTGTTGTAACTTGTTTGAAGAACTCTGATGTGGCAATGTCCTCAAGGATTAACAATGAGCTCTGCAGGGTTGATGGATGAAGATACAAATCTCCTGTTACTCTCTGGTCCTAAAGAAGTATTGCTGCTAACTCAAATGAGGAAAACAGGATTTACTGTTTTATGCAAATGTAAAACCTTGTGTGAATTGTCTTTAAATCTAATTTTATTGGATTCTTACTTCACTTAATAATTAACTTCAGTAACGTGTTTCTTAAGCATGTTCACAGGCAGCTTTAAACTTCCACAGCCTGACTTTATCTTGGAAGGTGTGTTAACAGACCCACTTAAAAGAAATAAATAATAGTCAAGATGTGAAGATGTGACCTCTTAACAAATCACAGCTGAATAGCATCTTTTGCTAAAGAAATACTTGTGGTACTTAGAAGTCAGCCATCCATCTTATTAAGAATGTGGAGTCATCCACAAGGATGAGAGGTTTTAGTTTTCAAAACCAGGTATTTGTTAACCAAACTGATGATTCCTTTTTTCTCTTCCAGAGCAAGTATCAGCAGGGATCCCTTTTATGATATGCTGGCAACAAGGAAACGAAGAATTGCAAATAAGAAATAGAACATGATCAGCAGCTTGTAAAGCTGCATCAACCAACAACTGAGCATACAGTGGAGAGATAGAAGAAATTGGACAAACTAAGTGAAGACAACTGTAAATTTTATATATATATACATATATATACATTTTATTATGGCATAAAAACTTGGCAAAACTTTTTCAGGGTAAATAGTTACTGGCATATAATTTGAAGCAAGCTTCAAATCCCAGAGAATGATTATATTGGAACTTAATGCAACTGAACACATGGAAGCCTTGTTTTCACTTACATTAGTGACAACTCCAGTTTACTTGGGCTGGGAGGGAAGGAGTCCAGGGCTAACACTAAAATGTCCTCTACCTGTTACCTGAGCACATTTCCCATAAAAGGAGTGATTATAAGACTTTTGAGTTCTCACTAAAGTGCAGCACCAACAGTGGAGCAGGGCATGATCTGGCACTGCATTTTCCTGTAAGCAGAAACCTCACAATCCCAGTGTCAGTTTTCAAGTCGTGTGTGTTTCACAGTAACAGCTGAGTGCAGCTTTCATTCAGGATTCCTCTCCCACCTTCATGGAAATAGCTTTTCTTCAGAAACACAGTGACTGGCAGCTCAGCAGGTACCTCGTGGTGCCAAAGGATTTGTCAGTGTGCACTGAAATACAGGCAGGGCCCAGCAGCAGAGGTTTGAGCCATGACACAAAGTACAGATGTGGTCTGGTGTTTGCCAGTTGGCTAAAATACACTCCTGCCTGCTCATACACTCACAACAAACACTAGGGTTTAATGACTGGTTTAATCTGTTTTTTATGCAGTAACGTCCTTCTTCCATTTGAGATGATGTAGTTTGATTAACACTAAGTTGCTACTAAAGGAGAGAGATGACAGGGCTTGTGTGATTTTAGGCCTTGCATGTGAAAACACCCCCAGATAATTTCACATGCATTCAATGTTTTTAAAGGGAAGAGCCAGGAAGGTGAGCTGTCTCTGTAAGATGCAGCCCTGGAGAGTTAAACAAGCAGGATTCGCTCCTTTGCTTGATAACAAACTTTGGGCATACAGAGTTCATGCAAGTTCATACAAGTTCAGCATTTTTATTGCATTCTTAGAGGCAATTTTCAGATTTGTGCTTCAGCAGTTAAAATTGAAAAAAATAGATGTTTTTACTGAAAAATAAAGTATTACACATTGATTGCCTGGTGCAGCTAGGCTTCCCCACAGGCACGTGTGTCTGTCTTTGAAACTTGTGGAAGATCTTTCTGTGGTCCTACTCATGGGTCTTTCAGGAACACATCAAGTGCTGCAGCAGATTTTACTGCAGTGCTTTTCTGTTGATAGCACACATACTGTTCTTAAGGTAAAGCCCCTAATTCCACAATGGGCGCAGGAAGTGGGAGGTTTTGACTCTACTGCTTCTGTTACTACTCAGTTTGGGAAAAACTTGTTGAGCCTGAGCTGTACCTACTGTGCCAGTGGATGCTTTGGAGACCCAAAATGTTAAAAGCAGCTTTGCTTGTTGGTTACAGGAGCATCTCTGGGTCGGTTGTAGCAAGATGTGCTGCACTGGCAAACCCACAGACTTAGCAAGTTGATCTGTTTGAAATCTCCTTTGAACTGTGAGGGAGAGTCTGTTTCACTGTTCTGTCTTACTGATTTGCCTTGTTTTGCATGGGGTGTCAGCCGTGTGAGTGTTTTGCTTTATTGCATGTTTGCAAAAGAGGCTGAGAGGAGAAGAACAAAGTAAACTTTCCTACATTTTAGGTTTTCCCCAGCGTGTGTGGAACTGCTTGGGTGAATGTTTAAATCCAAGTGCTTCCAAAGGAATACAGCTCAGCCAGAAGGGATAGAATCCTTGAGTAAGTGTCAGTGTGGGGATATCTTTGCTTAATGGAACACATTTAAACTCTTTATAGAAATGAATTAAGTTTTGTGTCCTGTGTTTGCAAAGCAGCACAATGATGGAGCTGCTGCCAGCACTTGTTTTGAGTCTTCTGTTCTGCAGTGACATTTTGTTTTCAAGCACTGCCTACATCAGTCATAGCTGTGGACAAGTAGATTTGTAATGCAAATAGTGACAAGCCAAATCAGTGGTACTAGAGAGCATAAAGGTGAAAGGCAGCAAATACAGTATTTCTGGAGAAATGTGAGATTACAAAAGCATTAATAAGCCATGAAGCACTTTTGTATCAAATCTTCTGAAATACCACCTTTGAGGAAATCTATTTATTTAACCAGGTGAGGATGTCTGCCTATAAGCATGAAGGAAATGCCTTGAGAGTTCATTTGCTGTATTTAGTTTGAAGTTCTTATATCCAGCAGAAATAATTATTTAGAGTGACATGTAACTGAGGCTATTATAGCAGGAAATACATTATTTCTTAGCATTGAAATGCAACATCTTAAACAGCTACTTGTGGTGCTCAATGTATCTATTTAATTTACCAAAGCTAATGGAATAGCGTTTGTGTGTGTGTGTTTGTATTTGATTTCAGATGCTCTTTGTAACAGTATTAACAGGGGAGTGAAACTGGCCCAAAATTTCCACTGGCCATGAGGCCAGTAAAACAAAGTGGCTTGTGAAAATTTTGGCCATATCAGGTACTATCCACGAGGGTGAAGAAAAATCTCTCAACCTTTCCCTTTTTTATTGGGCTTCAAGTCCAGGGGTGGCTACTGAAAGTGGCTGCTCAGTGGCCTAAAGCAGGATCTGTTACAGTTTGGCCATGCTGAGGAAAAGTCCTCTGGGGACAACAGATTCTCCCTTCCTGCTGCACTGAAACTTGAGTGATTCTTGAGCTCTTTGCTTTTGACTCTGCCCTTTACAGCTGCAGGGGCAGTGAGAGCCACGGTGCCAGTGCAGCTGGAAGGGAGCTGTACACAAAACTTAAGCTCAGCTGGACTGACTTAAATTTTACAATATTCTGACAAAATAAGCTCTGTGTCACTTAACATTTTGAACCGTTTTAAGCTGGTACAAAACTGAACCTTTATAAACTGAGCAGCATTTATAATGCTTCATATATAAAAAACTGCATATTTTTAAGATTTATTACATATCTATGTAGATATGCTTGCTGGAAAAGCTGGGTCTGTTGTAGACCAAATGCTACAAATTAAGACTTGTGGCTTACCAGTTTCATTTCTATATTTTCTTGGAAAATGTTTCTAGCTAGAGTTTAAATATAAAATGTAAATACTGTACAGGTATGTATTGATATGAGTATTACTTGGTGTACACAAGTGATTTGCATGACAAAATATTCTGTATCAATCATTGTTAAAACGGTGATGTTCTTATGTAAAGCCACAGCAATATTAATGTTCTCATTTAGCATTATAAGACCTGTTGCTTAAATCTGTCAGTTTTCTCAGAAATAAAGTGTGTAACTGTACTATCATGTATCTCCTCATTTACCAGGAATAGATGAGAGGCAGTTGCTGACTCTTAAGAGGTTAAAGTTTAATTTTATGACTGCTCTTGTAAATAAAAGGCCTCTTTTCCCTACCCCTTAGGCACAGTAATTTGAATTACCAGGTTTAATTTTTCAGAGAAAAAATCCTTCAACTGCAAAATGTTTCAGTGCAGTGTGTTACCACATGAGTGTGACTCCAGTAAGAGCTGGTTTCCCTTGAGAGCCACCCTAAATTGAGGTATTTTATTTTGTCAGTTCCCTGCCAGGAGTTTCAGTCAGATGTGAGGGGCAGAAACGGATCTGTGCTCCTGGAGTAGATTAATTAGTTTCCTCAATTAGCATTTAGAAACAGGTGCTGCTGCTCCACAGCTCTGGGGCAGTGTCACCCCATGTGCCCTCCCTGCTCCAGCGCCAGGTGAGGCTCTGAAGGGAGGCACAGCAGCAACACAAACTCCTTGAGACACTTGTGCTGGAGTTACTCATCAGACAAAGGACACACCACCAGATCTTGGAGCCAGAGGACAGAAGAGGAAAAAAAAGCCAGATACAGGACAGGAATGTTGGTTACTTTGCCATGTTACTTTATGTAACGTCACATCACTGTTGCCATAGGAACATTATGCAGGTACATTATGGTTTGGCTTTGTGGTGTTCTCCATGTACTAAAATAGTACTTTTAAGTATTAGTGAAACATTAACCTTGCTCTTTTTTGCTGTTTTTTTTTAATTGGTTTTTTTTTATTTTGTCACACACAATAAGAAGCTCCTGCTGAGCTCCCAGCCTGGTGCCTGGCTGGGGCAGCTTTGAGTTCAAAGGAGAAGCCTTCTGCATCGTTGTCTGGGCAGCTGCAGTCCTGGGCTACTGATCTTCTCTGGCTCACATCAACAGCATCTTCTCCCCTACACTGAGAGGAAAATGTGACTTCTGGAGTGTCAAACATGCTCTGACAGCTGTCAGCTCCCATGACACAGTGCACGTTAAATAACTCAAGTAAAACTCAAGTAAAAATCCATTTTAACTTTGCTGTATTTATATACTATATAAATTTTACATGCTATATATTTACAGTGGGGCAAGTGCTTTTTATCTTTAAAAAAACAAAGATCAAACTTTAGACATCTCTGAACAACACAGCTTGTATAAACCAGACAGATTATTCAGATGAACTGTATTTAATACAGGTTCCCCACTCATCTCCTGATGCAGGACCAGTGAATAATAAGTGCATCACAGTTTGATAGCATTTAATAATAAAAATAAAAATCACAGTATGAATTTGTCTGTAACTAGACACTTTAGAGAGACAAAACAGACAACTGAGACTTAAGACAAATGACAGTATATTAAGAAAATGTAATAAAAACATATGGAACAATATACAAATAGTCTTGAGAGATACATTCAGAACTGCATATTTGTTGTTTCACAATGCCGAAAACCAGAAGATTTTCTTCAGATCTTGAATATAACTCAAATGTGAAGTAAATTAGTTTCTAGTGTCAGACCACAGAAAAAAATGAAGCTCTTGCAAAACTTGTGAAGTTTTAAATAAGTCTTTAAATTAAATATACAGACTGTCAGTTGCAACTTTTATAATTCCTGGTCGCTCTTGCACCAGATGTCTTAACTTGGAGTAACATTACATGAATAACATAAAGTCAACCTGAGTCTGTAATTAAGCAGCATTTGAGATGGTCTATTCCAGGGCATTATCTCAGCACAGTGAGATATTTATGTGGTAATTTACAATGTTCAGCAGTTGTAAAAAGTTTTCACCCTTTTGGATTAGAAGTATATTTTAAAAAAGAAAGTCTCAAGTTAAAAACTAAAAAAAAGTTCTTACATGGTAAAATTCTGTACAGAAATGTTAAGCACCACTTATGACTGGATTTTGTCTTGATGGTAATTGATAATAAATTTTAAGTTTTGATGGTCAATATTGGTAATGTCAGGTTTGAAGGTAAGAAGTCGTTGAAGGTAAGAAGTCATTGGTTTTGATGATGAAAAGTTGTTGGTTTTGAAGGTGAAGGGTTGCTGGGGTTGGTGGTCAGAAGTCATTGGGGTTGGTGGTGGGTTCAGTCTGAGTATTGAAGGCTTTCATCAGTCAGCTCCACATCTGAAAGGCAAAAGGAAGCAAGGTCAGGCTCTGCTGGGACATTAAACAGAAAACTGTCTCAGGCTTGATTTCTAAAAGGCTCAAATCTTCCCCAGCTCCATCTGCTCCCTCAGTACAGGATCCAACCTCCTCACACACCAACTGCATCCCAGTTCTCAGCTAAGGCTGCTGAACAGGACAGAGCCACCTGCTTTAACAGCAAGTGCTGGACCTTGGCTGAATCAAATTTAATTTAAGGTCTGCCCAAACAGCATTGTTGTTTTAGTAACAATCTTGTGGTCAGGCTGACCAGATCTTAGCCACAAAGGCAGAGCCCTCAGAAATTTGCTGGAGAGGACATGTAGGAATGTAGGAAAGAACTGCTTCAAAGCTGCTCCTTCTCCCATCCTGTGTGAATTTTTCTTAAACCACAACTCGGCACTAGCTGTTTTCATCCTTATTAATTCCTTCAAAATAACAGGAGTTGTGGTGAAAAGGCACAACCTCACAATTCCTCTTCAGTGGTTCCACGCCTGTCCCTACCTTGTTTGAGAGGTTCAATACTCTAAAAACACAGCCCAAGTGGCCTCTTTGGAAAGCAGCTTTCATTGTTCAGAGACTTCTGAGACCCATTAAAAAAAAAAAACAAAAAAAACATTGACCTTCCAGAAGATGGAATTAACATCCATGCACTTGAGGAAATACTAAAATTCTCAAGACTTGAAAAAATTGCTTTTGCCAGCCCTCATCTCCCCTCGAGTTGTGAGGGGCGAGTTGTGCAATGGATGAACGGCTCCCTCCCTGCACAGCCCAGCAGCCCCAGTGCCCTGTGAGCACGGCAGGACACTGAACTCCTCACTAAACCTGACTGGTTTGGAAAAACCCGAGTTTGCCATCTGCTGGCCAGAAAATCACTAAGGCCAAACCACTACTGATCACAAGCATTTTGTTCTGTTTAGTTCCTGATTTATCAGCTCGATAACCTTTTAGTGCAATAAGGGTTATTTTGGACATGAGTATTATAAAAGAAATCTCTTTTTACAACATTAGGATTTGAAAGACCTCAACTCAGTTCTTAAATTTTTCTTGTTAAAGAATAATGGGTGAACAATCAGCTTTCCCTCCTGACCATTAACCCAGTTCTTAAACCATGGGTAGGTATAAAACGTAGAAAATTTGACAATAAAATTTGCTTTTGGATAGTGAGCTGTCTTCTTCAGGGATTACTTCACTTATCTTCGAGTAAAATAGATAGCTGGGGGATTGTTTTGGTTTTTTATTAA
Organism: Corvus hawaiiensis; assembly: GCF_020740725.1. NCBI lineage: Eukaryota > Metazoa > Chordata > Aves > Passeriformes > Corvidae > Corvus > Corvus hawaiiensis. Next base: position 2,214,663 of record NC_063228.1, read on the forward strand.
AATAGATGGGTAACTGGAACTGGTTTATGTCAGATAATAGCCATTTAATAATATTTTATTTCTATAATAAACACTTCTGTTCAGCAAAAATTTCACGGGAGATGTTGTCAAGTTTGATTTTAGATGTTGAATTTGTTGCAGTATGCAATCATCTTCATTGCATAATTTTAGAGCTAATTAATTTAATTAATTTATCTACTGTGAGCCCAAGTTGAGATTATGACAAGCAACAGCTGAGAGCTCAGTGTAAATTTAGTCAGGCACACAAATTCATATTCAGGTTTTTTGTAAGAAGCACCAATCAGATTTTCTAAATATTAAAAACTGGGGAAGAGCTGTTTCCTCAGCCCACTTCTATGTATTGTTTAAGCCTATGCTAACAGAAAAACCCCACAACTGAATAAAACAATAGCAGGAATTTAACACTCTCCAGGTGTTTAATTGTGAAGTGTCCTCTGGAGGTTTGACAGCTGTGCTTAGGAGAAGGCAGAGCTACACCTGGACCAACAATATTTCAGTATCATCACCAACTTCTGTTACTCTGAGTGAGCAACCAGCACTGTTTCTATGCTCTGAACAGCTGAATGTGGTATTTTACTTAAATTACAGAATGGTTTGGGTTGGAAGGCATCTTAAAGATCATCTATTTCCAACCCCCTGCCACGATAGTGTTTGGAAGCCATGATAAAACCCAGGGATTTTATCACACAAGAATTTAAAGATGGTTATGAATAACCAGGAGTCCTGCCAGCATCCCAGGGCCCCTTACCTCTGACATACTCGTTGGATGCCATGGAGCTGTATTTCTTGCTGTCACCTGCACCAGAAGGCTTCTCTTCCTTGTAGGGTTGTTTACTGCCCTGGTTTCTGTATTGCTCACATAAATGGTCATCTGGAGGATGGGATTCTTCCTTCTTCTCCCATGTTTTCTTCTGGAAACGAGGATCTAAATATTCCAGTAAGTCTTTCAGTTTCCTGTCATGCTTCTTCTTTTTCTTCTTTTTCTTATGTTTGCGATTGTCATTGTCAAAGTGGAGCACAGAGCAATCCAAATCATAAAGTCTGAAGGAAACATGCAAGTTAGAAAAACAGATGTGGCACTTGATGTATATATGAAATGTTATTTATTTACCACAGGTGACGACTTGCAGAGTGTCTGCTACTTTGTGGTAATTTCTGCACATCTAACTTAATTTAGATGCAGCAACCTTAAGCCCTCAGAATGAAGGACAAGAGGTCCTGGTTTGTACACAAATCATTAACAGGCATATGGGGAATTAAAAAAAAAAAATTAAAATTGTAACCTAACCAAGAACGGTGTGCAGATGTTATTCTGACTACATTGTCCAGCTCTAGTGTTCTAACACAATTCAGCAACATCTTTCCTATCTTCACTTGGCCAACCTAATGACATGATCCCGTCACATTATGACAGAAAAGTTACTTAGAAACAAGGAAAAAAAGGCAGACATGAGAAATACCCAGAAAATAATTAGGAAAAAATTGCTGATTATGCTGGAATCCTTGCTTACTTGTAATCCTTCTCTCGATGTTTATCTTTGGACTTCTTTTTCTTCTTGACCTTCTTATACTTTTTGATTCTTTGGTCATCCACCTTTCGGCATTTCTTTTCTATGTCACTTCCACTTTCTTCTTGGTGGGAGTATTTTCTTTTGCTATTTCTTAGTTTTTCTTTTTCATTTTCCCGGGAAGAGTCCTCAAAATTTGAGTGAGCTGACACTGGTGGAAGTGTGTGCCTTTCACGAGAGTATTTTTCCGAGTGCTGCTGAGGTACTGAACAGTGGTGGAAGTTTGCTCTGTGGCTGCTGAAGTGATGCACATCCTCCTCTCGGGAGAGTGTGCTGTGAGCCCATCTGCTTTTGCAATGATAATCCTTGTGTGACCTGCTGTAAGCTTGGCTCAATTTGTCATAGTCTTTATCACAATGAGAGGACTTCCTCTCCCTACCATCCCTTGTTCCATGGGAGGAATAATAATCATTGTAGTATCTGCATTTTTCCCATCTCCGTGGTTCATCTTGATAGTATCTTTCTCTAATCCAAGGTCTGTCTCCTTTGGAATAATAATACCTGTTCCTGTCTGGATCTGTCCTTTCTCTGCTTCGGGATCTGTAACGAGAATATTTTCCTGAGCTCCTGCCATTACTGGGACTGTTTCTTTCATTGTGGGAGGATCTGTACTTGCTCTCACTGCAATACTCCTGCTTATGACGGCTTTGCTTGTTTTTTTCCATGCTGTGAGAGCTCCTCCTCCTGTGGGAATGATCATCTGGTTTGTTTCTGGTTTGCCTCTCCTTCTCCTCAGTGTCCGAGTTTTCTCTCTTCCTCCGGTAGTGCTCTTTGTCAGTTCTTTTAGAGTCGTGGATTTTTTTCTTATTTTTTTTCATATGTTTATCATCTTCTTCACATATTTTATTACTCAGTCCCTCATCTGCTCTAGAAAATTGACTTTCCAATACTTTATCCAGTTTTGTAATAGAGGAGTCATTAACGGGTGGTACCTCTACATAGTTATTAGAAATGTCCTTTGTATCTTGGCATTTATCTGTAATATCTAGAGATGCAAGTTTTTTAGAACTACATTCAATGTCAGGCTTTATAGAGGAAGTTTGCCCTAATTTCTCTTTGCTCTCAGGAGACCCTTTCATGTACAAAGGATTTTCTTTTGAAATGAGTTCAGGTTCCTTTGATCTTCTTAGTTTGTCTTTATCTCTGATGTCTTCAGACTCGCACTGCCCAAGGAATTCACCTTCAGTATCCAAGGATTTTTTCCTAACCTTGTGCTGACCATTAATATTGAGATGTGCATTATCAGCTTTTGTTATAATACTTTCAGCAACTTCTTCTTTGGTAAAAACAGTTTCAGAATCTGATTGAGTAAAAAGTTTCTCAACGTCACAGCTGAAGTTGGAAGAAACCTTCCTGGAATCTTCATAGGCAAACAGTGCTTCCATCACTACAGTTTCCATAAGACCATCATTGTCAGAAGATTTCTGAGATCCAGAGACACTGCATAAAAACAAAAACATATTTTTAACTTGAAAAAGTCCATCTAAAAGATATTAGGAGTAAAATCTCCTGAAGTAAAAAAAAAAAAAAAAAGAAAAAAGAAACAAAAAAGGTGGCTAATGCAAAACTCTGAAAGACATTGTCCTTAGAAAATTATTCTTACACCTCCCTCTGCTCCCATGGAGAGTTTTTCTTTTCTCAATTCTTCAAGTCTTGCCTTGAAAAATCCACCATTTTTAGGCATTTTTCAAATAACACACAAGCAAAATTGAGAGAAAATCCCCCTGTTTTAATTAGAAACCCCAACACATCCATCTCCTTCCACTTGCAGCTCTGAATCACATCAGTAGCCAGAAGAGTGATATTTGCTCTCCCCCCAATTAGAAAAAAGGTAAACACACAGATCTCCCACTCTCTCCCAAACGGGAGAGCAGATTGTGGGAATTTACATTCACTCATCCTAGGATGCAAAAAAGGGAAAGAGGAATAGAAAAGTATTCCAGACAATGGAAGAAAAATGTAAAAACATCCTGTGAAAGTTTTACAGGAGTGAAACTGTCTGCCTGTATTTAGTATCAGAATAATGTGTGCCCAGTGCTGATGTTTGCAATACCACATGTACAGTGTGGAATTCTCTGTACTGATGTAAATCTCTTAAGTAGTGTTAGTAGAGGGGTAAAATAATAATAAACTTGTATGAAATCTTGTTTTAATCAGTGTGTACTCATTTTACCTTTTTTCCTCTGACAAGCTGTTCAACTGGCTGTATGTAAGAGATTCTAAGATACCTTGAGGATCTGGTGACAAAGCTTTAGGCATCTACAATTAAAACACAGAAGTTAACAATCAGAAAGAAAAAGCTATTTTTAGTAGAAAACTACTGTTGTTGACAAACTTCCAACATCAGATGTTAAACAAGATCACACTGAGCTACCTGCACTACTCCCACTTTACACATCATCCCCCACTTCGCTCAAAAATGTATTTTATGAAACTTATGAAGTCTTCTCTCCCTGAACTTCTCTTATGTTGACATATGTCATGTGTCAGCTCAGCTCTGCAAATTCAGTGGGATAACAGCACAAAGGGTTAGAATGTAGTGCTCATGAATATTGAATATATCACAAGTGAGGAAGTCCAGAGGAACAAACGTAACTCACCATTTCAAGCACTCCATTTGCTTTAGAGAAGAAAATCTCAGAAGGTTTAACGGGTTGGACTTGGCAAGTGGAATCATCAAGTTTCAGTCCATTTTCTTTATATTCATTATCTAAACTAATAGCACCATTTAAGGAATCAATTTTTGGCAGCTCATGTTGGGATCTTTCTTCAGCATTCTGACAGGACGAATGGGAATTATGCAATGTACGGACCACCTTCCCAATCAGAATTCCATTGGAAGATATGACGTTGCAATTCCTTTTAAACAAGCCCTTGGACTCCTCGGATTTTCCTGAAGGTTCTGCACCGTATGGGACTGTGTTATCAGAACAGAGCTTAGGGTTTCCATTCACTGCTGGCTCAACAAAGATTTCATCAGGAACCTCCTGCTTGGAGACATTAGTAGCAACTGACACTGCGGCTAGGTTTGAGGTAGGCTCTGCTGCGGAAGAGTTTGTAATTGTGGCTGAAGGAAGGGGCTTCAGATCCTCCTCCTCCACAGCACTGCTCGGACACTCCGCCTGCGACACCGTCTGGCGTGAGGGCAGCTTGTTGTGAATACTGATCGTGATCTTCTGGGGCTTTGAAGGGTCTGTCATTGAAGGCCTGGAAATTGCCCAGTTTTGAACACAAGCTGTTGGTGGAGCTGAAGACGGCCTTTTTACAGCAACACCAACAGTACTGGGATCCTCTTTCAAGGGTCCATTTCCATTTAAGCGACTGGAACTCTGGATTTAATGAGATTGTAAGATGGATATGTTCAAACACAGCATTGCAAGGTTTACAACATTGAATTCTCACGCTAAATAGTTCTACAGATTGCCTCAACACCTAAGAAGAAACCTCATCTCCCTTCCAATATAACTGCAAGTCCAACAAGTGTGTGTAAATCCTGCTTTTGGTATCAAATGAGCATCAGTTTTGACACCCACCCAAACAACTTAACATTGACTAAAGCTATCCCAAAAATATTTATTTTCCTTTTAAAACATTCTCTGACAACACTGGAATGATTCTGCTGGTACCCAGGAACAAGACAATTTTTTTTCTATCACTGTCTCAACTAAAGTGACAGTGATAGGGACGGGGCTTTTACTTTGTAAATTTAAATTATTTAGGCATTAATAGACGACTTAAATTGTCTCGAGCACAGCTCTCAGTGCTTTAGAAAGCTGAGCTGGAAGGGTAAAGTAACAAAGTGGCAAGGCTGCACAATTTAGGATTAGCTACTGTTTGAATAACTCTGGCTCCAGCATGAGGGCCGTGAAAAAACCTGCAGTGTGGAAGGGAAGAAAAAACTCAAAAAAACCCCCCAACCCCACATGAAAACCCACCATAATTTGGTGCTATAATCTGCCCTGCTCCAATTACCTTGATCATGTGAGGAGGAAGGCGTGGCCCCATAAATGCAGCCTGCTTGCTGTTGGCTCCGCGCTGGCCGAGGAAGGTGCGGGGGTAGGACGGCGCGGGCAGGTAAAAGGCTCGCTCGCCCAGCGTCAGATCGTAGCGCCTTGGGAGACAAGGGCACCTTAGCTCAGAGCTTTGCCTTCAGCCTGTCCCTAGATTAAACCCCACCCTATAATCTCACAGGAACAGTGTATATGACATGAAAGACACATGAGGAAGATTTAGCCAAGACTACAAACTGAAGATTAGATAATAGTCCTCCTACAATGACTTCCCAGAGCAATGCTTCAGCCTCACACCATCTATGGCCATGATTTCTCCTTTTTTCTAAGGTGGCCAGCTACAGAGAGCAGATATAATGCAGTGTACCCAAGAGCAGAAGTTTAATGTCAAGCAACGAGAGATAATAAATGACATGGGGAATTTCCACTTTGACAGAAGTATACAAACAATAATATTTTCCTAGGGTGAAAACAAAAAGACTTGAACACAAGAAAAGTATCAACAACTTCATAGTAAAAATATCCTGAGCACAACTGGTGTTTGTTATTACCTGATATAAAAAAGTACATAAGCTTGCTGATTGAGAACTGTTTTGATATCAGAAAGCTCTACTGAGGCATCATTCATTCGGTACCAAAGTCCATTACCAGCCTGCAAACAAAGACAGAACAACTTCAGATGAATTGCATGCGTTCCAAAGGACATCACAGATAGAGCACTACAGAACAAAGCACACCAAAGCAAACAAAGCACATGATGCAATGTTTTCCCCTAAAGCCAGGGGTTACCAGTAACATTTTGATTTCTTTGCCAGCATATATTTTACCCTGCTAGAAGTTGAGCTGACACCTACCTTTATGAAGCAGAGATAGTGTCCAGCATTACAGTTGAAGCCACTATGTACAAGAACTGCATATAAAGCATAGATGAGGGGTTCTCCAATGGATTGGGACATATATGCTCGAAGATCCAAATATTCAGGGTATTTTACATCCTAAACACAGACAAAGATTCAAACATTATCCTGAAATACTTCAGAGAACAGCCTGAAAAAAACATTTCTACAAACACAGACTAGGGACTTACATATTTTTCGATTCACTTAAAAATGCCTATTCTCAGAAACAACATTTAATAACTTAACTGCAGGGAGCTATTTTCTACAGAATTAGCTCTTTAAGGGTAAGGTATGTTCTTATGGTCACACAGGAACTTTATCACAATTAAAAAAGAAAGAAGCAGCCACTGCTGCTAAGTTGTTGTATCGATTTCTCTTACAGGTACTGCCTGAAAATGTGAACAACTTTAAAATGAGTATTCATCTTTGGGAAACGTCCCATTCTGAGAAGATAAAGTAGCATTCCAGCTACAAACATACCTTGTTGATCTTTCCACCTGTAAAATTTGCAAATCTTTTCAGTGATATTGTGAGAACATTGGAAGAGCGATGTATCGTGTATCTCTTTGATGCTGGGACCATCTTTTTACACCTTTAAAACAAGCACAGACATATTTTTAACAAGACAAGCACAGTATATTCTTTTCTCACCCAGAAGTCAAACAAGTTTTCATCTCTCACACATGCTTATGCTATTTGAATGATATTTGTTTGTGTAATATGTTAGATCTTTTCTTAAATCCATAAACTGCATTTCAGCTTTGTTAAGAGAGAGAAGATAGGACATTAGAGACAGCTCTACAGAACAAATAATAAAGGATTTAGGACATTATCTCTTGATAGCCAAATAAATGTCTGAACACGTATCTTTCTTAAGCCAAAAAGGTAAGGCTGTAAAAAATGTAAACAAAAATCACTGGAAGGAAACAGTCAGCCATTCTGCAAAGAGGCAGACACTGGACAATATTGAGTTTTCTTGAACTGAGGTTGCCTGGAAAGACACTGAAACCCTCTGCAGTCTTTGAAAACAAAATTGGTAATTTTGTATGTTGCACTGCACACTCAAAGGAGGTACAGACTAAGTCCTGAAATGCAACAATCAGCATAAAGACTGAAATATGTCACTTTACATTGTGAAGAAAAATACTGCTGAGAGCTAACAAACAGAAAGAATTTAATAGCCTCTTTTCAAACTGATGTCAAAATACAAGGCACAGAATTCCAAACTGATAGTGAAAGCCAGTGTAAAAAAAAGACCCACCCAGAATACAAAAAAAAAAAAAAAAGGTGGTTTATAAAATTCTGTAACTTGTATTTAGAAACAAAATTTTCAGGCAGTAGTCTTTATTAGAAAAAATAATGGTAGAAAACAAAAAGGAAACTGAAAAGTAATATAATAGCTTGCCTGCAATGGAAATGACATTGTATGTATACCAAACCTTTCTTTTCAAACTCACAAAAAGACTAAAGCTTCTGGGTTTATGTGTGACTAAGCTGGTGTTGCCTCCCACCCCAAATCCTTGTCCATGGCCCTGTGCTCCAGCTCACCACTTCTTATCAGACACGCCTTTTAACTTCCAGCCATGAGTATTTTAGTGTGCAACTTCACCCTTAGGAAGGATGACAAGCCCCAGTACAGACAACATTAGGAATAAAAGTCTAATGTGAGCAACACAATTCTTATAACATATTTCCAAATATTCCAACAGAAACATTAAAGTTACTCACTTAGAAACAAGTGCATTATTTTCCAAGGTTTGAATGATTTCAGTATATTAGTTGTGTAAACAAAACTAAATGAAACAGCAAGCCATGTCTGTCTTAATGGTAAACAAAGTCAAGAGATAACTTATCCTCCAAGTCATGCACTGCATTAAACGTGTATCTTTTATTAAAGTGTAATTAATAATAATCTTACTTGCTACACTTATAGCTATTTTCACCGTCCAGTTGTTCTGGTTTCACAAATTGTTCTAGAGCTCTGGTGACAGATGTAACTGCCTGGATGAGTAAGAAAGTAGAGCACTAAGTCACAAGAAATGCAAAATTTCAAGCACTTACAAGCACTATACAAGAGAACCTTGCTAGTTCATACTTAAGTGACCTATTGTGAACAGCAAACACTGTGAAGGAGGAGACAGAAACAGAATTCATTGAGCCTTTACCTCATTTGAAAATGATCCTACTTCAAAATAAATAAATTTTGCAGTGCCAGACAATATCTGTGGTATGCTTTGGCACCAATAATGAGAACAATCAAACCCATCAGTCTGACAATAGATGTATATTGAAGTAGAATAATTGAGAAGTATGATTGTATCACTGTTTGTGTAGACATAATTATTATTTTTCCAGCTTAAATCCAATCCAAACACAGAGAGCATTTCCACGGCTTCCACAGAATAACAAAGTCCAATCCACCCACATCCACCACCAAGTTCTTTTGTTTCAACAAGATATGTTTTTAAGGAAAATGACTTTATTTTATGAAGCTCTATAGGCCTTTCTACATCTCAATCCATGCTCACAAAACATCTTACCTTTATATCCAAAGTAACGTCGAGAAATGGCTCGTACGTATCCGACACTGCTTTGCAGTTCAAGCACTTTACTGGAAACAAAATACAAATGCTTAACATCATGTGAATGAGACTAACTGCATGAATTTAAATTATTAGTACACATTACTTTAGTCAAACTACAAATTCCTTTGCTACAGGCAGACAAAAAGACACAGATCAGTTCGGAAGACAGTAGATTTTTTTAAAAAGTACCTCGAGATCTTAGATATCCTCCAAATATTTGATAAATAAGCGTGGTGGCTTGAGAAGATCTGTCTAACCTGGAAATAAATTAGAGTCAGACCTCAGAAGACTGAAAGCACAGTTAACTCCGCAAACAATTTTTGGTTTTATGAAAACCAAGGACATAGATTTTAATTCATGATAGTAATTAAAGTAGTAAGAGGGGCTAAGAAACATTTAAATTTAATTAGTTTATGCTTACTTGGTGCTTCCATTCAAGCAAGCTTTCTGTAAAGCATCAACAGTGAAGCATAAGAATTCATGTGCATCCTCTTGACTGCCAAAATGGAAATGTTTTCCTATTCCTAATAAATAAGAAGGTTATTATATATTTATTTCTTATAGAATGAAAGAAAACACAGATTTCTAAAATATCTCTTCTTTAAAGTATCAGAATAATTTATATGCATCAAATAACTCTTTGAAAAACTAAAAACAAAACAAAGAAAGTAAAGCTATACTACTTACTTTTAAGGCCATTGATAACAGACGTAGGTTTGATGGCATTATTAGAGCAACACAGGACCTGGTTGATGTGACTTTCCATTGTGCACATCATACAGAATCCTTCTACATGACCTAGACAGTGAAAGAAGACAGCATCCCATTCCAGTCAAATTTGTATCTTTTCAGCAATGTATATTTGACTGATTCCAGTCAAATGTACATTGCTAAAAAACAAACCCACCCCAAAATAATAATAATCTAAGTTGTGGGTGCAATGTCCACTCTCTGTGTTACATTCCCTTCTCCTAAGGTGTCAATATCCCAACAGTTTTGTGGCATTTTAATATGCAGAACTGTACAGAATAAAACTCTTAAAATCACAGACCAGGCTGCTCAAAGCCCCATCCAACCTGGCCTGGAACACTCCCAGTGGAAGGTGTCCCTGCCCATGGCAGGGGATTGGAACTAAATCATTTTGAAGGTTCCTTCCAGCCCAAACCATTCTACGATTCTGAACGGAAATAATTTTCATATGGGAACAAAATGCAATCAAACTTCTAGGAATACACATTAAGATACCATACTAGAAAGCATAGAGGTGCCTTAGGAAAAAACCACATTTATGGATATAAAAAGAAGCTCCCCTAGGCTTAAATAAATTCAAGTAGAAAAACAAAATTCAAAGAACACAAATTCCAGCATTTAAAAAATACAAACTTAATTATTTAGATTAAAATCAGCCTAAATTTTAATCCATCCCCATCCCAAATTTCTATTTGAGTTCATAAGATATTAGTTCGTAGCGCTCTCTAGAATGTTTGGGTTTTTTAATGGGTCAACATTGAACACACAATTTATCACAGTATTAGTGCACTGCAGTATCTCAGCTGTGAACACTAAGAATCTTCAACGCCAGCATCCTAAATTTTACCACCTTTCCACCAGCAGGAAGCCCAAATGCCAAATGTTCATCAAATGCCTTACTTTACAATGTACTTTATTATTCACATGAAGCAAGAAATGATCTTTTCTTTAAGTTTTACCGTGGCACATTAAATTAACAAATTCACTTTATATGCCTCCTATAATTCTGAGCTTCCTGTTAGCAGAATCATAGAACCATTTAGGCTGAAAAAGACCTTTAAGATCATGTGCAAAACCTGCTTCTACAGGCAAAACAGGACAACTAAGGATTTTCTTCACAGAGCCACTGTTTTTCTTTCACCTCTGGAGCTGTCCAACAGATTTATAGTGTTAGAAAGTACTCACATGACTTGGTGTGCTCAAGAGAAAGCATGTAATTGGCAAGAGGAGGCGTGTAGGTCAAACACTGGAGAGTAGAATTAAGGAAACATGTGTTGCCGAGGTTCTGCAGCCCAACTCCAACACTTTGTGTTTGTTGCCAATCCATACAGATTTTCTCAGGTGGAAAAAGAATTCTTTGTGGCGGAGCAATCCCATCATTAACAACTGCAAGAAAACTTTCTTTTAGAAAGAGTTGTATTGGTTTTGTTTTAAAGCAGGTATTTAAAAGGTAGGTTTCTGCAGGAGCAGCCTGAAGAACCAGCTCTACTCCAAAACACAGCAACACACGATGCACAGCTTTAACACTGCCACGTGAATTTGCTGGTCAACACACTGTTTGGGACAACAATTTATTAATCTGTTTTAATTCTTTTAATGCAAGACAAACTACCACTCTATTTTAGTACCTGGTTTCTTTATATCTATATCCTTTAATCTCTTTATTAATTAAATTACTGGTTTTTTCCTTATTGTAACTTCAACCACAAACTTACACTTGTGGTTACACAGTAAGAAGAACTCAGACGGACAAGCAAGTACAGAAAGTAACCCTACAAATATCAAATCTCTTCCTGGGCAGTGTTATTATTCAAAGACTTGTGAATAATGGAAGCCATGAATGGTAAAATGTACTTTTCTCTCCAGAACAGAAGAGACCTAGGTACATCTGTGCACTATGAAAAGCTCCCCTTATTTGATTATACATAAATAAAAAATACTTTACAAATCAATTGTAAATAGATAAAACCAAGTTCTGCAACACCTATCCCTGCAGCTGCCTCAGGGGATGCACAGAATTGAAGTCTATGGCTGAACTCTTGATTCATTGTGGGCCCATTTTATAGCAATGCAACAACTAAAATCTGCTTCTACTTTGGTTTTGTTTTTAAGAAAAAGGAGGGAGGACAAAAGACACTTACCTAGATCTCTTTGGGCAAAAGGCTTTGATTTTTGAGATGATCTACAATAAATATGCCCCCCAGGACCTTTGTCCACAGAGACTTTGTTTGGATCTTCTGTAGGAGGTACCCGGCCCAAACTTGCAGTGCGTGATGTCATTTTTTTAGTACGGGGTTTCATAGATTTGTCAGACCGTCTTGAGGAAGATTTTTTAGACTTTGAAGATTTTGGCTTGTTAACTATGGTCATTGTTCATATCTGTAACAAGGCAAAAGTTCAGTTTGGCATAAGAATGTCCAAAATATTCCAGAAAGGAAAGACTAAGAGAGATCCTGTCACTTAGCCTCAAAGAACTTGAAGAATTGAACAGCTAAAAGTGATTACAAACAAAGGAACAAACCCAAAACTAAAAAAAAAAAAAAAAAAAAAAAAAAAAAAAAAATTCCACCCAACACACAACTAAATGCACAAAGTAGCATTTTCCATCAAAACTGTATCAATGTTGCTTTTAACTTCTGCTGAGCTAATGACTGATGGGATTTCTTACACTTCCATGGGGTTTTAAACCACTATAGCTACCAAGACCTCCTTCCTAAAAGAAGCTGTGAGCAGTGGAACAATCACGTGCCGGCCTGTTGAGATCCAGCAGGAATTGTCTGGCCAACATGCTCTCACTCCTGGGAACCACACACCCCAGATGACACAGAGGATGGGATATAGCTCAGAAATCTTGGGAAAGGAGAGCAAGAAAACACTTGCAAATTTATTTCCACCTGGGTTTCTTCTGCCCTTCCAAGAAGTATTTGTTTGGATACAATTTTGGCAGCACTCCTTGCGGTATTTTGCAGCCATCACATTTACAATGCTTACTTATCAACCAAGAAGTTGAATTAAAAAGTATCTTTTTCAGTTCTAGTTATGTGAAACTATTTTACCAGGGAAAAACAAAAGAGGAACGTAAACTATAAAAAGAAAATGATGAATGCAAAAGAAAGCAAAGAAATCCTCAGTCCTCAAGAATAAAGGCAACAACTGATATTAAGGCCTTTATAAAATGCTGATTATGTTTCAAGATGGTACCTCTTTAAATATGTGTCATTGTGTGTGCATAGTAAGCTGCTTAATAATTACATGATCAACTATCAACTCCTATATATGAATTTTTACTACTATCGTACTATATCATGTAGGGCCTTTTTAAGTTTAGGGAAACTATAAACTTAACTGAGGGTTTAAAGTATAACCTGCTTTGTAATCCTGAAATAACTGAGAGAACAAAGCATGAAGCACTTCAGATTCATAGCACAACTTGATTGCTAATGATAAAATTTTGGGTAGATGAAACAAAGCAAGTAAATCAGAGAACTTCTAGGCCCACAAAAGACAAATGATGTGTGGAGCCTTTAATTAGATTTTCCCCCTCTAAATTTTCAATTCCGAATCTACTCTGTGCACACTTTCCATTTTAGAGATGATAATACACAAAAAAAAAGAAAATATACTAATTTTACTGAAAAAATAGGACATCTTTTTCCATTTGAAAGACTAAGGTGACAGTTCTTGGGCTCAGTGATTTTCAGGTAAGATCCAGACTTCAAATTGCAGATACCAGTGACATCTCCTTTTCCTGATGGAAAGGGAAGGGGTTCCAACATCATATTTAAAACTTGTTTGCAAGACAAAAACCAGAATCAAGACTGCAGTGAAAAGCAATCAGAAGAATATTATCACAAACAGGCTTTGGCCTTATTCTGACCAATGAGGGATGCCTCATGTACTTTTAAACTTATTTTTGACAACCGAGTAGCACACTACCAGATATCAAACAGTAAGACACCTGCAAATATCAATGGATGTCAAGAATAACTCAGATCCACCACTTTTAAAAAATGTCAATATAACTAATTTGGATATAACATCTCTGTGATGAAGTAGCACAAAAATTACAAAAGATAGTCTTCCTCTCCTGCTATTCAATGCGTGTACAGGTTCTGTTCCTGTACCACTGCTGAACATAAATGCACTTTGCCGTGTGTATTGAGCGTTTTTTCCCCGTGCTATTCCCATAACAGACTTCTCCCAGTATGATACTGAAACAGAACAAACAGTTGCTTCCCTCCCATTTGGAGTGTTGCATCAGGGTTGTTTAGACTCTTTTTTCGCAGTCTCATCACAACACGCATCAGTTACGACTTGGATCTAAATATTTATGTTTGGTCTCCGCTTTGCATACAATAAATCACAGCTCAGGAGGGTTTTAGACAAGATCCCGTTCACAGAACCGCATTCAGCCAGGGAGCATGATTGCGCCTTTATCTCAGTACAAACCAAACGTTTCCAGCAGCGAGTGTAAAAAAACAAGAGCGGCACACGGCAACGCCGAGGCACAAACAAGAAGCAGGAGGCAACTACTCCAGCAGAAGCCCAGGCAGAGCCACCTCGCTACATCACCGCACACGCCGCCGGGAGCAAAACAACCCGGGGCAGTGCGGAACACAAACACACACCCCCCGCGCTGCTGTTACTTTAGTTACAAAATGAAAGGCAGCAGAGGCAAAAGTAATTAATGAGTTTACCCTTGCTCAGCAGGCGGCGGGGAGCGCCCGGCGCGGGACAGCTCCGCGCTGCGTGTCCCGGGGCCGCTGGTTGTGGCGGGACCGAGCCCGGCGCCGTGAGCGCCTCGCTCCGGGCGGCCCCGAGCCCCGGGACCCCGCTCACAACCGACCCGCCCGCCCCGGTACCGCCAGCGCCAAGCCCGCGGCACCGACCCGGCTTCCCCCGCTCTGCCTTTCGGAAGAGTCCCGGTTCCCGAAAACGTTCTGACACCGACAGTAAAAGGCCGCTGGCAGGGGCAGGGACGGGCACCGCAAGCAACATGTCCGCGCTCAGCGCGGCAAGAGCCCAAACACACACAAAACAAAACCCACTCCGACACGCAGGCGAGGGGTGCCGGGAACTGGCCCTGAGCGAGCCCCCGCCTCGCCCTTCTTCGTCACACCGCACACCCGCCAGACCCCCCAGCCCCGCGGCTCCCCGCCCGTGCCGTGCCCGCCTCCCGGCCCCGCGCTGACCTGTCCGGGCCCGCGTCCCATCCCGGCCCGGGGGCAGGACCGCGGCGGCGGCGGCGCCCAACGGCGGCTCCGTGCCCATGGCAACGCGGAGGGGGGGGGAGAAGGGGGCGGCGAACCTAGCGCGGAGCCCCCCGGGCACGGGGCGGAGGGGCCGCGGGAGCCGCCACCGCCGCGCCGAGCGGGAACAACGCGGGGCCAGGCGGGGCACAGCGCCGCTCCCGCCGCGGGACGCGGGGCCGGGGCGTCCCGGCCGCCCTCCCGCCAGCGCCGGGACGCGGGGGAGCCACGCCGGGTCCCCCACGCCGACAGCAGCAGGAGTAGGAGCAAGGAGAAGTGGGCGCCGGCGGGACCCCGGCGCGTAACAGAGAGGGCGGGCGCGGAGGCACCGCCGCGCCGGGAGGGGGCCGGTCCCGCCGGCCCAGGGGGTGGCGGCGGCGGCGGGGCTGGGTCCCTCCGCCGCGTGCTGGGGACGGCGCCCCGCCCCGCCCGGGGGTCCCACCCCCTCCGGCTGCCCGCCAGCCAGGAGGGCAGCGGCCGAGCGCCCGGCCCGCGCCCCGGCGCGGTGGGCTGGGCTGAGCCGGCTGCTCCCGCCGGTCGCTTTCCCTTCCCTTTCCCGGGCCGGCCCCTCCCCCCGGCCCATTGATTTCCAGGCGGGATGCGCACGCGGTGCCGCCGGGCTGTGCCGGGGCCGCCGCCGGGCCCGGCGCTGCCCCCCAGCCCCATTACCTGGCTCGGCCCCGCTTGACTCGGCGCTGCCGGGTCCCCCTCGCCGCAGCCCCCGCCTCAGCCCGGCCCGCTCCGCCTACTGTTACAGTCCGTCGGGGAACAATGACGTCCCTCCGCCGGCCTCTTGCATCCGGGGCCCGGCGCCGGCCGGGCAGGCGGGCGGGCGGGGGGAGGAGAGGAGGCGGCGGCGGCGGCGGGGGGAGCAGCGAGCGCCTCCGGGTCACACGGGGACCGGCACCGCCCCTGTGCCGCGGCCGGGAGCCGCTAGAGGGGGCTCGGCGACCCCCGGTCCGGGCGCGGGGCTCACGCGGGCTGCGGGCGGTGTCGGTCCCCGTGCGGAGGGGAGGGGACGCTCCGCTCCCCGCCGCAGACCTTCGGTATAAGCTCCTGCCTGCCCGTCCCCGCCTCCCGGGCCGAAGGTTCCCCTCTCGGGTTTATCCGTCCGGTTCATGTTTTATCGCTCCGCGCTCAAAGAGAGGCCATAAACGCTGGCCCGGCCCCCAGAGCCGCCCACAGGGAGGCGGGCGGGCCCCGCCGGCCGCAGCGGAGGGGACCCGGGCCCCGGCACCCGGCATGTGGGGGGGCAGGAGGGCTGCGGCCCTGCTGGCGCCGCCGCCCGCCATCGAGTACCCTGAGGAGAGCCCGGAGCCGCGCTTTGACGGTAAGCAGGGCAGCCATGTGGGCGACCGGGGAAGTCGCCCCTTTCCCCGGCTGGCGGGGAGGGAAGGAAGGTAGAACCGCCGCCTTCCTCTTCCCGTCCTTCCCCACCGCTCTGAGGTAGCGGTGGCCGCGGGGGTGATGCAAGAGCGGGCAGGCCCTCAGCAGTGCCCTGCCCTGAGGCCGCCGTGGGAGCTCCCCCTGCCTCGGGCACGAGGCGCCTCGGCCTCCCCGGGTAGCTGCTTTCCGTGTACACTTAAAAAAATTAATTAGGCTCTTAATTAGCGTCTTAAGCTACTCGCTCAGTGGCAGCTCGGGTGCTGCCTCTGTGAGCCTGGGTCGTACATAGTTTTGATGTTTAGGTAAATAGGTGTGAACTGAGACCTCAGTTCATTCGTCTAACTGTCCTCTTTCAGAATCGGATGTGCCGGCCGAGCTGCGAGTTGCAAACGGGTCGCAAAAATTTGTGAAGTTCACTTCGACCATCCAAAACCAGCTGCTGCTCGTTTCACTGCTGGAGCATCTCTGCCACATGTACACGCACAACCCCGTTCACTCCAGGTGTTTGTTCCGAAGTTAGTAAGAGGAGTTCATTCCTGTCTCTTAACCTGCCTTACTGCAATACGTACCAGACCCTTCTGTGCAGAGTTACAGTGTAATATCAATACAAAGCTGTAGGTTTCATCCTGCTGGGACAAGAATGATTCTCTGAAGAGGATGAATACCTTGAATCAACTAAATTGGCAATGACAACTTGTCTTATTCTTGAAAACAGTAACAGAATATTGCTGTAGATGTAAGAATCAGACAGTTCTGTTCCAGCTAGATCCTGTGAGTTGCATCATGAGAAGGGCAGCAGGGTAAATTATGTAACTGTTAAATGTGATCTAAAAAGGCAGGTAGAAGAGGAATTTAATAAAATATTTATCAAGAAATAGTTGTAGTAGAGTCTTCACTAAATATTTCAAAATTCTGCGAAAATCTGAGTAAATACCTTTATAAGCCATTTATTTTGCCATAAAGTCATTCAGGGAGTTTGCATTTTTAAGTGTGAAGTGTTACTTTTAAAATGCCTTTTTGGTATGTGACTTATCATGGGTATTTCATTCATTTAGGCATATACTGAGTGCATTTAAAAATGCATATCCAAGGGGTTTGTCCTTACTTTACATGATTGTAGACAATAAAATCTAATGTGTTGTTCATAGCTAAAATTTATGCCATTTATAACAACGCAGTTGCACCCATCTCCAGCACTTTTTAGGTTTTGTTTGCCTCAGTTGTTTTACTGCAACTGAGAGAGATGAGGTGCTTGGGGAGGTGGTGGAAGGGAGTGACTTCTTTCTTTATTATGAGTATGTGCACAAGTGTGTGGGTTTGCAGGGGAATTAAAAAACCTTGACATGACCACTTTTAATTCTAATTGCAAACCTGCTTTGAATTTTTCTTTTCACTGGTCAAAATAAGTCCAAAGGTAAAATGTAAGTGGATGGTCGGATGTTTGTATGATTCATCTGCTGAGATGAGGAAGAAGAGGAGATGCAGTTGTGATGCTGAAGGGCATGGCAAATAACTATTATGCAAAGGGATTCCCATAGAGCAGCTCTGGTTTGGATTTAATTAGTTTTTATTGCTAAGAGTACAGGAACAGCATTAGAGTAGGAGGGATTGTTGAGTTTTTCAGACACGTTATCTTTCAAATAAGATTTCTTGTTTAAAAACTTTGCATGGTCTTATTGGCTGGCTTTATTTAATGTTTCTCTGACCTTTCTCTGTTCCTTTGTGCAGTTTTTCGTCAGGCTTTCACAAGAACAGGCTTGCTCTCCCCTTTTGCCTTCTGTGATGAATTTAGTACTGTAAGACTGCAGCACAACAGAGCCATTGCTGAACTGATGAAAGCAGCTAATCAACAAATACTTAACGGAGTAAGCTTTGTTACATGTCTTTGGCAACCTCTGCAGTAAGGAGCTTTTGTTTGGGGAGTTCTTTTATTGTTGGATTGGGTCTTTTTAATAGTTATACAAAAGAACTTAGCTGTTTGGGATGGCATGCTCTGGTTCTATAGGTGGAAACCAATTTTTGAAGCCATCAATATTTTGTACCTTAATAAATAATAATAATAATAATAAACCAAGTTAAAATGTTTATAAACAAACGCAAGGTGGTGTAAGTATTGCTACAGCTTTTTTTGACAGACATCCATTTTCAACTTGAAACTGTTGGTTATGTTAACACCCTCATATTTACATTAGTGGAGGGTGTATTTTGTGTACTTGTGTTTCAGGCTGAATCAGACCCATTTGCTTATCTCACTGCTTGAACTAAGCTAGTTAATTTTGTTTTAAGCACATTTTAGAGCCCTCATTTTATCCTGTTTGCCAGCAGAACTCTAAAAGGGCAGTAATCTCTCTAGCAGAGAGATGTTAACAGATTACCAGTGGGATAATAATACTTTAATTTGGTGAAGCTCTCCGCAGCATGCGAATGCCTGGCTGTAACCTCATTTTCTTCTAAGAAGGAGGTTGCAGTTTCTGGTTTGATTAAGCTGTCCATGCCACTAGCACAGTAGACATGTTATTCTTTTTATATGGTATATTTTTATGTTGGATTTTGTTGTTTCACAGGAGCTTGATAATGGAGAGTCTCATGCAATTGGGTATGTATTCAAGGCATGTACAAATACTAAACTAACTCCTTCCTTAAAGTTCTGTGCTCTACTCTGAATTTAATATATACTGCATATCATATTTTGGCTCTGAAACATAGAAAAAAAAGGTAAAAGCTTCTTCAAATTCTCAAAGTGTCGTGGTGAAAATTTATTCTTCAGTACAACTCTAGCATTCACTGCCACTGTTCAGGAAAACAAGATTTATCAGGCATCAACGTAAAAGAAGTAAGCTGGATACTTCTGCTAAAACAGAGTATGGATTCGTAGCACATGTGCATGTTCTTGCAGTCTGCTGGTTTTCAATATTCACTGAAACTCAGGCTGGTACAGTATGGTAATGTCAAGGTACTTCCTTCTTCTTTTCATAATGTGAATAATATTTTTAGAATGTGTACAGCTGTATCTTACTTGTAAGTTGTAATTTAGTTTAATGCAGCCTAACTTTTTTTGATCAGGGAAAAAGAAGTTCTTTTTGAAGCACAGACTTCACGATACTTGAATGAATTTGAAGAGGTTGCAAGGCTAGGAAAAGGAGGATATGGTAAAGTATACAAGGTATTCTTTACCTCACATTTAAAACGAATCTGTTTGTATCTAGTTTTTGTTTGGAATTTAGAGTTACTGTTTCAGCTGTACTATCAAATGGTTTTTGAATAGAAAAGGTGCAAATCTGTACCTTAGAAGAAAGCTGGTGTTTCATTTCAGAATCTGCTCAGTTGTAGTTAGTTTTGCTCGTCAGAAGCAGGATATATCAGATGTTTTACTTTGTGTATTTTGACCCTTTTAAAATGAAAGAAAACTTCTTATTTCACATGTGAAGTATTGTGTTATATTGACTTTGAACAGCCTCAGAACTGATTAGTCTCCACAATCCAATGCTTTAGTTGTGGCTGCTTGAAAAAAAATGAGCCTTAATATGAACATAAACTGTCAACATTGGCTTGGACTTGGCTTAATTGTATTAAGGACTTGTAGTGCATGGCCAGCCCAAGGTTCCCCATGAGGTATGTGCCATGTGGAAATGGCAAGTGTGGTCTCACATATTTATTGAGGACCTGTTAAGCAGTTATTGGACCTATCAGTATCCCTATCTTAGACAGCAGGGGCCTAATTCCAGTTTCATTCTCTGATGCAGGTGATAGTCTATATGAATGGGGTGCAGAAATAAAATTTTAGAAAATAGTGGAATCTAAAGGATTTAATTAGTCCAAGCACATTAACATCTAATTTTCTCCTATTGCAATTGTTTTCAGGTCAGAAACAAGTTAGATGGTCAGTTCTATGCTATTAAAAAAATTAAAATTAAGAAGGCTACAAGAAGAGATTGCATGAAGGTATTCTTCTTCCTTTGTTTTGTCCCTGTTTTAACACCTTGTTGGCTTTAGCTTATTCTGTTCTAATTTATTAATGTAGCTAATATTTCCTGATATATTAAAAATACTAATACGATTTTTATGCATTCTGAGTTTTTAAAGGTTTGAGCCAATCAATACCTAGTAGAAAAAAGTAAATGAGAGGTATTTAAGTCCATTAAAAGAGCCATATTAATTACTTGAACGTGATGCATCTCTGCAACCATGAAAATCAATTTGTTTTAAAGCTTTCAAATTTTCTCTGTTACTGTAACAATTTTATCTGTTCCTTCTCTGTAAGAAACTTATTTTTTGTTACATTTCATGTTTCTAAGCATTCAGAATAAAGGACTGTCACACTGTGGGGTTTTTGGTCTTTTTAGGTGCTCCGAGAAGTCAAAGTGCTGGCTGGGCTGCAGCATCCCAATATTGTAGGCTATCACACTGCTTGGATGGAACAAGTTCAAACAGTACATCCAAAAGGAAAGTACAGCTCATTGTGTAATTCTTGCTTGCATCTTGCAACCTCTCTACTATTATTTGAAGGAGAGTATTACTTCTCTGATAAAATAACTAATTTTTTTTGTGTATCAGCTACTGTCTGTAACTGTTGAGAATTTATCTTTTTTTGTGTTAATTTTATACCTTCTTCTCGGTTTTCCTCTTCAGTTTCTTTGTTCTCAGCTCTTTCTACACTCTGTCCTTTGGTCCCTTTGTAACCCTAATCCATTGGTCCCTGTCTAGTCCTTTCCTGGAATGCCTTTAGCAGTTAAATCTTTTGATCCTCTCTTAGTGGGAGGTTTGGTTATGCTCTGTATAACTTTATTGCTTTCCAAGTCACTGACTTGATGCCCAGCCAGCCCAAAAACACCAAAGAAAATGCATAAATGCATAGGAAGTTGACTGCAGAGTAAAACAGGCAAAACTTTTTAACCAGTGATCCAGAGAATCTCGAGGGAAGCAATTCTTTAATGCTGGGGGTCCTTCACAAGTATTTAATGGTGGTAATGGAAGTACATAATGAGATCTATAGGTAGGTTCTGTGGTACTTAATGGTTTCCCTTGTGTTACAAGATTGGTGTTTTATATTTGCTTTTGTGTGCTAAAACAGCTTTTTCATATAAAAATGCAATTTTGATGACAATTATTTCCAAGATATCAAGTGTCTTCAAAACAGCAGCAGTGTGATGTGAAGGGTGGTGCCTTTTGGAGCTGCTTCTTTAACTGTGTGTTATTTTATACATTGTAAACCCTTACTTTGAACAGGCCGACTTCTGAAAGATGAAGTGTAAGTAAATATCTAAGAGAGCCCAGTTAGTGACTTTGTAAAACATATATTTTCTTTCCATTTAAAGAAAAATTAAATACATATTAGGGTAGCTTCTTAGGAAACTTAACAAGCCTCTTTTGCAGCAGCAGAAATAGAGGTCATCTAGAGCTATGCATAGGTAACAAAGTTAAATTCAGTGAGGTGCTGTAGCTTAAATGCTGAATTTAGTAAATATGTGCATGCATTCTTTGTTTTATAAAATACCTTATTTATCTTTTCATCCAGCAGGTAAAACAATAATGGAGTTGCAGCCATTATCTTTGGAGCAAGAGAGCAGCAAGTGAGTATTACAAATCTCAGCGTCAACATATATTTGACTTTAGCTTCAGGTGTGTATCTGAGACATTGCTGTCTGGGACAGCTGTCCGAAATCCCTGCTGGGAGAAAGCATTAGAACAGCTGGAGCCTGCACTGACAGTTATGTAATCCTGCAGTTTTGTGTGGGGAAGCAGCTAAACTCTTCCTTGGGAGTGCTTTTTGCAACTGGGGGGAAAAAATAATCAGTATGGTATATCACAAAGGGATGGTATGAAACTGTGTACTTACTTGGATTTCTCTCCCTTTATTATTTTCAGTGATCACTGTCACATCCAGAGCGTGGAAAGTGATAGTTCAATTATCTTTGCTGACCTTACCTCACAAGAAAAGAAGTCTTGTGACAGTACCAATCTTAAAAATCTGGGTGGAGAATCAGTGCAGAATATGGATGTAAGGAATGACTTTACAAACAGCAATAGCAAAGAGTGTGTGAAACCAAATAAATGTGAATTATCCATAGAACTACAAGAAGACTTTGTACATAATGTTAACAGTTTGTCAACTGATGTGGAAAATCATTCAACACGGGGACGTCATTCCAGTCTGGATCAAGATGCTAGCACTGAAAGCCAGTCCAGCTCTGAAAGTAAGTCCTACTCTGAAGAATGCTCCAAAAACGAGGTAGCACTCTGTGGAGAGTTTGAGGTAAATACAATTCTCTTTAAGTATCCTTAACTGCTGTCTAATTTTGTGTTGTTTTAAAAGTAGTTCAGTAGACAGGAAAAGAATGATTCATAACAATAAATTTAAAAGGATTAAATGACTGCAAGTAGAGCCAAAAGTTCAGACAATTTTTACTTAAGTGGGTAACATCATTACAAGGAATGTAATGACCAGAGGAGCTGGCAAAGCACAGCATCTGTGAGGAACTTCCCATGTGTTTGGCACCTTGAGTCCTTTCAAAGTACCTGTATGAATAAAAAGTGCTACTGCTGCATAAAACGGCCCCATCAAACCTGAAAACATTTAGCTATCAGTAATGATGGCTAAAGCAGCTGTTAGCGGTAAAAGTGTCTTGGTCTGTCCTGTGGTGCCCATGCAGTGTAGGAGCACATGGGAAAAAGATAAAAAGCAGATTTGAGCAGGGAATCACTTGTGCTTCTAAAACCTTGTTAGCATTCATACCATACCACTGATATGTTTTGTACAACACAGCCACCTCTGGAATGCTTCAAGCTTTTGCTATCACTTGGAGCTCCCTCTTGCAAGAAACCCAGTTTTAAAGGTGTCTGCTTGAGTTGTCAGATGAACTGGTACATTATCAGAAACTGAGATACATATTCATGGTAATAAATCAAACAGTTGGACTCAAAGATCTTTTCCAGCCTAAACAATTCTGTGATTCCATAAAATTCCATGTCAAGAAATTGGGGTTTTTTTCTATTTTATATTAATTACACTGGAATAAATGTCTGTTCAGTATGTCTAGAAGGTTTCAAACTCTACTTTGAATATTAAAGTATGTATCTGGCAGTTTTGTTAGCATTTATCATGTAAAAATTGTTAAAATTTGAGAAACAAGCAAAAAACACCCTGAAACTAGATAGTATTGTTGCATCTGCTTCTTGAGTGCAGTAGGTTACTAATACTATACTTGATGTCCTTTTGGCACCTGTTTTTGGAGGGGTTTTTTGTTTAATAAATTTTGGGTTTATTTAGAGAAAATAACTAAGGAAATACTGTTCATATTACTATGGCAAAATTATGGACCATTATTTTTCTGTTAGGTGGAGTATCATTTGATGCTTCATATACAAATGCAGTTGTGTGAAATATCCTTGTGGGATTGGATTGTTGACCGTAATAAAAGATGCAACAAGAGATCAGAGGACACTTCAAGTAAGATTCATCACTATCTTATTCATTGTAAAGCAAATAATTTTTTTTTTTGTGATTTGAAGTGCAGTTGTCTACTTTTATTTTACTTTAGCAGCTTATAATACAGATCTTCATTACATTCTTTATTCAGTTTATCAAATAGCAGCTTGTATTGAATTTTTGTATGATAGATGTTGGTAAAAGAATTGAAATTCTTCAGTTTTAGACAGCTCTTCAAAAAAGAATGACTGAATGCCTGAGGCATAGTTGTTACCAGGGGAGATCAGTGTCTGGGCAATACTCCTTATTTGGAATTGAGTTTTTTATTGACAGAATCTGCTGCTTCTCAGAAAGTGGTTAAAGGCAAATTTATCTGCTGTGGAAAATACAAATACATCATTTGATCCAGACAGGTTACAACAAACTTAAAGGTTTGTTCTCAGGAGTCAAAAATCCTATGCAGGCTAATCTGTAATAGGTCAAAGAATGTAACACTCCCTTTTTCTGAGTGACCAGGGGGTTCTCATGCTCCCATACCAAGCAGTCATCAGTAACTGTTGACATTTGGAGGAACAAGTCTAATGCTCTTAAAGCGTTAGAGACATGTTCCATTCTCTGGAGTGGTTGTATAAAAGCAGCATATGCATATCAGACTGTAAAACAAACTGTGTGATTAATGTTTTATCTTGGTTTTAATCATTATTAAGGTAAATCTGTTCTTCTCTTCATTCATAGAGTCAGGTTTACCAGCAAACTGTCAGCTGACTTCCACTAATCCCTCCTGTAATCATAATCTTGTAGCTTTCTTAAGATAAAAGATGATGTTCCTGGTCAGGAAATGACAGAATTACTATCGCATTTGTGCTTGCAAAATGCTGGTTTCACACATTTTCATGGAAATGGTGAATGTTATCATAGGTTAGACATGAAGAAACAGAAATCCAAATGTGAGTAAATTGCTAATGTTTAAATGGACAAGATGTGGGTTACTAGAGCAGGAAGACAACGTAGTTTATTAAAATAGTAATGTGGAAAATAGTCAAAACAAGGAGATGCTAAGTTTATTTAGGACCACTACAGCCAGAGGAGATTGAGGGATTCCAGAGGGTAGCACAGCAGCAGCAGGATTAGGAACCAAACAGGAAGAGTGCAAAGCAATACAGACAGCATGTCACTACATAAATTAGTACGATTTTATCTGGAACTGTATTTTTTATGCTAGGTCAGGACTGACATGAAAGTAAAGAGTTTATTAAATTCATAATCAAATAACTATCTGACGGGGTTTGGAAGAATCTTTTCAGGAGAACCTAGGTTCATGTTCCTTCAACTTTCCTTTTTGGAATTTTGATCTTAGTGACTTTTTGCTGATTCAGAAATAATATCTTGAGAGAAGCATGGGAAAATCCATATTTAAAATATGTGCATTCTGTTAAAAATTTATTCCACAGCATAAATAAACAGAATTCTACAAGACATACCACCATAAACTTACATAACTCAGTAAAACTAGCTGAAATAAATTAAATTGTTTTAAGGTCCATACCATCTCGTGGATGTTCGCTGGACAACAAAAATTTTCCAGGAGGTAGTAGAAGGAGTTTGCTATATCCACAGCATGGGAGTGATGCATCGAGACATTAAAGTAAGTCCATCAAATTATTACTTGAGGTTGAAGAAAACAAAGACAATTTACATTATGGGAAAATGAAAGCAACTTCATAGTTGCATTTGAGATGACCTGGGCTCTTCAGAATTTAGTTGTTGCATATGAAAAATTACATTATCTCCTCTATAGCAGTACCATGCTTGCTTTGCTGTCAGCATAGTAGTGATTTACACTGACTTACAAGTGGATTTTAAGCTCTGTAAGTGTTTTCTCCTTGGAAGCCATTTTCCTGTCTGAAACAGGCATGGTGAGAGTGGTTTTCTTTTGTCTCAGTCTTTCCTTAACCAGGGTAGGAACTTAATTACCTAAAAAAATTTTCTTTTAGGCAAAAATAAGAAAAGCCCCTTGACTACACCTCAGTTTGCTAACTGCATACCAGTTAGATTTTGGAAATATGTTCTAGTTACTTGCTTTAAAAAAAACCCAACCCCCTTGTTGCAAATAATTGCTGTCTTTCTAGAAGTTGCTGCATCCTCTAAGGAACCAAAATTATAGATGTCATTAGTGACTGAAAGTTTTGGGTTTATTCCTATTAACAGTAATAAAGAGCAGACTTTAAAAAATACCACTTAGAATGATTAGAATAGGATGCCCTTTATATGTTCCCTTGAAGATTTTTGGAACTCTAAGAATACTTTTGACTTCCTGGCTGGCTTGGATTGAAGCACAGGTAGATGAATCTCACTTCTGGTCCACCCCCACCATTAAACTGATAAACCTGAATAGCAAGGAGGTGAATGTGTGTTTTCCTACTTTGCTTCCCACTCAGGTTTTCTGCATCTGATACAGCAGCAGTATGAAGAAATCATGATTATTAAAACTTCACATGTAGAAGCTTGGAAGTACTTGAAGTCACACAATCTTCATTCAGGATTAATTTTCATTTTCCTGTCAACTGTTTCAGGGTGAACAGGTTTCAGTTTGCCTTCCCATTTAGCATCATCATGGCCTTATTGTCCAAAGTCCTGGTAGTTGTATAAAGAATTCCAGAATTCCACACAGTTACTGCAAACCTGTGTTTGAGCCAGTTCTGATGGTTTTCACCATATATTCTTCTAATGGTGATTTTGCAGGTATCTTGCAGAGACTGTAGTTTCTGTGATAATATTCTAAGTCTTTCAGCATGTGAATTTCTGAGAACAGAAGCCCAGTGGGTGGGTGTCCTGGAGTATGTTTTAACTTCAGTGGATATGAGAAGCCTAGCAACTTGTTCAACAGTGCTGCATCTTTTAAATTTGATCTGCATTGTGGATAGGAAAAGAATGGAGATTGCCCATCTCTTGTTAAACTATTCACATTTCCTTTATACTCTAACAGAAGACCAACTATTTCCTTTCTGCCACCTGAGCAAGTTGGGGTTTTTTCTAGATACATAATGCTTGCATTTCTCCTTCTTAGTGGTCCTAAAATCAAAATATATGGAAAAAAAACATTTCAGTTTTCTGAGTCAGAGCTCTCAAGTCTGTCATAATTTGGCTTTTTTTTTCATAGCAGCTTCCCAGAACCAAGTAGCATATTGCAGCTGTGCTCATCATACAGAAAAGTCTATTTTGGTTTCTTTATGTCTGGCCCAATGATATTTAGTCATCCTTCCTGCTACATCAGTTGGTCAAATTGACTGTCCACTCTTGCCTGTTCCTGTCTACTGTTCTGCAAATTTCCCAGTTTCTGTTGGGGAGAAAAAAGTACTTCATTTTTTCACTAAATCTTGGTTTTTTCAGTTTTGCTTTTCTTCCTTTTTTTCTAGATCCTTGTTCTAGGTCTGTGGTCTTTCGGCCCAAATGGTGTTGCTAACACATGATTTGGTATCAGCAATGACTATTTTTTCTCTCTCACTACTCAAAAAAGTGAAATAATCATCTTATACCTGTGAACTGGATTTTATAGCCTTTGAAACTACTGAAATTACATAATTCTTTATATAGACATGTATTTAAATTGTGTTCTGTCTTGCAGCCTAGGAATATCTTTCTACATGGATCAGATCATCAGGTAAAAATAGGTGACTTCGGATTAGCCTGCAAAGACCTTCTTTGGGATGATGCAGACCAGTGGTTTCAGACAGAAAGGATAAATGGTAAAAGGATAAATGGTAAGAGAAGAAAGTTTAATGGGTTTCAGTGTTTCAGTTTCTATGGTATTAAAATCAGTAAACTGTTACTTGCAAGGGTAACACTTGCTAAATCTCAATTGCCTTTCAAAGGACTGACACATACTTCAGGAGTTGGGACTTGCCTCTATGCCTCACCAGAACAACTGCAGGGATCTCACTATGATTTCAAGGTAGAGAACTTTGTTTTGTTCCTTCTTTTCTCTATTAACACATGGTAGATAATAGGAATAAATCAAGCCTTTCAATGGGCAAATACATACTTGATAAATACATAAATATTCCTCCTACTGTCACTCCTAATGTTTTTGTTGAAACATGGATTTCAACTTTGCCTTCTCATTTGCTATTAAAGCAAAAATTATTTTTTAATATGTTGAGAATGTAGATAGCTTTGTGTTCCTTTAGTAGTGTCATGATATTCCTCATATCATCATGAAACTTCATTGTTGTTAAACGTTTTCATGTCATGATTTTATGAGAAAGAGAAGCGTACTAAGTTAAAATCACAGTTATCCCAGAACTTTCTCTTCACCCCATCAACAGTCAGACATGTACAGCATGGGTGTTATCCTGCTAGAACTCTTCCAACCATTTGGAACAGAAATGGAAAGAACTGAAGTTCTTACACATTTAAGGACAGGCCAAATTCCTCACACTTTCTACAAGAAATGGCCTACTCAGGCCAAGTATGTGAAACTCCTCACCAGTGCGAGAGCTACAGAACGCCCAACAGCGGCTCAGCTTCGGGACAGCGAACTCTTCCACACCACAGACCAGGTAAGTCATGCCACTGACCCCAACCCTTACAGCATAAAGCAGCACAAAAAGAAAATGCCCTTTGTATCCCTGCCACCATTACATTTGTTTGGCTTTGAACTTAATCACATTCCTCTTAAGACTCTTTTTCTGATTACAGTATTTAGGCCACTCTATTATTTCTGGTGTCTTTGCAATGAGATAGCTGGTCCTTAACTATAGGTAACTTTCTGAAGACTGTACAGGTGAGAGGTATTTTCATAGGTCAGAAAAGATTTCAAAGCTTTTCACCACATCTGCAGATTCTTCTAATCATTTTTCCTTTCCATGCCCCACTGCTTTGTGGATTAACTTGTAGTATCAGGAAGGTAGAATAGCTGAGTGCTGCTGCATTGTGTGTGTAGTGGATTGCAAACACAATTCAAGTAGGTCAGTAAGGCTTTATCCTTGCTTAGCTATAAATGAAGTAAACTGACTCTAATTTTCAGGTTATTTCTAACCTTCAAGAGAAGGTGAGACAGCAAGAAGAAGAAATAGAGAAGCTGAGGGAGACAATAAGACAGCTTTCTGAAGAGCAGGATGAACAAACGAGACTAGGCTCTCCTGTTTAAGTACAGGAAAAACTAACTTCTATTGTGTTTTAAGTTATATAAAATGTTTCTTTTTTTACATAAAATATTTCAATGCATTTTCTTTCTGCTGTCTGTTCTTAAAAGGTATCTTGACCAAAGGCTCCTGAGAAAGGAATCATGTTGCAGTGGAAAAATTAAGAGCACAGCTTGTATTTACATAGGATTAATTTCCATACCTTAGCCATTGAACAAATACGTGTTACATAGGAGTTACAAAAAAGGAAGGTCACACCCAAAAGGCAGCTGTAATGCTTTTATTAATTTAGGATCCTGTCCAACTGTAGTAGCTAAAATACATCTCAGAAAGGACTCAAACATTACAGCAGGCATGAGGTGGAGTAAGATTAAAACAACATCACTGTGCAGAGTACAGGCTCACTTGAGGAGCTTCATCACAGAGCTGAAAGGTGCCAGATTCTCACAGGACTTCATCCACTTCTGCACGTTGGCCGGGGCAGTGTTGGCAGTGCCCGTCTGCCGCAGCGCGCACCACGCCACCACATCGGCCACCGTCAGTTCATTGCCCACCAGCCACGAGCTCTTGCCCAGGGCAGCGTTCATGGAGCGCAGCACTGCTCCTCTCTCCTTGCTGCTGCCTTCTTTCAGCTGGAAGATGGCTGTGTCCACCCAGCTGTCAATCAGAGTTGAGGTAACTGCATTGTACTTCTGGCCAAACAGGGAAAAGAGAAATCGAGCGATGTTCCCCTCTCCTTCTATAGGGCACATGGTTTGAATGCTAAACTTCATCTGGGGTTTGGGAACTGAAATTAACAGGAAAAAAAAGTGAATACAACATAGTAAAGAAATGAACTAGAACATGATGCACATTTGTGATGCCAGCACCATCATTAACATCATTAACCCAATGAGCAGTTTTCAGTCTTCTGGGATAAAGAGATTGCTTTTTGAAAACATCAGCCAAAACTCCCCCATAATTGCTCTTCTAGCTACCTTATTTGTAGAAACTGAAAAACATTTCTATTAGAAAAAAATCCTGAAGGTACAAGCAGCTCTGTCAATGTCATGTGTATTTTAACAGCAGTAACTACAAACAAGAATCTTCCTCTTCTGGCCCAGCATGGTTCACAGCTATGAAAAGAGAACAAACATGTTACCTGCTTCTTCATATCCACCATGTCTCAGCACAGGGATACCAAGGCAGCTGTTGGCAAGGGTTTAGCACAAGTTTCATTTTCTCACCTATTGTAAAATATTGATCTACAGCTTTCATTCTTACCATCCTTCCAAATCAGAGTAAAGCCCAGCTGATACTCATGACGTGGCTGCTTCTTAGTCTGCTCTCCAAAGCATTTCAAGAGGTTTTCTGGCACACTTTTCACTGATGAATGTGTGTGAACAGCTGATAATATTTTGTAGCGTTCACAAAGCAGACTGTGTATCACTAACAGTGACAGTGGAGGTAGAGAAGGATTTGCATTGATGACAACATCTTTGAGGGCACCATAATCCTGAATGGAAAGTAAAACATTCAGCAGTTAAGACACATTCCAGATCATACTCATAAGTATTGCTTTTATTTGACACCAAAATGTACAGTCATGCATGTGTATATCTGAAATTCTAATGACATTCAAGTAAATCAGTTCAAGCTTGGATATTTAAAACTCGTTTAAACCTTCGAACATCTTCCTTCCTCAACACATAATTCAAGGACATGACTGAGGTAAATTCTACTCCCAAGCTGAAGCCAATGTCAAAGTTTCCAGTTTAGTAACAAACAAGAAACCAACTGTTGTAATTTCAAGATCAACTATTCTAGCTTGAAATTCTATCCAAATGAGCATATATAGTACTAATATTTATAAATGTTTGTATCTATAATCTGCATGGCCAAAAGGAAATGGTAATTGTAGGTTGTATACTGAGTTCTGAGTATCCCAGGTTTTAATGCTCTCCTTCCAACCCTGAAAACTGAACATTGAGAAAGTATCTACCAATGTACCTACTCAACTAGACTTACCTTTCCAAGCATCAGATCTAAATCTGCTCCATTTGTTGTCAAAGGAGAAAATTCATCAGTTTGAATGATATTTGTTACATCAAAGTCAGCATCTGGGGTTTGTATCATCTTGGAGAGCCCATCCACAGCACTCTTCAGTTCATACAAGCGCTTTAGAATCTCTTCCTGGCGGGATTCAAGTGCTTGAAGTGATGGGTCAGCCTCTTCCTATAGGACAGAAAAAACCAAGGCCACGTAAACGTTCATTCAGCTCAGTGTCAAAAGAGTCCACAGCTCCCTTGAAATTAAGTTTTGAAAGACTAAACACATTCAAATACCCAGACCATTGTGAATGTCATGGGCTTATGTCTATCAGTTGTCTGTTGTGTGGTGAAGTGACGTATTTAATAAATTCCTGAAATCTTCCTGCTTAGTATATTTTTAAAACCACTTGTTACAGCAAACTCTGTAACATAGTCAAAATCAGACAGAGCTGGCAGTGAAGTGCGGAATAATGACTGAAAAGTCAAAGACAACTTGTCAGGTTCTTTTCAGCCCAGAAGAGCAGATGGGGAGGTTTGTGCTACAGCAGCCAAACAAGGAAACTTTTTGACTAATCAGGTAGTTAATAAAAGTAAAAAACCCTGTAGGTTTAGATGGATGGTGTATCATCTGGATTCAGTCTTTGTTTCAGAGAATATAAATTATAGAGGAAAAAAAAGACCATGGGCTTTGTTATGTTAATACCAATGCAGCTTTTTATCTCAATTACCTTACAAGCATCTCATCTTACAATCTCTTTTAAAAGAAGATGAAAAATATATTCCTGTGGCAGGTTTTACGTCTACAAACTTACAATAACGTTAAAGAAAAATCTTCAAATAGCTTATTTCTAAGCATCCTGAAGGAGGATTAACAAAACCCAAACTATCATGGATGAAGACATAGACAAGGTATCAAAGTAAAATCTTTATACCCACTTAACACAATATGCTCAAAGACAAGACAAGGAAAGACTCCTTAAGTGATCATTATTTAGTTAGTACACAAGTCCATACTTTGCAATGGGAAGGCATTTAGTTAGCACTCCTGTTAGGTTCTGCCCCGAAGTTACTCCTATTCAGTACCTCCACCATCAGCCTGGGTGAGGGCACAGCAAATCCCTGATGGCATCAAGCCTGAACTGGCCACAACCAGCCTTTGAGAATTCCATGCATTTCTGGCACCGGAGAGAGGCTGCTCAACTAGACCTACGTAACACAGCATTTTACATTTTTGTCTTATTTAAGGCAAAAGAAACTGAAACTAGAAATAGAGGGTGTGTAGCTGGCTAAAACCCGAGCTGAGCCAGCAGAGCGATGATGCAGCAGGACGGAACGAGGCCTGCTGGGCACTCATGGACTGCCAGGCTGGCAGGGAGCTCGGCACGGCCATTCAAACATAAAAACCGCGACAGCGATACACGCGAGAGCCCAGAAAAGTCAAAAAGGGAACTACTGAAGGCTTTAAAAACATTACGGAGAAATTCCTGAAAACGTTGGTTTTATTTAACCCTCCGACGAGCCGCTTACGGCGAGGCGGAGCCAGGGCCCCTCCTGCGGGCTGAGGCGGTGGGACTCGGCTCCGTGAGCTCTCCGGCAACGGAGGCTCCGCCCGGTCCCTAACCGGAGCTGGGGCTGCCACCAGAGAGAACCCTGGCCCGGCGGCCGCGTGGCTGACACCGCCAGGGCGAGCACCGCGGGCCGCGGCCTGAGCAGCTCCTTCCGCCCACCCCTCGCCCCTACCTGCGGCGGTGTCGGCGGCGTGGCGGTGTCGGCGGCGCGATGCAGGTTGGGCACGGGGTACATGCAGGTGGGCAGGTGCCCCGGCAACACCCCCGCGCTGTGCAGCGGCCGGACCTTGTACATCGCGGGCATGGCGACTCCCGCCCCGCCGCGCACCCGCTCCGCCACCACCGGCCCGCCCACCCCTCCGCCCATTGGCGGAGCGGCGCGTTACTGACACTCACGATACCCAATGGGATGCGGGGTTACCGTCCCGCCCTTCTGCCATTGGCCAGGGTTGACCCCCACAGGGCAGTGGGCGGGGCTGAGCCGTCGGGCCGGGGAGCGCAGGCGGTGCGGGGCGGGCGCGCTCCGGCCGCTCCCGGCGCTGGCGGAGCGGGGCGGGAGCCTGAGAAGAGCGCGGCGCGTCCCGCCCCGATGGAGGCGGCTGCGCCCTGGTGAGTGTGTGCTCCGATCCGGCACCGGCACCGGCCCTGGCCCCGGCCTTCGCACCCCCCGCCCAGGCCGCTTTGCTCCCCTCGCGGGAGCCGTGCTCCTCGCACGGGCCGTGCCTCTGTCGCCGTCGCGGTTCCGGCTTCCCCTCAGTTCCTGGCTCCCCTTACGGCTGTCTTGGTGGAGCCTGAGTGGGGTTTGCTGCCCTCTCTCACCGCCCTGGTTTGCTGTCCCTCTCTCCCCAGCCCGCAGCCCGCCGGGGCCATCCGGCCCATCGACCGCGGGTCTGTCCATCGCATCTGCTCGGGGCAGGTTGTGCTGAACCTCGGCACTGCCGTGAAGGAGCTGGTGGAAAACAGCCTGGATGCCGGAGCTACCAACATCGGTAACTCTTCCTCCATTTTCATAACTTTTCATAGATTTCTAAAGCACGTCTTTTTCCTCAAAACCGAGTGCATGTTAACAAATCTGGGCTTGTATTTTCTGTTAGGGCCAAGCATGGTTGCAGTGATCTTACATCTTAGGTTAATAAAAATGCTGATTTCCAGGCTCTAGCTGCATTCCTAGTAGCATGTGAGATTGTGTTATTTAATTTCTAGCCCTTTTGGCCACTAAAAAAGTATGTGGGCTGTACAACAGTGGTGATCAGGCTGTGCCAGCTGGCCTTAGGCTAGCACAGGGTAAAGGCAGGGCTGGTTTCCATAGCTCCCAGGATGGTGGCTTGGGATAATTGGGAAAACTTCTGTTCAGGCAGAAGTTCAGTGAAGCTTAACTACATGGAACTACAGACCAGTTTGAATTAGATTGACCTAACTTTTGACAGCTATCGGGATTTGTTTGTTCAATTTTGACATGGAAAGCTGTTACTTGAAAAATTGACTTCAAGTGAAAAATTGATACCAACCACCATGTGTGGACATAAAGAATTAAAATACTTTACAACTCAATTTTGTAGATATAAAACTTAAAGATCATGGAGCAGATCTGATAGAAGTTTCAGATAATGGAGGTGGAGTGGAAGAGGAAAACTTTGAAGGCTTGAGTAAGTTGATTTTTTTTTTTTTGTAATTTATATTTGGGCATTTTGAAAGTGGGTTTTCAATAAGAAAACCACTCTTTTTAAAAAAGCAAATTTCCTAAGTTTAATCATATTTAATGCATACTTGGCTTTTATATAATGCATGTGTGATCTGCGAGACTTGAGCAACACTAGGCTGGTGTTCTGTAGTGCTCTTGTAGTTACAGTTCCTGTAACTCAGAAATAGTCTTTGGTTTCATTGCTTATTGAAGTGCCACGAGCAATACAAATAATCACAGAGGAGAAAATTCTATAAATGTTAATGTGGATTAATTCTCGTTTAATCATTGATCATTGTTGAAGGAATTGAGCTGTGTGTAAGTGACTGCTTTGGGAAGGTGAATTGTAAGCTTGAGTATTTGCTGAAAGGAAGCTGATGTTGCATTTACTGTCTAACTTCCATTTGCCAGTTTTAGATTGCACAAAGTGGGAGCAGAAACAATACCATCTGAAGAATCTAACTGGCCACTGCAACAGGAATACTGGCATTTATTTTTTGATATAACAGCTAGGAATCTTTCCACCTTAGGTTATTACTCAGTAACTTTGGTGTTCAGTGTACATTATTGGTACATCAGAAACTCACTCTGCTGCTGTTCCAGGACAGTGAAAGTCCAGGGGTGCTGCTGCTAGGTCAGTTTGTTACCTGGTGGCTGGTGCTGAACTGATGGTGGGGATTGAGTCCTCCTCAGCTGTTGTGGGGGACTGGGCTTATGCCTGTCCTCTGTCCACCGTGCTCAGCACAGGCTGCAACTGTTTTCTGGCAGGGCAAGATCTGTGACAGGTACAGCAGCAGCAGAGACAGGTACTGTGTCCTGCTCTGAGGCATCTTGTAGTGCTTATACCAATAATGCTGAATGAATCTGTGGTGTAAGTGTGGAATAACAAGTGCATCTGAGGATATTAAAGAGATTTTGTTTATAGGAAAAAGGGAAAGCTAGCAGTATTTTGTCTTTAATCGTTATGTAAAGTGCAATGAATAATACAGAAGGTTTTTTGCTTCTTGACATGCATACAAAATCTACTTGCGTAGACCAGTGTCACTTTGAAGTGAAATATGTATTTGAAATATCTTTTTCCAGCTCTGAAACATTATACATCAAAGATACAAGATTTTTCTGATCTAATACATGTTGAAACATTTGGGTTTCGAGGTGAAGCTTTGAGTTCACTGTGTGCATTAAGGTAATTAATATTATTTGTTAGTAGTAGAAAGTTACTGTATGCACAAAAACACGACACCCTTTCAGTTTATCCTTATTGATAAAATGAGGCTTCCAGTTCCTTACTGTTAGGTCAATTTTGAGCAGTAGGTTGCACAACATCCTGAGTCCTTTCCAACCAAAATTATTCAATGATCCTAAGCACCTAATTGGTCATTTTATGTACAAAATTTAGCGTTACTTCAGTGTGCAGATCTTTACAGGGTGGGAGTGTGTATTTGCGTGAGTATTTGATCCTCTGATGTAAAGCAGTGTAATATTTAAGTGCTGATTGTTAGGCTGTAACTCATTAAAACTGTACTTAAATTTCTTTCAGACCAACTATACGTTTTAAATCAGCTTTTGTACACAGTGCTGTGGTATCTATTAAAATGAGGAATGTAGTGTTCAACAAAACTAGATTTTAACATTGAATTTTATAAGAAAGGAATCAAAGGGATACAAATAAGAATGTTTGTATTGTAGCTAGGAAAATGTTACACTACTCTGAAGAGCAGGTTCTTAGTTGTTTATGGTGGAGAGTTGTTTTAATTAAGTTAATAGTATTGCTGTAGTTTCTATGCTGATTGTCGTGAGGAATAGGTAATACAATGCTCAGTGAATAATTCTGTTGCCTCTTTCCTCCTGTTAGTGATGTTACCATTTTTACCTGTCATAAGTCAGCAAAGGTTGGGACTCGTTTGGTGTTTGATCACAATGGCAAAATTACTCAGAAGACTCCTTTCCCACGACAGCAGGGAACAACTGTCAGCATCCAGCAGTTGTTTTATACGTTACCAGTGCGGCATAAAGAGTTTCAGAGAAACATCAAAAAGGTAATGCCAGAAATCCTCAATTCAAAGGAGTGTCATACCCCAGAATTTATTCACTGCTGAATGAATTCAGTTCTCTGTAGAATATATTGATTACAGACTTGTTCATGCCTGTCTTACATCTTAATCAAATAAGAAGTCTTCTTGTGTGCTTTTCTTTTATGCTTTGCAATATTTGGGTTTAAAGGTACATTTTCAGATTTTAAGGTTTTGAAAAGAATCCTTATCATGATCACTAATGTGTATTTTAAAACCAGGGACTGCTGTGTTGTGGCTAAAATATCAGTCTTGTAAACATCCTGTTTATTTTTAAAGTACTATTTTTCATATATATGTATTTTAATTTAGTTGGTAAAGACTTTAAGAACTATAAAACTCCCCCCGCCACTTGTTACCTGCAGATATTGAATGCTTTGTGTATACATATATGTTTTAAAAAGAGACATTTTGTATAAATATGAACTTTCTTCTAATAGGAATATGCAAAAATGGTCCAGCTGTTGCAGGCCTACTGTATTATTTCCAAAGGAGTGCGGATTAACTGCACTAATCAAATTGGCCAAGGGAAAAAAAGCTGTGTGATATCCACTGCTGGAAGTCCCAGTTTAAAGGAGAACATTGGAGCAGTATTTGGACAAAAACAGGTATTGCTTTTATTATCGAAAAGAGAGACAATGTAGCTGGATAGAGAGGTTTTTAATGTCTAATAAAGTGTGGGAGGATGGAGTGTTGGCCTGCAGTACACCCTACAGGCTGACAGAGGAGAAACACCGCAGCCTCCACGGCTTCCTCTGAAAGTCCTGGATCTGCTCAGAGACGTTTTATGGAAGAGAAATTATTTAGGAGATGGGGTTATGGCTTAATATCTCTCTGAAACCAGTTTTAAGAGCTGTTGTACCAGCAAACGGGCTGTATGTCACAACAACAAGCAATTTAAAAAATCTTTTAAATGATGTGATGTGAAAATCTTAGCTGGAGAACAGAAGACTGAGGTGCATCCATGTCCAAACCAGCACAATCCAGCTTTTTCAAGCTCCTCCTATGAAACTAAGTTTTATTGGTGTTCTGGTTAGCCTTTAAATGGGAT
Organism: Corvus hawaiiensis; assembly: GCF_020740725.1. Classification (NCBI taxonomy): domain Eukaryota; kingdom Metazoa; phylum Chordata; class Aves; order Passeriformes; family Corvidae; genus Corvus; species Corvus hawaiiensis. The sequence goes on from NC_063228.1 coordinate 2,252,103, forward strand.
TGCAGTCAGCCCCTATAAAGCTGTAGATTGTGATGCTTCCTAAGGAATAGCTATAAAAATAATTGTTATCCTCTAGATGAGAGCAGAGATGAAAGAAAGCTCCAAAGCATCTTCCCTACAACTGTATGTTGCAATCATCAGAAATATTGAGTGGTTGACAGCTGCTGGCTGTTGATGAACACTTTTTCCCTCCACAGTGCCCATGCAGAGATCTCAAAGCCTGTTCATGCTGTGGCTGAAAGATGAGATGGAAGATGTAACTTTGTCTTGCCACGTGGCACCAAGCACAGCTAAAAATTGAGTGTTATCTGAATAGAATGTTTAGCTTATAGCCTGTTTTTTAATATTGAATACTTAAATTCATAGAGGCTGCTCTAATGGCAGAAAAATAATAGTGGCACAACTGGGAAAATGTTTGTGGTAAACATAACTGTTCTTAGGGAGCTTGTGATTCAAATAACACATTTTAAAATAGTTTTGTTGTCCTTTCAAAAGAAATTTCTATTACTCTTTTTGCCTGTTGTTTTAGCATAAAACTTGTTTAGGTCATATGTATGTCAAACTGTCAATTATTTTGTTGTTCTGTCTGTGTACATTTAAAGTAAGGGTCTGTGAAATAACTAAGGCACAGGTTGTGATATCAAAGGATGAGAACAGCCTTTATTAAAGGCGTTGTTCTGTTTCTCAGTGAACAGTGCTGTTGTCTTCTACTAGGTTTTGATATTTTAGTATTTATCTTGGTTAGCCAAAACCCACCATTTTCTCAAATTTTAAGGCTAATAAATGACAATAAAATGAAGGGAAAAATCTGTGTAGGTTTGATGTTTCAGTTCCTTCCCTTATTTTTTTTTTTTTTCAGTTGCAGAGCCTTATTCCTTTTGTTCAGCTTCCTCCTAGTGAAGCTGTCTGTGAAGAATATGGACTCAACTCTGCTGACATGCCACAAAATCTGTATAGGTAATTAGACAAGTACAAACCACTGTTGCCTGTGGCATTTTACCATAAACCAAAATTGAAAAGAAAAAGTAAAAGAAATAAAAAGTTGTGGTTTATAGTATTAAAAAGAGCCAAGAACAGCATGGTACATATTGGGATGTAGTTTTGTAGTAGTCTTTGTCAGATAAGAAATTGGGAGAGGAAATGTGTATATTCATTTTCACTGATGCTGTATAATAGTGTTTCCTTAAGCCCCTTATAAAATACTTTCCCTTTAAACATGCTTTTCTTATCCATTTTACCTTACTCTTCCATTATTTATCCAACAGTATTACTGGCTTCATTTCTCGTTGTGATCACGGTGTTGGAAGGAGTGCGACAGACAGACAGTTCTTCTTTATCAACCAACGTCCCTGTGATCCAGCAAAGGTGAGGGGTTTCTTTTTCTATCATCACCCCCACTAACTTGTTCAATATTCTCTGAAAACCTCAGGATTAGCAGCTCATGTGCATGTTTGTTTCTTGGTGGTACAAGTTCCTGTGTCTCAAGCTTCAGTCTTAGTTGTGTCTATTTGTGTGAACAAGAGCTCAATCATACAATCTATGTTTTAGTACATTAATTAATATACACTGGTGCAAAATAGAAGATAATAGTATTGAAGTTTACTGTTTTTCACTTTTTTTGCAGGTTGTCAAGATTGTGAATGAAGTTTATCACTTACACAATAAACACCAGTATCCATTTGTTGTCCTTAACATTGGGGTAGATTCTGGTATGTTCTGAATAATTTTTAGTAACTTCAGTAAAGGCTATTACAATTTACTCTTCAATGATGCTTTTATTTAGAGAATATTGTAATTTTCATCTGCATGACTTCCTGCACTCTGGGGATTTTTGAATGCTCAGTTGGTGAGGGAGAAAGAAGGTCTAGCTGTGGTTCCACTGTTTTTCCCCTACACTTTTTCTATATTCAAAAGTAAGGTCTTATTGATGAGGAAGAGGTCAGCTTAAATACAAGAAAACTAGTGTCATGTTTTTGTTTGCTGGAATGTTGAGACAGTTAAATCTGATTTGCAGACAAAATAGAAAACAAACCAGAACTAATTCTGGGCAATAGCATTTAATTTTATTTGTAAAGCAGTAATATTTTTCTTTTCTTTTTTTTTCCCAGAGTGTGTTGATATCAATGTAACTCCTGACAAAAGGCAAATTTTACTTCAGGAGGAAAAGTTTTTATTAGCAATTCTAAAGACTTCTCTGATGGAAATGTTTGGTAGTGATGTTAACAAACTGAATGTCAATCAGAAACTTCTGGACATTGCAGGTAGGACGCAAAATGTGGAAGTTTTGAGTATGATATATGGCAGGGAATTGAAGATGGAAAAAAGTGGTTTTAAAAACCCAAAGAAGAAATGAAAAAAAAATTTAAACAAAAATTAAGAAGGACCCTAAGTTATTAAGTGATTGTTATGGAAATTACGCATGCCAACACAGCAGGATTTACAGTCAACTTTATGAGGAAAAAATTAACACAAAATTAATTGATAATGCTTGCAAAAGATTTCCCCCAAGATACTGAAAGAGATCTATGTTTTTGTATGAAAATGTCTTTGAGAAATAATGGTTAAGGGGTCATAAACAAAATATGAAAATTAAATATGAGTTTATTGGATTTTAAACTTTGATTCTTGTATGACATCTACAGAAATTGATGATTCTCTTGTGACTGTATAGTCTTTCAAAATCGCTTTCCTGAGTTAAGATCATCTCATCCTCTTCCTTTCATTAACTGAGCCCTTTCTAATTTTCCTTTTTGCTGACATACAGAATCTGTTGTAGCCTGATTCTCTCTGTTATTTTAAATTAACCTTTAGTAAAATCCATGTGTGACTGGCAGTTGGTGAGGTTGAAGTCCTCTAATGACCTGCAAATCCCATATACCCTAAGTGCCTATTGTGCCAGCTCCTTAACACTTTGTCAGTGGAATTTTATAGTGACCATGAAGTGTAAGAGCAATTCACTTTTCATTGTCGCTCTGCCATTAAACTCTTTTGATAATATAAATAATTGTGCTGATTGGACTCATTACTGCTCCAATTTAAAAAGAGACTACAAATTCATTCTTAGTAGTACCATTAAGTGGCTTCAAGATGTACCTGTTTCTGTGTTTGTTATTAGTGCATTTCAGCCCCATATTCATTGTCTGAAGCTTCAGGGCTCCTTTGGGCAGTTTGCTATTTTTCTACCTCTTTTCATTCTCTTTGTTAAAGCACATCATTTAATTCATGTTTCCGGCTAACTTAGAGTCTTGAAAAACTCCGTATTCTGATTTCATTAGGCAACTTGAAGACACTTCCTGAAGAGACAGAAAAGCCTCAGGCAGAAATGCTGTCTGACTCTGAGACTGAAAATCCAAGTGGTGAAGGCAAAAGAATAATGACTCTTGCCAGATTAAGGGAGTCGTTCTCTCTCCATCAAGGAACAGAAAGTAATTTTCAAGGCTCTAAAAAGGTAAAACAGCAGCACAGTTCCCCTAGACAAAGGTTGCTCAATACCACTGGGAGTACTGTAAAGATCCAAAAGGCTGTCTTGACTAAGGAGGCTGAGAGTTGTCCTAAGTTTGACTCAAGGGTGTCAATTCCAAGGAGACAGTCGAGAAAATTAGAAGATAATGCAGATTCTGGATTCTGTAGCATTTCTGAGTCAGATGCTGGATGTAGTACACCAGAAGCTGGAAGCTGCATCAATAGTGAAAGTGCAATTAATTCTAAAGAAGAATTCTGTAGCACGGAAGAACAGATTCAGAAGGAATGTCTTAAAACTGCTGGATGTAGTAAGAAGTCACTGGACTGTGATGTTCAGGTCTTGGGCACTGAACCCAAGTTAGATCAAGTGAATGACTGGACCAATCAAAATGAGTTCTCTCAAGAACCCAGTAGTTGCTCCCCAAGAGTAAAACGTTTTAAAAGCAGAAACTTTAAAAGTGAAGCAGATGATTCCAAGGCAGGTAAATATCCTGAAGTGAAGAACACTACTGTTGATGTACTGGTGGAAGTTAAAAAGAAAATTGTGCCTCTTGAATTCTCTATGAAGGTTTTGGCAGAAAAGGTAAAAAAGGTAATACAACAACAACAGAAAAATACAGAAACTGAAAATTACAGAAGATTTAAAGCAAAAATTAGTCCTGGGGACAATAAAATAGCAGAAGATGAATTAAGAAAAGAGATCAGGTATTTCTGCTTTCACTTGCTTGATATATTTTGTTCATCAGCTAATAAAATTAGTTGAGGAAGAATATAAGACTTTCTTGGGAGGTGGGCAGGAGACTTACATGTACCTGTTAGTTTTGGGTCTGTTTTTTATTTAATGTCACTAAAAAGTTTGTTTGATGAGTTATTTTGCTGACAGAGCAGCTACTTGAACTAATTGCAAAAGAATACGGAAAAAGACACTAAAAAGGCCACAACCATCATAGATTTGGCTTAGATCAGCCCTGTAAATTGCAGTGCAGTCAGAGAAACACCAAATTTCACAACAGATAACAATGCACTGAAAAGACTGCATAGCTCATATTTCTCCCTTGTGTGAATGAAATTTGGTGAGACTTACCTGGAAAAATAAGTTAAATTCAGGTGGTCAGCAGACAGTAAAAGTCTGTGATTTGTTAGTATTTGGATTAAAAAAAAATGTTAGGAAAGTCTTCTAAAGTCTTCTACTCGGGAAAAGAAGGCAAATATGTCAGCTGCCTTCAAAACCGTGATGCCATCTTCAGTGTTACTTACTTGGACTATTGCCATATTGCCTGCTTCTAATTTTATTATCACAAATGGGGGAATCCTGAACAAGTCCTGTCTTAATGATGGATTGTGTTCTGCTAGTAATGGCCTCATCAGTCAGTGAGAGATTCTCAATAACTGTAATTTATTTTTGCATTTATATCCTGCTTAAATGAGATTTTCTTTTTTTTTAAATATAAAGTGTGTTCTGCAGGGGAGAAAAAGAGGTTTTTAAGTTTTACATGGTAACTGATATGGTGTAATTTGTAATCTCTTTATATTTTTTGTATACAGTAAAGAAATGTTTGCAAAAATGGAAATCATTGGCCAGTTCAATTTAGGGTTTATAATAGCAAAGTTGAATTCTGATCTTTTCATAATTGACCAACATGCCACTGATGAGAAATACAACTTTGAGATGTTGCAACAACACACTGTTCTCCAAGGTCAGAAGCTGATAGTGTAAGTATTTTCAGTTTTTTAACAATAACATTTTTTTAAATTAATTTGGTGTTTCAGAAGGATATCTATGATTTATATTTATGTAGCATTTCACATGTTCAGAACACTTGAGACTAAAGTGGTTTTTATATTCTGTGTTTCAAAGAGTCAATCCTCACATGAAACATCAATTCCATGGATGCAGTTGTAGCTATGCAGCAAATCTGCAAACAGATTTCCCAGTGGGCTTTCATAGCAACCCACAATTAGGTAGGATATTGGAAGCTGTTCCTGCAACAAGGAATGCTGCCCAACTTTATTCTGCTGAGTAATGCTTGGAAGTAACTGTTCAGTAGTGAGATTTTTTTAAAAAAGCAAAGTGAAAAGTTTTACCACAGAGCTCTCTATTAAGTATCTCTAGGTTGCTTCTGAAATCTGTTTTAAGTGCTCTGCACTGTGTAGCTGTGCAACACCATCTTTTTCTCTCTTTCAGGCCTCAAAATCTCAATTTAACAGCAGTAAATGAAACTGTATTGATTGAAAACCTGGAGATATTCAGAAAAAATGGATTTGATTTTTTCATAAATGAAAATGGTGAGTTGGGACCAGAATTGCTGGAAGTAAAAGAGTTCAAAGGTTTAATCTTATTCATTATGCAAAAATTCCCTTGGGTGTTATCAGAAACTTTGAGATAAGATGCATTATTGTATATGGGATATTTGTTTTTTAAGACTTACAATTCTGTGGTCTCTCTGCATGATTTAACAGAATGTTGTAGATTATTTGTCTCTCCAGCTTTTTACAGAAGTTTTTGAAGACTCTTTGGAGTCACTCTTTGGCTATATGACTGGATGTGCATTTTCTGGATATGTCACATTAAAATCCTTTTGTTTTATTAGTACACTTGCAGGGATAAATGCAGGCATGCAGTAAATGTAGTAATTTAAAATAAATAGATACCATTAGTAACTGATATTCTTTGGTTTCCTTATGGTTTTAGTACTGACTTGCTTTGTTCTTTTGAGCAAATTTTGGAACCTGCAAGCTCCTTATTGTTTCCCTTTTACAGTGAGGATAATGAAAATGCAGTGAGGTACCACTGTGCTATCTGGGAAGTCACTACACATTTTTTCCATAGTCTTCATTCCAGAATATCCCAGGGTTTTTTTGGTCTAAAATGCTATTAATTATCAATCTCTTACTATCATAAATCCTTAGTGATTTTGTAGTCACATAAACTCAAAATAGTTTCACAAACCAATTGTTCTTTGGAATTGAAGGGTTTGTCAGAAAGTAGATCTTCCTGCTTTTAAGTTTGCAAACAATTTTTTTGTTAATGTCAAAAGGGCGTCTGCCATAGTTACCACTTTGGTTAGTTAATTACATCCGTCAAAAGATTCAATTTAAGCATTGGTATATACACACATCACATCATATTAACGTTTTAAGGTAGTTTCTCAGTTTTTCTCTCAAGAAAAAGTAATTTCCTGTATTTCTCTGCTTCTTTATTATCGCTGCAAACCTTCCAGCTCCTGTAACTCAAAGAGTTAAATTGGTATCGTTGCCAACAAGCAAAAACTGGACTTTTGGTCCACAGGACATAGATGAGCTGATCTTCATGTTGAGTGACTGCCCTGGAGTGATGTGTAGGCCCTCCAGGGTCCGGCAGATGTTTGCTTCTCGAGCTTGCCGAAAGTCTGTAAGTCCTGTGCTGGATATTTGTGTTCAAACAAATAAATACCACGTTTCCTGATGCAGTGTGGGTGGCTGTATCTGTATGTGTATTGCAGGGCAGGTTTATTTACTGCTGAGTGTCAACAGCTGATATCCTTCCATCTGTTCCTCATGTTTATCTAGTAGAATTTGGGGACAATTTCTGGTAGTTTTTCATTTTGTTCCAAACTAAGTCATTTATGAAGATTGTGTTAGCTGTGTTTTGTCTTTTGGTTGTCTGGTAGGTTTTTTTGCTTTTAATGCCTTTTATTTAATTTATTTCCTGTAGTAGCTGAAGTACTGCTCTGGTTCGTGTCAGCTGGCAAACGGAAAAAGGAAATAATTCATTTTTTTTCCTTTACTTGCAGGTGATGATTGGAACTGCACTGAATGTGCAGGAAATGAGAAAACTGATCACCCATATGGGTGAGATTGAGCATCCCTGGAACTGCCCCCATGGAAGGCCTACTATGAGACACATAGTCAGTTTAGACTTGATTTCACCAGAATAAGTCAGTGTCTGTTTATTAACATTTTTATTTTTAATTCTTGGCAATATTTTGAGCTTTTATCGTGACTCTCTTATTTTGACTAAAAAAATTTTAGCCAGTCTTCAGAGCTGGAAACAGTAGCACTTGAAGGCATTCAGCAGGGTTTCCTCATTATCCCTGTTGAGTCATCAACACAAACATCCTGGAATTCATGTAAATAACTCCTCTCTTTCTGCATTTTACTGTGTGTTGTACTTATCTGAGCAGCAGTCAAAACTTTTATAAAATAAATATGTTTATATATAAAGATCAGGAGTAGGTGAACCTCATTTACAGCAAATACACTGATTCTTAACATGAAGTGGCATGTGAATATAAGTACCTAGGAGTGCCATAAAACAAATATTAGCTTTCTGTGTTTATACATCATGTCTATCACAATTTTAAAGAAAATGAAAATGATACAGAAGTTAAAATTTTTTTTTTTTTTTTGCTTATACCAAAGTTGGGTTTCATTAGATAATGACTTAGAGCTTTAATATTTCATTTCATGATTAATTTACTGGTATCTATGTTTAAGGCTTGAATAGAATAATTCGTCTAGCATCTTTACTTTTAATTAGCATTGTTCCCTTCCGAATTCCAAACCGTTTTTCAAGAACAGGGATTCCTTTTCTGACAATGAATGTCTTGCCAGTCAGGTCAGCCCAAATTCTATCTCAGTACAATCAAAATAGTTAGAAAACGGGCTTTTTGAATCAGAAACCATTAAATTGGTAAATTGGCTAAGCTCTTCCAGTTCTGTAGGACCTGTGTTTATGGGTTATGTTCTCTTCACACTCCATTTGCTGCTGATGGAGGGGTGGCCGTGATGCTGCTGCTGTTCCTCCAGTGCTCAAAGCCGTCCATGCCGCTTCTCGGAGCAGCGTGGCTGAGCGTGCCCATGCTACCCGGCACGGCTATGGCCAAGAACCTTCAACCAATTGTTCGTGTTGCGTGCGGAGCCGCGATTCCGCAGTCCTGCTCTGCCCGGGTGGGAACCGGCCCGGCGGGGCCCTGGGCCCGCGGCGGCGTTGTCATGGCTACGGCAGCGCCGCCGCACTGCGCCTGCGCGGGCCGGAGGCGCTCGGCACGGGCTCGGCACGGGCTCGGTAAGGGCTCGGCAAGGGCTCGGTAAGGGCTCGGCACGGGCTCGGTAAGGGCTCGGTAAGGGCTCGGTAAGGGCTCGGCACGGGCTCGGTAAGGGCTCGGCAAGGGCTCGGTAAGGGCTCGGCACGGGCTCGGTGAGGGCTCGGTAAGGGCTCGGCACGGGCTCGGTAAGGGCTCGGCAAGGGCTCGGTAAGGGCTCGGCACGGGCTCGGTGAGGGCTCGGTAAGGGCTCGGCACGGGCTCGGTAAGGGCTCGGCACGGGCTCGGTGAGGGCTCGGTAAGGGCTCGGCACGGGCTCGGTAAGGGCTCGGCAAGGGCTCGGTAAGGGCTCGGCCCCGCCGTCCCTCAGCCAGGGCTCGGTGAGGGCTCCGTAAGGGCTCGGCACGGACCCGGCACCACCGTCCGTGAGCCAGGGCTCGGTAAGGGCTCTGCCCCGCCGTCCCTCAGCCAGGGCTCGGTAAGGGCTCGGCACGGCCCCGGCCCTGCTGTCCCTCAGCCAGGGCTCGGTAAGGGCTCGGCCCCGCCGTTCCTCAGCCAGGGCTCGGCACCGACCCGGTCCCACCGTCCCTCAGCAAGGGCTCGGCACCCGCCTGGCCGCGCCGTTCCGTGGGACGGGCTTGGCACCGGCCTTCCCCCGTCCTCCCCCGCTCAGGTGCCGGGGCTGCGGTCACCCAGCGGTGCTGAGAACCCGGCGCGGGCCTGAGGCTGTCCCTGCCAGCCCTCGCCACTGCAGCATTGGCGGGCTGGGTTCCTGCGCTGCCAAGCGGTGATACCCGGCTGTGGTACTGGCAGTCCTGTAACCTTCAGGTAGCTCTCAACTGGCAAAATAACTACAAGCTAGAGTGGTTACGCTGTGCTGTGGTTCAATCTGCAACTCATAACTTGGAAGGCAAATTAAATCAATCACAGTAGTGCAGCTGTATCTTCCAAGAACTTGCTGAATGCATATCTTTGAGAAATGGCTTTCAACTTTTCCATGTAATTAAATCTAATAGACACCTAAAAATCGAGTAAAGGTGATCTCCATGTGGCAAAAGTAAGTCTGCTGACAACACTTCCATCACAGTGATTTTGATGGAAGACTTGGAGGTAATTCACAGACATTGCTCCCTGTTTACCCTGTGGCCTCCCTGCCACAAGCTGCCACGCCTGCCTTGAGGAACTGCTGTTACAGAAATAACTTAAATACATGAACATATAATGACAGAAATACTGATTTTTATTATTTTTTTTTTAGTTGTCTGTGTTTTGGGTTTTTAAACTAGTTTATGAGGTAAAAATACTTATATAAGACAGAAGTAAATTTTCATTTTTCAGAAGGAAAATACACATTGAGACAGTTCAGTAGCTATGCCAAAAGGCAAGAAGAAAGATGTCAAGAAGAAAGATGTCAAGAAGAAAGATGCCAAGAAAGATGGTAAGAAGGAAGCTGGTGAGAAGTCAGAAGAATCTATAGGTCCTACAGCTGAGAGTAGCTTAACAACGCAGCCAGATTTGCAGAATGAGTCAGTGAGTGAAGAAACTCAGGCAATTCCAGAGGCACCAGACAAAGAGGTAGAGGTAGAGGAACCACCAGTCCAGCCTGTTCCCCCGTTCCACGAGGAGCCTATTCTTGCTCAAGTGATTATAAAAAGGTAAACTTCTTTCAAATACAGCAGTGAAGTCAAGAACTCTCATTTAAGTATCTCTGCTGTAGCCAGTGTCATACAAACACAGATTTGACTCTTTATTTGAAGCAGAAAATCAGGTTATTCAGACCTAGTAGCAGTGACACCTTAGGAGACATACATGTGGAATTCTGCTGCCTTCTTGCATACTAGAGTGCTGCTCATGCTCTCTGTCTGCGAAAACCCTCATTGTTTTAGCTTGTTCACCTTCAATGAAGTTTTGTTAAAATATATAGATGATGAAGAAAATATATCATGTAATCTTTAGTTGCTGCTGCTGCCTTTTAGTGCTTAGGGCTGCTCATATCCCTTCAGAATATCCAAAACTGAGGAAGCAGGTGAATGGCGATGTTAACAAAATCCTTTTGTATTTCAAGAGAACTATGTGTAATTTTCATATTCCAGCATGCCTGGCTGTAAGGTAGTAAATGCTACCAATGTGATTTTTTTCCTTAATTGGTGGAATTATGGGTCTGAGGCAACACAAAAATTACATGGAATATTACAAGGAAGGTTCAAAAAAATTGGAAATTTTCTTGTAGTTCATTATTCTACACAAGATGCAACAGCTGACCTCTGTGTAGACTGTGGTAAATCAAAGGTCATTTATTATATGTGATTTAGATCTATTAGCAGTGACTTGAAATCTTCATCTTTAGTTTGTTTTCTTTGTAGCTATGAAGGTGAAGAAGTTGATGGATTCTATGAGGGTGAAGGATTTATATGTTTTGAGGGAGGAAATACATACAAGGTGAGTGTATAAATCTAAAAAAAAGATAGCAGTGGAATAAGTTCTCTCTCAAGAGCACTGAGAAGCATTGAAAGCTCTGTTAATTTCTGGCAATAAAACTCTTGATTTGAAACCAGTAGTTGGAGGGGAATTAACATGTCATTCTTTTGAAATCTTACAGTTGCTGTAGGCTTCAGCTGGGGTAAGAATAAATCTGCAAATGATGCTATTCTCTTCATTTTGAAGGGTCTATTTTCTGAAGGACGTATGGATGGACAGGGGACTTACACGTGGGCTGATGGAGTAAAGTACGAGGTAAAGCACAATTTAAGTTATAACTGAACACAGTTGCACCCAGTTAGATGTGCAAACTGAAGTAGAGAAGTTGCAGTAATTGGTACAGTACAGGTGGTGACTGCGGAGCTGTGACAGCAATTTCAATCACAAGCCTGACTTGTCCCAGGAAGCTGGGGAACAGAGTCTTAGTTTTTAATGTTGTAATTTAATCTTTCAGGGAACATTTATTAAGAATGTGCAGATGCTTGGTGGCCGTTATACCTGGAGTGATGGCAGTGTTTATGAAGGATCAATCAAAGATGGACTTAGGCATGGATATGGATTTTTTAGGAGTGGTACTCGTCCAATTTCTTACCATGGTGATTGGTGCAATGGCAAAAGACATGGAAAGGTCAGTAACAACTAAATGAGAGTGTGGGCTCGGGTGATGCCTTCAAAACTAGCAAGTGTTACTGGGCAAAGATTTTGCAAAAGTATTTTGTTCTGCATGGTCTTATGCTCTGTGGAGATTTGTTTCTCCTGGGGAGTTTTTCTGAGGTTGTGAATACAGTTAATACTGTAGACCTACTGTTGGAAGTAAAATTCTGAATGGGTCAGAAAACTGATCTGCCTCAGAGTGAGTACTGTAATTAAGATGCCAAGGTTAGCTCTCTTAAAGTATTTCCAAGAGGTTTGTAAAACATGGTAGACTTTGATGTAATGTAATAGGATTTTTCTTTTGAACACTTGGTGTTTTCTAAGGTCTTACCTAATATTAATCAAAAGAGGTTGCTTTTTAAATTTAATTGTATCCCTGCAGTTGCTTTCAGTACAGTGAATCAAAGTGACTCTTAAGTATTAGAACGTGATTACAAGTGTCATATAATTTGTATGTGGTGTTTTATTCATGTAGATGAATATTTAGGTATTTAAATTGACTAAATTCTTTGTTTCAGGGTGTAATTTATTATGATGAGGAACATACCTCCTGGTATTCAGGTGAATGGGTAAATAATGTCAGAGAAGGACAGGGATTGAGACGGTAAATATGATAACACTTGTTCTTACCCTCACATTTTTTATTTTATGTGTCTTATGTTACAGTTTCATGTGTTGTTTAAAAGGGGTACAAATGCTGTCATTTCATAGTAGTGTGTACCTTCTGCAGTGGAATAAAAAATGTACAAAGTGCTTTGTGATAACAAAGCTTTCTTTTAAGTTTATTTTTATGTGCAGTGTTTCTACTGACCATTTGCACAAAACAATAGGTAAAGACAAAATCCCAAATCAGCTGTGGTTAACCACAATTCAAGATTTAAAACCAAACACACTCAATTGATTTGAGCAGATGGAGGTGCCTTATGAGTAAATCACTTATCTATAGAGTTACATATAAACAAATATTTTTAATAGCTATGGCAAAGACTTTTTGGGAAAAGGAGCTGGTTAATATTTTTAGTGATTTCTAAATTAAAAATAGGAGGTAAACAGTGGCTACTCAAACCTCTGTATCCATGTCATAATGAGTCAATTTTCAATTTAATGCTTATATTTAGCCTTAATACATTCTAAATTTATTAGCAACGAGGTTTCACATAAACCTTTCATAAGATCAGCATAGAATTTAGTGTGAATTAACTTTTGTTGTTTTTTTGCAGCTACAGGTCTGGAAATACCTATGTAGGTCAGTGGAAGAAAAATCTACGACATGGACATGGAAAAATGACATGGCTGGCAGCTAATCAAGAGTATACAGGACAGTGGGTGTGTGGCATACAGGTATTCATTTCTTCCCCATAAACCTTTCTTTAGTTCAGCATCTGTCCACTGCTCTAGGAAAGCTAAATAGGGAGTTTTGTGCAATATCAGAGGAGCTTTGTACGATTTTTGCCAGTTGAGATAGCAGAAACATGTTCTTTATTATAAATTGATTCTCATGTTAGCAATATTAAAATTGTTAAAAGGCTTTGATTTAGTCTTATAAAATCAAAATTTAATTCCTAGTGGAAAATATAAACATTATTCAATTTAAAAAAAAAGTTAAAGAAGTGTTTGTGACTTAGCTTGAGCTATGACTTCAGCAGTAGGTATATGTAACAGTTTATTTCTGTGTCACCTGTAAAATACTAGGCCATACTGTTCCCTCTTGGAAAAGTTTTATGATGGAAGACAATTTTGTGGCATTTTCACTTCCTTCCATTTATTATTCTGTTTCAAAAAGAATGTGAGCTACTTGCTCTGTCTTTTCACTCTGCTTAAAATTGTCAAGGAGTCCAGCTTGTGTAATATCCTGGCTCTGTGGCATGGTGTTCCTCACCTGGCTGTTCAGCACTGTGGGAGAAGGATTTAGGGAGGAAGGGCGGGTGACTTTAGGAGTCCTGTGGTAGAGCTTGCTCAACTATATGTTGATGCACTGTATCCTCTGGGTGCTTCTCCCATGCACCTTTGTAGAATGTAGTTCTGTGCCTGCTTTGAAGTGCTGCAGCCATTAGCTGGGGGCTTTTATTTCAGAGAATTGCCAAAGTCTGGACCTGTTTTTTTAAACACACTGGGTTTTTTTTCAGCATGGATTTGGCACCCACACATGGTTTTTTAAGGCAATGCATATGTCTCAGTATCCTCTGCGGAGTGAATACATCGGTGATTTTGTAAAAGGGAAGCGCCATGGACGTGGCTTGTTTCTATATCCTAGTGGAGCAACGTACAATGGAGAATGGGTTTGTGATAAGAAGCATGGCAAGGTGAGGATTGACAAAACTGCAGACAACAGCAGAGCAAACTGTTCTGCTCTGTATAGAGGATCTCTAGATTTCTTTACAGCAAATTACGTTCAGTTTGCAGTGTGGATGGAATCCCCACACAAAGGGCAGAGAATCCACTGAAAGCAGTAGGATTATTTCCAAGGACACAGGTTGACTCTGTGGTTAGATGTGTTTTGTGTGTACAAAGACATACATTTCACTGTGGAGATTTTCAGTGCAATAGGTGCATCTTGAGTTTTGCAGTGGTTGGTCAGAATTTCACAGTTCCACAGCGAGCTAATGGATTTCAAGCTGTCTTTGCACAGAGAGGTTCTTACATAAAACAGCCTTTTGCAAAAACTCTGAGTGGAGTGCCACATATGCAAACTAAGGAGTGCAAACAAGTCCTTCTATATGGGGGAAAAAACTTTTCAAATATATATATAGGCAGTTCTTTATCCCAACAATGTACCTATTTAATGGGTGACAAAATGCATTATAAAAGAGGGTAGGAAAAATTATTTTGCTGTATTTTATTTCATATATTGCATTTTAGCCAAGATTCTGAAAAGGAAATTGGACTGGGAGCATTAGTGTTGCTTTTTACGATCTTTGTTTTACATTATGTTAATCTGTCTGTAGGGTGTGTTTGTCTCCCTGAATGGTCAAGTGTTTCAAGGAGAGTTCATAGACAATCATCCAGTGGAATGTCCTGCTCGTCAAGGGGCTGCTGTGGAAGCCAAACAGCAGAGAGCCACTGGCACAAGAAGGTGTTCTGGCACTGGTGAGCAAACCAAAATTTTACTTAACTTTGCTTAACAAAACAAATTTTACTCAGTTCACATTTTGTTGTTCCGTTTTCTGTAACATGAAACTGTTTGTACATACCCAAGAATCAGGCATTTCTTCAAAGAACTTAGATAAAAATGGAGGTCATGGTTTTTGCTTCCATGCTGCATTTCCTGTGAGTGACACTTGGAGTGGAGTGACACATCCACACCACATCTTGTAATGGATGGAACACTGCTGTCTGAAAGTTTCACAGCTTATGTAATATCTGCATTTCCTTTTGGTTAGAGGTTGATTTGACAAAATTGCTCTTCAGTTGTTGTGCTGTTGGTTATGAAATCTCTGCTCCTCACTATGAAGGAATCTGTTGTTCCAAGTCAGTAATATAAGAAGGAATAATACATGTTTTGGTTTTTTGTGTGTATATGTATTAAACTTTGTTTTAGTTTGTCTAACTTATTTTATTTGCATGATAGAAAAGACCATAATCATTAATGCCTTGGGAGAGACTTCTATTCTGAAATCAGATATTGAGTTGGATATCTCTTTACTGCTTGAGTTGTTGCCAGTGGAAGACAGAGAGGAAGAAGTGAAACAAGTAAGAGTCTACCGTTTAATACTTGCAGTTTTCCCTTGTATTGTGTTTCATATTATTTTATTTCTAGTTTATTTGTGTTAAAGTAACTCTTTCCATTATTAAATTATTAAACAATTATTCAAAAATCTGAAGGCCATGAAAACAGAAAAGCAAAAAGAATTAATAGGCAGTATTGCCTCTTCTGAGCTTCCACTAAAAAAGGCCAATTAAAAATAGGTTAACATGTCTGGAAAGGCATTGAGCAACCAGCTTTAGGTACTCTGAGGTTTGTCTGCTTTCAGAGAATAATTTATTTTTATCAGTCACCAAAACCCATGTATTAAAACTACTTTTGAGTAATGCTTTTGTGAACACTTAGCCTGGGATATGCTCTTCTAAGTTGCAAGGTCAAATAATTATCTGCCCTGTTACAGGATCAGTACAAACTGATCTCTGCTTGCTTTGAGATGATGCTGAAAACATGTCCTGCTTTATTTAGGTAGAATTGGCTGTGTTGATGCATATTTCAAAACTGAAAAAAGCCTACCACTTCTACAGTGTCTTAGGCTATGGTCATTCTCCTGACAACAATTACACCCTGACTAAGCTGCAGTTTTGGAGGTTTCTGAAGGACTGTGAGTTTCATTTCTCCTCCGTAACTCTCGCTGAAATGGATCGGCTGTTGAGAGGTTTGTATTCCTCCTGATCCGGGTCTAGAATGAAAGAATTTTACTAGTAAGCTGTGGAGAGTTGGAGTGGCAAGGTCTCCTGGCAGCTCAGCTCTGGGAGTTAAGTGGCCCTGAGTCAGTACCTCTGTGCCTGTGAGTTGTCAGAGGATGAATTTACACATCTCTGGGCACTTCTGGTCCTTAGGTGAGAAAATACGAAATCGAAATACAACATAAAAAACTGCACTGAAGAGCCATCTGTTCAAAATACATATTCACCCCTGGTCTTGCCATTACTATTACAGTTTTAAGAGGGAGAGAAGTAGGAGAAACAAATCTTTTTTTGTTTTTTTTCAGTGTTCTTGACTTTGGTTTGCACGTAGTATGGGTTTTTTTCATTCATAGAGCCAGTTAATCAATCAATTCCCTTTAGACTTGCAGTGTCCTTAGTATATGAAGGGTTTAACTCCAGCTTTGAATCCCCTTCTATTTCTATATATGCTGAGTGGGTGCATTTCTAGAAAGAGAATTGTCCAAGATCCAGCTATAGGTGGACAGTTCCCCCTTGACCTTTATTTGGAAGTGCTGTATTGTCTGGTCAGAGTCTTCCAGGAGTGTTGTTACACTGTGATAGGTGGAGATGGAGAGGATAAGAAGGGCTGACAAGTCAATATGCCTATAAGCATTTTAATGTACATGAGAACAGTAGAGATTTGGTTTTTTTAATTTTTTAGGTGATAAACCATTTGAGAGTATACATTGTCCACATGAGGTATTGGTGTTCAGAACATTTTTATCCTACCTTGTTCACCTGGCATTTCATATCTATCATGAAGAGTACAAGTAAGTTTCATCTTTTAGTGAAATTTATTTCAGTGTAATCAGCTTGAGCCTTCCTAGATAAGAGTATTTTTGTTTCAACTCTAGAGACGAAGTTCCTCATCTCTGTAAGTGTTTCTTAAAAATGATGTCCAGGAATGTTCTGCCCTCTGCCTGTTGTGTCCAAGGTAAGCAATGCTGTTTTTTCTGTGCAGAATTCATTAATTAGTGCCACATGCATTACAGTTTTATTGTAACTGTTATTTTTTCCCCAATTCATTTTGAAAGGTCTCTTATTTTCTGGTGAACAATTCACATCTTTTGCCATGAGCTACATTGACAAATGCTGGGAAATATACAACAATTTTTGTAGACCGCATTCCAGGCCTCCATTTGAACCCACAGTGAAGATGAGGCAATTCCTCTGGATGTTGGCTGTAATAATCTAATTTTTTTTTGTTCTGTGTGATTAGATGTGCTTTCTTTGTTAATTTGTATGAGCCTTTTAAAATAGTCCCTGTGGCTTCTGCACAGTTGAAAAGTAGGAGTGAGGTTATTTGTGCAAGCTGTTCAAGGAACAGTAAAGGAACAGTTGTTCTACTGTTATTTACTATTATTTATGCACTTTTTCAGGATTGAATTCTAATTTTGTACTTTATAATTTCATATGATCAAATCCTAGACAAATGTGTTTAAAGAATAGAAATATTTTTTTTCCTGGTCCCCACTGTGTCTCCCTCTGCCCCCTGTATAAAATGTACATAGGAACATGTCCTATTGTTAGAACTCAGACTGACAGCTATTGAAGTAACACAGTAAACCATTTCAATAATGTATTTACTACAAGAAGAACATGAGGTTGTTTACTACAATTCAGTAATTTGGGGACAGATCAAGATTACTATGAAGGTCCCACTGATATGCCTGGGGTTTGGGTACTGTCACTTTATCCAAGCAATTTTTCATGAAGAAAAATCAGATGGAAAAACTGTAATTTTTTAATATTTTTGTTTATGAGCTTTCACAAGTTCTTTTGTAACACTGCTTTTGCAGTCCAGGGAAAATTCCCATAGGCTTCAGTAGGACTAGAATTTCACTCTGTTGTTAATTACGTATGTGGAAGTATCATTTGAAACCACTAGAAATTTTGGCACAGGCTTGAAAGGGAGGTAGATGAGGTCCATGTGGGGAATGCCTTAAGTGCTGTTAACATGTAACATTTATTCTTACCCAGGATTTTAAACTTCTCAGTGAACAATTAACTGCTTCAAGAGTTGTGGGAATATTTGTCAAAGTTGGTGCTTCCCTACCTCATATCACTGGTGTCAACCTGGATCTGGAGGTGTGTATGGAAAAAACCCATAGTTCATTGCTACAGGAACAACTAAAATTGCTTTTAAAAACAAAAATCAGTGCAGTGTTTTAGCTCAATATGACTTATATAAAGTGTAACACATCATATCCCCTCCTGAATGTTTTAAGCTTTGGCTCTTTCCAGTTTTTCTTCAGAAGAAGGGATGTTTGACTAGATAAATGAGGCCAGAGAGACTTCACTAGCACTTCTGAGTTCTTTGCTTGCTCAGGTACCTAGGCCTGTTAATGAAGAGATTTTGTAAAAATGAACTAATTTACCACTGCATTTGTTTTACTCTAGATGGTTTTTCTGGAATTTTTTGAAGCTCTTCTTGAATGTGCATTGGTGTATGTTACTGAGGATATGATCCTGGAGAAAGCAGCTCAAGATGATCAGAAAAGAAGTAGTGTTGAAATCAAGGAGTTCTCCAGGAAAACTTCAGCTGTGTCTCTCACAGAATGTTCTCTGCCCCAGGTAAAGTTGATGCAGACCTGTTGAGTGTTACTATGTGTCCACTTAGAGGGCAAAGTCAGGTCCTGCAAATGTTCTGTTTCCTGTCCGTGGAAACCAATTTCTTCTTTTCCATAAAAAAATCATTGGATTGGGTCCTTCTGCTTTTTCTCTTTGTTGGTACCTTTAATTGTAACATCAGCATAGACAATTTTAGCACATTTGCACATTTTCCTAGATAACTATATATACACAGAGTACTTCTGAAGGGGAACTGAGAGATTGGTTGGCTGGTGAAAGATCTGGCTCTCCTGCATTAAGCTGAATGTCTGAAATTGTCCTGTAAAAATGGCATTCTGTTGTATGTAGCAAGCCTTGCTGTTTGCCAGCAGTTAAGCTGTCCTCTTTTTCTTTTTGCTAAACTTCTGAATAAGAATTTTATAGGTTGTAAGATGCTGCCTGTGACACTGGTGCAATTTGGGTAAACAGAGTAGTTGAAGGCATGAATTAGAATTGTTATTGTTTGGAATTATGCACAAGATGAAAGTATTTTTGTTAATTCAAAGAGTATTCACAAACACATAATTTCACAGCCTCTGTAGGCCAGTAGTGCCACTGTACACCACCACTTCCCATTCTTTGGCCAGTTGTTCCCACCCTATGGACCCATTCCATTGCATCACTGCAAGCAGTGACACAGTTGTACACTGAAGTGGTCCAGTTAAAATAGTAAAGAAACAAAAAGAAAAACCCTAATTTAAATGTATTGAGGGTAAAATTCTTGCATTACATTTCATTAGTGCACCTACAGCAGGAGTATAATTGGTACAGACATAAGTGATGACATTTCTGAGGCAGCTGAGCTGTATGCTCAGGAGCAGATGAACAATAGATGAACAATATGTAGAGCAACATGTAAGAACAGAGGAACAGGTCAAAGAACAGGAGCTTTCATTCTCTGTAGTGCTGTCTTTCCCTGGCTCTGAAATAGGATAATCCTACTTGCCTGGCTGGTATCAAAGGTAAAATGTTGCCTGGTAGTACTTGAAAAGGTGAAACACCCCTGCAGTTTAAATGTTTTGAGATAGGCATTATTGCAGGATGCATTTGGTTGGCAGAATGCTTTGTAGATGGGAATTTGCATGACTCAAAGGGACTTGGGATTTCACTTTGTAATTTGAACACAAGCCCAGACATTTAGTAACTGAATTTAAAACTTCTTGCCAGCCACCGAGACCTTGTGAAGGCACACAGCTTGCTTGTCTACCTTCTCTACTGGGTGAGTACTGTATAAAGTGGCTACAAAACTACAAAGTGGCTAGAGGAGATTCACTTTTTCTGCAACTTTCAAAACAATTAAACAGGAGCTGATCATGGAAACAGCTGATAAATTGCAGTTACAGAGGGCAGCTCCATTCAGTTTGGCAATTATGGCAAGGTTTATGTTTAGCTTTCCATACCTGCTGTACACAGATAGCTGGGCAAGTTGAAATCTCTGAATCTTCTGTGCTTTTTAATTAGAAGCTATCACTTTTTCCTTAAAAATAACTTTAAAGGCTTTTTAAACCTTAATTCTTCCTGTTCTGTCCCACTCATTTGGGCATGGAAACAGGAGATTGAACTCTGCATTGTGCCTTCATTAGAAACAAACTTTTCGTCATTTCTTAAGTATTTTAACCACAGGTCTGGCTGTCAGGTCAGATGACAATCTATATTTGTTTGTGCTGAAGATCAAACTTGGTATTTCACGCACAGAATTAAAGGCTGAGTAATTTTAATTTTCTTTATTTGCAATATCAGAAACTCTTCCCTCATTTCCCACAACTCCTGGAGAAAGCAAATATGATGTGTCATTGCCCAATGAGGATGTAAAAGAAGAACAGGATTCCTGTCCAGAAAAGGAATTCTCAGGTAAAACAGTCCTACTGTTTTAGAACTTAACACACACACACAAATCTCTTGTAGCTCTTGAATTGTGAAGTTTTAATTGTATATGCAGATTTCAGCTTGTCACAAGAGGGCAGTAAATGAGCATTAATTCTGGAGAAAGATTTGTAAAAAACTTTAAGTATTTTTAAAAATAAGAAAATAAAACTTCATGATTAAATGAGACATTTAAAGACCAACTTACATAGTTTCCTCAAATTTAAAATGCTACATTTTATTTGTAAGGCATCTATAAGCTGTAATTTGTTTTTACTCTATTGAAGCTCAAGCTGCAAGCCTGTCTGTGGAGTGTCCTGGACAATAAAATGTATTACTGCTATGTCCTGCTTCTTTTACTTAATATAAGAATTATTATTAGTGGTGGTGCCACCACTAGCTGGGATAAGAGGCCTTATGTTAGGACAGGCCAACATTCATGCAGAAGAGATATCAGTAAGAGCACTTTGGTATGTTGAGGGTCCTAGATTTTTGTACCATCTTCCTTCCAGCTGATTAGCAGATCTCATCTGGGTTGGTTTTTGTGTTTGTTAAATGTTTTCTGCTGATACTGAACTCAAATCCAAGGACAAAGGTAGACAAGGATCTCTGTAGTCATCAGCTCTTTTGCTGAAATCTGATGGCTGAAAAGTTACCCATCTGAAAAACTTCGTTCAGGGCTCATCACCTGGGCCTGGCCTGTTTCCTGGCCTGTTTCCTGACATGACAAGGGACACTGGCACACACCTCTGTCCTTTCAGGTGGTCATGTTTGTTCCTCCCTTCCCCTGTGCACAGGAGTCACAGATACTGAACTGTCATCAGGTTACTGCAGAAGACCCTTATTACAGGATTAAAGGGAAGAGTTCATTGTCTTTTTGTGCCATTTCAAGGGCCAAGTCACTGAAGCCTCACAAAAGGGCCACCCACTTTCAGTTCAAAGTGTCTCACACCTTTCATCTTCTGTACCATGCAGAAGTCAGACCTTCCCCTTGCAGAGTATCAGAGCTGAAATATTGTAGTCCAAACCACATTTGAAACTGAAGTGCCCTGCTAAATAAACATGTTTAATTTGCATGTTGCAGATGAAGCAAAAGAAGACAAAGATGAACAAGACGAGCTATTGAGTCTGTGGAGGTGTCAGATGCAAACCTTTTTCACAACTAAGTTCTTCCCTGCTTTTGAGCATGAAATAGTGCTGAGGGAAAAAATAAAAGAAGTAAAAAAGGAGGATGCTGAATTAGCTGGGCTGAGAAAGATCCAAGCTGAGGAGCTGGCAAGGTGAGTGTTGAGTTTTGTCTGGCAGTACTGTTATCAAAAATGAGAAGTGTGCTTAAGAAAGTATAGCATACTGTACTGGAAAAGAAACTCACCCAGGTATAATTAGTAACATACAGATTGTAACTCACGTGCTTTTTGTTACTGGCTGGAGTAACAAAGACAGGCTGCTTTCAGGTTACAAACTTTTAACTCTGGTATTTCCTGACACTTGGGTCCTGCTCTGTGGAAAGGCAGTTAAGACATATTTGGACTTGATGAGGTAATTAGAGACTTTCTGCTTCTCTACGCTGTGACACTTCATACTACTTATACTATGACTAGAGCTGTAGTTGCTTAGCCAGTATAAATCTGTCTCCCTCCTCTAGCAGTACCTCAAATTCAAATTTTGTTCACGCAGACTTATTGCTGAAAAAGAAGAAGAGGCAAAAAGGCGAGAAGCAGCTGCAGCAGAAAAGGCACTTGCAGAGTTAGAGAGTGTCAAAACGCTGAAAGGAAAGCCCAGGAGAGGAGCCTGGTCAAAGAAAGATACGTCCAAGAGAGGACCCTCTCCCAAGAGAAGTCTCTTGGCAAATAAAGAGGCCCCCAAGACAGAACCTTCATCATAAAGAGGCTCACAAGGCAGCACAGCCTGAGGAGGAAGAGGCAGCACCCACAGGTACCAAGCACCTGCTGACAAAATGTAAAATAAATAAATAAATCCTCTGCTGGCAACTACTGAAGCTTCCAGAAAGTACTCTCCAAATAAGGAAAAAACCCCCAAACCAAAACAACCCCAGAAGACCCTCACTTGTAGGAAGCATGGTTCAGCCATATGCACAAGAATTGCTGGTTTCAGAGGGAAGAGTCTTTTACACCAGGGTCTTGGGCAAGTGGTTAACTAGCAGGAAGTCACGTGACGCAAATGAACACAGATGCTCCTAAAGTGTAACAATTATTAGTTTTATTTTTCAGCAAAATATTCACATAACCTATCAGAATGGAATGGTACAGATGAATTCAGACTGGTTTTTAATTAGTTTGCACATAAACATTTTTAAAATTTAAAAATTTTATGGTCAGTTTACAGATTTTAGTAGAAATTTTGATTCTTACAAAGCAAGTATTGCTTTACTATTGTCATTATTCCAGTCAATAATATGACTAATAACTTCTCATGTTGAACAAGTGCCTGACATTGACATCTTCAATAAATCAGCCCTTTGCAGATCAATCCAAGAAGAAAATATTATTAAACTGTGTTGCACAAAGTTTCTTCACTTCTTCTGTTTAAAAAAAGAAAAAAAGATACATCAGTATGGTATTTTACAGAAACCTCCTCAAGAAAAACCCTGGGGATTGTCATGGAGAATATAATTAAATTCAAACAGAAAAAGCCCTAAGAGTTTCTAATGTAGAAATACACTTAATGTTGCTGTCTTCAGTAGGAGAAAGGCAAGTCTGACATCTTCCACTGCCTGAAAGCTGTGTTGTGTCTAAGTGGCTTAAGTGCAAATGATGGGCCTCTCACCAGACACTGCAACAGCAGCAGACTTGGCTTAACATAAGGAAGTATATTATAACCCCCTTTTCAGAGAAGGGAGGAATTAGGGTATTCTGTTACAGTAAATCAAGTCTGCAAAACGTTCACTTTGTGTTATTTGGTAGACAACACTTTCTAAGTTTATCAGGCACAGAAACACTCATTTACTGCTTCTGTATGCTAGGTTTGATGCTGAAACACAGTTATAGAAAGATTTCCAAGTTATGCAACTCATTCCTGATTTTAAAATGTAGGTTGCTAGGCTTTGGTCCTGGAAAAGGACCAAATTCTTTCCCATTGTCTAAGCGAGGACAGTGCCTCCTGTTAAAACAGAGCCTTAGAATTCCTGCAAGTAAGAGTCAAACAGATTTTTAGAGAAATAGCAATGTAAAAGCTTATTGCATCTTAATGGTAATTCTCACTCTCAGTCATAGTAAATCATTCTCAAAACCACATTAGAAACAAGGTAGCGATGGATGAGGAGCACTGACAGGACAGCCACAATGTGTAAGTAACTACGCCCGGATCTGACAGATAAAAAGTCAGATGTAAATATATTCATCTCTCACCTGTAATACACTTTTTAAATTACTCCTAAACTAAGCTCACACTGCTGTCCTCTATTATTTGAAGGAGGAAGGATGACTGATTAATAATTAAGAATGCCTGCTGAATATTTATGCTGTCCTTTCACAGCTGGTAGTAGGCAGACCAAAACCTTAGGCAAACTCACCTGCTCTATCAAAGATCAGTCCCTCTCTAGATTTCTCATGAGATGGTTTTATTACTTCTCTAGGGACACACATTTTAGGAGTAACTGTGTTTAAAGGTAATAAGAAACAAACCTTACCATTAACTTCAATCAGATTTACATTTTTTTGATTCAAAATAACATACAGTTCTCGCTGGTCAGACTTTTTCCCAACTACCCAGTAATCACTCATCGCCTTCACAATAATTTCCTCGTCTTCATCAACTCTGAAAGAAGTTTTAAAAAGTAAAGAAGGTGGCAGCAAGTTCATCTTCAACAACTTTATCTGTAATCATTAGGAACAGCTCAATGTCAGAAATGTTGTGCAGTGTCAAAGAAAACATCAGTTCTAACTTGGCCAACATTCAGTCCAGCACGAAGGCTTCATAAATGGCTGCTTAGGACATCCCCAAATCAGTAATTTTTTCATTAGCCAAACACTCCAGTGCTCTGAAGAAAACTCCTCCATTCTGGCAAGAACACACTTCACAGAATGAGGATTTGCCACACAGTGACCAAATACGGAAAGCTGGAGATGGGTTGGTGATCCTAAGCTTTCACTGAACTGTTAAACCTGGACCTAAACTATGCTCAACAACACATATATTCTATAAAGCTGTCACTAACCCAGTACTTCCATAACATGATGACACATGCTTTTGTCCTTTACAGAAAAGTTAAAACCTTGTCCTTAAGCAGAGTGGGAAAATTGCTTGTTGCTAATTAGAGCATCAGGCATCCCAATCATTCAGCATTGTCATGATCTTCATTAACTTTTGTAGTTACAGAGGGTCTCTCCCACTTTGCAGCGTGATACCCATTGACAAGAAGCCACTTATCTTCTCTATCAGCAGGACTGCAGTAACTGCAAGGTTTGCATTTCATCCATTGTCTCACCCGGAGAGGCCACCAGCTGTGTCGGGGCAGGTATGACACAGGCAGAAGCAGGTGTCCCTGTCCTTTATACTGCTTTCCCAGATTAGACAGACTCTGGTGCTTCCCATCCCATTTGTTAGGACTACTCTGAAGCCTCCAATAGATGAAGTATTTTCTTGGATAGAGGCCCTGGCCCTCTTTTAAGTTATTTTTTTAAAAGGACAGTAGAAGGTTTTTTTTAAGATGGACTATTTCTAGACCAACACAAAATACCAAACATGAACAGACAGCCATCAACAAAGACTGGAAAGCTCCACTCCTTTGAAAAACAACTAAATCTGCTTGACAGTAGGAGTTACAGACTACTTAATAGGTAAGCATTACCTGGAGAAGTCACTGTTGATGTCACCAAGAATCTTCATGAGGTCAGGGTGAACAGATGCAAGTGATACGCTGGGTGTTTTCCTCATGTGAATGGTACTTTTCTCTGCCAAGTTCATGTGATTGAAATAGATGAACTTAAATTGAGGTTCCTTCTCAGCCCTAGGAAGATTTAAAAAGAAAAAAAAAATTGTGTTTTGTGAATACCAACATGTTCTATAAGCACAGGCCTCCCAGAGATTGGGTAGTGAGCCAGTGCAAAGCTAACTTAGCCTGGAGTTATGTTCACACTGAAGGGACTTGTGGGATCGAACTTCATTTTAACACACTTTAAAAAAAAACAAAAGACAACCAAGCCTGCAGAACCAGCCAGTGTTTCCCTTTCTGCCACTCAGGCTGCCAGGAAACACTCACAGGGGAGTCTGAAGGCCTTGTTCCACTTCACAGTAGTAATTCATTTGCATTTTTCTAATGAACTGGTTTTTTCTCTGGCCCCATTTTGTTCCTGCTGCTCTCCTCTATGCCAGTCCAAGCTGCTTTGAATGGATCCTGGCTCTTTGAGCAATAAGTCATCTTCTATTCATGTATTTGTTATTTGTTACAACCATCATTTGTGTGGGCCAAGCAAGAGACTATTTTCAAACTCCTGCCTTGGCGGTCTTCCTCCATTTCCTCTTTTATGAAGTTAATATAAAAACCTAGAGCTGTAATTTTTTGTAGAAGTCACAACAAATTCAGACTGACCAAAAACTGGCTGCAGAATTGGTACTTGAGGCAATGCATTATTTAGAACCAGGAGATACTGTGATGACACCACTCACCTTAACAAACAACCAGATACCCCTGCTCTCTGTCACCCACATGCATTAGTGTCAAGGAACTGTATCATGTTTTCAGGACACCATGGCATTAAACTTTTAAAGAGTTAAAGCTGCCAAAGCCAGTCCCAGATGACATTTAAAAACCCCAAGTTTAATGATTTAGTAGATTGGCACAATTTCAAGCACATCCTATTCCATCCTGTGCGATTTTGCTGATTTGGGATGGTACCACTAAGTTCACTCACACACCCATCTTTGGTTGAATTCCTCTTATGTTGCCATATGTGGTGCTGTTCTTGCTTCCCCAGCTAATAAATCTATCAAAAAATAGATGCAATTTTATTGCAAGACAGCTGTAGTTCTAAGTGAAGTATGAAGCATTAAAATCCTTTTTCTTTTGACTGTTTTTTGTCCCTCAAGTAATTACCTTAGTCCTGCAAAACAGAAAACAAAAAAGACCTTTTTTTCCTCACCAACTATACATGGCAACATTTCAAGAAGCAGTAACTCTGGAAAAGTCCTCAGCTGTAAAGCTTCCACTGTAACCAAACTAAAATTCCTAAAATTAAATTTACTCACTAAAATTCCCATTTCAGCCAGACAATAAACATTTGTTCCTAAATTAGTAACATCTATTGTTACTTCAGAGAGACCCAAATATGCAACAATATGCACTTCATAAACTCTTAAAGATACAGAAAAGTAGACAAGCATTGTTTTAAGTATACCATTAATGCTTTCAAAATTTGGGCTCATGTTACCATTATTTAAGCAGTTCATTAAACCTAACTTTTCACCAACTAATGAGGGAATGCAACAGGCAAAGAAGTGTAGTACAAACCCTGATATTCTCTTGTTGATGTTGTATTGTTCACATATGTCTGATGCCAACACTGTGAGCTGAGGCCCAACAATGCTGTCCAGTTTTCTGCAAAACTCCAGTGTGGGTGGAATTGAAGCTGTGTCAGGCAGAGAAAAGGGAGAGGTGAGATTCTCTTCCCACAGCTGAAGGTACAGTTTCTGTAGTTGTTTTCTTTAAACATCAGTGAGAGTCCAAGAACAAATTTCTCCCATAATTAAAACCTCAGGGGTGATTTTAAAAGTGGCTACGTGAAGCAGTGTTTAGAAATTCTATTGTGTAAAATGAGTTACTTATACCACTGGAACAAAGATGAAAGACTGATAAAAGCACTCATGAAAAAGAGACTCAAGTAACAAATTAATGTGAGTATTTTTCAAGAGTAAAACAAGCTGCATGTCAAAGTATTTTGCATATAAAATCTTGGCAAATAATTGATGCTAATAGGTACTTACCATCAATCATAAAGCAGACAGCTGCACTCATGGCCTGGAACAAAACAAAAGCAAAAAAACCATTTACAGCAGATTACTTCAGCTAACTCAAATAAATGACAATACTTCAGTGAGGTCACACACAGGTGAGAAGAAATTTAAAAATCTTTTTTAAAAGTAACACTTCAACAGGATAATCTTTTTGCAGTCTTGTAAAACAAAGGTTAGCTATGATTTTAAAATTCAGCCTAGTTAACAGTTTTAGGGGAAATACACAACTTGCAAAAATGCACTTACACAAAGATGTCTGCAAGAGACTCCCATTTAATGTAAAAAAATTTTTTTGTTTGTTTTATTGATTAATCCTATCTAAAACCAGGCATGAAATCACTTACAGCAACTGAAGGCTGGTATTTTGTTTTAATAAAACAATTGTTTGCTTTGGACAGGATACAGGAGAGGTGAAAAGAGAATTCAGGGTTTAAAGCTTGTTCCTAGAAATGCCAGTTTTCTGTCTCTTTGCTTTAACCTGGCCTTATTCGTGCACCTGTCTATACAATTCCTAAGTACTTCACATCATTGTCACCTTCATTGCATAGAGATTCCTAATTCTGTGGAGTAATTGCAGAGGAAACTGTACTACCTTATAAACAATTAAGTGAAGCTCTTCGTAAGTGTCATCAGTGTTAACAAATATTTTGGGGAAACGGCATTTTGTCTCTGGATCATTGAGATTTAAAGGTCCAGTAAGAAACCTAGAAAATAATTCAACAGGTGAGAGGTGATGAATTCTTGTATTTCAGTTTCTTGAATTTTACAGATGTTCTCCAAACCTGCAATTCTCATGATTAAGGATGTCCAAACCCATAATTACTCAAAATAATGTTGTCTGCTTGTTTAAGTACAGAATTCCTCATTGACATGCTGACTACAGAGGAATATCAAACAGATAAATCCTAGATCAAATCTACACCTTTGTCTGGAGTGCTTGACCAAAAAGAAATTATTAGAACAATTCCCAAATTTATCATACAATGCATTAAGAACAATGGGAAGAAAAATAAATATGCAGGAATGTTAATGAAGCATTTTCTCTTTTTTCCAGAGGTCAAGTTTTACACTGCACCAACTACTGTGCAACCCTCTGGAATGAACTGTGTGTGGAATATGTACTCAAAATACACACACTCCTCCCAAATGGTTTGCCCTGGGGGGAAGAAGCAGTGACAGTAAAGCAGGACCTACCTTCCGTAGTGTTGTAGATTTCCTGGCATTTCAGCACGTATGGGAGAATCTCTTCCCGCTAACTGAGGGGAAAAAGAACACACAGGAGAAACCAGCTTAGAGGCAGAGAGAAGAGAGAGATTCCTCTTTGGTATTTTAGCCTTTAGTACCAGGTAAACAGGAAGAAAAAACCAAAACCACCCAACCACCTTCCCCACCAAAACCCCCCAGCCCAACTACCTCAGGCTCCATGTGCCTTGGAAACAGAGATGTCGTGAGATATTTGTACAAAATTCTCATGTCATCTTGCTCCAGTCCACTCCTAGAACATTGTGGGGAAAAAGAAGCAAATTATGTCTGTGCTGCAGTTCGGACCACACATTTTCCTCTAACTAGCTCAGACCAATGCCTTTCTTACTGAATGGTAGCCT
This sequence comes from Corvus hawaiiensis, assembly GCF_020740725.1. NCBI lineage: Eukaryota > Metazoa > Chordata > Aves > Passeriformes > Corvidae > Corvus > Corvus hawaiiensis. Next base: position 2,281,180 of record NC_063228.1, read on the forward strand.
GACTCATATTTTCTCATTTTCATCCAACTCTGTCACTAATTTAAAAGCTTCTCTATTGTGACACTTACTCATAGGATTAGAAATTGAAGACACACAAAAGATTTACTGAAGTACCTACCAGATAAGCTGGTCATTGTAGAGAAATGCAGTGTACTTGACTATGTTCAGGCTTTCTTCCATCCTATTAATAAATGACTGAATTTTCAAGTAAGTCATTTTATCCAGTGGAAAGAAGCTGATTCCACAAAACACATCCAGCAGATCACAAGACTGTAAGTGCAGTGTCTGCAAGTACTGAGAGAATGACAGTTGGCTTTTAGAATTCAGAAAACTGCCAAGGTGTAGATTTAAATGACAAATTTGAGTCTAATCCCCAATAATCTGGACTAACAATCAAAGAAAAAAAATCCTTCCAGCACTGCTTGCCTGACACACTCCTTCATGTGGGGACAGACTTTTTACAAAGGTTTGTAGTGACAGGACAAGAGTTTCAGACTGAAGGAGGCTCAGTTTAGATTAGATATAAGAAAGAAGCTTTTTACAATGAGGGTGGTCACACACTGGCACAGCTTTCCCAGAAAGGTGGTGAATGCCCCATCCCTGGAAACATTCACAGCCAGGTTGGACAAAGCTCTGAGTAATCTGATCTAGCTGAAGATGCCTCTGCTCATAGCAGGGGGTTGGCCTAGATGACCTTTAAGGGTACCTTTCAACCCAAACTATTCTGTGATTCCATGTATGAGTGCATGAATGTGATTCCAAGTGTCACTTTGCTTTTATTTAATCATTATGACAACAGCTTTTAAGGAAAGTTCAAGATCTTTTGAGACTATAAGAAAGCAAAGCCTATCTTACTAATATTTAGTTTCAGATTCAACTGTAGAAATAGGAACAGATAATTAGCTTTCAATGTGCAATGGAATAAATAATTTCTATTATTCACTTTCTTGATAGACTGTAACCTTTACCAAGAGATTTCAAATGCACTGTCAAGTGGTCTGTTGAAAGATGCTTTATCCAATGGCTCCCTCTACAGTCACTTCACATTACCAAATGCCCACAAGTAATACAGACCAACAGGGTGACAGATCTCTGCCACAGCTTATGTCTCTCTGTTTTAGCGATAAAAATCTATTTACTTCCTTTTTTGCCAAGGTCTATTTTTAATTTAGTCTGGACAGAAACACACACCAGCTCATCACGGTACTCCTTGTGCCAGTGGTGTTTATTCTGGAGTCTGCCACAAGTCTTAAAAAGAAACAAGCAAGACCCTCCCCAAATCCACAAGCAAAGCCTGTGCTTTAGTTTACACTGTCACAACACTGTGCTATTCTAAAAATCTGTTAAAAGAACAAAATTTTAAACACCTTTTTGCAGTGTCTATGCTCCATCATTATCAGATATTCACATCTCTACCACAAAAGCACAAACTGCTGACCGCAGTCCTGTTTCCTTCCATGCAAACAAGAAAAATGGGGGCAGGCAGGCACTTTTAAAGTGTGATGAAACTTTTCATGCAGGAACTCAAAATTCTGCCAGATGTGACTATTCAATCAGTTACTTTATGTGAAAAATAGGTTTTTCTTTACATCCTTTCACTAAAATATCAGCTTTGAAACGACATTCTGAACACCAGTTATGATGTATGCAGTATTTCCTGAAGCCTTCTCAGGATTGGCTACTAATTCCACTTGGGGGGTGGAGGAGGGGGAGAAGTTAAAAATTTCAACTATTCTCTATTTCACAGCACTACAGGACTTTAAGCCTGTGCATGCAGCTTGTGGAATCTCCACCCATGGATGTTTTCAAGTCTCAACACCCAAAGCTCTGGGCAGGAGAGTTTAACTTCAGTGTTACCCTGCTTTGAGTAGGAGGCTGAACTGGATGACCTCCCCACATTCCTTCTAACCTCAATGATTCTTTAGCAGTCACTCAAATAGATCTGCACAAACTGTTATCACAGTAACCAATTCAAACATTAAAGCAGAAGTTTGAAAGAAAGAACACAATTCCATCAGAAAAAAGATCCAACAGTTAAGTTGTTCCATCAAGCCATAACCATGCTTGTGGTTCAATTCCACTTAAAGAACCTTCTCCATCAGAAAAAGCAGAAAGTATTTGACAAAATGAGTAATCACATACTTTGTGTTGACTCTACATCTTTTCCACTGCCTGTGTGTTATAGTCACACTGCTGCCACTTTTTTTTTGCATTTTATTTCCAGTGCAGAATCACACTGTATGTGCCTGAAAAATAAGGTCTTACCCGATGGAAGAACTTCTCTAGTCTCTCCTTTAGAACTTTCACACCCCCATCTTCCATGGCTTTCAGGAATGTACCATTGAAAAGCTAACAGTTTAAAGAAAAAAAAAAATCAGTGAGTTGGGTAATCATTTACAGTAATTTCTTATAACTTGGCTATGAATATAGATTACAACACAGCTCCCATTCCTTAACACACTCCACATCAATCCAAATGTATCCCTTCTTTAGTGAAAAAACATTTAGATTTGCAGAGTCCAGGTACATATGGCAGCAGAGGCAGAATACTTATGTGACACTGAAGTATTTCATGCTCTTGTTTTGTAAAAGGCCTTGAGCCTCCCGTGTTAATCCTACCTTGTACATGCTGTAGCACTGCTGGAGGACTGAACTATAAACCTTGTCCTGCAGGAAAGAGAGCAGCATTATCAGTAGGAGCTGTGAATTACAAGTATTTTGGCTGAGCTACACATAACATATTTTCAAAGAGTCAGCTAAGACACAAATTGGATAAATCAATCTTTGAAAATTTAAATGGCATTTTCAGTCAGCATCTAGAAATGTCTCTTACTTATAAAGTATGATTTCAACAAAGGGAGTCCCTTCCCCCCTCACATTTAGTACCAAAACCACTTTAAGAACTCATGCCAAGGATTCCAGTTACAAACAGTCCTCTTCCCTGAGGCCAGTGGTCAGTAACAATGAACCTCTTTCTGGCAGCTCTCTCTTCATCCAAATCAAAGGCTGAAGAACATGGGACACTACAGCTGATTTTATGGGGCTGAGATTTTAACCCAGACGAAAAAAGACTATTTTATCTGGCAAAATAGAGTCCCTGTGACACCAATCCTTTTCTTAGGACACAGAGAGGACCAAAAGTAATGCACACTGTAATGAAAAGGGGCAGGATAACCAACCAACTTTTTAACTATTATCCCACCCTGCCAAATACCCTTCTGGTATACAATTGAACAGACCTAATGATACTGCAGCTTGGACAAGAAATCCCATCATAGTTATGAGCTTTTTTGGTTTTTCAGATTATTAGTAAATATTACTAGCAGTCTCAAGAAAGTAGTAACATGTATACTTGCACCTAATAAAAATACATAGATTTAAGAACTTTATTAAACAAACATCCTCAGAAATATTCAGCCACTCCAAGCTAAAAGTCTCACAGCTGTATATTTCACCAGTGTTTATGGAATGATCTTGAACTGTTCTCTGGATAATTCTCTTTCTTGTGCTCTTCTTTAAACTTTTTACTGAAAAGTACTTTGCCCTTTTTCCATTTATGGAGATAGATATAGATATATATAAAATTAATCTGACAGCAGTTCAAGAAGAATCAAACTAAGATATTTCTAGAAGTACTCTTAAAATACAACACAACTCATTAAAAAAAAAGGAAAGTTCATTATTACCAGCAATTCTTCTTCCTGATATTCATAGACTGGCTTTCCATCTTTGTGTTTTTCTATTATGGGATTCCGTACAACCTAGGAAGTGGAACAGGCTGGTATTAGACAATGCAGAATGCATTGAGAACATTGCAGGATGGTGTTTTAGGAATATGCATATCACATGCATAAGTACCATGACCATCCAGAAGTTTTCTTCAGGTTCATGGAAAAACTGTCTATTCTTCTGTGTATGTAGGGATTTTGCAGGTTTTGTTGGGCTAAAGGTCCTGGAAAGAAAAAATATATGTAGATATAGATATTCATACACACTCACAACGAGAAGACATACAACTGAGATACTGAAAATACAGTGCTTGTACCAAAACAGTGAGCCATGCAATCAGACTTCCTACCTCGTGAACTGCACTATAGCTTCACATAGCCCCACATTTCTAATTTTTTCATTCTTTTCTACTTCATTTGGGTGATAGAAGAGAATCTTCTTTTCTTCCTAAAATTCAAAAAAAAAGAATCCAAGCAAATGCATTTTAACAGAATCAAAGAATATTGAGTTCATGGTTTGCTTGTTTTTTAATCCCTTAATTACGTAGGCAGAATTTTATTTTGTACTAAAATAGGCTTCTGTAATAACAGATAAAAGGCATATTAAGCACACTTAAGCAGTCAATCATCCCATGATATGTCAAAGTACTTCATAAATTGAAGGCTATTGAAATCACGGGCCCCAGTCATTTCTCAGCCTGTTCAAAGCAAGGCGAGCTTCAAAGCCAGCTCAAAGCATGGCAAGCTTCAAAGGCAGCTCAGATTGCTCCAGGCCTTGTCCAGTCATGTGTTCGATACCTCCAGAGATGGAAATTCCCCAACTTTCCAGCCCTGCTCTGGTGTTAGATCTCTTCACTGTGAAGAATTTTTTTTTTCTATCTCATCAGAATTTCCCTTCATCCATCCTCATTCTTCACTTCAAGAACCCAACTTCATCATGTGCCGCCATCCTTTAGGCAGGTGAGACTGCCCTCTGCCCCCTTTCCACATTGTCTCTCCTCCAGGCTGCACAAATACAGGTTATCAAAGGCTCCTCTGGTACGCCACAGACTGCACCCCCCTGACTGACTTAGGGGCTCTCCACCAGGCTATTTCAGTTTGCCAGGATTTTTCCTACTCTGGGAATCCCTGGAGGAGCACAGCACCCACCAGCAACCTCCCATGTGCTGGACAGAGGGGAGGCTTGGCTGGACCTGCTGAGCCACCCTCTCTCCCACACCCACAAGCGCTCGCTGCTGATTCACGTACGACCTGTTGTTGTTCACAGACTCCCTGGTCCTGTTTTGCAGACCTGCTCCCGGCCAGTCCTCCCTGACCTGCCACGCTGAGCCAGATTATTCCACCCCACACACGGGACTTCGCTGAGCTCCACGAGGTTTCTGCCGGCCCAGTCGGCCTCAGCTCGCTGAGGGTCCCTTCGAACAGGACCTCATCCTCCAGAGGAACAACAGCTGCCCCCGCTCTGGAGTCACCCAGGAGCGTGCTGAGGACACGCTCAGCCTCCTCATCCTGTCATTGCCAAGCAGGTAAGTACACTGCTCTGTTCAAAAACTACTGAAGCCCAGGATTATCACATGAACCACGCAATATGCTGTTACCTAAAGCTAGTGACTAGAGCTTCTTAACTTCCCTTACTAAGAGACACAATGGCGAATAAACACTAGCAGTAAATTGAATGTAACTAAGCTAAACAGTAACCTTTCTACCATATTGTATCTACGTCGAGAAAGTTATTTTTAGAGAAAGTTAAAGCATCAGTAAAACAGTTGCTGACTGTCCAGCTCCTCATCTACAACATACGCCCTGCTGCTGACAACACCTCCGGTTACGGTTTCTGTTCGGTCTGCAGCAGTGAAAGACCCCAGTAGGGAGGGCAGGCGTCCCCGGCCCCGCGGGTACCCGAATGCCGGGTGCGGGTGCGGCAGCCGCGGGCCGGGAGAAGCCGCAGCTGCGACCGCCTTTGTCCGGGGCCGCTCCGCAGGGACAGCGCCGAGCCCGCACCCACTGCGGCCCGGCCTCGGGCACGGAGGGACCGCCGCGCCTTCCCCGCATCCCCGGGCGCGACATCCTCCCGGTACCTCTCCCTCTTTGGGCCCCAGCTTGGGGTTGTAGATGAAGAAACTGAGGAGGGTCGGAGCGAGCTGCTTTTCCTGGCCGGCCGCCCCCGCCGCCGCCGCCGCCATCCTGAGCCTGGGGCCGGCAGCCTCCAGACACCATCGGGGATCGGCCCGAGGCCGCCGCGGCACCGGCCCCGCCGCGCTTCCAGCGGCCCCGGCCCGGCCGCGGTTCCGCCTCCGCGCCCCGGAAGCGCAGCAGCGGCCGGGAAGCACTCCCGGCCCAGGCGCCTCGCAGCGCCCCCAACGACGGGCGCGGGAACGGCGGGCGGGGGAGCCTTGCCGGGCGCCCGGGGGCCTCCCCGCGTCCCCTCAGCCAGAGGCCGTGCCCGGCGTCCCCTCAGCCACAGGCGTGCCCGGCGTTCCCTCAGCCAGAGGCCGTGCCCGGCGTTCCCTCAGCCAGAGGCGTGCCCGGCGTTCCCCCAGCCAGAGGTCGTGGCCGGCGTTCCCTCAGCCAGAGGCCGTGCCCGGCGTTCCCTCAGCCACAGGCGTGCCCGGCGTTCCCTCAGCCACAGGCGTGCCCGGTGTTCCCCCAGCCAGAGGCCGTGCCCGGTGTTCCCCCAGCCAGAGGCCGTGGCCGGCGTTCCCTCAGCCAGAGGCCGTGCCCGGCGTCCCCTCAGCCAGAGGCGTGCCCGGCGTTCCCTCAGCCAGAGGCCGTGCCCGGCGTTCCCTCAGCCACAGGCGTGCCCGGCGTTCCCTCAGCCAGAGGCGTGCCCGGTGTTCCCCCAGCCAGAGGCCGTGCCCGGTGTTCCCTCAGCCAGAGGCCGTGCCCGGCGTTCCCTCAGCCAGAGGCCGTGCCCGGTGTTCCCCCAGCCAGAGGCCGTGCCCGGTGTTCCCTCAGCCAGAGGCCGTGCCCGGTGTTCCCCCAGCCAGAGGCCGTGCCCGGCCAGCCCCGCCCGGCAGTCCCTCGCAGGCGGGGAGCTCCGGGCGGTGGGCCGGGGTGTGGCGCGGTGCCCGGGCCATTGGACCCCTGTTCGAAGCGCAAAAGTACGAGCGTTTCACTCCCCTCTGGATCGTTCAGAGCTGCCTGTCAGCTGGAAAAAGTAGAAACGCGTTATTTTTGGAGGTAGAATCCGAGATTTGAAAGATGAGATGAAGTTTGAGTATGTTGAAGGAATTGGCATGCAGCATCACTTAGTGCAGGTAATCCTTTCACCATACATAGATATATTATGTCTATTCTGATTATTTTTCCATTTTCTGCCTGGCACATTTAAGATAGTGGCATTAAACTAATAAAAAAAGCTTTTCTATTACTTTTCAATTCCCATTTTAATAAAATTCAGTGTGAGCTAAAATAGAAGTAAAAATGGCTACACGGTAAGAGATGTATCACTTTTCTTCTCCATAGGAGTGTGAAGTTTAGGCATCTGAATAAACTAAGGTTACGTAATTGCTTAAATAAACACTTGGGTAAGGTATAAAAGATATCATTGAATATCTCATCCCACCAAGTAATTTAGAAGAATGTACTGGCAAACTCTGTTAAAGTTGTGCCAAATTAAATATGAAAAAAAGCAGTATTTCTTGAGTTTTTCAAATTTTTTTTCCCTTTTGTTATTATTTCAGTTCCTATCATCACACTGAGTTTATATTTACTTTCATTGCCAGTAGCATCATTCCAGATAGTCCTCAGCCTCAGCAGCTGGTGTATTCCTTAAGAATCCAATCCAGTGCAGTAGCAGCACTGTGTGGAATAGAGATGCTGTAAGACTGCAGCAATTTAATATTTAATGTGTGTACTCAAAAACTGAGCGGTGTAAGCCAGAGAGGGATGACCGCTGTTTCCCCCTGGGCTGCTGGAGTCAGCTCCATCCCATCCCTCCTGCCTTGTGCCATGGCTGCAAATCCTGCTGGAGTCATCTCTGACCCATCCCTACTGCCTTGTGCCGTGGCTGCAAATCCTGCTGGAGTCATCTCCATCCCATCCCTACTGCCTGTGCCATGGCTGCAAATCCTGCTGGAGTCATCTCCATCCCATCCCTACTGCCTTGTGCCGTGGCTGCAAACCCTCCCAGTGCCTGGCCTGGAGGAGGCTGGTGCCTTGTGAGGGAGAGGAGGCGTGAAATAGAAGTTCTGGCTCACCTCCCCTGGCCATGCTGAGGTCCTCCGGGCTGGCTCAGCACCGAGTTTGGATATGTGAGTTCATGTGGATGTGTGCAGGCTCCTTTCCATGGGTGCAGAGATCACCACTACCTTGGGTGTCACCTTTCCTGCCCGCACAGGTGGCGTTTAACCCAAACCTCTCAAGAGTGAGCAGCTCCTCCTGTGTGGCCTGGACAGGCAGGAGTGACACAACAGGCTGAGCCACACCACAGACAGAGCATTTCCAGACAGTGCCAGCCAGTTCTCGGACAGCTGTAGGAAATGTTTCCAAAGCTGCAGAGAGAATCTTCTTTATCATTTCATGGTGTTTTCAGAGAGGTCACAGCAGAAGGTGACTCCTTCCCCTTGCCAGCAAAGCAGGACGAGGGAAGGCCCTGCTGTGCTGAGCTCCGCAGCCTTTCCCTGAGCAGGGTCTGAGGAAGGATCAGGCCAAATGTGTCAAGGTGAGGTATCCACATACAGTAATTCTTGTTTGCTACCCTACAGCTCTGAGTTAAAAATCAAGAGTGTGTGCAGAACAGGCCTTTCACTGTGATCTGTCCATGTGAAGGCTGCAGCACACTTGAGACAATTTCTGGGAAGATCCAGTCAGGATTGAATACATCAAACAAAAGGAGCCCAGTTCCACTCCTTGCTTGTGCTCCACTGCAGGCAGGGGTGAGGTGGTGATCAGGCCAGAGGGAAAGTTCATTTGCTTATACTACTCACTTAAAGCAAAACAGGGGAATTCTTAAAATTGATAGTATTGATAGTCAAGTTAAATAATTTCTTACCAAAGAAGTCATAAAACAGCAGGGACTGTAGATTTTTGTTTGTGTTGGTTGAAATGTTTAGATGTGTGTTTGTTCAGGACTTAGTAAGATGGAGATCCTGGGCTGTGACTGGGGTGCCTGTTTACTGCTGCAATACAAACACTGGTGCAAGGGATATATTGTGGAGGTACATAGAGTTGGACACTGGGTACTCACTGTAAATGGGGATTGCTGAGGAAGGGGTTTCTGTGTCCAACTTTCCCTAGGAAGGGAATTAATGTATGTGTAGTGATTGCTAATATATAATTCTGCTCAATGCAACCTCATCAACATTGCTTTTGGTGGAAATATTTGCGAGAATCTACAACGAGCAAGTGATAACAGATTCAATTAAATTATTACATTTCTAATGTACACATTAACAGGGTATGAAGAAACTTCGATTGTGGTTCCAATTTCATCCCATCTTCTTAATTGTATGTGCAGTAACACCACACCTTGACATTTGCAAAGTGGCATCAGATCACCCCGAGTTTGAAATGTGATTCCCAGCCCATGATTATGTAAAATTAAACTGCTGCATAAGTACATTGGGAATTTGCAGGACAACCCCTGCATCAAGGGACAAACAATTAACAACTTTATGAGTGCTTTCCAATTTATGTTTAAAAATACATAGAAGTAAGATATAGTATTGTGTAGACATATGTTTTGGTTTGTTGAGCCTATTTCTGGATACTATTTTGAGCACTTCTGTCAGCTGTGCAGTAGCAGACTTCACAAAAAGGTATACCATAAATCACTCTGGGTGTTAGAGCTGACAGCTTTAAATAAATACAGCTGACAGCTCAAATAGCTGTTCCATTGACAGAATGTGGTCTAAATGTGTTAACAAATGTGTAGACTCAGCAGTTTGGGATTAGTTTAGCAAATAAATTACAAAACAATGCTGTGATCCAGCAAAAAGCACAATGGCTGTGTATCCCTGGTCTGCACGCTTTGTTAACACTGCAAGAGGCCTGTGGAGCTGTGTGGGAAAACACAACAGTGCAGCTGGAGCTGGGCTCCTGCTAAGACAGCCTTCACATCCCCCAGACTTCTTCTGTTGTGTGTGATGTCAGGGAATGTGAGCAGCACTGTGAGTGTCGTGGTGAGTAATGGTTTAATAATGGATGCATTTGCTTTGCAGGACCAGAGATTTCATAAAGGAAGGCAGTAACATTACACTAGCTTGGGTTATGATTAAGAATACAAAGTTACTGAGTAGCAACTGAAAAACTGCTTTCATGCAAAACTTGAAGTACTGAAATGGGTTTTTTGTTTAATGTTGCTAGCCTGGGTCTGAAGAAAAGCTGGTAAGAGAAGATGAGGAAGGGGCTAGGCAGTTAAAAGAATTTCAGCTCTGAAGATGGATTATATTAATATGTTAATTATTTCCATTCTGAGCACTGCAAGAAATGAAAATTACATTAAGAATGATGCCACAGTTTGACATATTTAAGGCATGGAATTTTTCTGCTTAGAGGTTGAATAAGGCTACAGGGTTTTTTTATATTTTAATTTTAACTGTTCACAGACAGGGTAGACTGGCACAAGGTATTAGGGGGTACATGACCTGAACATGGAATAGCATTTCTGAGACCTGTATTTTAAGGGAATCATAAGTATTCTGGTATTTTCTATAATGTGTCTTTATAGTAGTTGTGTCTAGTGAATAATTGTGTTATGCAATGTACAAGTGGCAATTCTGATAACCACTTGCAACTTCTATTGCAATCTGTAAGCAGGACTGCCAGTGATGGGTGATTTCTGACTGCTGCCTTTCATGTCAAATTGTGGTGAATGCAGTAGATTAATTATTATTTCCACCCTATTAATTAAATATGTACTTATAGTGAGTACCCATATCCATGTGTTAAATGGGGGTTAAATATGGTCAGTATATTTAGTTGTTCCTTCCTTATCAGTCAATAAAACCCTGCCCAGGAGCTTTCTCAATTACAGGGGCCTGCCTGAAGCACTGGGAATTCTACATGCCACGTCTCTAGGAGCTTTAGCAATGATGTGTTGGTTTATGCTAGGGAGCAGACAAGTATCTTTGTCAGTGAATAAATCCAGTTTGAGTTATGACTATCACATATTTCACAAGAGTATTCAAAAGTATGATTTAATGTTTCAAGGATCCTGGTGAAGTGATGTTTTAAGTGTTTCTTCCTACAAGTCAGCAAGTTTTCTGTTACTTAAATCTGCTGGGGTAGGTGCTGTACTACTGGGGTTTTTAAGGTACCTTTTTTCCTGATGGAAAGCATGGAAAGACTCTTTAACTGCAATACTTTGGATGTTTGAGAGACCTCAGAATATCTTGAGTGGAGCAAGTGTATTTTTTTCTGCTTGGTGACCTGCTCCAGCATCCTGTTGCGTCTCAGTGGAGAATAACAAAATTTGTGCTTTGCCTCTGGGTTTCTTTGTTGAGGGCACAGTGCAAAGGCTGACACTGAGAGGAGCTAGAGTTCAGAGTGCAACAGCACCTGGAAAATTCTTTATATTACAGGCATTTGCCTGCCTGATGTAACATGATTAGTCAAGGTCAGGACACTTAATTGTCAGTGAAATGCAGAGCAGTTTGTTTGTTACCTACATGTGAACTACTCCAAGACCCTTCTGTCATCAGACTGATTTCATTGCCAAGAACACACTTTATTTCTTGTGATTATCCTGTGACATCCATCTTATGCTCTGAGAATGGCCATGGGTCAGACCCTCAGCTTGTGTAAATCTGAATATCTCTGTTTAAGTCACTGATACTCTAGAGATTTATGCCAGGTGAGCATATTTCACAACATTAAAAAGTAATATCAAAATTCAGTGTTCATTTTTTATCAGTTTGTATTATTTCTTCACAATAAAAGGAAAAGTGTGATGGCCATATTAAATTCTCACATGTATTGAGTCTACCAGCTTACAAACAACTTGTATACCAAATTAATCTGCTTGAAAACATCTCGAAATGATACAAAGATTCTGTTTTCAATTGTCAACTGTTAAGAATTGTGGATTGCTATGTATGTGTTTTTTTAAAAGGCAGTTGATGTTTCTAGCCTGGCTTGCCATTGCTTGGCTCCCAAAAGAGTAGGTAGCTGCAGAGAGCACAGAGAAGAAATCAGGGAGGAATCATTATGGAATTTGTTTGGGTTAAGGTGTCTAGGGTGTCTCGGAGGATGGAACTGCGTGAAATTTGCTTCACAATGAGTACAGGAGAATTTAATTTAACTGCTTTTGCTGTGATGATGAGGATGTTTTAACCAACAGAAATTTTTCAAGTACTGTTTCGTTAACAGGCTGGGAGAGAGCAAAGGCTCAGCATATGGAAGCATTAACTCTATGGACTCTGTGACTCTGGTGCTCTGAAAGATGCATGGTCCTTTTCTCAAGTCCATTCAGACTTGTTAATCTCTTGCCCAAGAGTAGCTGGTTATCTCATAAACAGTTCTGTTCTGGGTTTGGTGTTTTTGTGCACAATTACCAGTATTCGTAGAGACTTTTGGTAAGGAAGAAATGCAGTTAATTTTGAATATAGTCATATGCAGCAAAGGAAGAAATGCACTGGAACTGCAGTGACTGAACTGTTCTGTTCACTTTGCTTAAGGGCTTCTGTCGTGTTGTGGTGCCTCTGCAAGCTGCATGTGTGTGACCTGCAACTTGCTGATGTTGAGAAAGTAAGTGAAGGTATAAATACTCCATCAGAGCATCTGAATATCTCCTTTTCTAATGAGTGAATAGTTTGCTCATAAAAAGACGTTTCTTCATCATCCCCAGAGATGGATGTGAAGGACATTTTTAACAGGTCAGTCCAGCCCACCAGGGAGAGTACGTTGGAGCTTTCTCAACATGCATTTTTACAAATTCTTCCTCCACACTTTCAGTCCTCCCTGTTGAGAAAATGAGAAAATACCACCAAGAAGATATCTTGCTTCCCCTCTGCTTCTTAAAACCTCACAGTTGTCTGAAACATCAAGTCCTCATAGGCTTTCCTTTTAATTCTTTGTGCAGGAAAGCATGTGGTTTCTCTTTCTTCATCTATTAATTAGCTGGTGTAAAAGAGTGGTTTGAAACTGCAACAACCTCATGCAGAACCCACTTCTTAAGCAAAAATATATGACTGCTTTTCACTTGGAGGTCAGTGAGAGATTTTACCCTCATCTATCTCACAACTGTATCTGAGCTCCTAGTCTTTGGTGAAAATCTGAATGTTCTGAGAATTTAAACTTAATCCAGAAGGCTGAATCCAAACAGAACTCCCACTAATTTCAAAAGATGTTCCATATATGAGGATCTGATAAGTTCAAGATCTTGGAGGGATTAACACTTTTGGTTTAAGAATTCTCATGTTTCAATATAGGAGTCAAAAAAATAGACACAGGCTACAGTATATGATTACTTTTTATTGGATATTTTTAAGGGAAGTGTCTGCTAAAGTAGAGGTTAGAACATGGTAAATAGTCCACACAATGAAAAAAATCAGTAATCAGTGTTCCATTATGTTGCTAAGTCAGTGAAAAAATAACAGACCCTGACAAGATAAATAAGGGACTCCCAATTTTCAAGGTTTTTGAGCGTCTTGTGCAGATTCATCCCAATTCTATCTTGTTTGGTCCTAAGCCTGCACCATTTCCTGGAATTCTGTGAAAGATAAGAGAATATTTACATGAAAGAAATATTCACATGAAAGGATTAGGAGTAAAGGATTAGTGTTTTATCAAGAGATTTAGAATAGGAATGAACAGAAAACAGTTATCTGATAGATGACCAGAGAAGAAATGTGTGGACAAGAGGCATCACCTAAACATCCTCTTCTAAACAACACACGGAAAAGCAGTGTTTTGATGACACTTACAGGGAATAATTAAATATTCAGGGTCGTTTTGGCCTTCTCTCTGCATAATACTGATCTTCGGCAAAAATAATGGAATGGCTTATATGGAATTTAAGTAAGAAGCAGGTAATAGCTGAAGTGAAAAAATGATAAGCGAGTGTGTGTGTTTTATTAGCTGTTTGTAATGCTTCAGACATTGAGAAGTGTTGATTTAGAGCACAGGCTAAAGCTAAAAACACTGGGCAGTTCTATGTGGTATGGTCCTGGCGTGTTGAGTTGTGCAATAAGATACTGTTATTTTAAAGATCTTTTAAATGTTTGGCTTCCATGAATTAGAGTATCTGATCAGTCCCATCCCTGAGTGACTATATTAATATACAGATTGCTTCATAAATCATGTATGTTTATTCTGGCATAGTTCCTAAGGAACTGGGTTTAATTCCTTCCAAAGAAAGAAACAGAAGAGTTCAGTGCTGCTGGTGCAGTGAGCCGGGGAATCTGCACGCCAGCACATTCCCTGCATGCTATTCCCTAAGCCCCTTTCGTGCTCGTCCAGGCAGCTCGCTGCTCTCATGGGGTGAGTTGCCATTAGCTGCAGGCCTTTTGTGTGTGTGCTTTGTCTCCAGAGCACAGCACAGAAGTACGGAATTAGGAAATCAGGAGGTTTCTGCACTGTGCAGCCATTATACCACACCAGTGTTTCCACGTGGTGAGTGCAGTGTGCTGCTTCCTAAAACTGCTGCTCCTTCCTGTCTGGTCCTTAACCTGCCACTGGAGATAGACAGCATCCATCCCTGCACAGATCCTGTTGTGGGATCTCATACTGGGGTAGTGTCACTTGATCATTCTGTTCTTCTCATGCAAAACAAATATGGAACTACATGGGACGTATTGAGAATGATTTCAGTGCCCAGTGGAATTTCTGTGGGGCAGTAGCTGCTGGAAACGAGCTGATGTGTGAGCTGTTTGTTCTCCTGTGTGCAGCTGGTTCTTTTGTCCTTGATTTTACATTTGTGTATTCCAAGTGATGCCAGCGCTGCCTTACGTTAGAGTAAGTGGGAGGAGACATGAGGGGCAGTTCCTTTCAGAACAACTGGAAATATGGGAGTGAGTGGCAACAGGAAAGTTCCTTAGGGTTTTTTACTTGCTCATGCAAAAGGAATTGCAAAGATGAATCTATAAGATCAGGGACCATTTCCACCCTTAAACAGGTTGCTACTCAAGGGTTTCAGTAAAACCAGAGGGTACATTAAATGTACCATCAACATAAAAGAGAATCCCACATCACTACAAACATCCTGAGGTGCCTCATTCTGTATTTAAAGCAGGTAATACCTTCAGCCCCGATTTTACCATCCCCATCATGATCTGCAGCTGCCAAAAAGGTCTTGGTTTCTGAGGTGGTTAACACTCTGGCTCCACACTCAAACCTCTGAAGGAAATACCTTGGAAGGAAACAACTTGGATTTAGACTTTCACGCCATAATATTTTTTATGCTTGTTGCGTAATCAAACAGATAGCTATCTCTAAATAATTTACCACAATAGCCAAGTCCTTCAAACACTGTTTGACAAGCTAAATCTTAGTTGTATATATTTCCGCTTTGTAGGTGCAAACCTGATTAAATTGATTCTGTCCACTACGAAAATCCAGCCCCAGGGAGCTCTTTTTTTCTATATTGAGCATAAAAGGCAGGTATTATTAATTTGCTTCTCTCTGTAGGGATTATCTATTTAAATACACCTTTCACAACCTGCTGAAGGTTTTATCAACATTTAGCATAAATTTTGTTCACATTTACTGAAAGTTCTGGAATGGAAAAACTGCTGATTTTTTTGATAGCCTCCAAGTAGTCAACAAAATCCTTACTTGAGCTCATCTTCCTCAATAAAGCCACTTTGATCATTGTCGAGAATCCGGAAGATCTCCTTGAGCTGGCTGCTACTCTTTTTAGACATCCCACTGATCTGAAAGAATTTTTTGGGACTAAAGGAATCTGGAGCTGAAAATAAATTAATAAAGAAATTAACCCCAGACCACTGTGTTCACTGTTCCTAAACGGTCTGAGGATGCTACTTTGTTACATTTTAATTGTTCTAAACAAGACCAGTAGGTGAAGCCTGTCAAAGAATGAATGAATTTGCTATACTGCCCCATAGCCTCCTAAACATCCCACAAAATCATGTGGGGATGCTCCAAATTGACAATATAAACCAGTTATGAACAAACATACTGTGACAGCTGAGTAAAGAGATTACAGAAGTCTGTTTCAAGTATGCACTTGTTCAATATTTCTTTGGGAATGAGTTAAACTTGCCAGGTGTTGCACAAAATAATAGATTTTGAGAGTTTTAATTGTTTTCTCACCTTGGCAGTCCCGCAGAGCAGCAGCGATGTCAGAAGGGCTTAGAATGTCTGTAAGGCTCATTTTAAACCTGCACAAAATAGAATATTGCAGAGTTTTGAAATGCAAATGCATCTTACAACAAATTGGGTTTTTCCGTGGTTTGAAGATATATAACATCAACAAGAGTAGATGAATCTCACTGATCAAACCAACATCTCTGCTATTCCTTAACAAATTACAAGGTTTAGTACATCACTTCCTTCAAAATAGCAGTGCAGAAATAATGCTTTTTAATGAGATGGGTTACATTAGCTGTGTTGTGAGTTAATGATCAATATTTTGTCATTTATCTACAACCTATATAAATAAAGCACATTTTAAAACTCTATGTAACCATTAATCTAATAAATAATTCCAGTCTTACTGGAATGCATGGAATCTGGCAATACAAGTAACAATATCTGCAGTTGGAAAAGGAAAGGTAAGAAAATTTGCTTCTATTATCTCCCCCAACAGCTCTAAAGAATAAAAAGAAAACAGATACTTATCTATATAAAGTCCATCCATATGTAATTCCAGCAATTAAAATAAAAACCTTAGAACAATGGTTATT
This sequence comes from Corvus hawaiiensis, assembly GCF_020740725.1. Classification (NCBI taxonomy): domain Eukaryota; kingdom Metazoa; phylum Chordata; class Aves; order Passeriformes; family Corvidae; genus Corvus; species Corvus hawaiiensis. The sequence goes on from NC_063228.1 coordinate 2,297,714, forward strand.
GTACTTACTACTGGTGCAGCTCTGCACAGTAATTTTATTTAATTAATCTCAAGTCAGCTGCTCACCTTCTGAATTTTCTCAGCTAGGTAAAGGAAAAATAGTTGAGGAGATACCAGGCAAAAATGTAATGTTGGCTCTGGCTTGCCACTCTGTCTTATAAAGGATTCAAAAGGTGACAATAACCACTACTTAGGTTACACTTTCATGGATCAAATGTTTGAATTGAGACCTGGCTCAAATTTCTTCCTTAACTAATTAAAGTTTTCTTTCTATTTATATCCTAAGATAATACGGACAAAAAGAAGAGTTTTTTAAAATAAATCCACTAGTGCTTAATTAAGTACAACTCTGCCATCAGAAGCACCTTTCAGCCTCCAAGTATGTTAACAGGTAACCTCTGCACCTGAAAGTCACTCTTTGGCAGGTGACTCCAGCAGTCAAATCCTTACGAAAAGAAATGAATTTGTTCTCCCTGGGTCTGTTGATCCTTTGGAATGGAATGTATAAGGGAGGTAGGAGATGAAAGATCAGAGGTGACAATGTGTCATTCTGACAAAGATAACTTGTCACTAGGGTAGAGGAAAGCATTTCCTAATTTGGGTGATCTTTCTACAGTAAGCTTCATTTTGTATTTCCTGACCGTTTCCTGAATTACAGAAACAGAAACCAATGCCTTCAGTGGCAGAAAACTGAACTAGGTAAAGCTGAATAAAATGATCTTGTTGTCAGTATTCCTTGGAAGATGATGTATAATCGGTTGGCCTACTTAATAATCCATTTTGAATGTTTTGAATTACATGAAATCAATAATAGGCTTACTAGTTGTAGCAAATTCTGTAGGTTGTAGGAATCAGACATTGTTAGTGTGGAAATAGTTTTAAATACATTTTATAACACACACTCTCACAATCTATTTCATTAATAATGAAATTTTAATTGTAAATTAGAGTTTATTATATATTTCAGGAGTATTACTTTTGGAACAAAAAGCCTTAAGAAAATTCATAACAGCAGATAGGAGGTTTTCCTTCTCAGACAAAAATCTGTTTCCATCTTTAAGGGGGTTAATATGGGCAAAATTCTAGGATGAAGACCAATAAAACTCACATGTATTTTGGTTAGTATTTATTGTGTAATAGTCAATTGTGGTAGCTAAACTAATGTTCTCTTAATCCATGAGCATTGTTTTATTTTTAAATGAATGGAAATGGCATGGTATGGCAAAGAGGAAATATTTTTATAGTAGCAAGGGTTGCAAATTATACTGTGGAGCAGAATAATAAATATATCTAAGCCTTGATGTAAGTTAATGAACTACAGTGGGTTTACTCCTACTTGGTTTAATGACAGTGAGAAAACTGTCAATCATAGCAAATATTCCATAGCACTGTTTTAATTTGGATAGAGAAATGCAAGGTATAAGTAACACAAAAAGCAGACATAATTTAATGATACTTTTACCTTTTTTGCTACCTCTTCTGTATGCCAAGGAATAAATCACAAATAATCAGACTTACCTTTGATCCCAAATACCAGCTGTCCAGGAACAAACAAATGCTCCTTCTATTGCTTCCAGTGGGAAAACTGGTTATAGTCACCTGGAAGAACATTTTCCTATTACACCTAAGAACCCTGGGCAGTTGTAGATTAGTATTGTGTGATTAAAACAAATTTAACAGTGCTGATTTGTACAAGCTGAATCTTTTGGTGCTCTTTCCATTTATCTTCTTTATTCAGTACTGCCTATTTGTGTTGCTTTCTGCCTGAGATTTCCATGATGTTGTGATGTCAGGCAGTGTCAGTGGGAACTAAGTTCATTCTGTGCTTTCTCCAGAATCACCCTGAAATAACTTTCAACCTCTTAGGTACCTTTTTACACACTGTTGTATTTTCTCCTTTATGATTATCTCAAGTTATCTGAGTTTGAACAGAAGGGTTCTTTTTTTACTGCCAAGATGTATCTAGAGAAAAGGGCTTTTTTTAGTGCTCTGTGACAGTGTCATAGATGTTCCTTTATAGAAGACTTCCCTTATTTCTGCTGGCTCCTACACAGTACTCATGGAACTGCTCTCTTTGTTTGTGTTTCACTTGCCATAAGACACTAATTATTGGCAGCTAATGAGAACGAGGGAATTGAAATGAAGTAGAGGAAAACGACAAGATTGAGGTGAGCATGTAATGCTCAAGCAGCTCAGGGTGTGTCTGCAACTAATTTGGGCATTGTATTTAAAATATAAGCACCAAATGTTCAAAGAACAGCATCTGGTTACCTCATACACTCTGCCGTGGCACACAGAGTGCTGAGCTGGTTTTGTGTGTATTCAGCAGGAGTAAAATAGCCAGAATTAGTATTATATTAGAATATGATCTCAAATAAAAGTGAGATAATTGCTATGATTGCTTTTGAAGGGATCTTTTAATGTTTGAAATTCAATGCTGACAACAAAAGTGTTGCTAATCCTGGCTGAAAGATGGTTTACAAAAGCCTAAAAGAGCTGAATTTCAGAATCAAGTTGATGTCACTGTACATTGATACAGGTGGGAATCTAGGGTTACTGGGTTTTATTTATTTATTAATGACACTTCATCTGAAGTACAGGTTTCCCTCCACTACAATTAGAATGCAATAATCAGGGATTAGTATATTAAGGGATATTTTGATGAGATAATCTGTTTTACATCTGAATTATTTGCCTGTTTTCCTTACTTCTGGGTTATGTGTTAGCTTAGGTGATTGTAATTACATTATGCATTCAGAAAATGAGATCTGTGAACATGTTTTTTTAGAAGATGCTATGCAAGCAGTGTAACATTATAAAGAAAATCCCTAATAATTCAACCAGAACAACAGCTGCTAAATAATGGGCAGTTAACAATAGTGCAAAATCTGGCACAGAATCTGAGTTTTGCACAGTTTTCCAGGAATGTTTAGCACTCGTTCCTATCAAATTCAAGAAAAATATTAATTTTTGTTTGTTCGTTTATGTGGTTTTGGGTTTTTTTTTCTCTATGAGAGACATCTGAAAGTTCTGTTGGCTTGATCATCTGAATATTCATGTACTTGCATACCTAGTGTCGTTTTCACATGAGATGTCTTTATTAAGTAATATTAAAGCCTTTTTTTTTTGTCTTCAGACTTCCAGAATTAAACTTGAAGGTGTGATTCTGAGAAATACAGAATATTCATATTGACAAGTTCTTCCTAGGAATCTAAACATATAAAACAATTGTCTTCAAATCAAGTGCTATTTACTTCTCTAAGAATCAGAGAAAAGTTGTATTTGGTAAATCATTGACAGGTTGTGGACTAGACATGTACCCTTTGTGTTCTGTTTGGCATAAAGTACAGAGTTAATTAGCAGTGGCAGTCAACCAAAGCCATGACTTCAAGCAGATGCAAAAGAAACATCAGCAGTTGTCTCAGGTGAGATCAGAGGAGAGGTGTTAACCTGAGACCAACTACAACAGTGTAAAGAGATGCTGCAGCAGCTGTTCTCAAACCCACACAACTCCATCTTTCAGCCCTGGTTGTGTCAGGGCCAATTGTATCATGATCCTGGATAACAGATTCTGCCTTTGTAATGAGTTTGGAAGTAACTAAAATAGATACTCAGTAACCTCTGTGGTTGATAGTAGTGTTGATGTTTCAGCGGTGGAGGCAGAGAATCTTAGTGTGTTTACAGCTATAATCATTGAAAAGGACCTTTACAACAAAATGAATTCTATCCTGCCACTTCAAGTGGTCTCTTAGGGCACATGTTTTAATCACATAGAAATAAAGAAATAATTACAGCATTTAACTTGAATTGTTGCTTGGGCCACAGTATTTTACCATATTTCCGGAGAAGTTTGAGCACATGCTGTAGCGTTTGACTTTTTTGGTCCTGTGCATTGCTGTGATGAAGGAGGAAAGCCAGGCCCCAGTGACAGAGCTTTCTTTCCCTGCAGCAGGTAGAGGATATTACCCAGAGCACTGAGCAGAGATCTGGACTAGAGAACCCAAGATACGAGATAGATTCTGCAGCACTGCAGGTCTGGACCTAAAGGAAAGCAGGTACTTCTCACGCTGGGGGAAATACCATGTGGATTTTCCTCAGTTCAAGTGATGTCCTTATCATTCTGTGGGAATGGACTTGATTTCTGTTTGAAAATGACAGCAGAATAGACCAACATAGATGAATAATAGTGTCACTAATTCATAGAGTCTGGTCTGATAAACATATTTTTTAACTTAAAAAGCTGTTCTGGAAGATCTCTGCCAGCATTTGATATGTGTTTGTCTTTAAAAGCACTTGGAAGTTCTTCTGTTACTCAGTAATGCAATTTTCTGTCTCTGACCCTAAATGTAATTGTCTAACATGTTTCTGTCTGCTGTCAGCATTATAGACAGTGTCAGATGGAGTGATCTTTAAAACTCTACATTGCTCAGGGTTTCTGTCTATTTTAGGAATAACTGTGCCCTAATGCTGGAGGCTGTGAAATAATCTGGATTCTGCCTATTGTGACGTGTAAAAGATAAGCACAGTGCTACTACACTGTTACCAAAGGCTCTTTGCACATGGCTGCATTTCACTGTACCCCACAGTGTAAGGAACCATGGTAAAATGAACCAAATAGCACTGAGGTGCTTCCAGCTACTTCTGTATTCACTGCCTGTCCTCACTGATTTCAGTGGGATGTCAGCCATTAATTTCAGCTGTAGGAGGATGTATAACCCTTGGTGAGGCTTGAAGTAGAATTACCCTGTAATTAGAGTTAATTTTATCGTAAATAATCATCAAAAGTTGCTCGTTTAACAGAAATGGCCTAAAGAAAGGAGACTCAGACAAACCATTAAAACACATGCAACAAGCATGTGACAAAATTCTGTTGAAAGGAGGCAATCCTATATTTAGGGTCTCAGACCTCCAAATGTCTGATTGCAGCAGAATGTTGTTCACTTTAAGGGAGCTCTTTGGGAATGTTTATGGTCAGGCAGCAGTATTTCCAGCTGAGGCACAATTTGAAGAGCTTTCTTAAATCCCATGGTAAGTAGTTACAGAAATTTCACAGTACCTGACAGCCTGTGTGAGTGAGAGGTAGAGAGGAAAAGAAAGTGAGTGAGTGTACGCTTGTGCAAAGAAAACAGCATTTTCTCCACTGATCTGCTTAGTGGTAATGCTGGAAAAAGGAAAGGTCTAAAAACGTCTCTAGTCACAAGCTCTTCTTAACTTCCTGGAGTGATCACTGAAGCTGATACCAGACTTACCTTGTCATGAATTTTTTACTGTTCTTAATGGAATGGTAAGTGGTGAAATTGTCTTAGATTTGTAGGCCTAGCAGGCTAATCAGGCTGGAAGTAAATGTGGTTAAATAAAGGAGCTGCCTGCTATCTCAGAAGTTATCTGAGCTGTCTGTGCCTTTCTCTCTCATTTGGCCATTAATGTTGGTACAATTCTTGAAAATGTCTGGGTGACCCATATTGCACAAGGAACACATAAAACATGATATCAGCTGAGACACAAAGCATTTTCTGACAATAATGAGAGCTTTTAGCACTGCAATCAGGCTGCAGTTATTAATTCTGCAAAATTTCCTTTTTTAATTGCTCTCCTGAGATGACATTGAAATAATGAATGTCAGTTTGCTTATGGCTAATTCTTTTTTCACTCTTATAGAAAATTCTACAATATTAGGACCTGAGTCATTAATTAGAGTTAATGGAAATATATTTTTGGCTGATGTATAGAGCATGAACACATTATTGGGTATTCATTAAAGTCTTGTAGATTGCTTTACCTTTGTGTAATATGATGATTTCTCCACTATTGTATTGATATTTTCTTCCTTCTCCATAATGTCTCTTCACAAATATGCTGTGCATTAGAACCACAACAACATCTGCAGGTAATTTTGAAATTAAGATTTTTGATCTGCAAATATTGAAACATCTTCTTAAAGACCTCCAGCAAGTACAGTATGAGACAGTCATACCAGTTTTTGCAGGATTTATGTCCAAGAACAGACTTTTCAAGAGCTCCAAATTTTTTTAAAAGAGTATGTAGGAGCAACTATAATGTTGGAAGTACAACGTTTGGGATGGTCAAAGCCATGTAGATTTTTTAAAAGGCTGTTTGGCTGAGTGTTTATTTTGGTCACATATCTAAGACAAAACCAGATACAGTGCAGTGTTTCATTAGGTGCTATTAGCAATGAGTTCCTTTTGTAGCCCAGTTTGATTGCTCTGTGCGTTTATACTGTGACAAAATTGTGCTGACATCATCACACTCATGCTTTTCAACCAGAACCCTAACCTAGTGCACAAAATGGATCAACTTCAAATAATGAGCAACTACTCAGAATTTTCATTCTCCCCATTCCTTACGTCTGTCTTGCTATTTCAATCGGTCTGCAAAGAAAAAAAAAATTAATTTCTTAGCAATTTTTTATGGCACTCTTCATTTTATTATGCTTTCCTCACAAACATTGATGCATTTTACAACCCTGTGAGATGTGGGCATTATGTTATTCTCAGTGCTGAGAAGGAGAAAAGCAGCAGAACGTTGATTATTTGGGCAACATTCCCCCATTTGCTCATATGGAGCACTGGGGACTTGTTTTTTTGAAGTGCTTTTTGCAGAAGTGGCAGGTGGGACACAAGAAGTGTTCTGGAATTCATTCGAGCACACAGAACACTGAACTTCTCGGCAGTGGAACAACAGTGCCATCGGGTGGGCATGAAGGTGAGGGATTCCTTGGGAGATTTTGAATTTTCAGCTATTTCAGTAACCTAAATTCATCCTGGATCCAGTTGATCTTAAATTGATGACTTCATTAGTGCATGGTCCTGCAGTATACTTATCTCTGAAACACGATCAGCTGCATAAAGAATGACAGAAAAACATATGCAATATTAAAATGCCTCTTGATTAAATACCACTACCAGTTACTACAACCAGGTTTTACACCTGGACATTTTATTAATTCTGGTTTTTTTAACAACATGTGCTAGCTATTTATGCAAATATTGAAAATTCAATGGCCCACAGAGATGCTTTTAATTTATCCTCTTAATATTTTTGTTTGTATCTTTAATGCCCTACATTCAGATGAGCAGAGTGGATTCCAATTCAGTCCCCCAGTGGCATAGATCTTCTGCTTAAAACACCTGGGAGCGTGGCTTTAGTAGTGCTTGTACTACTTCAGATGTATTCCAGCAATGTGAAACCACTTGCCAACACTTGTTCCTGACCTTTCAGGGTACAAAATGTGTAAATAAATGGTAGGTTTGCAATAGGAAAGATTGTTTATGGCACATCTATCTTGGTCTTTATCTTGACTGCTGGTTACAATTTGACCAGTGCTTGAAACTCTGAAAAAGAAGGAAAAAGAATAATAAAATGGGACCTCAATTTGTAATCGCACAGTCAAAAATTTCTTTCCTAATTTTTAGAGTTAAAATGGGAAACTAATGCTACTTCCTCTGATAGTCGTTCCTTAAAGGTAGCTCATTGTGTATTCATAACAATAGATACTTAAGGCAAAGGAAGTGTTGCATTTAAGTGTCACATTGTATCACAGCTCATTAGCAAAAAGAAGTGAAATTATAGACTGAATTTAGGTTCCAGTCCTGAAAAAATCTCCATAGGTGAGAAAAGGGACTGGTAACTTTAGTCAGGGGCATAATAGAGGTCAGTTCCTGTTAGATTCTCTCTATAACACAGAGCAGATCAGAGCACCTCAAAATCAGATCCATAACATCCAATACATGGAGCAGGGCAGCTGCCTAGAGCTGCCTTTAGGAAGTCTCAAGGGCAGGTATTATCCTTTTAATAAGAGCAGTCTTACCATCCATTCCAATTTTACCGTCTCATCACTGTCCCCTGCTGCCAGGAATGCCTCGGTCTCAGCATCAGTCAAAGCTCTGGCACTGGCTGAGAAATTCTTCAGGAAAAGTCTGTTAAAGGTGAGAGAACAAACGAGTGAGACACAGTACTGAAAGTGTTCAGGGTTTGGATTGGTAATAGCTGCAAAATTTCAAGCTTAATTCAATTCTTGAGAACTATTAATGGCAAAACTTCCTCTAACTTCATTGAGAGTGAGGGTAAGGAAGTCAGAGAATGCTGCATCACAGCCTGTAAAAATCCTTGGTGGCATCTTGGTTTCATTGGATTAAAAAAGTAAAATTAACACTGACTCTGTAGTGGCAGGATTCATCTTCCCTCCCTTGTTATCTTGCTTCTTTCTCCTAAGATGCAGAGTCTTAGCAGCAAGAATTTCTCTAACCTTAATTTTAACTTCAAAGTCAGATGAATGTGATCTGGAAGGTAGAATTCATGTGACAGGAAGAAAGATGAGAGAAAAATGGCCCTTTGAATTCAGTCTGGTAAAAAATCTTATAATAATAAAAAACAGCTGTAGCAGAACTTCTATTTTTATCTTCAGAGTCTGACAGTTATTGCTACATGAAATGAGTATTTTCAGCGCTGTCAGAGAGTTTTCCCGTTGTGATCCAGCCTTGCCTTTGTTATTTGACTTGCAGCTCCTCCAGCACCAGCACTCACACACAGGTGCGCAAACACAATTGTCTCCCATCCAAAGGGGCAGGAGGAACGGGAATATTTCTGATCTTATCATGCATTTTAAGATGATAAAACACAACCCTGTTGGTAACTTTTTTATTTACTTACTTCAATTCCTCTTCCTTGGTAAAGCCACTCCTGTCCTGGTCAAGAATTCCAAAGACTTTGTCAGCTTGGTCTTTGGACTTGAGACCCACTTTGACAAAAAAGGTTTTGCAATCAAATGAATCAGCAGCTGAAATAAGCAGATGGAAATAAGAGATGAAGAAAAGTAGTCAAACATCTGGAACAAAAAGAATTAGCTTCTTGATCAAAAAGCAGCAAACTATTCTGTAGTACAGTGAGGATTAATTACAAATCCCAAGTAACAGTCTTGGATTTTCCTGAGTTTATATCAGATCAATGGAATTTTTCCATCAATGATATCTCACACCTAGGAAGATAATGAAATAGTGACTGTGGTCTTCAGCATGCAGGAACATACCCGTGTAAATTGATACTTCACTGAAAGACATATTTGCAGAACATGATGATAAATATCGTGCTTGTATTGAAATCAGCAGTTTCTCTGAAAAAACAGGATTTCTGCTGTGGGATTTCAGCCTTTGGATTTTTTCATCCTTAAAATTGCTGCAATGAACAAATGATGGGTGCCTGTACCTTGGCTGGCCAAGATTAAAACTCGCATCTGTTCCATTACCTTGCATTAAGTAAGAAAGCATTTTCTGTTTCCATTGGAATTGGGACTTTGGGGTAGCAAGGACAGAGGAATTTGATAAACAGACTGAAAACCCAAATTTAAAACATAAATGTTACCTTGACAGCTCTGTAGACCAGCAGCAATTTCAGCTTCTGTCAGGATACTGGGAAGAGCCATGCCAAGACCACTGCAAAATGAACAATACTGTTGGGTAGCGTTGCCACTGCTCTTGCTCTCTCAGCTGTGGAGCTGGCCCCGAGGGGAGCCAGGTCTCGTCAGGGGGCAGGTGAGCCCAGGTCCCAGGGCAGAACAGGGGAGCTGCCCTGCAGGAGCCAACTGCTCCATCCTTTAGTTCAGATGCACATCGTGCATCTGAGTCACTGGTGTTTCTAGTTAAGTCTTCAGGTGCACAAGCTGAGGACAAAGCCAAATCTATTTACAGAACTGCCCAGCATTCAGGCATCTTTGGTTATTTCCATGCATTTTTTGTGTGAATTATTATGATGTCCTCTAAAGCTCCAGAGGAAAGATTGAACTCACCTGGCCACTTAGTTTTCCCCAAGCCAAGAACAGAAAATATTGTCAGGTAAAAGATCTGCAGAGTCCTCTTGACTTAATTCTTTTTCAAATGACATAGAGAAGGACTTATACAGACCTTAGTTAAGTCCCCTTGACCTTTTACAGAAGTCCTAGAGCCACGTGATGGCTCAGATACCCCAGGGGATAAGTTACTGTGGCTGACAAGATCTGCTAGCTAATCAGATTGATATTTATATCCCAAAGGAATATGTAAGGTTTCGTGCTATATACAGTAAATCCTCTCAGCTTGCACCTATTTTAGTGAAATTAATTACTTTTTATGTATAAATGAAAAAATACATACATTTTTAAGTGCTTAATGATAGCAAGAAATTGACATCTTCATAGCAGACTTTGACTTTTAAGGGCCCAGTCCTGATAGGAATTACCTGTGAAACACTACTCCTGCAGTTGCCCTAGTAGTCTTCAAAACATACGAATACTGATATATTTGTAACAGATGTATCTGATATACAAGTACAAGCTCAAAGACAAAACTTCTTCAGCCCAAAGTACTTTTAATGAGTTGTCATATAAGCTTTGGTTAGCTATAAAAGTCTAATCTTGACAGCATTTGCTCAGCATTAATTAATTGCATGGTGCACATTTTTAAATCATCCTAGTAAATGTGTCAGTTTATAGAATGAAGATTGTCAGTTGTTCAGCAGGATGCGGGAGGGTGAGTCAATTATGGCCAGGAGGGAAACAGAGCAGTGAAATCAGTGATATTTGGTTCTTCCTTGCTGGGCTGAAAAAATAAACTTCTGTAAGGTCTCAGCAGCTAAAGTCAAACTGCAGCTCTTTCTCTTACTGGGTACTAATAGGGACCCCACTCAGTTATCTCATTAAATTTATTGGAACTTAATGCCGTTGAGAATAGTTGGAATTGTCCACTGGTGCAAAAAGCCATTGGGAAAACATTTCACACTGACACTTATGTAAACATGGCTGGAGTATTGCTTAGGTTTAAATAACATTTGAGTGATGAGAACATTTAAAATGAAGCCTGTCCTCTAACCACTATATCATAAAGCTGCTGTCTTTCAAAAATTATGTACACGAAAATACAGACAAAACCTCATCTATCTCAGTTCCCCTTGATTTCTTCAAGAGAAGAATTTTTAAGAGGAGCACTGACTATGTTATTCTAAACCCATGCTGTGTGGTAAATTGAAAACTGTGAAAACTAACTTTTCTGAATGATATAAGATCAACTGAACAAGTTACTTTTAAAGGCATTTTAACCCAAACAGGTGGATATCTAAATTAGATTGTTCAATTTTCCCATTGGGAATCTAGCTTTGCCTTTGGCTCAGGTTACTAGGAAATAATCAAGAGTCTGGCCTAGGATCAGAGACAATCTGATAATTGTATGGGAATTACTGAGCCTTCAAGAAGTAATCCTTGTGAGGAGCCCACACTGAGATTACAAAGCATTTATAGAGAAGAGTTTTGGAGTATTTCTGTGGCAAACCAGCACTTGCCCGAAGGTGGCACCAAAGACAGGCAAGTCCAGCCGTGAGAGCGCTGAGGGACTGCGGGAGAGGGAAAACTGCGGACCAGGATGAGAACAGGATAACAGGAGCATGTTCATCAGAGGGGAAGAGAGGAAGGAGCAGGTATTTAAAAGAAAAAAAGTCTAGTCTACGAAGTCGCTTGAAAGAACAGGAATATAAACAGACTGAACTGAAAAGTCTGAGATAATTCCCAAGAGCTTTCCTTTCATGATGATTTAGAAAAACAGGTTATTTTGTCTGTCTAACAAAACCAGGGTTTACTGTGTTTATTTTTATATTGGCTGAATTTTACAGTCCATTATGGAGATCATTGCAAATATGAAATCAATTTGTTCTGGAAGCCTGGGAGTTAAAGCAGGAAGTCAGTGTCTAGAAAAGACAGGCTTTTTACAGTTTATAAAAATGATTAATATGTCATTGTGATGGAACTGATGTGATTCCATTTGAGTCAAGTATTTGCATATTCTACTTGGGCAGAAGTTCCCCTTTGAATTTAGGGTCAACAATCCCTTTGTACCTGCAGGGAAAGGCATTGTCTAAGGGTACCTTCTTTTTCTGTTGTAACTGGAGTGATGGTCTGATTTTCTCTTCTGAAGCTTGATATACAAAACTGATTTTCTTGTTTTCATGACTGTAGGGCATGCTGACCAACAAATCAGAAGTTCTGGAGCAGCCATATCTCAGCTGCTGATGTGCTCTATAGATCTTTGGTACAGAAAGTGTACCAGAAAGTCCAGACCAAAAACATGGTATCTTTCTGTGTTTACAATCAAAACTAAGGTGGAAATGAAGTTTGTAAAATGTGAACACTTTAGTTAGTATTCCACAGTATCCTCTTATTAAAATGTTTTAAAATGCATGGAAAAATTAAGCGTGAAAGTGTTAGGTACATGTCTGTACAGGGACTTAATCAAGATGTATCTATTTCAGTAACCCATTCCAGGAAATTAATCCAGCCTTGGCCCCTTCTGCCCACACTGTTTGTGTGAAGAGCTCCAGGCGCCTCTGATGATGCTGCATCAAAGATTTTCCACATGGGCTGGCTGCTAACTCAGTGAAGGAACTGTACCTGTCTATATGTGCAATGAATGTTCTGACATCCCCTTGCCCTTTCTGTGCTCTCTACTTGTTAGAAGATGACTGAGATTTCAAACAGTTGGAGAGCTGAAATTGAATCTGAAGTTTACAAATGGCTTTTGGATTGGTATTTCCAAAGGAACATGAAATTAAGGGGCAGCCAGCTTCCACTAAATACCAGGAGGTTTTATCTCATGCTTGGTTCTGCTCCTCTTTCAGGACAACCCAAAATTTTGGTTTACGAGAGGTGGTAAATTCAGTGGCTAGAGTACTGGGGTAGCTTGGGATCGTGACCCTGGCCCTCTGTATCCTTTTTCTAAGAGCTTGTGTAGGGCAATCAACTTCTTTGTGTTTTGTTCCTGCTTAAAGGGATAGTAGTATGTCTTTATTTCATAAGAGCTGTAGGGAGGATTAGAGGTTAAACTGCTCACACAAGACGACTAAGGGACTGAGGTGTCTGAGAACTCACAGTCTTTGGGCCTAGTGGAATTCAGATCTACCACTCACAATTGGGGTTGCTCTTTAATTGTCCTAAGTGAAGGTAAAACACATAAACCACATCTCCTTTATGCTGGGGACTATGAAGCAGTCTTATACTGAGTATTACAGTGAGTAGGATGGTCTTACTCTAAACCTGAGAGCAGGTGATCAGTGTGAAAATACCAGGGGTTGTTAGATCCTTTCTGATTTGATGTAGCATAAACAATTTCTAACAGAATTTTAGTTTTCAACTGTGTACTCAGCAGTGTTTTATTTGTGTAATTCATTCATAACAACTTGATGCAGATTTAATCCTTACTTAGAACTTCTATCCTTGAAGATACTCAAACTCATCTTAGAGCAATGTGCCCTTCTGAGGGAGTGATTGGACCAGAGACCTCCAGAGAACCTTTCTATCAGGAATTAGTCTCTGATTCTGTACCTGAATTATGGTGACATTGTGATACCAACCATGTGTCTCTTTGCTACTTCAGTTGGCATTCATGTAGACATCCTGCAACCAAAGTTTTTCTCTAGCACGATGGCATTGTCAAGTTCAGAGAACACTCCATGATATTCCCTAAAAAAAGGCTGCCACGGACTGAAGTTAATTAAAATGAACCTTCCCAGAAAACTTTACATTTGTTGAATTTGTTTCCTTTAGTTGAAAAATACTCCTCTAGTTTGGTTAAAATGTGGATCTAAAATGTGCCCACAGAAACCTTAACAGACAGTAGGTGGCATTTTTGCTGAAGCCTATGGGCTTTTTTTTTGAATTGCGGACTTCCTGGAGTTTTATTATAACTCCTTCTAGTGAAATGGCTGGGTGACTTTAACCAGATTTAAAACACATCTTCTTGCTGCAAGTCACTATTTAAGAAGAACAGATTTTCTTTTAAGCATAGGTGAAGTTGCAGCTTGCACAAGAATTCCCTGATTCTTGGGAGTGCTTCGTGCCCCTGTAGCACAAGGCAGTGATGTGCAGTTGTTCTGCATCTCTGAAATACAGGATGGGCCACTGTGCAGTCTTGCATTTCTTGGATTCCACATGAGACTCTCAAAGGTGCAAGGAATGCAGTGTCAGGTCTGGCGCTTCTGGTACTGTATGTGCCATCTGCTTGTGAGCCAGTGACAGGAGAGTTTAGTGATCAGCAGTGTGAAGAGCTAATGTATATATTACATCTGGATATTGCTGCAGATCTGGGTAGCCCCAGGTTTTTTTCTTCAGCAGGGAAATAATTAAGGTAAAAGGAACCAACAGTGTCTCATCATTATGCAAAATATTTCAGTGCTGCAATTAACAGCAGCTATAATTTAAGCCCAGATTTAACATCAAAGGCAGTGGGGATAGAATTAGGATTTATAATCATTGTAATTCTGCCAAGGCTTCAAGTCTGATTGCTAGAATTCCTCTTTTGCATTAGCCATCTTAAATCTGTCCACCAGCTCTCTTACATGCCTGGGAAATGAGGGAGCTGTGCTTGCCTCACATAATCATCTTGCAATTCATGGAAATGCCAACACTGGATGTTACATAAAAGTTCCAGAAGGCTTTGTTTCTGCTCTTCTTCAAAACAGCTGCCAAATCATAATTATCATTCAGTTTCAGTGAGGAGTATTGAAAGGACAGTATGCTTGTGAGCTGGAGCCACAGCACGGTCCACGGGGAAAGAAACAGCTAAATCTTGGTGGGGAAATTTCTGACACACTCAGCCAGAAATGCACAACATCCACTCAGCCTGCTGATGTCTGCATTTAGCCATGAGCATTATTTACTTTGCCTACTAATGAAGACAATGCTATAACCAACTCTAAACCCTGTAAGACACTTACCAAAGGGAAGACTAGTTCTTAGTTTTCAGACTGAAGAAAACTGCTGATATTATGGAACATATAGATGATAATTCATACAATAAATGACAGAGTTGAGTAATGGCCATTATTTAACAATGTAGCAGCTTTAGGGTAATCAAACAGCAAGATTGGCTGTAGTTTCATCTGTAGAAAATACAGAAATTCACAGATGTGGCCAAGTATTATTGCTTTGTACATGTTAAGAGACAAAAAGCAACAGGCTCATGATTCATGGAAAAACCTCCAGGCCTGTGGCCCAGGTTGTCAGGGGCCCATGACTTGTGGCAGTGTCAGAGTAGGATTAGACCCTTCTCCTCTATCTCACAGCTGCCTTAGATTTCATGAAAGATAAATCTTCTTAAGGGAGAGTCACATTTTAGGCCATAAACACTTTCTGGCAATACCATTACGCTGTAATCTACTACTTTATTTTGTAAAATTACCCACAAACTTATTCTGTGCTTTGAGCTATGTGTGAACTCCTCTTAAATGTCTTAATTTTTTTTCTCATATTCACAGGGTTGGGACTTAATATGAATTATTTTTAGCTACCTTGTTAGCATTGCTTTTCCTCAAGTATCAGAGAATTAATCAGAAATAAACCTCAGTTAAATCAGTACAATTAAGCCTTAGAAGATATCATATGGCTTAAGATCATCAAAACTGTGTCTGGCAAGTCAGCATGCTCAAGTATGAGGATGGAGAACCTAAACAAAATTTTAAACAGCAGCTTTTCCCTCAAGGACCTTTTTGTTTAGTTGATTTTTAAATTTTTTCTCCCTGCTCCCAGCCACAATTTCAACATTATCAGTGGTTGAAAATCACAAAGTGCCTTCTTTACAATAGAAATGTAACAATGCCATGTGACCAAAACATTGCAAGATTTCTCAGCAGTCAGGTGTGTGAACTTCCTGTGTGGGGACCTGTTAATGCCTGAAACAATATAAAAATGTACAAACACATGCTGAGTGCTAAGTGCCTGTTGGACGAGGTAATTGGCAGAGTCAGTCCAAGGTTCCCTTGGTCTAATGCCGTTTATGCCTTCACCAGAGACTGGAATTCTGTCAAGGAAGAAAGTGAGAAAAGCAGGGAATAAAACTCGTGGAAAGTGGTTTTTTGACATCTTAAAAAAGATAGATAAAAATGACTAAAGCTCCTAGGCATGGAGGGCTCCCAAAGTTATTATAACACTGCACAAGCTACTGCTAAACTGAGATTCTGGGGGCGTAACAGATTTTTCACTCCTTAAAAAGAGTAAGTGCAGAGAGGAGGAGTGTGTCTGTAAATTTGTATTTGTAGGAAATCCTGACTTAAAGGTAAACTAACTTTACCCCATTACAAACTTCGATAATATCCAAGGAAGAAGAGCCTCTAGCTCTCAGTGAGAAGAATTTTTTTTGGTTTTGTTGTTCCAAATAAAAAATATCTGTGGTGAAGTAATTCCAGAATGGGAGATTCAATGGTTAAGGGCTAAGATCTGCATAATATAATGCCCTATTTGGGGCTCATAAACAGAAGCTGCAAAAGCTGCTGCTAAAGCAAATTCCTCCAATAGTGTATCTCCCTCTCCTCCCAAATCTGGCTAAGATTAGCACGTGTGTCTGTTGGAGTTACTGCCACCTGTCCTAGTTCAGCTGAGACAGCCCTGTTTTCAGTGACTTCATCTCTAATACATGATGCATAATGTCCTATTTTTCTGTGCTGCAGTTTCTAAAAGAAATATCCTGGCTAGTTCACATCATCCCTGAGGTTTTCTTCAGGAATTTGATTGAGTTTCTTGAAGGACTGCCCAGTGAAATGTGCACTTATCAGATGATTTTCCAGCACAAAATCCTGTTCTGCACCGCAGCGGTTGCAGCCTTGAGAAACAATACCCTTCGTGTTTTACATTAGTGCATTAAGCACTCAGTAATATTGGCCAATGTTTGATAGCAGAAGATGAAGAAATAAGTTTCTTTAGGTAGAGAGTGTGTTTAAAAATGGAAGTGTTGTATGGCCAGAAGTGCAGAGTATTCACTGCAGAAATGGAAATTCAGAGAAATTCAGGTGTTCTGAACATTTTAAGAATCTGGCACATTGAGTCTATGGATCAGACACACAGCAGGATTAACCCAAAGCTGTTATCATTGCTTGGAAGACCAGACTCTACACTGGGCCTAAATATTCTGTTCCTGCAACAGAGACCAAATGGGAATAAAAATATGAAAATAAAGGAGTATTTGCTCATATAAAAATTGTGGCAGAAAGTATCAGGCCAAAGTACTCCTGTGTATTCTTCCTGCCCCAGTTTAAATGCAGCCCTAAATGTGTGCATTTTAAACCACGAATTTTATCCATTTTCCAAAATCTTACCTTCCACTCCAATTTTGCCATCACCATCAGTGTCTCCTGCAGCCAGAAAAGCCTTGGTCTCTGCCGAGGTGAGGACTCTGGCATTTGAAGAGAAATTCTTCAGGAACAGCCTGAAATAGAGCAGGGTGCTGTGCTTGAGTTTTACTCTCTGAAATGCCCCATAAGGTAACGTCTGCTCTTATTATCTGAGGGAATCCACACAGATTCAAGGAAAGACAAGGATTTGTGTTTAATTTTTAAAATGACATCAAGGGTTTCTTCTAGGACACCAAACAAGTTCAATGTTTAAAGAAATAGAGCAGCTGAACAGTACTTACTGCAGCTCCTCTTCTTCAATGAAACCACTCTTGTCCTGATCAAGGATTCCAAAAACTTTCTTTATCTGATCAGGAGTTTTGCTGGATAAACCAACCGTGGAGAAGAAAGCCTTGTAGTTGAAGGAATCATCAGCTGGAAGAAACAGAAGTCATTAAGTATTCTCCCTTGAAGTTGCTACTACTGTATGTATTCCTTGTGAATATGTATGTCTTTTCTGAAGCAGCAGCCTGCTTCTCTTTCTCTTTTTCCCTGGTGTGGCAAAAGAGCAGATACACTGGATAATAATTTCCCTTTTTAATCACTCTGTGCCTGTGGTCACGTTTCCTTTCAGCCAGTTTGAAGTTTTCTGCTGCAATGCACATTCTGCTAAACCAGGATTTATGCCATGTGTCACATGCAATTAATAATAAATATTAAGAGGGTGCTACTGCGACTTACAAACAACTCCTGTAATTCTTAATTCATATTCACAGAGTCCTTACTTAGGTGAAGAATTTGATAGAAAAGTAAGTAATACACAGACAAACCAGATCTTTGAGTATTTGAGAAATTGGCTTGATCTTACTGAGCAGCTCTTGAGAGAAGTGAGACTGATCACTGCTTCACAAATGACACTCTGATTCTGCAAGCTGAGGCTTTTTATGACATTTTGAAGGAAAAGGCTAACTTTAAATTT
This sequence comes from Corvus hawaiiensis, assembly GCF_020740725.1. Taxonomy (NCBI): domain Eukaryota; kingdom Metazoa; phylum Chordata; class Aves; order Passeriformes; family Corvidae; genus Corvus; species Corvus hawaiiensis. The sequence continues at coordinate 2,315,828 of NC_063228.1, forward strand.
AAGTCTTTAACAGGTTTAGACACTGACAGCTTAGTGGTAAGCCAGCCCTAACTGCAACTGTGGCCCTTTAATTGCTGCTCACCACTTGTGAGACCTTTTGAATTTAAGGGGCTATATTGTAATGTAGCTTAGAAAGAGATCTCACAGGGAAGGAATCTAAGGGGAAAATGATAGGCATGTCATCTTAAGACATAAAAATGATACGCATCTTCTGTCTGCAGAGCGACCATTCCTTACCCTGGCAGCTGGAGAGAGCAGATTCAATATCTTTAGCAGAGAGGATGTCAGTGATGGCCATTGTTGAACTGTAAAATAAATTAAATGTGAGCTACTTTGTCATTAAAATGACTTCTCTCCTACTTTCATGGCTCCATTTGAAGTTGCTGCAGTGACAGTGTGTGATAGGGGAGACATTATTCATCTGATGGCAAGTGGAGCACGCTGTAACAGATGTCTGCAGCAGGTGCTTCCACTGAAAGCTGGAATGAGGGAGGAATTCTGCACGCGGGAGCGTGGGGCTTCAGGAAGATCTGATGCCTCTGCTGCTCTGGGAGAGCAAATCAAAGGTGTCCAGCACAACAGAACTTCATGACTTCTGTGTGGGTTTTCCTGGAGGTGGATTATTACTCAATAAAACCCAGAATGTATTTACAGCACACACAAGAGATAAGGTTCGGTATGTCCCCTAGAACTATATGGAATAAGTGTAACTGGAATGTGAAAAGTCCCATATTATTATCGATAGATGTAGTGATCTTCACAAAGAATGAAAATATTAGTGTAGAATTAGTGATAGTAAATTTACTCATGTAAATTTGGAGAGTAAGTTCCTCCCCTATTTAGTTGCAAAAATAAATGTGGCTTGTTGGGCTGCTGCATCACTGAAAGACTACATTTCATGAGAGCTTTGGAAAAGGTTTTTGTCAGTATTTTCTGAGGTTTTTTTGTTTGGTTGGTTTTTTTGCTATAGGTTATAATAAACCATATTTTTGCCCAGATTTGGGCATTTCAGTAGATTGTTGTCTTTAGAAGAGAAGTATTAGGACTTAGTAGAGCAGAGGAGGTGTTTTATTCTGACACAGCAGCACTTCATTTGAGAAAAATACTCTGTGCCATTCAGGCACCAACAGCTGCAATAGTTTGCCAATGTAGTATGTATCACTTAACAAAATGCTATATTGCCTGCATTTCTGAACAGTTTTTAGTGCATTGATGTATTTAGTGTATTGATGTTTGGTAAACTGCACACACCAGCGCAGACAGGTTACAGTTTAAACCTTGCAACATTACTCTTAATTCATGTTAGTGAAAGAAGGGGACTAAGGCATGGAAAAGTGATTCTTGAAAGCCACAAGAGAATAGAAATATCTTTTTGTTAATCCCTAACTGGTCTTCAGCAACATCATTCTTCCTGTCTAAGCATGGAATGAGAAGGAATCAACTGGTGGTACCCATTTATAGTCTCTGCACTGGTTTGAGATCTAAACACAGGTTTAAACTTTGCCTAAAATATGAAATGGCTGCCTCTGTACCTGTTGGTTTGCAGCAGAAGACATTGTCAATCGTTTTAGTCCCTTTCTGAATATCTCAAAACTGTTAAGAAAGCAATGGGACCCATTCCCACTGATGGCAGTGGATCCTTCCCCAGCTCAGGCAGCTGAGTTACTTTTCTTTTACTAGCGATTATTTTGTCCCAGTGGTTTCTTGTGCAAAGTACTTCCCCCTCTCAGCATTAGGCAAGATAATTTGGAGCTCAGATGTTCACCTAATTCTCACTGCTGACAGGGGAAGAATTGAAGGAAAAACTAAGAATTGCAGCATTTTTTACAAGGGGCACCATTCCTGTCTTGTTCCATCCTATTATCCAAATGCCGATTCCATTCTATGTCAGCTTGTAAAGATACAACGTACTGGAAGCTGAGATAAGAGCAGATATTTTAATTGCTTTCCATTTAGGGAGCATTTTGCTTTTGTGTTTCTTTGAAAGCAGAAGATGTAATCAGCTTACCTTTGTGGTCTTCTTGACTGGATAAGGACGCACTCAGGTTGGGAGGAAGGCACTTGCTGTGTGTCTCCAGCAGAGCTGAGCTTGCATATATATACTTTAAGTTGTATACCATATACAGATTGTAGATTTCAGCGTCACGAAGGGGGAATGGTGTCAAATGAACTTGCCTAACTAATCATCTTGCACTATTTTTATCTCAAGAAAATACATATGATATTTGCAAACGAAACAAGATAAGTGGCCAGATAGGCAAAAAGAACAGAGTCATGTCAAATTTCCTCTGATTTAAGCAGAAAACACCAGCATCTCCATGTGATGTAGGGCAAGATGAAACCCCCCACTATCTCATATGCTTGATCTAAGGAGTCAGATGAAATGAAGCACAATAACTTCTGAAGAGGCGTCTTTAATGAATGTTTAAATGTGATAACTTGTTATCTTATCTGTAGACACTACTTGTGATAGAGTTTCATCATTGGAGTACTAAACAAAAAGAAAAAATTAAAAGTATCCTGTTCAGGTATTGTTTGCATAGCAAACCAATCAGGGAAAATAATAGCCATGTTGTCTCCCAGAATGTCTGATCTGTTGTTGTTTTGAAAAAAAAAATACCCCACAGTTAATTTGTTGCTACAGGAGGTAAAATAATATGATGTCAATCCATCAGAACAGTTGGTTGGGGGAGGGTATTTCATCTGCTATGTTTCCAGAGAAAATCTTACAATTCTGCAAGATTCTGACAGCCTGTTTAGTCGGCTATGTATGAAGCAAAGGGGTTATGATCTGCCCAGCTGTCTCTGAGACAAAAGTCCCTGAGCCCCACATGAAAGATCTTTGCTTTCAGAATAAAGATAAAAATTTCAATAGCAACATCATTGCTATAACCATATCTGAAGAGTGTCTTTTCAGTTTTCAGCCTGTCTTCAATCTCTTTTAGAAGAGAGATTATTTTCTAGAATTGTTTGGCCAGTGCTGTGTTCCTTTGTGCTAGTTGCTTTTTTCATGGGTATAATTTGATCGTCTCAATTTTCTTTCACGAATGTTGTAGCCTGACTGGGTGAGGAGCCTGTCAGCTTGGATCTCACTTGTGGCTTGAGGTAGCAGAACAGTGAAAGACAAGTCATATGGATGACAGCACAAGGTATCATTATGGCTGGGATTAAGGGATGGTAAGGGATGACAGTGCAATTGGCATCACAGCTTGAGGTGGTGGCACAGTAAGAGGTGACGGTGCAGAGACTGTCTTAATGTCAGAGAGGGTGTCAAGGCATCTCTTTTCCAAAGCATTTCCCTCTAAGATGGAAGACAGACCTAGCCCGTCACCAAAGCCAGCCACTAATAAATCGGGGTTCCAGACAGAAAGGTGACAAATGGAGGGTACCTGCAAGACCTTAGTGCATCCAGCACTGACAGCAGCTGATCAAAAAGCAACAAAAAGACCATTGCAAAAGATTCTCCGTGTGAAGGAGGTGTTATTTCATTTGCAGCATATAAACGTAAGAAAAATTATTGCTACGAGTATTTTTTCTTTTTACAATCCTACAAGTCTGTCCCCCACAAAAAGTTTCAGATACAGATAATTCTTTTGCAGGGAAGAACCATTGGTTAACAATGGCTGTGGAAGATTTCAGCTTTCCCTGTTTTCTGAATGGTTCTTGACCAGCTGACACTGAAAAATTTCAAGAAGAATTTGATGGAGAGATATTCAATACCGGCTCTTGTTGTCACTTGTGACATCTGGTAGAAGGGATGCAAATACCACTTTCCCCCCTCAAACTCTTCTAAGAAATTACTTTTATTCTAAATGGGGAAAAAAATTCCTCTCCCTTTTACACACACCACCCTTTTGTCCCCCTCCAATTTGGAAAATTGTCTACATAGTGCCAACAACTGATGCGCAGTACGTAGGGTGTCCAACATAAAAACTGATGGCATGATATGACCTAATGAAGCTAAGTTAAGAGGAAGGCCAAATTCTGCTGAAACTCTTGGACTGCAGGAGTCTGCATGGGAATTTGGTCCCTGGTGTCTATTTCAGAGAATGCATTTGATTTTAGATGCAATGGCTTCTCATTTTGCCCAGAGCTAATTCCACATATGTTAACCCCTCGCCCCCTCTCTTCCCTTTAAAAATAGCATTGATTGCTGTTATTTCCCTTAATGCCTGTGGACTGTTGCCATTAGTTTGAACTTTAGTATGTGAAGCACATAAGGATGCAATCTTTAAAATTGTGCTTTGTTTTCTAAGAGGCTTTGACAAGGTAATTCCTTTTGTGTCCCGAGATTTTAAGGATAAAGCATGTAGTCAAATGATTTACGGCTCTGCTGTGTTCAGCTGTATTCAGACTCCAGCAAATTTTGGAGTCACTTTTGCAGAAAGATTGGAGGCACTAGAGATCCAGAACATGTGCACTGATGAAATGCAAAGGGATCATGTAACTATTTACAACCAGCCTCCAACAACCATTTTCTTTTCGAGCACCACATTAGAGATTACACAAACATCTGTCTGGTCACTTTTGCTTTCTTAAATCAAATACTATTAGGAACTTTGCAGCTGGCATCCAACTTGGCAGGGGAAGAACTGGGGAAGTATGAAAAAGTAAGGAAAATAGCCTGTCAGGTTACCACTAAAAGCAGTTTTAAACCCTGGGACTTGAGCATTTCTCTTTACTCAAGGCTCTTTGCCTTCTGGAGGCATGGCATTGTTTTATTCTTCCCATTTTTAACCTTAATTCTTTTGACATCTGAAGCTCCCTCCCCAGGCTGAAAAGTTGTATTTTAGGTCATCGTAAGTTCTGTGATTGTTCTATAATCTGTTCTTGTCGTTCTTCTTTGAGTGCTGATGTGAATCATGTGCAAGAGAATGACAAAAGTGCAGCAAACAGTTGTGTGAGTGTCTGCTTTAATTTAAATAAGTGTGACTTGCTGCCTTGTATATGCCTGAGATCATTTTCAGATGAATGAGATGAATGCTTCTGATAGGGGTATCCATGGTCACGAGTCAGGGAACAGGGATCCCCTGACAAAATGTGTTTAACCTATTGTTAAATGACATGTGAGTAGTGAGAGTAGAATATTCATTCAACTTGTAATTTGTTTTGGGAAGATATCAGATGAAAGGAACTCTATGGATGTAATTTAATGTAATTGTATTAATGCATCACACTCCAGTCATTTGAGGAACATAACTCTTGGAGAGATCTGGAAATATTTGTGAGTGGTTTTAGGTTTATATTACTTAACCTACCATCTGTAGACACCTCATAACTACCCCCCAGTAAAATGCTGAATAAAGAAAAATGCTGGAACTGTTGCTATGGGGGGAGGAGGCTGTATGTGGGAAATACACCAAAGAGCATCTGGTTTATTTTTGCAAACTTGAATGAATTACAAAATTTAAGTAATTTATTTTTCACCAGTTATCATTCTAGTGTCGCGTGGGTTCAACCTCTGAGGTAGATTTTCAGAGATTCTAAGAATTTACAATGCAACTTTTCAGCTTCAAGTGCCCTGTAAAATGTTAATGTACAAAACTTCTTCACTCATATTTTTCTTACGTGCATAAAACATTATTTTTAAGCCAACTGGATTGTTTACATAAATCAGACAATTTCTGATCCTGCATATCTGAAATGGGAATTTCAATCCTGATTCCAGAATTTGAAAGGAATATGGTCCAGATGTAAATTCTATGTGATTTCTGAAGCTGTAACTCAAAACTTTTATTCCTGAATTCAACCTTTCCAGTTCACTTCCATTTCTGTTTCTTTCTAAAAATGTTCATCCATTGATGCAGAAAGAAAAAGGCTTTTTTTTAAAGAAAGAAATTCTCATAGACTGATTTCTGAAATGGTGGGTTCTTGGGTCTGTTAAATCTGATACAATCATTCATAAACAGACAAGATACTTGAACCTCCTGATGACTCCATCCATAGGTCTAAAATTACTTGCAGTAAGTGTCAGAAAACCTATAGAATCAGTTTTCCTGCTTTAATTCTGAAGCAAAAAGCTTAGTATTTTTGAAAGTATCCTAATAAAAATGACAATAACAAGGTATGTGTAGGATAATCATGTTTTTTGAGTAGAAAATAAAATCACTTCTGCCAAGGCAGTCTTCTCTAGATAAGTTGGAAGCAAAGATATATGCTGAAAACAGAACTTCAATTCAGTATTTGATCTACCATTTTCTGTTCTTGAGCTGTGTTCTTCAAATCCCGTCTGGTAAAATCCCTCAAGGGGATCCTTGTTACAGGAACTGTAACTTTAGTCCATGTGTTTATTCTACGTAGCTTGGTGCAGTCCTGCTCCATGACTGTGGTTTATAAGCACTATAAATAATCCTCAGTTGTAGCAAGCTTTCAAATATAGATGTGTTTGAAATGAACTCAGATGTTTTTCAGCCTGTCTGTATGTTCCTGTGTAGTCCTTACCCCACTGTGTAAACAGCAGCTCCCACTATAAACAGAACCAGCTCCTTGGGTTGTATAATGGCAGGAGCTCGAAGTAAGAACTGGGTCATTATCTGTGCTTATGCTGATCTAGTACTGATACTGCTGAATAAAGCAGGGCCTTTGATTCTTCTGGCAGAGTTGCTTTTCAAGGGGATATATATGTTCCAAGGATATATGGGTTTCAAAACCCCCAGATGCTGACTCTGAGAGAGATTTTTTCTGTGCACAAAGCCCAGACCAATCTGATTTACAGGTGCCCAGTGAGGTGTGACTTAATGCCCTGCTCCTCCGTTTGCTGAGTTCGGGAAATGGTCAGGGCTTGTCCCAGCTCCTTCCAGCCTGGGCTGCTGGGCTTCTTTTCTATGCAAACTAGAGCGTGATAAGGGGCTGATGTGTGTTTGGGTATTGTCCAAATGTGGAGTTCATGTCTCCAGGGCACAGCACCCGGACCCAGGAACTCAGAAGCATTCCTTCATCCCTCATTAGACGCTGCCAACAACACTGACAATAATTAGAATGAGGACTATAGAAAAGTAAGCTGAATGAATATGGAAATTGGTACTAGAGACATAACCATTGGATATGAAAGCATTAAGTCTTTACAAACAAGAATCCATTGAGCATTTGAGAGCTAAGCCTGGTTTAATCAAATGGTGCATCAATGAAGTGATTCCGCTTCTCAAATATTTGAAGGATCAGTGGGATGAAAAGACAGAAGCGGGCATTGTTCTTCCTATACAGAGCTGCATTTGTGCTGTAGCTCCTGAGTGATATCAGTGTCCAGATAGCCCAGTGATTTCAAACTTTATTGTATAACATAGGACAACGCAGACAGCAAATGCAAGTTCTTCTTTTTCATTTATGGACAAACCACATTATAATCTCTGTGGATTTTATTGGCAAATTGCTGCAGTCAGGTGTGAAGTAAATTACTTCAGATCTGTTTCTCTGAATGAAAAATTAAATTTATTGTATTCAAGTCATAAATTCACTTAACATTCTTTCCTTGAATTGTAATGGCCTCCATCTGAGCTGAATTATAGCACTGACTGCACCTTGCTAAAAAGGATACGTTTAAAAAGGAATTTTACTAAAGGGGAAGCTTAAGCAGAAAAAGGCAGAATGAATCTCTAGATCAGGAGGCCTTGGAACAGGAATTCCAGCCTGGCTGTGCCTGGTTCCTTGTTAGAGCAGAAAATGCCCTTGAACTGAAAAGGAATTGAACTTGAGCTCCTGCTCACACAGGAGGAGGTAAATGGAGAAATGCTTGATGCACTTTTGATTCTCTGAGACAACTCACAGCGTAACTTTATAATACAGAGACAACAAGTAGGAGAAAAAAAGTCTTGAGATTCTTGCATCAATATTACAAATTTTGAAGGATTTGATTTATTATTTTGACTTTTGCATTTGGATATACCATACAGCAACACCCAGATTTGAAAATCCAAATAATTTCAAATTCTTTGGAAGAAGCAGAAGGAGTCTTGCTGATTCCCAAATTCTCCATATTGGCTTGTCCCTTTCTGAGTAGAGGTAGATGAAAGCAGGTGAAAAGGAGAATAAATGCATAAGAACTTTGCTGAATTTGAAGAGTAAGAGCATTCTGCAAATGTATTCTGTGTCCTACACTATGCTGAGCTGGGCTGTACAAGCTGTAGTTCTGGGCAAAATTTGTCACGTAGAATTTTTTCTGGAAAGTTAATTACTTCTGTGGCCAATGTGATGTTACTGAAATTTGATTATTAAATGAAATGTGAAGCCTTTACTAAGAAATGCTCCAGAGCTGTTATCTCAGAATACCATGGCAAGGTAATTTCAGAATACCAGATCCCAGCTACTCCCTGAAAGTTGCAGCTATATAAAACCTTACTGAGCAGTGATGTTGAAAAATGCATATTAATCAGTGCAGATCTTCCCCATCACCTAACCCTGTAATTGATGGTGCCATCAACAGCAGAGACAGTCATTTAAATTATGAATGCTTCTGGTTATGAATGATGGATTTTTTTGGCATAGGAATTAAAGAGTATGCATTATTAGAACTAGTAGAAGAATTCAAGTCATGTTGTGGAGAAAAGTACAAAGTTAGGCATGGTTTAACATTCATGAATATTTGGCTAACAAACAGATTTTTCTATTAAATATGTAGGCATTACAAAACAGATAGAGAAGCATCCATTGAATAAGGTTTGAAAGTTGTTCTAAGCCTTGTTGAAGCTGATGATGGAGCCAGTCCTGGGAGGTTTCTGGGCAGTGGCTCTGATGGATCTGAGAGAGAGTGACTCACTGCACAGTGTGAGCCACTGCTCTGCAGCGTTTGCTTGGACATCTTCTATAATCACCTTTATTTGCAGAATACATTTCTATTTAGACCCTGAGTATATGGGCAGCTCAGTGTCATTAACAAAAGGAAAATATGGAAACTTACCTTCTGCTGATATGGCCAGCAGGTTGTCTTCACAGAGGAGGATTTCCTCTGAGTGAGCGGAATTGGATTTCACCCAGTTTTAAGACTAGAAGTATGAAAAACATGATCTGATAATCAGGCAGCACTTGCATCTTGGTGTCCTAATTCTGCCAGTTCTTTAGCAACCCCCTAGAGTTTTCCAAGGAAAACTGCATAAACAACAACAATGGCAAAAATAGCAAGACTGCTATTAGAGAAACAAACCCAGTCAGTAAAATGGAAAATAAAGGTGCAATCATTAGAGGTTAAAATCCTGTAACAATCTTTCCACAATAGAAACATCCATAAACCTCCTGGAGGCTGCAGTCTGTGGGGTATCCCCTGTGTAGGGATATTGCCTGGGAGGTGGGATTTGAGAGTACAGATTCGGGAATGAGGCCATGGTGCTTTGGCTCTTGTTATCTCAGGTTCTCCAGTAAGCCCAGTTCAAGCCCATGGCTCAGGAAGGTCGCAGCTGTCCCTGGGCAGCGCAGAGCCAGCACTGCACAGCCTGCTCAGCTGTGCCTCTGGGGAGTAAAACAGCCTGAAATTCAGCTTTCCCAAAAGAGCAAAACCTGTTTGGAGACACTGTCTCATGACTGGGCAGAGCTTGAGATTTTTCTGGTTTATTTAAAATAATCTGGGTAAGCCCCACTGAAATACAGCAGCCATTTGCTCCCCTGAGGAGATCTGACATCCTTCCAAGGGTGAGCAGTGCCTATGGGCCAGTTCCTACAACAGCTTTACAACCCTGCCATAAGCAGCAGGAGTAAGACTGAGTATCCCAACCTGCTTGCTTGGCATGACATGGGCTTGATGTAAGAAATACAAAATTGAGCTAATATAGTTACTATACTGTCTGTTTGTGTCCAGGGAATGCTGAACACATGAGGAGCAGATGGAAGAGATTAAAAAGACATAGAATTATAGATGAGAAATGTTTACAATTAAAGCAACAAACATGAGATCTCTCTGTAGTCCCTTTCCTGATTATTTTGAAGGCCATTAGGGTGAAAAAGTCTTGACAAACAAAAAACTATTTGACTCAAACAATACTTTTCAAAATTATCTTTGTTTCCCTTCACTCCAGCCTAGCAAAGGAAAATAAGTGCATTTAGCAACACCGATTAATTTAGACCATTTAAAGTTGTCTGATGAATCTGATAATTCAGCTTGTCCTCTACTGTTTCAGCTACTAAGGAAATTCCAGTTAGGGACTGCTAGATCAGATATCCTGTGTCTCAGCTGACCCAAAATCCCCATGATGGTTTTAGCACCATTCTTAAGAGAACCATGCAGACTTAGTGAATAACAGACTTGTTTACCTGAATATGGCAGAGCATTTAATTTAAAGGATATTGGCATCACTATTAGAAAACTCAGAATTAAAGGATGATGCATGGAATATTCTTTATTTTTGCTGTTAGTAGTGCAATTCATTAATAACAATTCAGTAGAAAACAAAAGAAGCTTAATAGATCCTTGTTGGTAGGAAAGTCTCTCCACCAAAATCATGAAGTAAATATCTTTCTAGCACTCTTAAATGTTTTTTTCCTAAACTCTAGTTTCTAAGGTTCGTGTATGTTCCTCCAACTGTGCTCATAACTGAGCAAAGCTGAATAATTCTGCATCAAGAACTTGTGCTGCTGCTCACAAGCCTCGTGGTGTGATCTTGGTGCAAAAGCAACAGTATAAAATTAAAAAAGACCACGAATTTTACTCCAGCCCCAGGGTTTTCTAAAAGCACAGGCTCTCAGCCTAGTTTGTGTTAAGACTGTTTTTTCAGTCCCTGACAGGGTGTAAAATTACAGACTGGTCAATGCAGATAAAGCTGACACATATTTTCAAGCACAGTGAGAGTTTAGGGCTATATTTAACAAAAACACTGAGTTCTGTGTTTGGGGAATACACTCTGCCTCTGTACCCAAAAGAGTCACCAGAATCCAAATTCTCTCTAGCTTCTCCTGTTGATCACATCCCACTCAGTGGTTTCAAATTTTATCAGATTGTGCCTGTTTAGGGAAAGAGGTATGATTTTGAGGTAAATACATGGAAGATAGATTTTTTAAATGCATCCAGTTTTTAGCTCTCAAGGACTTAGTGTCTTTTCTCCATAGTGCTGCTAAAAATGCAGCCTTGGATTTCCTTTTCATGAAAGGGAAAACGTGTAGTCTTGACAAGCTTGGGAGAAGGGACATATTTTCTGATGTTGCTTAGAGCACATCTGTGCTCAGAGCTATTTCTGCCTTTATCTCACAGCTGATAACATTAGACTTTTAGAGTTAGGTTTTTGAAGGAGCTGCAGACCAAATGCTGAGTTTTAAAAATCTGTCTGTAAATATTATAGTAGAGCTCCTGGTACAGTGAAAAACCTGGGTAAAGTGACTCTTCTTAACACTGAAAATTAGGTTTCTCTCCCCAAACAGATGTACTGGCTGTATTGTATCAACTTCTAAGTATTTGCAATTAATATTATAAAGTCCATTTCTTTGAATCATATATGACAGGAATCTTTTCCTGGTGGTAATGGCTATTTCTGTTCTGGGGAGCACGGAGCACTTTCCAGATCTTTCTGAGATAGTTTGTATTATCTGACATTTCTGCAGGCAACGTTTGCTTAGTAGTGAATTGGATTGTAAATTCTACAGCTGTGAAGTTGTAGCAAACAGGAGTCTTGGCAAATTTCTAAATAAAGCTTTGGTAAGGAGCGAGTGGGAATTTAATGAATACAGATTGTGGAATCAATCTCTCAATGTGTTTTGATAAGGATAAAGTGCCTATATAATAGAGGTTTTTATTGCACCACTAAGTATGACAACAGTGAAATTTATTATATGCACCTATTTATATTATTTTCCTTTCCTTTTCGTTCTTATAAAACCTTTCAAATACAAAAGGTTGTTTCTCTGTAAGTTCTTCAGCTGGGAGGATTCAAATAAAAATAAAAAGTTAAGAGGCTGCAATCCCAATGCTGAGAAACTCAAAGGTTTTATAAGAATGAAAAGAAAAGAAAAATATTTTTTTCCCTGTGCATGGAAAGACAGGCTCTGTATGTGTGTGATATGTTGGACTTTGCTTTATGATTTTTGTATTGATAGCTTTATAATAAGAGGATGCTCTGAGAATTGCACTGGTGGTTTTATTTTGCATTGAGGAGTCTCTCTGACCAGAAGGAAATTTTCTGGGCAAATGAATCAAGTTGCAATCTCAGCACATCTCACCTTGGGTACCCCCACAGTCTGTCTGGGCCCAGCCATGTGCCTGTGTCCTTCTCTTCAGGCAGCACAGTGACAGTCCCTGGGCTGATGAGGGCTGGACACAGCTCTTTCAGAGGCTGCTGCTGTCATTCCTCTGTTGGCTGGAGAACAGACTGCAGAATGAAATTAACTTTCCCTGACAGGAGTAAATACAATGCACAGACAACACAGTGTTCCTGGGTCCAAAAGAAGGAAATTCCATGGATTTCTACTGGGACTGCAGTAAGATTTAGTCTTGCAAGCAATACCATAATTTATGAATTATAGGGACAAATATCTGATATTTATAAATGCCTACTATACGAGACTTCCTGTTTCCATTGAAGTCAATGGCAAAATTCCCATAGACTTGAATGCCAACCTGATCTGGACCACAGTAAGACATATTTCCCATTAAAATCATGTTATAATTAAAACTGGGAAACTGCTTACCAAGGTGGATCTGATAGCCACAGAAGCTGTGGGTCATTAGTATGAACTGAATCTTTCTTTGTTTCTCTACTACTTCAACTGAAAATTAAGTAGTGTCCTTGTTTTTACCAAGATCTGTAAATTTTTCATCCTGTACCTCATGATGGTTAAAGCCATCTTAGCATACTTTGTGACCCCTGTCAAAACACATGGAAGTTTCTGTTAAGGTGATGTGGTTATTATCAGCCATATTCTTAAATTTACTTCCCAGTCAAAAGAGGAACATTTCAACACGTGGTCAAAGAAAGAGGGTAATTGTCAGTAGAAGGAGGAAACAGACACTCTTCAGGCAGCAGCAGTTGCAGGGTACCCAGGAATGGCAGCAGGTATTTGGCTGAATAGTTCACATGGCAGAGTTTAGGAGGAAGGACCTACCCTGGCAGGGATCAAGAGCAAGCACAGGACTGGACCTCCCTGCTGTACATCTGTAGTTCTGCCTCCAGGGAACACCTGTCTTTGTATGTAAATCATTTATGCTTATCAGAGAGAGGAATGCAAAACCCTGGATGGACTATCTGAATTCTAATTCTGATGTTGGTGTTGAGCCTCCCTGTGGCCCTGGACAGCTGATATTTACTGTGTGCTTTGTGCCAGTACCTCCCTGTGCAGTTTGCCACAGGCATTTAAGTGTTAGGCTTTGTCCTTAAAAAAGGGTGAAAGAAGGAGGTCAAAGCTGAAAGAGAAAATTGTTGATATTGTCTCAGTATATGTTGAATAGATTCTTGTGCTACAAACTGCTTCATTACAAGAGAGATGATTCTAGGAATCAGATCCTACTCAGTGTAAGTGTATCACAAAAGGTTTCTGTGTATTACTTAAGCTGCTGTTTCCCTATAAGCAAAACTGGGCTAATCTCTTAATGGCTGAAAGGTGTGTATGAACTCCACAGTTACTTTTAATGATTTCCGGAGATGAAAAATTGTACTGAAATACAGGCCAGTTGTTTTTGTTGTCAGGGTGGTTTTGTTTTGGTTGGGTTTAGTTTTGTTTCGCTTTTAGCTTTTCTGTAAGTTCTTCAGTTTGGTAAAAACAGAATTTGAGTTACACTGGTCATACGTTTTTGCTTATCCCTATACTGACAAAGCTTCAGCTTTTGCCTGGTTAAGGGCTGCCTTATGGTAGATTTGGTCCATGTATGAATTTTCCCAGCTATCAAGACGGTAGTTTTATTTTAAACTGAAATAGTCCCATCTGATCTGCTATGTGAGCCAATAATAAATGGCGAAATACTCAATTCAGAAAAATAAAATTATGGGTATTTTTTCTGTACTTCATTTTGTTCTGTGCAGTTTATCTTGAGTTGGGGAGAGAAAAAAATATTGTTATGGAGAGCAAAGAAACAGTGCAAATATGTTTATGTATTTCTAATTTTGTCTTGGGTGTTGAATTGCCCTGGGTTCAGTTGCATAATGATAAGTAAAGCAACTGGACACAATCCAGTGCAAAGTGATGCATGAAACCAGCACTTTTCCCCCCTACTGTGTGAAAATTTGTATCAGCAAGAAACAGATAGTCTAACTTGTATGTAGCTGGAGAACTGCCTGCATTTTGATACCTACATTCTTTGAAAATGACTCATTCTTGAGTGCCGACACCAGATCCCCGGCGTGCTGAAGCCCAGCAGTGACCCGCTGACCCTGGGCTGCATTAACCCTCCATCCTCCTCACCCTGCACCGGCGTGACCCCGGCAGCGGGGCCAGGGGAGCTGCGGGCAGGGCTGGGGGGAAGGTGCTTATTGCGTGGGGCTAAAGCCCAGTGTTGCACCTCACAAATCCGTCCTGGAGCCAGGGTTAGAGCCAGGGTTAGGGCTGAACTCCGCTGCCTTCTTGTCACAAACCCTGCCCGCCACGTCCGCATCGCTGGGACTGCGGTGTGTGACTGCCTCGGGTGGCCTGGCTGCAAAACCCGACCTCCGGGTCAGCCACCTTCTGTCCGGGAGATGGGACAAGGTGCTGCCTTTCTGAGGAAAAGGCCAGTCATTGCTTTTCTGCTGCTAATCAGATATATTACTTGTTACAGGCTCAACAATTATTTAAAAAACCCCCACTTATGGTAAAGCTTTTGTTCTTTAAGCATCTTTCACCCAGAAAACCTGATATGTGACTTTCTGTGAACTATGTAACAGGAAACACTAATGAAAAAAAAAAAAATAAAAGGCTTTGGTGTTTGAAGGAAATTACATTTTTTAATAAATAAGTTACCTTTAAAACAAACCTCCAGTGTCAGATAGAGAGTAATCAGAGAATAATTTCTCTGTTTTGCCTTTTTTTAGAAAAGTAAAAGCTTTCTGGTTTTCACATAGCTCTCCAACAGCTTCTTTTATATGGCATAGAATAATAGTATTTGTGTGAAAGAAGGATGGGGAGGTTCAGTTCTAGAATGAATCTCCTATTTGGTTCTGGTTTTATGTTGTTTTGTCCAAATCTACATCCAATCTCTGGGAGGTAGATCTCATAGTAGAATTTGAAGCAGTGCAAGAATAAGTATGTAAATAAGTCAGATTAGTTTCAGGAGTGGGAAATGTTTTTAAGTAATGTTTCAGACTAAGCCAGTGTGAAAATGGGGGTAAAGATCATGCAGATTTGGGCTGTTGCTAATCAGCCACTCAGCAGCTCTGCACTTAGGTTTTTCACAGTGTGACTCTTTTAAATAAGACACAAACACACAAACACATTGCAGATTTATCTTACTTTGGTAGGTGAAGATCTGGAGCCTAATTGTAATTAGTAGTAGCTGTTTATGGCTGGCTTAGAGACCTCCCAAAGCTGAACTAGCCATGGCAAAGTGAGCACATCTTTCCCTACTGTGAGAGACAGCGCTGACCTTTGAGTGTTCAGCAGGCCTTTGTGAAACTGCTGGGATTTATTGATGACTTGGATTGTTTGGATTGACAAAAGGACAACTGAAAAGATGGTAAGTCATCATGAATGTGGGAGTTCATCTCTGTGATCTCTGAATGGTGTTTAAAGGTTATGATTTGTTCTCAAGTGACTGAAGCAGCGGGGTGGGAACTGACTGAGGTCTTCCAGTTTTTGTTTAAGATGCACAGTATTTCATTTTTGGATGAGGTGTAACTCAAACTGTGCTCTTGGGGCAGTCAGCTGTGGAGTATTCTGCTCTTACAATGGTCCAAGGAGTGCTGTATGTTGGAAATCATTGATGGAGCAGTAGAGGGATCTGGCTGGGCAAATTGCTCTAAAACCAAAGCAGAAGGATAAACACTGCCTCCTCCAGCTCAGCTTAGCTATTCAGCGGTGGCTAAAAGCTGCCACCAGGGCTGAGGGGCACAGTGCCATCCAAGGCTTTGTAATGGCTTCGGTGCTGCTGTGGTGCTCCTGAAGGGTGATGCAGAGCAGTGCCAGTGGACTTTTATTAATCCCAAATATGCACCTTGCACTCCGTGACACATTCTTGGTATGCAACAGTCAACAACCATGGAACTCGTCTGTGCAAACTGTGTGCAAACTCATTGAATTCTGCACCTACTTGACAGTCAGTCCTTGCAGATTAGATTATTTTTCTTGGAGAAGGCAAGATTTGCCTAAGAGGAAATGTCATAAGAATAGGATGGAAATGAAGAGTGAATTCTGTTGCTTAAAGGCTGGTCCTGCTAGAATAGAAGGGATAATGCACTAATCAAATTTTGACAAGGTATTAAGGAGAAAAGATGGGAAATCATTTTTGAACTGCCTGCACTAAAGCTGGATGCCTGAAAAATAAAGTAGTTCTTATGCATAAACATAATTTTGATTTAGTTGGCATTACCCAGGGATAAGTCATACAACTATAGCAGCCATAAACGTCAGTGCATGAAAGAATGGGCCTCAAACATGCTGGTGATGCCAAGAAATCGGGGAGACCACCTGTTCCAAGATGAAGTACAATATAAAAAATTACAGAAACTTCATCTCACCCAGCTGGTACCAGCACAGGTAGCACGTGTTGCATGTGATGCATGTGGACATGATTATGTGACTGAAGCATACATGGCCTGACCTGCTTGTACAGGACAAAGAGAAGTAACAGAGGGAGTGATCATAATAAAGAACTGTTTAGGGAGAATATTCCACTGTGATCGGTCTTCCCTGCCCTGTGATATTTATGTAAATGTAAATTCTTCAAACAAAGGCTTGTTTTCAGGCTGCAGGGAAGGACAGAAGATCCATGAATTGCACTCTGCAGTGAGGCTTTGCTGCAGCCTCGGTGGCAAAAATGGGGAGATGGAAGTATTGGACTTGTCAGTCAGGGCTTGGCTTGTTGAGTCCTCTTCTTTTGTGCTTTCTGAGAGACAATTCATCCAAAGCAGAGAATGGAGACTGAAGAGAAATAAATAGGCAGGGAGGAGGAAATGACCAAAAGACAGAAAAATAACAAGAGCGAAAATGTGAACAAGATCTCGTTGTGTACAACACATTAGAGGTGATCTCACCTTTCTCCTTTCAGCTGCTGTTGTCTGAGCCTGGCAGGAAGAATGGGACAAGGCTGGTAACCTGCAAACACTGAGTTACAAGCTCTGGCAGGGTTGACATCAGAGTGTTAAGATGTCTCTTGGCTCCCCCAGTTTTCTTTCTCTTAGTATGCTCCCTTAAAATGTTTGTTACGCTTCGTAAGACTTCTTAAAATCTAAAGCCTTTAAACGTGGAGGATTTGCACTGGTGCAGGAAACAATTGCTCAAGGACTGAGAGTGTGCAGTCCTTGCTTAGCTCGGCTCCCGGCCTCTGGCCTGTCCCCAGCCTAGCTCCGCATCCCTTCGGAATGCCCAGCCCCAAATCCTGGCGTCGGGAATGCACAATTCCCGCAGTTAGGAATGCACAATTCCCGCAGTTGGGAATGCACAATTCCACATCCCGCCGTCAGGAATGCGCAATTCCCGCAGTTGGGAATGGCCAGTCCCACGCCCCGCAGTTAGGAATGCGCAATTCCCGCAGTTAGGAGTGCGCAATTCCCGCAGTTGGGAATGGCCAGTCCCGCGCCCCGCCGTCGGGAATGCGCAATTCCCGCAGTTGGAAGTGCACAATTCCCGCAGTTGGGAATGCACAATACCACATCCCGCCGTCGGGAATGCGCAATTCCCGCAGTTGGAAGTGCACAATTCCCGCAGTTGGGAATGTACAGTACCACATCCCGCCGTCGGGAATGCGCAATTCCCGCAGTTGGGAATGGCCAGCCCCGCGCCCCGCCGTCGGGAGCGCTGCGCTCGCTGCCGGCGCAGGGAGGCCGCGGAGCGCCCCCTCGTGTCCGCCGCGCTGGCGCCTGGGGCCGGGGGCGGCTGGGTCCCCCTCGGGGCCGGGCAGCAGCGTCAGGCGGCGGGATCGGGTGCCGAGCTCTGCCTTCCCGCAGAACTCTCGGCAGACAAGCTGAGGTCGTGAGTACGTAAAAACATCGAGCCTCTAAAAACATTTGTAAATCGTATTTCATGGAAAAAGCTGCCCCTCTCACACTGCTGGGTTAGCCAGGAGGATGGATATGAGGATTTGTTGATAGGTCACTAAATCCTGTTCTGCAGTGCAAAAATCGAGGGACAAAATACCAGTAGCAAGGTCAAGGAAGCTTCCAGGGCTGTCACTTCCAGCTGCTCTGCTGTTTTGTGTCACCTCTGTCTGTGATTCCTCTGGTTCCCTCAGGTGAGCACAGAGCTGCTCCGACAGAACCCAGACCCCTTCCATCCCGCCAGTGTGTCTTGTACGTGATCCTTCAGCCCACTGCCATCTTTCCTAGTGCATTTCTCTGAAGGGGAGGTTCAGTTTTCCAGAAAGATTTTTCCCTGTAATCTTGGTTCTCTCATCAAGCTGTGAAAAGCTCCCATTGGCATCACTACCTGAATCCTATCACCCATGCTAAACCTTATGTAGCTGCCTTCTATTATAGAATAATAGGCAGACATGGGATCCTCAAATGGATGAAGAACCCAATTCAAACAAAGCAGTTCTTTGGGATTTGAAATGTCCTGAAGGGCCATATCCACTGGGACACAGGAGTGTCTAAGTGCACAGGCAGGGCCTATTGGAATTATCCTTATTCTAAGAGAAAAAAATCACCTTATCCTGACAGGCTATAAGTTACACAGGATTTTGTGATTAAATCAGAATTATTCATACCAATTTCGTGTTCAAAACTCCAGAAAAATAAGAAAAGATTTCATGTGGTGGAAAACCCCAGTAGGCTGTGTGGGAGCCCCCAGAGTCAGATTGTGATAGCATTGGGAAAGGGCTGAAAAGCAACATAGCAGAGTGAGATCAAACCACAGCACATGTGTTGTTGTTACTGTTACTAATATTGTTTCCACAAATGTTTGAGATGTTGTAGGTATTTCTCAGACATAAAAGAAAGAATTACATCTGGCCAGGTAGTTCACAGTGGGATATGAGCTTTTTTTTCAGTTTGACATGGAAACAAAATAAACACAACATTAGCAATTATTTGGTTTCTTGCTGAGAACATGTTATGTAACTACTCTGGCTTTCTTTCCTCATAACATAGGGTGGGGAAGATGATAACTGTAGAGAAAAGAGTAATACAGACATTCAGCCACCCTGCAGCATTTCCAAGAATCACCTTTGGCAGGTGCAGAAAAGGTGTCCATGAACTTCCAGAGCCTCCCAGCAGGAGTTCTTTATCGCATTCCATACTGTGATAAAAGAGCAGAATCAATAACTCAGAGAATGGGGACTGAGCAGCTGATGCTGAATAGAAGTCTTAGGAGGCAAAGGGTATTTGAGAAGAACTTAATAAGCAATCCAAGTTTCTCCAGTCCTCTGCAATCCACGTTTAATTTCAGTTTGCAAGGGCCAGCCTACAGGATGGTTACTGCAGATTTACACCAATATAAGCAAGAATGGAAAAACCAGACACTTAAGGAATGAAAATTCAGCCAGAAGATTGTAGGGAATAAAATGTCATCCAATGATTAGTTTGGGCAATGGAACAGAGTGCATTATGTTTGAAAAGGGAGAGCCACACTGCACTATTAGGTGCTCCAGTGCCACAGAAAGGGCTGGAGAGGAAGAGCTGGTCCATCTACACACCTACACACATCCTTCTGCACATCAGGGCACCCAGGTACAAATCCCAGCTGCCTGGGAGGAGAAATACATCATTTGGCTATGTCTTTTCCCAGGCACTCTGCACTTCCCAGGCAGATTTAATTTTTTGGAGGTGAAATTGAACAATTGGCAAAGGCCCAGTATCTCAGAGAAATGTGAAAAAACCTCAGAAATGAACTTGTGTGGCAATGAGGATGTGCTGGGAGGAGCCCGCTGGTCCCTTGCTGGTGGAACCCTTTGGCAATCAGAAAACTCTGTGAAGCATGGGATCCACACACAGGAAATACAGAACAAGAGAGATCTAGTCTTGTTTCAAGCCTCTTTTGGTATATCCCAAACATTTATTGCCCACAGACCCATTTTCTTAGCTATGCAACTCCTCTGTGGGAGCATCAAGTTCCATATTAAGGCTGTTTAGGTTCTTTGCCCTTACTGCTCCCTTTGAAGGACCATGCAAACGTGTGATATCCATCAACAACTAGAAAAGTTTTCTGTAGTTTTCAGTCTAAACATGCTGTTGATCAGATAATAAAAATTTTATCTCACAGCCATGTTAACCTTTAACTTAGTTCTTTTCCCACTCTATTTATCTTAAGATCTATTTATAAAGGACTTGCATAGATCTATTTATAAAGGACTTGCATATTGTTCCTCCACTGTCACACTGAAGAAGTCATGTTCTTTTTATCTCTCCCTAAGACTGCTAATTCTGTAATTGCTCTAATAGCCAGTCTGCACTGATTCCAGTTTAAGCTAATCTTTTTCAACACTGTTGACAGGAACTGTATAAATATTTCACACAAAATCTTACCAGTGCCTTGTCTAAAAGTGCCAATATTTCCTTCTCTGCTAAAAATCTCACCTAACCCATCTGAGCACTACATTATCTGTCTCCACAGCTGTGTTGTACTGGCAGATTTGGCACACTGTCAGTCTATCAGAACACTCAGATCTTTTTCCTTCTCTGTTGCTTCCAGCTGATGAATCCCAAGAACATGACTTTGCAGTTCACATTATTAAATTTCTATCGCTGCAGACAAGAAGGTCATCTAATTCCAGTGAGGTGATCTGGTCCTCCTCAGGACTGGCAATACCTTCCATCGTTTAATCACCATGCACAGTTTTTGAGGCTAGGCCTGATTATGTTCCTAGTCATGGAAATGTAGATTCTATGGTATTGCTCCAAAGAGTGATCCCTGAGGAACACTGTGGGGTAATTTGCTCCATTCTTGTAGTTCCATTTTTATTATAACCTGTTGCTCCTTCTTCGCATTGTTTTTATATTAATCCCTATCACCTCCACCTTCAGTAATGATTTCCTGCAGAGTGCTGTGTCAAATGATCTGTTTGAATTTCAGTAGACTGAGTTCATTGCATTATTTCATTCTGGAGAGATGATTATTTCACTCAAGATACACCAGCTCAGTCTGATACCCTCTGCTCTGGTAAACCATGTATGTTTTCTCACATTCTGTTTGCCTCCCTACAATTAATTGTTCTTTCTTTCAAAGTTTGTTCTAAGACTTGGCATTATACTGAATTTTAAAAATACATTTTAGAATATGTATATTTTCTAAAAATACATTTCAGAATATAAACATTGTATTTGCTATGCTGAAGTCCTAGGCAAGCTTTCATTGAAATTCATTAAACACTGGCTGCTTTTACTTGTAAATTCATATACCAGTTATTTCAGTGTGCTAGGGAGGAGATTGTATGTATTCCTCAATAGTTTTTTGCATGAAGAAATATACTTTGTTTCTCTTAAGGCTTGTAATTTCTGTTACACTACAGCTTCCTTTATATGTCATTCCCATCTGTTATTAGCCTAATGTCAAAGCAAAGGATCATTGCTTATTCTCAAGCAACACCATCTCTGATTTATTATTAAAGAAAACCGCCTTATACCATGCCTGTGTCTTTGATGGAGCTCTTCCATCACTGGTGGCATTTTTCTGCTTTGGGTCCGGGAAGTTAAAGTCTTCCTTAAACAAAGAATTGCAGTTATTACTTTCCTGTAATTTTACATCGCTCATAATTCATATTCAAATTTGAATAGAGGAAGGAGGCTGTAAAAGATCCTCAGCAATATCTTGCTGCGGCAGTTTTTGTCATCTCTAGTCTGAGTAATTTCCACCCAAACAGAATTTGTTTGGTCAATGCGATCACAGATTTCTTTACACTCAGCCATTTCCTCTAGATTCAGTGGCACCCTCCCTCTCCTCTCATTTCTGTCTTCCCTAACCAACAGCCTGCATACTGCATTAGTGGGAATATTCTGTTCTCAGCAGAAATGCAGAAGACCTCTCCATGCTCCAGCAAAGTTGCTGATGAGCTTCTGATACCTCATCTTGCCTTTGACATTGCCATTCTGTCTGAACATGACAACTTTCAAGGGAGACAGGGCATGGCCTGTGTGAGGCACAGGGAGAGGCTGTGCCCTGCCAGTGCCCAGGTGGTAACCAAACACTTTTCACAATCAAAGATGACCTGAAAATAGACATTTGATTGTTTAGCTGCCTGTGTGAACCCCCTGACTCCACAGGTTCTCAGGCCCTGACTACCCTCTCAGGATTGTCGTAGAGAAGAATTAATATGAAGAAAAAGTACAGAAACACTGATTTTTGTGCTTATTGATTTGTTCCCCTGTGGATGTCATATTTCCAGTATTTTTCTGGACTTCACAGCCAATGAGAATAGTCAGGGCACTTCCTATGGAGTGATCTACTTGAGCTAATCTGCATGTTTTACTTGTTCTTCAGAGAAATTATTTTAGCCCCATCATGAGGCCATTCACTGAGGTTATAAATTTCAGCAGAGCCAGGGGAGAAATGTGCTCCTACATACCTGATCCCCTGAATCCACCAGAGATCTGCTTCTTGTCACTGACTGCAACATCAAACAAAAAATAAAGGACTTGTTGAGAAACGACATTGCTGGAGTTCTTTTGGCCCCAGTCACTCATGTCTGCACACACCCAGTTGCTGTGGCTGGGAGTGCCTCCAAACAGAGCTGGATGATGCAAAGCATTTTCCAAATGTTTGCACAATGAAGAATTGCCATCACAGGCTCAAGAGCAACTGTTTTGAGAAAGTAAATATTGTGCATTTCTGGATTAGATAACAGCTAAGGGCAGCACGCATTGTGGCTGGAGCCTGAAGGCAAAGCATAGCAGCAAGGCTGAAGAGCGGTTCTTGTCTCCCACAGGAGGATGAGACTGAGGCTTGCAGCTCAAGGAATGCTCTCCCTTTTACCCATTACCATTGGCTGCATCGTGCTTAATTTTTCAGAGATGTAAAATTAAATTAGACAGGAGGACAGCAGCAAAAGGTTGGGTGAATTGGAGAAAGAGTAATAAGTTTGTATCTGATTCGTTTTCAAACCATTCCATCAGATCAAAAATAGACTCAGTTCTCTTCAAAGGGCCAGCAGTTCCACAGTGTTTACAGTTTAGCAGCTCTGGTCAGAACTTCTGCATTTTTCCATGTAGCAAAAACAGTTCTGTAACTGCAACATTATTAATTCAGCTACAATAACTCTCCTGTTATCTGGTAACACTTTTTGACAATGTTTCCTTATTGCTGTTCTCACACCTTTCCATTGCAGTATGTTACAGAAAGGATTGGCATTTACCTGGCATATTGTATCTGCAAAATGCTTTAGTAGGTCTTAATTAGCAGTTCTCAGAGAGTACGAGGAGGTAATTTTTCAATAGAGAGGATAGGAACAGCAATTTTAGTATTGAAATGTCCCACTGGTATTTCTGTGGGCTGTTTCATGCTCAGAATGTTTTTTGAGAGATATTTTGTCAGAGGCACATCTTTTGAGGAGTTTGGGGGTTGATTAGTGCAAAAGCACAATATGGTTTAAACTCATACCACCAGTGCAATAGTTTCTAAAAACATAGAATGGTTGGCAAAGAACTTTTGGCCTACTGGTAACAGAGTGTACAGGCCTTCTTCCCACCAGCAGAATGTGAGGAAACTCTGAAATTTCTTGTCATCTCGGTGAGGCACCTGCATCTCTAAGAGTTCTTCTTGCTTGCCTGTGCTGAAAGGTGGCTGAGACAGGAGGTTGTTTCACCTGGGGGAAGAATTATACCTGTGGAAAGTGGCTGCTGAAATAAACACTTGATCTTGTGTCTACAGTTTTAGGATGGAGAGTGAACAAGAGTCTTACCTAAAACTGGTGAAACAGTCCAGCTTGTGGGATTCATAGCAGTAATTCTGTGCAGTCTGTATAATGCTCCTTGGGCTGGAAACCCTGTTGGGTAGATAGGATTTTGTCCATGATTTCAGCTCTTAGGAAGAGTGTCACTGCAAATAGTACCATAATTAAACACCGATGAAGAAAATTGGGCAAACGTGTGCTCTTGTTTCTGAACATCATCCTTCAGCTCCAGCTCGGGGAGTTTTGCACATGCAGCAGTACGTGAGACAGCTTAATAGAGATGGCAAGGATACAACAGTATTGATGATACTGTAATTACACCAGTTGTATTTTAATAGTACCTACCTGCCAATATATGTCCCAGGTTCAAATCAGCATGACTGATTGGCTTAGAAAAATGTGTTGTTTCGGTGCCTTTACAGTCAAAGCAATTAGTAATTCAGCTTTTTGCAGTCTTCAGCAACAATCCAGGTCTTTTCAAAGCATTGTATTCACGCTGGTTTTTTTGATAAAATGAACTTTGCAATGGAAACTCTCATTCTGACTGCCAGGCAGTATTACCAAATCAGGGTTGTGACCCTGTAAGATGCACATGAGTCAGCATTGGGTTGAAGTTCTGACTGCAGAATCAAAGTGCAAAGACTTATTTGGCTTGTGGGATAGAGGAGCCTTATTCAATACCTCACATCTCATTCTATAACCTGACAATGCACAATGTGGGTTTCCAGGGGATGTTTGCTTGAGGGCTGAGCAGAAGGGAAGGTCCCAGCATCGTAGCCTGCTTTTTAGTTCACCATAGATTCATTAGCATTTAGGGGAAATGTTTTATGAGTGATCACACACTTCTTTGTTCAAAACTGTATTGTAATGTGAACTACATGTCACTGAAAATACAGAATAATCTTTTCTGTTTACAGAACTAGGCAGTCTAGACTTCAATTTATTTATGGTATTTATTTAAAGATTCAGTTTTGACCTAGATCCAGTTCTCGTTTCTGAAAGCTACATGAAGTTCTGACTTGCAGCAATTTTCTTCTTAAGGCTGTTAATGTATATTTATGTAAAATCAAGGATTCCAGCCTCTTATTACACAAACCATGTAGTATTTTTAACAAGAGTCAATTGATTCTATGTAAAATTATGCACAGGATACTGCAGGCAGGGGGAAAAATCATTGTTGTCCATACATATTTGCTATTAACTGCTTTAACTTGACCTACCTGGTTTTATAAGCAGCAATGTCAGGGGAATTAATTGCATCAGAGTCTGTGGAGAGAAAAATCAAGGAAGAATTCTATTCGCCCCAAATTAAGCTTTAATACTGCAAAGCTGTCATTATGTGTATCAAAGGCTGTTGAAAGTCATGTTGCTGGGAATAACCAGGGGGCTTGTTATTGCAGTCATGATCATCTTTCTGACAGAAGCTCACTTTCAGGAAATGTGATATGAAATTTTCCTTAGGTTCTCATCTCGTTCCCATACTGTGTTTGTTTCACTCTTAGTGGCTTCATCTTTAATTTCTCAGTTAGGAGCTAATCATCTACAAAACTGTATAATGAAAGATGAGAAAGTCTGAAAGGAGTCTTAAGTGAATGCAAGTTACATTTTCTTTTCCTAATTTTGGGAATGGGAGTTTCCTCAACTTGTTTGGGTTGAGGCCCTTGCGTAAATAGGATCATACTGTGCCTCTAAACATAGCCACAGATTCTGATTTCTGCTTCTTGTAGATCCATTTAAAAGGCACTGTTTTCTTCCATAGCCTTGTTAAGTGGGTGTATTTCTTCCTTTCTAGTAATCTCTGCAATATCTTATCAGTCTCTCAGGGGCTGACCCTTCTCTCTGTGAATGGCCGGAACTGCTGCTGAAGTCTGTAGCAATTAAACAAAGGGCAGAATCAACGAGGGATTCTCTTGGTGGCTTAAAGGCTTACAGAATTAGTAGCACTAATGTAGACATTGTTCCATTGGAATTTTATATGCATTCTTACACATGTATGTCTATCATGTGCAAATCTATCTGTGGAATTCTGTTCCATCCTTCCTCAGTAATTTTTACTTTTTATTAAGACCAGGCAGGAGCCTGAGTTCTTCTGCCAAATATAGTTCCATGAAGCAAAAAGCAAAAGCATATCAATAATAATGCAGTGGACAGAGAACACAGGAATGACTGTTCTGCCTCAAATCCATTTGAATGTGTCTGCTTTATGCTGAAATCACTGCACAAAACAATCAGTTGCAGTGTAAGTCTCCTTCTGTAAATAAACATGGCTATATATGATAGCTGTTCCCAGGCCAGATGATGAAGTAGACTCAAAATTACATACACAAAATGCATGACCAATTGCATATTTTAATTTGTAATTATCACAAGTGCTTATGCTAATTGCTTGTTGTTCAGTAGCAGTAAAATAAAACACAACTGGTGTAGTGTTTGCTGTCAATCCATTTTCAGTGTAGAACAACTGATTTATTGGTCCTCTGAACCAATGAATATTCTTTCTCTATGTGAGTGATCTATATATACCTAGAAATCATTAAATGCAAGATTCCTTCAACATAGGATCAGCAAATCCATAAGTTACTATGTACCTGCTGTGTTCCAAATGGTGACCTTCATATCTATGTCTTATTTAGATTTTTGCCTCTAACAGTGGGCTGAGCATTGTGTTTTCATTGTACAGCACTAAACCTACTTTCTCTGATATTCTGTAATGTCATGCAGTTCTATACAGCAGCACAAACTCTGCTTAAGGGAAGAAAATAGCCAGAGCCATCTGGAGAGGTACTGAATTTCTCAGTAGTGGACAAAGTGTATTTCAGACAAGGACAGGAATGACAGAGCAGAAAATAAGTTAGAGCAGATATGGGAAACAATATCCATTGGTGAGATCTTTGGACACTAAACCAATCTGTGGCAGAGCTCCTGTGTGTTTCTCACTCGAGAATTTGCTCTATAAGGAGAACTGTGTGCATTAATTGAGCCACCTGCATAAGTGCCACAGCACCAGAGCGTACAGAGGTGAGCCTGGGTTCAGGCCGTAACTGGAGCTGTTCAGATCTCTGTGGGAGTCATTGGCAGGTGATGGTGGGGCACACACAGGGCCTTGCAGTGATCAGCTTGATGTTCTAGGACCTTTCTTCTTGTTGTGGTTTAATCCCAGATGGAAACTCAGCCCCCTGCAGCCACTCACTCACCTGCCTGGTGGGATGGGGAGAGAATTGAAAGGGTAAAAGTGAGGAAACTCATGAGTTGAGATGAAGACAGTTTAATGGGTAAAGAAGATCAACACACACAAGTAAAGCAAAACAAGGAATTCATTCACCACTCCCCATGGGCAGTCAGGTTCAGCCATTCCAGGAAAGAAGAGCTCCACCACATGTAACAGTGACTTGGGAAGGCAAATGGCACCACTCCGAAAGTGCCCCCCTTCCCTATTCTTCTGCCAGCTTTAAACATGGAGCATGAAGCTCTGTGGTCTGGGATATCCCTTGGTCAGTTGGGGTCACCTGTCCTGGCTGTGTCCCTTCCCAACTCCTTGTGCACCCCCATCCTCCTGTTTGGTGTGTGGGGTGAGGAGCAGGAAAGGCCTTGACTCTGTGTGAGCTCTGCTCAGCAAGAACTACAACATCTACACTGTTTCCAGCATAAATACAAAACACAGCCCCATACCAGCTACTGTGATGAAAATCCCAGCCAAACCAGCACATTTCTCCACTTTCTCTTCCATTAGCACCTCATGTACAGGATGAGGCTCGCAGTACGTGAGACCAGGAATCCTCAGAGTGGCTATTTCCTCTGCAGTGGGTCTGCCCAGGCAGGGAATCTAGATCAGCATGGACAATGTTAACAGATGGCTGCCAGGCTCATGTCTGCCAGCTGGAGAAAAGCACAATGCAGCAGGGATGTGTGTCCAAGCCCTTCACCAGTGGTGGGACCAGCCAGTGAAGAGGAAAGCTCTTGTAACTGTCCTGATCTCCAACAACCATAAGCAAATCTAGGCAGAGGAAAAATCTGATATCACACACTGATGTTGTGCTTATGCACAAAGAGCATTGGAATATTTTCTTGCATGACAGGAGTATTTAATGTGTAGGAATGTAATGTGACTTGTGTTAATTTGCTTGATAAAAATAACATTTTCTGTACCTATCTTCAGTGATCCAGCATTTTGAGACACACCTTTAGGAAAAATAAATGTATCTAATGGTTTGTGTGGGATAAAGAATATATTTGGGTCAAATTAAAAAGTGGTCCATACTTTGGTGGATAGTTAAGCTGTAAAATTTAACCAAGGAAAGGGTAAAACTGATAATCTTGCTTTTACCAGCTCAGCAGTAAGCAGAGCAGGTGCAAGCCATGTTTAATCCATGGCCCCTGGGAAATGGTAATGTTCATTTCTGTTGTCTTCCTGTGCCAGATGCCAGGCTCTCCAAATTTCTAATTGAGAGCACTGACTAGAAAGACTGATAAGGCACAACTGAGCACCTGGGTCGCATCAAAATGAGAAAAGCTCTTTAACTGCTGCTTATTGTAATATCCCACTGTAGGCAACACCTGTGGTATGACTTTATAAATAGATAACCTGAGCTGTGCTCACACAGGGGTAATTCAGAAGTTGTCAGCTTGTTAGGCAGCTTTCCAGCAGTGTGCTGATGGCACATGCCCATAACCCAAGAGGAAATAATTCTTCATGTTTATGTAGTACACTATGACATAAAGTTGTGGGGGTTTTGTTATTTTGAAACTTCCTAGTCTGCTTCTGCATTAAAAGAAGTTCTAAGCAGATGTGGTATTAGCATTTTGTAATGTCTTGGAATAGGTATGTCACCTGCCATGTTCTAAAAACATTTGGATGTTCAAAATTACTTAGCCCTGGTAGCACACACCTGCAGAGGAACTAAACTTTTGGTAAAGGTGCTGATAACTGTTTTCATATCTAGTTTAATCTGTTACGATGTTTTTTCTCCCATTTACAGTGGTAGTCACTGTACCCCCTGGAGTTCATATCACTGAAACACCACATCCTTTTGGTATTGTATACAGATATGAAAGAGATCCTCTTGCTGAACATACTACAGCCCATGGGTTTGGATTAGCTTTGGACCTTTGGACTGAATTTCCTTTATGTTCCGATAATTTACATTTGAAAATATGAAAAGCAAAATGCATTTTTCAGCTACCATTGCTTCCTGATTACTCAGTGTGTAAGAGGTTGATTCATGAGATTCATATGTAGTCAGCGAATTGTCATCAAACCCCTTTCTGCCCTTCAGAAGTCGTTTAGATTCTGTATTTTCTGATATATCATAAACATCCCACTAAGGTACCGTTGTTGGTTTTTACATTGCTTCGATATCAAAAGAAAACACCAGTTCCCCATAAAGATAAATGCATTTTTTTATTTGGACCAATTGTTCTTTTCTGGGATTGGAGAGCAAAATTGTAACTATTGACATTTAATGAATGGGATCAGACCTTCTTACTTTAATCAAAGCTTTGAAATGAAGTGAGGTGAGGAGGTGAGCATTTTGAAAAATGTCTTTTGTTCTCAGGTTGCTCATGCTTATAAAAGGTGGGCTCATTCCCCGGATTTTCTTAAAGTTCATCAGTAAAAATATGAGACATATTTCTCCATATCCTGGCACACATGAGTAATGTCAATCACAAAAGCAGCTCTACTCCCTTGCAGGACACGGCCAAAACAATATAGTGCAGAGTGAAGGACATGCAATGCTCCTATAATGCTGTAACAAGGGGTAGGAAAAAATATCCCCCATGGCGAGTTGAGCTCAGTAAGTTGTTAGTGTTGGAGCTGGAAAACCAGTTATAGTGAGTATGAGCCTTGCTTAAATTCTCACAATCTTTTTATTTGTCTGTATTTTATAACTCTACAAGCAAAGCAACTTCACCTGTAAGACTACAACAGGTACATAATTTTGTAAACCTGTTTATGTTGGATTAGCTTTATTAAAAAGATAAAGGGATTGTGGAAGATAGAAGGGCTTTGATTCTTGGATGATCTTTGGACTCTCAGACTGCAAGGAGAAGGCAAATGAGCTACGTATTTCAGGTCTGTTTTTGTAAGTAGCCAGTTAATAAGTAAACTTTTAAAATAAGGTGCTGGCCTTAAGAGGGACAAGGTTTTTTAAAATGCATCTGATATTTGTTTTTAGTGAGTTGTTCCTTGTCTGTGGCACAAGCTTTGCTCATTGGTTTTTATTGCTTTCTCTGTAATAATTTTTCACTGAGGTATTTTTTACCTCTTTCTCTTCTGATTACCAAATAGTACAGAAATTTATAACCAAATGCTACCTTCTGTAAATGGTTCTTGTTCTAAATATGATCTTTTAAACAAATAATTATTAAAAATAATGAAAATATTTAAAAGTTTGTTTTCCAGTTTACATGTGCAGGATATATTGGTTTGTGCTCCTTCCTCAGTTGACAAGATTCTTCCTGATCCTGCTTAATATGTCTTGATTCACCCAATTCTTCTCTGTGTAATTGGTCGTGTTGAAATGTCAGTGCTCTGGAAGACAACATTCATT
The DNA here is from genome assembly GCF_020740725.1 of Corvus hawaiiensis. Classification (NCBI taxonomy): domain Eukaryota; kingdom Metazoa; phylum Chordata; class Aves; order Passeriformes; family Corvidae; genus Corvus; species Corvus hawaiiensis. The sequence continues at coordinate 2,346,230 of NC_063228.1, forward strand.
AATATAAGAAAAACACATAAGAAAGCATTAACTTTTCAGTACAAGGTACATCCTTCCCTTGCAGTGCTGTAATGAACTGCACCTTCCTCTAAATCTTGGACCCTTGTGCTTTTCTTCCAAGTGTGCTTGGAAGCTTTCAGCTGCAAGCATCGAGACACCAGCTGTCTCTCTGTTAGCAGCTTCCTTACTCTTCTTTTATTCTTTTCTGGATCTGCCCTCCACATCCAAGTACTTCTTTCAAAAATTCGTTTTGTCAGTATTACAAATTATTTCCAAATTGGGATGAGCTTCCCCCCCATACACAGAGGGGTTCTTGGCCTGAAGCCTTTGCTCATGCTTTCACTAAAGCTAAGTGTGGAAGCCAGTGAGAAATTGTTGAAAGAGAATGCAAGAGGTCTAAGATAATTTCTGGTTTAATTTTAGAGCAGTTGCATAGGATTGGGTTATTAAAGATATTTAAAATGAAAGGTGGGTGCCTGCATGTAAAAAAAATTGTCCTTTAATCTTCCATGAGTTTCAGCTTGCTCAATGTTAATGAGAACTAGTACTTGTATGAGACTTTTTCTTGATTGTTTTCTATAAAGTTAGGTATGAAGTCATATGGAAATGGAAAGGACTACCTTAATAGACAGGTTGATCAAGAATTCCCTGTTTGATAGGATCCCAAACCATTTTTGTCTTTCAACAGGTGACACATTCAAGAGGTGATAGATAACACTCATCAAAATTTAGTATTAGAATTTCTATTTAGTGAGACATGCAAATCATATTTTATCTGTGCTCAAAAGTTTGCCTTCCTTTGTTGAAAGGATTTGTGAGGAAGAGATTCCTGCTGTTCAAGAGGTTTAGAAACAGATAATGCATTGTGTAAGCAGAGTTTGCATCAGCAAACACTTAGCTAAACACGGCTAATTACAGGAGCATTCTGCAGCCTGGAGATGGTTTGTTTCTCAGAGGCGCTGCCTGGTTCTGTACCTTGTAGGTAGTTTTACTAAACCCTCACACTTAGGCAGAAGTGGTGCTGAACTGTTCCTTTGCAGAAGTGCTGTTCTTGTCACCTACACCTCCAGTGTAAGAACACCCGGAGCCTCACGCAGTGACATTTGCTTTCTTGAGCGGTCTCAGACAGGACAAGTTCTTGAGAGTTGCTGAGCAGCTTCCACAACTATTGCCTTCATGAAAGTATTGCATGAGGAGAAGCTGAGCTGCAACCTCGTTGTTTGATCTCTTGCTTCTTACTTGGTCTGTTTGTGAGAGTATTTTTTCTGGTTTGCTTTTTTTCCCTTGACACACATAGAATGTATATTTAGATCAGCACTGCATCAGACATTCGTTTCGTTAAATGGCTTCTCACTCTATTCGGTCCTGCTTTGCTGCATCTGGAGCAAAATTTAATAGTCCACACAGTTTAATGTCTACTAAAAATAAATAGGAGAGGGTGGAAGGAATTTCTAATGTAACTGAGAAAGTTTTACGACAGCTTTTTTGCACAAAAATCATAACTTTGCATTTCCTTTTGTGTTAATGGAAATTAATTAAATCTCCTATACCTTTAGAGGGAATAGACACACATCATTTCTCTCTTATGATCCTGGTGGAAGGTTCTATAGGAAGCTTTAAAATACAGATTTATCACCACAGATGTATCTTCTATTTCAGCATTAGAAAGTTGTCAGTGGCATAAAAGCAAGCTTCAAAATTGGCATGAGTTGGCAATTTGGATGGCAACATCATCAGAGTCATATGTGGGGAAAGAAATTTACCCACTTTTGACTCTATTTTTTGTAAACCAGGATGGAATACTGTTGAGAATAAATTTATACGGATGTTGGCACTTATGCTTTTTTTGAGGGACTACTTAAATGCTCTTTCACAAAAATTAATTCTTTTGACTCACTCCATTGATTCCATAGAATGGTTCAGTGGACTAAAGTGAAATGAATTTAATTTAATAGAGTAAATAAAGTACATTTAAATTAATTGAGGTACACTTACAATTATGATCCATCTTCATATCTTAATGTTAAAACTTATTGAAAGCCTACCTGTTTGAAGCCAAAGTAAGTAGAACCTTCCCAGTCAGACCCATCAAAATCCACTAAGTATTTCTGGGTCAACAGAAATGACAACTATACTAAATGTTCCAGGATGTTAGTGGCAGATACAAATCCAAATATTAAATATTTCCCAAGAAGAATGTAATTCCTTAATGATTTACAAGGAACGGATTAAAAAAGAGCTGTTTGATCTCTATTTAACACATTTTAGAATTAACACAAACCAAATTTTCTACCAGCAATTGAAAATATGCAGCACCATATATTCCAGAGGTTTGTTTTTCCACGTGCAAACTTAATCATTTGTGGGAAGACATCAGAGAGTTCTGACCTACACCCATTTTAGGATGACAGATAGATACTAAGAGAGAACAATTGACACAAATGAGAAAATTTCTTTTACTGATTGTTTTAAATGCATTTTTCTTCAGCCAGTTTTCCTTGAAATGTGAAATTCTGGATGCTGGAGTGTTGGAATGGAGAAAGAAGCCTCCAGTTGTATAAAACCACTATTAGGTCACTGAAAACTGAAGGTAGAGGTTAAAACCAGTGATATTTATTTTGTCTCTGTCGGGTGGAGAAGTGAATCAGTTTGTTAAATACAAAAAGACAACACTGACAGGGAAAGAAAGGTTATATTTGAAAGGATGAGACATGATTCTTTTGGGGGGAGGGAGAGCAGAGTGTGTGTCTCAACATTCATAAATAGAGAAGCCAATCTTGGTGCCTAAAACAGTGGTCTGGAATAAAGAGCTGGGTCCTGTGATCAGCTCGGCTCCTGACGCTCAGTGATGCTCTTTCGTATTAAATGAATTGTGAATCTTTTGGGGCTTTATTCGCAGTTACATTGAGGACCTTTAACACCCCTCTGGCAACTTGCTCAGCCTGCTAGACAAATACTCCTTCTGCACCAATAATGTTATCAAAAATATTGAAGAAAACCAACTGAAAATAAAACTATCAACATCCTTTAGTTGGTCCAATTATCTGTCTTGACAAAAAGGTTTTAACGCCTCCCACGCCAAACAGCAACTTCAGTAATTTGGCAATGATAACAGTGCATAATCAAGAAACGCGAGGCTGTGATACGTGGTGACAGGTCCCATTTTGTGCATAGGAAGAGTTTTGTTTAAGTAAATATATTTTATACCTTCCAGGTTACTCGCTATTATGTTGCTCATCCCATTAGTCTCGTGTAGTTACCACAAATGTTTAATTGCAGAAATTGTAAATGGGTGAATCTAACATTCCCGAGGATGGAGATAGGAGATGAGGCTTTGTGTCTTTGGGGTTTTTTTGATGTTCGTGGTGTATTTGAAGATAGGGAGTAAACTGTGACTAACATGTAGAACAAAGGACTGGAAGGTTTGGTTATTTAGCTTCAACCAATGACTAATTCACAGCAAACCTTAAGTGTCCCGTCATTACAGAACTGTGGTCTAACAAGTCCTTGTAATGATATGCTGCCATAACATCCCAGATGATATCACAACATGATGTTTTATCAGAAAATTACATCAAAGGCCCAGCATTCAATTATGATAGGGTGGGTTGGGAAATCAAGCAGCCTGCTGTGCTGAGATGCAGTGAATTGTTTTCAGTAGTGAAATGTGAACACCCTTGCATTGTAGACTTGCTGGAAGGCTACAAAGGAAGGTTCAAACTTCATGTCTGTGGCTGCTATCAATCTCAACATCTTTTTTGTGTGAAATTTGCATGAAGTCTGTGACAGAGCTCAGAAGTACCTCAGACCCAAGGCAGTGATCAGGACCCTGCTTCTGCCCATGTTACACCACAGAAACATGGTGTTGTTTGAATAACCATCATTACAAAGCGTGGCTCTAACGTCAGCTAAAAGGAGCCACACTCGCATGCAGGGGCCCCAGCTCTGATGTCCGTGCTCATGGGAGGGAAATGGGATAGAGTGAAGGATAAAGGACTAACCTTGATGTTTCCACTGGGTACTTAGAGTACATACAGAAAAACACCTGGCTGTATCATCACCAGCCTCAGTTTCACAACAGCAAAGAGCTATTAATTGGAGATGGTGGCTGTTTGTACATGAAAACAATTATGTCATACATATTATATCTTGTATATTATATATCACTAATTTTAAAGGGAAGGGATCACATTTTGCCTCCCATCCATGAAATCCACAGCCAGCCAGACAAACAATATTCTGGGACTACTTTAAAAAAGTAATTCATTATAAGCAGCATAATGCATTAGTAATAATTTACTAAAGCAACAAAACAGAAGATTGTATCCCATTTTATAATTCAATTAAAATATTTCCTTTGGAAGGAAAACTAATTAGAACATTTCAAAAAATATGGGTCATTGGGTAACACAATTAGTGTCTTCAACCAGACAGAGGATATCTGGGGTTAGACACAGACTTGGTAAGAGTAGTTTGATTTAAATATATCCCCATGGTAGAAAAAATTCTGAGGGACAGCGGGGATTTAGGTTTATGTTTTGTCTTCCTGGACACCATGTTCCAAATACTACTTTGAGCACAAAACTTTCCTTTCATGAATCCCCAGAGGTGCACTCATTGTACATTTCTTTGGACAATCTGTGCTCCCAAAGTCGTTATATAATCTTGACATAATTAGCCTTTTCGTTAAATTATTTGGAAAACGGAAATCTAGTTTGTTAGTCATATGGTATTTCCCTATTTCCTCACTGCAGAGAGCCCCTGATTCCTTAGGATTAACACTTCCATTTATGCTGCTTAAAGCTGACACCTCATTTTCATGTACTCAAAGTTCAGCAGAATCACAGACCTAAAGGAGAATAATCTTTATTTCTAAATCCTGCTGGTATCAATAATTTATCAAGGTCACCTCCAGCCCTGGAAGCGCTCGGGCTGCAGAGGGAGGGTGGTGTGCCCGTCCCGGTCTCTAACCTGGGACTCATCGCGCTCCCGCAGAGCAGCAGGAATAGGCCGGGTTCATCCCAAGGAATGGCACCCGGGGCTGTGGTCCCCGAGGGGCTCATCCCAAGGGATGGCAGGAGGGTCTGTGTTCCCGCAGGGCTGATCCCAAGGGATGGCAGGAGGGTCTCTGTTCCCGCAGGGCTGATCCCAAGGGATGGCCGGGGCTCTGCGCTCCCGCAGGGCTGATCCCAAGGGATGGCAGGAGGGTCTCTGTTCCCGCAGGGCTGATCCCAAGGGATGGCCGGGGCTCTGTGCTCCCGCAGGGCTGATCCCAAGGGATGGCAGGAGGGTCTGTGTTCCCGCAGGGCTGATCCCAAGGGATGGCCGGGGCTCTGCGCTCCCGCAGGGCTGATCCCAAGGGATGGCAGGAGGGTCTCTGTTCCCGCAGGGCTGATCCCAAGGGATGGCCGGGGCTCTGCGCTCCCGCAGGGCTGATCCCAAGGGATGGCAGGAGGGTCTCTGTTCCCGCAGGGCTGATCCCAAGGGATGGCCGGGGCTCTGTGCTCCCGCAGGGCTGATCCCAAGGGATGGCAGGAGGGTCTGTGTTCCCGCAGGGCTGATCCCAAGGGATGGCCGGGGCTCTGCGCTCCCGCAGGGCTGATCCCAAGGGATGGCAGGAGGGTCTCTGTTCCCGCAGGGCTGATCCCAAGGAATGGCAGGAGGGTCTCTGCTCCCGCAGGGCTGATCCCAAGGGATGGCCGGGGCTCTGCGCTCCCGCAGGGCTGATCCCAAGGGATGGCAGGAGGGTCTCTGCTCCCGCAGGGCTGATCCCAAGGGATGGCCGGGGCGGGGCGGTTCCGGGCCAGCACTGAAGGGGCTCCACGGCCGGACCGGCCCTAAGGGGACATTACGCCGCCAGGGGGCGCTGCTCCCCCCGCGCCCTCGAGTCCTGCGCGCGGGCTCGGCCAAGCCCCGCCCCCTCGGCCCGCCCTCCTCCAACCGCTCCGAGCGCGGTTTGATTGGCAACCGCGCGCCGCGGCTCTCGCGCCGCAGCCTTCCCTCGCCCTAGCTCGCCCTCTGCAGGGCGATTGGCTGACGCACCTGCCAATCACGGATTAGCCCCAGCCCAACCAGTGGTGCCGCCTCCTGAGCGTGAGGCGCGGGTTGATTGGTGCACCGGGCTGTCAATCAGCAGCGCGCCCCGCCCCGTCGCGGTCAGGTAGCCCGGAAGATGGCGGCGGCGGCCGGTGGGGCTCTGTGAGGGGAGCGGCGGCGGGGCCGATGCCGCGGAGCCGGGGGGCGGCGGCTGCCGCGGGGGCTCCCTGGAGTCGCTGAGAACCTCGAGCCCCTCGTTCGGCGCCGGGCCTCAGTCCGGGAGCGGACGGCATGCGGCAGCGCGGGGGGCTCGGCGGGAGCGCCGGGCGGCGGGGGGGCGGTGGCCCGCGGCTCCTCGGCTCGCGACACCTGCTCGGGCTCGTCCTTCTGCTGTGGCCGCTCGTGGGGAGCGGCGAGGCGGCTCCGCTGCCGCCAGCAGGTGCAGGTGAGCGCGGGGAAGCGGGGCTGGGGGTGCGGCTCCGCGGCGGGGCCCGGGAGCGGCGGCACTGCGGGTTTCTGAGCCCCCGTCCCTCCCCCGTGCTGCGGGCAGGGCTCCGCCGAAGCGTCGGGAAGGGCACGGCGGGCGGTTGGGGCTCCCCGGCTGTAGGTCACGGCTCTGCCGGTGGCAGTGAGCGATATCCCGCTGTGGATCGCTCAGACCCCTGGCACTGAGCTACGGGCTTGCTCTCTCTGTGTGTTTACCGCAGACCTTCTTCCTATAGTGCTGCTGTTTTCGCCTGTACAGAGCTCGGCGGGATTTTTCTTTTTCTGGTTTTGCCTGTGAATCACCGGGACTCCCGTTCCTGGGTGGAGGCTCTTCAGGGCAGACGGAGCTTCCCTGTTTTCCGGTCAGATTAGTCGGATTCCCCCCCCCCCGGCCCCCCCGGGCCGGGCTCTCTAAATAGTCATGTAGTTCACATTTCTCTCGTATGTTAGGTAACCCTAGCTTCCTTCGATTTCCCTGCTTATTTTCCTGTTTGTCTTAAAAGCACAAGCTAAACAATATGCCCTCGTAGTTGCAGGAGTGACTGATCAGAGGTTTATATGGACTCACAGGTACCAACTACGTCTTTGATTCATTTTTATTGGCGTTTCATTGGGACTTACAAGTATAACATTGTATTGAGACTGAATTTTGTTAGAGTCGGGTTGGTTTGAATGTGTGCTGAGATTCCCTTCTAGCCATGAAGAGTTGTATAGCTTAAATAGACAAGATGTTGAGGGAGGAGCAGGAGCAGTGGGGAGGGAAAGATATGAAGCACAAAGATTAGGTAATTTGGCTGCTCTTCCACACGAGGTATCAAAACTGGGAGTAGAACCCATACTTCCTTTATTTTCGGACCTGTGTCTCTTTCCCAGATTTTTCTTCCCAGAACATTTATGAATTGTTCATAAGTCACTCCGTCCATCAGCTTGCTTTGAGGTCTTTCATACTTTGTATAAAGGTAAACTTCTGAAAAGGAGAAATCTGTCAGTTAAATATTTATTTCCTTTGATGCTAAATGATAATTTTTTTCATTTATAAAATACTTGAGTTTTGTCCAAATAATATCAATTTTTCATTGAGGTGTAAGGTAGGACAGCAGAATCAGTTCTGTATGGAGAATTTTTTTGTGCCGTTTCTAGGTCTTACTTTTCTTGAAATGCAGTTAATTTTTCTATTGAAAGGGAAATGTCAAAGTGTTCCTTTTTTTTAATACTATTTCCTCTTTGCTATTAGGACTATGCATGTACCTTCGAAAGATGGGGGAACAAAGCATAACTTCCATGGCACTGGTAAAAAGCTTTATTCTCAAAATAAAAAGCTGATTGGACAAATTGCAGGACATAGTATTAAAGTGTTAGTTTTTTGTTTTTGTTTTTTTTATTCTGTATTTTTAAAAGACTGAATCAGGTCTGCCAACTGCAATACTGCTAAGAGAAATATTTATGATGTTGTGATATTGGACTCATACAACATGAATGAGATATTGTAATTTTATTTGTAGGTTTTGGTTATATTTAGGCCAAAGTATGTATACATGGGATGTTATCTCAAGTGTAGCCAATTGCCCAAATCCTGTCATGGGAAACCCAGTGGACTCCAGGAAATGAAGCTGCTGCTTTCTACTGTGTCTTTGTCATGTAAGAAGAGATAATGTATTTGGATTACTTTATTGATGGATATTTAGTATTGAAACTTCAGGGCCTCACTAGGAGCCTTTTCCAGTTTCACTGGCATCACTTTTGCTGGGAGGACTTTCTCCTGACTGAAATAATGTGTGCCTGGTGGATTTGAGTGCAACAGGTTCTTAGGCTGCAACGTGTCCTGTATCATCACCTGTAGGAGCAGCAGGAACCAGTGGGAAAGCTACAAGGCCCTTGTTTTTTTCTCCTTCCTTTGAATTGCTTCCCAGTGGATGACAATGAGGCTGGTTCAGCTTGAACCTTCTCTGTCACTCTAGGCAGGTTTTATAACCTGTCTGAAGACAAACCTGTGACTTTATTTTGCAGGGTTAAGAGTCATGGGTTGTGTTTAAAAACAAATCAGCCGTATTCTGAATGTGCCTCTTGTGTCCCTGACAGGTTGCTTTGATTTCCTGTGTTGGGGCTGGCAGGTGGTGGTGGGCTTCATTCTGGGCCTTGGCAGTTTTTGCAGTTCACTGTAACACTTGGTCTGATACATATGGATTGAAAACTTGTGAAGTATTCAATGGGCTTTTCATAGAATGATTAGTAATTGGTTTCAAAATTACTTTAGAATCCCACAGTTCTTCACCTAACAAGAGTGGTTGCTTCTTTGACAATGGAGAAACATCTTTATGTGTGTCGCTTGTAATAGGAAAGATGGGATCCACAGAAAAAGAAGGGAAGTGCCTGTAGTTATTATTGTAAGGAATTTTACAGACTGTTTCATGGAATACACCTGCAGTAAATTAACTCCTCCTCTGGGGAGGAAGCTGGAATGCTGGAAGTGGTGATGGGCAGGTTCTAGCAAGACTAGATTGGATTCCTTGTGCAAAAGTGCTCCAATTTGTGGAAACGCTGTGGAAGTTTGCCAGACTGGATGGCTGGGGACCTGTCAGGTTCTCAGGGCCCTGATTGAGATGAATGATGCCACTCTTTTCAAGCAGATGATGAGGTGTTCTATATTTATCTGCATTTTTGATGTTATATTTCTAAACTGACTTAATATGTTTTTTATCCAACAATAAGGAGAGGAGGTAAATGAAATCAGGTTTGAACTGTTTAACTGGCAAGGTTCCTTGCAATTATTGTAGAAAATACAAAAAACAGGCTGTTGAAGATGCTACTGGCTAAAAATACTTTGGCTAACTTAGATTTAATTTATTCTGAGAGTGGAAAAGAAGGATACTGATACGTACTGTGATAGTTCTGAATTTACGGTTTGACTTTATACTGGAGGTGAGAGCTGGGGCAGTTGTGCTGAAAAGGAGTTCCTAGACTGAAGTGCTGAAGTTGTCTTGAGCCTGCAGTGTTGTTGATTTTCCCTGAGTGCATCAGGCTAACATGACTTCCCCTACCAGCTGTGTGGCTGAAGTAAGGATGTTTGGGCACTGCTCTTCTGCAGCAGAGTTTAGCAGCCAAACATAGGGCATCACAACCCACCACCAAAGCTTCACATCCAGGCTCTTGGTTCTGACTTGGATTTCCATACTTGACCTTAATTCTGCTGAGCATCTGAATCAAGTGTGTGTGTAATGTCAGACAAAGTCTTTTCATCATCTCTGTGCTCTCTGAAGTCTTTGCAAATACAAAGTAAGACTCCAAAATACTTTTATTATCCTGTAAAACTTGTATAGGTGGTAGCAATTTTAGCAGGTGTGTTCAATTTCACGCTTGTGATGACTACACAGTCTGATCAGTTGAAGTGAGGCAGCTGGACTTGGTGCCTACATGATTGCTTTTTGAGAACCTTGGGCGTGGGACTGAGTGGCCCAGTTGGGTGTCAGTGGCAGGGAGTCCCTGCTGATGGACTTGGTCATGTAGGATCCAGGAAGAGATGGTTAGAAATTGGTATATAGTATCCAGAGTATCTAAATATTCATGCAGCTATGTCTAGTGTACTCAGCTGGCCTCAGGTGACAAGTTAAAACTTTTGAGATGAAGACACTTTTTTTGTGTGTGTTGAGATGAGTTCTGTAGTGTATATATATACCCCTTGGGAAAATTGTTGCTTTGGAGTTGGTTTGGCTTGATGTTTTACTTGGAGTTCTGTCAGACTGGGACCAAATTGCAGTTGTGGCCTGCGGTTTGGTACCATGTAAAATGTCTGTGACTCTTGCACATAATAAGAAAATTTTCTAAGTGTATGCAAGTTAGCAACACTGAAAGTTAAGAAAAATCTTGCTTTTAAAGTGGGGATTTTAACTATGGTATGTGCCTTCCATGGGAGTGGTCTATCCTTCTTCCCCTTTCAAGCACTGAACTTGTTTACTTCTCCCTATATTTCTTCTTCCAGGTTCTGTCCCAAGCATTTAATAATCGTAGAACTAGAGCTGGAAATTTGTCTTTTATCTTTTGTTTCTGCCTGTGAGTTTGACTCTGAGGTAGGAAGCCAGTGCTGACTGGCCGGCTGGGATGTTCCACGCAAGGCTTTGTTCACAGGCTTGGTTTGCTTTTCTCTGCCTGTGGCTATAAAGTGTCTGGACTTCGCTACAACTAAAGGAGTCCTCATAGGAGGAGGTCACTTTCTGAAGCAGTTTCTTCTGTCTCAAATGCTTGGGTGTATCTAATAATTCCTCAGTTATCATTACAGCATGTTGAGATAGCACTGATCAGAGACTGTTTAAAGGTTTGTTGTCGCAGCATCAGGTGCTGGGCATTGGTTTGAAAGGGTGCATTGATGGGTGCTGGCTGTGCCCCTGTATAAAAAAAAGATTTTGTGAGATCCAGCATTCCGGATTGGTAAACTTGATTGGGAGTAATTTATTGAATATTTGCTGTAGTCTGGTTTCAGTCACTATTCACACACGGTTTATCTGCGTGGGATAAAGGGACCTCAGTCAGTGTAATGCCAGAGCTGCAGAAATCACAGTTCTGTTTCAGTACTAACACTGCAGTTCTGCAGCAGAAGGACAGCACATGGAGTACTGGAGTCTGCCTTAGGTTTTATTTTGGGTCTGCCTTTCTGTTTGGTGTGGGCATTTAGTATCTGGAGCTTGATGCGGTTCTGGATACAATTTGCAAAAGCTTCAATGCTTTTGTTGCTCTCTGTGAGCTCTTTGTTTTCATTGTACTGCTGTTATGAAAGGTCTTGAGCAACATCTAGCTACTAGAAACATTTTGTCAACTTTTATAGTCAGAAATGTACAAAATGTCAGGATAGCCCTGTGAGTCTGGACATGTGCTTTAAGCACTGTCTGTAGCAAGGTGTCGTGCCATATGTAGCTTAGGCAGGGTAGTGGTGGGAAGCACATTGTCAGTAAATTGTCTTCCGAATGATTTTAGTATGAAATGCTGTACAAAGTAACACCTTGTCCAACACTGCTACACTTACAAAAGTTTCCTTCCTGGTAGAAAACATCACTGTAGTGACTTAACAGTGACATGACTCTTCTGGGACTGCCATTGCACCCTGAGACTTCTTTGGTATGAAAGATGTGCAGAAAATAGTAACAGTAGATTTTTTTAGTGCTGACTTTTAAGCTTTCAGACTGTAGACCAGATCCAGTTTTCCAAAATCAGTCATTTACTCTATGGCCTGTGCTTCCTAGGCATCCTTTAGCTATGAATAGGGGTGAGAAATAGATCTAATAAGCTCTTTTTGCAAAATGCTGCTTTTTCGTTTCTTTCCTGCATTTCTTAACCCAGCTGTACATTGGAATTGGAAAGGCATCTACTATAAAATCAAGATTCCAGAAAATCCTGTCTCATGAAAGTTGCATTTATGGATTTCTTTCCTGTGAAGTGAAGGAAATTAGCCTCTTCAAAGGCAGTGTATCTTAATAGCTTGTATTGCTATCAAATGACAGGAGAAAGAGATACTGTAGTTTTGGTTTCCATGCTGCAGATAATGCTTTTCTGGTGGTTTGAGATACCTTGATGTGTGATTTTCTCATGCTGCTTTGAATTATTGTGGTCTTTCCTGTGTAAAAAAAAAAAAAAAAAAAAAACAAAAAAAACTACAACTCCCATGCCTCACTGTTGGAGAAATGATATAGCAGATGAAAAAAAATGTACTTGAGCAGGAAATAATTGTCAAAACCAACATCTAGCAGTACAGAATAAAGTATGCACAGCAGAATTTTGTGAGCATGTGTATGTACCTATATGCACACATATACATACACACAGTGAAGAGTCAGTGATACATTTGCAAGATGATAATGCTACCCAGATTTTCCAGAAACACTGCCATGAAGGCATAAGGCACATAATTATTTAACATGGATATTTTTTACCTTGTCTTAAGATGCCTTTGTGCAAACATGAGATTCTAGCACTGAAACTTCAAACAGATCTCGCTCTGTAAACACTTGAAGTACCAGCCTATATTTAGTCCTTATTAAAATTGAGCAGTATGCTGTTGTGTGAGTAATTCTCTGACATTACTGGGAAGACTTGTAGGATAATAGAATAAGGTCAGTAATGTAAAACCAATCCCAGCTCAGAGTTTTGCTGGTTACTAACTGTTCAGCCAATATTCGGGCCAGGACAAGTGTTCAGAAGCAGGAGGATCAGAGCAGTGTTGTTCCGAGATGCTGTGCTCCAGGAGAGTCCAGCATTTCCCTGGGTATTCTTGCCTTAGGATATGTAACCTGTGCCACTCTTCCACACAAAGTGGATTTAAGCAGATGTAGAAACTCACTTGAAGCACATTGTAAAAGCATTTAGGGGGGAGCATGGGATAAAGCAGTTTGAAAAAATGCTGGCTTATACTGCAGGGTAGACTTCCGTTCTTTTTAAGGACAAATGGGAGGACAGAGATAATTTGCTGAGAATTGTTGACATGGAATTACACATCCAGTCGTGATATGAAATAGCTAAGATTTCTTCTTGAAAATATTGTAACTTACTGCATAGGACAGTGATATTTCAGGGTCATGTGTCCACAAAACACACATTTAACTGTGAAACTGGCTTTTGACACTGTAGAAATATATCCAGAACTCAAGATGGGTTGAAGGAGTGTGTCAGAGGGGTTTTTATTGTTTCATGGGGATAAACTCTGTAAGAAATGGCCATGTTGCTGTCTTCGTTACCCTTACTTCTGATGGTCAATGGTTGTAAAGAAGAATTCTTTTTCAAAAGAATTGTCTATGCACATGCCTTGGCCTTTCATCCCACCCACCTGCCCCATGAGGGACTTAATGGAGTTCTAGGGTAAGGCAGGGTTTGTAGTGGACAAGTTGAGTAGAGGGATGAAATGTTTCAATTTCTGTCTGGTAGAATATGGGAACAGACTTGTATTTGACTTTTGATTATTTTTTCCCCACACTACTGCTGAAAAGTCTTGTCGTTTTACTTGTATCTTTCCAAGTGCCAGACTTTGATTTAGGCCATGTGACACAATTCAGATTTAGCCAGGAAATCATTTTATTGACAAGCTGTTAGTTATTGCTTCTTGTTTTCAGAAAGATTAAGTACAATTGTGCACAAGTAACTTGGAAAGCTGCAGCTTTAAGTCCCTAAGAGGTTTTTTTGCTTGAGACTATATCTAGAAAGTAAGATTTTTCCACAGAAGGAAAAATAAAATCCGTTGATAAAGTGCTTTTGCAAAAGGGTACATAATACCCAAGGTTCCTTTTATTAGTAATGCATTAGACATTTGCATTATCCAACGTAAGGGTAGCAATAAAGTCATGAGAAGACAGACTTTTGAAATAACTCTTCAGTTAATAAAATTTTCAATAGTTTGTTCCAGGTTATTGTTCTAAGACAGTAAACATTTCTGCTTGAGGTGAGTGGCTTAAGTACTAAAAATCTGAATGCTGAAAAGCTCAGGTGTAAACTGAGAAACGTAAAAGTTCCTTAAGCAGTGTTGTGTGCCTGTTCTTAGAGAGCAACGCTCAATGAAGGAACATTTCCAGTCGCTGCTTGAAATATTTTGGGCATTTGGAACCCATTTTAGATTTCACTAAGGTGCTGCCATTGCATTGAGGACATCAAGTCAATGAAAATCTTCTGAGATCTTGGGAATGTTTCTTCCTGGAGTACTGGTGTTTTACTGGTAATGGCCATTCAAGGCAAAGGGCAGATTGGAATTAGGAGTGTCTCTCTCACCCTAGAATTCTCTTCATTTTATTTTCAAAAGAATGTCTGAAGTGCAAATAACACTCCTTCAAAACTTAAGTTTTTGTTTGCTTGTGTTGTATCTCAGTTGAAGGTTGGTGATTTGAATGCCCTTCTAATGTAGTATTTTAAAGCCCATTGTGATACAGCATTGCACAACTGAATAATCGTACTGCACCCGTTTCTGCTGAAACTTAATCTTGAAAACGATGCTTTTTTTGGCTCAGTTGTTAAATGCAGCATAGCAGGAAAAAATTGAGATTACAAGAATGCAGTAATGAATGGAATGTGCTTGAGTTTGGTTGGGGTTTTTTTGTTGTGAAATGGAGGAGTTGCAGTGTCTGTTGTGCTTTACCTTATCATACAGCTTGGGCATTACACAATAGATGTGTCAAAAATAATTTTGAATGGAGGTTTCGTGTAGTATTCTCCGTTACCTGCAGGCCATCTGAATTTATAGGCCTGGTTCTGTCTGTATGGTTTTGTTCTTATTAGTAGCAAACCTCTGAAGATTTCAGGGAGTAAATAAATGCAGGAGAACCTCTTTGTGAGGGAAAGATAATGATCAGAATCTGACTTGTGAAGAACTGGATAGGAGTCGATAGCACTTTCCCACTTAATTGCTGGCATAGAAGAGAATGACAGCATTATTTAGGAAAGTTGGGATGGCTTTTAAAATCATATTTGTCAAAACCACTATAAATTAGGGTGATATTACACTTTTAAATGTGGTTGCTTTAATATTCGTTAAAAGCAGAGTAAGTAAACTGACAAAGTTTATGAAAGATGCCCTGGGTATAGCTAGGGAGCAAAATTAGATTTGGTCATTCATTAGTATTTGAAAGACTGTGCTGTTCTGCCTTGGTGTCATAAAGTAGCATCTTAGTTCATGATCATAAAATTTGAGTGTGTCCAAGAGACAGTTTAAGTGACTGCTGTCATGCTAGATTTGTGCTGGAAATAGTTATAGCTATTAGTGCCAGTTATATAGCTGCTCTTGAAAGGAAATGGGCTCTTGCTTATGCAGTGGGACTGTTGTTGCATAGCAACTACTGTGCTGAAAGCTTAAAATCAGATGCTCCCTTGAAGTTCACTGTGCCCTAATAATGCTTAATTTATCTGTGCCTTACGCTGCCTTTATCACAGTAATGAATGTCTTTTATCAGTGCACTCGGTAATGTCTGGAATATACATTTACTTTTCTGTTTCCCTGAGCTTAGAACTGTGTGGTATCACGCACTTTTTAGCCCAGTTTTCTGAAGGTTGAGAACCTAATAATGTGATTACTCACATTGAACCAAAATTAAGAGTACATACCGGCCTTTCATGATTTGGTAGTAGAAGAAAGGCAAGCCCAGCATCCCTCATGTATGGACAGCTACACCTGGTCCTGTGTTGTCCTGAGTGGAGGCTGTTGCTTGGCGAGTAAATGTGGATGGAATATTTGGCTAGTTGGCATGCTCATTACTTGTAATTAATGATACCAAAGGATGCCACAGGTGGATGACATGTGGGTATTTGAGAGTATTGTGGGCAGACTGGGAAATGGGATAGAGAAGGCAAACAATTCTAGTGAGAAAACTTGTGTTTGCTTGAGCGTTGCATTTGGTAGTTGGAGAACTATCTTATGAAGAAAGGAGATTTAAAAGAAACGTAAGAAGTTATAGGGAATCCTGGCCTATAGAAGTTGCTTTGAAATATGCTTTGTATGAAAATCATATTTTCCACCCCTTGAAACATTGTAATAAATACTGACGTGTGTATTCTCAGGTCTGTACTTGATCCTGAGAATGCCAACACAGCTCATCATCATTGTTTCCTCAGTGAGCCTGTTCGTGTGCTTGCCTGTGTTCAGCCTTTGACTTCACATGTGCTGTGCTCAAATTTAGGCTTTAGTGAAGAACTTGCTTAGGAAATGGCATCTTCAGAGGTGCTGAGGAATCTGCTTCACAAGCTGTTAATTAAATGTCTGCCTCAACCAGGGCTTTGAATTGTTTATGATACCATGCACTTCTAAAAAGTGGGTAAATAACATAGATGTATTTAATCCCGTGAAGCTTTGGAAGAGTACTTGATTTTCTATGTTGATAATTTAGGACCACCTAGGTGCCATTTTGGGATGGAACATGTGGCTAGCACGGAGCTTTGTAAAGCATTACTTTGTGTGAACCTTGCAGTAACACACAGAGTGACACAGCTGCACTTCATCTCCTGCTTATTTTAATATAGGACGGACGTAATCCAGGCCTCTTCCTCTGGCTTAAGTAGTTTGGATATACCAAAGCAAAATAGTCTAGGCTGTTTGTATTAGCTGACAGGAAGCCTTTTACAGTTGCCATGTTAGAGATGGTTTGTTTTTTTTTTTAAATCTGTTTGATGGTTCCTTTCCTAAAGAACAGATTCTGACTTCTGGATAGATATTAAGATGCCTTAGGTTGTTACTGCATAGGGTTACAGTAAATATAGCAGGGTTTTAAAGTGATATCCTGAGTAAATCTCTTAACTTCTCTAGAATGTATAATATTAAGAATCTTGAATTTGAGTGTTCATTGGATTTTATCCAGGTTTATATTAAAATTATTTCAATTTACGATGTTTTTTAACTGGTTTTTTAATTAAAGAAAATTCTTGTGTGATGACTATATAAAATGCTCTTCTGCATTAATTAGAATGGATTTCTTGCTGGTTGCTGTTTTCAGTCAGGATCATAAAATAAATATCCATCATTCCTTGATACTTCCACAATTTACAAACAAAAGGGTGTATTAAATATCTTCTAGTTCCAAGTCATTTTACAAAGCTCCAGTGAATTAATCGTTGGATGGAAATAGTTGAAAAACGAGGTTATACTGCAGCAGATTTTCAGCACTGTGTCACAAAGACCAGTTCCAATATTTAATCAGTGACTTCTATCACTGAATATGTATACATGCAAGCTATTAAAATAGCTTCACTTATAATAAATTTTAGCCCAGTTACAGGTTGCCATAATTTAATACTTAATTTTACATTAATTTGCAGGGGTTTTTTAAAAATTAAAGATATTACTTATTAATTACTGTATAAGAAACTTCAAAGTTTATCCAAACAGAGATGGATTCTGTAATTCTTAGTAAGTAGCTCTTAATTGTATGAGTCATCTGAAATGCTGTTCTGTAACTGTTGCAGAAACTTGCCCATGATAATTGGCATTTTTCTTGTGTTAAAGCTTCTGTTCATAACTTTCTATGTGAAAATTGCCTTGTGCTTTTGGAAGTTTAGATGACTTCCATCTTTACAGACCTTTAATGATAAGCTGCATTTTCAAAGTGATCTTTGCTTTTAAAAGAAAAAACTCATTACTTTCTCCAATTATTTGCTGCTCATTCACATGCTTTCTTTCCTAGGAAATTATAAAAGGATTTAAAGGTTAGGAAGTAACATAATGAACAGCAGCAATATTTTTCTTTTAGGTATTCTTTCCAAGACACTTAAAAGAGATGGTTACCTTATGGAGAACAGTGTAACTTGCATAAAACACGTAAGACTTTAGGCTTGATAAATGTGCAGTTTCCCTCACAGAAGGAATTCCAGCAAAAATGTAATCTGTTTTATATTAAATGTCTGAATACATATGCAGTGTATCTAACATGTTCAATAAGTGCAACTTATGATTGATAGTGCTCATTATGTCTCACTTTGAGTGATATAATAAATAAACCACTTTGAGTTAAATAAATGTATTGCTTTGTGTTAATAAATTGTGCATAAGATCATCCGGAACTTGAATCCTCCTAGCTGGATTTGCTATGATAACTTGTAACTGCTGGGGTCAAAAGTGGGGATCCTAAGTTGCAGTGAGCATGATAATGTTTGTGTAAACAGTAGTTGTGATTGTGCTGCTGTAGCTGGGATAGTGCAGGGCTGAGAGTTTGTAGGTAGAGAGGCCATCGTGTTGTAGACCAACTGATGTGCTTGCAGTAGATGTACTTCTGGGGGCACAAACCCCTGGTCAGGTCTTGAAAAGAAACAGTAGGATTGAAAGAAGTAAAGGAAACTTTGAAGAGCTGCTTCAAGTTTCGGTAGAGGCTGGTCAGAAGGACCATCTAGAAGATGATGTGGTGTTTGGAGCAGAAGGTTCTGGTGAGAAGGGATAATGCTCAGTTTCTGTGGGGAACAGGAAGTCACTGGAAAATTCATGTTAGCCATGTGGGCATCAAAAGAGACCTTAGAGTGTACTAGAAACTCAAAGTTTGATAACATTTTTTTAGTGTTTCATACACTTTGCAGTTGAGGTGCTTTAACAACCTGGTCTGAAATTAAGTCCTCAAATAGCAGGAATGCTTTCTGTGAGTAATTACAATGCTCTTGGTGGCTGAGTTCAGTGTGCAGGGATTTGCTTGGCCAACTTTCCTAAGTGCTTGAAACATTTGAGGGGTTCAGGAGTCTTGATCTTCTACTGGGAGGAGTATATTGTGATTGTGGTGATGTGTTCCTGGGTGTTTGTTAGGGAAAATTTGCATCGGTTCAGTAGATAGTCTGGGGTGAGTTGACTTCTTGTTTCAGTGGAGTTGCTGGTGAAGGTAAGGAAGTTGTTCGGAAATCAGGTGTGATGGGTTTGGAAAAATGTCTGAAACAGTAATTTTAATTTGTAATACCTGGTAACATAAATATTTTCTTTTTTTTTGTAGTAAAGCTACCTTTTATAATTTGGTTTCAAATAGGAGCTCAAAGGAATTTCTTAAATTTTATCTACAGCTGTATTACCTGTGTGTGTTTGTTACAGTAATTCAACTAATTAATGACTTCACAAAAAATGCTTGTATTTGCAGTTCAGGTAATTTTCAGTCTCCTTCATCAGGCTACTGAACATTTGGAGGAAGTAAACAGAAGTCAGCTGTTATCTTCCCCTTGTTTCTTGTTGATGCTTAGAAATTGAAAAATATCCATTGAGTTATGTAGAAGACTTGATTTAAATGAATATAAATTGTTCTATTAAGAGCCCTCTTCAGAGATACTTTGTTCTCTTCAGAGTTATGACTAAAAGCTGGTGAGTGGTCTCACATTGTTGTTGATCTGTGTTTGAACAATTCTCAATATCTGCAGTGGAGTATTCCCAGTCCCTAATGAGGTTAGAATGCCAAAACTGTTGTGGAAACCAGAAACAGAATCACTTGTTTGAAAACCTTCCATTTTTGCTAACTTTTATTTGTTGTATTGATAATATTCCTAGTTGTGCAGAAAATGTGACCTGAAAATATGCTGACACACTTGAAAGTAGGATTTTTATTATGTCAATTTAGTCTTTTCTGTAAGTGTTCAGTGGAACATGATAAAAAGCTGTAGCTTTTTTTTCTGCAAATCTCTTAAATTATGTAGTTTTTTGAAGGTTTAAGAGGTAGGTGGAAAAGTTTGTGTGCCCCTTAACTCATGATCAGCTTCTGCTTTTCTTATTTTCAAGGCTTCGTATACAGACGTTCCCATTGATACTGAAATGCTCTCGTAAAATCCAGTCAGTCCAGGTCACCTGACATTGTTAAACTCTGACAGTGATGTAATATCTAAATATATTTTAATCAGTTGTGGTCCAACTACTCTTCTAATCCCTGTGGCAGTACCTGTTTGAAAAAAAACAGCAACAACAAAACTCCTCAAGATGTGTGCTCTGGTCTCCTAGGGAACCACATGTCTTTGTTCTCTATCGAAGATGAAAACAGGGAGGAAAATAGGTTTAATACCCCTGGAAATAACTTATGATTTTTCTAAAATGCCATTTGAGGCTTTTGATCCTGTGTGAGTAATAACCTGACTTAATCTCAGGAAATGTATTGTAGAATGTTTATCTATAAAATGTTGGAAAATTATTTGTAAGTGTTTGTAAAATGGCTAGAAATCTAAAGTTCTTGAAATGGAGACAAATCACCCAGTGAATCACAAGAAACAGAAGCTGGGTGGAGCTGATTACATCCATTGCATTTGTGACAGCAACTTGTGTGTTTGGCAGATTGTCACAAATGCATTTATTGAAAGACAGAGTACTGTCCTATGGTGATGTATTTTAAATTTGTGTGCAGATTAGGTGAGGATTTCTACTTGCTGCCTGTTCTTTAGGTCAGGTGTTTTAGCTCATGGGAAATGTCTTCCAAAAGACCAGATTTCTACTCTCTGTTTGGATATCTGTATAAATTTATTGACTTAAACAGAATCCCAAGGCTTGGTACTATCACATCCATGGGATTAAATGTTCAGCTTCCCATTTTAAAGTAAATGCTGGTAGGTAGTATGTTTTGGAGGAACTGCTTAGAGTGCTAAACATATTTATATAATACTGCATACATGTTTATTTCTAGGAGAAGGAGCTACAGCTGAAGTTCCCTCATCTTTTGTGGTTCTGTCTCTGTGTACTCTGGTAGTCCTGGTCATTCTGCTGGCAAATTGTGTCTCCTGCTGTAAAGACCCTGAGATAGATTTCAAGGTAAGACCTGAAGTTACCAAGGTGTGTATAAGTGATAATTCTCAGCTGCATCCTGATATCCAGAACACTTGATTAGTTGTGCTAATACTCTTCAGTGTCACTGTACATCCTCTCTCTTCTGCAACAGCCAGTGACTGTATTCTTGCAGGCTGTGAAGTCCTGATGCAGGTGTTTGTTTGAACTAATTGGTCCCTGCTGCAGTAAGAATCTTTAATGCCTTTTCAAAATAGTAACTAGCTATCAGGATCAGTAGTAAAAGTTACACCCTTGAGACAATTTTGCTGTAAAGAACCTTTTTGTTGTTGTTCTGTGTTTTCTTTTGTTTTTCTTAGTCTGCTGGTGGGGTTTAAGACACTCCTGTCGAATAAGAATACTGAAGATGCATATGCACTGTAGCAAAACTCTTGAGAAATTGTCATCAGAGAATAGTTACTTTTGGAACATCTGTAATCAGTGTTCCTAAAATTGAGCTTTGCTCTCATTTCTAACTGGAGAATATTTGGCCTGAGCAGTTCATGGTAGTTTGTTCAAAGCCAGCATTTAAAGTAAAAAGAAAACAAAGCAAAAAAACCAACACCACCAACAAAACCCAAACCACCAAGCCCACAAAAACCCAACTAAACAAAAACCCCTTGATTATTAAAAGCAATGCTTTAATCTCTTTGAGACAGCAATTATTGGAAAATAAAGAGTAGAATACTAAATGTCTGTTACTATCCTTGGAAGAAAGCTTAAGCTTCCTTTGCATTGGTCATTCAAACTGAAAGAAATGTATTAGTACTTATTTAAAGGCAAGGATCAGCTTGTTTACTAAGACTTCTTTTGTTTAGGAATTTGAAGATAACTTTGATGATGAAATAGATTTTACACCTCCAGCAGAAGATACTCCATCTGTTCAGTCTCCAGCAGAAGTGTTTACTCTTTCAGTTCCCAATATTGCTTTACCAACTCCCTCCCAGTTTCCATCTCGTACAGGTAAAATACTGGTTTTCAGTGCAAAAACAAAAGTAGCCATTTTCAGTGTCTAAAATGGAGTGTGACTGATTATGTTTGACTTTACTGTAACAAATAACTTGCTACAGATTTCCATAAACCGAGCCAATATATTTTGTAGGGTAAAGGATAAAATGTGAAATACTGCTTCTACGATGTTAACCTGTGGCAGGGTAAGAGAGCTTAAGAGAGCAAAACTACCTTAAAACCCCCTCTCTAGATTGCTGTCATCATATCTGTATATACCTAAAGGGTTTGAAGTACCCTGGCACACTTGTGACTTCGCTCTTTAGTGGTTTTCTTCATGGCTAAGTTGTCATTGGATTTTAACCACCACCCTTAAATGGAAACAAGAGTGAATCCTTTACTTGACATCAGTGCTGCTATTCAGCTGCATCACTTTCTTAATGTCACTGTAGACTATTTGTGCTGTAAATGTGATCTTGGTAAGACAGAGCATTAGGTTTAATCTCTCTGTGTGGAAGGGTTTTTGGAATGTGTTCTTTAAAACACAATTTTTGTAAAGGGAAACTTAAGCATCTTATCATACTATAACCACAGTTTAGCCTGGAGTGTTTACTCTCCTATTATGTGCTATTTCACATAATTTTACGTACTACTTGTGTTGCTTGAGCATTAGATGTTCAGGGAAGCTTCTAGTAAAATTCCTGTATGAATTTCAAGAAACTCAGTGTGCCTTTAATACAAATGACACAGTTGTACAAATGACTCAGTATTTTAAAGAGCTGGGAAAAATTGAGTGAAAAATTTTATGTCAGCTCTTCTGTGTAGCCATAATTGTTAAAATGATACTGTCACAACAAGGGTTTTGCCAGAAGTAAGGCAATGTGCTTGAGTGCTTGGATAAAATGTGGTTGCACTGCTGTGGCCTTCACCATGCTTAGGAGCACACTGACAGTGAATTATACAGCTCTGGCTCTTCCAATACAATAATACTGCTCTAAATGTGGTTTATGGAAATAAATTGTGGGCTAGAATTCTCAGACAAGAAAAGGTTTTGTTTGCATCTATTTGTTAGTGTTCCTAAGCAGTGGGGCAGCAGAGGGACAGATGCTGCTGGATCTCCTCTGGTGTATGGGGTCTGCCATTGTTACTGCCCCATTATCTGCAGCGATCTGGGTTTTCTTTTCTGTCCTTCTCCTCTCTGGGCTCTTATGTGAAGCATTTTTAGTTGAAAAATGTCCTCCTTCCAGATGGTAGCTACAAGTAGGGCAGTTGGGCTGAAGAATAAAGCAGTCAAACTGTTTCTCTTAAAACAGTAACTCTATATAACTATAAATGTTAATATGTACATTGGGTTTTCTATTTTACTTACATAGGAAACTATTGTAAGTAGATTGTTTTCTCTACCCAGCTACAGGCTATAACACAGTTTTATACTGGAAGCAGAACTTAGCCTTTTTGCCTTCTTGCTGAATGTGTTAAAAACTTTCAAGCTCACATTTCTTCAGGACAATTGCTGTGGTTTTGTAGGGGGTGTGTTCTGGTATGGCTTAGAAGCTGCCCCTGAGTAAAGTTTCACTTGAGTGCTGTTGTCACAACATTACCTTCCTACTTTATGTACATTTGACAAGGTTTTGGTGCTTGGGCTGAATGTGTGCACCCTGTTGGGAATAAATTTTGTAGAAGCTTGTATTATTTCCTCAGCAGTTGCTGACTTTGGCCATCTGAGTGGTTGATACATGTTACATTTGTTTCATTGTGTGACAGATGGATCAAAGTCTCAAGTTGCACGTCAGAGTCTAAACTACATCCAGGAAATTGGAAATGGCTGGTTTGGAAAGGTGAGGAGTTATCTCTTAATATTGCTCAGATTGAGGCTTATTCCCAGCTGACTAGGCCTCTGTATTTACCTTAAAATGGTACTCAAAAAAAAGTAGTAACATAAGAAAAATTGAAGTTGAAATTAGATAGTTCCTTGCATGCAGTACTTTTTGAATTTACCTGTAGATTCTTACTAGAGACTACTTAGACTTTTCACTTACATGGATTTGAGTTAATGCACTCCTGTTTTTACCAATTCTTTTTAGGAAAAAATTTAAGTTAATAAGTGGTCTTCACCAGCAAACATGTTTTCTGAAAGCTGATGTGTAGATCAGTTGTCAAGATTTAAGTATGGGTATTTAATTATCAAAGCTCTGTTTGTGTTTGTAAAAAAGCCAGAGTGTCTTTCCTACAACATGTTTTTAGCTCTTGTTTTTCTTTGGAGGAACACTACAGAATTCCCTTCTGATTAAAGACACAATCTCTTTTTCAGGTTCTCCTTGGAGAGATCTACACAGGCACTAGTGTAGCAAGGGTAATAGTGAAGGAGTTAAAGGCAAGTGCAGGTCCCAAGGAGCAAGAACAGTTTTTAAGAAATGGAGAACCATATTAGTAAGTAATGTTTCACAGCTTCGTTCTACTGCAGATGAGTTTTGGACGTTGCTTTTGTTCAGTGTTATTGTCTCTACTTGCCCTCCCATATAACTGTAATGTTTGTCTTTAAAATGTGAAATACATTCAACCCAAAGTGAGCAAAAGTTGTGTTCATATAACTTGTGCTTTACCTTGCCTGAACATGCTGTAAAAGATTGGTCAGTGAAGAGCTTTCTCTTCTCCGTGCTTTCTAACGTCCTGGCTATATTTGCATTTAGGCTTGGGTTGTTGGCAGTTGTCAGAAGAAATTTCATGCCTTCTGCTGCATTGGCACAAGTGGTTTTGGAGCAATTTAGGAAAAGTAACTGATCTGGCTGGGAACTAACCTGGCTAAAAAAAGGTTTATCTTTTAGCCAGCTCTGTACCTTGGTGTAGTTCGTGAACCAGTTGCATGCTTTTATTTTTGGTATGAGGGGTGGTGGGAGGATGGGTGTGACTCTCATGTGACAGTCCTGGATTTTTTGGGTTTGAGATGCTCTGAGTTTTGGCTGCTGTCAGTGATACACTTCAGCAATACAAAGGAGATACAAAGGTCCAAATGGAATCTGTAGCTTTGGTACTTGCACCTTCTGTTCCTGCCACCCCCCTCCAATGTTATGTGTTGAAACTTCTGGTAGGGATTTCAGTGTGTTGCATTCTGCTGTGATCTTCCTGGCTTTAACTGTATTTTTTCACTCCAGCATTCTTCAGCATCCAAATGTTCTCCAGTGTATTGGGCAATGTGTGGAAGCCATTCCTTATCTCCTAGTTTTTGAGTTCTGTGACTTGGTAAGTGCACTTATACGAGAGGCTGCGGTTGTTTTTCTGCTGGTGTGAATTGTGTGTGGTATATTTACTGCCCTTTGCTCATGAAATGATTCTTCTTCTCTCTGGGAAGTTTTTTGATTAACCAGAATTTCACAGGACTTTTTTTTTTTTTGTTTAGAGACACCACAATTACAATTTTTTTGGTACTTTCTTCAATTCATCATGTATGTTCTAAGTGCTTGTGGAATATGCTGAAGAGGCAAATACCTGTTCTTTGATAATGGAATTGCCAGTCTCTTTCAGTCTGCCTTCAACAGGGAGCTTGGAGGGCAGAGGGTATCATAGAAAGGAGCTTTTTATCACAGTCCAGTATCACATGCATGCACTAACATCACATCTGAGATGATATTTGCTGTCTGCAATCTTAATGTGCTTTTATTACCATTTATGTGAAAATGTTAATTGAGGAAAATGGAAGAATTTCCTGCCTCCTGCCTCCACCCCCACCTCTGCAGTGCCTAGATTTTACCCATGCTGTGCAGCTTTGGGCTAAAATGCAATGGTGGGCTCACATCTGATATCAGTCATGTGTCTTCTTATAGCTAGAATTTTCAGTTTCAGTGTTCATTCTCTTCCTGGTCCTTTCTCTTACTGTATTATTCTTTTCCCTACTTTCTTATCCTTTTATTTGCCTTCTTCTGCCCCCCAAGCAACTGCCTTATGCTTCCTGGGCACCAGAAGAAAAGGTAGGAACACACTGAAGGGTGTTCCCACTGCTTTCAGTGCCACAGTGGTCCCTGGAATGGGAGGGACAGCACAAAGCCTTGCTCAGCCACCACATTCCTTGGAATGTACGTGAATGTTGTGAGGAGGGGGGGGCATGTAGAGAACCTCTGAACTGTGCCCAGCATGCAGAGTCATGAGAGACAAAAATTTGGATTCATGGTCTGGAAAGACTTGAGTTGTTTTATTGTAGCTTAACAAGTTACTAAAACCAAACAAACCCCAAAGTCCAGGTGGCTGTCTAAACATTGGCTCAGTAGCTGCTTTTAAGGTTTGTTGTGCAGATGTCACCCAAAGCAGAGTTCCTTGGGAAATGTCAAGACAGAAATGAAGTCAGAAGTGCACAGATATTACTAAGGAATGAATCTTTCAGAAATAAGACAGTTTGCATTTATAAATTTCAGCAAGATCTTTTTTACCAGTTTCTGTACTCACAATTTTCCTTTAAACTCAGGTGCAAAAATCTGCTTCTAGTTGCCTCAGGCAATTTAAATTAGTTAGCATGAACTTGAGATTTTTGAGAAATATCAATTAATCTGTGACCTTAAATAACTGTATTTTTACTTGCTGCTCTTTTGCTCAAACGTATTAGCTGTGGTAAATTAATGAGGCAAAAGTGCTGATAAAATCCTTCTTTTCCAAATTGAAGAAATGCCTGAACTTTTAAAGTGACTGATCAAAGTGAAGTGTTCTGGTTTTGCTAACAATTAAAAACTCTGTGCCTAAGGTTAACAGATAAGGTTTTTTATAGTTTTTCAATGTAGAAATAGAATACTTCTTACTGGTTTTTAAACCTGCAATTCAGATTGGAGTTTCTTTAAAAGGACCCTGGAAAGAGAATTGCATTTTATAGAGTCCATCAGATATGCATCCAAATCAGTTTTAATTGCTGCCATGTTTTCAAATAGTTACGTGATTTGATCCAACTTCAAATTTGAAGATGGAGTAGCTTTTAAAGATTGCCCTACTTTAAGTATACAGGAAAAAATAATATCCTCGTTTGATGCCTGATTATTTATGCCAGAAGTTGTCATGATCCTGCGGAGTAATCTGGAAAGGATTTCATTTAAGGGGATAAAACAGATTTTCCCTTTAACTGGGGGCAGTAAGCTTGACAGTTAAAGTGGTGGTTTTACAAATTTGAGTGTAGTTAGGTAATTTCTTTGGAATGGAAAATAAATGTCTGTGCTCATTTTTCTATTCCAAGTGAAATAAAACTTGGTTTTAGAAAATTATATATTAGTCAGTTAAACATAACTTTCATATTGAAGTCTGGCTCACTTAAAGAGGTCTTACTTGGTAGAGCTGAGTATCTCCTAGACATGATAACATTTTTTTTCCCTGGGCACACAAATACACAGGAGCTGGGCAGACAGGGCAGTGTTCACTTGAGCAGTTTGATGCAGAGACTGGGACAAGGGAGTAGCTCAGTGTCCCTATACATCACTAATTCTTGTTGTGGTCCAGGGCCTGCAGTGGGAGGTGACAATGTTGGAGTAAGGGCAGAGAAGAGACAGGAAGGAAGCAATGTAAAGGAAGCATGATGGCACCTTTTGGAACAGGAGATGGTGCTAAATAGGTTTTTTTAGTAAAAAGGTTTTTAAGGGAGTGTCAGGAAGCTTTTTATCGCTGTGGTTGGAATGGCAGTTACTTGGATTTTTTAGACTTTTAGTAATTGATCTCAAAACTCCTTTTGTACTTTTTTTCTTGAAATTGGGTGAATTGGGGTGCATGGAGATGCACACACAGGAGTGATTCTTCATCAGAAAAAACATCAGGGCAGGTGGAACTTAAAGTGGTTGACTAAAGGTTCCAGTGTCTGTGGTGACTATTGCTCAAATGGGAAGGATGAGGAACATGGTCCTGTTCTGCTACCAGTGGTTTAATGCTGAGCTAGAGCTCTTTCCCTTGTGTGGTGGTGTCTGTGTATATCCAGCAAAGTGAACTTGTTTTAGTCCCTGGTACGTGTGTGTTTAAGAATTCAATAGTTCTGAAAAAAGATGGCAAATATGTCAGCTGTGTTGGATAGGAAGTTTTAATATCTTCAGGTGACAAGTTCTTTTGAGGCTCATTTGGCAGTGTTGACCTTGTTTTACAAATTTGGCATATTAAGTAACAAAAAATGCATCTATTCTGCTGACGCATTGACGGTCTGGAGGGTACAGTGGTTGTTTTATTCACACTCCTTCAAACTCATAGCCTATCACAGCATGTCCTCCTTTTGCTACTTCTCTTGCTTGGATTTGTAGCCTTTTTAGGGCCAGTTGACCTTGTCTTGGCTGCTCAGGCAGCCCTGTTGGATTATCAGTTCCCAGGCTCCTTGGCATTGAAAGGTCTTGATCAGAGGCACTGGAAACTGTAGTGCAGAGAAACCAGAGCTGTCAGGGTGGCAATGCTGAATGTCAGGCAGGCTGGCTTACTTGTTTTCTTGGCCACAGAAACTCCTGATATATTTCTGTTACACAAGATTGCTGGTTGCATGTGCAATAACTGTTTTGGCTAACATTTAGTCTATTTCATAATGTAGTCCAGGTTGCTCTGTATCCCTTGCTTTGCAGAGCTGGGAAAGAAGCAAGAGAGGTCAGTCTCACGTAAGTGATTTAAGCTGTTAAATTCTATGCTTTGCCTGTGTTAAAATTATTTAGAAAACAGTAAATATAAAAAGAAATGCTCTAAAAGGTCTCACAACCCCTTTCCCCATATTAGTTGCATAGTATGTTGGTGCAGTCTGCTAGGAATAGTTAACTGTTCACTGTTAAACATTGCAGAACGATGCCAGGTTAAAAATAGTGGTAGCTGTCTTATTAACTTTAATATATTACTCAACCCTGTGTGGCCAGCATTTTGTCAGCACAGCAAATCCTCCAACAGATTGACATAATTTGAGTAAAAGGAAAGTTATTCAAATGTGGAAGTTGCATGTATATTGTGAGGCTGATTTGCCTATCAAATTCTTACTGAAATTCTTCAAGTCTTGCAATTCCCTGGGCAGATGAGATCAGCAGGATGCTGATTTGCCTGGAATGCTCTGTGGCTTACTTCAGGGATGCTGCTGTTAGGGGAGGGTGCCTGCTTGCAGTGATTGGTTCTTTTTTTAATTACGGCCCCTTGAAAACATGTTCTAATCAAAAGAAGAGTCTTTGTGATGAAAACTTCATAATCAAAGAGTTCAGTGAATCTATTTCATGATCATGGTCAGTATGGATATGAGCCAAGGAGCAGACTTATCAGTGGTGTGTGGTTTAAAAATAAAGGGGGGATTTGTCAGTTTATGACAACTTGGTAGAATGTGTAGATGTAATTTGGTAACCTCTTCACATTTTCAAAACTGTCATCAGTTTTAAAACCATCAGTGCCTTCTGGTTAAAAAGTCATGTCAGTCATCTGTTTGGGTGTTCAGATGAACTCAGTGTGGAATTTGCACAAACAAAAAGCTGACAAAGAGTACTGACTGTAAGTGTGCCCCCAGCTTCTGGCTATTACAGAGAAAAATCATATTAAGACTTACTTACAAAAATGACTGAACTGAAAAGGATAGGAAGAAAGGCAAAATTTAGTTCTTCATGGTGTCCCAGGAGAGGAGGGAAAAGGCAGAGTGGCAGAGGAGGTTGGAGAGAAAGCAGAGCCTTCCTCAAGCATGATTATTGAGCTTTTTATATTTAGATGTCTCTGCAGTGAATTTTGCAGAACTGCATTTATTCAGATATATATAACCTTTGATATTTACTGTGTTAAAAAGTCTGTCAATAAAGGGCCATTTTGTGGCTCTTGAAATAGTGCAGGGATAATGTTGCTGTGTTGCTACTGTCTGCTTTTAGGCAGGGAGGCATCATAGGATAATTCAGGCTAGCAAGGAGCTCAGGAGGTCTGCAGCCTCCCACTCAAAGCAGTATCATCCTGAGGCCAGACTAGATTTCTCAGGACTTTGTCCAGTTGAATCTTGAAAACGTCCAGGGATGGAAACTGCATGTTCTTTCTGATCAGCCTGCACTTCTGCTGATGTCTTTATGTGTAGAACTGTTTTCCTTACACTCAGTCTGAAATTTCCATGTTTCAGCTCATGCCTGTTCTCTCTCATCCTCCATCCCTGCTCCACGGGTAGGAGCCTGGCTTAGTCTTTAATAACTTAATACTGGACAGTTATTATGCTGAAGTCTTTCTTTCTCCAGGCTGAATGAGCTTGGTTCCCTGAGCCTCTCCTCATGGTGAAATGCTCTGACCCCTGTCACGGTGGCTCTTTCCTGACCTTGCTCCAGTTTGTCGTGTTCTGGGGCAGCCAGTTCTGAACACAGGATCTGATGTGGTCTGACAAGTGCTGCGAAGGTGGTGAGACCTCCCCTGGCTCTGGCCCAGTTTGTGCAGCCCAGGAGGCTGCTCCCAGTCTGCTCCCAGGGCACACAGGGCTTATGTGGAGCTTGCTGCCCACCAGGATCCCCAGGTCCCTTCCTGCAGAGCTGCTGCCCAGCTGGCCACTGTTCACTTTGTGCTGTTGCAAGGGGTTTTTTCCTTCCTGGGTGTGAGAGTTTGCATTTGTCTTTCTGGAATTTCATAAGGTCTCTGTTGAAACATTCTTCAGCTTGTCCAGGTTCTTCTGAAGGGCAGTTCAGCACCTGAGTGTGACCATTGGTTCACCCCAGTTTGGTACAAGCAATTTCCTTTTAAAGCAATACCAAAAGTACCTATTTTATATTTTTAACCTTGATTGTAGCCTTAATTAGACCAGAATGGGAACATAGAACCAGTGTGTTTCAAGGTGCTGGATTTAATAAAAATTGTTTTTCCTACAAAAATATGTGCCTACATGAATAATTTATGAAATAAGGGATGTCACACAGTACTGCTGTTACTAATGCATTTAAAAATTAAAAAGTAATTCCTGGGTGCATTTCAGGCATCCTAGGAACTTAATCCACCTGGGACAAGCCCTAAGCAAGCAGCTGCTGTTTTAATGAATGACAATTTTAGGGAGTTTGACTTTTTTCGAGCTCTTGCTGCCACCTACAGTCAGCTCAGCTGGGTGTTCAGGGCTTGTATTGGACTCTGCCGTTTGGAACCTGTGTGTGTTACAAACGCTGTTCCTTTCCTAATTGTTTGGAACTCTGCTCTGGCAAGAGCTTCCTGGCCCAAGATTTAGGAAGAAAATGGACATAGAGCCCAGAGTGTTATGCTGGTGAAACAAGTTGTGATGTATGTTATGCAGTCTCAATACAGAAATGTCTTTGAAATAATTTGCTACCCTTCTGGAAAGTCTATATTTTAAATAACAAAAATACAGGACTGCTGGGTTAAAAGCCAAACTGTGAGAAGAGGAACAACAATGGTATGAGAAACTTGTTCTTTTGCCTGGCTTGGATTCTCTTACTACATAAGTTTTCCTTTTCCCAAATGTTTGGACAGTATTCAATTATTTCCTCTATTTCAAAGCTGTTCTTATTTTAGTAATTTATGGAGTGCTTCTGTGTGCTCATTAATTACATGTCTATTGCTCAGCATTGCCTGGGTTCTGTAAAACTGCTGCCATCATCAGAATTCTCTGACTGGAATGGGGTGTATTACCATGCTTTTTATATAGAAAGCTCTGGGAGCTGGCAATGTCTGAAACTCTCTTCTGTAGTCTCTCCCTTCCATCCCCTTACAAATTCCAGACAGCCAGCTTTTGCTGATTTGGAGCACTTGACAACTCATCTCATTTAAAAGCAGAGGCTCAGCAAACTCTGGGTTTTTTTAGTGGAAGTTACTCATGCGTGACAGGTTTCATGTGGCAGTCTGATCTAGGATGTTAATTACTAAATGATTAGATTAAAAACCCTTAAGGACAATACCATAGGCCTTAGATGACTTTTATATGACCCTTTATGGAGATTGGAAACTTGAGGAACTTTATTGAGCATAAATGTGGTAAATAAGTAATGTGGTCGGCTGGATCTTTATTAAAAATGAATTTCTCAGATTCAACCAACATATAAGGCTAATAAATATCCTCAACTTCTTTTACAGGGTGACCTGAAAACTTACACCTGCAATGAGCAGGAGCACATTAAAGGAGAGTCTCAGATAATGCTGCTGCAGAGAATGGCGTGCGAGATCGCCACTGGCCTCGCTGTGATGCACAAACACAACTTTGTGCACAGGTAGGCTCCCAGAGAAATCCCACTCAGTCAAGATGCACTCTGAAATTCATTTGAGTATTTGCATTAAAATCCATGGCTGTTGAAGACTGTTTGCACAAACTTCTGTCTAACTGTGACATACCCTGAGGCATGAAGGTGTGATGCTAATGAAGGTGCTAACTGAGCTGCAGTGGTGTGGTGTTCCAGCTCCACCTGCCTGAAAGCTGATCACCTGCTCTTTGAGTTTGCAGCCCACAGAACACAACCTGCTGCCAAGCCAATCCAGATGTAGTTGTTTGATTAATTCTTGGCCAAATCAAATTTGTTTTGTTTATTGTGGAGGGAGGGAGGTTAAAATTCAGTTAGGATGAATCTTACCTACTGTGACTTTTTTATCAGATTATAGCAATTTAGAACTTCTCTTTGGTAACCTGTTACCTTTGTTACTAAAAATGGAAAAAAAAAGCCTTTCTAATGTAGTAAGGGGGAAGCTGAGTTTAGAGGGAAAATCTGACTGAAATGGACCAGCACTTGCATCACCCTTTCAGCAAGTCAGGAGCTTGTGTTGGAGCTTATCAATGCACATCTTGCTGCTTAGGGAAGGCAAAGACCTTTAGTTCAGGGAGAAATGAGCTCTCAAACCTAAGTCTTAAAAGGTGCAGGTGTAAAGCAGCAGCAAAACCCTGAAAAAACCCCAAAGCCTGGACTCAGCTGGTGGCTGATGAACAGAGCTATTCTTTTAACCCATTTAACAATTTCAGATGACTTGAAAGTAATACCAGTTGTACCTGTCTAACTGAGGGACCAGTTTCTTGTCTTGCAGCAGCATGGCTCTGCAGGTATTAAATTTAACAGTACATTTTCAGTGAAACACAGATAAACTTGGTAAATAATTATTCTGTGGATCTGCAGGATTCTCATTGTAATGTTTACTTCTAGCAACACTATCCTGATGCTGTCAGAGTAAGTGGTAAAGCTCCAGCATCAGTGATTTTGTTGTTAGTGGTAAATTCAAGCAGCCAACAATTTTTCTCTTCCAGGATATTTATTTAAATAGTATAAAACAATTTGGCAAGCTCTGGGACATACTTGAAGGTTATAGATGTGTTTCTGACCTGTGTAGTTCAATGACTCTGGAAAGGAAAACATCATCATCTTTCTTTGTAGCAGGCAAGCTGTGGCTTTCAGACAATTTGTACTTCAGAGACTGTTTTTTAAGCCAACATAAGCAAAGGTAGAGTTCTTTCAGGGCACTTAATTAATTGCCTGGTCCCCTTCTGTGAAACTGAGAAGTGAAATATTTGAGCAGTTAGTCTGCCGAGCTCTCTGCTGTCGCAGCCACAGTTCCAGCTTCATTAAACGTGCATAAATTTCTGAGTTTGCATGATGGGTTTCCTAAAACTGCTTCTTGGTGCTATTACAGCAGCACTGCTGGTTTGTGACTAGTTGTGATCTGGTTTATGGTAGAAACTGGAAGCAAATCCTGTGTCTATTCACGAGCTTTGTGATTTGTTTAGTAGAGGACTTCTATGAAATACTTTTTCTGTGGGTCTTTTCCAAAGACTGACTGTAGTTCTGGCTCACGTGTAATGTATGGGTTTGTTGCTTAAGGAACTTTACTGTAGATGTAAGATATTACTGGTAGCTTAGTATCATACTGTGAACTAATATTCAAACTTAATCTGAATTGCTGATAGATTTTGCTTGGGACAATTAGAATGCAAGCCATGCAATGATAGGTGTGAAGAGGGGTGACATCACTGTAGCATGTGAACAGCCCACGTAATCTCCATGAGAGGATTATGAGCAGAATGAAATAACTGCATGTAAATGCTGTTTGTAGTTTGAATGCTTAAGAGTCTACACCACTGCTCTAGAGAAGTGCCTGCAGCTTGATCTTTTTTGTACAGGACAGCATAATAGTCCAGGGTTTTTGTATGAAATCTTTAAATGTGATTGCCTTGTCACTGTGTTTAGATTTCTTTGGATTCCAGAATGCTGTGTCTGCTTGGTTCTGTGACTCTAAACTGATCCTCTTTTGAAGCAGTGGGAGTGCCTGAGGGAAATCAGACTTTTGGCCACAAAACAAATCTTGTCCAATAAGTCATCTCTAAGGAGAAACCCTGTTGGTGTTTGTTTTTTCTGGAAGTGATGAGTGTTTGTATAGAACTGTAGTGTCCGCAGTATTCCAGTGAGATACAGAATTAATTGTTGGCACATGTAGGTTCTAAAACTTAGTAAAAATGTAAGCAACAAGAAAACTTAATATTTGGTTTAGATCACAATTGCACTTCAGAAATCAGTCTCCCCAGTTCCTTTGCCTGGGTTTGCACTGCATGAGTTGGTCTTTCGGAGTGCATGGATTGGTTTGATTTCCTCTGAAGAGAATCAGGAAGGGAACTCCAGGAGCTCCAGGAGCACACCTTTCTTGCACGCAGCTTGCCTCAGCCTTCAGTAGGATTTAGGGATCAGCCTACAGCTCATGCACGTGGGATTGCTGAAGTATATCTAGAGTGGATGCTGAATCATTAACACTGTTTTGTGCTCCTGTTACTTGCAGCTATGATCTGTAACTGTGCATAAGTCCTTGATTTTTAGATTCTAAGTTTTTAAAAAATAGTATTCTTGATTTTTCATTTGATACTTTAAACTGTGACCTGACTGTTCTAAGAATTGTCACTTCTACTAGCCCATTTGTCTTAATTTGCCTTGAAGACCTCCTGGTTTGTCTCACTGTTTATTTGTTTGCATTTTCAGTGACTTGGCCTTACGGAATTGCTTCCTTACATCTGATTTAAATGTCAAAGTAGGAGATTATGGTATAGGATTCAGCAGGTATAAGGTAAGTTAATCTAGTCATGGACCACTTTTTTAAAGGATTCAGGGCTCAAGGTTACAACAAGCATGCCTGAAAGTTGTAAACTGATACTAGATTGTCCTTTATTTGAATAATGAACTTTCAGAGTATTACTGGCAAATAACTGCAGCAAATTCATGTACCGGAATAGATGGTCTTTCTAGAGATGAGTAGAGTTTATGCTTCTGGAAGCTTCTGGTAAATCTACCTTTTTTTGGTCCTATTTACAGTAGTCCTAGAATATGAACAAATTTATTTTAATGTCTTTTAAGGACAAATTTGAAAGAAAGGCTCAAATTTCTTAAGGAAACTATTTAAAATATTAAAGTATATCAAGAAAAAGAAAAATTAAAGACATTAATTAAAACATTTTGTAAGTACCAAACCTTAAACAAGAAATTTGCATTCAAGTTTCGGCTGTGCAGTGACCAGTGAATGACTTTCCTCCATAGCATTATTCTCTGCTACTTGGGGAAAATGGGATTATTTTTTTTAATTCTAATTTTTTGCATAGGCTTCACATAAAAACATATTAAGGAAAGGACTGTCACTGTCTGGAAGTTGATCCAATGCATGTTCAGCCTTTTTCTGATTTTGTTTTTTTCATTTTAATCAATAATTCAGGAAGATTATATTGAGACAGATGAGAAGAAACTTGTTCCTCTACGTTGGACTGCACCTGAGTTAGTAACAAGTTTTCAAGACAGACTGTTATCAGCAGAGCAAAATAAATACAGTAACATATGGTATGTGGAAGTCTTTAAAATAATTTCAATGAGAGATTTGTGAACATATTTTCAAGTGTTACATGAAGGAGTAAATAATATTTAAATTGGCCTGATGCATCGGATGTACAGTAGGTTAATCTCTGTAAACCTGACACTATATCCTGCTTTGGAAAGATTCTTAGAAATCTGTTGAGAGAAAGTTGGAGCAAACAAAAATGTTTAGCAGAATAATAGGTGTTTATGCTAATAAAAATACCTTCAGATGTTCATAAAGGAAAGAAATGGTAAATGAATTTTCCAAGATTAAGTAGCTGTGGGTGACATAAAAAGTTGATCCCACTAGAGCCCGATAAAGTTCAGTTGGTAGAACAGTGGCATTTTAATTAAAATGCTGTGTTCTTGCTGCAGCATTTGAGAGCAATTAACTGATGGTTTGTGTTGCCAAAGAGCTGATAGACAATGGCTGATGAAACTCTTGAAGATGAACGTTTTTGAAATTGCCAAGTTCCACTTCAGTTCTCAAGCCCCAAGAAATTTGGATAATGGGAATTGTGGATTAGGCTAACATTTCTGAAAACATTGTAGTTAATTCCTGGTTTTATATTCTAAGGATATGAAATAGTAAACTAGGCTTTGGTGTTTTAAAAGTAGGGTTGCAGAAAGCAGGTGGGATAGATAGAAATTATGTAAATACTAGTTTGCTTCCATCCTCCAAGGAGGCTTCCTCAGCTCATAGTGTTCATCTGGACTGCAAGCAGCCAGGGTCTTAAGCTTTCCAGCTTGTATTTTAGTGCCTCTTATGCAGAGCTGCTTTGAATAGGTTTGGACTAGATGATTCCAGACACCCCTTCCAATCTAAATTATTCTACATGCAGAGTCAGTTACTTTGCATTTTGAGCACAGAAAGATTCCCCCAAGATTAGCATTGACTGTAATAACTGAAAATGCGATTAGTGTTGGATAGAGTACAGCTGCAGCACTGGGCAGAGGCAGCTTTTGACCACTGCAGCTTGAAAATAAGGAATTCTATGAACACTGGAACAAAGACAAGTTTTCTAGCAGTTTGACCTATAACTGCAATTTCTCAAGAAAGCTTTTTTCTTCTGTTGAATGAACCATAAGGTTTTTTAATCTCATTTCTATACACTATAACAATATTTTTTTATTTAAAAACTGTTGAAAAGATAGTATTTTATTATATGTGGGATTTTTTTTCATGATCAAATAATTTGAGACCCCCTATATTTTGTTGCCTTAATTGTTGTTGCCTTCAAGCAATTTTACTCTTCGGGCTGTTAGCATTCTGTCAAAATGAGTTAACTTCTGAAGTTATTCTAGAGACAATGGGGAGTGGTATTTATTTCTCCTTGCCAGTTATGATTTGCATATCCTTACTTTCTTAGAAAAGCATCTCCAGGACAGTTCTGAGAATGCTCAGTCATTTGCTGCTCTTTTCCAGGGCGCTGGGTGTGACGTTATGGGAGCTGTTTGAGAATGGTGCTCGGCCTTACTCGGACTTCTCTGACAGGGAAGTCCTGACCCATGTCATCAAGGAGAAGCAGGTTAAACCCTTCAAGCCACGTCTGGAGCAGCCATACTCTGATAGATGGTAAACTTTAAATATTTCTATTTATTCCTAAAGCTGCTGAAGAAGTTTCTCAAATGACTCAGTTCTCTTAAATACATTGAAATTGCTACGTGGAAACATGCTTCCAGGAAACAAATTCTAGATAAAGGGAGTAAAAGGACTTGCTGTAGGTGGAAGTTCCTGCCAGTGACATTGGTACTCTGAGGCTTGTTAGGTGTCTGAATTCTATAAATTCCTTTTCAGTGTGAAACCTATTGAAACATGTTTTTATTTGTATAGGTATGAAGTTCTGCAGTTCTGTTGGCTGCCTCCAGAGAAGAGACCAACGGCAGAAGAAGTGCACAGACTTTTAACTTACCTCCGCATGCAAAGCCAAAGGGACTCAGAGATTGATTTTGAACAGCAGTGGAATGCTCTGAAACCAAACACCTCAAATAGAGAAGCAAGTAATTCTGCATTCCCAATCTTGGATCACTTCACAGGAGATAGACTTGGCCATGAGCTGGAGGAGGTTCTGACTGTAACTGAAACAAGCCATGGTCTGAGCTTTGAATACATCTGGGAGGCAGCTAAACATGATCACTTTGATGAATGTGGTCATGTGAATCCTGATGAAGCCATGACCTACACAAGTATTTTCTATCCAGTGGAGGTTTTTGAGAGGTCACTTTCAGAGCAAGGACCGGGAGCACAGGATGGAAGTGGTCAAGAGGCATCACTGGCTGTCCCTGGGGTGTTACCTGTGTTTGATGCACACAAACTTTCTGTTGGAAATGACTACTATATCCAGTTAGAGGAAAAAGGAAGTGGCTGCAGCATGAATTTTGATAACCAATCAGTTGTATTAACAACAGAAGTTGATCATCAAGAAGCTGTACAAGAAAAAAGTTCTCATTTCACGGTTCTCAGGGATCTTGATGTTGAAGAATCTAGTACCGATGGGGACTTCTTCCACTACAATACAGATCCTAAAGAGGAATTTTTGCCTGCTACTAGTAGTCCAGAAAGTCCTTTCCAGAGTATATTTAATGACATTGATAGATCAGAAGAATTGACAAACAGAAAAATACTTGGGTTTGCTGAAACAAATGATTCTCCTAAAGACTTTAAACCAGCTGTTTTGGACTCAAACACAGATGCTAGAAAGGCAGTAGGCTGTTCTGGGAAGGAGCATTCTAGTCATGCTTCTGAAAATGAAGCAGTTTCCTTATCTGAAAATATCTCTAACCAGTCGGACCTGGTAACTTTAGAAGAGCTTTCTGATAACTTCTTATTTCTTCAAGAGAAAAATTTATTAACAGGATTATTGCCTAAAAAAACCAGCAGTGATTTTGGGCAAAACTCAGATGATGTTCTAAAAAGTATATTAGAAACCTCAAAAAGAAACTCTGTAGAGCCTGAGCCTGTGCTGGCTGAAAATGCACAGGTCTTCTCTTTAATACACGAAAGTCTTAGAACAGTGAAAGATGAAAATTTTAACCCAGTGACAATGAATAAAGATCCCAGTTCTCAGTCTCAGACTCCTGTAGAGATGCAGGCATCCTCTAGTCCACCCACAGCACATAAGTCATGTGATAAATGTGAAAATCTTCCTATTTTGAAGGATGAGGGGAAACTTCTAAATGTAGAAGTGAATGAAGTCATGTCCTGTAACACCAATGTTCTCTGTCAAGAAGAGCTATCTTACAATGCCAAAAATAATGATGTTGGAAATAGTCCATATTACAGTGTTGCTGTTGAAACAGATGAGTGTGATGCACAGATGAAACAGGGAAAGCTTTTCAAGTCTGATGAAATAACTTTTAATAGAGAAAAATGTAGTGATCAGGAAGATAGGAAAAGAAACTTGCAAGATAGTTCTCCTGTATTAAAAAAAAATGAATGTTTATTGGAGGAAATACAAGAAACATCAAATCATTTTGAGAACTGTAAGGATGTTCCAGAAGAGGTGACCTTAATTTCTGTTGCTGCTTCAGATTGTACAAGTCAGGACAGTCTTTTGGAAGACAGCCCATCTCCTATACAAACTGTAGAACAAGCCTTAGAGACACCTGATTCTTTGGATTCTTTAGATGTAAATGAGGTTTTAGAATCTTTACAGGCTCAAAGTCCTCAGAAACTTTTGCCACCAGATAAACCTGCTGACAGTGGCTATGAAACAGAAAACCTGGAATCTCCAGAATGGACTTCCCATGTCCCTGTTGAGGACGCTTCCAGTGTGGATACTGCTCTGTGTGTTGTGAGCGAGAACAGTGTCAGTGCTTTGCCTTCTAATCCAGTCATCATTGTGTCAGAAGCAGCAGCTTGTTTGGATGCAGTGAACAGCAATTTTGAGATAACCCCAGTGGTTTTTCTGAGTGGAAGTCAAAACTCATATAGAGACTCTGCCTATTTCTCTGATAATGATTCTGAGCCAGATAAAAAGCCAGAAGAGTCTGTAAATCTGTCCAGAGAGACTGTGTGTGTTGTTTCCTCCAACAGAGAGAATCACACTGAAGAGGTTTATGGTTTTGAAGAGAGAGAGCAAACGTGTGATGTGAGGAATCACCAGGATGATGATAATCAAAATGGAAAACTAGAACTAAACCACAATTTAGAGATCCAAGAGATGGATGAAAGGATGCAGGGGTGTCCTGATGAGTGGGCTGAGTCAACTCTGTCTTCCCTGGAAATAGTGATGGAAGGTAACCTGAGGGATGAAATGAAACTATCTGAGACTTCTCATAAAAGTGTCTCTTGTGTTGGCACTAACACTTCAGAGCTTCTTTCACACAGAGACTTAAAGCCTGTGCACAACATGGCTTTAGATCTGAGTAACAGTGAGAAGTCCTTCTATCACATGGAAGGACAAAAACTGAAAGAGCCAGATATCGAAGGAAAATACCTTGGCAAACTCAGCGTGTCTGGAATGCTGGATTTAGAAGATGGCGATGATGCAGATGAGGAAGATGAAAACAGTGATTCTGAGGATGACATGAGGACTTTTCATATGCATAGTCTGAGTTCTGACAGTGAAGATGAAACTGTTCATCAGGTACCTGAGATAATTACTGACAAGGATGATGGAAAACATTTGAGAAGCTTGTTGAAACTTCCAAAACCCCTTAATGAAAGGCAACCTGAACTTTGGAAAGATGAGAAAAAGGCTGTAACATTCTTTGATGATGTGACAGTCTATTTGTTTGATCAGGTACACCTTTTTTTTTATTATTAAGTAAAGTTTTTGTTGGCTTGCTATTTTTGTTTTTCTTTAAACAAGGAGTAATTGAATAAATTGCTTAATATTTGGGAAAACCTCGTTACAAGAGTACCTTTCTTGTTTCGGCAGGGTTAAAGCTGGTTTGTGGTGTGGGTTATTTTGCCTTTATATATTAAGGCTATACAAGAATACATATATGTAAAAGAATAATACTTATATATAAAGAAAAAAGAACTTTTTGACTTGGGTAGTGCAGTTTTGTGCTGCTGGCAGAATAGCAGCACTAATCTGAAGTGAAGGAGGGTTTTGCTTTGGTTGTCAAATCCTGAGTCTCCATTGCTGTTGGACCCTTGACTGCACATGCTGAATGCAACATGGTTTTTAGTTAGGTTTTTCTGCTGTTTATAAGATTTAATTATCTTATTTTGACAGAATATTGTTGTAACTTTCTAGAAGCAGCATATCTGTTTAATGTGTTTGAAGATGTTGAGTTTAAGATACCTTTATAAAAGCAAGGAAG
The DNA here is from genome assembly GCF_020740725.1 of Corvus hawaiiensis. Taxonomy (NCBI): domain Eukaryota; kingdom Metazoa; phylum Chordata; class Aves; order Passeriformes; family Corvidae; genus Corvus; species Corvus hawaiiensis. The sequence continues at coordinate 2,386,919 of NC_063228.1, forward strand.
AAAGCAAAAAAAGCCAATAATTAACCAAAAAACCTAACTCTGAATCGTGTGTTAGTTAGCACTAAATTTAACTAAGATCATAATCAAAGATGAGAACAGTATTTAGATGGTAATGCTAATTTTTATTACTCCAATGGGATTCATGTTCAGTGAAATACTGATCGGCTTATAAAATTCAAGGTTACTTTTGTTTCCCTATCAGCTTTATCAATTTTTAACTTCTGTAACTGGATACAGAGGGGATTATATTTTAGCATTATGGTGACTAAACTAGTCCAGTGAGTTTAAGAGAACAGTCACATTGTCAAGCTTTGGAAATGTTGCTTATGATGACGCACATAAATATTAGAGTTAACTGTGTTTTGGAACAGAAAACATAGGTGATTTATTTGTGTTTAGGCAGCCTGTAGAATAGTAATCCTTTTGTCCAGAGGGGAAAGAAAAAATCAGCTGTGTTTAAACTGCTCTTAGTTGTTGAACTCTTTAGTTTTTATTACAATGACTGATAAAATGTAGGCCGCTTCCAATAGCGGCTGTACAAAGTCTGTCTCTTTATCCTGAACATGATTAGGGGATTAAAAAAAAATGTTGGGAGATGGGATAAGGCTTTATTAAAGAGGAAAAGAAACCCTTACCCCATGTTAAGCTGATATGGGAACTGTTTTCAATTGGAAGATATTTTAGCTTTGTTCCTAGAAATATGAAACCATTTAATATGGTAAATAATATTTAAATAGTCATTTCCTGCATGCATTTTAGCATAGATTTGGTGCACCTTTCTTTAGAAGTACGTGTATGTGCTTAATCTGTAACTCAAAGTCTTCTGGTGTAGTTGTAACAGTTTACAGACCTTCTAATTCCACATTTGACTTGATGGCTGGATGGGGGATTTTTGTGGGTGGGATGTGGGATTTTTTGTGGGTATTTGTGGGTGCTGGCATCTGAAGGCATGGAGACATTGTGTGTAAAAAGAGTTAAATGATTTTGTTTGCCGTAGGAAACACCAACGAAGGAGCTGGGAAGCCGTGGGATAGACGTGAATGGGGAAGGTGCTGGCAGCTCTCCTGTTTCATCTTCCAGTCCTGGTTACTTAAACAGATTTGCAAATTCAGAAAGCTCAACTGATGAAGAAGGTGCATGAATATATTTATACACAGCAGGGGCCAAGACAATTTTATGCACAGCCTTTTATGAGAAGTCATTAAACTATATGTGATCTGTAAATTCACTGGACGACGTTGGCTTCAGTTTTGTGTCCTAAGCAGACACTGCATCTGGGCTCAGATTCCCTTGTTCCTGAGGAGCAAAGCTGGGATGTGATAGTGGTTGTTTATGTATTGATGTGTCCAAGGTATCCTGAAAGGCAACCAAACTGTGGGTGGCAAATCTTTGTGTTTCCCTGGGCTAGAACCCTGCCCAGGGCTACAGGTTTTGTTTGGGGTTAATGCAATCTTCCAGTCTACTTGTACAGCTCTGGGTGACCTTACATGACATTACTGTAATGCTGCTTTTTTCTTCTTCTTTTTTTTTTTTTTTTTTTTTTTTTTTTCTCCCCAAGGTGGGGGTTTTGAGTGGGACGATGACTTCTCTTCTCCAGAGCCATCCTTTATATCCAAGGCAGCTAATAGTCTCATTGGTTCTAAACCACCCCTTCAGCCATCAAAGTACTTCTCTCCACCTCCACCTTCCCGGACTCTTGATCAGAACTGGTCACATTCATCCCCTTATTCCAGATTCTCCATCTCTCCTGCAAACATGGCAAGCTTTTCTCTTACACACCTTACAGATTCGGATATAGAACAAGGAGGTAAGTGATTTAGTTATAATAACTACTTTGAGGATACAAATTAAAATTGTTATGTAAAGATAAAACTAGCAGATACAACGAGTCTTGTTGTGTTTTAAATACCAAATATAGAAGTACATTTTTAAAACCATAAAAGTTTGTCTGGTCTTGTGTTTCACTTAAGACATAGTTTTCCATGGAGATTGAGTTTATTTGCATCCAAGTTGCTACAAAACTGTGGTTGAACAGCCTATGGAACATTTACAGGACAAGCTCAGTTCTAATGTTACAAACCCCTAGTGCTGTATATGGATAAATGAAACCTCTGCAATCCTGAAGCACTGCTGTTACACCTGCCACACTGTGGCAGTTACTAATCCTGGTTATTGCTCTGTCTCAAGTCACAATTGTGTTTTCATTGCACAGGATGAGGATGCCAGGAACATAATGTTTCTGCCATTATTGTGTAAGCTCGTTTTACAGTTTAGTTTCTTTTCATATTGCTTTTTAGACAGTGCATTCTTGACATTCTGTCCAGAATTGCAGCATGTTTTCTAGAGCTGTGAATAGGATAGCTTCTGTTAGGAGAGCCAAACAATCCATTCAGAGCAATAACTGAGTACTAGCAGTATTTATTAACAGGCCTTCTTGTGAGTAACAAAAAGCTTTTTTAACCTTTGATACATTTTTGAGGTTAAGAGAAGCAAAAATAAGCAGACTTGAATCTGTCTGGCATATTATTAATCTTGATAACACACTGCATTATTAAAAATAAATATTACTGATTGCAGAGCCTTGCTAATGGTCAATGTCTATAAATATGTAATCAGTGCTATACGGAGTTGTATTGTTCTTGTATTTTGCTTATTGATTAGATAGTGTTTGCTGCTTAGTAACTTACAGATAAGAGAGAATATTTTGGAGATCCTACGTTGCCTTATGTGTCCTAAGAAGTGACATTGAACTGTGTGATTGAAGCAGATGTCTATGAATAAATGAACCAAATGTTTACAGTAGTTGAAAGTGTAGGGAAAAATTAACCAAAACTTAGAAGTGCAAAACAGCAGAATAGCAAGAGTCTTGCAAAGAAGAAGTGGGGGTTGTGCAGATGAATCTCACTGTATCTTATGACCTTTCCTCTACTAATAGGAAGCAGTGAAGATGGAGAAAAAGATTAAATCAATTTAAACTTGCTTGGACTCCATACATAAAACACACAGGCTTTGTGTTTGAAACTTCTTTATCTAAACTCTGGATCCTCCTGGAGTAACACAGGTAATCAAGAAGTACTGAGAAATGAAAGTGAACACTGAAAGCAATGTTAAATCAGGACATTAATTTGAATGTGTATTTAACTTTGTAATGTATTTTTAAATCAGTGCAATTTTGCTTTTCATTGAAAGACGATTCTGCCGCTGTTTTCAAGTACTTGAAGTATTTTTCAGATAACTTAAACAAGTAAAGCAATTACACTACAGTCTGGTTTATGTATGAGATTGTATAATATTCTTTTTATATTTTTCCATGTAGTTCATTATCTATTTGAACATACACCTGTTGTAGAATTGTGTATAACTGTCCTGTGCAACAGGTGGCTGTGTTGATGGAACTGTATGAATGGTAGTTGATCAGTAGTGAGCCATATTTATTCAAAAAGATATCACTACATATTACTTTGCTTATTACAATTGCACTATGGATTATTCTTCCTTTATTTCCTGATGATGTACAGAATCAAAATCTTAAATCTTTCAAGGAAAATAAGACAAGTTGAATTGGCCCAGTTATCCAGTTTAATTTGTCCTTTTTGTAGCCTTTGCTATGCACGGTACTTGTAAAACGTACATAACTTCTGAGTATCACGTTAGACTTGCTGAAATCTTATATTCAGTACCATTTCTAAAATGATAATGGTTATAGAATGGTTGTTCGTGTTCATGTTTTATAGGAAACTGGAAAAGAATATATGATATACTCTGGAATTTTTAGATGAAAGAGATAATGTCTCTTAATTCTTACATATGATCCTACTGACTGCTTAAACTGTAATAGCATCTGACTATATCACAGTTAAGGGCCTTCCAGTTTTTACTACAATTTCTGCCTTGGAGAAAGAGGAGGAAAAATTGGCTGTACAAAACTCTGGAATTTATGAATCTTATAAAAAGACTAATTTCAATAGACTGGATTTGGGTACACTTGGCCCTTTGGTTGTACATTCTGTGAATTTTGAAGCTCACTCTTCTGCTGCCTGCAGATCGAGGCTCCGTTCAGAGGGCTGTGGTAAATCTACCTCTTGGTGATGTTATGACAATTAAGATTCTGATTAGTGGTTAATGCCCAGTTTTGCACCTGTTATAGGGCCAGATCCATTTAAGATGTCTGCAGAGCTCCATGGTGCATCCTGAACAAAGGGTGCACTACAATAGGTTTGCTCTGAAGCCTGTAGGGAAGGGAATACAGTGTGGGGGCTTAACCTTCCTGCTTTACCATGCATTTAGCTGAGTTAATCATTTAAACTGCTCGGAAAAAGATATCCTTAGTTATTACTCCAAACTGAGTTCAGCTGAGAAACAAATCCCTGACTTCTTGGAATGCCTTACGCAGTTGCAGATCTGTAGGGAACACTGATAGGAACAGTTTACCTGGCTTTGTATTTGTTTACCTGTACTAAAATGCAAATGTACTGAGATACAAAGTACTTTGTATTTTAGTGGCTGCTTTGGCAGGGCTTGAGATAATGGTGGTCCAAGTGCTCTGTGTCCAGATCCAGTCACCAGAGAATTTTCATTATTTGAAGATGGGAGGACTAGATATTTTCAGATGTGTGATTTTTTTTTTTTTTTTTTTAATACCTCTGTGTTAATTTTGGTTTCTAAGTATGTTTTAAAAATGACAGGAATATGTTAACTACTTTTTTCCAATGTTATTTAGCCCTTAAACCAGAATGGCTTCCATACTGATTAAAAGGGAATGATTTAGTTATCATGTTGTTTGAAGTTGCCAATGAATTGTTGAGATATCTTTTTCTGATGAGGCACTCAGGTTCGGAGTTAGTCAGAACTGTTCTTCAGTATGAAGTGAAGAACTGAATTTTCCTAAGGACCTTTCCCAAAACATTTTTTAGAAGGCAAAGTCAAGTAGTTCTTAATACAGGCTTATAGTACTGTAGAGGGTTTAAGGAAGCTGTGCGCTACTGAAAATATTTTAAAATGTTGGTAATAGACTTTGTGCACAAATTATTGCCTAGAAATTCCATAATTCCAACATTGAACTCCTTGATACAGCTAGATTTAGGGTATCTCATCTGTCTTTAATTCTCACCATAGTAAGAATGAAACTCTATAATGGTCTGCAAAGAACATGTGGGCTTGTCTGCCTTGCGTGGTGAAAAACCTGTCAGACCTGGAGTTCAGCCTTAATTTTGAATCATTTGATTTAAAATATAGTCCTGGGTTAAATAAAAGCTTATGCTCCAGAATGTTGTAATTTGCTTGTGCATTTTGTTTCTTGTAATTCTGGAAAATCAGATGTTTATCTTGCACATCAGGAATTTCCTTTGCTTGATGGAGATCTAAGATTTTTATTCTTTACCCAGGTTTAAAGAAAATATTATACAGGAAGTGAAAGTTTACTCCTTTGTCCAAATGGACTCATTGCTAATGAATTGCCAAAGGAGCATTTTTTTCCAAAACTAGATGTGTATGATATTAAGCAAGGTTATGTCCTTTTTAGCTGTACAATGAAGAGAAAGAAATATTTAAAGTTAACTCGCATTACTTAAACATGAATTTTAATTTCAGTAATCCAGTAGGCTGGATTGCAATAATATAAACTGTCTTTTGGGGTAAAAAATTATACTTAAAGATCTGATCAACTACTAGCAATACTTAAATATCTGCCTGGCAGTCAAGTGGCACAATGAAGATGAATCAATAATTCCAACATGTTACATTATAATGAGGGGATTTGTTCCAAATCATTCATTACACTCTGTGTAATTTCTTGCACTAGCTACTTAAGCCTGGTCTCCGTTTTAGAAGTACATGTATCTATTTTCAATGGTTTATTATGAGGACTGGTTACAGCTTAATTCCTTCTCTAGTAGAATACCTGAATTGTTTGAATAATGAAGGCATTGTCTCAATTTGGCTACTAAAGGTATCTAAAAGATCTGATTTTTCCCACCTAAAGAAGTTTGTTTAAACATTAGGATCTGTAGTGAGAAGCCAAGAGAGCAACAAGAGTGTCCAGTTTCAGTGGGAACACCTGTACTCTCCCAAATCCCCCAGCTGCAGATACACTGTGTATAACTGCATTTATGGAAATTGCTATTTTCCTGGAAATTAGGAGATTTAACATTTTTTTTCATATCCTTGTTGATGCACTAATGAAAGCCATTTAAGCCTCATTCTTTTTATCAGTATTTTTAGCAGATTTTTATGTAATACTCAATCTTTCATGAGGAGGCTGGTTGGTAGAAAGACTTGTTTTTACAATTAAGCACTATCCTAAAATGTCAGCATTGTCAGGTGTCAGTGACTTGGCTATTTGTGTTGGAGTTGGTGAAAGGTGGAATCCAAGTACATTAGCCTTATAAGAAATAGCCTTAAATAAGAATGGAGTGTACAAAATTACTTCAGCTTTAAGTCATACACAAATATCCTTGTATGTTAATGGTTTTGGTACAAAATGGGAAGAAATCTAGAGGAGAGTCAAACATCATATAAACTTATTGAAAATAAGTATTTGTAATACCAGCAGCCTGTTTTTCAGAAACTTGAATATGACTTACAGTTAGTTTTGTTTATGAAATTGTTTGAACTTGCACAGATGTAGGTGTAACTTAAATGATAAATGGTACTGATGTGTGTGTGTATATATAATGTTTAATTCTATTTGTAAATGAGAAACTATGTAACAAAATCATAGGTATGAGGTTTTCCTATTGTAATTTAATACAGGTATGAGGTTTATGGCAATATATCATAGTTAATGAAATTTCAGGTCAAAATGTCTTTAAATTGTGTACATTTTTAAATTGTAATTTCTACTGTATATTGATTATCATGCATAGTGTGATTCAAGAAACTGCTTGTAATTTAAAAATATTTAATATTAAAAATAAAATACAGTTATATATTTATAATCTCTTTGTCTGTTTGTTCATTTTTAAACAGATGCCAGCAGTGTAGTTCCAGTGTAAGATAAATTTATTAGTGTCCTGAGGTTGAGAAAGTTCCAAAAGCTCAAAGCCACAGTCCCAGCAGATGAGTCCATGGTAAATAGTGTAGTCACCTTTCATTTCTTCCAGTATCATCACCCTTGTGAAAATGTCAGGTAAAGTGTGTACACAGTCAGTAGAGAAGCAATAATTAAAACCGAAATAGTGTAATTCTGGATACTGAATATTGCTTTAAATCATAGAATTAAAGATCTGTGGGAAGAATGGGGATTTGGAATTTATAAATTCAGAAAACAGGTTAATGATGTTTTCTTGGTGTTCATTGAATTTCTTTCTAGAAGACTTGCTTTTGCTTGGGTTTTTTCAATCTAAGTGCATGTGCTGAATGGACCAAAAATCTCCAGTAAATAAGTGTAGTACTGGTGTGTAAAGGGAGCTCCTTTGCTGAGATACTGAGGCTGTTTCAGGCTGGGCACTCGGTGGGGCAGGAGGAGAGTGCTGATTTCCCTGCTATCCGGGAGGGGTGGGATGGCCCAGGGCAGCCCGGGCAGTGTGGATGGAGGCGCTTGTGGAAGCCCCCACCTCACATCGCAGCTGTTGAGTGCTGGCACCTGCTGTGACCTGGGAATGAGAAACTGATATCAAGATGACTTAACTTCATTAGGTAAAATATAACTACTGGGCTGAAATTTGACCAAGGCAATGGTCATTAATGAGAACAGATGTAAAAGATCCCATGGCACTAAATTGGTCACCTTATATAGAGCTTATTATCAAAGAATTTGAGAAGTTGGAATCTTTATGAGCAGCAAGTTCTCAAAGGGAGGGCAGTGCTGTGTCTGGGGCTCTGTGTCACAGGAGTGCTGTGACAACTTGCACAACAGAGCTGAGACAGACTTTGTCCTCCTCCAGCCGGGGACACTCCACCTGCTGAAGGAGGTACAGGACCGACCCCTCCTGTGGTGACAGAGCCGTGCCTGGCTCAGTGTCAGGGACACCCACGCTGCCGCAGCGCTGCCGAGTGCTGCCTCCCCGTGCCTGAGTCCCCTGTGGCACCCCCAACACGGACGGGAGCCTTGAACAGGGCGCAGTGGCTGTGCCCGGCCCCTCGGTGGGTGCCCGGGGTGCGTGCCCGGCCCCTCGGTGGGTGCCCGGGGTGCGTGCCCGGCCCCTCGGTGGGTGCCCGGGGTGCCGGCCCGGCCCCTCGGTGGGTGCCCGGGGTGCCGGCCCGGCCCCTCGGTGGGTGCCCGGGGTGCCGGCCCGGCCCGTGCCGCGGAGGGACCGGAGCTCGCCCCCGCCCGCCCGCCGGGCCCGCCCCCGCCGCTAAAGCGACGTGTCCGGGGCAGCGCCGGCAGCTCCGGCCGCCTCTGCCTGCGGGCTCGGGGCAGCGCCTGCCCGGGGCTCCTCGGGCCAGGGGCAGGGCCTGGGCCCCTCGCAGGCTCCTGCTGACAGACCCGGGCTCGGTCAAAGGACACGCAGCGTTCGCTCCCTGTTGCCCCCACAGCCCCTGCTGCTGTTCCTGCCTTCCCCTGGGCTCTGCCGCGTTGCCCCTTGGGCCCCAGACACCTTCTCAGCAGCTGGTAGAGTGGTAAGTCACAGAGGATGGTTGCCAGCCCTGGTAGACGGCTGCAGAGGGTGTTAAATGTGTTGGTATTTGGCTGCTCTCTCTTTGGTTTCTCTTGACCACTCCAATCTGTTGCTGCTGATCCCCCCACAATCTGTTTGCTCCTTGCACACTCATACCACCTCTCTGGGGCTCCCAGCAGCTGAGCTGGGGCTCTGTAAGGTTGCTTCTCCAGGTAACAGCAGTGGCAGTCTGAAAGAAAAGCTCAGCACCTTGTTTATCCCATGATAACCCATTCGCTTTTGCCTAGCCTGCAGTTTACAGACTACTTTGCTCTCTCAGTTAGCTGAAGCTTCCTTTCTCTTGGGTCTTCTTCCAGCTTTCTCTCCTGGCTGCCTCCATGAACCCCCTCTTCACCAAGTCCTGTGGGCTGTTTTCTTCCAAACAGCAGCACTCCCCAGCAGTGCTTCCTGTGCTTCGGCAGGGAAGCTCCCTTGCCTCTGTGCTGTCCTGTAGCTGTCCCTTTTCTGCCAAGTGAGTTACACAAAGGGTCCAGAACAAGCCCAGTGCTTGCCTTTGGACCTGTTTTCTCACAGAAAGTACCTCTGTGTCTCCAGCATTTTTTTAGGCTCCCACAACACGAGCTGCTTGGTGCTGTCTTTCAGCTGTCATCACCTGGGTGCTGCTCTAACCCAGCTGCTTTGTGAATTCCTGGTGTCTTTGGTAGTAGGGAACCTGGGGATGGCCAGAATGCCCTCACAGGCAGAGAACTGAGTCACTGTGCAAGCCGAGCAGCTGAGCATGGCTCTAAATAATGAGAAATGAGACAGGAGGTGGTGTTTACCACAGCACAGCTGGGAACTGCCACCACCTGCTCCAGCTAAGGTTGATGTCTTGTGCTGGGACAGTCTTGCAGCTGGGGTTAGTTTTTGGTTCTTCTTTTTCTTTCATTTTTTATTGGCTCACCAACTCTCAGGCTGCTCCTACACAATAGTATTGGCATAAAATATATTTTGTTTTGACCAAACCTTTTTATGACTACATGAACTGGAAGACCATGGAAGAAACATATTTCAGGAATGTCTCTTAGTAATGTTGATCACTGGTGTTATAGGCAGGGTTGCTGTGATGCTGTTGTCTTCAGGTGTAGTGTGGGCACAGAATCTGGGCTGGGGGGGGAGTAAAATATCAGTGCTGTCATTAATGCAGAGGAAGGAACATTGCTGTGTCTTTCTGGATAACTTGGAAAGCCTGCTCTGCTGCTGTTGATCTGGGGCAGTAACTGCAATTAAGCCCTGCCTTTATCGGATTGTTGCTGGAAGAGGGAAGTGCTTTTTTTGTGTGTGTGGTGGGGACTAATCCAGAACACAGAAATGCTGCAGCTGAAAACACGTGGCTGGCTCGGAGCTTCTCCCTGAGAGTGTGCCATGTTTCCCTCTAGTGGACTCCTCGCACAGTGGAAACCTGTGCCTACAAAAAACAATTACCAGGAGTCAAGGAGAAATTACTTTGAATAAGAGCCTGAGGGTCAGTCTAATACCCCCCCATAAGCCAGCATATGCACAATGAAGTGGTGCATGGTTTTATTATAACGTGGGGTAGTGAGGAGCTGGGAGACAACAGCAGCATATGAGATCAAACAACAGAGGCAATGTTACCAAACCTAACTGACTGTCATACTGTGCATATTTTTTGAGTTGTGGTTCACTTCTCTACAGAAAGACTGGATCAACTTGGAGACCATTTTCTCTTATGTACAGTGATAAAGGAAAAATCTCTCTGCTATGAGGCCTGTTTCTGAGAAAGCAGAGGCATCTGTTTTTCACTAGTAGGTGATTCACTGCATCTTTGTTCCACTGGTTCCATTCACTTGCCCCCTGCTTCCTCTGCAAGCTCTACTCCCAGCTGAACATTGGTGTTATGTTTTTACAGCACACTGCTAATTAATACCAGTCCATCCAACAAAACATGAAGACTAAAACCAAAGGAAAGAAGCAAAGGCAAGCTGTTGACAAAGAAGCATTTTCCGAAGAGCCGGCAGTGAGAAAAAAGGAACTGGGGAAATGCTTGCGAGGCCAAGAAAGGAGGAATGGGGGAAACAAGGAGAGCAGCAAGATCCCCACAGCCAGAGGCAAGCGTCCTTGGAGCAGTAAGGACAGGCTTTTGAGGAGACTGGAAAGCAACGAGCGCGAGAGGCAGAGAATGCACAAGCTCAACAATGCGTTCCAGGCCTTGCGGGAGGTGATCCCTCATGTGAGAGCTGAGAACAAACTTTCCAAAATAGAGACCCTCACGCTGGCCAAAAATTACATTAAATCCTTGACCTCCATTATACTCAGTATGTCCAATGGACACTTTCCAGCAGTAGAAGGGATGGGGGGAGCCTGGGGATCCAAATTGTACCAGCATTATCAACAGCAGCATGGGGAAGATGACCGTGAGGAACATCTACAGAAATATTCCACATAGATTCATAACTTCAGCCAAAACACCGGCTGCCACCTACTACTGTAATTGTTTTTCCTTCTTACATCACAATACATGTCATTACCTAGAGGTTTAAACCCTCAGAATTTTTCAGAGCATAGTGAATGTGTTTGTGTGGTGTGCCAGGGTCTGGAAACCTATCCTGTAGCACTGGAGTTGACTTGAAAACAGTGATTTAGTAGCTTCTGAAAATTACCCTACCTGGAGTAGAGTGAGTTGAGCATTTAAGGTCTGTGTCACCCAAGTTCTTTGGAGTTTGTTGAGAATTTGGTTGTAGCTCTGTTCATCAGCCTTTCAGTGACTCATCTACCATGCTAAAGAGAAGATTAAAATTGATGACAGCATTTGACTTGGTGACTGAAGTGGCACATATGGAAAATTGGTCACCAGATCTGAATATTTATCTTGATATTTAACTTCTGTGGATCTGCCCTGATAATTCTGAACCTTGCAAGGCATAAAAATACCTGCTGATGCAAACATCTGCAAAGCTTTCTTAGATTGTAAGCTCTCTAGAGTAAGGACAGTTCTGATCTGCATTTCCAGAGCATCTGACCTCATGAAGATTTTCTTTAGTGGGTGTCTGGGTGCCATTGTAATACAAATAATAAATAAGGGACAAATGACTTATTTTTGCCAAAACAATGATAAAAATGCTTTAGCATAGTCTTAAGTTAGACAATGCTCTGGCCAATATAAATTATTTGCTAATGAAGCCTGTGACATGATCAGGTTCTTTCCATGTTAGTGTTAGATTCTGATACTATAAAACAATAAATGAGCAGAAACTCTTCAGAAAGGAAAATGAGCTCTTTTTTTCCCCTCCCCATATCCCCTTCTGTGGTGAAAAGTTTTATGTCACAGAGGAACTCTCATTTCCTCTTGTATTCTCATACCTGGGGCGCCTGAAGCTGGGGTGGCCTCAGTTGAGAGTGTGGTGCCCATGGAGCCCCCCTGTTACAGCTCCCCCTCCTCACATGCCCCGTGGAACAGGAGGCTGCTGCTTTGTGCTGTGGATGGCACAGGAAGCATTTGGCACCTCATGCATCACTCGGATTGATAATGGTTTGTGGTATGGTCCTTTTCCTGCAGAGGAAGGCTGTCCAAGGAGGAATGGGGGCTGAGGAAGGATTAATCAGATCCATCACAGAAGGGTTGTGCTGCACTGTGCAGTTTGTAGTTTGCTGCAGCCCAGCTGAGGGGGTGACAATTTAAATCGGAGTGAAAGGTGAGGTTGGCAAGGGATGTGAATTATCTTTCTCCACCACAGCAATCCATAGCTATGATGTAGAACAACACAACAGTTTATATCTGTGGTTGCCTTACTGGAGAAAACATTTGGATCCTGCCTCAACCCAGCACTTTCTTAGTTTTTGAACTGTTTTCACATTAAAATAAATGTGTTTAAGCCCTTCTTGTACTCAAGTGTTAATGAAAGTATTGCAGAGTCTCTTAGAGATTTAACTTGTCATTACAGTGCTGGATCTTGCTCCATTCACCAGCTGCCCCCTGTGTGTGAATTAATCTTCACTGTATTTACACTGTCTGATCACAGTGGGGTCAGTCAGTAACACCAAGGCTTTTTCTTTCAGTTGTTCCACTCAGCACTTTTCAGGTAAGAGATGTTGACGTTATTTGGTTATTTCTCACCCTACAGGTCAGTGCAAACTGTGGCTCTGCATGTCACACAGTAAGTGATGACTAAGGACTTGTAGATTATGGTATTTTTTTGTAGGATTCTTTAAAGGTCATTATCTGAGAGTTGCCAGCTAGTAAATGTCCCTGAAATGCTTTTGTGGGATAGTTACGTTTGAACTGCTGGCTGGTTGTGTTGGTGGGAAGAGGGAACCAGTGAGTTTAAAACCCAGTACTTGAACAGTGCTATTGGTGAAGAATTGCACTTTAAGAACAAGTATGTTGGTATTGCTGCTAAATAGACAGAGTTTATGCTTGGGCAGTGTATTTTTGACTTCCTGCAACCAGAGGTATTTCAAATATTAAGCCCAAAATGGCATGTCATGTCTAGCTATAAATACAGCAGCAGAGGAGGCAGGTGAAAGTCACCCCTTCTCTGCACACTGCCATCCCTGAGAGATAGACAGGCTCTGGACACAGGCATTTAATGGAATTACAGCTGCTAGTTCCACAGTGGTACTGTGCTACAAAGCGCTGTGTTCTTGGATATGTCAAAAGGGATTTGTAAGAAGCATTTTTTTCTGATAAATTACTTTTATTTTTCAAAATTGCTTCAATTTAAAGTCACTTTTCCTTATTTTAACTAGCCACAACAATGACATTATATTTTTAAATCAAATAATTTTCTAAATAATAGTTTTAGAAGGCAAATACTTAGTACTCAAACATAAACAACTTATAACTTATCTTTTTTTTCACTTAAACCCAGATTTTTACAGTAAAGTAAGTGAAACTTGGCAATGTAGGGAAAAATGCAAAGGTACATTATAAAGCTTATTGTATGCAATCAGGTTGGTTGTTGGAGATGTAAACACTGACTATTAAAAGGAAAAATCTTCTTGATACAATGCAGAGAAAAATACAATCCTAATAATTCTCTAAAAATACATGTAATAAAGTTATTTATTTGGACAAGATACTGTGCAATTTATGCAAAACCTATTATGGTAATTAATGCAACACATTATTTATGGTTCTCCCACAATGTATGTATAAACCAGAAATCTCTAATCACATACTGGAAAGATCAACAGGTTCTTTTTTTAACAGTAAAGCATCTTCAATCTTCATTCACATTTGTACTTGGAAACAGTGCTTTCCTTGGCATTAAATACCAGATATATTCCTTAAATACGTGCAAACATTAAGTTTTACTTCTACAAATACAGTACTGAGACCACACCAAACTGCTCATCATATAAAAATAGCTCCATATACAGTCACACACAGAGAGGAGAAATGAATGTAAACTGTCCAATTATGATAAATAAGTCAGGAAAAAAAGCTTATTTTGAGAATAGAAAGTGGTTTCATGTTGGAAAAAGAGATGAATAAATCACTTACTAAAAATGAAGAGCAAAACTTCATTCTGAACTGCCATCAGTGTACACTGGCAAACTCCACTGACATCAGTGAAGTTATTTTGCATTCCTACCACTGTAAACTCAGAGTTTAAACCTTCCCTTGACTTTTACAGTATGAAAGCATAATTTGCAATGATGTGGAACGTAGCCTCCAGAGTCTGGTGCCTTCCAGCCTCATTAGGTAGGCATCTGTGTACCTCAATTATCCCAGTTCCAGTTAAGCTGAGGACAGAACATGATTTCCCAGCTCTTGCACTGACAGTTTACAGCGAGACCTCGCTGAGCCCAACTGACCGGGACTGGGCTCTCTCCAGTGGCTCCCTGAAAGCAGAGAGAGGTTCTTCTGCCTGATTAACACATTGCTCACTGTGAGCAAAGAGAGCAAAAATTGGCCCTTCCTGGTAACTGCAGCCTAAGCAGAGTTGTACAGAATTGGATTTTGCTGATGGGAGCAAGATCAGCCTGACCCGAGTCCGTCCTTACGCACGGAGCCCTCCCGTGAGCAGAGCTCCATGCATGGGTAAGGCCCTGTACAAACAGGACCAGTTGTGTTTGCCTGCAATTCATTCAAATCAAAACAACATCTTCATTTGTGCTCAAGGACAGTGTGCAAGATGTGTCAATACAAGAGAGATGTAGGGAACATTAAAAAAAAGAAGTAAATGTAGTGATCATCTGCACATATTCACATTTGTATGGTGTGTAGCAGCTATGATAAAGGGTCAGAAATACATTGTGGTTAAAAACCTTGCCTGCTTTGACAAAACTATGAACTCTATCAAGTCACATTTTACACAAGATGCATTAGAAGGATTCAGTACTTAAAATACCCCATTGCAAAGTCCAGTTAAGTCAAACATATTAGTAGCACAGAAAGGTCACATTTTTCTCTTCAAGCAGGAGACATTTTGTTTCTTTTAAATTACTTGATAGCAACATGTAGACGGCAACAATTTAACAGTTAACAGAATTTCTGTCCAATTCTTGACTTTCACTGACCATCAGAAGGGTCTTAGAGTGTTCTGTTTTCCCTTTACTCTCCTCATCTTCTCCCTCCTTCGATACTGCCGGGTTTTCTTCAGCGGTGTCAGGCACAGCAACCCGAGATGCTTCTGTTGCATTTCCTCTGACTGTAATGTGCTCCCACCCACCCTGTGAAAAAGTGATACAGAAATTCAAAAGAAGAAACATCACCCTGTCACTGCTGTTATCTGATGTGATGCTTTATGTGCACTGCTAGTTTATACTATTTGTTCATGAGGAAAGTTATCCTGCTCTGGGATGAATCAGAAAAAAGGCTCCCTGTAAAATGAAACAAAATACAACAGACCTCCCTGACAGGGAGTTATAGAGGTGGTAAACTTGAGGATTATTTCTTATCACAGGGAATTAAGATTAGTAGAGTCAAGCATTCATAACAGAGCCACTGCAGATGTTCCACCAGCTTAAAAGGTGGCAAAACCTTAAAAAAGCCTTTCTCAAAACATTGAGAATAATACAGTGTACAACAGTGAGGAATAATCATGAGCAGACCAGGAAGGAATCCACTTTCTTTTCAAATGGCTCTTACTCTGCTAGTTTTTCCATTGTAACTTTTAAATTACCTATTTAAAATGAATACTTATCAAATGCAAATAAACAACTTCCCAGCAACACTTGCACAGCCCATTATAGTAACTTCAAAAAGGAACATAAACCTGAAGGCAAATGTCAGTTTCCTGCAGGTATATTCCAGCTTTCCAACGCTGGGAAGGATGGCACTTCCCTTTCTCTGTGAGCCCATGGACATTGGGATGTACAACTTCCAGGCAGTTCTGTGCCCCCAGCACTTACCCCAATACCATAATCCCACGAGAGGCCTTTAGGTTCCATTGGCTGGACACCAGTCCGGTGGCAGACGGTCCCACAGCTCAGACTGTGGCTGCCCTGCACTTTGTCAGCTATCACCCACACCTCGAGGAAGCAGAGAGAGGCAATAAAATGTGCTGCTCTTCCCAGATGTGAAATCTCTGTCTAATCCCTCTCAAAAAGCAGTCTTGGTCTTCAATAGGCTGAAAATTCTCTAATTTAGGCAGCGAGACACCCAAACAAACTATAGAGCAGTGTTATAATTAAAACATTGCCTGGTAAGGCTTGGCAGGAAAGAGATTAAATATATAAAAGCCTTCTTAAAATACATAGCTTTGTTTTAAAAAAATGGAAAAATAATGAGGCTTTTTACAGCAGAGGGCTTGGCTGTATCACTATTTCATTGGTATGGTTTTTTGTCTTGCTATCAGATTCCAGCATTTAGACCAACACTTTGTGGAACAAAGTTAAACAAAACTAAGGCTGAAGAACATTTAATTACTAAGGTATGTTCTACATAATTTTTAATAAACTAATGAGATACAAGGAAGCTCAGTACACACCTGGTCCAGGGGCCCTACAGACATTTTTCGGATATTATTTGAAACATGATCCCAGGTAGATCCTTGAGGGTAGCTGGGTGTGATGCCCTGGCGGTACCAAAGATTGCCTGTAAAACAAAGTGCTGGTTACAGCCCAGTATGGCTGTTTGTCTGTAGTGCTGTAAACAACATAAATCAGGAATTTATTCTTTCTGTGTTCTGGGGAAATGCTGTTTTGGCTAATGTGTTACAGAGGTGGACAAAATTAAGTTCTCACTTTGGAATTTGTATTTCTATAATTACTGTTTATAAAAACCAGCAAATACTCTGTTTTGTAAAACTTCTTGGGGAAAAATGTTCATATAAGGAACTATTCACTAGAAAACAAAAGCAAATGGGATGAAGGTTTCTGAATCTGGTGTTAAAGGCTTGTTTCTTGTACAAAAGGTGCTTCATGATTTATCTGTTTTGGAGCAGGATTCCAGACAAAACCCTGCCATGCAATTCTCTGACATTCATCAGTGTCTTCCCCCCACAGAGCACAGCTGCTGGATTGTTGTTAGCCAGGGCACTATCAGATATAACAAAACCCAGGCCTTCCGAAGCAGTACCTAAGTGCACTGCTACTCCAAATCCTTCAATAGGAAATATTACTCCCTTTGGAGCACCAGTAATCATCTGTCCAGTTCTAACTTAGCCTCTCCTTTTTAAATCAGTCTGGTGTAGACTGATGTACTTTTTGTAGCACTGCCTAATAGTTTTTTAAATCCTTACCATTTTTATCCAAGACAAACACAGATGTTCGTCCTACTGAGACTTGCTTTAACTTCTGTTTTTGAGGTGAAGGGATATGGTACCAACAGTCACCTAAAGGTCAGAAATCTTGAGTTAAGCATTGAGAAAATAGAATTAGGCATGGAAATGCCTGCAGTTGAAATATAAGCAAGAAATCTGTGAATGACCTCACACTTCATATATTTTTAACAACTCGTTTTTTACAATTTAACTTATGCAGGTGAAGAGCAAATTACCTGCTCTCATTATTGTATTATTTGTATGCACTGTTTTGCACAGCTATGGGAAAGGACTCTGTGAAACAGGTTGGACTTTTTCAGACATGGCAGTGGAACAGAGCAAAAGATAAAGTGCAGGTTCTTACCTGCAGGTTTGTTTGGAGACACCGAACCCCGGTAGAAGGCAGAACCATCTCTAGCAATAGCCCACACTTGGTAAAATGCCCCAATGGAGATGGAAATGAAGGGCTGGTCTGTTCCCACGTGCAGCCAGGATGTTCCCTAACAAATCATGGGAGATGAATTGTGAAGCAATAGTTAAAAATTCTATGACAAAATATTGTTGATTATTACCAAATGAGAAAAAAACAACATAGTGAAAAATATTCTGAAGAATAAATCTTACATACTTTACAACTGAACAGAAACAAGGTTGCTGATCCTCAAAGATATTTGGATAAACAACTCTTTGAAAATAGCTAAGTTGGACAATGAAGGACCTTTTCTATTAAAGTCACTGGATTTTGGATATCTACATGTCTCTGAACAGCTAGACTAGGGCCTTCTATTTTTTAAAAATCCCTTGTTTTTTATTACACAGAACAAGTCTCACAAAAATCAACTGATATGGGATTTCAGATTCCGGACAGATTCCAATTCTTACTGCTGCAGTGCCTTACAGATCAGGATGAAAAAAAATTCTTAAATATTTTTCAACTTCTTGTAGTTTTTCTCCAAATTCAATACTACAGTATTTTCTTAGATGTTTTTCCTGTTTTTTTATCCCACTGGTATCAACAGGCACTAGACTGGGACCATGCTTCACAGGGTCTATTCCTTGGCAATTCCTTTAAATGGAATACACCTATTATCAACAATTTCAAAAAACAAACAAAAAAAGAGGAACTAAGCTGCCAGTGCAGAAAGTGGAAGTAAAATGCTTCATGAGAAGATGGCCAGGAGCTGAGAGAGGCTCCTGCAGGTGATGTGGCACAAGCTCAGGTAGATTATGCAAGGGAAATGCTATTATAAGGAACGTGGGCAGCAAACTGTGCTGCAGCTGATGGACAGGGACTTCCAAATCTGGGACACAAAGGGATGAAAAATAACAAGGTGCTTTGAGAGAGGGCCCTGTGTGATTGTATGTACTTGTGTATTACATTAAATACCTCAATAAGCAGTAAAAACAAACAGGGAGCCTTACAGCTGGATTTTGCTGTGTCACTCCAAGCCTGCAGAGCACGTCTCCTTTGTCACTGATTGCCCACAGTGCTACTCCTTCTTCATCATCTGCATCTGAACTGGGAATTATGGAGATGTCCCACAGGGTAACAGGAGGCACTTCCAGCCATGGCCCGTTGGTGACTATCTTACATTTTCTGAGGCAGAAAAAAACCCAAGCCTGTCAGAAGTACATACTTTCTATGACTGAATTTGTTTCCCAGTCTATTGTTGACTTCCAGTCCTAAAGTCTTTTCACTAGGCATACTTTTCATTAAATATTAGTATTTTTAATCTGAAAGAGGTTTTTAACAATCACTCATGTTTTGCATCAGATTTTGAAGTTTCAACTAATACAGATTCCTCAAAGCTTCTGTTGTTTGTTTTTTTTAAAGCTACTGTATAAAACCAAGACTACCCAAGAAGTCTGCAACTGGTGCTACACTGCTCCGTAGCTCTCTCAGACTCACTGGGCAACAGCAGGGCAATAAATTGCAGAGAGAACTCCACACCCAGTTCATTCCTTCCTCTGTCTTGCTTGAGGGAATAATTTTACAATTCTTTTTTGGTGGGGCCTGTTAAAAAGGTTATGTAGCATCTTGAGGTAGGCAGAGGTAAGGCAGCTCTAAATGAAAGATTTGCTAAGTCTTGCTGGGAATTTGTGTACTTTTTCTGTGGAAACTGAAACAAAGTAGTGCTGTCTATTGGGGAAATTATGTTAGGCTCTATCATCACCACAATATTTTGTGTATGAAGGATGTCCTAAAAACATCAGGACATTCCTCCATTTTCCAGTTCTGAAAAACCAGATCCAGCCCTGAGCAGTTCCCTATTTGTTTTCAATTTTCAACTGATACTTAAAACAAGAGGAAGTGTTTAGACTAGAGGGTATTTCTCAAGTTGCTTATTTCAAGTCACCATTTTGATTTACTGGGTTTGTTTTGCTGCATATCCTGGAACAACACTTTTGATGCTTCAGAACCTCACTTCGAAGCTTTTTGTACAAGGGGCAAAATACTTTGTAGCATCAATACCAAACCCAGCAGTATGAAAGTTCACAGCAATTAATTAGGACAGCTGTTAAATGCTCTAGTATAGAAAGGACAGAAAAGTTGGAAAAACAGGGAATGCACAGACTTCCCCAGCTTATAGAATATAGTGGCAGTTTGCTGTTTTCCAGGTTCCACCTGGACATTTCCTCTGATGGAAATGGGGTTGCATTATCTGTGGCCTAGCACCAAGTATGTGGAATTCATAAATTAAAACTATTAATATAAAAGGCCTATTAACTTGTTGTTACAAGTGACCTCATATGTACTGATATAGCCAGTGTCTACTATTCCTTAATCATTTACCATAAGGAAAATCAGATATAGAGAAGAACCATCTGACTTTTATCTACAGATCCCA
Source organism: Corvus hawaiiensis (assembly GCF_020740725.1). Lineage (NCBI taxonomy): Eukaryota > Metazoa > Chordata > Aves > Passeriformes > Corvidae > Corvus > Corvus hawaiiensis. The sequence goes on from NC_063228.1 coordinate 2,407,034, forward strand.
CAAAATCCAATAGGGTAACCACCCATAAAGGCTTACAGTCAAGGCCATAATGCTAAAGATCATCAGTTTCTCTGCCGGAGATGGGTTATTTATTGCAGGTTTCTTTACTTTTTCTTTTGTTGATTGGGTGACAAGACTCTTCATCTCATAACTGAAGTAGCCTTTTAGTGAGCAATTAGCATTCAAGTTCAAAACTTATTTATATTGAGGTTCCTCACCTTGCCCAGCGCCTCCGTCGGACAAAGTCTTTCATTGTCTTGTGGCCATGGTAGGACCTACCAAAACAGATTTAAACAGTGTTCATGAGGATGTCAGAGCATCTCCAGTGTCAGTGCCAGCCTGAGAGCACTGCCTCCATCTGCCCACCAGGCACCCCTGCTGACTTCAAAATTCCTGAAGTGACAGTTTGCCAAGTTCACCTCGCTGCCCTCCCTCCCTGCAAACATCAGCGTGCCCACAAAAGGGGGGAAATGAGGCAGTGTTGTGTCCCTGTCAAAGGGCAGTTAATGTGCAAACAGAAGTGAGAAGGAATGAGGAGTGGAGCCTGGGATTTGGTAGAAGAGGAGTTTCCTTACGCTGGGAAGTCAGCTGCGTACTGCCAGCCCTCCCGGTCCGTGCCGCCCGCCGGGCTGAAGTCGATGTACCAATCTGAGACCTGTGGGTAAATGGGGACACTGGGAATAACAATCAACACCTCATGTATGATAAACACCTCTGCTTCTACTTGCCTCCACCTTTTGGAGAGCAAAGACTTGCTAAAAACCTTCTAATACTTGGAATACATACAGAGGTTCCCGAAGCTTTTTAATTCAGCTGAAGAGAAAAGGATCTAAGTCATGTTAAACAAAAAACCTCACTCAATGCTTAACATTCTTGTGACTGGAAGATTACTACTGGTTATGAATGGGAAAAACAAGGTTAAATGTTACAACAAATCCCAGAAGAAAATCTGGGCCCCTTGAACTCAAGTGTTGTATCCTACTTGCTAAGCCTGGACTTCTTTGTAAAAAAATTTGTAAGACAAAACTTACCCAAGACCACTGCGGAGAAGGAGGCTTGGTGTTGGTCTTTGTACATTCCTGCAGGCCAGAGGCATCACTCCACATGTATCTGTCTGTGGGCAGACCTCTGTGGTGGTGGAACAGTGCACAAGGAATGCAAGGTCATTTACAACAGGGAGTTTAAAGGGCAAGGGAAGAAAAGCCTATTTGTAGCACTTCCTGCTTTCACACACAGAACACTGCCATCATTAATCTCTATTTAGAAATAGTGAGTGATGAGCATAGTGGGAAAGAATCTGTACTATTGCTTCCAGTTATACCAGACCTGAGGACCATGTAAATTGTTCTCTGTAGAACGATATTCCTCACTACCATTTAAAACTGGAATGTGAATCCCATTTATGTGGATATGGATTTTTCAGTACTTTTGTTCAAATATACTATTCAAGAACCCAGTGTATTTAGCACAATGTGTATACGAATATATAGATCCTAATAACTTTTCTGTCTGGCCTTAATAGTGAAAGATACTGCAAGTAGGCACACTTTGTGCAATCACAAAGCACAAATCTGTAATGTTTTGCCATAAGGACATTTTGAAAAGAAATTACAAATTAGAAAATTGAGAAACACTGCTCCTTCCATCACAGGTTAACTATGAATGTTGAAGTAACTGGAATAACTCTTCCAAAAAGCTAGAAAAAAGGCCTTGTTTCATTTATTAAAGTATTAAAGTAAATAAATACAATAAATTGAGTAAATAACCTGCTGCTGTATCCAGTGACCGGGTTCCACCGTTGGTTCTCATAGATGTAAACACATTTCACATCTGACTGTGTATAAATGTTATCAGCACTACTGGCCAGTCCTGTGAGGAATAAATCAGGTGGATTAGAGAAAAGCTAAAGCTTAAAGACATTACATTTTCAATTCCAATAGCCACTGATTATTGTATTTCTCACTCTGAAGCTGTACCTTGGATGAAGCCACCTCCGTATCCCCCGGTGTACACCCAGGCTGTGTGGTCGTAGCCGATGCCCCACACCACGCCCCGGCTGTTGCACTCTATGAGCCAAAGGTGGCCTCCCACCTGACGCCAGAACCTGCCAGGAAAAGGACATTTTATTCAACACCACATCCTTCAGGAATGTGTGCTTTCCCCACCAACAACCCAACAATCTTCAGGACAGGCAACTTTCTTTGCTCATTCGTCCAACCACTGTGCAACCTGTAAGTGAAGGCAGATACCAGCTGAAAGCATTTCCCTCTGAACAGCTACCAAAAAGCAGATGGTGTTATTCTGCTTGAGGGGTTTGCAGTACCATATTGCCACAGTTGTCATAAAAACTGTCGAGAAACTGCTTCTGGACTGCAGTGTCTATGGAGGACTGCGAATTTCAGATAAAACTGAAAGCTCAAATTATATTCCAATTACAGAGATTAGATTTACTTTTAGTCTAGGCTATCTCTTATGACATTAAAAATGCAAGTACAAAAAATGGGATCTCAGTGAGAAAGGCTTTTGAAATCACAAGGATATCTCCAGAATCTAAGAATTAAAATACGATTAGGTGAATTTCTTCACATGCAGTCATGAATAGGAAGGCACTCATTAACCCTGTCACTGAGAGACATCTGCAGTGCACTACACACTCCAACAGCCCATCAAAGCCACTGAACTGACAGGAAGGACATTCTTTGCTGGATGGCATCCCATGCAGAAAGAACAGCTTCAGAAGCCTCTTACATTTGATCACACGGCATCAGCTGGGGTCCGGCCTCCAGCTCAGGACTTGGCTCACTAACAAAGATGTCTCCTTTACAAGTAACTGACCAAATGGCATGGTGAGAAGGAGGGCCTTGAATCCGTCTGCTTTCACAGCAAGACATGTTCAGCAAAGACAGCTACAAAACAAGAAGCAAAAAAAGCTTCTATTTACAGCGAGAACAAAAATTTCCATAGAGATGCTCAGTACTGTAAAACAAAAATTTACCTCTGCATGTTCTTGCAAATCAGCAAAGTGAATTTGCAGCCTTTTCTCAAAAAAAAATTCCCACTAGAATTCAGTGGTTCAGAAATTATTACACAACCACTGGAACCGCTGTGGTTTGCAGGAGCTGATCAGGATGAAGCATCTCTCAGGTTTGCTCCTGCTCCAGTGTGTCTATGCCTGTCTGCCTGTACAAAAGACTCTGCAACAGTGACAACACAGAATGGTTCTTCTACCAATGCAGAAGAACACAATAACTTAATTCAACTCCTAACTCATTCCCACCCTAATCTATATCCAGAGATGGGAAGAGAATGAAAAGCAACATTTGTGTTGCTGTGGATAACTGCAGCACCAGAAAGCACGCAGACTTCAGAGGAGATAAGAAGCCTCAGGTGCCTCTAAGTAAGTTTGATCAGATGGTTTAAATACCTAAACTTAAAAAGCAGATGAGTGGCCTCAAGAGTTTAAATGTAATGCTGAGATTTCAGAGACTGGCTTCTATGTTTTATTGCAGATACTGCCAGCTTGAAATGAGAGATGCCCAGAATTACCCAGTCATGCATTTCTTGCTCCGTTGCAGCTGCCAGGCGGATTGGCCATCGCTGCTTCGTCCTCTCAGGTGTGTACAGTGCAAAGGAGTGCTTGGCTTCATTCAGCACTTCAACTATAATGGTCACTTCATTGAGGAACACGTGGATGTACTAAGACAAGAGAAAAAAAACCTGTGACTTAAGGCAAACCTTCCACAGATCCAGCATTTTTGCACTTCAGGTCTACAAACAAGGCATTCCTGCCAAGGACAGCAAAGAATCAATTCTTGGCACAGAGGGAATGGGACTCAATTTCCAGCCTTGCACCACCTCTGATTCCTATTGCCTGCAGGCATTAACCCTACTTGTGAAGACCCTGTTCAGCCAAGCCAGAACAAGCCATCACAATCAAGAACATTTTGAACTTCCAGAAGAATTCCTAATTAGTGCAGAACTGATGGTTTAAGCAGTGTGAGTGGTTCCTGACTGGGTATTTCTGACACAGCATTAACACAGCTCAGAAAAGCCTGTGGTTTGCTGGTACCTGGGGTTACCTTTGAATTGGTTCCCAAAGCTCAGAACAGTAGCGTGCCATAATTTGCCTCCTTTCAAGAAACTGTTTCCCCTTTGGAGGTTTGCCAAAAGCAAACCCAGGGGTCTGCAGCTGAACACACCTTTTTCTCCTCATGATACATGTAATAGATGAACAGGATGCTGTCGCGCATGCCATCGCTCCCGGTGAACTGCTCCAGTGCCACTCGAACGTCCATCCACTTATGAGGCTTCCAGTTCCTCCACCACTGCAAGGCTCCAGTTTTAACCCAAACCGACTACAAGGCAAACACAAAATTACAGCAATGAAGAAACTGCACGACTCTTTTTCTTTCTCCCAAATGCCGTTTTTGTGACCAGGAGTTGCCTGTGCTGCAGGTTAGTCTGTATCATACATTCATACACTGTATCACACTGAACACTCATAAAAGTGGATAAAAAGATGCTGAAGTAGCACGTGTACAACAGTAGTAACATCTTACCCCTGCAAGAATGCAGTAGCACGCAGGTACTAATTGACTCAAGTCTGCTCCTGTTATAACAGAACCTCTGTTCAGAGTTTAAAGGCTTTGACATAATTTTTTTAAACTTGATTAAAGCCCTGGACTCCAAGTGTTTTTAATCAAATAATTCCAGATGTCATTTGGCAATTAGCAATGAAGGGACCAAAAATATGAATGAATCTGAAAAGAGCCAAGGAGTCATAACAAAGGGAACATCAAACAAAACTGCTGCTATTTATGTGCTGCCATTGACATTTTCATCATTTATTTAGGCAAGTTGAATTAGTCCTGATGGCCACAGAAAGGGAAGCTCACCTACTTGAGTCACTGTTTCAATTAAGATGCCTCATCTTGTGGTGGAATAATTCATACAATATTCCACTGTTGCAACCACTTCTCTGAGGATTTGAGGTCTCACAGTACCCAAATAATGCTGACCAATGCTTTGTTTCTTCCTAAATAAAACTATCTGATAATGCTTTTAGATGAAAAAAGCTGCTGCTCCATGTTTGAAAAGCTGTTCATTTCCCACAGGGAGCTCAGACATTAATAATCCAGGAAAGTTGTCCCAGACAGAAATAAGGGCAAGAATATAAAGCTGGCAATAAGCTCAAATCAGTATGTCAGAAATGTATTACTGATTCCCAGATGTGTTTAGAAGCTAAGAGATAAATGTCCTCATTGCTTACCTGCTCAATAGCCTGCTCATAGTGCCTGAAATTCTCCAGTTCCCGCTTTGTCCTTTCACTGAGCTGCTGAAAAATCTGCTTCCTCCACGCTGCTGTCTGTGCAGGAGTGATAGACAGGGACAGAGACTGCACAGACGATGACAAACCTGGGACAGAACCAAACCCAATAAAATCCAGTGAGCTTTGAGTACAGTTCTGTGAAAGGTCAAACACGGCGCTCCTTTGAACACCAGACTGGATCAACCCAGTCTAACACCATTTTTATAGTGATTATCATTTGGAATCAGTGTATTACAGCCAAACTTTGTAAATGATGCATAGAAATAGGATCACTAGATGATTCTACAGAAGCTTTTAAATCCATAACCTTGTAAAAATGGGAGTTTTGTCAATGCAAGACAATTAGATAATATACTGCATCACGAGTTAGACTGTTAAATACTGGGATGCCACAATTCATGGTTTATTTTACCCATCTCAGTAGGAATGGCAGTGAGGCAGTTATTTCTGGCATCTGCATCTCCCAAGAGGGCCCTTTTCACCCCTTCCTGTTCAATGATATGTGTTTTGCCCAAAGTTGCAGTCTCAGTACAATTAAAAATGAGATGTAGATCCAGCACAGATTACTTTACAAAACTTACAGGAACTCAGTAGAAAATATCACTTTCACATTTATTTATCTCAAACCCAAAGTGCTCTACAGCTAAATACTGCAGCACTATGCTCAGACATGAACCTACTAACAAACTGCAGTAAGAGAAAGTGGGTTAGCACAAGTTTTGCACCATGGCTTTGGTCAGAAAAAACAAACCAACATTTTTCTTAAAGAGCATATTGAACTGTGACTGGAACTGGGGTGTGCTGTGGTGACTGGCCAGTACCTGATGGAGCAGTGAACCACTTCAGTGGGCTGTGCAGGTCTACAAGACAGCCTCCCCCAGACACCCAGGCCCACAGTGGGTGCTCATCAGCTCCGTACTGGTCTTCAGCTCCCACCGAGAACACGCCCAGGGAAGAGAGGCTGGATGTGTCTGCAAAGCTGCTGACAGAGAGGACTGGATGCTTCTGAGCCTCCTTCAAGTCAATGTTTATCCACTGCAGTTCTGCAGAAGGATTTGGGTTTGCAGGAGATTTATTCATTTCAAGGTTATCTTTCTCAGTAGTAGCTGAAGCAGCAGTGGCTTCTCCTTGCTCAGAGTGCAGAGGATCCACAGGCAGCTGTGCAGATGTTTCAGCCTGGCTGGCTGGGCTGTTCCCAGCGGCTGCAGTTCCCAGCAGGGCAGTGCTGGCAGGGCTCGTGGGCACGCCAGGGAGCTCTGTATCAGAGGAAGGATCTGCATCACCCTGAATGACCGCGCTTGTTTGGTTCTGAATATCATCAGTAAAGAAACAGCCAGCACTGAAGGACAAATAGATAATTAATTATCATCCAAAGCATTGTAAATTAGCACAGGCCTTAGATCACAGACACACAGAAATTGATTTAGTGTTTCACTGTAGGAGAGAAACAGCAGATTTCTCTTTTAAAGGTCAAATTCTATCATCAGAGGAAAGAGTCTGACACAAATCTGGCAAACTGGTCTAGTAAATCTGAAACACAGGAAGGAACTTCACTGATCTTTTCAAACAATTGGTGGTGTTGGCTGCTTACAACTGTCAGGAAAACACTGAAGCAACATTGCATTTTCTGAATATGAAAGAATGAATAGAATTTTTTTAATGCCCATTATTAACATTATGATTTGTCTTTGCTAAAGGGAACTTCTCAGCACACACTCTGGCTCAAACAAGTAGCTTCTGCAGTCCTCCCAGATTCATTGGCATGTGTGGCACAGCCCAGAGGCCGGCAGGCAGAGGGGGAGTAACTGATTTAATCTCCCTAGGAAAAGAAACGTACAGTGACACTCAGGAAGAATAATTCCTAAGTGGAATTGGCACTCCTTCATGGTATTTCATAGACAACATTTTCTCTTATTAGAGACTAGTTCCAGATAGTGATAGTATGCCCAGAGGAAAATGCTTTACTGCATTTTCTGCATCATGCAGTGAATTCCAATGTGGGAGCTTCAGATTCTTCTCTGAGTGCAACAACTGCTGCTTACTGTTAATTATAATGGCAAAAATGCAAATGCCTTTTGGCATACATAATGATTAGAGAAGTCTTCCCCGCTCCTCCCTGTCTGTACCACTTGAACATAAAGAAATATCTCCTAGCATTGAAACTCTTGCTGTACAAAGTCTTGAGCAGGTATTTCATGACGTACCTGAGCAGACTTGTTGAGCTCCCAGTCTGAGATCTGTCACTCTCTCTGCCAGACACAATTGCCTTCCATGTCTTCCCACTGAGCTCACTTGGTGTGACACCTTGACGAAAATAAATCGCTCTGTCATCACAGCCGATTCCCCAGACCTAGGGAGGGAAGGGGCTTGGTGAAAGAAATGACTTGGAATGCAGTAGGTTATCAGATACAAAAAGGTGCAGTGGTGCAGAATTGAGCACAGAAAACTGCTGGACACAGTGTTTTCCTTTTGTGTTCTTCCTTAATGCTGACACTGTAGATGCAGAACAAAGTTCTGTACCAAAGCCTATCTGCACCTCCCTGTGCCACACAAGACACGTGCTGACTGTCACCTTCAGGTGCAGAACTGCAGAATTCAGCCCCTTTCCCTCCCAGCAGTTTAAGCCCAGGGCCCTTTGTCCAGCCAGCCCTATTGGCATGGCTGAGAGTCCTCACCACATGTGAGCAGTGCCTGTACAGAGGGGAGTGTAAATACCCTCCCAGCTGCTCCCCAGCTCTCTTACCTGGTTGTTTAAGCCTACAGTTACCATCATCATTTCTCCAACCATTTCAATCCAGCTTGTTCCACAAGGATTATGTGAGTTCACTCCTCTTCTAAACCACACCTACCATAACAACAGAAAGTCCAAATTTTTCTCCTGCAGTATCAGGAATTTAGTTTCTTTAGTGGATTAGTCTTAATCTCTAGTACTGACTTGCCACATTGTCTTAAGAAGTCAATTACTTCCTTGATTCTTTTTCTTTATCAGATAAAGATAAAACAATTCTCCCAATAGTACCTACACTGTGTGTCCACCTACAGCCAGAAGAGCCCACAAGGAGACTTTTTTGTAGGACTTTCTGTGACAGAGTTAGTTTCTCTGCTGTTGGAAAAATACTTTCTATTACATGTCTACATGTAGGCTATTTTTGATCACTCTGAATGGGCTTCTAAATAGTGTTCTTACATTCAAACCCTAGAAGCAGGGCAGCCAGAGGGAACTGTCAGGGGGATGTCTTTAGCAGTACAGCTCTTTACATTGTCTCCCCTTAGATCTGACTTTACCAATCTGAAAGTGTCTGTGGGCTGGGTACCTGGAAAAGGTTTCCTCTGTATGTAGCATATAGCTTTATAGTTCTGCAGTAGCAAGCAGCTCCCTTCGAAGCTGTTGGTTGAATCCCATAACATCAGGATACTTGACTGCCCTGTGGCAGATCTGAAGGAAAACACACCAGCTTATCTCCATTGATTACAGTGGGTTTATCTGGCAGATGGAGCAGGCTGGGCACAACCTGTTACCATGGCTCAGCTGACGAGTAGTGACTCACTAGACCAGAGAAACTCAGCAGAACTGCTGCACTTGCACAGAGTTCATGCCTGGCTTTCAATTCAGTCTGAAGGAGCAGGGAGTTGGACTCCATGATCCTTATGGGTCCTTCCAACTTAAGACATTCTATCATTCTAAGTTAAAACTCCAGTAAGAAAGTAATCACACATCCACAGAAGAGATATCTCACCTAATTAAATACCAAAACCCCCACATTAAAAGGCTGATGAAGAGGGAACAGTTGGAATAAGAAGATAAAAAAATAGCATCATAAATGTAGATGAGAATATTCCCCATGCTGCTTTTGATGTAAAATTCAGTCCTTGTGGAAACAGGAGTCACTTCAATTTTGATGCTTAATATCCCTTAGAAGATGCCCCTTATCCAATCCCCACCAACATCCCTACCCACCTGCCAAATCTGTCTGACTTGGGTTTAGAAAATTCCTTATAAAAGAAAAGCAGAAAGTCTTCCTTCAATTAAACTCAACTATCACAAACCACAGAGCATTCCCATAACAGCAAGGGGAACTAGAATTCCCCAGACCATGGGGATACAGAGTCCAAATCACAATGCTTCCTGGGCAAGTTGCACTCCTGTTTGAGAGCAGCAGACAGGGAAAGGGAAGGAAAAAAGCAGAAGCAGAGCATGACCCTCTTACTTTTCTATCCTTTGTAACACACCACACCACATCAACACCCACGGAGACGTGCATAATCCCATTTTCAGAGCTTGGAGACTCCACAATACTCCAGGAAATTCCTGCAAAAGACAGAACCCAGAAGGCATTGTAGGTTAGTTTCTTATTCAACACTATACAAATCAAAGGGGTTTCCAGCCAAATTTAACAAACTTTACCTTGAGGGTTATTCCTATCAATTCCTTCTCTCACAATAGCTTGCCCTTCCCAAAGAGTTGCCCAAAGGAGGTCATAGGGTCCACAGCTGATCTGTACAACTTCACCAGGAGTGGTGACTAAGGACCATGTGGAACCTTCTGGATTGTGATGGCAGACATTTTCTCTGTACCATACCTAGACAAGTTTAAAAAAAACAAAAACAAATGAAATAAGAAAAAAATATCACTACAACAATGAAACCATTGAGACAAGAGTAAAGCCAAACTGGAAAGAACAGTTCTCCTTTAACAACAGGATTTTTTTATGTAGTGTATGGTACTCTGACCTTTAAAGGTACGTTTTTTTAATGTTGATTATGCAGTTGAAGCCATTTCCTTATGTACTTAGGGAGGAGGCTGTTCTACAGAGCAGCTTTTATCATGGAACTGAATCTGGATTGGGTACAGTAACTTATTGCTACAAGTTTTGTGTATATTTCAACATTTAAACCACTTCAGTGTATTTCAGGGCATGTTATATAAACTGAGAGTGAACAAATACATAACACAAAAATGTTACTGTTAGCTGACAGCCTGACCTCACTTTCACTGAACAGAGCTTGCCACAATATGGGGGAATAATTCCATTCTCTGTGCAGCCCTTGGTGACATCCAGCCATTTGCTAGTCTTGGACTGTGCAATTTTCTGTAGATCACAGTCGAAATAGGAAGGTCAAACATAGAAAGCATCCTGTGGCAGTCACATGAGTGCTCCACAGCATGACTGCTGAGTGCTAAATCTTCATTTTTGGAAATACTTTTTTTCCCTGGGGACTTTCACTTGGGAAATGAAAGCATTTTACAATGGCAGTCAGGTAAGCTTGTAGACTGGGGTGCTTGTCACATATTACTAGAAAGTAGGAGGAATAGGGAATTTTATTTTAAACAATTTAACCAAGATTGCTTGCCCTTCCAGGCAGTGCCAAATGTGACTGAGAGCTCAGGCTATCTGTTAAAAGTATTACATTCTGCCCTGTGAGACCATAAGTTAGAAACTGTCTAGAGACACAGGAATATCAGATACATGCTGTAAGGATGAAGGAAGAAAAGGGAGAATCAAATCTTCACAGCACTGAGCAAAAGAGGACACCTCATGGGAGGCCTAAAACCACCACCAACAGAGAAAGATGTATAGTTTTCAATAGAAAATAAAATGAAAACATTTCAGAGCTGGATGCCACATTGCCAGGTCAGGAGGTGACCACTTTCTGATCAGTAAGTCTTAGAAAACCATTTTGTAAACTCTTGAATTCTCTCTGTCTCTCCATCCCAAAGGCACAGCACAATGCTTCACCAGAACCTTTGTCAGGTTTTAAAGCTCCTTCTCCTGGTTACGAGCACCACAGTCAGCATTCTGGGCATTTTTCAAGATATAAGATAGTACTCAACCCAAGTTTTTAAGATTCACCTGTTCACAGAGGTTACAGGCTTCCATAAAACAATCCTAGAGATACTAAGCCTTTCCATTTACAACACAAGTTGTTACATAATGTAGTCCCAAAGCAGCTTTTCATCCAGATGCACAAGCAGTGTATTTCCTTACCAACATAAGACAATAACACTCCTGCCTTGCTTTACAAGTATTTAACTCCTTTCCACTTGTAATTTTAATTAGAAAACTTAAGGAATGCACACATACCCTTCCTTGCAAAGAAACTGCCCACACTGACAGGCGGCCGAGGGGCTCGTCCGTGATCTCCCATCCTCCGATGGAGATGTCATTGAAAGGGTCTGGCAGCTGGTCTGGTTCATCATGGGACACAATCTGGAGCAAAGGGAAGGAAGGTTGAGGAGAGGAGACACTGCAAACAGGTGACTTGGCTGGCGGCCTAGCCTGTTTCTTGCAGATTGGTTATGTAGCGCTTCCTAGAGTGTTTGAGCATGGAGATCCTCCCTCTCATTCAAGGCCTCCATATGCAGAGAGGGAAACGCTGCCAAGGCAGCATGGAGAAGTCTGTGTTTTGTACCCTAAGTAAAGGAAGTTTTTATTCACAGAACACTGCATACAGAATTGGAAAGCTGAAAGATCAAAAATTACACATTTTTAATGTCCTTAGAATGGAACAACGATTATTAAAGAACAGTTATTCACACACATAAAGGAGCAGCTGGTGAACAATACAAGGCAGATGCCAGCTTGAAGGAGAGTGTTTTGTCACACAACCAAAGGAAGTTAAAAAGTTGATCTGAAATTTGCAAAGGAGCTGAGCATCCATCTCTAATTGCTTCACCATGAGATTTGACACCTTATTACCACAGGTTTCTATGAAAAATCCCAGCCTTCCATTTATGCTAACAAAATAGCAAGTTGGAAGTGAAGGAATCCAAGTCCAGCCTACAGAAAAGTCATAAGAATTAACTTCCCCACCCTTATAATTGATTATTTCAGACCCTCAGTTTATTTAATATTTAAAAGAGATCCAGAACCTTCGCCCAAATGTCCCGGGATTTGTATCTCCTGTATCTGATCCATCTCCTGCGTCTGACACAAGAATTCCATCTCTTATCCTTTGTGTAGGTGCTGGGGAAGTCTATGGCATAAGTCCAGCCCTGCAAACAGAGGTTTTCTTGTATGAAAACAGGATCAAGGGAAAGCTTGAAGACATAACTCAGAGCAATTCTGCACAAGACTCACAGCACAAGTCACTCTGTGTCTCTAGAGCCCTGATTAACAGATCAGCTAATTCCATGAATGATTTATGAATCATGCCCAAATTCCTCGGGATGATATACACAGAACAAACAAGACACAGTAAAACATTTTACTTTCTTCATAGTAAAGACCTTAAATAACAATGGCATTCAGTTGCCAGGATTTTGTGATTTTTTTGATCAGGAAAAAAAGCTTCTACAGAAGCTCCTATAGACTTCAAAAGCCTTCAAACAAGATCCTTCCTTCTGTTGTATTAGAGTTGAGCTATTTCCCAGAAAGAAGTATCTATGGCAAGTTTTATTTTTACAGACTTTTTTACACTTCTATAACAGTTCTTTTCATTTTACAGAGTAAGGATTCCCAGAATAGATCTCTTTTTGGTATTGTTCACCTACCCCTTTCTCTGTTGGTTCCCCTCCAATATTTTCATCCACATACCAGTCAGACTCCCACTCCCAGTGTGGTGAAGGCAGTGTGAAACTATCAAGCTGCTGGTGTTTTAGCCCGCTCACATCACTCCACTGCCAGCGGTCACTGGGCAGTAATTTCTCACAAAAGCCACCAACTGGATTCCAGCGCTGCCAGAAATAATAAATAAAGTATTTTGTTTGAGATCACATTATCTCATTGGACATCTACAGGGAATCATGACATGTTTCTTATTTTCTGCACTAGAAGAGGAATAAATTGCTGGGGTGAATGAGAAAGTGTTCACTCTATGAGGCCCTCCCTGACACAGCCTTTGGGGGAAGCTTTTTTGAATATCAAAGAAGGGCTGACTGCAGAGCTCGTCCCAACCAAGTCAGCTTCAGCTATATAAATAGGAACATCTGATGCTATATTTTACTAGGCACAGTAAAATATATTATATATTTTTCTTTGGTGATATATGGCACCATGACACTGCAGCATTAGGGTAATGCTGGATAGATGGCCTTGGTATCTCTAATCTACTCCCAGAGAAAGATGATTCATATCTTGTCTGCACTAGAAAAACAGCACTGCCTCTGCCAGGAACTGTCTGGAGAGAACTGGATCAGCAAATCTCCCCTGGATCTCATGTTATATTTTTTCCCTAATCTGCCTTGAATCAGTTACAGAACAAATAACACAAGGATTTTCACCAATACAGCTGTCATTTTTTTCCCCCACACTCCTACATACTATAGAAATACTGGCAAAATCCGTCCTGTAATACTGTCTTACATTTTAGGGCATGTGGAAACTGAGTCGTTCAAAATCTATCTATAATTTTTACACAAAATATTATTTGCTGTTACTAGAAATCTGGCTAAATTGCCTTGTACATTATCTGCAAACTATTTCAGTTTAATTTTGTTGTTGTTAGCTCTTGTAGAATATTTATTTTTGTGCTTTCTAGTATTTTGTTTTCTGTTTTTCATTACCTAGAACAAACAAAATGAAAGTTTTAAAGTAACAAATAAAATTTTAAATTTTGCATTTTTAAAGAACATGTTTACACAATGAAAGGAACATTCTTAAATGGCTGAAAAGCTGTATCAATATTAAATAATGTATAAAATTAATTTGTTGTATTTTTGCCCATGCAGGTAAGTTAATGTCTTTTCCCAATTTATATTCATTCCAGTGCCCATTAGAAATCAGAGAAATGTGCTCAAGAAAATCCATCAATTTTCTCTCCCAAATAACTTTTGGTTAACTAGAAAAAAAATCTGATAAATTTCCTTTGAAATATGGTTTTAAAGACATTTTTTGAAGTCCATCAGATAGAAAGGATCATCTTAACACTCCTATGCAAAAAAAGTTGGAAACATTGTACTTTAATGGAAAATCATGCCTTTATTAGAGAAGTCTTTTTAACACTAAGAAATAGCATTTTCCTAAGAATAATATATTTCTGATAATGTATCTTTGGTGCCTGGAAGTAACACTGGACATTTTCTTCAGGGGATTGGGTATTTGTCACTTTTGTAAGGAAAGGAGAAATGTAAACCAGCCAGTGAAAAGGGTGAATGCTTCAGTCTGAAACGGCTCACACAGAACAGGTGGAGTTCACACTGGCATTGCTTTTGCTAGGAGCAGGGTAGTATAACTCGTTTGGGAGTTTAAATACTAAAAGATAAGCTGGTATTTGGCACATATATGTACTCTTCAGAAACTTCTGGTAAAAAATGAAAACAAAACTGCTCAATCGATTCTCTGGTGAGAAGAACACCCCGAGACAGCTGATGTAGGATGTGCTGGCAGCCCAAGCAGTGGCTGTGTCACAGAGGGACTGTACCTGTCATACCTGGTTCTCATAGGTCTCCTCCTGGTATCTGATAGGAACATCTCCTGAGAACACGTAGGTGTACACTTGATGGTCACAGGCTATTCCCCAGCAGCACTGTTTGACAGCAGAGACCCGTTTGAATTCCAGCTGTGTGTCCTTACAGAGCTCCCAGTACTGGCCAACAGTAGAGAGAGTGTAAACCCTCCCAAAAATGTCAACAGCCCACAAAAGGGAACTGGGCATGGCCATATCTGAAAGGCAAAACCGAGGTTATTAATGGAAATGGTGGGTACAAAAATGGATCTTGAACCTACTGCAGGTCAGTCATGCTCCGAGCCATCATCAGTCAAATTAAATAAAGATGTAAGGGATGATTTTTTAAAAAGAGCCTGTGCAAAGCTGGCAGCAGATCTCTTTGTCAGAGCTGTGCAGCCAACACCTCTCAGATGGCCCTGAAAAGCCATCTGAAAGGCCTTTCTACCAGCCCACTACTGCCCATCCTACAAGAGCTCAGAAGTAAATGGGACAGCTCTGGCAGGCTGGGGACAGACGTCAGCTCTGAACTGGGATGACAGCACAGACCATTTCATGGCAGGCAGCTCTGCTCTCAAGATCTGGTAATGCTGGTGGTGCTACACACCCTGCTCATCTCAGCTCCACAAAGCCCTGATATCCCCTGATCCCTCCTTCTCAGCCTGCTCTCCATGGAGGCTGAGAACACACCTACACAGGTACAAAGGCAAGGATGTGAAAGAGAGCTTCTCCAAAAGCACACATCTGGTTTTAATCCATGGACATACTGCCTGCTCCTGCCAGGAAACCTCTTTCAAAACATTCTGGATCAGATCCAGCTTTAGGATCTGATCTTTATATTAATAGGTGTGATGAATTTAAGTATATACAGAGCATGGTTTGGCAGCAGAGACCTGGTTGAGTTCCATTCCAGTTCTATCACATAATAACCTGTCATTTTCTGGGCACTGCAGCCCAGCCCTTCTCAGAGGGGTGAGGCAGGTGCACATCAGTCCTTTCAGAAGTCAAGAAAGGCCAGTGTGTTTCTGTCACTTGACCTTCTGGGTGCCATCAAAACAGACAAATTTTGGTTGTTCTGCATGTTTGACAGTCAGAACTGCTGATGAGTGTTTTGAACTTTGCCTTCAGCTCCTTTAACTATGCAGTAGGGAACTGGGAGAGGAAAGGTAGAAAAGTGGACTCAGATCCAACACAATGAAAGAGGAATTCTTGCTTGGAGTCAGTGTGGAACACTGCTTCTTTGTTGTCAAATGGCAACTGTGCTTTTAATAAAAGAACCTCAGGAGAGCTGCCTGCCTGCTTTCTGATAAAAGTGGTGGTACAGAGGGACTGACTTGCCCTGTGTATGTGAATGGCAATAGTGGAACTGTGGAGAATCTCACACAGCTGGGTCAGTGTCAAAGAACAGCACAGAAATTCCCATGGGATCCCAGGGAGAATATATCAGGAATCTTTGCTTCATAGAATTGCTGCTGCTAAGTACCTAAAAACCTGGATCCAACAGGTGAAGAACAGGAAACGGTGATAAGCAAACACACAGCAGCAGAGAATGAGTGATACCAGGGGGAGGTCACAAGCAGAATTCTCCCATTAGTTGTGGCATAACTAAGATGAATCCGCTGGTTTTGACCGTTTTTCCCTCGTTGTTGCTGGGACTTTGAAGGTATGCATGTTTGTCTGCTCTTGGATCACCTTCTTTACATCCTCCTATAGTGGAGTACAGAAGGACATAACAGGGAATAATGGAATGGAACAAAGTGAAGATGGGGTGGAAATTATAGTGAGTGTATCACTGGGAAAGTAAAGGCCATGAAAAGAAGCCTTTCAGTATTAGCACTTAAAATTCTCCAAAGCAGTGTTTAGAACAGAAGAAAATATTATGCACTTAAGTAAACAGAATGCCAGAGAGTCTGGAGTAAAGGAAGCATTATGGATAATGCAACGAAGACAGCTACCTAGCCAGGTAACAAAGAAAAGTGATGCTTGGGTATCTTAGAGATGGGCAAAGATATAAATGAAGACTTGTACCTGGAATGACAGTGCAGGCAGGAAGAAAAGTACCTGGAGCAGTTCGGGAAAAGGTGATGAAGGTTCCAAAGATTATGAAGTTAAGAAAAACATAGATGGGACAATTAAAATAACCCAGGCTAATGCAACTGCCTTGAAATACTCAAGGCAGCCAAGACAAGTGAGAGTTTCTACATATTCTCTCATCTGAACTTTGGAGAGAGTGTTTGGGGAATCATGGGAAAATCCCAAATGCATTTGGGATTATAAACTTTTAAGACTTCACTTTAGGCCACTTTGCACTGGCTGTGCTGCAGAAGATGAAGACAGATATTGCCCAGTTTTGAAGGATGCTCAGTGCTGGTGGCTTAGGTGCTTTATAGTGAAAGCAGAAGTTGTCAAGTATTCTCAGGGGCCTTGAAAAAAATCAGATCTGCTGACTTATTTCTCATCCTGCAGCTCAGCCAGGTAATTTTGGATAGAATTAAAATGCTGAAATGACGATAACATATTGTTAATTAAAATTTCCAGTGGCCTGGCAAAACGCTGATTGCTACAGAATTCAAGAAAAATATCCCAATTCCTTGCATATAATAAAAGCAATGATGTTCCTCCGAAGAGCAAGGCCCTGTCCCCGAGTTCAGGCCGTGGCGGCGGCAGGATGTGAACCACGCCAGGACTCGACGTGTTCCAAGGCACACCGCGCACACATTTCTCCTCCGTGTCACACGAACCGAGCGGGGACTCCTCCGGTACCCCCGTCTGGCCACGGACGCGCCGCTCGGAGCCCGCGGGGATCCCAGAGCGCTGCACAAACGCGCCAAGGCTCGAACCGCGCCCGGCAGCCCCGCCCGGGGCGCTCCCGGCCGGGCATTAAGGCCGGATCGGCTCAGGAGCCGCGCGGGGCCGGGGCGGCGGGAGCGGCCTTGGGGCGGCCCCGGGCCGGGCTCAGGCCCCGCTCCCCGCGGGCTGCGGCAGCTCCGGGCGCGGGGCTCCGGCGGCGGCGCGACCCGAAACGCCCCGCGGCGCCCCCCACGCCCTCCCCGCGGGGGCTGAGCGGAGGTGCCGGCACCTCCCCACGGCTCCGCCGCTGCTCCCAACAGCGCTGGAGCCGCCGGGAAGGGCGGCGGGTGCCCGACCTCCACCCGCCCTGCCCGGCCCGCCCCTCCCCTCCCCTCCGCCGGCCCGCGGGCAGCGAGCGGCACTGCCCCGACCCGGCCCCCCGGGCTCGCCCCTCACCTGCCTCCCGCCGCCCGGCGCCGCTCCCGGCCGAAGGAGCCGCCGCGCCCCGGCAGGGCGGCCCCGCGGAGCCGCGGCCGGCGGGGAGCGCCGCGCCCACAGCGGCTGCGAGCGCCGCCGCCATTGGCGCGGGCCGGGCGCGTCACGGCCGGGGCGGCGGGGCCGGACCGAGGGGCTCCGCCGGGACCGGGCTTGGGGAGCGCCCGGGCGTGAGCTCCAGGGAGGACCACAGAGCTGAGCGAGGGACCGGAGCGAGTCTTACGAGGGAAGGCTGAAGGAGCTGGGCCTGTTCAGCCTTGAGAAGAGACGACTGAGAGGGGACCTCATCCAGTGTAGAAATATCTAAAGGGAGGTGTGTGTGTGTCAAGAGGACGGAGCCAGGCTCTGCTCGGTGGTGTCGAGCAATACAACAAGAGACAAGGGGCAGAAACTGATGCACAGGAGGTTCCACCTGAACATGAGGAGGAAGAACTTTCCTGTGCAGTGACCGAGCACTGGAATAGATCGCACGGAGAGGGTGTGGAGTCTCCCTCACTGAAGATAGTCAAGATCTGTCTGGATGTAATCCTGTGCTCTGGAGCGACCCTGCTTGAGTGAGAAGGTTGAACAGATGAGCCACTGTGGTCCCTCCCAGCCCGACCCATTCTGTGATGCTGTGATTCTGTGAAAGGGGCTTGTGCAGGCAGTGCCCATCCCTCTGTCCGGCTGCTCGGAGTGAGCAGTGGCTGCAGCCGGAGTGAGGGAAACCAGCCTTTACCCGGAGCTGTGTTTACTCTTGATGCATCAGTAAATGCCTTGCCTGAGGTGTAAGGAAGGCCTTTACTGTCACAACCTGTGGCAGTGCAGTAGGAGCACAGTAGCGATCCTGCTTCCCTGGGCGACACCAAAGGTGCTGCTTAGCGTTTATTGCAGGATATTGCACACTTGCCCTGCTACAAACAATAACCTGCCTTCGAAACTGCTTGCCCATACATCTCAGTTTTTGCCATCACATTCCAGTTCATTTTGAAGTGAGATAGAAAATCTAAGAAGATAGGCAATGCCTCCCATGCCTGTCCGTTCAAATATCTGAACAAAAAGTATCCCAGACCTCCATATGTCTTGCAGGTCAGTACAGGAGTTGAAAAAGCATTGCAGACCTCTTTCAAAGGGAACTGGCTGATCTGTTGGAAATCCTGCCTGAGGAGTTTCTAGTTGCTGGTTAAGGAGAATACGTCTGCCTTGCTCTTGTCCTGTGGCCTGTGGATTCAGATGGTTTTGATGAGCAGAGGGTTGTGGTTTGGAGGGTTGATGCACACATGAAATTCTCTGGAATGGTTCCTGTGTGAGGTAAAACCATCCCGTCTGGGTCGTTTCCTGCTGAGCCCCCAGGACACTTGACTCACTGCACTGGTTTGGTCCCTTGCACAGACTGGGGCCTACCTCAACACAGAATTTTTGCTCCCTATTAGTGTTTTGATGATTTGATCATTGTAGCAATATATATTTATAAAGACCAAGTACAGTTTAGATCCTAGAAAATTAATGTTGCAAGATTTTCAGTGGTTGTGACTCTGATACAATTCATGTGTACTCAATCCCATTTCCACTTTGAGCAGGTAGAAACAAGATTTTTGTTATTTTCCATGGGAACTAGATTGCAGAAGAATTTGTGGAGCATTTCCTGGGATTTTTTTCACGGTTTGGATTTTGAACTGCAGTCCTTTAATCTTACAGGATGGCAGCATAAACGATAGGATATGCGAGGGGTTTGCACAATAAGTCATTTACAACCAGTACAGTTTTTCCATGCTTCTTTTAAGGAGGACACTTCATGTGAAACCAAACGAGTGCTCTCCATAACACTGCAGCACGTACCTTCTGTGTGGTCAGTGGCTCTGCTATGCCTGTACTTTGATGTAAAAGTTAGGATCGAATTGATGCCTTACAAGAACTCTCTGCTCTGGGTGTCCAGTGCTGAGCCCTGCTTTGTTCAATTGCTGGTGTTGCAACAGAGCTCCCATTCTGTAAGGAGCTAAGGAGGAAGCTTTTGCAAAGACAGCTGAATATAAATAGATTTACACTGGGTTAATGGGAACCTCACTTCCAGTCTGCAGCCTGTGAAGGCTGAGTCCTGGATCTTCCCTAAATGGCTGAAGCCTTGCAAAAGAGAGAGAAAACATGCAGATATCCTTCCTCATTTACATCCTTCAGTCCTGTGGTTACTGAGTGACTCAGGAAGAAGGAGTTTTCTCCAGGGAACCAAAGCCTAGTCAGGATATCTTCAATCCTATTTCAGTGCTTTGCAGTCTGTGTCCTAACACAGTCAGAGCGGGTTTGTACAGAGAGGTTTCCTCCTGTTGGCTCTTCCATGCTTTCCCAAACTTCACTTCTTTAAAAGAGGGATTTTTCCTTGTTACTTAACATTCATTTTAAGGAAGTATCTTTCCCCTAGTGAGGAAGTGCTGCATTTCATTTGTGTTTTAAGATTTTTCGTTCAAGAACCTCCTGCAGTATTTACACTGCTACAGTTAGAGTAAGCAAGAGAGCCCTCAGAGGAGGTGCCCCTTTCAGATGGGTCACCTGCAAACCAGAGGAAGGAGACAGAAGGCAGGAGGGCAGGGACCTCCTCACCATCAT
Source organism: Corvus hawaiiensis (assembly GCF_020740725.1). Lineage (NCBI taxonomy): Eukaryota > Metazoa > Chordata > Aves > Passeriformes > Corvidae > Corvus > Corvus hawaiiensis. The sequence continues at coordinate 2,427,612 of NC_063228.1, forward strand.
GTGATGCTGGCACTGGCTTGGATTTGGGGTGGTGTGATCTGTGTCCCTATCCATTTCAAGAATTTGTTTCGAGACAAATTGTTTAATGACTTCTGCTTTTTATGTTTTTTCTCCCCTTCCCATGAAATGGGGCTACTCCCTCCCTGCTGCACAGGACCTGTCATGGGAGGGAGTCGCAGTGTTTGCCATGGTGATAAGGCTGTGTTGGGACCTGTAGCAAAGGACAAACCAGGGATTTCCAAACCAAAAGATTTGGTGAGTCAGACAGCTCAAGGGATAAAGGTGTGGAGGGAAGAGGCAAGAGTTCTGGCTGGAGTAAAAGACGTTTAACATCTTTACAGCATCTGGCCCGGGCAGTCATCGAGAACGTGGGTTTCAGAAGCAGCTGAGTCTGGTGAAAGTGTTGTTGAACTCGTTCCTGTCGTTTGCTGTACAGGAGGCAGCAGCATCGCCTTTGCTTTCCTCTTCATTCCTGTAGTGTTTGTTTCTTAACTTCAATGTTTCTTTGAACCATGAGAGTTTTCTCCTGCTTTTTCCTCAGTTTCTTTTTAAAAAACATTCCCTCTTTTTACAACATTCCTTCTCTGTGCCACCACCCCAGAGCTCTTTTTCCTTTAACGCTCAAGTGCGGCTCTTCCCAGTGGGGATGTAAGAGTTTGCAGAAGTCACTGCGAGTAAGCATCCTCATCCTCCCCTCCCCATGCCGCGGGCTTCCAGCAGGGACCGCATTTCACAGAAAGGGTCAGCTTGGAAGGGAGCACAGCGGCTCATCCGCTCCAACCTCCCAGCTCACGCAGGGTCGGCGCAGGATCGCAGTCCGGGGAGAGAGCACGGGCAGGAGCACGATGCTGAACAGGGGCTGAGCGGGCAAGTTAAAAATCCCTCATCGCTTTAGTGACAGACCAGCGGGGCCGGCGCGGTGGCTCGGGGCAGTGCCGAGGACCAGGCTGTCCCACCGCCGGCTGCTCCCGCTGCCCGAGCGGGCGAAACCCGGGACCGCCAGCGAGGGCAGCGTGTTCCCAGCCCCGCTGACCGGGGCAGAAGGCTGCGGGGCTGTCGAGCGTCGGTGCGGGGCTGCCGGTGCCGGCGGCGCTGCGGGGTCCCGGCGGGGCGCGGCCCCTTTAAGGCCGCGGGTTCCCCGCCCCGCCCGGCGGAGCCGCCGCGCGCCGCTCGGGGAGCGCCGTCACGTGGGGCGCGGCGGCCTCGTGACCGGCCGCGAGCGCAGCACCGGGGCCGCCGCTCCGCGCGCGCGCCGCTCGGGGGGGGGCCGCTCCCCCGCCCCTCCCCTCCCCCCGCCGCGGGCTCCTCGCGCCGCCGCCGCCCCCGAGCTCCGGCGCCCCCGGGCGGGGCGGGGCGGGCGGCGCGCGCCGGGCCGGGCGCCGCTTCCTGGTGGGCCCCGCGGGACGAGGCAGCGCCGGCGCAGCATGGACAGCAAACCGCTGCTGCAGGAGCGGCCCCCCGCCTACAGCCCCGCCGCGCCGGGCGCGCCGGGCTACGACTACGGGCACGGCAACTACGGCACCATCCCCGCCCCGCAGCCCGGCTTCCAGCCGCCCCCGCCGTACTCCTACCCGGGCGCCGCGGCCGCCCCAGGTGGGTCACGGGCGGCGCCGACTCGGGGTGGGAGGGTTGCGGGTGGGGGGTCCCCGGTGTGCGGAGCGAGCGCCCCGGCGCCCCTTCGCTGGGGCGGGGGGCGGCTGTGGAGAGCCTCCCCTGCCCCCGGCACTGGGCGGGGGTGCCCCGCGGGCTCGGGAGCCGGGCCGGGGCTGCGGGGCGGCAGCGGGGAGCTCCCGGGCCGCTCCTGCGTGCGGCTCCCCCGGCACACGGAGGTGCTGGCGGTGTCGCGGCTCCCCCGCTCGAAGGCAGCGCACGGGGGCGGGTGCGCCGGCATCCAGGTGTTCGGAAGCGCCACCTCCCTTTCCCCTCCTTCCCTCGGGGCCCCTGAGGTGTTTGCGTTGTGCTCTCCCCAAAATCCCGGCTGGGTTTGCGGGCATTCCTCACACGCGCGGGTTTTCTGCCTCGGAACAATGGCAGAGCCACAGCTGTGCTTGGCACTGAAACAGACCCCAAACTTGTTCTTTGCTTGCACTTCGCTGTACTCTGGTTAATGTTTGTTTTTTTTCTGATACACTTCGGTAGTCTGGGAGGGACTTAGGTGAGTAGATGCAGTACTTTCGTTAACTGAATTAATATTTGTCGAAGAAAGAAGTAACCTCTCAGGAAAGAGAAATGCTTCAAAAGTTACAAAAGTTACACAGCAGACACAGACCCCCGTCTTTGAGTTGAACCTTGAGGCTATATATTGATTTTCCTGCTGATAACTTGTAGCTTGCTTTCCCGCAATACGGATATTAGTGGTTATTTTCGGTTTGAAAAGTGAGGTTGCCAGACTTCACAGATGCATAACTTGATTGAAGAAAATCTGAGAACTTGGGAAATAAGGTCAAAGTGGATTATACCTGGGCAAACTGTGCCTTGATTACACTGCATACATCCAACCATCCCTTTCAAAAGCTTTTAAAAATATAATTTAACGTTTTTAACGTTAATAAAGGAGTTAAAGGCTTCTGTCTTCTATCTACAGCTGTTAAAATTACTCATCGCTAACAACATGGACTTTCTGAAAGTTGGTGTTTTTTTCTGTGCTATGCTGTTTCTTTCTACTTGCATCCTATCACTCCTACCTTGCTCTCCAGTTAGAAACTCAGTATATGGAATTTAAGCTTGAAACTAGAAGAAGATTTATTCTGTTTCAAGTCGTTTGTCTGCTAGAGTGGGATGTTCTTGATACATAACATCCGGAGATGAAAGCTATGGTCATTGTTTAAACAGTTTTTCCCTGGTGCTCAACAGCATTGAAACAAAATCTCCAAGTTAATTATTAGCTCAGTGTCCTTTTGGGATGGTTAAATTGATACTTGTGTTTATGAAGTGGCTTTGCTATTAGATGTGCCAGGTGTTCCAGCTCTGATTTTGATAGATCTTAAAGTGCTTAATCAATGCCACATTCCTGTTTATTGTTTTCCATGTTTTGTTGTCATACTTGTAAATTACCATTGTTCTTTGTACCTTACGTGTGGTGATTGAAGTTTTTTTTCTTATTTTAGGGTATGCTGTTCCTCCACCGACTTCACAGCCAGGCTATTCGAGCACGTACACCATTATTCAGCAGCCTGCCACCACCACTTCTGTAGTAGTAGTTGGTGGCTGTCCTGCCTGCAGGTAAAATGGCTCTCAAGGAATTTAATGCAGTCTTGGGTTTTGTTTTTTGAGATAGAGGTGTCCATATGGTTCCTTGGTTTCCTATAGTTTCTGCTTGTGTGTGTATTACAATTAACTGAAAGGGCACTGAGATCTAGGAGTGGAATGCTTTGGTTTGTGTAGTGTGAGCTTGTCCTGATGGGTTTGTGACACCTGCTATAAATAATACAAGACTGTAGGTCTTGTATTATTTCAATAGGTGAATCTGTTCTTTAAGATGGAGGCAGATCTGTAAGTAATACTTTTAATGAAAAGGCACTTCAGTAACAGATGTGGCGGGTCAGTTCTTGGGGGAGAGCATGACAGGAAGTCCTTTCTCATGTGTTTATGCCTGGTAATGGTGAGTAGCATGATTTTGTTGGGAAACTGTAATTTTTGACCATAGTCACTTCTGGTTTTCTGGCAGCTATGTGGAAGAACTTCTGCTGTTGTGGTGTATGTTCCCATTCCCAATCCAAACTGTGCAAAACCAGGCAGGGTGATTGTCAGTATCGGCTGAAAACATCAGTGGCTTAAGGCTTTAAAAAAATCTCTAAAAGTCCTTTAACTGCAGAAGAACAGAGATTGATAGACCAGACTAAAAATGTCAGTCTGCTGCAGAAAAAGTGGTCAGCTGTTACTTGGAGTTGCAGCAAGAGAAGAACTTCCCCCTTGGAGATCACAGCCATAAAAAAGGAAGAAGGCACTCAGTTTCCTCACTAGTGCTCTAAGTCAGCTGTTGTCCCTTTCGCTTCTCAGTTCTTCTCTTCCCAGGATATGGGGCGTGGCTGAGGGCAGAGGGATTGCTGCTGGTGCAGTTCAGGCTCTGCTGTGCCTGGCCAGCCCTGACTCAAATGCAGGCTCATTCCCCTCTGTTAAAGTGTACAGGAGTTACCCTTGGGGTACCTTGCAGGGAGGCACTTGATACTCTGCAGGTCTGAGCCCTTGCTTCCCTTTCAGAACGTGTAGGAGGCAGACTTGCCTGAGCAGCTGAAGCAATGCAGTTTGCAGTGTGATGAATGGGACAGAGGGTGTCATATGGCAGAGGCTGGACCCCAGGTGTCTTTTGGTTTTCTTAGAGTTGGTGTTTGAGAGTCAGTACCTGCCTTCAAAGGTCGATTCAAATAAGAAGTATCCTCTGGTGTTATGTAACATCAGGTGCCTGTTGAAATGCCACTAGTTAAGGCTGAGAAACCTGTACCAGCTAGAGCTATTGATCCAAAAATGTGTGTTTTGAAACTGTGGGGGAAAGCAAGCGCTGAGCTGTTCAGAGGATGTGTTAGATCCTGCCACCTGCGTGATTACATCAAGATGCTGATGCTGTAGCTCAGCCAGAAGACAGGGCAGATGTTGTGCATGGCTTGGAGAGAGGCAGGCAGGGTGCTTATACAGACAGGCCTTCTGGCCCTGACCCCAGTACAGCTCAAAGCATTTCACTGGGGAAGTGCTCTTGGCAATAGCTTAAAATTGGTAGGCTCTTGTTGCTATTATTTTTTCTTTTTCTGGAAGTTCATAGAATATGCTGAGTTAGAAGGGACCCATCAGGATCATCTAGTCCAACTCCTGGCCCTGTACAGGACACTCCAAGAATCCCACCATGTGCCTGAGAGCATTGTCCAAAACTTCTTGAACTCAGACAGACTTAAGGCTTCTGGGATGGTCTAGGAAAGACTTTTGAAACAATCATTTGCACATATAATATTTAACTTTAGCCAAATTTTTGAAAATGAGCACTCTGTTGTTAGTTGGTTTTAAGTGACCTCACTTGAATTGTTTTCTTAAGTCATCAGATATGCCCCAGCTGGAAGCACCCATTGTGGACTCTTTCCTAAAGCAAAGTACTCTCCACAAAATCCTAGTTTAATCTTGGATCCTCAGTTTCTGTTTTAGGCTTTGAAAAATAAAAACTGTGAGGAGAACTGTGACATCTTGATTACTGCACTGCTTGAAGTGTAGGACTCTCCTCAGCACCTGGATCAGGGGATCCCAAGGCTGAGTAACTGTATCTAGTAATGGTGTGTCAGTCTCATTTGCCCTATCACTGTTTGTTCCTAATTGTCTTTAGAACAGGAGTCAAGTGTCAAGGTAGGAGAGAAAAACTTCAGATTGCTGTTTTTTTGAGTAGTCATGGAATTGATAGTCTGTTATTTCAGGAGAAAGGACAGGGAGGCTGGGTGAAAAGCATAATATTGGAAATATTCATGGGAGCCTGAAAGATCAGGTTCATATTCTAGAAGGTTACACTGGCTGCTTCTGTTAGAGAAAGAACCCAATCATCTTTGACTTCTCAAGACCTTAAACACAGTTCTAGTTTACTTCCATGTCGTGGAAACATTTTATGAGGAATGCAATGTGCAGCTACACTCTGAACAGAAAAGTTGTTGAAGGGGCATTGAAAAATATTAAAAACTATTAATGGTACATAAAAAGACTTTGTTTTTAAACTACCAGGTCAGTTGTCCTGTTACTGTCCTGATTTGATGGTGTGCATCATTGTTAGAGAAGTCCATCTGCTTTGGATCACCAGGAAAAGCCTTTTGTGTGGCTGTGGAATGACGTAACTGATGGAGTGTCCTAAAGGCCATCGAGAGGATTTCTGCCATCAGAAATACAAAGTAGTCTTTTGCACTATGGCATGTATTCATGTTGCTGATTGAAATCAAAACCATTTCCAACTTAAAATATATGGTGTTGAGCAGCAGTACACAGTATTGGTCTGTTATTTGAATTGGTGTCTGTTTTATTGCAGTCATGCGTGATCTTGGGGTTAATAAGCTGGCTCGAGTACAGTTGATCTTTAGGCTTTTTTAATGGTATTTAGTCATAAAAAGTACAAAGTATCTCCAGAAGTAGCCTCTCTGAAGTTGGTAGTATGCCCCTGGTGACTGGTAATTGCATTCCTGCCCTTCTCCCTCTGAAGCCCTGCTGCCCTCTGAGGGATGACTCTCCTGTCTCTCAAGCTGTGCCTCTTGCTTAGAGCTGTTCCTTACATTGTGCTCATTCATCACTGCTCAGTGGTGCTTTCTAGTTACAGACTTCAGTTTTAATGTGTGTTCCATCCTTCCCTGCACTCTGAGAATGTCCTGGGTGGTTGTAGTCCTGTTGTCTTGGTGTCTGTTCTTCTCCCAGCCCTGATGTACAGAGAATTAAACTGAGTTGCACAATCTCGTCAGCTTTATGGCTTCTAGTTGACATTTAAGGTTTGGCTAAGTCCTGCTTTTAAACTGTTTTATGTTCCCAAGTACACATTGAGTCATTACAGGCACTGACTTCAGATATCCTGCTGTGGAATTATCTTTTTAGCTTGGAGAATGCAGCCTGGCTGCTTTACTTGTGGTCACTTTCATTTTCTTTTTCTCTGTCTTTTGTTGTTGGGGATAACTAACTGCTCAGGAATGTTTGCTTTCCTGTTATTTAACAGAAGAAAGTTTCTTTTAAAGACTATAAAAACATTCTCTTGATCTGATGATTGTAAAAGCCAGTTCCTTCAAAATCTGAGAGCGAGCCTGTGATGGGCCCTGTTGGGTTTTTATTTTCCTATTCAACAGTATTCAGTTGGGAGAAAGAGTGAGGGAAAGGACCTCACACTGCTGCAGCTTTCACTTCTGGTGACTACAGCACAACTGCTGGATAGGCATTGTAGTGGGTCTCAAATAATGCCAACACTGAAGCTTCTTCCAGAACTGGAAGATGAGACAAGTTTGATTAAAGCTGTATTTATTCTGAGATCTCTCACAGCATTCTTCCTGCCACAGGTGTGGTTTTGGTGTATTATGGTGGGGTTTTTTGTTTATTGGGGGTGTTTTTGACTTTAGTTGTAAGTTCTGAGGTTTTGGTTAAAATTTTGTTTTCTTCAATTATATGCATGTCTACTGAGGAAATAGACTCTAGAAAAATTGCACTTAGGTGATCAGGTCCTTCCAAATTTCAGTCTTCTGCTCTTAATTCCATTCTTTCAGTCACGAATGCTGTGTGGGCTTTGATAAAAGGCTGCTCAGGATACAGGTTTTCTGTAGTTATTCACAGCTACGTTTAAACTTCATGTAAATATTCTTAATATAATTTAATTACATTCAGTGGTTAAATATACAAGGAATTAAATAAAAGGCACCAGCAAAACACCTGTTTAGAGAGCATGTCTGATAGTGTGAGCAAACCTGAGCATTTTTGGTTTCCAGCAGCAGGCTGGAGAGCCTTTTGAACCTTGTGAGTGAAGCAAACTTTGCAATACCTTTTTGGGAGTGCTGTGAGGAGGACAGGGAAGAAGAAAGCCTTGATCCAGCAGACTGGGGCAGATGCCGTGAGTGCCGTTTGGAATTCCTGACTGGGAGAGCTGGGACTTTTCCCAGCCTAACAGCAGCTGCTGAGCAGGAAGTTGCTTGCTGAGCCCCACAGAGAGGAGGGATAAGCCTTTAACAGGGTCCCAAATGAGAACAGCACAGCTCTGGCTGCTTCTGAGGAGTTTTGTTCCACTGGTCTGACCTGATTTGTGGTCAATAATCATTGACTTCATCTCATAAAGTCTCATTTCTTAGAAAAATAAGGCACAGCAGGAATGAATTCCCTAATGAGACTCTATAAAAATGATGATCTGGTCTCTAATGCCTTGTCTGTCACTGGCCCTGAATTACAGCAATTTTTTTATTAGAGCCACCATTTGTCTTGAAGAATACTTGTCTGTATTGTGATAATTAGGATTTCACTGTAGCAATGAGTTGTTCTGGGAGAGAAGAAGGAACTGCCCTTCTTTGTTGGTCACCACAGCGGTGCTGATTTGGCTGTGTGTGCAGACAAGGGAGGGAAAACCCCACCAGGGCTCAGTCTGGTTCACCCTGCTGGATGTCCACCCCACAGAGAGCTTGAACTGGTGTGCTTAGCCTCGTTTGCCAGGCTGGGCTGTTGGTGTGAAGCCTTGAGGCTCGTCTCCTAATTAGAACTGGAACTAAAGCAGTAGTGCTCCTGCAGCAGGGAAGGCTGGTGGTTTGGAGGCATTTCAAGAAAGACAACAGCTAGATACAGGCTGCTCCCATTGCCAGAATTCCTCTGCTTCTACAGCCAGCCCTCTGTTTAGGAAATGAGGCCTAAAGCATGAGGAAACCCAGATAAATCTGTAAATACTGTCATGCCTCTTAGTTGAAAGTGAATTTTAAGGATAATTGCATTTACATATATGTACATCTTATGCTGAGGAAGGCAAGCCAGTGGCTACATAGAGATTTAGGCTTCTTGTGAATATGGATCAACAACTATTCAAAATTGCCATCAGGCTGAGGCTGGAGGAGCTGATCCCTCTCTTCGTAGAAATTAAAACTGTAAACATTCAGTGCTTACTCAGTAGCTCTGTATATGATTCTCAATCCTTTTTCTTCTGCAGCTTGCAGGTGAGGTTTAAACATTCTTAACACAGCTGCTGCTGTTCCATTAGCCAGGAGACTATAAAGAATCTCTGGCTGGTTTTGTTTGTATGTTCAAAATTAAAGATTTAGGGCATAGCTGCCAAAGTCCATGTTTGTCCCTGGTATGATGTTTCCATTCAAATCTAAACTTTGAAACTCAACTGACCTCCAGGGCAGAAGATGGGATATGATATGAAAATTCCATGTGGTTGGTCAGTGATCTGTGTACTGGATAACAATTTTCTCAAGTGCAGTTTCTTTTCGTGTCTTGAAGAGCTTATGGTACAACCAGCCTATCTCTGATTACCTGGGGTGACCCTTTGAGTGTATTTATAAGGTCTAAAAAATGCTGATAAGGCCACATTTAAACACTGTGATGTAGTGTAAGTCTAAAAATGCACATGTTAAATCGTACCAATGCTGTGTTCACCAATCTCATTATTGGCCCTCTGATCGTGGGCATTTGACTTAAGATCTTAATGTTTTAAGAGTTACTTTGAAAAAGGGGGTTGTCTGAAAAATAATTTGGTTTTAAATACTTGCCAGTGGGAATAATTGACCTTACTATATGGAGTTGGCAGCTGCAGTTATAGCTTAAATGCAAGATGCTGCTTGCAGTATAAATAAACCTTTCCACTTTATTTTTAGAGTGGGAGTGGTGCAGTTATAATCAGCTTTTATGTGGTTTATGCTGTAGAAGAAAATTTATGTTTGGTTACATTAGTGAATCTACAGTTTGAATATGGAGTCTCTCATTACTCCACAGCTCAGGTAAGATATACAAGCAAAAAATATTCATAGTCTCCCTTATGAAAAGTATTTTTTTTTCTCTTTTTAAATTTAGTAACTGGCTAAGCAGTGGTTGGGTAAGTGTTCGTCTAAAATTAGGTGGTGACATAAATCAACAGAAGCCAAGAAGTGTTTGTGTGGCTAATGCTGTAATCACACTTAGACACCCCAGGAGCTCTGAAACAACAGGTATGGTGTGGAGGTCATGCAGGCACAGCTCTGGTGAGTGTCCCTTGGAGCTGCCTTGCTCTGCTGCTGGCTTGGGCTATCCCAAGCAGTGCTGATCCAGCAGTACTCCCTGGGCCTTTTCCCTGGATCTGGAGTTGAATATGGATGGCAATTTTTTAATTTTTATTTTTAGTTTAACTTGGCATTTTGCACTACCACAAAACACTTCTGAATAACTCTGTTTAGGGTGAAGGGAGTTTAAAAGAAATTCTAATTTAGAGTGTCAAGGACATGTGCTGACCAAGAGACTTGGGCCCTGCAAGCTGCTTAAGAGGGTTGATTGGAATGAGTTGGGCTGTCGGGTCTGCAGCTCCTCGGGGCTGACCAGAAGTACCCCAATTGATCCCTTTAATGTTTGATCAGTGTGTTTGTTCTTTAAGGTCACATCAATAGTGCTTATACTCTTAACTAGGCACACTGGCTTACTCGTCACAAATGTAGGTTTCAGGGCAGGAAGGGAATGTGGAATTATTAAGAGACCAGGAGAAGATTTCAGAACAGTAATGAAGCAGGAGTTGGATGCCTGCAGGAGGCTCAGTGCGTGTGAAAGGAAAAGAAGGCATTAGTGTAACAGCAGAGCAGAAAGGAAATACAGCAGCTGTTACATGCTGGGTACTGTACTTGGTGTGCATTTTCCAAACTAGTGTTATTTGTGATGTCATGGAATGCCTGGGAAAGGGGCTTTGCATGTCTTGGGTGGATCTGTCATGTGAAAACTAAATCTTGAATTACTGAGAAACTGCTAGACTGTGTCTGAGCCTCTCTGTACATACACTGTACTACTGGGGAAAAGGAGAGGCCTCACTGACTGAGCTTGTGCTGCTGCTTTCTGTTTGGTCTGAGGCTGCTCAGCATTTCACGCATTTCCCAAGTGCAAATTACCAAATTCAGCTGCTTCATCCCCACCTGACAGTTCTGGCTGACACACTGCAGTGTCCTTTTTGGCCTGGTATCTGTTACTGGTCTGGTCCCAATGGTCCTGAATTTCTCTGCATTCCAGCCCTAGTAGCAGAGTGTTCCCAGGAGATGGCACTTCCAGTAGCACATCTTCTCCCTGCCAAATGAGAGCCTTGTCTGCTGACTTCATTCTTTAATTGGAGTCTAATTTTGAGGGTCACTTGCAATGTAATTTTAGTTTTACTGTTCAGATAGGCCCTTTTAAAAGAGGTTGCACAGCAAAGGAATTCTGGTGAAGCTTTCCTGTGAGCCTTAAGCCATGCTCCATAACCCCCCATCATAGACAGTGATGTGCTCAGGCATGGCAGCCAGTGGGAAGTCTCGGGAAGGGTTAATGTGAGGCTCTTCAGCTCTGCTTTACAGGGCAGCCTAATGAAGGCATCTCTGCTTGGGTTAGTGTGCTCTGAGCTTGACCTAGCAAGCAGATCTTGATGTTCCTGACACAAGCTAATTGTATAACAACTGCTTTGGGATTAGGAGTTGAGAGTTGGGTAGCAAGGGTAAGTTGATGGGAACGATACTTTTTTTCATGTTTTTCTTTCCTTCTGACTCTTAGTAATCCATGCTTTTTTCTTTTTTTTTTTTTTTTTTTTTAAATGAGGACCAGAGCTGCATACAGTGGTTTGGATGAAGCCATTAATCATCCATATTATGTGGGAAAAGTTTGCTCATGACATGCCTCTATGATGTTTGCTTTTTTTCTCGTAGTGATGGTGACTGCTGTTCTGTTAGTGATTTTTTCAGTAACTCCTTCATATTTCTTTTCCCAGCAGTCCTGTCCCCTCTGACTGGTTTAACCATTGGTATTTCACTTTGGGGAATGCTCTGTGGTGAGAGGGGCAGGGAAGCAGGGGAATTCTGGGTTAAAGTTCTTTGTAGCAGCACACCAGGCGCAGCCTAAGAAAGAAGAAATATTAACCAAGCCGTGCAAAAGCAGCGCCTGTGTTTTCAGAGTGACTCACACACCTCCTGAGCCAAGGGTGAGCGGCCTGGGCTCCTCTGTGGCTGCTGGGGACACCGCTGCAGAGGTAGAGACATGGTGTGTGCCAGGCAGGGACTATAGGACACCTTTTTCTCCTTATGAGCCCACTGCTCATCAGGCCAGCAGAGGTGCAGAGGCTGGTTGGTGACACACAGAATTCTGTTCATCGTCATTGTCACAAGAAATGCTTGCAGTGTCAGCCAGACAGATATACTGTCAAACCAGACATACAGAAGAGAGCTCTGGTAACCTGCATCACAGAAAGAGTTTTATTTTAGGTCAGTGTTGATGCCTGGATTTGTAATTTGGTGATAGGGGTGTGGGAATAGGAGTTGGAAGGTTCTGGAGAGATAGGTGAAACTCTTTCCACACTTGAGGAGGCTCTCCTGAACTGCTTTGGAGCCATGGGGAGAGAACAGGAGGCTCTCCTGAAGTGCTTTGGAGCCATGGGGAGAGGACAGTAGTACCTACACTACTGAAACTCACTCTACCAAATGCGGTCCAGCTCTGGGAAAAAGGGTCAGATCTGGAGTCCTGAGGAGTGTGTCTTGAAGCAGAACACTTCTGCAGAGCTCATCTCTCTCTTGTTCAAGAGTAATCTTGCATTGTTGTGGCCAAAGTGCCTGCCCTGAGAGCTGGAGCTCGGGGACTGCCTGACTCGCAGGGAACAGGGGTAATGTTATGCTGACTTTGTGGGAGCAGCCACAATGTCCAGCAAAGGCTGCACAAGTCTGAGCTGTGGGACACTTGTGTGCTGAGACTTGAATCTGTGTAGTGATACAAGCTTTGTCTACATTTTTTAGTTGGGTTTTTTGAGTGAGGACATGAAATGATAAAGCTGCTGCTGGGATCAGTGGTAACCTGACAGTTCCTTTATTTTATACCAGATACAGAGTTAACTTCTATCTCTGCAAACAGAAATAAAGTGCATTAAAATGAGGGAATGCTTAAGGGGAACATGAACTTCCATAAGCAGCAGAATATCAAGAACACTTGGAAAAGCCTTTGGCTTGTGATGATGGTTGAGGGGAAGGGGAATGGTTCCCAAGTTTAATCAAGTTCCAGTGTTTCGGGCAGTTGCTGTAAGGAAATGGTCTCTTGAGCCTGCACCTTCCTTCCTTTGCTCCACTTACACGTCCAAGAGCTTGTCCCTGCCTGCTTGCAGGCTGTGAGCAGCTTGTTGGCCTTGGCACCCTGCTCACAGCCTGCACTTCAGGGTTGCTCAGCTCTGTTTGCGTTGACTTTCACTGTACCAGGAGGATACATCTTGTCCCGAGTGTTTTGCTAAACTCCAAATCTTGACTAATGTAACTGCACAAATTTCTAAAGTATGAATTCTCTGTTTGACTGTCTGCCTTCATTTTGGGGGATGCTCAGATACAGCAGTTCAGAAAGGAGTCAGGGACTGAAATGGAGGTAAATTTCTGCTGTCATAGGACTATGCTGAAACAAAATTTCTGGGTGGTTGTGCAGTCGGGAGTCAGCTGGAGCCAGGTGACATCAATCATTAGTTCTTCTACAGTGGTAAAGGGACATCAGTTTGGAGAAGTACAAACCAGGAACAAACCCCAAACCTTGTACTTTATCTTTCTCTGTAAAATGGTGTGGTTTCTCGTGACTGCCAAAGCACTGAGTGGTGACTTGAGGGCAAACTTGCTGAGTGTCCTTGACTGTTGCTGTTCTCCCTTTTTGCAGGGTTGGCGTGTTGGAGGACACCTTCACCTGTCTTGGTGTTTTGTGTGCCATTGTATTCTTTCCAATTGGGATTCTGTTCTGCCTTGCACTGAGGCAGAGAAGATGCCCTAACTGTGGGGCAGCTTTTGGCTGAGGGGCTGAACGTGGACGTGCTTACAGAAGCTACAACTGTTAGCGTACTCTTTCTAATGTAAATGTCATGTACAATCATTTTATTTGCTTCAGACCTGTTTTGTAAAGTGTGAAGGATTTTAGTCTCTTGCATGTAATTTAAACTTAATCTTTTATGAGCATGTGCATTGCAAAACATGAAAACCTGACTTGTTTTCCATGTTTAGTGGCACCTGTTGAAAACTAAATAAAACTGCTTTTCCTTTTGCAATCCTCAACTTGTGGCTGGATTATTAAGTATGTTACTGACATGTCTGATCCCATATAGTCTGGAAACAGAGTAGTATTCCTAGCTACAATGAAGGATAAGTATTTGCCAGAATCCTTATGATGATGATAAAGCATGCTTTAAGACTGTACATGTTCAGGGCATCAGGTATTTGGGGGAAGCGCTGTGTGTGCTGCCCCTAATCTGGCAGCTCCTCTCCCCCACTGAAGGCACAAGTATTAACACACAATCAGAGCCCTGCTTTAATTACTGAAGGTTTTGCTTCATACAGGGGCTGGTGCTGATTCACAGAACCCTCTGCCTGCAGCAGGAAGAGGTTGAGGCACTGAGTAAAGGCTTTTGCATCTTAGATTGTTTAATTCTGACACTAAATTACTGAACGCTCAGACAGGCAAGGCTGACTTACCCCTACTGTGCTTAGAAGATGGGCTCAGGTCTAAGGGTGTAGGTTACCCCTGTGAAAAACTGGTGTTTCAGGTGGGGATGGTGGATGTTTATGCAGGGCTCTGGCAAACTGTCCTCAGCCTTGAAAGGGCAGGGTGAGAGGAGCCAGCACATGCTCATATACTATTTTTTGATATTAAGTAACTGAAAGGCATTTCACATGACTCAAATTCACTGTTCAGAGTAGTAGAAGTAGGCACCACTAAGTGAACGAGCCAGGGGATGCTGCAGGAAACATGTGCATGTGTCAAACAGAAGGATTTAGAGCAAGGATTTATCACGGGCAGCAGTCACAACACAGACTTTGCAGCAGGTGGGAAATGCCCCCTGAGCTGGGCAGTGATGAAGCACCCACTACTGATTCAGAGTCAGTTCCTAGCATGCTGGGCTCATTTCTGAGGTCATTATTACTGTAGGAAAAGGCTTTGGACAAGCTGGCTCCACTGGAATTGCCACATCTGAGCCTGAGGTAACAAACTGCTCAGCTCTGCTGTGGCTGAAGGTAAAAGCTCAATTTCACTTAACTCAGCTACTGCACTGTGCCAGCACTTAGGCCTTTGCTCAGCTCCTTAACCAAAAATTTTCCAACTTTAAGCTGTTTTCCTTTTGGGGAAGCTACAGTAATGGAGGAACTTCAAAGGCAGGTTTTTATATTGGCATTTGAGAAAAAATCATGGCACTGCTTTATTATGACCTTTTATCAGACTAAAATTTGACAACACTTTTTAAAGACAAAATTATCATTGAAGAATGTGTTGACAGTATAACATTAGACTGAAAATGAGTTTCTGTTGACACTTGAAATTTGTGTGTGAACATTAAGCAAGGCATTACAAGTTCTCTATTCTTAAGGGGATAAATATTTATTTATAACCTAAGGTATCTTTCTTACACAAAATAACATCTAATCATTTATACAGGCAATTCTCTATTCTGGAATAAGGCAGTTGTTACATTGTTCTGTTTGGAAAAAAAAAAAATCACTGTTGTCTTCTTTAGTAGGTGGCATATGCAGGCTTATATTCTAGAACTTACCATCACAGCTTCCAAGTAATGAATGCCAAAGATTCTGTGAGCTATTACTTACACTGATTCACTAGAGTATCCAAACTATCTCTAGTATTTTCACAATTCCTACTACAAAAAAAGGCATACTGTAAAATCAAGCCCAAGTGCTCAAACACTAGCCCAAAGCAATTACCTCATTAGAAACTACAGGTTTAAAAAAACATCAGAGCTCCATTCCAACATGTGTCTATTGTACAGTAATTACATTTAAATAAATTTTTAGGACAAGTTGAGATAGTAATTGTCATTGCTGGAAGTGGGTGTTGGTAAGGAAGAAGCACACGTGTCTGGCCCGTGTGTTCATCGGATAATCGGTGCTGATCTGTCATTTGTTACTGTGGGTCTGAGTTTCACTGTTGCAAAGGGGTTTTCTCCACTGAAAAGAAATGCATAAAGTTACTTGAAGGCTGGCTGCAATCCAACCCCAAATTTATTCATTCAGGTCCTTCATCCAAGCTCTCATCAAACAGTAAGTTATGGTTCTGAGACTCAGGGATTCTGTGCAACTCTTAGTTTAATTTGAATTTTTAAAATGAGGTTTAATATGAAGAATCATTTTTCAGTGATCCAGAAATTTGGGAAATTAATGTCCAGTCACATCTGGACTTCTTCAAACAGCCCCCAGTCTTCAAAGATTTTTGCTTTTAATCCTCAAAGTCAGTTAAAGAAAAGTCCTGCTCCCTGTCAAACTACTGGAGAAACATGTTTTTCTGAGAAGGGCCTGTGTATTGTACTGCACTTGATGCCACTCTTGAGGAAAGTGCAACTAATTTTAGCCATATTGTTCTAGCAGTGCCTGAGAAAGGTCACAGAGAAATTAATGATAAACATCCTTATTTACCCTTATAATCTATAAAATAAAAAGAAGCCCATATAAAAATCAGCACAACTAAATTAGTGTAGAAGTATTTTACCTTAGAAAAGGTGGTTTTATAATGCCATTCATGCCAGGTTTCTGTTAAAAAAAAAAAGATATTTACATGAATTTATAGAAATACACTACAGGTGATCTCGCTGTCCTGCCAAGGGAAGGAGACCCTGTCCCCAGTCTATATGGCCAGTTTGGTTTTAACACTTCAAATTTCAGTGCTGAACCAAAGCCTGGCAGGCTTTCCATTCCAGGCATGCTGGGTTTCAGCAGGTTCATTCAGCAGGTTCTTAACTCAATCTTGGCTTGTGGTTCCAGTGAAATTGCTCAAGTACATCAGTTGTGAATAGACTTAGACCTTAGAATTAGGCCTAATTAGCCCTTAAAATTAAGAAAATTGAACAAATGCCTAAATTAAATCTTACTGAACACCAGTCTTCCTCAAAGATATTTCAATGACTACGTCTTTTTTTTAATAGTTGATACCATTGTGCATATTACTTAGTGTAGCATAGCATGAACAATTTAACTACAAAGAACCATTCCTCATCTTTCCTTCTTGAAATCCTGAGCTGCTTTTTCTGTGTATTCTGAAACAAAAATAATATGCCTTGAATAATTTTCTGCTTCTGCATAGGAGTCCTGGTGGACAGACTGTTTTACACGTCTGTAAATCCTCTATGAGCATACAAGCCAGCCCAGTATAATGCTGGGCTTATTTCCAAAGCCTATGGAGGCGTGGGGGTTGGGGACTTGCACGGAAGCAGGAAAGACAAGGAAGTTCTGCAAGAGTGAAAATAAATAGTGACTTTGGAACAAACACTTGGTTGCAAGTGCAGCATCTCTCCTCTACAGTTGCCCTAAGATGGGGTCACAGCAGCTGCTGTGAGTTAGGAGGTGCCTCAACAAAAGTGGTTATTGTTCTATACTCCAGAATTTCCAATTTATTTTAATCTTGCTTCCCCTGTGGAAATTTAGATTATCAAAAAAGATGTATTTGTTTTCCACTCCGAGGAGCTATCAGGGAGCTATCAGTTTCCATTCTGGCTTCCAAAGAGATTGTGCTGCTCTCATTAGAGCTCTGCCAGCTGACTGGTCTGCCATTCCTCTTGGGTTTCTGGTTCAACAGGAACGTTAGTCCATGAGCCTTAAATTTATTCCTAAACCCTCTGACCTAATGCCACAAACCAAAAGAACCCTTAAGGTGACTGTTCTGAGAATGGAGTGACCACAGCAGAACAGTGCAGGGCTCCTGAGACCATTTCACCTATTCCATAATTCTTTTAAGCTCTTTAGTCAGTCACCTGGTGCCAGGGCACGGAACTCTCCGTGCTGGATTGGCACCTTCAAGGGCTTTGAACATAATCACACTTGAAGGCTGTGTTGATCCTGCAGGTCTCAAGAGCAAGGCACAGGGTAAGGGAGCCACTGTATAAATCCTGACCTTAAACCATTACTAAGGCTCATGGCTTCTTCATTCAAAAATGAAAACCACAAATATGTCAAAATATAGATGCTGGTTGTAAGAATCGTTTTAGAAGTTCACAGATACTTGTTTGAAAGTGACTGAACACTGAGATTTAGGTCATATTTCTTGATAATCATTTCATGCAGCAGAAAAGCTTCATTCCTCACAGAAAACACTGTCCCAGAAACACATCACTGCACAAACTACACACTTCCTACACCACAAGGCTCATTACTGAGAAATAAACCCACTTACTTGAATGTGGATTCAAATATATATGCTAATATTAAACTGTTTGGGCTCCCCAGAAAAGTGCAAATCTTTTCCATGGGAATATTTATGTGGGGAAAAAAAAGATATCCCAAAACATGACTCACAGTGAAATGGGGTAAGATCTCTGACTCAGAGGAGCTTCACAAGTCTCCAGCAAAAACTAACTAACTTTCTTTCTTTCTTTCTTCCTTTCTCATTTTTTATGTTTGTAAAATTGAGGTAACCTGTTATTTTAAGAACTAGCTACAAGTCTGTGATTTGATTACAAAAGAGATTGCTTTGAAAACACTCTATTCCTCAAGAAACAAAATTAATATAATTCCTTTCCCCCCCCTTTGTTAAATTTCTGTATTTCTCCATACTTCTGAAATGCAGATAATAGTTTAAAATGCACATGTTACTGTCAATTTATCTAATTTATGCCATGCTTGTCTTTCCCATGTTTTCTGCTTTTTTTCTAGAGTTCTAGAGTGATGTATTGGCAGTTATATTTTGGTTATTATTAAGCAAATGCTTCTCGTCTTACTTATTTTAAACACAGTTCATTTTCTTTGCTTGCCAATGTAGCAAAAAAACCCCTCTACTGCCCAACACCTCCAGGTAAGAAATGCTGTTCATGTACCCAACATCCTAAAAGCAGACTTAAATGAACAGGAGAGGAGGTTTCTTTAAAGACAGGCATTGTTTCCTTGTGCCTTTCCATTTCACAGAATACCTTTATAAATTGTCATCCTTTGGACTCTTTCACCACTAATCAAGACGTGGTGTAACAAGCTTTCAGTTTCTGCTTTTTAAATTTCTTAGTTAGTTTTACTTGCACAAAGCACAAATTTACAAAGGCCACTTCAATTTCTACTGTACGATTCACCAGATGACTTAGAAAGCAGAAACATCTGTCAGCAGGTCATCCCAAAATTTGTTTAGATGTTATATTGACAGACAAAATATTTTAGTCATACCAATAAATAATAAAACACATTTTTTTAGCTACTGGCAGCCAACTGTATGATTCTTTGATTCCTGAAGCTTCCCATGGCACCGACTAATAGAACTTTGCATCTTAATTTGGTACAGTGTCCCAAAGTTTAGCAATGATAACCTTATTTTATATAATTAGGTTTTTTGCCTTCAAAATGTCATCTCTGCTTCAAGAGGTTTTTTGGAGAAAGTCTCAAAAACATCACCCTTAGATACACATCAGCAAAAAACTTAAACAAGCAGTGAGAAAAAACCTAGAAATTGCCTAATTTGATTAGTCTTCGTTTTGAATCAGTTTGAATGCTGCCTTGATAGCAGAAATAATAGCATTGTATAGCATTATCTGTTTATAAAAAATGTATTTCCACTCAGCTGGAGCTTTGCTGAATTCAGCCAGGAGTTAGCACAGCTCTCCCTCAGCCACAGCTGCAAACCCAACACTCGCTTTCAGGGGGTTCTTGAATACAGAAGCATACAGAAGTACACGTGCTTATGCTGCTGTAAATCCCCTGTGCCCCACAGCTCTAAAATCACTGGAGATGATGGATTTGTACTACTTTCTGTGAGAATTTCTTTCCATGTCTGACAGGTTCCATTGCTGAGAAGTTTTGCTGTACAGAGTGAGTCTCCTGCTACTGTCAATTATATCCCTGAACAACTCTTCTCCCTTCCTGTTGGGATGCACGGACTGAAATGCCAAAGCCCCAATATTCCTGAAGACAGCTGGGACAAAGGGCTGAAGTCAAGCACAGGTAGGTCAGGTAGGAGATCCCAGGGCCCCGTTGAAGAGCCCATCTGAGCAGGGTGGAACATTTGGATTCCCTGCCCCGGGCACTCACCGGGCCTGCCTGCTCCGCTCTGTCAGGAGGAGATTTCACAGCAGCACCTTTGGCAGGCTCCATCTGTCTGTCTGTCTGCGAAGCCCCCACGTAGTCTGGAGGTGGGAGGACAACTTCCCCTTTCTCCACAAGGTTCACAGAACTAACACTTCGGATTGGTGCAGGGCTGCAAGACAGAACCCAACAAATACCATCCTCAGGTGCCAGAATCCATCTCTCACTGCTGCTCTGCAGCACCAGGAAGGCACAGAAGTGCATGAGCTGGAAGTTGGTAATGGGGTACAGTGTCCTGGAGTCAGTGGGACTCTGAGTTAAAGCTACTTCTTGGGTCTGTGTGTAACCATAAAAACACATTAACATAATTAAGGCACTGTACTATAGGCTGTTAGAGTATTTTCTGTACATGTTACTGAACCTTAAAGAACATGAGCACAAAAATAACGTTTTAAATAAATGTTAGCGAAGATCTGGGCATTTCTGCAAGTGCCACCCAAAATGTTACCTTGGCACTGGGGCAAAAGCCTTTTCTTCCGTTGATTCATCCAGTGGTCTGGTGTATGATGATGGAAACCATCCTTTTCTGTAATGGGAGAAGTCTTTTATATTATATAAAATTGGAAAGATCTTTCAAAATACAGCAGTGGACAAAACAATAGACTCAGCAAACAGATTTAACTTTTGAAGGAACCAATTTCTGATGCCAAATTAGTGTGTAAAACTAAATATGTGCAGAGATTTTCCTTAGCGAGAGACTCCGAGTCCCTAGTCAGTGACAGCCACTAAAAAGGGTGGAAAACCATTTACTGACATCTGCTAACACAGTCTGCTGAGACACACTTTTACTTCATGTTCAGGGTGGGTAATATACTGATTATCTTACAGTCTGGTTGTGTCATGCTCCCCATAAAGCCAGCCATCCTTCTCCTCAGCCACCAGCAGGGTGATGATGTCCCCCTGGGCAAAGCTGAGCAACGTCTTGTTACTTCCAGCAGTGTGTGGGAAGATTGTTTTCACTTTTTGCCTTTTCATTATATTTAGGCCTGTGGCAACAGAAGTTGAACGTGACAAACTGGCATCATCTGAATTCTCTGTCAAAAACAGAAAAAAAAAAGAAAAATTAGACACACATAAATAAATGCAATTAGTAATCTGAGAGGAAAAAAATAAAAGGAAAACTCAAGTGCAAATCTGAGTTCTGAGACTTTGTACTTAGACAACTTTCACTGCCAATGTTTCTTATCACCATGAAGTTCTTAACTGCATGTGCCTTTATATGCACACACCCAGCATAATAAAATGGAACCAACAGGCATAAAAAGTTCTGTGAGTTTTAACTGGTTTCTTCCTCTTTTGACATGAAAAGTACTAAGCAATCACAGCTGTAAAAGGCCTTTGAAAATCTTCCCTTCTGAAAAAATGGAACTGTGTATAAAATCCAACTTTCACTTTCAAATGTGCCTCAGCACTCAGCTTCAGCACTGGGGAGATTTGCAGATACTTGTCACTTTCTAGACACCGTATGTTTATCAGAAAAAAAAATAAAGGAGGGCTTAAAACTGTGTGTTATTTGACCATACAAGGAAGAAAATTTTAAGGAAGAAATGCTGGAATTTCTGCTACACATTGAAGAGTTCTGCATTTCTTATGCTGTGATCTAGGCCTAGTTCTGTCCTATATCACAGAAAGGGAAAAAAAAATCAATATATTAGACACTTGGGAAGCAATTCTTACTAGGATTTTAAATTTCAGGAAAAGAACTACAAAATTGTGTTCATTTTGTCCCATGTGCATTCCTCCCTTAGTGCTACATGCCCTTAAAGGAAACCAGAGCGAGACTGTTGGAGTGTTTATGTTTGTTTGCATGCACTGAAACACTCAGATGTATCCTTTTCAAAATTATGGAATGCCTTCTGCTGATAACATTGGAAGCCATGAGAGCAGTTAAGTTGAGTTAATCAGTGACACACAGAAAGTGATTAAAACAGAAACCACCTATCCTGACCTGCATTTTACTGCAAACCATTCTCTTGTAACACATCTCTGTCCTGTTAGGTAAATTACATAAATCCTTTGTAAAGATCGTTTCCTACTCCTCTATACATCCTGGAATTCACATCATTGTAGCAGAGGAGAAGCCCTGAGGTAATTCTGAACGCTGCATTCACACTTACCCAGTCTGCAGGGCAGGGACACTCACCTGCTGAGTGATTTAGTTTTTCAGAAGGTGCTTTGGGAGCTGTTGCAGGATTGTTGAACATATCCACGAGTGGGCTCGTGTACGCCTTGCCCATGGGAGCCGGGGGCACTTTGGATGCATTTTCTTGATGAGGATAAAAATCATTTCCAATCTGGAGTCACAAAAACAAGTATCACAATACTGAGGAGACAGCAATAACTTTTTTGTAAGATTAAATTCTAGTGAGCAAGGCTTATATTCCTAAACGATACACATTTAAACATGACATAAAGCCCACATATTCCTATGGAACTGCTGATTGATGGTTTGTAAGAGGCTTGATAAACACTTGCTAGTGGGAAGGCTACAATAGCCTTTTTTTCTGCAAATACCATGATTATCTCCAGATTTTTCTTGTTTAGAAGTTTACTATAATCATTTAGAAATTTAACAACTGATGATGACACAACATGCAAACTGGCAGAAATGAGAATTTCACCTGTACTCCAGTAAGCTAATAATCATGAAGGGAAGAAGGAAAGAAAAGAGAAATAACATTTTGCTTAAGTTTATATTGAACTACTGAGTATGTAATTAGTATTACTTACAGACAACAATGCAGGAAATGGAATGGTTGGAACAAAAGTAGCCCTGAGGCTGAGCTCTGCAGGAGAAGCCCTGGGCACCCAGCTGAGAGCTGAGCCTTGTTAGGACATGTGCTTCTCCCTTTTATACTGTGTATTTGTCCCATGGCAGAGCTTCAGCTGAATGATTTTAGTTCCATACCCAATCCCAGTATATTCCAGCTGAGATACACTGTGGACTCCATCCTAAATGCTGAGGTCCAACAGAACCTCATGAAGCCACTCCACACCCACTGAAGAGAACCCCCAACCGTAAGGAACAACATACCAGGGTATTTCTCTTTACCATGGGCGAAGGCTGCGGCGTTCCCGACACCGGGGTGGAACCAGGGGTCCTGATTTCATCTATCATCATCCTGACCTTCTCAGGCACTTTGGTGGCATCACTACAGATTTCCTCCCACCCCGGCAGCTTGGATTTTAGGAAGTCTGCACACTGCATCCAAGTTAAAAGACACTCGTCAAAGACAGGCTTCTTCATAAAACTGCACAAACCTACTGGTTAACTTTCACTATACCAACATGTTTACACCAGCAAAATGGAAGCATTTTCTAAGATTTTTCTACGGAATACCTCTTTGAAACAAATAAGATGTTGTAAAAACAACTCTCTTGCAGGGTCACATACTGGAAGTACCTGATTAGTCCATGCATTTTTTCTTAATACATGATTTTTAAAAAGTCTCAGTGACCCTTTATTTTTGCTACAATACATTTCATAGAATAGTGTATTGTAAACATTTCCTGTGAGCTGATCACAACACTCGTCTGGCACTTCAGTCTTCCTTAGCTATTTCTGGCAGTCTGGTCTACATGCTGCAGGAAGTACAAAACATCTCCTGTGTGCCTGGATTTCAGGAGTTTCATTTCTGTTCACGCTCACACCACTGACCTGAACGTGGTAGAAGTGCATGTGCTGGGTAAAGCTGCAGTGCTTGTCAACCAGAAAACAGAACCTTCTTTTCTCTTCAAGTAGAGCTTCTCTGCAGCCTTCTGCAATAAACCTCTGAATATCACTTTGTCGAGAGCTCACGGTTTCCAAATACTGAGGGAAAAAGGGAAAAAAAAAATCACATAGAGCCTCTGAATTTTATTTGATGCTATATCCAATTAGTTAAGTAAACTCTAAATTAGAAAAAGTTTTTGGAAAGACAGGATGGGATAGGGTAGCCTTACTTCTGAGTCCCTCTCTTTTCCTGCACACATCTGACTTCCCTGATCTCATCAGGTAGATGTATATTGTCCCTACAGGCAATCAACAGCCTATTTAGGGTTTGTGAGGGGGGTGTGTGTGGTGTGTGTTCAAATTAGACTAATGACCTTTGTCTGCTCCACTGCATTTATTGAATGCAGCTGCATTTATTCACACAAAGCTGTGATGAATCATTTGGGGGGGGGGGAATGAGTTACTAAAAAGACTAAACTATATTTATCTGAGATTATGAGGATTCATGGCTAAACTGTGATTAAATGCTAATCCATGAACTCTCAGACTCAGAACCTTAAAAAAACCTTCAACTGTTACAATTGTAGATTAAAAAATAGGCAGTAAGAAATAGGAGCTACTGTTACCTATGTTTACTACACTGTGTTTATACATGAAGCTTTATTTGAAAATTAAAATAGAAAGATAAGGAGAAAAAAATATTTAAGCCAGCACGAAGTACAAGTTTCATGCAAATAAATGTATCAAAGGCAAGGATTTTCAGAGAGACACATGACAATGAGAATCTGATTTACTAATTTTAAAACAGTTTCTCTTCAGTGTCTTGCCATTTCGGATTTCACCTCAAGATGGCAATGCTGGATTAAGGGCAGTAGGAAAGGCAGTAACACAAGTTGGCACTGCCTACTTTGGGGAATTACTCTATAGCAAGTTTCTGCTGAATTTGCATAGTTTAGCTGGCTCCCTGTGTAAAGCTCTGCATAAAGATGTAGTTGCAGAGGTACTTTAAAAAAAATCAATTATTGGTCAGGGGACAAAATCGAGGCACCAGAGCAGAAATCTCTGAATACGTACAGTGGAGCAATGAGAGCTCAATTGCAGCTGCAGTACAAACTCTAGGAGTGCCTTTAATATAAATCAGCTTTGAGGAACCATTAACATTTCCTTTTGACCAGTTCTCATACAGAGAAAGAAACGAGAGACAACGCACTGACCTCCATTTCTTTGTGCTCGTACTTTGTTACATTTCGCGCTCCTTGGCTTTTCCTTCTGATTTTTTTCAGCTCGGCCTGAGACTTCTCTAAAGAATCCAGTTTGCTCCTGTGCTCAGTTTGGTACCTTTTTAAGGTTGCCTGCAATCAAAGCATTTACATCATCTCATAATGCACTCAGCCAGGTAGCTGGGTAAGGGACTAAGAAGCATCACTGTGATCTCTGAGATTTCTCTCACACACCAAATGAGTTCAGCAACTGCTGTAGTTTTAAGGAGCTATGAAGTCATACAGGGGTTCCCTTTTTAACTTAAATTAAGCATGAAAATTTTGGCCATCTTTAGATATCTAAAGTTCATTTCTATTAAAGCTCATATCAATTAATTAAATCTTGGGAAACAATGTCTCAAAAAATTCTTTGACTAGCAATACACAAATAAAATAGGAGTTTTAGAATTGAATGTACTTACAGTCATGTATTTTACATCCAGGTCTGTTTTCTTCTCCAGTTCAGATATAATTTCCTTATGAAATTTTTTGAACTTTAAAAACAAATTAAGGGTTATTAAAAATTGGAAAAAGTAATTTATAATTTCACAAGCAGAATTAATTAGAAGAAATAATTTAACTTACACTCTCCTCTAGACTGTCATTAAGTTTCTTGTGTGTTCTTGAGATTTCTACCAGAACTTGGCCTGTTGATAAACATACAACCATATTGGTTTCTTTCTTAGACTTCTGAAGTTAGTTAACACAGAGCAGTAATAAAATACATTTAACTAATATACTCATTAATGGTTATATTTAAGAGGGACAGAAAATATCTTGCTGTTGCTCATCTCAGCAGCTGAAATAAATAATTCACTCTGGCCACAGACAAACCAAGCAGTTCATAAGTGACAGAAGAACTAATCATGCATTGTTATGCAAAAGGGACATAATAAATACTTCCTTCTCTCCAGAATAGCTCCTGTTGGTTTAGTAACAGCCTCTTTTCATGCCAAGTCAGAGAATAGCACACAAGTTGTTACTACCCAAATAGCTGCTACCCATTTCTTAGTCTGAAAATTAAACTTCAATGTTTATTAAGTTACTGCACCTTCAGAGTCAACAAAGGAACCTTTCAGTTCCCTGGCAGCACACCTGCTAAAACAGACCTGATCCACACATGAATTCCCACCTGTACAGCATTAGCCAACAGCCAAGGCAAAGCAGATTCCTCAGCATCCTCACAAGAAGCCCTGACTATCCCCTTCTGCTCTGCTGTCTTCCAGCACAAACTTACACCCCTCACTCTGAACCGTGAGCAGTTGAAAGCTGAACTGTTCCATTTTGCTTTAGGAGGATATAGAGGAAACATCCCTCAATCTTTTGGGTGTGGTTGTATGTGCAAAGCAGTGTAAACTGTGGGCTGGTGCTGCCCTGCCTGCAGCCAGCCACATCACCCTGCCTGCTGCTCATGGCCACATCATCCCCACTCCCTTCCGTGCCCTGGCACGGGCACACTGGGTGAGTGCCAGCCCTGTCTGGGAGATTGCAACACACTGCTGAGGGGAGCAGCTGGAAGGACCCAGTTTGATTTCACCCAAATCAGATCAGTCCAGTGTTACCAGCTCCTGGCCAGGAGCCACTACCAAAGTGCCAGGACCACAGTCAGATCCACAAACTGAGCTGCATGTGGAAACCTTGACTAGAGATGTGTTTTCCTGGCACTCCATTTGCATGGCAGCACTGGCAGGTTCAGTTCAACAGCTGTTCCCTGGCACGCCTCCTCCAGTGATCTTTGTATCCCTCAATCCCCCTTGCAGCTGTCCCACCTGGATTTGCCACATAGGTACCTGCAGTTGTGCTGTCTTCATGCACAGGCAGGGCTGCAGAGTGACCACAGTTCTGTAATTCCTGCACTGCAATGCTTGCCACTGGCAGTCACTGCATGGGACTGTGTGTCCCTCCTATTTGCCATCTTACGCAATTCTTGTTTCCTTTTTTCGGGTTAAAAAAGAAAGGATGCATTAACATGCCAGTGTATGATGTTTTCTACCATCCATATACTTTGAGAACCCCTGAGTTAGTCAGCAAAGACATATCATCCTAAAGTGCTTCAGATCCTTCAGCTGCTCAGGAAAGCTCCCAAAAGATGCCGGTAATTAAAAAATTTGGCTCAATAAATGACAAAACTTGATGAGAACCTTCTCATCTTCTCCTTTCTCATCCAAGAAATGCACAGACATCCAAGCCTGTCTCCCCATAGTGCAGGGAGGTGACTTGGTAACCTTCTCACAGAAGGTAGAAGCATTCCCATGTTCCTGGGTATGTGTTACCACCTTCCTCCCTTCTGATTTGTCATTTTCCAGTCACATAATCTCAAAATCCTGGTTTCTTTGAAATGAGAACCACATCTCCTGTGAAGCACTATGACACAGCAGATCTTCAACTAAATCATGTAAAATGTGGGTCTGCATTGTTGTTTATGGGGAAACATCAGGTGGTACAGGAAGAAACACACATCTCTCCTGGTTTTTCAGGAATCCCTCTTTGTGCTCCAGTGCCCACCCCTACCTCTCTTTGCATAACAGACTGCAGGACACTGAGAGGAAAGAATCTGAGTACAATGAGAACAGACAACCCCTTGAGCAGCAAGAAAAGGAATTCACAGTCAGGATGGGAGATGGCAGAGACAGAGGAATGCTTTATTTTTTTTTAAATATGTATAGTTTTTCTGAGTTCTGTACAGCCCACAGAGTGCTGTGCTTTTTCTGTTCATATTTAAAGTTGCTGATCACTACAGCAATATGAATGCTGTGAGAAGGGAGAGATGCTATAGTAATTTGTTGTTCATGTACAAGAGAAAAGTAAATACAATTAGTTAAACAAACACTTAAAGTAACAGAGGTGAGCAGTGTTATTTTAAGGCTCCAGAAGTGAAGGCACTTTTGTCCCTGCTGTTTCTGTTTCACCTACTCAACTCAAAAGATACATTTGAGACTGTAATGGGCTTTTAAAGTTAGAAGAGTTTTGTGAATACTTACCTACAACTTAAAAAGGAAAATGTTGATAAAAGAAAGCAGGAAAAAATATCAAGAAATACAAATAAAATTACCAAGTTTGTTTGGTTTTACATACACAGACTAGAAAGCTGTTTGGGAAGTTACAGAAATTCAGGGTGAGAACTGGAATGGCCCTCAATATAATTACCCTTATAGATTTCTGCTTTTAAAACGAACTTATTCTCCCTCTGTGTAAAAACCCCGCTCTGAGCAGCGGCTGCCAAGGCAGAGCACTGAGCTAATCCTTGGCAACGCCAGCGTTCCGAGCACAGACAGACATCCAACAACGCTGGGCATTGACTCAGCTCCCTCCCTGCCTGCCTCCCTCCCTGCCTGCCTCCATAAAACACCCATTCACCTGGGGCGGCGCGAGTGGAAAACCTGACGCGCACACGGGGTTATTTTTGTCTCGCACTCACTGCAGCCTTCCAGTCTTTGGGCTTTGGGTGCTTGCTTGGAAACAGGTTTTTTCATCTCTGTTACAAAAAAATACTGCCAAAACATGTCCTGAAGAGAACTTTGAAAACTACACTTCCTTCTAAATGGTTTGTGCTGGATTATTTTACGAGTTTATTTTAGAGTGTTCCAGAACACTTTTAAACAGTGTGGTTAGATGTCAGTGACTGTGTCCCTAATTGCATTTTCTTTTCCTCTCAACCAGAGACTCCCTGTACTGTGCATCAGGCAAAAGTCATATTTATATTTGTGTATACACATACTTTATACTGGGATCTCCTCCCTGCCACCAGGAATCCACAGGCGCTACATGTACCGGCTCACCCAGTTCATTTCCCCTTTCAAAGTGTTGATTCAAAACATGAAAAGAGCCCATCCATAGTAGCCACATTCTGATCAATTAAGATTTAAATTACAGATCAGATTCTGCACTTTGAATAAATAGAGAGCATTTTTTGAAGGGAACATACACCATGTTTCCTTACAGCCAGTTTAAGATAATGGGTTAGTCACATTTAGATGGTTCTCCTGAATTAATTTATCCAAGGAGACAAGTTTTTGTAGACTAATCCAGGAAAGACAAAACAACCCCTAGCCTAAAGGGAACAGTGTCCAAGTAGAATGGAAATTGACCAACTTCAATATAATATTTGAATTTTAATCACCATGGTGAATTATAGAATAGCTCTAAGAAAGACAGTGGATTACTCTGGATTAATGGCAGCATAACCTAAGGCCAGGCTCTTGCAAAAGGGTAGACAAAACTACTTAAGGTGAAGACAAACATGTATTTCTCACATCAATTAAAATATTCTGCTATATATTAAAGCTGCTCTTGATCAGGTTTTATATATGCGAACTCATAATACCTGATAACCAAATATTAACCTCATCATCATTTACTGGCAAACCCCAAACCTATCAAACATAATGACATGACCAGAGCACATGATAACAGGCCACTTAAGTCCAATTTGTGGCAGCCATCCTGTAAACTTGAACCAGTTTTAGGCATCATATTATGCAATGAATTAATAAACCCCAAACCCTGGTCTTGATGATAAACATAACTATTCAAATACTTGTCTCAAAAATACATTTTTTCTGCTTTCTATCTCCCCACACCCTGAACATGAAATCTTTGTGGCTTAATAAAGTAGGTGTACGTTAAATATTCACACTTTGATTAGAAAACAAAAAAGTAGTTGTAGATGTTCACAGATACTTGCTCTGATATTTTGCTATTACCTTAGAGGTGCACTGTAGGGAAGGGAAACAACAATCTCTTTCAGAAAAGGATATTGGGGGAACATCTCAAGTATCTTAAATGACTTAAAAAATTAAACATTTCTCATATGCAGTTCTTGAAACCATGTCTCATAATACAGCTATAATCTGATACAGGACCATGAACAGTAATGGTTCCATGGTAAATTTGTTTCAGTTTCAAATAGATTCAGTGCACACATAGAAAGATCTTTTAAGACAAAACTTTAGGAATTTGTGGAATACTTTTAAGCTTAACCAAGGCTGTTGGTTGTATCTATATTTTCTACTGAGAACGTAATACAGACTAGAATTCCATTAATGATATTGGTTTTGTTTAAAAAAAAAAATAATGAGCCCAAAGGGTGCAACACTCATTGCTCCATATACAGCATCCCCTGAACAAGGAGACATCCTTGAAAAGCTGTCTTCCCAGGAGATGAAAATCAAGGAAAGCAATTTCTATCAGAAATACTCATTGTAAGGCCAGAACTTCTGCAGCAGTTACACTTCAACCTCACTGTTTGCACTGGCTGATTGTTCAGGTTATTTACATTTTTATCTTGTGTTGACTGTTCTTGCGAAGTCTAGAAGAATTTGTTCAAGTTAGAAACAAAAATGGAACTCAATCAATAGAGTTCTGTCATAGAAACAAGTATCAACAGCTACCAACAAAATCACTTAAACTTTTAAAACACCAAATAGCTAAATTAAAATCAATAAAAGTATTAATTGCATCATCTTACTTGAAATATACTTCAATTTTGTTTTATTTAGAGGAAGTTGCTCGTGAAATATTTCAAGTCTCTTAATAGTGAGACCTTCTTAGATGTCTGGGAACAGGCAAAATGCTTAATTGTATCACTTATTTACCTTCTGTTGTCCTGTTTTGTATTCAGGGCAGGTTGATTAACTTTGTGTCTTAGAGATGAAGCCACATAATTATTTATATTAAACAAGAGAATGAAAGGCTGAGTCAAAGCTGCACATGGAGACAGTATCGTCCAAGTGTGTTATTAGATGCTATTGCTGGCATGATACTCTTTCCTCCAAGTCACCCTCTGTCCAGAAAAAAAGGCATTTATGACATGGGAAAGTTAGAAACAAAGTCCTTTGAAAACAGTAGCCCCCAGGAGGTAGTAAAATAGGAATCTTCAAAGGAATACAGTATAACAAATAAATATGATTGAATGAAACATCTGCTAAGCTTCAAAGGTGATAAATCTGTCATTCTGTGATAGGAAGGATTTAACTGTGCAACAGATGCTTTAAAGAAACCAAAAAGCTTCAATGGACTTTAACATGGAGGAAGAAAATCATAAAGAAGGATAAAATAATGTAAAACTTGCCCAACTCTAACTGCACTTTCCTTCTGATACAATTTGTCCAGAATGCTTTGACAGGGAGCTTTGACACACTCCCCCCATCTGTAGAATTAACAGTAATATGCACATAAATCAATAGGACTAGGTCAAGTCTGCCTTTCCTTACTGCATGAGCGAACATGGAATAGGAAGTCAGGAGTAAATCTCTCTGTAGTTCATTTTACAAAATGGCATTGACACATGACCATTCAGTGCCATTTTGTGAAGGTGACTGCAGAAGGTGAAGGGGAGGAGAAAAAAAAGAATAAAGCCTACAGTCAAGAAAAGGGGAAGAGATTTTCAAGCACAGTAGTGTTTTGAGTCCACTCTACATGCTAGATACAGTGCCCTGAGGCAGCTAGAACCATACATAAATAAAATCTGCAAATAAAAACAGAAGCAAGGAGAACTTCACATTCTAAATGGCATTCTGAGATTAATTTTAAAATATGCAGAGTTCTCATCAAGGCTGTGAACAACAGAAATGTTTCTGCGATATAGCAAGCAAATAAGTCAGTTAATTTAAAACAGATTAAGGGTTAAGGGAAATGAATAATTACTTTACAGTCTCATTGATACGAAAGAGATAAACAGTCCTGCAAGATGCCTAAGTAGTCTAGGTATCTTGCCCCACGTCCAGACAAGACCAGTAAGCAATAAATAGGATTGTGCAGGACACTGTTGCTAATTCAGTGACGTGGGCACTGATGGTGTTTGAACTGATGAACTCCCAGTGCTCCTCTTGCTCCTTCTCACAGACTTCCCTGCTGTGCTCCTCATATGGCTCCAGAGGGAAGAATGTATTCTAGCTTGACCACAGTCAAATTATCATCTGATTCAAGTGAAAAAAACCCAAACCACCCAACCCAAAAAAGCCTAAAACTTCGGCCTCTGTATTTATCCAGCCAAATTCTTTCAGCTGGACACAGGTGATTTTAGAAAGTACTACACAATTCATACCATGCTATAAAGTGGGCAATGAACTGCTAATCCATTAGCTATTCCCACATAAGGCCAGACAAGAGTGAATATTTATGACATTAACAAGAGTTATTCAGCAGAGTTCAGTCTGCAGTCTGGTTTCCCCGTTTCTCCCAAGATGTTTTGATCTCTTAGTCAAAAAAATTCAGAGATTAGAATTTTTTTTAAACATACTATATCATTGAACAGATGTTAATTAACATGAAATATTCAGCTTGTCACAGATGATTGGTAAGCACAGAAACTAAATTTTCATGTTAAAAAAGGAAAGGAAAAGCATATGCCATGTAAATAATGCATGAAAAATTACAAACTTGTTGTTCCACCTGTTACTCCATTACTAGTATATATGAAGTCTGCTTCAGGCATTTTTTTTTTCCCCCCAATCATGTAAACCCAGAATATATTAAGGTTTATATGTCAGAGACTCATCTTTCATAGGGCCTTGGAAGCCCTGTATACCACAGCTTTTCATACCTGAGCTGCAATGCTGTGCAGTGACTCGTAATCCTCACACAAGCCAGGTGAAAAGAAAGCAAGTTACAATACAGGCACAAGCCTGAACTTGCCTGGATGAAACCCTGCTGGTTTTAGTGAGATTAGTTAAGGAAGATCATACAAGAGAGCTAATCTCTGTTTTACAGCAGGACTGGAACAAACAAATCATGCTAACCTGCAAAAGCTGAAGTTTTTATGGGTTTCCAGTACCAGAGAAAGTATATATTTAAATTATCATTATATATGTAACATGAAATGCAATAAACCACAAGCAGCCACTACAACTTTCATTACAGCATTTTGGAACTGCCACTGAGTTTCACAGTCTTAGCAGTGTCCAAAAAAAACCCAAACCAAAAAACCCCACACCCAAATTGAGTCGCAAGTTTTGATAAAAGTCTCTTTCTCAGAAGTCCAAGACAATTGGTTTTAATTCCCTGCCCTGCCCCCTGGGACTGGTAGTGACATCTGCGATGGACACTGGATTATTTTTCTGTTGAGAAAAAATTCAGCAGGAAGAGCTGACTGTACAGACTAAATATAGTTAGACTTTCACTAAAGGATTTACAAGATGGTTTAAAATACGGCTTTATTTTCTTCACAAAGTTGTCATTTACTTTCCATTTTTTCTCTCACTGAGAGGACAATCAAGTACATTTTCTCGACAGCAGCTCTCAGGCTTATTTCACCTGGGGCTGATGGTGAGGAAAGGCTGTGATTGCTCAGCATCCTGAGCTTAGAGATGTGAGAGAGAACAACCTCCTGCCCTGAACGGGCCCCTGGTGCTGGTACCGTGTTTGGATGGGCTCAGAACTGAGAGGAGCACACAGCTGTGTGCACACAGAGGGCCTGGAATTACTCTTGCCTAGCCAGACCTAGCCACAACCTAGCAAAGATTGCATGGACACGCAGGTGAGGTCCAGGGTGTCCTTCCCAGGGTTCCCACTGCAAGATGAAAGATGTGTGTGAGGCCCGAGTGGAATTTATGTGTTCCAGTATAGTGAGAAATTCTTTAAGGATTCCCTTCACTGTTGTCTCAGGCCTTTGAGGCACAGCACGAAGATATCAAGTCTTGCTCACTGCAGGTGTTTTGAATATGTATTTTTCCCTGGAGGGTGTGTGCTCACCAGTACCATTAAGGGTTTCTGTGCTGAAGCCCAGAGTCATGGCACACAAGCAGGTGCTCCTACAGCTGCAGGTGCCAAGACACCTGTGCTGGTGCCATCACCACCACACTGCATCAGACAGTCACCCTACAGACCTACACCCTACACACCCTACAGACTCGCAGGACTGTTCCCTATCTTATCACTGACTGAAAACAGGGGAATCAGCTTCAGTTTACAGGGTGCTGTAAGGCTGGGGCAGGTAAGGAATAAAATATTAAAACTGACTGAAAAATATAACCTATTATCTAACTTAAAATGAAAAAATAGCTGGAAAAGTATCACTGAAATCATGTGAATATCTGTCTTCTTTCCTTCCCTGGTGTTACTGTAATTGATCCCAAATGCCTTGTGTATTTTCATAGTCTGTTTCCTCCCATCAGCTATTTCTAGAACCAGAAAATTTGTAACTTACCTGGAAGTCTTCATAACAAAATTTACAACAATATAATTGTGTACAGAACAGACTTGTTTTGGATAGTTCTGTAAGAACAAACTGCAGTATGCATTTTTAGACACATTATTTATGTTCAGTAACAAACCCACCTCTTGTTCACTGTGTTTCTCGAAAGTAGCATTTCTGGTTTATATTCTATCAGAAAAATATTATAGAACTTACACCCAAGACTGGCTCATCTCCTTCCACCTTTCTTATAGCAGACAAGCATGGCACAAGCCCAGAATACACAATATATATTTGGAAGATACAAAACCTCATTCCTGTAATAGCCCACAAATACTTTGCATTTCCCTTTCAAGGCAGCTCTCTGTGTAGTTTCCTTTTAGAGCACACGAGTGGAGTGGCTTCTTCAAATGAAATTCCATTATAAATATAGTAGAAGACTCTTTTATTAATGCTCCATAGGAAAAGCTCGCCTGATTCTAACTACTTAAACTGCAGCCTCTAAGCTGCTTTCCCAGAAGTTTCCACCAGATGAGGTGTGTAAGGTTCTGCAGCTGCTGGCACACTTCTCTTTCCTTTCTATCCAACACAATCTATTCCAAAGGTAGCACAGAGGTTCTACAGAGATGACACGGATGCAGTAAGGTGGACAAAGATGACAGAGCTCTCCTGTCCAGCTGAAATGAGCCAGAGAAGGGAAGAGTGCAAGGTGTCATCTTTCTAAGTGCAATAGGATTCCAGCTGACAGGGTCAATGTATATGTGTTAAACTAAGCCAACAACTCTCCCTCCTCCCTTTTTTTAAAAATGGAAGTAGAGCTAGCTGCATTCATCCTAAACTATGGAATTTTCTCTTTTTCTGCTTGGTTTTCCCACTAGTGAGAGTGACACAAGTGCTATATCCCAGAATTAAAACCACAGAGCTACAGTTCTGATAAGTACCCAATCAAGTGGCAATTTTACTTGCTAAACAGGAAGAAAATGATAGTTTTGAATAATAAATACTTGCAAGATAATCTTTTAAGAAGAAAGTACTGCTTTACATTATGGCCTGATCAGAAATTTTTCAGCAAGTAGGTATGTCCTTTTTAGCAAAATTAGAATTTTCCAATTTAGTTCCAAATTCTTTCCTGTATGAGTTGAACACTTAAAGCACACAGTTTCTGATACAGAAATTCTCTTAATTCTGGAAATAATGAGGAAAAAGAAAAGCCCACAGGGTTTCTCTTAGTTGCAAAGCTGAAATAAAGTGGTTATCACTAAAAAAAAAAATCACAACCCTCTATAAATTGAACCTCACACTGCTGGTTCTATTAGTATTAAATGTACATGATTATCAAAGGATCAAACTTGATAGAGATTCATACGAAATGCCAACTCTTGGATAAGCTGCAGGTCTATTCATCAACCATCACTAGTTTATTGTGACTGATGGTTTATCAGCCTTGACTCTCAAACCAACATTCAGTTACCCCAATACAGGCATTTGCCTACCTGCAGAGGAGTATAAAGGCTCTCAAAAGAAGGAAACATGGATACAGAGAACTCCTGCCCTGTTATTCATATCACAGAATTCCTGCAATCAATCTATTACTCTGTAAAATAAAGTGGTATTACTATACCTCAAGATTTTGTATTTGGCAAAACATGACAAAGTTGTGGAGACCTTTAAAATTACACCACTTGATGGGCAAAAGTGTTTTGTGAATGTGTTCAAATCCTGTATTTTAACCTGAAGAATAGTCTGTTCTTTTGTGCTTGAGAGGAACATCAAGTTCAGGGCTCACCCTCTGTCAGGAAAGAATTCCACATCCTCTGTGCACCATGAGAAGTTTTGGAGTTTTCTCCCCACCTCTCTCTATCTTGTGACTGCCACAATAAAGAACAAGACTTGCTTCTCCAGATCATTTGTACTGGTTTTTTAACAAAAAAAATTCTTCTGAAAGGAACCCAAATCTTCCCAAATTCTTACATTTTAGACTGCAGATGAGCATAAGCTCTTGCATACCTGCTTCAAATTAAGTTTGAACACAATACATAAACTATAAAAAACAAGCCTGTAAACCAGGGTAATCTTTAAATAAATTATCAGTCTTGGTTAGATTAGGGAAGACTATTTTGTCTCCTCTGATTGTCCTATTAACATACTGATCTTCTACCGTTTAGTTCCACTGATCAAGACCATGCAAGATAATATTTTTCTTTCTTCTTCTATTTTGACAAGCAATTAATAGTTTACACTCCTTAGTTCTTGAGCAATAAGCTCTGGGTACAGACCCATAATGCAATTGTGGGTGACTGCTGTAGATACCGTTGCTACACAACAAACTAAGTGGGACTTTACACCCACAATATAAAATGAGATGTAGCTACAATAACTGGCAGGTGCTGGAGAAGATAGTTGGGAAGATAGGAGAAGCAGTATTCCACAGGCAAGCAGGAAATAACTTCCTGATTCCTTGTGTAAGTGAAGGCTACAGAGACAGCCTGTGTTACTAGAGGAGATTTTATTTAAATTATAAGTACTAAAAATCGACGTGACAGAGCCTCACAAGCCTTTGCGTTTTGGGCAGGACAAAACCAATTAGCAACATGTGAAAGTTACTGTTTTAACACCGTGGTGAAGTGTCTGTGTGGAACTGGTTTAGTGCATTATTGAAACACAGCGTTTTATTGAGCTGGTGTGGTATGCTGAAATTTGAATAGTATGAAATCTCAACATTTTTAAACGTGCAGTTTCTTGTTTTCTATCTTTTCTTCCTGGAGGGATTTCCAAAAGGTGCCTAGGAAAAAAGGTATGCAAATTCTGTATTGCAGAATAGCTTGAACCACCAAATTCAGGTTCCGTTCTTTAAATGCTCATAGCCAAGTCTGAGGGACTACAAGCTCAGAAATTTAGGGAAATATGGAATTAGAAAGAATGTTGACTCAATCAACTCATCCCTTATTCATAAGGATTGTGTTATGACTGCAGTACATTCTTCTACTTCCTCAATTTGCTTAAATTATTCTGTATTAAAATGATTCAGAGAGCTTCAACCAGACTTGAAAGATAGAGATACTTAGTACAAAAGCTCTGAATCAGCTGGAATATCCAGATTTCCTTTTCATTCTCATTTCCCTCTTCTGCTCCAATCTCATTCAACAGAAGAAAGCATTTTCTGGCTTGATTTTTATTTGATTTTTTACCCCATGACTTCTCCAGCCTCTCTGCTTTCTACTCTCTACTTTAAAAAAAACTCCTTTATTTCTAGTGCATTTCTCTTTCTACCCTGCTGTGGAGCTCGTGTCCATTTCACTGTCTCATCTCAGAAGTTCAGTTCTGTGTTTCCTTATGAGAAGGAAGGATTGGCTGTGGGTTTGATACAAATCTTTACATCACACTGGCAGTGAATACACTCTAGGTCACCCAGCAGGTTTGGCTTTGAACTGTGAAACCACCTCTAATTTGGCAGAGATAACAGAAGTATTATGCATGATGGAGCTGCTAGTGGTCAATCACTTGTCTTTTGGCAAGTCTAAAGGAACTCATGGATGAGACAATTGCACAGGTGGCTGCAGCAACTCCCCTGGAGTTACAGGGCCCATGAATGGGCAAAGTTTCATCTGTCCTTACACACCCCATACTGCTCAGCATGCCCTGCAATGCTATTAAAACACACGAGTGTACAGTAAATACTTTTCTTTTCAAGCAGATACTTTTGGAGACACCTGGGTGTATCATATTTCTGTGGTAAATAGTCCAATATTGTAGCCCAGCTTCAGAACTTGTAAGAAAGACGACTTCTTGAAAATGCAAATGATCTGTCACAGACTCCTAGCCACATTATCATGCCTTTTCCAGCATTCATTGACTTTCCTTATCTCTAAATTAAGTATTCCATCAGAGAGTATGTTGGAAGAAATCCAGAGTTACTGTTTGCCTTAAGAAGAATAGATTTTTCTGCAGTAACAGTTAAAGCAGAAGGTGAACAGAAAGCAGGGAAGAAGGCTGTGTTTTCTCAATATGGTGTATCTTGAAAAAGATTTGTAATTGCAGGATGGAATTCATAGTTCAACAAAAGTATGTTTTCAATCACAATTCTGTATTGTCCCAAACAATAGGGAAAACCAGTTATTTTCAGAAGTCAGCAGAAGATTACCCAATAATAATAATATTTCCAAACAAGCAGAAAATGTCCCCCCCGACAAGTCATAAATCAGTTGCTTCCATGCATCTGCCCAAGCGCTTGATTGCAAAAACTGAAATTGTGCATTTTCTGCGATTTCCTAAGACTCTGCACAGCCATTTCTTTTAGCTGTTGTTCCACAGTTTGACAGCAGCAGCTCTGCTTTCTGTAAACAGCCTGCAGAGCAAACAGAGGGAGCTGCTTGCTGGGACTGTTTGCTCTGCCCTGTTTGCTGTTCTGCCTCTCCCAGCCCTCGGCACAGACGTTAACACTCACCCATGAGTGGTTTCAGGACAAGCCATAAAAATGTAGGCAGCCACACAGAAACCAGTGGCCACCTTTCAAGGAGTCTGTCCCCTCAATTCTACTTCTCCAGAGCTGTGAAAAAAAAATTGCTAAACCCATCCTTTGTAATCAGCGGAATTAACAAAATACTTTGAGTTACAGCAGGAGATGCAAGTTACATCACTGGAAGAGTCCTACATTGCCCAAAATCAAAAGTTCAGAGGCAAGACACGTCATCAAGTTATTTTTGTCAAAAAGCAAATGAAGGCATTAAGCAAATGTTTCTTCTTTGCAGTATAGTTCCCAGTTCTTTCTTTTGCAGTGACTTGAGAATCTTTTGCCAGAAATATTACAAATATTTCGTACTCCTTTGCCCAGTGTTGCAATTATACTGCTCAACCTACAAAAGTGAAGTTGTCAAGGGCAAGTGTTGCTGCTGATCTTTCAAACATTCAGAAATTGTTTTCGGGAGAGTACAGAACTTGAAGTGGATTTCTATTAATGTAAAATTAATCCATCTTTGAGCCTACAGTTTCTCTTTCAAAAGCTCAAGTAGGAAATAAATATAAATGTACCTGAGAACTTTTAGTGATACACTTGATCAAAAGTAGTGAAGTAAAACTGAACCCTTCACAATGACACTCAACCAGAAAATTGTTTTAGTTCTAAAACTGCTGCTGTACACTAGGACTCCTCATACCAATATTCTGTTGCAGAAGTATTTCAACCTTCACCTCTGCATTCAAAATCAAGATACATACTTTTGTATTTATTTTAGAATTATATGAGCTTAAAAATACATGCTTTTGAATGCATATGCAGATACATATTCACAAAAGGAGGAAAAAAAGGTAATTTTGTCAAAACATTGTAAGTGTCTTGAGAAATAATATGCCTTAAAGGCATCTGATCCCTTCCACCCCTGTTATATAAGAGTAGAACATACTTTTACTCATCCCTATCTACTTCACATTCGTTCGGTGAACTGCCAGCAGGAAAGCAAAAATAAAGTTTATATTTTGAAGTAATTTTAAAAAATTACTTTTCACTTACCTAATTCTTTAGATACTGGAGAATCTGCTGATATGTCCCCAATCTTTGCAAGGCTATCATAATATGCTCTTCCAGCCACTACCATAACTGGGGGTGAGTGAAAAAAACACAACTGTTAAAAAAATCAAAGTATCTTCAATTTTTATTAATCTATGATTCTATGAAATCTTGTCATCCAGAGCACAGAGTAAGAGAGGGGTACATGGCAACAAGGAAATCCTTCTGTCAGAGAAAGTTGCACAAGTCCCTGTGCTCCCTGCTGATCTGTGAAACCAGGAAACAAAGACAGAACTCCAGAACATATTAATGAAGTTTCAGCCTGTTACTTAGCTCCGACTCCCATGGGGCAATCAGCACCTGGTGGGCAGGCTTAGCCATAGGCCATTGGTCAGGACATAACCAAATTCCTTGGTACAGAGAAAACTGTTGGAATAAAACCAAACTGCAATCCCAAAAAAGTGCTGAGGTCTCTTGTACTGACCAGCCAGACCAGTGATCTGGGAAATGGCAACTGGCCACCAACCATGGGCCTGCGGTTGCCCCAAGGAGACGTGGAGCCCCTCAAAAACAAATCATCATTTCCCTCTAAAGCTGGCTGTTACAGGAACCAATAAGCTCTCACTGTACACCATGAAGGTTTCAATTATTCCCAGTTAATCATTTCCTGGTTAGGGCTGATTTAAACAGCAAAGCCAGTTTCGCTGGAACAAACACGGAAACGTCGGAATGAAGCTGCAGGGAGGCCAGTGGGGAGAAACATCTTACACAGGGAATAGATCTACAGTGCCTGCCTTGCATCTTCAGTGTCTAGAACTCATCTGCATGCCACAGAGAAAAGAAATAACAAGGACAAGCTGGCAAGCTTTAATGTGAAAAATAACTTATTGAAGTTACTCGTCACAGTTTTTTGTAGTTGTACATTCTTAGCCTAAAGTGAAAGTCAAGCAGAGCCTCACTGTTGACTTTAGAATACTTTTTTTTTCTGAGAGGAATATAATTGCCAATTACAGGTCTGTATTTTATAGTTTTTACTAGTAAGGTGACATCTTTGGTTACATAACAGTATATTCACTGAGAAGTCTGAACATTTTCCAAATCGAACAAAGATCCTCTTTGAGGCTCTGTTGCATTAAAAAGGGTGATTTCTGTCTCATAGGTGCTCTGTGCTCAAACTTTCTGAGCAGAAGAATCATACTGGTGCTACTGATGAAGCAGTGTGCCACCTGTACAAGAGGGTTTGATGCCAGTCCAACTCTTCCTATCTGTGTTTTCTCAAGACAGCCCCAAGTCACTCTTTTCTCCTAATACAAGCACTAAAAAAGGAAGGAAATGTGTGATTTTCCCTGTGCTAACTAAGCTAAATCAAGAGCCCCGCTTGCATAGTCTCTTCACCAGTACTATGGCTTACAAATTACTTCTGCAGAAAGGAAGGGGTTTTTGACCTTTTGTCCTCAAAATGTAGAAAAATACATTGCAAACATATCTGGAGTTCTTGTACGTTTTATGTTCTTTGTCAGCCTACTCCGACTTTTTTGGAAAGCTGTGAAGCGTTTGTTTAGCAACAGAGTATTTACTCCTTGTTACAGATCTATTTACACCACTCAGAAGCGATGGTGAAAAGATTACAAATTTATGGGAGTCCAAAGATGACTTTGCAACAGTTGTTGCAACAGTGTAAATATTCATTTGAAATTAAGCATTCATTTCAGATATGCCTTATCAGCCAGCCTTAAAGGCAAATGTAACAAAAGGCAAAATGCAACATATCAACAGCAAAGTGTGTGAAGAGCAGAACCCTTAGAAACTGGTATAGAAGTATTTCAAATGAATATGAAAACACCTGTTATTACTTCTGGTACTACCTGTAATTCCTAAGGTCAGGTACTAGGTAACCACATGTTAATCCATCAAGTTAGGCACTACCACAAATAAGTCAACATTTCCCTATTTTCATCTCCAGCAGGCTTTGGTTTTATCTTTTTCTCAAGCCAGGTCTAAAATTTGCATGAAGAGAGATTTCAGTGTCTGTCTGGCTATGCACTACTTCTGCAGGATCCCATTTCTCAGAGAACTGCATTACACAGAGGGGAAAGATGTGCCATAGGCTTGAGTGAGGCAAAATTAGAGAGATTTTACATGGCTTTAATATGGTATCAAGCAGTTTGACAGGTCTGCATGGTGAAATGGAGCAGGCTCTGACAGGTCCCACAGTGCAGGCTCTGGGAAAGCCCTTCTTCGATTGTTTCTGTGAGGTCAGTAATGGCAGTAAGCAATTATATTCTACAAAGCTGGAGAAACTGGGTCCTTAGATTCAAATTTATTCATTCTGATTTTGACTCCATAAAAATGATATCATCAGAGTTAGTATGGATAACAACAACAAATCAGTTCACTCCTGCAACTTGTACTAATTCACGTTGTTCAGTACACAAGGTTACTTAGGTAGTGATGTGTGTAGGTGAGTAGGAGCACATCTAGGAATGTGAAATATCTCTCGAAGGTATTTTCAGAGAGAAAAAAAATAACACCTAATTTACATAACTTTGGGTTTTTTCATTCATTATTCCAATGTGGGTTACTTAAACCCACTTTCAGTTTATTTTGCAGGAACTCTGTGCCTGTTTGTGATGCAACTTCTCCAGGACAGTGGAAAAACCCCGAAAGACTGGAGAGAAGGTATATTTGTGTATTCGTGCTTGTTAGTTGGGGTTTTCTTCCTCTTAATTAAACACATCCAAAGTTCAACTTGGAAGCCTATATACACAACCCTCATATCCAGTATGGATATTTAAATGAGAATTAAACATTCTTTCTAAATGTAGCAGCCAGGAAACTTACCATTAACAGCTTTTTCATAATTCTTCCCCAGATTTATTAAATTCCTCAGTCCAGGATTGAACTGTTCCATGACATTCTAGTGAAAGAAAACAACATTTGTGTTATAACCAAGGCAATTCCACAGTGGGTGTCAATACTCATCTCAGCGACCTGAGATGAGTCTAGTTTAAAGTTTCATATGTACAGCACACAACTGAGAAGTCCAAGGATGGATGAAAATTGGAAGATTTGAGGCACACAGGAAAACAAAGGATGGAAGGGAGAAGAAACTGAGCATTTAAGATCAACAAATGGGAAAAAAAAAGTTAAACTATTTCAACAGGGATCTGGCTGTTTATAATACAAAAGGATATCATGTGTGTGATCAAAGTTTGTACAAAACCATCTTTATGGTGGGTGATGTTGGAAAATCCTTTGTCCACTAATTGTTTTATAAATTCAGACAAGAACTTTCTGACAATGGTTCAAGATTTGAGTTCTAAATTTAAAAAAATTCTAGAAAAGAAAAGAAGAAAAATTTCATCAGATCTCTGATTCATATTCTTTGTGTTTTCTGTGTTACAGATGCATTAAGTGAAATTGGTTATTTTGGGGATTTTTTCTGCTTTTTTTGTTTGTTTGAAAATTGTACAAAGCCATGGTTCTTTCAGAAAGATAGTGAAAATGGTGACTTTAAATAGGAGGGGAAAATAAAAACCACTGCAGCTGCTTTCACTGTTAAATACAATTACTGGCTG
This sequence comes from Corvus hawaiiensis, assembly GCF_020740725.1. Classification (NCBI taxonomy): domain Eukaryota; kingdom Metazoa; phylum Chordata; class Aves; order Passeriformes; family Corvidae; genus Corvus; species Corvus hawaiiensis. The sequence goes on from NC_063228.1 coordinate 2,470,476, forward strand.
AAACAACCAGAATCTGAAATCCAGCAGCTCCAGGCAGGACTGCTCTCATTCCTAGCAAATGCTACAACCTGCAGATTCTAGACCTCCTTTCCCCAGAATCTTCCTAACAAAACTATAGCTATGACATTACTCTCTGAAATTACACTGTCATGAAAAGAAGATCATGAGATACCTGTGGACACCGTTCTGTTATTCTTACTATTTTTATGGCAATACTTTTATGACACAAACTCACTACTGTTCACACAGCAGAGCTGTCAAGTTCAAGGAATTAAAAAAAGATCCTTTCTGTTTACAAGAAATACAAGACTCAAGACAAGTGAAATACTATCGAGCTTTTGTCTGTTGTACTACTAACAGAATGAAAATATTTATGTTTAGTACACAGGGGGACCCAAAAAGAACAGCAATTCCATCACATTGATCTGATTTTCAGGCAAGGTCACGCAGATAAAATTTTATTATTTTTTAAAGACAGCACTATACCTGAATTCTGCTCAACATAAAAAGTGAAGGATTAACTCCAATAATACTTTAACAGTCATATCAAGTAAAAATACAGTTATTTTAAAACTATATAAACTATTAGATTCCAATACTAGTATAGTATAAATTACATCAAAAGCAGCCACAGAACAATACCTGGCCTCACTGCCTTTGTGTACAAATTAAATGCAACTGGGATTGTTTTCTGGTCTGTCCCATTAAACTCTCACCCACCCAAATGCAATCACTGCAAACAAACCAGCTATTGTCCCCAGGCCCTTGATTTGTGTTAACTCACAAACCACATCCAGAAATCATTTGGGAAAGTGTGTTTCAGGTTGGGCCAACAATGCCAAGGGCTATTCTAACAACTTAACAGGATGGATATTCAGGCTCTGGTGTCTGGGAACATCCCTCCTCCTGCCCCAGCTTTTTAATTTGTTCCTGTCTGTGTTGCTGCTGTGCCTGTTGCTCTCCTCGTTGCTGAGGTACTCTGTGAGACACTTGTTCCAAGGAGCAAGTTGTTTCTTCCTATTCCAACTTTTTGCCATTTCTTCCCAGCTGTGTACTAAAGATGATGTCTGCTGACTTACACGGAGTCAGTGAATCACAAGGAAAAAAAAAAAAAAAGATGAATTAGGGGGTTGTTTCAGGATAGAGAGTCCTGTATTTTCAAGGATATGAGGAAAAAAAGATGTACCATAATGGTGTGCATCCATGGCAGGTAAGAATCCCAATGCCACCTTGAATTGCCATTCTATACTGAAAATAATCTTGGAAGATCCTGCCTCTGCTAACCCTGTTTCTCAAAACAAAAAATTACAGAGTAAAACCCCTTATTGCCACCTACCCCAAAATTCTAAGAATAACGTGATAATTATTGGCCTTGAGGCACTGATTTTTGGAATGACTGTATTAGGCATTCAGGGGTAAAGATTATGGTTTTCTTGTCATCCTCTAATGCAGATTTCAAGCAAAAAATCGTGATTGCACCTGTCAGTTGTTTTCATCCAAGAGGAAGTAAACAAACCCCAATAAAATTGCTCTCAACAGCTCCCCTCTCTGAAGCCAGGCCCCACAGCTCTTGTTTTTCACTAGAGCTCTTGATCCACAGCAGGTATTCATGAACAGCAGACACAGACCATGCTCTGGAGACACAGCAGGTCCACTGAACACAGGGAACTCAGAGGAAGAGCTCCAGGACATCACATCTGCTCAAGGTACACGTAAAGCTGCTGGGAAAGGTGAGGAAACTATTTACAGCCAGTGCCTGCAGCAGCTGGAAGGAGCACAACTAATGGATCTTTTCTCCATCAGCCCAGGCAGCCTCTGGAAGTGTTTCAGGCTTTGCACTGCCACAGTGGTTGATTGTTAGCAGAACCAGTCCCTGGACGTGAACGCCCAAGAAACGGCAAAAACCTTTGCAATGGAAATTCCCCTTTGGAGTCTGCTTGGTTTAGCAGAGTTTGGTTTATGGGTGTTAGCTGATCCTCACAGCACTGGGCAAGGCTCATCTCAATCAAAGGTTTGTGCTCGATAGAAAAACTTAACTCTCCCTGACCCCCCTGCCACGTCTCCAAGATGAACTGATGAAATAATTCTCAGATTATTTCCCTTTCATACATTAGGAAAAAAGCGTAATATGTGATCTTTTTCCTTTCTACTGAAGACTAGATTCTCAAAGCAAACAAAAAACCTGGCCATGCTTCTAGTGGTCGTTCTATACAGTTAACCACAGGTAACCACGGGCTGTCTTTGAAGTCCAGGAAGTTCAGGAAGAAGTATCTAGAGCACTTTATCAAAAAGGGAAGCTGTCACAGGCAACTCCCTCTTCAGAATGAGCTATAGATTTGATATTGTCAAGGCATTTCAGAGCAATTAAAATTATTGTTGTATTCTATTCAGCTTCAGAAGTTATAGGGGACAAGAGCAACTCAAATCAATTTGTACAGCTACTTTTTCTTACCACATCTTACAGCTTTATAGCTTCTCTTACTTGTAGTCTAAGGACAAGGTTGCAAAAATGAGTGGAATGAACACCAGTGCAAAATTTCAAGTCATACAATAAAGCCATATCTCAAAACTTCTCAAAAAGGAGGACAGAGGAACCAAGAAAAAATTCTGATCAGGAAAACAATCTAAAATTGTCAAAAGTCTCAGAAAATAACAGTATTTTTATCTGCCTTGGTGTACAAGGACATGGAAATAAAACCTTTGTCTTAATCCAAATAAACATCACAAAGTGAGAAAGAGCTTGGGAGAGATAAAGAGGTTCACAACACATTATTTGCCTGTACAGTGAGGCACACAAACAGGGCCTCCTAATTGTCAATCGTGTGTCCTATATTCTAGTGACACACTACCTCTCATGAACAGAATAATTAACGAGAAGAGGAGGCACATGATCAGATCCTACAGCTTTCTATTATTTAGAATGAATGGAAATAAAGGGAAACATTTTCAAAACAGGCAACTGGAAACATCTTTTATGCAGAGACCTTTAGAGTTGGCAAAAGCGACCTTCCAAGGAAAAAAGCATAAGAGAAACCTATTCTGGTCATTTGAGTCATTAAATCCTCAGAATCTGTTGTAGGAGTTGCTGTGTTCCTTTCACCACATGAAACCAGTGTGAGTTATCCAGCTGGGTAGCATGGAGCTGGCTGGAGAGGAAGAAACCCTGAATTTCCACTTGTTGTGTGTGGGTATTACATCTTCCACAGTTCCTGATAGTCGTATAAACAACGCTAATCTTCAAAACAAATGACAGCCATTGTAAAAGTGCCTTCCTGTAAATGCTCAGCTTTGCTTTTTACTTAAAGACACACCTCACTGAACAATAGCTCAGCAGGTATGAACACAACTAAACAATGCATAGACTCCCTGCAGTTTCAAGTTTACATCCTGCAGGCACTCTTGCAAGAGTGAATAACAACGCATTTGGGTAGAATTCTGAAATTATAAAACCACCAGAGAAAAGTAGATCTTGATTTCTAGCATCACTCCTATTAGTTACCACCACTGTAGCTATTCATAGCTAAGATTTGTATAGCTACTAGTGATTTAGTTTAAATTATTTCTCAATCTGAAAATGAGTAAATTTTTTAAAAAAGTCTTTAGTGTTGCCACACTATGTCGGAGACACGCCTTGAGAAGATTCAAAAAGGAAATAATACTGTGCTGTACTGAACCTGAAGCATTTTGTACATTAGTGCATTTCATCTCCTGCTTTAGCTTCTGAAATCCATAGTACAGTTTTCAGAAGGGCACAGTTGAGCCCTCAACACACTCATGTTAAGATATCTCATTTGTAAGTTAGCTTAATATTATTTTAAAACAGGTTTAACAGAATGGAAAAGAATAAATCAAGATGCCAGTGTTTATTCAAAAAGACTAATTCTTATGACTAATTATTAGTCGTCTTGATGGAAAACTTCTTGTTTAAGAGAAACATCATTAGTACATCATCCATCGGTGTGTTTCTAATACAACTTTTCCAGGTTATGAACACATGCCCAAGGATAGACCTCAAGCCGGCATAACTCTAAATAAGGGCAGAGGAGAAAATTTGTACTAAGGAAGAACTGGATTTTATAAACTCACAAACTCCCAAAGGCTCCTCTTCCCCGGAGTTAGATTTGTACTGCAGGAATGCAAAGCGACAGCCTCACTGCAGTATGAGCTGGGACCATAGGTGAATCTGAATTTTGATACATAAGTCCAGTAGTTTAATATAATTGTGAGTCTTTTTAAAATACAGAAACATGGAATGTGGGACTTTAAACTGAATTTATCAGATATATTTCTGTGATAAAACAATATAGCCTACCAAAGTAATTCTCAATGCCTCTGGGGAGAACAAACGGGTTTCTTGCGGGAGGAAGGTGTTTTGGTTTTTTTTAAATTATGCTTTGGTTGATAATCAAAATTCACTTGGATACAGAGAAACGCATCTTTTAAATCCAAGATTAGCAACACCAATCATGCCATTATCAAGAGCTCCAGAAACCTCCCACCATGGGAACACTCTGTGAGCTGCTTGCCCAGCCCTTGGCCCATCCAGGCAGAAGGACAGGTCTGTACCTCAGCACTTTCCTGTTTTGTCCCCTTTCCCCTGCACTCTGTGTATCTCAGCCGGATGCCAAGCAGTTTTCCCCCATTTACAGCAGAAAACCTGTACAGGCTGCAGGGACACAACAGCACACGACAACCTTCCTGGGTGACCAAGTGACCATCTGTGCATGAGGGTGGCCCACAGTGTTCCCCCACATCGTCCCCACGTCCCTGCCAGGGCAGGGCAGTGTCATACCAGGGAACCTCTCAGCAGTTCCTTGGCAAAAGGGAGGCTGTGGCCCTCTTTAGTCATAGGCTCCCACACCCTTGGGCTTCATTGTGCACGTGCCATTCCCATCATGCGCTAAAGTGATTCTTCAGGTCTTACATAAAGGGTAAATGTCAGCCCTGATTTTTGTGTGTGCACACACAGTTGTGAATTGTGCTGTTTATTCAGTCAGGTTAGCTAAAAAACATTGAGGTATTCACTTTCTGGTCTGGATGCCAACAGAAAGGAAGAACAAGATAAAAATAAAACGGCATTACTCAGCCACCTGATGACTTCTGTAAATATATTTTGAAGCTTTGTATAACACAGGTTACCATGTATATAATAAATCCAATGGATTAGCACTGTAAGAAAGAAAAATAAAAAAATTACACAACAACACCCCCTCCCCCCAAAATAGCAGGCCAGCAAGGTATTCAATTTAATTTTCTATTATTTTTCCAGGTCACCCAAAACTTGATTCTTTTTGAGAACTCTAAAGCCTGTATTTGGTCCTGCAGCACAGATGCCATCACAGCACTACACTGAATTGGTTTCCCCAGACCAAGCCTTTCTTCTTACAGGTAGGAGAAGCACAAAACACTGCTCTGGATTCTACCCATCCCAGCACGATGTTTGTGTGCACTGCTGGGATGGCACAGGCAAGAGCAGAAGTGCCATGGGCACTGCTGAACAAAAGAGAGCACACTCTCCACGCAGGCCAGAGCACAGCACAAAGAGGTGTTCATTTGTTTTAGATGGGGGAGCTGTGATTACAGTCCCAGCCAGTGCTGAATACACAGGCTCCTGCTCTCTGCCCCGAAAGGGTAACCAACTGTTTTCAAGATTTCGACTTTGATGTAGAAATAACTGCTTTAAAGTGGACCCTGAATCCATTCTCTATCTGAAGCAGCCTTTCTACCTTATCTGGATAAAGTTTCAATTTTTAATGAGGGCAGGGCAGGAGGGTTTCCAGGCCTGTGAGTATGAGCTATGTGATGCAACATGCCAGACCTCTCAAAATACCTACAGAGGAGACATTTCATCACACTGTCAACATTAACTTTGTATTACTCTGTGTTTTTGCTGGTTATTTCAATCTTTAGATCTCTTTGAATTAGTCTAGGAAACAAAACTAAAGGGTAAACTTTCCCAGGAAATAAGAATTGAGTAACAGGGAAGGTTTTCCTATTTAGTGGTCACTCCTTTTAAAGCCTATTTTAAATTATATCCATTAAAACACACAGGAGATCTTCTTCCCTCTCCTCTGTAAAACTGTTATGACTGCATTCTGGAAGTCAACAGACAGAGTAGAGCATTCCTTTGTTGGCACAGCCCTGAACAGTCAACTTCCCAGGTTTCTCCTCTGTGAGCCTGTATTTACAGGGTGCACTTCTGAGAGGGGAATTTATGTTTGCTTATGGCCTTGCCGCAAACGTAACTGATACCAAAAAGCACCAGACTATTTACGATTATCTGCTCTGGTTCTAGAGGACAAAATTTATAGCCGGATAATCTCATTTTTTTTCAGTAGTTTTGCATTAATTTGATATCTAAGTCCAAAGAAAGTAAACAATAAATACAACATGGCCCCAATATAACTGGGGGTATAAGACGGGGGTAAAGTTGACTTAAGTGTGTCAAAGAACAACAAAAGTAACAGCAAAATTTACTCCTAGTAAATGTTTTTGAAAACTTTTAAATGATGATGACAACATCTTCAGAAATATGAAAACATTTGATAATAAACCAGAAAAATTTAGTAAATAGTGAAATAGAACAATCCATCAGAAAGCTTTCCTTAGGGCTCAAACCTGCAAGTGCAGTGCAGCTGTAAGTTAAATTTGCAAATGGATTCAATCATGCAAATGTGAGTGCTTTCTCTGGTACAACAGACTGTACAGAATGAGGATTACAGATCCAACTATGGATTACTTCACTACCCAACCAAAAGTATGATTCTCAAGGGAATTTTTCCCAATTAGAATTGCTGTGTTTTGGAAGGACTGTGTTTATAAGGAAAAAGTGTTCAGAACAAGTGTCTGGTGTCCATAAGCAAAATATTTTTAATTCTACAAATAATGAAGCATTTTGGAAAGTTTTAAAGCCTCCTAACATGAACTGAACTACCCGCAGCGGTCAGTGCTTTGAGGCAGTGCTAGGGTGCACCATCATAAATCTGATTATCAGCTCGGGACGCTGGCAAGCAAATTAATTCAGCGTTAAGCCATTTTTAGGCTCTGGCCCGTATGAAGAAACGGTTCAAGCAGAAGACCACAACCACCAGGATCTCCAAACCACCTTATCACCAAAACACACCGAGGGAATGAGGGCTGGCTGTTGAACCGAGCCTGCTGGAGAGGCAGAAACCGGTCTGGAAGCCGCCTTGTCCCGGGGGTGCCGCGGCCGTGCCCGCCCGGGGGCTGCGGCGGAGCCCCGGCCGCGGGGACGGGGAGCGGCCGGACACAGCGGGGCGGGTGGGATCACTCCCGGAGAGGGGAACGGGGACAGGGGAAAAAAAGGAAAAGAAAAAAAGAACAAAGAAAAGAAGAAAAAAAAGAAAAGAGAAGGGAAAAAAAAAAAAAAAAGAGAAAAGTTTGCTGCGTTTCCGCGTGAGGAGCCGCGGCTGCCCCGCGGCCCCCGGTGCCGGGCCAAAGGTGGCCGCGGGCAGCCCCTCCCCGTTCCGCACTCACTTTGTACGTGTTCTCCGTCAGCTTGTTCACCTCCTCGGGGTCCCGGGACATGGTGCCGGCGGGGAGAGCTCGGTCCTGCGGAGCGCCCCGGCCCCAGCCCAGCGCCGCAGCCTCGGCTCCCGGTGCCGCGAACAAACTGTCAAAAACTTGCGGAACCAGCCGGGCAGCGCCGCCGGGGCGGGCCCTGCGCCGCGGCTCCCGACGCGGCAGGACTGGCTCGGCGGGCGGGGAGGGCCGGGCCGGGCCGGGCCGGGCTGGGCTGGGCTCGCATCACCGCACTCGGCTCGGCGGGCACGGCAGGGCGGGGCGGGCACGGCCGGGCGGGGCGGCCGGAGCGCACGGACCGCCCCTCTCTACCTGAGCCGCCGCCTGCTCCCGAGCGCCGCCTCCATCCTCCGGCCTCCTCCTCCCCGCTTCCTTCTATGGGAGCTCCTGCCCCGCTGCCAAAGCCCAGCCCAGCCCGGCTGGGAAGTCCTGTGGAAGTTCTTTCAAGAGGCCGCTCTGCTGTGCGTGCCCCACGAAGTCGCGGGTAAACTTCTTCTCCCAGCAATTAAGTGAGGGTTCTGTAGAAATTAATTAGTCAGAATGAATTAGCGTAGCCCTGGCGACGGTAGTGCGGTGCGGGGTGGTCGCCCTGCTTCCTTCCACAGCAGCCCAACGTGAGGGAGAGCGGGGAGGAGAGACCCTCTCAGGAATGGACAAAAATGTCTTTCTCCCCAGTCCTGGTCTAGAGCACTGCCCGAGCTTCCTGCTACACGGGGAAGTTTTCTATTTGTTTTAAATACACACCCATAAAACAGTGCCCCCAGTCATCTTTCCTCTGTGAACTGACTTACAAGGCCTTCATGGAGAGGGGTGGTGAGGAAGGCTGTGGGAAGCTGTAAATTTTTGTGGACCATAAATTGTCCAGAGATTGTGAGAATAAAGTATGCCAGCTGGAATATCTTTCTGATAAAGTAATACCGGCACTATCTGGAAGGGCTTTGTGAGAATTTCATAACCTTGGGTATTTATAACTAGGTTATGGTGCCGGGTATCGGGCGTGTGAGGTGTAATCACCATCCTTACACATTGGCTGTCCTCTTGGTCGTTGTCTTTCCCTCTGTTTCCCTCACTTTATTGCAGCAATAAAAAACTGGACTTGGATCAGAATCCTAGATACTGGACTCTGGTGAGGGAGGAGGTTGTTACCCGGTTTTGAGAGCCACAAAAATGTTTTCGTTTGAGCACAAGGAGATGTGCCTTTAGAATTACAGTTTGCCATCTGAGGAAAAAGTGGGCGCTTAAGGTGTTACCTTCAATGCAGCTACAATGCAGGGCAGAAAGGGGGTTTTATGAGACTTTGTACTCTCAGCTGAGGTCTTTACAGACTTCTGGTATGCATGGTATTAATTGCTATTCAGTTTAATTTATAATGTTGTCCTATGGGCATAATGGATTGTTTGGGGCCCAAGTCTACAATTTATGTTCCTGCTAAGCAGTGTTTGCTCATACAAACGGTCCTCTCAAATGTGATGTGGCTGCTTGCCTGAGTATGGCATGAAGAGTCACAAGTCACACTGTTTGTTTCCAAGTCTTTTGTCTGCAGAGTTTGCTACAGCTCTGAAAACAGACTGGGTACTATTAACTTTTGTTTTACCATATGCCAGTGCCTGAAAAGGATGTTACTCCCTAATGGACTGGTGTTCAAATTTGAGCGAGCAGGTACCCAAAGGAAGATGCAGAAAAGGACTCTTCCTTCCCTGATTCCTGCTAAAGGAGCTGGGAGTGTAGCGTAGAGCAGGGAATGTTCTGTTCCTGTTAGGGGCAGAGCATTTCTCTTTCCTCTGAACACTGTGAAGCTCTAGGAGCTCACCTAGGACTCAGGGTATTTGTTTCCAGTTGGCTTGCTAAGTTCAGTCATAGTAAATTACAAAGTGAGTGTTAATGGAGTATGCATATCAGAGACAATATGGATAATTTATGTAGGCAGACGTGTTTAAATTGTTACGACACTTAACACACTTCGTGGGAATACTCAGCATTTCAAAACATTTGTAAAGGTCTTTCTTTTTAAAGCAGATGTAAATATTTTAAACTTCTACTGAATTTCCTACTGTGTGACCTTTGGTCTTTGGTATGACCTTTGGTGTTAGTTTCTGTAGTCTTCATGTGTATACATTTTTTAGAGTTTTTATGTAATCTTTTTTGTGTTTTTAGTGCTGTTGGTTATTTTAAAAAAAAGGAAAATAAAGATGGAAATAAATAATACAGTTGTAAAGCTATGGAGAAAAGAAAAAGGAACTTAAAAAATAAACAGTCTTCAAAGAATACCTAAGCGAGAAATGAAGCTAGGAGGGCAGAATCCTTACTTTGGGGTAATGATTGCATCTATTATGTTATCTATCTCCAGATTAAAATAAAAATAACCATAAATAGTTGAGATATTTAGCTTTACTGTGTGACTGCAAAATTTGAAACTTGACAGCCAAATCCAGTCCTTTAAGTATCCAGGCCTTTTCTATAAACAGTAAATTTTCAAATTCACTAGGAAAAAAAAAGTCTGCTTGAGCTTGTAATGCAAATGTTTTGTTCTCTTAATAGGGGATTTTTATCTTACATTGTGTTAAGATTAGTGTTACATTACTGACTTAGCTGGAGTCAATCCTGATGTGTGCAAACAACAGGACTTTGGAATAGCTGAATGAGCAGGAGTCCTGATCACCAACCATATCTGCTTTCTGAACTGATTGGAATCAAAATTAATGTGATTATCTTTTTTTGATGCTTACTTTTAACATATAGGGATTTGTTGGCCAGAAGAGATGAAGAAGGAAATGTTCTTTCTTTGGTGGTGAACCAATCCTGTGGTATAACTACATCTGTTCTTTGTACTTTGTCTCAAGCAATAACTGCACCTCAAGAATGGTTTGGGAAATTTGCCAAGTTAGTGGCTTACCTGGTCCAGTACCCATCAGAGTAGGGCTGAATTCAGGATTAGGTTGCTCATGGCTTCATCCAGTTGAATTTTGAAGGAAAAGTTGAAGGACAGAACTGAAAGTTTTATTTGAAAGAGCGTGTAACTTGTCAAGTAAAGAAAATAGGAGTTAAAGTGTTATAGGAGATAGTATTTAGCATTTTGTATTGGTCTATCCCCTATGTCACCAACCCAGCTGAGTTGCCTGTGCTCACAGGCATCCTCTGGGTCGTAATGAGAACTTTGACTGTAATATTGCCTGTTCAGAAAGCAAAACTCCTTCCTCATTACCTGCCATTCTGCCTCACTTTACACTTTCCTGATGTTAAACCAAAATGTTTGAAGGACTGTAGTGATGCATAATTCCAACAGTTCCACTTGATACTGGCTGTTTATAAGGGATGGCTTGGATTCCAGCATGTCCTGGTCTCACCCTTGCAATGGTTAAGATGCTCTTGCCCCTGGCAGGCAGGTACTGAGCAGGAGCAGCCAGGCATGGGCTGGCCTGGAGCTGGGGCTGCAGCACCTGAACCTGGCTTTCTGCATGTATTGCTGTGAAGTGCCTCTCTGGGCCCCAGTCCAGCAGCTCCTTCCATGTTGGCCAGAAGCAGAATCACATAGGTTTAGCAAAACTGCTGTCGAGGGACTCACTCAAAATAAGTGCTTATGTTTATTCCCTCCAGAAGGCCAGTTCTCCCTTGTAGGCTTTAAGCTTTTGAACATGAATAGCCACAATAAAAATTTCCACACATTGCCAGCCCTGTAGAACTGAGATTGTAGTGAGAAAAGGGTATTGATATATCTTTTGAAAATGTACATACTCAGAAATATTCCCTTGAGTAAATTTCTTTAAAAGCAGTAATATTTTGATATCTTCTGCATGTGTCCTGTTTGCATGTCAGAGACATATTCAAACATTCTTTGGGAAGGGTTTAAGCATGCTGCAAAGACCCACTAACGTCAGCTCATCATTAGATCTTTAACACGTGTTTTAGGTAGCTTAGTATGACTGCAACTAATTACATAAATTGTGGCTAAGCAGTAATCACATGTGCACGATCTAGCCAGCTGTGGCCTATTTCATTCCCCGTGGTCATTAGCAGATGCTTAACTTGATTAAGGAAAAAAGCGTGTCCACAGCATGTTATTTAGTGATCTCAAACAACATTCAGAGTCAGAATATAATTTTCTGAACAGGAAATTAGAAGGACTCTACAGGCTCTCTTTTCTGATTGATAGATATTTTTTGTCCTCTGTTGACTCTTATATGGAATTTTTCAAGTATTTTAATCCCCTTCAAATTGACAATGTAGAAGCACACTAAAACTTAAACAAAGTGTTGTTTGAAAGAATTATACAAAACTTTTGAAGGGTTGCTGACCCTTTCGGTCTGATTCAGCTCTGGATCATTTAAAGGATTTACTCCATTTTTAAACTGATGCAAGCAAGCACAAAATCATTTTGTTACCTGCTGTTCATTGTCCTGGGCTGGTTTCAAAGCAAATGAGCCGTAACTCAGACTCACAGGTCAATAAGATACTGAGCTCTCTGGTCAAGGAAGACACTTAATTGAATGCTTAATTTAAACATGTAATTAATTCACTGTACTTTGGGGGGTTGAATCAAGGAAGTACAGGATGCTTTTTATTAACTCGTCTTTCTCCAGACTAAAAGTGAGATGATGTTTTTGTCTTGGAGATTAAGGCTTTAGATGCTTATGTTTTGTGTCTCAATAGTCTCGTGTTGCAAATTATCTTGGCAGTATTATAAGATGAACTATAATCTGATTTCATCATTGTGGTTTCTTTTTTTGAGACTAAATGTATGTTAATGAAGAAAGTGTTTTTTAACGTGTTTTTTTTAGGAGTTAGACAAACTTTAGCATTCAAGGGAATCTAGTAGGCAGTCCTGCTTGCTATGCTAATAATTTTCTGCTGTTAGTTGAAATATTTAATTCAAAGCTGTTATACCCACACATTTTGTGACTGCTCATTTCCTGCCGAGAGTAGCTGTGCTTTATTTCACGTGCTCTACCCACTAGATGGCAAGCGAGCTATGCACGATGGAACAGAAGAAACACACATTATCTGTATGCACAGGGCTTTCAAGTGCTTTATAATGAAACAAGATAGATATTAGTGGTAAGCGAATGAAACAGCCTTTATATTGCTCAGACACAGCCTTGGAATTTTTTCTCAAGAGTGTAAGTGCAGTTAGTATGTTCATGTTATTGAAATCTAAATATGCCTCGGGATCTGTAACTTTATTTTGGAAGTCAGCCCTAGTAGCAAGAAAACATCCTGGTTAAACTCCTGTTACAAACTTCTAATCCATTTTAATGATTAAAAATTCAGGGTTTTATGAGGTGACTCATGCTGGAAACACATTATTTTAAATCCTACGTATTTGTTATTCTCCCTTTCGTAATTTGTCAGCTGGGGATTAACTAACAACAGGTGTGTGCTGTCCCAGATGGATAAACTGGTTTTGCCTGGGGCTGAGTGTAGAGTTCTCCAGCTGAACAGAGATCTGCTCATTGCTGGTCTTAGAAATGTCAATAGATTCTGTTTTAGAACCAGAGTAGGAATTATCAGTGTTTATTATGGGGTGGAACATAAAGACGTCAACTGGAATGTGATGCTATTGCTGGGCTGGGAACAAAATGTGCACCAGGTAAAAGTAGCACTTCTGTGAGGATTTTCAGAGAATTTTGCTGCTCTTCCTTTTCATAGCAATGACAAAATAGACCAAGTACATAATACTGATAATTTGTTTGTACTTTAAAATGGTAATTTGATTGTACTTAAAAATTTATTTTTTTTCTAGAAAAAACTCCTAGAATTGCATTTCTATATTTCGAAGAAATTTGTAGCTCATTAACCGCAATCTTTTATGCAGACTTAGTGTCATGGAAAATTACTAGAACTAGGTTCAGGATAGATTGTATTAATAGTAAACTATTACAAAAATACAATTACCTTCTTCCTGTATTGCCATTTAATTGTGAACATTTTTTAGAAGTTGTACTGATACCAAAAAAGCAATCCATTTCTATTTGTTGGTAATAAAAATATGATTCCAAACCCCTACTTGGATATTCTTGGATTGAGCCATACTGAAGTTTCTTTCTATGGACATGTCACGAGCCTGCCTTCTCCTCTTATGTTCAGTTGCTGTTCCAGGAATCTAACACTGCTGTGCCTGCCCACTCCTTGTTTCTAGACACCCACTGGCCAGTGACAACACTTGCAATGTTTTCCAGAAAATGCACGGGCAGTGATGGTTGATATTGAGCAGCGCAAATCTTGGGAGCAGCCTGTGATGGATATTTATAATCCCAAGTACCTGTGCAGCCTGGTGGTGTGTTCTGAGTGTGTCTCCATAGCAGACCCAAAGCAGCTGCTGACAGTCGCTGTCCCCGCTTGGGGTCCCGCCCCTGGCTTGCAAAAACGCCTGAGGAAGGAGGTGGTTGGAGGCTGTGACTGTTCTGCAAAGAGGGGAAGATGAGGATTAGATTGGGTTGGCAAAAGGCAGTCTTGGAGATTTGGATGAAAAGGATGATTGATTAATCACTGGTTGTCTGAAAGGTGATAGCTCTAGGGTCAAAATACCTCACTTCCAGTCCCATTGAGATTGGGAAAATGACATGGTTAGGGAAATTAGAGTGATTACGAGAGGTTTTCAGCTCCTGATTAACTGGCTTCATTGAAGTCAGTTCAGTTCCTACGGATTTCCTGAAAGAGTTTGGCTCAACATTCCTCATTTCTGCTCAGCTTTCTCATTTGAAAATCAAATACGTGGGCTGTAGCACAAGGAGCGGTCCCTAGCCTCAGGGCAGAGTGGTGTGGGATGGCTCAAATCCACCTGGTTCGGGGCGGGTTTGCTCTGGCACTTTCCGGCTGCGTTCCCGGCCCTTGCTGTGGGTCACTGCTGGGCTCTGCCCATGGGGCTGCGAACCCTTAACCATCACTTTATTCCGTGTTTTTCGGTTCCAAGTGTCTGACCTATAGGCCGAGGGTTGTGCCGTAGCTTGCCTGAGTAGCATTTGCACGGGATGGGAGCGCAGGTACCGCTGCGTGCCCTGGGGCTGGGCAGGAGGATGTGCGAGCAGAGGGCGGATCGAGCTCGGCAGCGTTCCCGCACTGGGGTCAGAGGAGGCAGCTGGGTCCAGGGTGGATGGACATGTTCGGCCTTTAAGGTGGATACTTGCAATGAACTTTTCTTTGCTCCAATTTCGTTTGAGAGGCAAGGTGGCAGGAAAGGGGACCCCGCCTGTAAAGTGCCAGGAGTTACGTAGGTGATCGAGAGCGCTGGGATCTAGGAGTGACCTAAGGAGCTTATTTGTCATCCTTACCTGACATGCGAGGAGAAGAAGGCTCTTGGCTTCTGATAACAGCGCCGTGGGTGCTGGCTTCCCATGGGGTTCTAGGGCATAGTCCTTCCATGTCATTGAGCCAGTGAATTACTAGAGTTATAGATAACTTACTAGGTAAGAATTATTTGGGTTGTGATTCAACACAGACATTGCAGCTGACCGGTTGTTTGGCTTCCGAGGAAAAAGCATTTTCTGTTTCTTTCGTCCTTTTCACATAAGGGCTATAGCTTATATTCCTGGGGATGTTTTGGAACTAGCTGTTCTGGAACCAGATAACCCAGTTTCTGGATACAGGAGATAAATCAAGTTGCTTCTATGCTGCATATTACTGCTGCTCCACCCTAGAATTCATTGAATTAGATATCAAGAATTTCATTAATTTCTGGGTTTCTAAATGGGTGATATGTTAAATTTTGTCTTGTTCATATAGAAAGCCTGTATGTTACTGCTGGTCCAAACTAGGAGAAAAGGGATGTGGTGGACCTTCTTTTGACAATGAGATTTTGTCAGTGTCTTAAATTTAGGACAAAATTTTGGTTTTGATTTAATTTAGAGAAGCCCAGCTTTCTTTTTTATGCTCTTGATTTTCTGTTAAACTTCAAGTAATGCAAACATTTAAGAGAGAAAACAGTTACTCACAAAACTCTTATGCTGACAGGATTTGTGAAACAATTTGATAATACTTCCTCCTTCTTTGACTCCTAAAATACCAGGAGCTTGCTGTTGTGCTTGCCACATTTTTATTACCTGCTCTTCATCAGTCAGTTGGTTGTGCAGATGTTTTTCATTAGTATCATGGAATACACATACTTGCAGCTAAACCTTACATAAAGTTTCATATCTCTACCCACGTTTGTTACTATTGTAACACTACTTAGCAACTAGAAGTAAATCAAAGGAGCAGTAATGAAAAGAAACCGCTAAATTTCCCTCTTTACAATAGAGACAACGCTGTAAGCTGCAAAATTCAAATAATGGTTTAGCTCTGAAATTTTCCGAAGATCAGAGATCTCACATTGGTTTTATATTTTTAAATGTGAAAAGTCATTAGAATTACCTGGCTCTGCTTTTGGGTGTTCTGTATCTAGTATTTACAGACCAAGACACAAGGCTGAACTGAAAGTATTACCATGCACAGTAATGAATTAAAGAAAAAGATAATTACGATTGTCTCCTTTTTTGGGAATATCCAGAAAAGATGTAATATTGTACTGTGAGTTTATTCTAGATCAGTATCCTAAGTCCCTTTCCTCCCCCAGCTGACAGAACAGATGGTTCATCTCTCTCCTACAATTTCTGAATCCTTCAAAATCCACACTGTGAGGAGCTGGGGATAGGTCTCTCTTTCAGAAGTCCTGTCCCTCTAGTCCATTTTAATTCTTAATTCCATGGGTAACTCTTCAAATAACACTTCAAGTATCACCCTGTTATGCTGATTTTTCTGGAAATTACTAAAGGATGAGATGGTGTGTAGAATTAATACTGCTGATGAAAATATCAGTACAAGTAGTACTTCAGCAGCACAGGAGAAATGTAAAGGGAGAATGTCTGCAACCTTTTTTTCCCAAACTTTTTAAATATAAACCTGTGGTCTTTGAGCAGTCTGTGAGAGCTGTGGGCAGTGTAAACAGTTTAGGTCTGTCTATACGCATGAATGGCACTTCAGGCAAGAAAGGATTTGCAAATTACGAAGGTGAGATAAGAGCTGTGACAGTGTCACGATAACAGCATTACCAGCACTGCTGAGGGGAAGGCTGGAATCTGGGGTCTATTATGAGTGACTATGTATTCATTGTGGAATAATGCCTATAAAAAGGATAAAAGCATCCTTGACAGTCAAGGACCGAAATCTGCACTCATGGAAAACAGAAGGGTGAAAGATAGGCAGAGGTGTAGCAAATGGACAAGGAGATATTGAACACCTGCATTAGTAGAAAAAATTAAATCAGTTATTGCAATAACTGCAGGCAAGGGGCGGGGAGGGGTGGGTAGTAAGGCAGTAAATTTCTTTGGGTTTTCTTTCACTGTGGGGAACTTTCCATGACTTCAAGAGAGCTATGGCAATTATGTAGCACCAATTCAGGAATGACATCAAAATGACCAAGTCAAGGGGGCTGTGTAACTGGGAATTTAAACCCATGCATTACTTACATTGATGGGCAACTCTTTAGAGGAATGAGCATTTTGTTATGGTGATTCACCAGCTGGCAGCTGGATGCTTTTCCCAAAATATTCAGAAATATTCATCTTCCTAAGTGCAGCCAACAGTTTGTGCTCTTTGGGTAATATTAATGAGTTAATGTAGAAGTGTGTTACATTTTGTTAGTTTTTCTAGATAATGGGGGCCAAGGTCACATCCCTTTTTCTGCAGCACAAAGTAGTTGAAAAGGCAGACAGTGGCTAGGTAGGAATTCCACTTACACAGGAGGAATCCCTTGGTAACAAACAACCACCACAGCAGCTTCATTTCAACTTTTCTCCAGTGCCAAATTGGTTGAAATTCCTGTGCAAAACAAGAGTTGGAAATTGGTTTTTGGTTCTGAGTTAGTCTCAGCTGTCAACAGTCCACCAAGAAAGTGGGTAGCAGCATATGAATTTAGGGCAGTGCTGTAGCTTGAATTCTGTTTGATGTTTGTGCTGGTCTGACTCACAGTGTGATCTGGATTTCACCACAGCTGCGCTGGAGTTTGAGGTCTGAAGATGGAAGTCCCTGGCCACCACTCAGCTGTAGCAGCAACTACAGCTGGGATCAGGTGCAAATCAAATTCAGACAGAATTTGACAAAATTTCAGACAAAATCAAATTGGCAATTTTTCATTGCCAATTTTGTGTCAGTCTCTTACTCTATTTCTTTAACTTCCAATTTCTCCTGCCCCATGTATGGGTACTATTTGCCAATACAGTAAAGAGAAAATACTGTATAAAATAAAGCACATAGACACAAAGTAACAGAAGTCCTGTTTCCCATTTTCAGATCTCTAACATAATGTTCCATTTCTCCTTGCCTTACTTGCTCATTTTATGACTCTTTCTCATCTCAATTTCTCTCTGCAGTCATTGATTACTGTTGTAATATTTCCCATATCAAATTCAGAGCTATAAAAATAGGCTACACTGCAGAAAATATTTTAGACAGAGGCTGGTTTAGTTGTGTTAGTGAAGTTATGTGTTGGAGAATAGTGACACATTCATTTATTTATCTGCAGGGAATTGTTAGCGAAGTTTCTTGTTTATGCCCTCTCACTCTACTGATTCATTCTCACCTGTTTTCTGAGACTGCAGTGACCGTGTAGAAATACAATGTGACCTAAACAGCTCAAATTCATTAGAACATGATTATCATGAAGCAAGAGGTCTAGCAGAGACATTTTAAATGAGGATGTAATATAGGTAGCTTTTTACTTTTATGAAAGTGTGAAAGTATGAGTTACATTTTCATTAAGTTAAGGCAACTAGGTCTTCAGCATGATTGGTGTACCTGCTGTACAGACAGTGCTGTGAAATAAGCCAGAAGCAGCATTCTTCCCACTACTTCCTCCTGCTGTTATTGATTTAAGTGAGGCTCTGGGGTATCTGATCCTATCCTGATGCCTGAAGATTTATTCATATGACTCCCCATGCATCAGCATGATATTATACCACTTGTTCTCTGGAGAAAATAATTAAGTGAATTACTAACGCATAAAATGCTCAAGTTAAAATGCTTAAATATTCCATTTGATGCAGTTATATATAGCTTAATGTAATAAGTGCAGTATCCTCTTAGAGTGCCGTGGCTTTCATCTCCATTAAATGGAATACTAATTACCAGTTGATTCCAATTTTGTCAAGGTTGCTTTGTTGTTATATTCTTAAACAAGACCAGAAGGTGAAAAAGGACTAACCTGTATATAAATTAAAAGTAATCAACAGAGGTCAGAGCAATAGTGTTATTACTTTGGGGTTGTAGTTATAAATACTTTGCTATCACAGAGTTTTTAAAATGAGACAGAAACTTAATATATTGACTGACTTGTAGCAGAAGTTGCTCGTGGGGATGGCAAGGTAGTTCATCTTATGCGCAGGTATTGCAAAGGAAGGGAGAAGAATAACCAGATACAACCAGTGACTTCACTGAAGGAACTGGTGTGAAAATGCAGTTCCAGAGCAGCTCCATGAAGCACTCAGCAGTGAGTGGATGCACATGAAGTTCCCAGTGTCCTGCTCAAGAAAGGTATCAAACAGCTTCCAGCTGTGGGTGAGCTGCTGAGAGCTGGAACAGTCAATTCTTTTTCTGATTACTTTTTTTTTTTTTTTTGCTCTGTGTGTTAGGCTAATTCATGGAAATTGAACATGAAAGATTATTTGATTTTTGGGGCAAAAAAATTTTAGTCGTAAAATTGCTTAGATTTCACTTATTATAGTGAAACAAAATATTTGGGTTTCTCCATATTGTTTAAAATAGACAACAAAAATCTGTAATATTTTGCAACATTTAATCTTATTTACATCAAGTGTTTTTGCTGGATACAGATCTTTTGGCCTGGGAATAGAATTATCAGTCCCAGCCTTTAAAAATTCTTTATTTTTTTCTAGATTTTTGACTTTTTGTCTTGTTTCACTATGGAAACAAGCATTTTAGTCCAACAAATTCATAGTGAATAGAATTTCACCTTTTTTTTTTGCAACCATATAAATGTGTGTTTGTGTATTCTGATTGTATTAGAATCAGCCACCTCTGAACACAAAATCCACTTCAAGGGCCAAATCCTAATATTCATCCATCCTCATGACTGCTGCTATATCCCTTTTCCTTGAAACAGCTGTTATGGAAATGTCTGTGTATTGTACTGGAAACTGAACACTGGCAGTGTAGGAGAGGCACGTGAAGAGGAGCAGTAAGAATTGTTCCAGCAGAGTGGTGTGCGTTTGGATGGTGCAGGTGCCCACTTCATTCACTGCATTCTTTCAGCACCAAGAGTTCAATTCAGTGCTGGCTAATTCCAGGAACTGAAACAGTATCTAAGTGCAAATGTCATCCTCTGGAATCAACTTTCCTTTGGGTCCTGGTAAGAAAATTCAGTGCATTCTGGCTCTGTGTCTGTGCATTGTTTGCTGGGAGCTCACCCATCCATAGCCCATCGATGCATTGACGCTTACTCAACATCTCACATTTTTATGCTTTGGCTCAGAGTGCAAAATGAAAAATAGATTAAGCTCTGCTGTTGTTGATTCGCACTTCCACTTTACCTGGTCTCCATGTGACAGAGATTTTGAACAGGATCTGTGCTGTGGCACGTTTACAGCCCGACTCCATTTAGAAGTTCTGCACCAAGTACAAGAAACTCTGAAGTTTGGTTCATCTTTTAAGTAGCTTTTGCATCATTCTGCCTGTCCCCCTCCCTGATATGTTCCTCACTTTGATGCTAATGAGGGGCCAGAGAATCCTAAAGCTAATTAACATTTCTGGTCATAGATGTGCAAATATAAGAACAAAACTGATCTGCCAATGTTGATCTAAAGTGTAGAAAGTGGTGATGCATTACTAAGGTATCTTTCATCTGAATAAAAAGGAGGACTTTTTTCAGGGGCTGCTGCTACTTTTTCCTGCACTATTTCTCATCAGCATATTAAACCTCTTCTTCACAGGCTTTGTTCAGCTGTTGTTGAATAGCATTCTAGGTTGTGTAAATTCAGGGGAGTATGGTTTGGGGAAAAGTTGGCAAAATGAAGCTGTAAATTGTTGGGAAGTGTTTAAATTGAGAACAGTGTTGCAAGTTTCCCATGGAGATTTAAGTCTGATTAACTTAACAGAACTGAAATATATTTTTCAATTTATATTCAAATAATGTTCATTGTTATTTTCTTTAATACGAATTTTTAAAATCTCCAAGGGAAACATTTCTCCACAGATAGCTGTCTTCTTTAAAACAAACCCAAGTGTTGCCATTGACCTTGAGTATTTTCAAGAGAGAAGAGCAGAGCAGGAAAATAAGTGCAATTTCAGCCCTTGTTTACCAGTGATCTCTGAGTGTGCCAAATGTCACAGCTGCCACTCTGACTTTGAGGAACCCTGGTCTTTGAATGGTATGAAGTCTAGATATAACATTTATTTTGATGGTATTAGAAAATGACAGTTAATGCATTTCAGTTATTCAGGAATATAATGCAATAGTAAAAAAAAAATTATTCTAGGGTGAGTAAAGTTAGCTGTAGTGTAAGTTCTCCTGTCTAGAATCCTGATCTTAAAACTTTCCAGGGCCTCAACTTTGGGGCACCTCAAGTTGCAGTCCTTGTGGTCTGAAGTGTGTTGCTACCCGTGAGAAATATTTCATAGAATCATAGAATAGCCTGAGTTGGAAGGGGCCCACCAGGATTATCACAGTCCCAATCCTGGCCCTGCACAGGACACTCCAAGAATCCCACCCTGTGCCCGAGAATTTTGTCCAAACACTTCCTGAGCTCTGTCAGGTTTGGTGCTGTGACCACTGCCCTGGGTAGCCTGTTCAGTGCCCGACCACATTTTCCTGGTATCCAGCCTAAGCCTCCCCTGACTCAGGTTTGTGCCATTTCCTCGAGTCCTGTCACTGGTCATGAGATAAATTTGAGATTTATTGTTACCAAACATAAGGATGGGATGAACTCAATCATAACATTCTAGTGATTCCTGAATCTACACGTTATTACTAGAGATGTCTCTGCATTTTGTCTGGTTTCCTAGTGCTTATCCAGTCATCATTTTACGTGAAATACAGAAACAATCAATAATCTAGTTGAGCATTATAATTTTCTCATGAGAATCACCAACTACATTACTTCACCTTGAGGCAGGACTTGAGCCTGGGTGTGTTGTGTGCTGGGTGAGATCTGTAAAACTGAAAGTGGAGTGAGCATATGAGTTTCCAATGTTTTTTGGAAGGATGTATGTAGCTGTTTTTTCCTAATTTTTGTTGGAAGGAAACCAGCAGGATTTAGGAGATGGCACTTTGAAAGGATTAGTAACTCATTCAAAGTTACTAAGGAAAATTGGAGCAAGTAAGGCAGGGGGAAAGTTGGGCCACTCATGCTTGTGCATGAATTGGTAGGAAACTTAAAGAACAAGTCCTGTGACTGGGAAGGACTAGAAAGAAGTCAAATATTGGGGTTATTTGAGGCTTTGCACACCAACTGATATATTACTATGCTGTCTGCCTAGAGTAATGGTGAAAAGCAGGGTGTCAATACATGGTAATGCCATAAATTTATATAAATTAGGCAATTTTAGAAAAGACTAGTAAGAGCTCTAGGAGAATGTAATAGAACTTGGTAATAAAATGTCAGATTAAATTCAATTTAGATAAGTGCATGGGAATTAAAGTATAAATCACTTCAGTGCCTGCAGTTCTAAATTAGTCCTTAAGAAAATTGCTTGATATTATATTGGAATATTTGAAAAACACTATTTTGATTATGTAAGTAAAGATTATAGTAAAAAGTACAATAAAGGCAGAGCTATTTTAAAATTGTATGGGCTCTTTTGTTGCACTTCTTGATTATTGATCATTGATTGTAGTGGTTCTATAAAGTGTTCCTTTAGGTGCATGAGGATGTGCCAGATTCCAGTGGCTTGGTAAATACATGCAAGTCCCGTTCACAGTGGGTGGCTCTGGTATCTGGCCTGGAGATTTAAAGCTAGAGGTTTAGGTGGTAATGGAAATTTCTTTTTTTTCCCCCCGAAAGAAGAAGGTTCTTGTATTTTTTAAGTTCTGCTGGAGAGCGGATTTTTGAGTTGTGTTGGATCTATCCAAGCTTGGGAGGCTTTTTCCATAAAGGTGTGCATGATCCAAAGTGTCAAATTCCATGAGAAGGGTGTATCCTTACAAGTGAATGGTAATACTGTGAGCATCATTTTTCACTTTCCATAGTGAAATGGTGGCTGAATTCATATCTCTGAACCTCTGTTAAAAATAACAGCTCTAAACTGAAACCAAGACTGGGAAATCTGGAAATCAGCATTTTCGGCCTTGTTAATTCTGTTGCTTTCCTGAAAGCATTGGAAACTCTGGTGCAGATGGTGAGAGCAGGGTATCACCTGCAAGACTCAGAGTCCTGTGTGTTATAATGAAAATTCCGATGAAAACTGCTCCTTGTGGCTGCAGTCTGCACTAAGACCACTTACGACTAAATAGTTGCAGATTTGACCATAAGTCTTTTCTGAATTCTCTGCTAACCCATAGCATGGCTGGCTGCATGTTGAATTTTCGCTGTCACCTTCTCCATTGCTTTATCAATCCCTGCCCACTGTGTAAAGTCTTGAAGAGGACTTGTGCTCTCTGTAACTTTGCAGCAGTCTTCGTGTCGTCCTTGTAGTTCTTGTTCAGTGTGAAATATTCCCTTTCAGAACTGGTTTATAATTGAGCTCTAGTAGGATTGCTCACCTTGTCACCTGTTAATATGAAGAGTTCTGTATTTTAGAGAGAGGGCATTGATCACTTTATTTCTGTGTTAATAATAACAACTGCTGTCAAATTATCATGGAAAAAGGATGTCTTTTTTTTTTTTTTTTTTTCATTACTGGCAAGAGAAGTATGCTTAGTCACTGCAGTTAATTTTGGTTATGGTTTCAGAGCCTTGTAGTGAGTAATTTCAGTCTCTATTTTTGGTTGTCTCTGGAGATTAGAAAAAATTTGAAACAGTTTTTAAAGTTAGGATTTGATGTCATCTTAAATGACATTGGTTGCCTTTTCACATAATTTTGATGAAATCCTTCGCTTTTGTACTTTGTTTCACCAGTACAGCTAAATCTGTCATTCACTCCCAAATAACCTAAGCCCAACTTGCTTTGCAGCACAGAGGATTAATATAGACTGCTCACTGTTACATGCTTTAATACTGTCTGGGGAAAAAAACCCGTTTCCTCGCTATCTGTTTTCAGAAGCATTAAAATGTCAGTCCTTATGCTTTGTCTTCGATAGCTCTGTTGTAAAACTGTGGAAGCAGTAAATCCTTTCTATCTTTAATTGAATCCTTTGATATCACTCTTTAGGGCACTCTGGGCTTTGCAGTTATTTGCACATATTCGGTAGGAAATGTCTGTTCTTGTAGTTTTTACTCTTTGTCCTTCAACGTTGTGAATCTCATGGCCACAAATGTTTTCCATCTTGTGTGGTCCCTGTTTATGCCCTTTCTATTTGCTGCATAGAGCTCATGTGGCTTCTTTTTGCCTTAAGACTCTATGGAAATAATTCTGGGGCTGTTCAAACCTGTTCATTTCCTCTCCTTGCCACCCCTGGTGTTTAGCTCTAGCTCTGTGCAAATGGAGCCAGCATTACTCCTGTTGGCCACAGCCCTGCCCTGCCCCCTGTTCTGGCTGTGCAGAGCCAGCAGTGGGTCAGTGAGGCTGGGCAGGGAGGAGTGAGCTCCAAGGAGGCTGCAGAAGGACCAGAGCCTGGCACAGAGCTGGTGCCACACTGTTGGGCCTCCACACACACAGTCTGGCTGTGGGTCAAGGAATGCTTCTTTTTTTTTTTCAGATTCAGACAGATTCAGAGCTGTTCTGTAGGGAAATATTGCCAGTTCAGTGTCTAGAAAAAAAATATATGTTTTTCTGAGTTTCTTAGGAGAACCTTGTTTTTTAAAGATCAGAATTGTTCAACTTTTGCACCCAAAATGTATTTGCAAATGGCAACAGTTTTCTGAAACATTAAGCCTAGGAAGTTTTTCTTTTGTGTTGTTTCTTTTTTAAAAAATGAAGGTAGGGCTGCTTTACAACATAGAGCATGTGCATGATATCCTGCTTTGGAGATTTTTTAACACTACAATATAGGCAGGGAAGGGATTTCTTTCCCTTTGCAGTCTCTTTTAGTTTGAGTTTTTAGGTAGCAGAGAAATATAGCTCTCTTCCTAACCAAAACACTCTGTTGTACCAACGTTGTCCATACAGTTATTGAATTTTTTATACTGTATAAAAACATGAGCAATATCTTTGCTATTCACATGCTGCTTATTCTTTGCAACTTTTTTTCTTGTAAAAAGAAAAACCCAACACAAAAACCTCCTCTAGAACGCTGTAAGAAGTAAAGTATAGTAAAATAAAGTAGCCAGTAACTGCAATGGATATGACTGCACTGAGAAAAGGATGCCACGCTCCTTTAGGAATTACCTTGTTTATATTGCTTTTAAGTCACTGAACATGTCCATGGTGAAATATAGACTTATATTTACAGAACTCTGAGCAGTGTCTAACTGAGTTTCAGACTTATGTAGTTAATAAAAGAGCCAATTCTCTTCAGACAGTCTTGAATTCTTATTAAATGTATAAGTTTCATTTTAGACAGCAGGTTTCTACATACTGGAAGCCTCAGGCTAAAGCAAAAAGCAAAGGGAACTTGTATATGTTTGTAGGGATAGTGCAGAAGGGAAAATTCCTGTTTCTGCTGCCAGGGCTCCAAGGAGTTTAGTTGTAAGGTGGGTCTTTTGCTCTTTAAGAAGAGCAGGTAGAAAGTACAACTTATAGAGAAAGTCGTTTTATTTCTGTTGCTCTCAAGGAGCTAATGTACTTTTAATAAGAAAAAGGCTTTGAAGGCAGATGGGGAAGGGGAAGAAACTGTTGTTTCTTAATGAAAATTTTTCTCTGTCCTGCACACAAAGCAATAGATGTCCTCCAGCGAATTTTTACTAGAATTATTGGAACTGTGGCAGAAATGATGCTGTAAGGAATGAGAAAACAAGGCCTGAATTAATAAAGCTTTGCAGTACAGTACCATGCAGGAAGTGAGGAAACTTCTTGTTTTTCACTGTCTGAAAACAAAGGCAAAGAGGAGTCATACAACTTGAATATAGCATAGTTTTTCTGTTAGAGCAAGACAGTGAATCCAAATTGTTAATTCTTGATGATGTCTTCCACCCCAATTAGAAAACAGCTTTTTTTAAGGCTTAGAGGTGGTGAAGTCATTGACATAATTGGGATAAAAGGCCACATAGACAACATTGTCTAATTTGAAAAGCACACCTGAATCAAATGAAATGACACAATAAAAGCTGCTCTTTAACTATGGTGATCTTCACAGCCATACCAGTGCACTTGTAAAACCTACAAAAATCAGACTTTTTTCCTCTAACTTGATTTCAGTGTTCCACTGAAAAGATATTCTCATAACTGAATGGCTTCTGTGGGCTTTGCCATCCAACTTAATTGCTTCCATTTCCAGGCAAAATGGCTCTCCTGAATTCTGCTGTGTTTTGTTTTGGTTTTTTTTTTGCCAAGTAGAAGGCCAACAATGCTCCCACATGGAGGCAATTCCATATAGCAGGAGGTAGGAAGGCATTTGGAAATGGATGTTTAAAAACTGCTCATCTCACCTGCTGATGGGTGGTAGAAGTGACAGCAAATTCCACATCAAGTAAGTAGGAAATGCATGTGTGTCACTGGCACTTCTAAGGCTGGATCCTTCCAGGTGCCCAATACAACACATTCTTGAAGCAGCTGCTGCTGTGAATAAACATGTGTGAGAGCATTTATGTAGAATGCAAAGCTTAAAAAGCATTTTGGAGCCATATCACTGACATATGGCACAACAGTTTAAGTGAGTGGAATCATTGTTCTGGTGCAGACTTTACAGATAATAGTAGGAGAAGTAAAACTCAGGAAAGGTGCAGAACCTTATGGAGTGATTTACAGAGGAACTGGATGTGACAACGCGAGTCAGTCTAAAAAAAATAACAGCCCACAAGTTAAAACAGTGGAACAGCTTTTCCTCAGAGTGAAATGATGAAGACAAACAGACGAATGTAGGAGGAATAAAATAAATCAGCTGTTAACACTCTCTTTGAAAGCACTTTTAAAAGGGAATAAAATTGCTTTTTAGTACTTTTTAGATTTTTCATCCTTCTAAGGAAGAAATTAAGGTGTCTCTTGATTCTATACATATTAAAAATGAAGTGTTGCCTGATTCTGTGAGCACCTTCACATTGTGAAAAGTGTTATGTGAAAATGACAACTGATAGTTGTGAGAACAGATATCCTTCAACCCTATTTTTAACAAGTGCAACAAGATGACTTAACTGCCATCAGCTCTCACGACTTTGGCCTCCAGTCCAAATCCACTTGATGCAAAATTCTGAGGAGGAAATGAGCTTCATGCTGGGAACAGAAAATTAAGAAATATGAGTTACAGAGTGCTCCAGTTTGGTGTTTCTGTGTCAAAACCAGTCTGCAGCTTCCTGCCTAGACTTTACAAATTGAAAGCAGCATCTGTATTTGGACTCTGAAGCAAAAAAGAGCACAGCATAACTAGTCCTGATATAAGATGCTTAATATGTCAGTTCACCCAAGCAAATGATCCCATAATCTCTTCCAAATCCTCACAGAATGTTTCTGACCTTGTCTCCTCCCTATTTCTACAAAAACTAGTACTTTTTGGTTCTGAATTGCAAACCTGATTTCCTGGGTGATAAGCAATTGCAGCAAGTGTGAAGTTTTCTACGTCTGCCTTGCCATGAAGAGACTGTTTGCAGGATTTGAATTTATAATCATGGAACTGAAATTATGATCTAGACTGTGTAGTTTTTGGTAAATGTAGAACAAATGAAGTAACTGCAGTGGCTCAAGGCAGAGTCAAGACTCCCCCAACGTTCAGAATGGGTTTATTGCTAAGGTTGATTTACTTCAGGAGTAATGAGAGCAGAGTTCTTGTTTTAAAACAGAAAATGCCATCACAGATTTCTTGAAACAAAGCACTGAAAATTGAGTGTTGAGCAGTAATCTGCTTTCTGGTTCTATCTCCCAATCTCACAAGTTGATAATTACTTTGTAATAGCTGCCAAATCATTAAAGAGTGGAATATTTTTCCCTACCTGTGCTGATAAAAGGGATAATCTTTTTATTTTCAGTTTTTATCCATCTCAGCAGATAAATGCATAAATGATTTTGTTGCTACAGCCTACTGGATGCTTAAAAAACGTGACCAGATTAAAATTAATTTTTTTGTCTTAATTATGCGTGGGTTTTTTGAGGGGGTAAATGTCTCTTATTTCAGTTTGTTTTCAGTGCAGTGTAAGACATTTTGCAGAGTTATTTTACAGTCTTGGGTATTTTAGAGAGTATTACTTCCTGAATCCATTTTGTTCTCAGAATAATTGGAAGAGGGAAGACATATCAATATTAAGAACAGATACGTTTTGAATGATATTGTAAGATTAGTTTTCGAACAACAACAACAAAAAATATTATGCATCCCTGAAAAAAATTTGATTTTTATCGTCCAAAACCCTGTGGAAATGGCAGTGGATCTTACATAGGATGACCCTCACATGTTCAGCTTCATTAGCATGGAAAATTCAAGGGGATCCCAGCTGGGTTTCCTGGCCACAGGTTGCACATGTCAGAGCAGAACTGCTTCTGCAGCCACTTCTTATCAGTCGTTCCCTCTCGGAATCCGCCTGCTTGGAGGCTGAAGTAAAACTTGGCAGTACTGTGCTCCCAACCTCCAGTATTTGTTTATTCTATTTAAACATTCACATTTGAAAATTATGTTCTGCACTTTGTACTTTCTGGTGTTTGTTGGTTTGGTTTTTTTCCTGCAATTTGCCGTCTTAATGTAGACTTTTGAATCTGTGAGTGTGTTCTGGTAATTTCAGCAAAGTGTATTGCTTACTAGTTAAAATGATGTATTTTTCATCACTGCGTGGTGGATGAGGTAAAATAAAATGCTGTTGTGGTATAGAGTCTAAATATTTGTGTAGATGTTTTATTTGCTAACTGCCATTCTGCTTCAGCTGTTTGATGGGGTTTTATTGCTTGTTTTGCAATCCAATACAGGGACCCAGGTGTACCAGGGGAGGCTGAGTTATGTTGCATGTGGTTTCACAGAACCATATTAGTGTTCCTTAATCATTAAAGCAACGTGAATTGTGGTCATGTATCTTTCAAAACAGCACATGATTATAGCTCAGGAATGCATTAAGAAACTTAAACGTAAATTAAGTACATGAAAAGATTGCTTAGATCTTGCAGACTCCATTGCATTGTGAGTGCTTAGTGGTGGGAAAAGATAATTCTTAGAGTGCTTTCTGTCTGTGGGTTTGAAAAAGGCTTTTCAGAGAGTTGTTGTACCTGTCTGCAGGTGAGAAGATTGAAAGAGAGAAAAGAAAAAATTTTTCCAAGGTCTCTTGGAAAGCAGACTGTGCAGCTGGAGGGAAAACCAATCAGTCCAGAGGTCTGGGCCAGTTCTCTGTTCAAGTGCTGTACTGCCTCCCTTGCTTTCAACCATTCCTGTTTCCCAAGGAAACAAACATCTCCAGTACAGCTTCCAAGTGGAATGTGGTAAGTATTCTGAGAAACCTCTGCTATGAATTTCTACTTTTATTATTTGCTTCTAGTAGCATTACACTGGTAACCACAACAAGCCTCATTTTTTCTTACTGGTTGATGCCACTATAATCTCATAATCTGTTTATATGAATAGAAATTGCATCAAATGCAAAATTAGAGAAACGGTATTAGCTTTACCGTAAGTGAAGCTCTTATTCAGATATAAGTTATTAAAAAAGGGAGGAAAAAAAAAAGGGAATTATTTTTCTTTTATTTCTTGACTGTACATGAAACTGCTCCATTTATTTCTGGGAATGGTATCCTATTCTTTGGTGAATTCCTAGAACTGCCATCATACAAATCTTAACTTCACCAGGCCTGTTTCCTCCAGACCATGCTGCTCTTGCTCTGATATTAACAAAGTCTGAATTTATATTTAAGCTTTCTGATGGACACA
Organism: Corvus hawaiiensis; assembly: GCF_020740725.1. Classification (NCBI taxonomy): domain Eukaryota; kingdom Metazoa; phylum Chordata; class Aves; order Passeriformes; family Corvidae; genus Corvus; species Corvus hawaiiensis. The sequence continues at coordinate 2,500,030 of NC_063228.1, forward strand.
TTGCTGGTTAGAGTTGATTTAAAATCTTTAGACAAAACATTTTCACCTCTCTGGTGGGGCCAGTAACCTGTTTTATTTGAGCCAGTTTCAGTCTGCAGGTCTGCTGGGGCTCTTTAGGTGTGTCACTCTGAGACCTGAGCAGTCCCACACATCAGTGGGCTTGCAGATGGCTTTCCTAGGAATAAGGGACGCTCGTCCCTCTACACCAACCCTTTTGCTGTTGTAAGCAGTGTTTGTGAGCCACAAAGATCTGTAGAATTTCAAGCAGGATTTAATATGACTAATCATCATCCCACTGGATTTGACTGACATTTTGGTAATGGCTTCTGTGCAGCAGAAGTAAGCCTTTAAGAATAAAACATTTTCTGTATTAAAAGGATACCCTTTGTATAACTGCAGAAAACCTAACATGAGGAATGACTCTGTTGTGCACCAAAATTAGAGATTGTGTGACAGACAAGGTAAGAGCCCAGATTCCAGCATGTACAGAAGGATTTGCTAAATGGAATAAGCACAAACAGATCTAATTTTGATGCTTTCTAACTTATGGATGCCTGATTTTAGAAGTCAATAACACTTTTCAAGACAGACTGTGTGAGCATTATCTGAAATTGAATAGGTGCCTTTGCTTAGGAGCTTGGTTTTTTTTCCATGGGACAATGCAATAATATACACAGAATATCTGGACTTGTTAAAATGTATACTCTTCCCTGAGAGTGGAAATTATGTATTATATATACTTTGAAAATACTAATGCTACATTTTTCTATAAAAATGTAATAACATGATTTTTACTGACATCCAGATGTAACCTTTGCTTTCTTTGAAACACAAATTTTCAACTTCAGGACTCTGATGTAGTGTGTCCTGCTTGTTAGTGAAGGACATCTTACTGTTTTTCCTTCTGAAATCCAATTATCTGCATATAAACTTCAATCCGTAAAATTGGTGTAAGAATAACTTTGGTTCCAAGATTACAGTTAGTTACATGTGTACAGACTCATAATTTCTTCATCATAATTTTAGTGGTATCCTGCTCCATGTAATTCCTGGCTAAATCTGTCATACCACATCATTTTGTGTGGCCTTTTCAGAGGTCCTGGTTGCTCTGTCTCAAAGTTTCCTTTCCATTTTATTCAGTGCTGTATATTATCCTGAGCCCTGTTCTCTACAGCAGATTTCATTTTTAACATTCTGGTGCAATAAATGGCAATAAAACGAGGCGAGTTTTCTAACTGTGTAAGAAAATCATGTCATTGATGTTTTTTATTGAAGAAAACATTTAAATACTTTTTAAAGGTGTTTTAGTCATCTTGGCAATGTGCAGTGTGTAGAAGCTAAGGATATGTGACTCAGGAGAAAATGTGTTGGTACTCATTTAGGGGAAAAACTCCGTTTGTATTCATACAGAGCCTGAGCTGAGACCCAGGGGAGCAAACAGAGCACTCTTCATCACATACGGGAGGAAATCTGCAGCTGATGTAAATTTTTATAACTCAGTTGGCTTCAGCAGAGCGATGCTGATTTATAGGAGATGAAGTTTTATGCACAGTGGTGGTATTTTCTTTGTTTATTTAAAACCCAGCTGTGCTTAATATTGGGCAGAGCAGCAAAATCAGGTTCCCTGACCTGCATCCCTGTCCTCAGTGAAGCTCTTGTGGATTTACATTAACCAGACCAGGAGCAGTATCTGCTTCCATTTATGCAAAATACCAAGAGGCATTGCTATAGTTTTTGTTTTCTTACTGCTTTGAGCCACTTTGTGGGATCAAAGCAAGTTGCAAGCTGAGCTGACCAGATGGTTTGCCTGAGGAAGGCTATGCTGGGGAGACATAGAACTAGAGCAAGGGATTACTTGCTTGGAGAGTTACTGAGCAGCAGTTGGTTAGAGTTTTGTTGGGAACGGGTGACTGTAAACTGGAAGAAAGGCTGGCATAATACAGAGCATCCCTAAAGCTGCCCTTCACTGCACCAGGTCCGAGATGGCTGTGGGAAAAGTGGATAGAGGAGGAAATGTGTCCCCTCTTCTCCCAGCTGTATGGGGGTGCATCTCAGAGTCAATGAAAAATTCAGTCTGTGAATTATAATTTTTGCTCGAGAAGCCAGTTTTATGTTCCCATTTGAGGAGTCCTGTTTTGGATGCAAACCTTCCCAAGCATCAAGATGAGAGTATTCTCAGGGGTGTGTTCCTGCTACTTCAGGTACACGGGTTTGCAATTCCTTAAACTCTGCTGTCTTGCATGACAATATGAGTTCCTACCAAACCCAGTGATGTTCATTTACAAAAATGGCAAGTGCAGCCATGTTACAGTCCAGCCCCATGGAATGTATCTCAGTCACTGTGCAATCTGCAAACTCTACAAGTGTTACACAACAAACAATGTCCTTTGAGTGGAAGGTCGTGGCAGGGGGCTTGGAGCGACTTAATGCCTCTTCAACCCAAACCATCCTGTTTGGTTCTAGAAATACCAATTAAAAATTTTTAGGAGTTCTTCACAGTATTTTTCAGTGGTTAAACTGGCTTACCTGTTAAATCTCTGAGTCACAGCATGAGTTTAATTTATAGTGACCCAAAAATCATGACTGAAACTAACCCAGACACCACCTTGTTCTCCAGGGAGCATCATGAGTATTTGTTAATAGTTTGAGCGAGTAGTTACCACGTGCAAATGGCTGGCAGGTAACTTTTCACACAGAATCCCATCACAGCTGAATTGATGATGTGTGTCTTGTTGGGGGATGATATAGGAAAATATATCAAATACAAATGTGACATATTTGCAAATTTTTTTTCTCAGACCATTTGCATTGTTAAAAACTGTGTCCCAATTTAGGTGCACTCAGCCTGTAGTTCTGTTGTTTATATGAGTGTGAATTGGCACAGTTATGGTAGCCCTACCCTATGTACAGTTAACAGAAGGAGAAATTGGGTGGTTTGCAATTTGAGTAAATTAACCCATGAAAGCTGTATAAAAATGTAATTGCTTTGGCTGCTGCAAGTATTTAAAGACAATCCTGGCCAAGCATCTTACTTGGTGGTGGAAGATCACCCTTAGAATAAGGATTAATGTACATTTCAATATTTATTCATATGGGGTTTTAATTTTTAGTTTCAGCACATATTCACAGTTGCTCTCAGTCAAAACATCTGTCTTCATATTAACTCAGAGAGCTTCTGGTTGTTAAAAAAACAATGTTATGAGATGTGGGGGTAGAATAATTATCTCTCTAATACAGCATTAAGAAATTCCCTGCACGGAGAAAGACAGATTTACACTTGCTTTGTCTTATGTGGGTGTAAGAGATAATGGGAGTATAAATCTCTGTAGGATAATAAAATGTATAATTTAGAATCTCTGCATAAGATTAATGCCACACAGTTTTTTCTTACCCCCCCCCCCTTTTTTTTTTTTAGTTAATGAGATTACTATTTTCACAGGTTACAGTTTCATTATCAACCAAACTAATCAACTGACCATAAAATATTTACAGGATTTTGGATTAAAAAAAAAAATTCTTAGGGTCATTGTTTTTAGGAATAAAATTGTTCCTTAATAATTTTAGTGTAGACTTTTAAAACTTGGTTTTTATTTGGTTGCCACGACTTTTTATTAGGTATATTTTATGATAGTGTTTTTAGTTTAGTAATTGATCCCTTTTTGAAATATGGTACCTTGTGATAATGATGAGGTGGAAATACAAGAAGAAAAAGTAATATGTAAAGAGGGAAAAGGTTTTTTTGTATCAATGTTAGCACTGGTTACCAGCATATAATAAAAATACAATAATTTTGTGAGATACTTTGTATTGTCAAGCTTATTACCAGGTGTTCATGCTTCTAAAAATAAAAGTTATTGTGTTAGTGAACTCTGTCCAGAGAGGCTGAACATCAGAAGCCTCTTAGAGCCCTTTGTTGCTGCTTTGTAAGAAGTGTTGGAGGCAGTGGCATTATGGGGTTGGTTGCTAGTCCTGGCTGTCCTCAGTGCTTTGGCATTTCACCTCATTTTCTGTGTTTAGTTTACCCAGTGAATGTAAGGGTCGCAGTGCAAAGCTGCTCGAGATCCCAGGTGACTTGGCAAAAATGTGTCACAGGATGCTGTTCCCTGACTTTGCTGCTAGCAGTTCATGTGCAGCATACTTGTTCCTGTGAAACCTCATCCTGTTCTTATTTATCAGCTTCAAAACATTGCTTCTCATTGCATGAGACTTCCCTGAGACAAATGGTTCCTGTGAACATTTTGTCTTTTGAAACTTTGGATTGCTTATTGTCTAATTTCGTTTTAATGCTTAGCAATTGGATTGGATCCGTTTTCTTTTTTTTTTTTTTTTTTTACATTGTAAATGGTTTCTCTTTGAGGCTAAGCTTTCACATTCAATCTATAATTAAACCTAATCTGGAATTTAGGTTTTATTTTGTAGTTGAAGATGTCAGGAAACCATTTAAAGATACCCGCCAATATGCTTTTTACATGCCTTTTATATGTTCATTTAAAGTACTCAAATGAAAGAAATGCTTCAGTATTCTCTGGAATTCAATGGGTTTAAACATTTCTTGTTGATACCGTGTGATGTGTACTGTAGTACCCTTTCCTTAAAATCTTTTGCTGTAATTTTAGACTTCATGCTATTTATTTTTAGAACTTATTAGAGAAGTGCTTTTTAAATATCCTTCAGCAGAGGTGGGTGTGTGAAACATGCTGCAAAACTTCAGTGATTCCAGCAGTTGGGAAACACATTTTGGTCTGTCCAAGAAAGCATTACTCAATTATTATTCATGTTTCTGAGCTCTGCAGAGTGCATTGAGCCCCACTGAGTGTCCTCTCCCTTCACTCTGCCCTGCACCATCTTTGTCATGTGACAGTGATAATGCCACTATTTTAGGAATCAGTTCTTAACAAAATTAGCCATTATAATCCAGTTACAGAGAAAAGAATTGCTTTGAAGATACCTGGCACGCTGTGTTTGCTGAATTATTGCAAAGACAAATGTTTACACCTCATAAGTGAGTTTATGAGAATATAATTTCTGGCAGAGCTCAGTTAATAGAATTAGAAAAAGTGGAGATGCCATCAGGGGGAAACAAATCACTTTATCTTTTTCCTAAAATGGAAACTGAGAATACTCTCATCTGCTTTTTAAACATTTTTACTGCACATTGTATCCTGTTTCCAGGAAAAAGAACAGACTAATTTTGTTCCAAATATCTGCTATAATATGAAACACTACCACAAAGATGCTTCCAAACCATGATCTGCAAGGTTTGAAAGTGGCTTCCCCCCCCCCAGTTCTTCAATTCATCTCTGTTTTTAGATTGCAAATTGCAGAACTTGGTCTTTTAATCCATGTTTCTTTCTATTTATGGCACATATGTGCCAGAAAATAGCTGTACATACTTTCTTTAATTTGATACAAATTCTGAAGCATTTTCTTCTTTGGTAAACTTAAAATTGAATAATAATACTAGTTTTACTTAGCTTTTAGTTTATGCTTTACTGGGTTAAAAAAGACTGTGTAAAAAATCAATTAGAAAAGGTTTAATGAATAGCATTGTTTTTCCTCACTTATGCCTCTCATTGTGATAATTAAAAACGCTTTTGTTTTTCTGCTGTGAGAAGCTGCACTGCATCAAGGCCAACAGAGTGTTTACGAAGAAGTGATGTATGAGCTCTGTGAAGCCATAAAATAAAGTGCAGCAAGCTGACATTGGGTTGGCTTCTCTAAGTTCCAATTATTACAGGTTTGTAATTTTACTTGGGAAATGGTGAAAGTTTATTTATATAGATACTAGTGATGTTGTTAATAATTGTGTCCAGGATCAGCATAGAACATCATTGATCAAACCCATTGAAGCTTTGTTTTAAATCAAGTGCAAGAAATTTGACAAGCCCGTAGTTGTCTAATATAGATTTTTTTTCCTGATATGCTTCAGGTATCAAAGTTAGAATTGCAGAAACATCAAAGAACAAACTCCAATTTAGAAATCTGTCAATAATGGCAGCCAGCAGCATTATGATTGATGTAATTTATTATAAGATTACATGGGAAAACTCAACACAAATGATTTCTGCAGCACTTGTTACTTATAGATTTTACAAGCAGCAACATTTAGAATAATGACCATCTAATACACTTCTCTGCAAACCACAGATAATAAATTTCAGTTACTGGTTCCGCTTGTGAATTGGTAGCTCATATTGAGACAGTTACTGTTGACAACTCTTTAGGTGCCTCAGTCAGAGATTTCAATGTTTAATTTTGACATCACAAACCTTGTACTTGGCTCTTTAGAAGAACCCTTTGAGTTCAGTTTACCAAGCAAACTTTATGGGTATTGTTCACTCTTTTCCACTCTATCCATCCTTATCCTTTTGGAAACATTACCAGCTTTAATTATATATTTGTATTAAAAGAATACATCATGTCACAGGCTGAGAATCAGTCTCTAGGTAGCTTTTCACCCTAAGTAATTGATAATGACTTACTAAGAAGTGTGTATCAAGAAAGTATTTTCCAGTTTGATGTTACCCTGTAGCTTCTGGGTATTCCTGTCTCTTAGGATCAGCAACTTGTGTGGTATCGAGTTCAAAGCTTAAAACATGCTGAGAAATATGTTGTTAACAATTTCTGCCACTCTGTTAGTGGGAGTATTTGATCTGACAAGACTTATGTTCTCCCAAAAGCTGTTGAGTACTATAAAAAAGAATTAAGCCTCTAAGAGTAATTAATAATCTTTAATCAGATATTGTATGATTTTCCCTGAAATCAATATCCAAGTGGATGACTCAGAGCAGTATGACTCACGCTATTTACCCTTTTGAAATATTGACAAAACAATTTGTTTTAGAGGAAGTATATAATTTTTCTGAAATTGAATAAACATGAAAAAATGGTATCTTGAGACCTAAGATGCTATCTGTCTCCTGTTGGCATTCTGCAGGAGGAAAGAGAATTGAATTGGGTTTGACATCAGTAAGTTTCGCTCAGCAAGGATTATTGGTGGGGGTTTGCTTTAGGACTCAGAACTTGTTGCTCCCTTGGAGGTGCCATCACAACCTTGTGGCTTTCCTGACATGCAGCAAAGCACACCTGTCCAACTGGGCTCTCAGAGCTGCTTTGCCTTGTGAAAAGATTTGAATATTAGTAGATTTACAGATTTTTGATACTAATGTTGGAGGTTTATGTTGCCATAACCTTAACTATCAGGGTGCCTTTCTGTGGGCAACGAAAACAAAATCTGGGGAAGAAGGGAAAGAAACCCGGCATTAAATACTTGGGCTTCTGGATTGTCAACAGTGGTTGAAGCTGAAGTGTGAAACAGGCAGAGGCACAGACCTCCCAACACATGTCAGACACCTATTCTTTCCCACAGATGAGTAAAAAATCCTTGAGCTGGAAAATCATCCACTTTCCTTCACTGGTGAGAAATATTCTACACAGATCTGAAAGCTTGGCATGGATTATCATGGCAGGGTTGAGCATGGCTGCAGCGGGACCCTCAGTGGCTGAGCTGTGACCTCTGCTCCTCACTCCTGAGAGAGGACAGAAGGAAGCTTTAAATTTCAGTGACAGCCCATGATCCTGCAGCAATTCTAGTCCTGAACCTTTTGTCCCCTGACGAGAAGATTTGTTATAACTTGCAGTAGTGTCAGAAGTACCATAGAGGGGTTGCAGGTTTTAGGAATACTTTTCCCAGCTCTGCTCCACATCTACTATTGAAGAAATCTTCCTTTGCAAAGGGATAGCTTTTGGTTTTGTACCATAGCAACTTCTACTATGTTTTGAGGCACAGTTTTTTCAGAAAGATATAGTAAAATTGGATTGTGAAAACCCGTAATCAGCATCTACCCTTAATATTTTGATTTAACATCAGTGAATACGTATCCTTGTTCATATTCACATTGCATTGCTTTGACTTATTTTAATGCAATAGTCATTTGAGTTGTAGAAAATAGTCTTGTGATTGACCTCAGTTTCAGCTTGGGGAGTGCTTAGAAACATTTAATCAGATTTGTCAGATCAGTGGAAAGAAGTTTGCATAATGAAGTATAGAGAACTTGCAGTAGTATTACTTAAATCAGATAGGGGAGTTTAAGTTGATTCTTATTTGTTGTTTACTCTTTCAGCATTACTAAGCTCCAATCTCATTTTTAACATTATTTACAGAAGGCACTGTCCATGTTCTGACTTGTTGTTGTCCTGGTTTTATGCAGTTATTTCCAATTTTAAGCATGACTTTAACTTGTCTTTAGGCTTCTAACCTGGGTTCTTCCCTCCACTGATTATATTTTAGAAAACTTTGGTTCATAACTTATTCCCCAGGTTCGAGGTTGACTGCTAACAGCCCCACCATCAGCTGAGCAGACACTGCCTCCTTCCCTGCCCCTCAGGACCCCGCTGCACACGGATGTGCATTAATCCCTCAGCATCTGTCACAACTCTTACACCACCCAATGGCAACTCGCACCTCTCATACTCCAGGGTGTTCAGGACATTCAGTGCTTTGTCTTTACACCCTTGGGCTGGAGACCAGGGAACCCAATTCAGGGAATTTCAGTGAGATTTGTGCTTGTACATCCACAGACAGTGTGGGAGGAGGGAAGTCCATGTGCAGGGATGGGAACAGGTGCCCCAGTGAGAGCGTTCCAGGTACCACTGGCCCATCCAGCTCTGTTGGGAGCTGTCACACACAGGTTTGCTGTGCTAGAGCAGGCTGAGGGTGCCAGCTTGTCTCTTTTCTAGCTCACTGCTTCCTGCAGAGCAAACCTGTGTGCCCTGGGTCAATGTGAGCTCCAGATCACTTCTGAGGGCATATTATATATTACACTTACATAGTATATATTTATATTATATTTGGATATATATATTTATAATTTTTCATCCACTATTCATGTGATAGAGGGGTAAAGGGGATGATTGTTTCTGAGCACAAATTAAGCCAGACACAGAGTGTTCTCTCTTTATAACACATCTCTCCTTTTCTATTTTTCTTTCTTTCTCTTAAGTTGGTCCCTGATGCCCAGTGTAGATTTGCTTTCCAGCTAAGTATAATTTGGTATTTTTCCAGGAGCACAGTTATGTGTAAAGTACAGGCTCTGACTTTTTAAAGGGATGATTTGGTACTGTGTTTATCAGATTCGGGGAAACCATACCTCATTAAGTGTTCTTTTTTTGCCCTGCCTGAAGGTTGAAATTTTTTTCTGAAGTACATCAAAGCTAGAAAATGACAGAGCAATTACTCCTTTTAAAATGTATTCAATAATGATTAGTAAACAGATACTGTCTCATACCCACTCAGAGTGTTTTGTGTATGCAGCTTGGTTTTGTGGAGGCAGATTGCTGTTGAGTTAGAAGCTTCAACACCATGAGATTCGATTGACAGGAATTTGATCACATAGTATTTGCTGGATCTGGGACCAAGTTTTGGCTCTGGCAATGTTATTAGTTGTGAGATAGTTGTTTTTTTCCTTCAGCTGACACCAGCTGGCATGTAGTTTGTGCATGATAAATAGCCAACGGTAAAATAGTTTTACATTTCTATTCCATAATTTTTAGAGTAATAGTATTATGATTGCTTTTCCCCTTTCATCTGTGAGTCCTGTGTCTTTTCTGTGCTGCAGAGCAGTTGTTGTACAGGAAAGGAGGAGGCTGCCTGCCCTCCAGAGCAGGCACAGGCTGGGAGCTTCCCTGGGATGGTGGGAGATGAGGTTTACAGCCTTTCAGGATAATGAGGAAATGGAATGTGGGTCTCCCACTGCTGGGAAGAGTTTTCTGATCTCCAGGCTATTACTCAAATACACATATCAACATAAGCACCCCTGTCTTGGAAAAAAACCCTTACCAACTCTGTGTTACTCTGGCCACGGGATGTCTTGAACACACCCTGAGAATAAACCCCTCAGCAAACTGGATTTTACACGTGCTCAGAGTGGGGTAATTAGAGCCATGCACACAGGAGAAGCTCTCCACATTCAGGGAGCTTTAAGAGCAAAGTGAAGTGTCTGGGAAGCAGAGGCTCATCACTGGTTGGGAGGCAAGTGTGTATATGCTGATATATATACAGAAATTGTTCCAGATAGTATAACCTTCTTTTATACAAGTGTGGGTATTCCACCATTGTCTTAAGGGTCACAGGAGACTTTGCATTTTTACAGTGTGAAATAAGGTGAAGGCTGGCTAGTTGGGATGACAAATGCTTTCAGCAGCTTTCTCCGCTGGCAGAGAGTCGAATGGTTCTCAACAGTGACTTGAAATGTTTTTTCCTGTGCATCTGAGTCTATCCATATTCACAGTGCAGGTATTTTACTGCTGTGTCTGATAAAAGCGTAAACCAGCACAAATTACGCAGGCAGGTTTTAAAAAGACTGTGTGGTTTCATGCAAGTTTGTTAACTTTTTATGCTGTTGGCTTAGACAGGATGATGCCCTGAACAGTCACTTGTCATGTACCCACAGCCCAAAAACCCCAGACAGGTTTTTGTGTGAAAAATTCATGCTCTGTATGTTGGACCAGCCGTTAAATGGATTGCTATAAAAGCCTCTATGGTGGGTTCTCTGCTGTAGGATGCAATACATTATTCATGGCACCAACCTGCCTTGGCAAGCCTAAATGTATTTCTAGCATTAACTCAGATATGTATCCAAATCCAGAAACTGTATGTGACATAGCATCTACCACTTTGATCCAGGCATATCTTACTAAGCCTCTCACATCTCTGTCAGTCACTTGGGAGGAAGGATGTGAATAGTTCACCTGAATGTTACTGGACTTGATATTTATTGTGGGGGAAAAAAAAATTTCTTTGGCTGTTGCCTCGCTAATTTATCTTCATTCCAAATGGTAAACATGTTGGTAAATGTGAATGAAAAGCCTCCAGATTATAAATAATAAACACTTCTTCCAGCTGTACTGAGTGCTTTACGTTTTTGAAATGATGCCAGTATTTTTTCTCTTGCTTTTAAATGGATTGCATTGTTACACAGTATCGTGCTCTCTGCTAGGCTCTGTCTGTGAAGGTCTTTATCTGTGTTCCTAAGTGTTGATTTTATATAATTACTAGCATAAAACCTCATATGCTGCAAATTAAACACAAACAAATGAAATGAATATTCAGGGAATCCTTAGCAATTTGTGGTATTTTGTACAAGCTCAGTGCAGATGTTTAGGAGTTTCTCAGTTCTTGACAAGTAATAGATGATTTTGTTTAAAATGTCTGAATTATGAATATATTTATGTGTTTGCTTACTAGGATAACGTTTGTGAATTTCTCTTACCCGAATTATCATTATTACATTAAATCCACACAAATTATCATAGTAAGTGAAATCAAAATGTGTTCTTTCCCCCCCATCCCGTCCCTCATTTCTAACCATAAAATTGAAGGTACTGGCTTAGATTCCTTCAGGAGTCCTTTACCCCCTCCAGTTTGGCTTTCTGAATGTATAAGGTTCATGCAAATATATCTTAGGCACAAGACTAATGTGTAAATTAGCTATCCTTCATAATTCCTTTGAAAATCACAGTATGGGTATAAGGTTCCAGTGATCACTTAATGGGCAGACACTGACTTTTTATAACAGTGGAAAAGGTAATGCCTATCAGGAAACCACAAAGTGAAGTCCTAGGAGCAAAGATTCAGTTAACCTTGGATTTTCTTGGCAACTGCTGTAGTGTAATTGCTCTGCCTAGATCTGAGAGCTGGTCAGCAGCAAAAATAGCTGCAGTTAACACTGAACTTACAGAGCCTTCAGATAACGTGGTGTGGTGGGTCTGCAGTGTGTCCCAATAAAACTGTGGGCACTGCAGATTTTAATAAAGGGTGAAAACAGAACTATTTTCCCAAAGGAGTCAATATGTATGACTCCTCTTTTCAGAAGTAACTTCCAGTTGAGGACTAGAAAATAGGTTTTATTGTCTGTCAGCATCCTGTTGAGATAGAGTTCAAAGCAAAGCATAAAGAACCAATGATAGGTTTCTCTGCTGAAATGGTGATTATTCTTTAGGTGAAGTGAAATGGTGTAAGAGAAATGTGCTGTGTTGGACAACATTTTGTGGGAGTCTAAGAAACCAAGCCATACCAGTCTTTAGTTTTTGCATGGTTTTCCTTTTTTGAATGTGAATAAACCTAATGCTGAAACTGTCCATAGTTTCTTTCCTGAATTGTCTCTGCTTTAACATGGATGAAATTCCAGTCAGACTCCTTCCTTTCCTGAATGCATGGTCATATAATATGCCTCTCCATTAAATAGTATCTGCAGATAGAAATTTGATAATGGCACCTTAAAGATTATTGCCACATGGAAGTAAACGAGTATTCGAGCCATCTGTATCACAGGAAGTGTGATTAGGGCAAAAGGGCAAGAAGTTTTTCAAAGAAGGCAAAGCTTCAGTGTGAATGGAGACTCTTAGCTGTGGGAAGGCATCTGATATACAACTGTACAGTGAATTTAGAGCAGAGATTTGATCACATTTCCTTTAAAAGAAATTTCCTCTCTCTTTTTAAGGTATAGGAAAATCTCATGAGGAACTGGTCTTACTTAGACTGCAGAATGAGGTACTTAGCTGCTGTTTTGCTGTATTTGCTGCTCTCTGGACATGTATTGCCTCAGGCTGTTCATTCTCAGCTCGCCAAGGCATTGAAGCTCACAATTTCTTATCCTCCTTTTGAGGGCAAATGTATTTGATCTCTGCTTCGTGCAGTGCAGTGTTCTGGCCCTGTTTCATCATCATGAGTTAAATCCTCTTCAGAATCCTTCAAAACCTCAAAGAGTCTTGACACAGCAGAACTTTTGCAGCTGAACTCTATTGTGCACCAGGAGCATGTCCCTGGCTCTCCACAGCAGTTCTCTGTTTTCCAGCATGGGAAGGGCTGAAGAGCAGACAGCTCCTGAGCTGTACCTGAAGAGACCTCAGCAGTAAGTGCAGGAATTACTGGAACCAAGTGGTGATGGTGGGGAAAAAAACCCTGCAGTCAATGGACATAGACAGGAAACTAATAGTCACTGAATCTGTGAACTCATTTAGGATTTGGCTCAACAGCAGCAGTAAATGGGAGCAGATGATAATCAGCTTCTGCGCTGTTGGTGCAGAGGGTAATGAATGAACGATGCCTGCTGCTGCTCTGAGGAGCCCTACTGAGGGAGCAGCAGCATTTGGCCAGCTTGGCTTTGATTTCATTACAAGTGTCAGGCGCTTGTGTCTAGACTGGTGCTTTGGCAGCTAATTGATCTCTAGCATTTGATATGCTAATTATTTCTTTCATAATATGCTAATATGTGTACAGTGAAAAAAACCACCTTTAAAATGCTACGAGGATCTCAGAGGCGTATTTGGAACTGGAAAGTAAGAGCTGGAAATCTTGATTTATGTCAGTATAATATACAAATGACTGAAGGTTTCTAGTTGTGGAATTTAGCTGGGAAATGAGAATGCTAAGACAGAAATTGTTTAGTCGTACAGCGACTGTACAGGGCATGTAGCAGGCTATCCTGCACAGCCCAAACAGAGAAAATTGCTGTGTATTGGGGAATATACTCCTGTCTAACACACTTTTTTTGCTGCTGCTATGTGGATGTTCTTTTCTTGTCAGTGATTTGGATGTTATAGATTTTATCATATTTCCTGAAGAAAGAGAAGGAAAAACAAATGGTAGAGAAGTGTAGTTGAGTCACCTCCCAGTTCTCCTCCAGGATAGTACCTCTCTACATTATGACTACTTCTCCAGGCAACTGTCACTTGCTGGCTCTCTGAATTCCTACCATTTGACCATTCAAAAGCTGATGTTAATTGACTGCTTTCCATTCACTCCCCAATTTTTTTTGTCCTTTTCCTCTTAGGATTTGCTTCACCCTCTGGGTACTTTAAAATACAGTGTGATGAGTCTCAGTCTTCAGCCTCTCTGAAGCTCTGTGTGGCATTTTAATTGTATGTGTTCTTCAGGCTGTGACAGAAAGGCGCCATCAGGGAGAGTTTCCATACACATTTTCTTTTGTCTGTCTCCACTCAGATATTCTGAAAAATACTTTTATTCAATGCGTATTTGATAGGCTTGAAAGCTATCAAAGCAAGTCTGCTGAAAGGTAACAACTGAGGAGCCTTCCTAGGACCGAGGATAGAGCTGGAAGCACACATCATTAATGTAGGACAGAGCCAGAGGCAGAACCAGGATCCTTACTGACCTTTGGAGGTCAGTCATGTTTGGCATTTGAACAATTTAATTTCATTAAATAGTTTTAAAAGAAAGCTGCTAGATTTTCTTCTGTACAGACAGCTTTTGCATAGACTAATAGTCTGTCCCAGTGCCACTGAGTAGGTAGTAATTAGATTACTAATATGTACTTAAAGTTTTAAATAATAGGAAAGTGTCTGCTCTGTGTTTGGCTCCAGTCCCTGGCAGCAGATTAGATGAACACCTATCAAGTGTTATAAGTGCATGGGCAGACTGTGCAACCATTACTGGGAGCAGATTCTATGTCTGCTGTAATAAGCTCCTCTCTGTGCTCAAAGCCCTAATCACCTTCTTGTTGACAAGAGAGAACTTTAATTTTATTTGCAGGGGTATAAGAAACTCATTACTTATCTCTGCAGACCAAACCAACCCAAATAAAACCACCCATTCATTTTAGACAGCTAAGTGAGTGAACTGATTGCTGAAAAAAGTCAGTGGAGCTGTGTTTACTGAAGTCGAAAGCAGCAAATCAAAATGCTTTCTCATGTCAAGAGATACTATGTACAGTTAAATTCAACCAACAAATTCTGCACATCATGTGGAATCACAGTAGTGTTTTAAGCAAAGACAGATATATTTTTACACTGAAATTTCATGTGTTATTCTTAGTTTCACTTTGAGCTTCTTCAGAACTGATATGAAGGTGGTGACCAAGGAGAATTTCTCACCCTGAAACAAATGTAAGTGACAAAAGGATCTGGTCTCCCATCAGTGACATACATTCCTTCTTGTTTCAAACATTTAAATTTCTTCACTAGCAAATCTGATTTCTGAGAGAAACAAGTATCTGATGTCCTGAATCTCCCTCCTTAGCTGGATTTCTTAAGGGAGTAATTGAAATTGAAATTGGCAAAGTGTAATTTTACACTAAAAGAAGGACTCCTTAATAAATCTTATTTGTGGCCCTTTACTTCTGGTTCAGAAAATGATTTTCTGGATTCACTCGAGCCCTGCAGCAATAGACTTGAGAAAGAATGCTTGGAATAAATTGTGGACTTTTTCATCTTTTAGCCCAAAGAATTCCATCTGGTTGAGACCATGTAGTTACACCATAACTGCCCCCTTGAGGCTTCATTGATGAGGTTAAAAACTTTGCCACTTTCATCTATGTGCATAATATATTACAAAAGCCACAGAAAGTAATGCCTTAATATGCTTGCAGCTTATTCAGACATAGTACCCAGAGGTGTTATTGACGCAGTTTTAACCAGGGACCTACTTGGACTAGTTGGATTATTGAAATATACCTCAAATAAGAAAAGTAATTAAAATTTTTAAGTGATTTAAACAATTAGATGTAGTGACTTCACTATAAAGAAACTTAACTGCTTCAGAAACATCATGTGCAGCTAAATTGACTTTAAACAAAAGTGTGTTTGAATGTTGAACTTATTTAGCCATGTTAGTGCCTCACACATTTTCTTTCTATAAATATCCTAGACATTTATGAGTGGGAATGTCCACCAAAAAAATCATGGCATAACCATTATAAGCACAACAATAATCTCCATAAGATACAGCATCCACATGGAAGATTTGGTATTATAATTTTCATCCCATCAACAAGAAAAAGGAAACATATCTTTGAAGAATTAAGTTAAATGCATCAAACTTACAATGCTCAAAACATGCGGGAAAATTCCAAAAATGCTTACAATGCTCAAAACATGGGGGAAAATTCCAAAAATGACCTATGAATAAGCCAGAGGGGATGAGGAGAGTGGACAGATGTCTGATACTGCACAGCACACGTGAACCGTCAGGAAGAAAGAAATCACACACAGAGCATGAATTCCAGATAAGACTTGTGTGTAGAAGAGTTAACAAATTAATGGAAGAATAAAGGGATATCAGCTAAACATAGAGAATTGTTCTCCAGAAGGCTCATGTGCAAAAATATGTCCCCTTAATATGCTATATTATGGCCTTCAAATACCAACCTGCCCTATTAAAAGGGTCCCAGGTATCTCATGCACTCACATCGCTGTGCTCAGGTGCAAGGTGCTGTTTGTGATGCCAGGAACACCCCCCATCAGCAGCTGGATTAATGGCACTCAGTGGATTAATTAGAGGCTGCTCTGCAGTGTGTGCAGAACGTTCTGACAGCTCAGTGATGCACCTTGGATGCATCAGCTCGGATTCTGTGGAGTATTCCAAAATCATTTTCTCACGTGTGATTTTTAAGTAGTGCTTGAATTTTTAAACTTCTCTCAACAAAAGCTTTTGGGTACTCCAGGCTAGCTGCAGATAAATCAGGGACCTTTTCTCTAGCCCAGCTGAGCTTGGAGCTACCCTGCTTTTCTTAGGATGTGTGTTTAGGTTCATTAAGCATCTGCTGAGGAATGTGTATAATATACAGAGTTATTTTTAGAAGACTGGAGTGCTTCTGAATGAATAGTGCTAGGTAAATAAACCACATTATGAACTCTCACTGAAAGACATAAGCTGTGATTTTAGCTTGGGCACAAGGATTGCTGACTGGCCTTAGGAGGCAGCTCTGTCCTGGAGGTGGTGACTTAGGACGTGCTAACTCAGGGACTTGTGCTCACCTGAGTGTTCACTGGGTTTGAATGAGTACAGTTCACAGATAAAGACACCTCCCATTTTTGCACAGTTCCTCTGGACTTTAGTATTCTATTTGGCCCTATCCATGATTTTTGAACAAATTGAAAATAAAGACCTGCAATAATGAAAACTATGGCTCAGGACAATAATGCTGATGTGAGAGTGTACACCTGCTAAGACTCTGAATTTTGAGCTGTGATATTTCCTCTCTGTTACTAAATATCTCATAAAATTTGCCCAACCTTCTAAGCCACACAGAACTATGCTGTAGATAAAAGGTCTTGATGGCAGTTGCTTTTTGAGTGGTTCTTACTGGGATAATCTCCTTGTCATAATCTTGAGCCCTCTGGTTGCTGCTCAGCAATCCTTTTGTATCCAGGTTCCACTTACCACAAGGATCAATCTGTTTTTTGAAGAGTTGCAGAGCTGCAGTGAGCAATGGTATTTTCATACAAGTTTTACCTTTACTGCAACTGGAGGGAGAGTGGAGTGAATCTGATTTGTAATGAACCTCATTCACATGAGCACTCTGCCTTGCTCCACAGCAGTGCTTCCACTTGTTCTCATTTGGTTTTACTGCATCTTTGTAGATCCCAAGCATCAAGAGCTTGTGTCAAATCTCTCCAGGGAAAAAAGAAAAAATCAGTTACCGATACCTAATTCCACACTTGAACTTAGAAATATCACAACCTCTAACAATAGGTAGTTTTGTTAATCACGAGAAGATGTTTAGTTTTCCCAGCAATTGGTTTCATCACTGCTGCATTGACTGCACCTTGTAGCTTGGCAAATGGAGATTAGGTCTGGTGATCGAGCCCAAAGCAGTGTTTTATAAAGCACAATTCTGAGTGAGGCTTGCACAATGGCAACTGAGTCAGACAGTATTTTAAAAATATTCCCTTCACTTTTCCCTTTATTTTTAGAATATTCCCTTCAGGGCCTTTTATTCATAAACAATGTTTTGTGTAAGCATGACACAACAACACTAAAAATTAAATGTGGACACAAATTAATAAATAGTATTTTTCATTTATTCGTACATTGGGGATGAGATTCCAAAATCTCCTGGTTTTAAGAATTTCACTCATCTCTCCACAGCAGGGTGATGGGAGATCAAGCCAGGCCCATCTGTAGCTTGTGGCACACTACTGTGCCTGCTGCCTTTGACTTCCCAGCTCAAACAGCCACCTACTCTTTTACCACTGCTCTGACTGAGCGTGGGCTTTGGAACACTACCCAGCATCAGGATCTGAACTTACACTTTTGGATTTGTAGCATTTCCTTGAGCA
The DNA here is from genome assembly GCF_020740725.1 of Corvus hawaiiensis. Classification (NCBI taxonomy): domain Eukaryota; kingdom Metazoa; phylum Chordata; class Aves; order Passeriformes; family Corvidae; genus Corvus; species Corvus hawaiiensis. The sequence continues at coordinate 2,518,108 of NC_063228.1, forward strand.
GCTCTGACACTAAGCCTTGTTATCAGATCAAACAACGGGAGAGAAATTCCTTGACTTATTTGCTGTGGTGGCTCAATGGCTCTGTACTGAATTATTTGCCACTGATCCAGACTAAACCAGAACTGTACATCAGCTCTTGTGTGCTGAATGACTTTGAGTTATAATTTTTGGCAGTAATCTGGGTGAAGTCATGTTATGAGCTAAGGTGATTCTCTCTCTTTCACCCTTAGAATTTTCACAGTCTGTGAAATATTATTGTACTCCCATAATCACAAATAAAAATTATTTTGGTGTATGATTAATAATTTACAGAGTATGGGGAAAAATAGATGACCAAGGCCCTTAGCATTGTACAACCTGATTGCATTTTGATGTACAGACATCTAATTATTTTGAAATGTAAGTGCTCTGCTTTATCTTTGCTTATTGTTACTTGGATAGTTTTATGAAAGCTTAGATTTCTCTAATCCTCAGTTGTTTTTTAATCATTTCATTTAGAAGGGCTTTAGCTTCATAAGAACTGTTGCGAAAATGATCCTTAGTTAAACCTGTGAAGTGCAAAAGTCACCTGTCAAAGCAGGTGTACAAGATTTCCACTGTTAATATCTCTTTGGCCTTTAATCCTATTTTTCCCAGTTTGTGTGGGCACTGACAGTTAACTCAAGTTTCAATCAAACCTAGACAAATTGGATTTTGTCCTGCCCTACAGTTGGCTAGTCAGACAGCCAGTGATTTTTTTCACACTGTTCAGAGACTCATTAGACCTTTGTTCAGACTGGCTAAGGCACAGCAAGGATGTAGAACCTGCTCTTTCATAGTCCACAATATTTTTCACAGGCTGAAGATTAAGGATTTATAGGCAAAATATTTTCCATTCTATTTGAAAATGAAATCTATGTAATTTGCAACTGCAAAATTTTGCCATGCCTTAGAGAATGAAAACATTGATGTGGAATCTGTTTCACCAATTAATTACTTTAATGCCATTCAGTTAATGATACCTGAAATATTGCTAAGCACTTACATGCAAAGGACTGAAAATTTTAACACTGCATTTATTGCTATTCCAATGTATGTTTTCTAATGAATACCCATCAGTCCACAAAGAAAGACATTTAGTTTGTGACATCATTTCATGATGGCATACTGTGTAAAAGATACTGAGAAAAACAATTAAATGTAAAACTACCAGTGAATTTAGATATTAGATAATAAAAATATAGATGGGAATAGCATCATTACGATACTGAGTACTTGTATTTAATGTCTGTGGGGAGTTAGCTGAGTACTTTAAAACACATAGAAAATGGCCAATCACTCCCTCAAAGGTCTTGTCATCTTAAATGATGAAAAGATAACAGATTAAACCAAAATGGAACTGGGCAAGTGGCAGGAGGGGTAAGCTAAATCTGTTATGAGCATTACAATCAAAATTTTTTATATCTACCCCACTTGAAATATGATTCCAGTTTTGCCAAATAGAATTAGTACAATGACAAGTAAATGCATTGTTGACAATTAAAATCTAAAAATTTTTGGGCTGGTTAACTCTTCTCACACACAAGTATCTCTTAGTGCAAATAACCCTACCCGAGCCAGGGCAGGATATGCCCTCCATGGGTCAATAGTGGAGCTGCTCTTGAAGCCCGAATACTTCACAATCTCACTGCTGGTGTAAATAAACTGATTTCCAGATTCTCTATCAAATCTAGCCCCAGGTGTTTAGTCTGAAGCATGGTGCAGCATCCTTAGCTAAAGTTACATAACCCTTCATTTTGCAATCTTCCTGTGTCAGTCTTCTTCCATCTGTGCACATTCTAGTTTCTTGCAAAAACTACCTCCACAGACAATGTGGGTTTTTTTCCCTTGGCCTAACAGAACTTTACAGATCCTCTCCATGAGTCAGTACTGTGTGACACTCATTAGAACTTGAAATGAAACCTATTGAGGTGACTTAACATCATCTCAAAACACCTGGGGCTTTGGCATTTCACATGTCATATGGGTCATGACATAATAGCATTTCTAATTGTCAGTCACAGAGTGAGACACAAAAATAGTGAGCGGAGAAGGGAAATCCCTGGTGGGAGGACTCAAGGTTATCACTCTGCTCCTGACAGAACTGAGAAACTAACTCACCCACATGAAAGACTGGGCTGCTTCTATAGTAATGTTCTGTAATGGAAAGGCACAGAAAGGTGTTCTACCTTTTGTCCTGGGTTTCTAATCTCTCATGTATTCTTTTCTCTCTCCCTTTGTCACGAGGTGGGTACGTTACATTCTATTCTGTGAATTCTGGCTCTAAATCCCAGGGTGTGTTTCTGTATTAAAAAATACAGTTAATGTAACATATGTCTGTGAGTGTGTGTGAGCATCTTGCACACACGTAGAGATTTCAATGACTGGTACAAACATGTATTTGTGGTTTGTGTAACTGCGTCCTGGAAAGAAGAAAGACATTTCTAATACCACAGTGACAACGATTGGTCAAGGGACACAATTTCGCAGCCAGCCACAGGGAAACTATTCACCTGCTGCTGGACTTTAAAGTTTGCACACCTGGAAACATTTCAAGGGACTGACATAGTCTTATTGCCTCTAGAAACCCCCCAAAGCAGCCTAAGTGTGGACGGTAATAATTATCTACACTGCAGTATTTGGAGAGATGACAGGAACTGTACTTCATCCTGCTCCTGTGCAAAGCACTGAGACACCTGCAACGGAGTTTGATAGTTTCAGCTCCTGCTCTGAGAGCAAAAGTCCATGTGGGAAGTGGTGCTAATGGAGCCTGCAGAGAGGAAACGCCTCTCACGTGCTACAGAAAGAAGTGTGATATTAGGTCTTTTCACAGTAGCATCTTACTCTTCAAAAACACCAGATCTAAGTGGACTTAGAGTTTTGAAAAGAAACTTGAGCAAAAAATATCCAGATCTGAACATGTAAAAGCATTTAATACATTGCAATATATATTATATGTAGGCAGGCTTCAGCCAAATGCTGTGATTTGTCTTGCTCTTGGAATTGGACAAAATTCACACAATTTCAGGGGAATGTGCATTAATAATAACGGAACAATAAAGGTGAAGCTCTCAGGGCTTGTACTCCAATATAACGAACCTATTTCACTTCTCAGATGCCTAAGTCTGGCATTTTGGGCTAAATGTCTGTAGAGCACAGCAAGGGAATAGGTCCTGTAGTGGCTGACCCGCTGTCTTGCTGGTTGGTGATCAGTGCCAGTGTGACAGGAGCTCATGTGTATTCCCACAAAGTCTCCTGTTCCTGTCCTTTAGTCACCAGCAGCATATGGGAATGCTGGAGGCAGTAAGCTCTCTTTGAAGTACCTGATGGTCTTTGAAAGTTCCTGCAGTGAATCTCTGACAAAGTTAGTTTTTACAGTGAGTTTTGTCGTCCTTCTGCTAGGAGGAAGATCATCCAAACTAATGATTCTCAGAAAAGTGATGTGTCATCTAAATGATCTAGAGAAATCCTGAATTTATTCAGATCAATGGAAAAAAATCCTATTGGCTTGAAAGGGAATATATTTTTCATTTATGATTTTCATAGACCAGCCTAGGCTATGGAAAGAAAAACGGAGAATGTCTCTTAATGATTGGTTTCTTCTAATATTCTATTTTATCCATAAAAACTATGTAAAATGGGAATATAAAGAACACCTGGAGTGTGTTGAACAAAATCCTCGTGCTGCAATTATTTCTGGATGCTGTGACTTTTAGCTTTTGTAGGCAAACCAGAGTTTCATGTCTGGTTAATTGTCTCTCTTCCTCCTAAATTTTCTGGTAATAACATTTGCTTAAGAATAGTAACATGCTTAAGAATATTGGAGTTCAGTTTTGTGGCACCTCTCTAATCAGTAGCCAGGGGACTTTTATGCAGTCAGAAGTAGATATTAAAGAATAAATACAGAGTCAGTTCATATCTGATTGCTTCAGCAAACATATTGGAAGATACTGATAAATTTGCATAATTTCAGGCTTCATTAATGGTGAATAGTTCTCTAGTTAATAGATTAAATAGCTAAACTTGTGATGAAAGAAGTGAAATTGGTGTTTTTTGACAGTGATACATACTTAAGGAATTACACAAATGAAATATTTATTTTTTCAACTTCTGGAAGTTGTAAATGGCAGCCCAAGTAGCATTTTCTTAGAAGAAAATGGAATAAATAAGCTACTACAACCTAGCTAATATAAACACTGCTCTGATACAAATAATACGCATCAAGTGCTGTTGTGATGCACAGTCATACAGGAATAGACAATTTCTGCCTAGTGTGAGTTTATAATCTGAGAAATGCTAAGGAGATGTAGAGAAATTAGACTTTTTTTTCAAATATCCCTTCTTACTGACAAAGCTGGAAACATGGCACTTTTGAAAACTCCTTTAGCCATTTAAATGCTTAACTTCCATTACAGTAAGACCTGAATTTCTAAGTCACCTATAAAAAGGACTTAAACCTGTATCTGTAGGTCTAGCTTAAATCAGGCCTTTCAGATAACAAAGACCAATATTTCAGTGAACATCTGGATAATAATGAGTGGAACAAACCTGAAGAATCAAAAAAAATAAGAAGCCAATCTTTCATCTAAAGTCACTTGCACGCTGCCTTTCATGTGCTTAAGCTACACCTTAAAAAATGAGGCATGGTCTCCTAATTTATTTAGAAGTTTTTGCAAAGTTGTGTTAGTGATAGTGGCCAGACAGATGTGTGTTAACAAAGATTTATGTCAGATCCCCTGAATTCCAGACCTTCATCCTAAACACAAACCCTTTATATTATTGAGAATCCCAATGCATTTTACACAGACACTGAAGTTCTGGTGTTAGACACTACAGTTAGGCATCAAAGACAGATAGCAGCTAGCATGCAAGTGCTGCTTCCAAAGAGAATAAAGCCCTTTTGAAGGCAATAGAAACTGTCAAAGTTAAATTAAAAATTAAAAATCCATTCTGTGGGCTGTTGACACACTAGGCTTCCTGACAGCCACAGAACCAGAAGTTTCAAAAATCTCTCAAAAGCAACTGTAAGTTGCCTGTACTCTCTGTGCTTCCCCCTCTAAGCCGATCAACTTTTATCCAACAGTGAAATATCATCACGGTGCCTATGAAGTGATCATCTTGGTCATAAGAAAAAAAGCCCATCCTTTTAAAACATCTTGACTGATCAAGTATTCAGCTAGCTTATGCTTTAGCATGTGATGTATTGATGTAATAATGATAGACTGTCTCAGAATTTTAATGATTTATTATTTATGATAATATACTGCTGCATGCCAGTCTCTCAAAATGAAGATTTATATGGCCTTCAACATGAAAAAACACTGCCTACAGTCACAAGAAGTGTTTCAATAAATTATTGCACACGTTAAATTTAGGTCTTAGAATCTGCAAGTGGGGTAAAGTGGGGTAATTCATGTTGTTTGGGTTCATAGAATCACAGAATATCCTGAGTTGGAAAGGATCCACAGAGATCATTGAAATCCAGCTCCTGGCCCTGCACAGGACAGCCTTTGCAATGCCCTACACCCTGTACCTGAGAGCATTGTCCAAATGCTTGTTGAGCTCTGTCAGGCTGCTCCTGTGACCACTGCCCTGGGGAGCCTGTTCAGTACCCAAACACCCTCTGGGTGAAATTTTTTTTGCTAATATCCAGCCTAAACCTCCCCTGACACAGCTCCAGCCATTCCTTCGGATCCTGTCCCAGATCCCAGGGAGCAGAGATTGGAGCTGCCCCTCCTCTGCCCCTCAGGAGGGTGTTGGAGACCTCGTTGAGGTCTCCCCTGAGTGTCCTCCAGACTGAACAGACCAAGTGTCCTCAGCTGCTCCTCACCGGACCTCCCCTCCAGACCCTTCTCCATCCTTGTGGCCTCCTTTGGACACTCTCTATTAGTTTAATGACTCTTTTATATTGTGGTGCCCAAAAATGCACACAGGACTCGAGGTGAGGCTGCCACAGCGCAGAGCAGAGCAGGGCAATCACCTCCCTTTTATTCTGAAAGCACCGAAGTACCATAGCAAAATATTAAGGATATTAAGAAGCACAATGGATAATACCTGTCTTTCCCCATGTCCTCCACATTTATACCCCACTGTGTGATAACTGACATTTCTGAGTGTCTTTGTTGGGATTCTTTCCTGTTTTACTGACCTCTCCTGTCAAGAAGAAACAGTAGAGTAATAAAGGACAATACTTTTGTTGTCATGAGCAATTTACCATCAGATACCTTACAGAACTCTGGAAGTCAGATGTTTATTGCTTGCTGCTGCTCGTATTGTTCCTCAGCTTGTCTGAATAAGAGATCATGACAAAAATCTATCTATAATTAAGCAAAACCTCCAAGTTATACATTCCTTGAATTTAAAAGGATGCAATGCCTTTATCACAGTCGTGCATTCAGTCAAAATCTGCTTGAGAACAGCTCTGAATTGTAAAGTGGGCTTTAAAATCAAGATCAGGAGTTTGAAGTTTATTTTGAAGTAATGTGAGGTTATTTGCACAGGGTGCCATCATAATTCATACTTTAGAGGGTAGAATCAACCTGTGTAAAAGCAATTGACTACTGTTGTCCTACAGGCTATATCCAGCATTTTACAATTATTTTATTACTTTTTTCATACCGCTTCACATGAAATTTGGGAGAAATGAGCTGTAATGCAATACAGATGGGACTGATTAATTTTACATGTAGAGCAATAACTCTGGTACATTATTCTGCATAAGCTTTAATATTTCTTTGACTTATGTGGACTGCAAAGACCCTGTGTTGACAGGTGAGACGTTCCTGGTGCTCTTGCCTGGTCCTCCTCACTGCAGCATCCAGAATTTTAATCAGCCAAGTGATGAAGCAATGATATGCTGTTGATTTCGACAGGAGTGAAATGTCTAACCAGGCATTAGTCAGAGCCTCTGCACTTGAGTGGGGACGTTTTCATTCACCCAGGAAGCAGCACAGTCTCCTGAGACCTGGTTTCCAGACAAAGGGAGTTCAGACGGAAATTGGAGCTTCTGGTTGCATTTGAACTCTGCCTGCCCCCGGTGTTCTCTCCCCTCGAATAAGCAATAGGAGCTGCATCTCAGCTGTCTGGCTGGACAGTGGCTGCAGTTCCCTTTGACTCCTGTGACTTTAAACAGGACATTGCCCGAAGACTTGAACAAATAAATTGGACTCCATGAAACAATCAGATTTAACTGTCCCTGTGGTACACACTCCTGGAAACTTGTTAATTCATTCTGTAACAAAGCAATTCTCATACTGACTGAAAAAAAAGCTAAAACTATTTTCAACTACATATTCTTTATTAATTTTTATTCATTATTATTAAGTAAGTTATGTATTTCATAGTAGGAGCTACTGACCCTATGGTAAAATGTCTTTCATCTCCATACATGTAAGCTTTTTAAAAATCTGAAGTTCTGCTCAAAGATTTGGGAGTCCTAAGAGCAGCCTCTGCTGATGCATAAGGAAATTGTCTCTCTATTTTTCCAGTGAGGTAACAGTTTTTATTGCATTTCCACAAGAAGTTTGCAAGAACTGTTTGGTGTTTGTATGTCACTCGGAAAACATAAAAGCCTTCACGGACTATAAATTGCAAGTAACTCAAGTAAATAAAGAGGTCAGCATTAAAAATATTGGATGCCACAAACAGTATACCTAAACAACAATGGTCTTGTGGTCCAAGCATAGAATTTTCATACTCTAATGAGTACGATGTCCCTGTTCCTTTCCCCTCCATCATAACACTGATGAATACTGATGCACATCTTGAACCGTTCTCGTTTTTCTGACGGCACTATCTTTTAGCTGCAAGAGCTGGCCCAGGCCGGCCGTATCCCAGGCTGCATTAGCAGCAGTGTAGGCAGCGAGTGGAGGGGACGGGATAATCCCTTCGCTCGGCATTGCGTGGATCACCCCGAGGTGCCGGGTCCAGTTCTGACCCGCTCAGTACCAGAAAGACACTGACAAGCAGGAGCGGGGTCGGCAGACACCATCGAGGTGGACGGGGCCGGGCTCTTCACCGCGGAGGGTGGTGCGAAGACAAGGGACACGGGGGTGTGAGCAGACACCGAGAGGGTCAGGCCGGGCCCGGGAGGAGCTCCGGCCCCAGGGCGGCCTCAGGGCGGCCCCGCCGCGGCTCGCGGGGCTCGGCCCGGGCCGGTCCCGGAGCGCTCCCGGCCCCGCCCCGCCTGACGTCAGCGCCGCTCGCAGCCAACCAGCGCACGCGGTGCGAACCGGGCCCCGCCCCCCGCGCGCTCGCTGCCCATAAAAGCCGCGGCCGGCGGCGGGCGCGGGAGCGTTGTGAGGGGAACCGGACGGGACGGGTCGGACGGGACGGGGCGGCGGGACCCGCTCCAGGCACCGCGGCTCGGCCCCGGCCGCCCCGCCGAGCGGGCGCTGCGCTCGCCAACCGGGATGCTGCTCGTGGCCGCCGGGCTCCTGCTCGCCGTAGCTGCTGGCGGGCGGGGGTCGCCGGCCGGGGAGCAGGAGAGCCCGCCGGGCAGCCGCTTCGTGTGCACCTCGGTGCCGCTGGACGCCGCCGGCGCGGGCTGCCCGCTGCCCCCCGTGCCCATGCAGGGCGGCGCGCTGCCCCCCGAGGAGGAGCTCAAAGCCACGGTGCTGCAGCTGCGGGAGACCGTCCTGCAGCAGAAGGAGACCATCGGCAGCCAGCGGGAGGCCATCCGGGAGCTCACCGGGAAGCTCAGCCGCTGCGAGGGCGCCGACGGCAAGTCCGCCGCGGGGGCGTGGAAGAACGAGGTGGGCAAGGGCAAGGACACGATGGGCGACCTGCCGCGGGACCCGGCGCAGGTCATCGACCAGCTGAGCCGCACCATGCAGACCCTGAAGGACCGGCTGGAGAGCCTGGAGGTAGGGCCGGGCAGCGGAGCCGCTTCACGTCTAGCGGGCACTTCGGGATCCTTATGGAGACAGATCCAAACTGGCCCAGCCCCGGGGGCGAGCGGCTCGGTTGGCTTGTCATGTTCTTTTGGTTATTTATCTTCTCTCTTTAATGGTAAAAACCCTCAGGGGCTGCTCTTGAATGTGTTCTCCCACTGCGTGGGGGAAGATTATGGTTTCCCTGCTTGTCACCAGCTTAGTTTCTGTATTAATAATGTGTAAATCTCTCTTTCTGGGAATGTGACTTCATGTGGTTTGAGGTACAAAGCTGACGTCTTGGGCAGTAAGACCTCGGCATATGGTGCTGAACAGACCAGTGGTAATGAGGAGATTGTGTTGGGCAGATGGTGCAGATAAGATGATGTACTTAGAGCTGACATAGAATAAAAAGAGCTCGATTCTGTGCGCCTCTGAACAGAAAGGGGATTTGGTCCAAGCCCACCGATAAGTGATTTCCATGAGCCTTTGGACAGTGCCCATGTTTTGAGTGCTGTTCATGGAAAGGTTTTGTAGAGAGGTTTCTCACAGGATTCACGCTGATTTTGTTTTGCTTTTCACACCCTGAAAGCCTCACATGTGTCGTCCTGCTGTCCTCCAGTCAGTGCTGATGTGAGGATGGCGAGTAACTTCTGAAAAGCTGTTCTGTCAGCACTGCTTTGCAAGTGCAGTTTCGAATGAGCTGTTAGTATTACATCCTTTTATTACTACTGCTGTCTTCCTGAAGCATTCTTTTTAGGGCTGTAGAAGAGAAACTCCACTAGAATAACATGGTAGATGGAAACGTTTTGTTAGTATCTTTAAAGGTACCAGTTTTCTTTGAGAGTGTGAGGTACCTTTTTTTTTTTTCCAGTTCGAATAAGAATACTTTCACTGGTTAATACTTACAGTTGATCTAAAGAGCACCTGACTTTGGTAAATCTGGTTTCAAAGTAGCTTAATTTTTAATCTGAAATGAAGTGATAGTTTTTCTGTTTACTTGCCACTAACAGTAAGTAAAGCAAAAATTGTCTTATGTGCCACATGTATACATATTAATAGGAGTGCATCAGACCTGCTCCCTACATTGATTTTATTGAACTTAAATGTATGAAAACTCCTTCGTATAAAGTGCTGGAAGCCTCTAACAAAAGTGCCCTTTTGTTTCAGGAGCTGTTTAGCTAGAGTGCTGATAAAAGCACTGAGCATGACAAGTGCTAAAAAGCAGTACCTCTTCTGTACTTGCTGGAGAGCTCCATGATCTTACTTCCCTCCTTTGAATCAGGAGCATATCTGCATTTCACAGTTTCTGTTCCAGAAGTGACAGGTTTTTTTTCTTTTTTCTGCTTTCCCCTAAAGCACCAGCTCCGAGCCAACGTGTCCTATGCAGCCCTGCCCAGTGACCTGCGGGAGATGCTTCAGCGGAGGCTCGGGGACCTGGAGCGCCAGCTCCTGAGCAAAGTGGCTGAGTTGGAGGATGAGAAGTCTCTGCTTCACAATGAGACCTCAGCCCACCGGCAGAAGACAGAGACAGCCTTGAATGCATTGCTAGAAAGAGTGTCTGAATTGGAGAAAGGTAATTGCTCAGAATCTAAGTGCTTCCCCATGCTGATTAATTTTGCTTACTCCTTCCTTCCAGTGCAGTAGACTAAATTTGGGCCTTGAGGGGAAGACATTAAGGTACTGGACTAAATAGTAGGTGACAGTGCAAATACTTGGATTCTCCTTTTTCTTTAATCACAGGCTTCTTGCTTGACAGGCAGTTGCCTGGCTTTGGCTTCCTGTCTCTTAATTTGTCGTGTGTGGGTGGCTAGGATGAAACTCTTAGTGTTTGTGGGATGGAAAGATCTATAAGGAGGCAAGTGGAGATAGGAATAAGTATGGCATGGGTGTAAATAGCTACATAATGTCAAGCACACATCTGAGTAGGACTGCCTTTATTTGGACTGAGAGTCATATGGGCTAAATTTAAGTAGCACAACTACCTTTGATGTCATGAACGGCATTTTATATCAGCTTTGTTTTCTGATGCTTTGGAAGTATTGATGGTGACCTTTCCTTTTGTTGCTGGTTATGACTTTGGATAACTGCAGATACTTGAATTGTGCCCTACTCCAAGCTTACAGCCTTCAGAGTTTACAGTAGATTACACATGGTCCACTGGGGGACACTCTCGTAATCCTAGTCATTCATTCTGATTCTTGACTTAATTATTACTGAGATCTCTCTGCTTGAGTAGAGTCTGTTTATTGGAATTACAAATGTTTGTGGAAGTGACCTAAAGCACAGAACTCTTTCTGCATTGACTGTATACAGGTACAGGGTGGACCGTGTAGGGCTAGAGTGGCAGTAAATATCACTGCCCAATCCTTAAATGAGTGAATAACTCAAGGTGAATAACTTTCTGCTTAGAAGCAGCTTAATGGACATGCCTTCCAAATGGTACAAACATGCATATCTCATGAGTTTAGAAATGCAGCCTAAAGGACCCCTTTCTGTAATACTGTATCTATTCTTCTTTCATCTAAAAAGTGTGAAGGAGGGGAAAAGGGAAGGAGGAAGATGATCTTCTACTGGCTTTTAGTATTTCCTGAGAGCCAAGATAAAGCCTAACCTGCAACTAAAGCTATGGAGAATTAGTGGCCTGTTAATGTCTTATGTGTCAAGTATAGATAGTCCTTGTCTCTGAAAGATGTGACTCATATCAGAAAGAGAGAGTGGTGGGAGAACGAGAATGTGTAATTCAGTTAGGCTAAAAATAACCTGTTCCCACCTTTATTTTTTTGTGTGGGGAGTGAGGGCTGTCTTAAGTCTCCAGGGAAGTGGAGAATTTGGGACAGGAACCAAGATAAAGTCCTTCTTTTAGCTGTGCAATTTGCTCTCTATTACTGTACAGCTTAGCTGTTCTGGTTCATCTGTGAAATCAAAGTCAGGGTAATAGTGATCTAAGAACTTATCTTTTTTTGTGTGTTAAATACAGACTGTATATGATCTGACCTCATTTGAAAGTAGTATTTCTATTGTGCTTTTATTTAAAATGCAGTATTATTTAGCATTTCTTCCCCACAACTACCTAGAGTGTCAGAAGCTCCTCATTGTCCTGAGACTAAATAGAGGAAAAAACCAACTTGCAAGGTGACACTGTACGGTCTGGATTGTATCTGTAGTTGTGGCAGCTGTTTTAGTTACCAGTGGGGCAGAAGGGTCTAAAACTGTTGTGGTTCCCAAAGGTTTCTGTTAATTCCTTCCCTGGTTGTCTGCACTGACAGCAGGAGATGATGTAGGAGAAAAAGCAGGAAGTAGAATCCTGCAAATAGTAGTGCCTGGGCTTCAGTAGCTTTGCTGGAGGTACAAACAGATCATTTACTATGTCTAAACCTATTTTCTCTATCTCTGAAAGGCAATAACAATATTTTTTGCCCATCTAGCCCAAAAATAATTGCTCTTTTAATGGGATATGTTTCTGGTTTTCTGTGTGAGGTTGGTTGTAGCAGCCTAATGGAGGTTGTTCTACATTACCCTGCTTTTTTTATTTGCTTAGAATTGAGAACATTTCAGTTCTCTAAGTTCCTCAAGACAGATTCAAGAGAAAGAGAAGCTTTTTCTTCTCCCACCCCCTCGTTCTGTGAATAATGCAGCCAAAACACTTCAGTTGCGTCTGAGAATGGGAACTGAGAGAATGCCAGGGGTTTAAAAAATACATATGAGAGTTGTGGCAACCTTTTGTGGCAACAGCTTTTCATTTGGACTGAAGTGTGAATTTGGCAAGGGAATTAAATTTGTTTCAGGAATGTAGCAAAGGAAATGAGTGAGACTCAGAAGAACAGGCTGCTAAAAAGTTGAGGGTGACATTACTACAGAACTGTGGGTTGTATTTTGTGGCATGATGTGGGATTTATTTCTTAATACTTAATTCTAGAAAATTATTTATAAGCATCTATATCAAGTATAGGATACAGAATATTGCATCTTCAGAAAGTTTTGGTCTTAAGGGTTCTCAGTTTTGTAAGCATGTCTCAGAATATCTCACTGGGTTATATCACTTCTTTTAAACCAGTTTGAATTGTTTGAAATAGGCAGGCCACCAGCCATGAACTAAGCAATGAAGATGTTCTGCCATCTATTCTTTTGCTCTAAATGAGCAGAAATAAACGAAATAATTATCACAATGGGGATAAAATCTATTTGTATTTTTATGTGCAGCAAAATCAACATTCATTAAATACTACTTCAATATACATTTTTTTCCTGTACCTCTCTAAAGTGATTAAAGCCAAAGATTCTCAATATCAATTGTGTCTTAGCCTGAATTACCAATACATTGTTTTGCTTAATGTTAAAGGTTTTTCTTGCTCCATGTACTTGCAGGTAACAGTGCATTTAAGTCACCTGATGAATTCAAAGTCTCCCTTCCTCTTCGCACAAACTACCTGTATGGGAAGATCAAGAAGACTCTGCCAGAGCTCTATGCTTTTACTGTGTGCTTGTGGCTGAGGTCAAGTGCTTCTCCTGGAATTGGCACTCCATTCTCTTATGCTGTTCCCGGGCAAGCCAATGAAATTGTCCTCATAGAATGGGGGAATAATCCAATTGAACTGCTGATTAATGATAAGGTGAGACTTGATGAACCCTTTGTTGTCAGCATAACCAGAACAAGGCCTGACTCTTTGGCACCTTTGCACTGACTCCTTCCTTCCCTCTGAGAGCAGCCTTTGAGGTGGTACTGTCTGCTTGTCTGTTTTCCACTTGCTGATTACAAATTGCTTTTATGAACAAAGCACTTGAAACAGAAGTTAAATGGTACAGATATTGGTGTGTTGAGACAAAGCAGCTTGACATGAGATGTGCACGCACTTAGGTGTTATCTGAAGTTACAAGCAGATCTTGGCTTCTTGGGTTTTTTTTTTGTTGTATGAAACACAAGCAATAGTTGAAGCCACACTACTGCAAGACCTGTGAGATCTAAGCCAGCTGCAGTGTTTCTGTTTTTCCAATTGTAGAAGTTACAAATGTTGAGTGATTTTGCAGAAGACAGAGAGCAAAAGGCTCTCCACATAATGGTCTGGTTTTGTTATACTTGGTGATTGAACATCAATTTAAACACGATTTTTCTGACTTTGGATACAACTACTTCATACCATTGATGGTTTCTGACAAGCTTCAGAAAGAAGCTTGAAGAAAACAAGACCCATTGAAGCTTGTCATTAAAGCAGTATTTAAATGCTTCCTTTCTCCCCACCTTCAGTTAGGTCTCCTGGTAACTCACTGCTCTGAGGGATCAGGTGTTTACCTGCACAACTCAGGTGGTTTGTCATGTGGCTGATTATGAACTTCTAACAGTCCTATCATCCTCCCAGATCAATAACCAATTATTTTTAATGGTTTGTGGAGGAGAAGCAAACTTGAGTCTGCTTATCTTTAGCAATAACTTTTTTCCTCTTCAGTATTATGTCTGTAGTCTCAGTATTCTCTGAGGGTTTTTTTTCTTCCACATCTCAGCTGCTCCATAGCCCACTGCAATTATGTCTTGATGTTGACCTGAGTAAGTTTTCAGATCAAATTCCTAAAGGAGCATGATTTCTCCTTATTGTGAGGCCTATGGAACTGTTCCCACAAGTTTTCCTGGTAGCAGACAAATCCATTAGTCAAAGTTGTTACTACAAATGCTGCTGGCAAGCCCCAGATTTTAAGAGGAGCTTAATGTGAGCACTGGGTGGAAAGTTATGACTCAGCACTGAGATTTAAACAACAAATGCCACAGATTAATATGCAGGATGGGGGTTGGTCTCTTCTCCCAAGTAACAGGCAACAGGAAAACAGGAAATGGCCAGAAGTTATGCCAAGAGAAGTTTTAATTGGATATGAGGAGAAATTTCTTCACTGAGAGGGTTGTCAAGCACTGGAACAGGCTGCCCAAGGCAGTGGTGGAGTCACCATCCCTGCAGGTATTTAAAAGAGGTGTAGATGTGGCACTTGGGGACATGGGTTAGTGATGGCCTTGGCAGTGCTGGGTTAATGGTTGCACTTGGTGATCTTAGAGGGATTTTCCAACCTAAATAATTTTGTGGTTCTGTGGAATCCTACAGAGTAGGACGTGGACTAACTCCTGCCTCTAAAGTTTTTGCTTTTGAGGACAGAGTAGATACTGTCCCTCTTTACATGTTGGGCTTGAACTGCTAGATTTGGGTTGCCACATGCATGATTCTGTTTTTTGTAGGTTGCCCAGCTCCCTCTCTTCATTAGTGATGGAAAATGGCATCATATCTGCATAACATGGACAACCAGAGATGGAATGTGGGAAGCTTTTCAGGATGGAGAGAAGCTTGGCACTGGGGAGAATCTTGCTCCTTGGCACCCAATTAAACCTGGAGGTGTCTTGATCCTGGGTCAGGAACAGGTGAGTGAATGACAGTGTTCCAGGGTTTAAAGAAAAACAAAATCAAAACTCCCCAAACAAACAAGAGCTGTGAGAATTTCTCTGTTAAACACTTGGTCCTGTTGTATACACAGTATCAGGAAGACTGAAACAAGGCAACAAATACTTAATGCAATCACACATTGGTATATTTGTTTCACTTATTAAATATTCAGAATATTCCTGTTGTTGTTAAGTCCTTTTAGAATATTGAAAAAGAACCCCAAAGGATTTTGAAGCTTGCCTTTCTAGTTAGCATCTCACAAGCAATTGCCTGTGAACTGTGTGGCTCTTGGCTTCACTTTATTTCTCTATTTATATTATACATTTACTACAAAATGTAAATATTCTACCAAGTAGTAGGAAATAGTCTTTCTTCAGGATTCCCGGGTTCACGGTGAAGCAATGAAAAATTAGTTTTGTCTTGATATTGATTTTAGTGGATACTTATCTGTGACATAAATGACAGTTCAGTACCCTAATACACTCTGCAGAGCAGATGCTGCAGCTCACTGCTGAGTGTCTGGCAGGTTTCCTTTATCTCTGTTGTGCTATTTGCCTGCACTGTGCTTGGTTCCATCCTGTGCTCTCAGTTCCATGTCAGTGTGATCACCAAAAATGAGTGATTTGTGTCCTTGGGTAGTGAATGGAGCAAGCAAACACTTCTAGGCTTATGCAGTGGCAGTTTAAATCACTCATTTGTTACAACCAGACAAAACCTGTGTATTTAGACTCAAAGATCAATTCTCACAGGCCCTGCAGACAATTGGGCAAGGGCTGCAGTTATGGTTTAATCTATAGCCATAAAGCTTTCAGGGTAACCTTACACATCTCTGCAGTTCTTGCAGGAGTTGTCCTGTGCTAAGCTTGCAAAGTGGCTCTTTAATTAGCCTCAAAATTTAAAGCTGCCTTCCTGCTCTGCTGCTTGAGGGCAAGGTTGGTTATGTGCAGCCTTTCTGTGGTGTTTTGCAGTCACCACTGCTTGCCTTCGGTTGTTTTGACACAGTTCAGGCTGGAGCTTGTTACTGTTCCATAGAATGCCTTGTTCAGTGTTGCCCTTCTAGAAACCTGAATTCGTTCATCTCTGTGACCTAACTCTGCACCTCTTTCTAGCAGTGGGGCTGGGTGGGGAGGGACTTCAAGTTTGAAGAGGAAATTGCCAAAATAACCTTTTCATCTAATCCTAACTCTTGTGTGCCTAAAGGACACAGTAGGAGGAAGATTTGATGCAACTCAAGCCTTTGTTGGGGAGATGAGCCAGTTCAATATATGGGACAGGGTCTTAAAAGCTGAAGACATCATGAATATTGCCAACTGCTCCATCAACATGCCTGGCAACATCATCCCCTGGGTCGATAACAATGTGGATGTGTTTGGAGGTGCTACTAAATGGCCTGTGGAAACATGTGAGGAGCGTCTGCTTGACTTGTAGCTGTGATCACTTCCCATCCAAGTGCCCCCTTTAGTAGGACAATCTTCTGTGCAATCTAAAGCACTTATTTTTCTCCTTGCCCTTCCCCAGTCTTAACTCCTTGAAAGAATTAAAAAAAAAATTGAGTAAACTGCCTCAGTGCAAAGATAGCTGCTAGTTTGGGGCATCGAGCCTGACTATGAAAGGAGCACTTCTTGGCTAGAGCAGCCCTTGCTTTCCTATGGCCTGATCCAAAAATACACTTTGGCCTGCAGCAGCCTTTTGGTTTGGCCTGAGCTTAAACCATCAGTTCTTCTGCAGGGAGGGAGAACAGCCATGCACACTTCACTGTCATGTTCCTGACAATGTGCAGTGCTGACAGCACCAGGATTAACAGGCTGAATGTGAACCCTTCCTTCCAGTCTACTGTCTCCCCTTTGAACTGAAGCCATTCTTTTTTAGCCCTTTTTAAAAAAAAAAAATCACTTAATCCTTACACTGCAGTGGTTATGGTGCAACTATGGGTAGAGCAGAACAGCCACTGTCTGAGTGCAAGGCTTTTGCTTTTTAATTTGCAGATTAGAATTCCTTATGTTATGATAAAGAGGTGATGTATTTGAGACACATTGTACCAGTTCAGTTTGAAGAAAGGGCTGTTTAGTCAGCACAGCTCCACTGAAGCAGAGGTGCTTCAGGTGAGGTTCTGTCCCAAAGCCTGTCCTTTGCTAGCCAGGATCCCAGCATAGGTGGGTAGATGAAAGATTGTACTTGTTTTTTCTGTAGGCTGAATGTACTGAATTCCTAGTGACTTGGCTTGTAAGCTTTTCTCTATTGTTTCTCTTGCTTCAGTCAATGTCTTTATTTTTTTAAATATACAAGCTGTGATTAAGTGAATTTCCATTTTGTTTTGCTTTGAAAGGCCTTTTTATGAGCAAGTGCCAAAGTTCAGTTTCTGCTTGCTGAGAATTGCTATCTATTTTTCCAGCATAAAAGTCTTCTGCACTGGTTTATATGTTATTATAATGGTCCTACGTAATATGAAAATGTGCTGCTTTTTCAATTCTTGTTGACTGTCTCTTCTGTAAGCACTGGGCTGACTGCTATATTTTTTTATCATTTTCTCTCAATATTTTGCAAACAATGTTGCTGTTTCCTTGGCATTGATGTGACTACTTGGTTTGTGGCTCGCAGATAGCAAATGCACTGTACTGGGAAAGAGTTAATACTTTTGTTATTTAAAAGGAAAAGGATTTAAAGGGGGGGGAGGGGGAATTTATAAAGCTAAATATCATATTTTATTTTTCATATGTTTGAATTGTAAGAATAATATGGTGACAGTCCCATTTGTAGGGTAAAGTTACATATTTCCATGAATATGTAGTATGCTGTTCTTAAAAGAAAATTCTTATAATGAACTTTTAATTAAAATGCACTGTAAAATGAGTCTCTTGATTCTTTTATAGTCACACAAGACGCTGAGTATTCTCTTTCATAGCTTTTATGAATTCACCTGCTCTCTAGACTGGTGGAAGTACAGTCTTGTAAGAAGTTTTCTTTATTCCCTAAATGCCTTAAATCACAATCTTCAAGCAAAGGGGGCTTAGGTGTGTGGAGCCTTAGCAGTGGAGAGGGTCTGTGCATTTGGGTGTGGTGGGTGTTGGAGCTCCAGCTGGGCTCTGCCTGCTGCTGCTGCCTTGGCCTGGGATACAGAACATAGTTCATACTTAATTTGATGGTTTTGATAAACTGGAAGTGACCCCTTCTGGGTGGAAGTAGTGAAAGTAGGAAAGGTGAGTGTCCAAACCAGTGTGAACAGAGCTGCTCACCACTGAGGTGACTGAAGTGTGAGAGCAGAGGCACCACCCTGGGGCAGGCTGTAGAGGGCTGGCTGTGTCCGTGGGTCTGACAGCAAACCAGATGATCTGCTTGAGGAGCTAAGAAGCTGCAGGTGCTGCCTGTAAGGGACCAACCAGCCGGGGCACAAATGGTTACCCACATCTGCTGTCTTTGACCAGGGAGAGTCTGAGGTTTCTATGAAACATTTGACAACTTTATTTCAAGTGTTCTCATTCTGATTGGCTTTAAAATGCACTCACATGCTGCACACCCAACCTACAGCAGTACTTTCCCTGCCCTAAGGAAAAAACAAACCACAAAACTCACTTCATATCAAAAGAATCTGTGTTGTGAGGTGACAAAAAGCAAAATTCTCATCTCCCAGGGGCTGGTGCCCAGAAGAGGCATCACCCCTCCAGTCAATCCACCTTTATTTATCAGCTTTTTTCAAAATAAGCTGAAGGAGCTAAACCCTAGAGTTACACATATTTCACTCTGTTCTTAAAAGGTGCAACAGTGAAATTGTCTTGGATGCTTTGCTGAATGCTGGGTGCTGGGGTCTGCTGTTTTAAATACCTACTTGATGGCAAAACAGGAGTAAATATTGCCACATTCCAGCATCTATATTGTTTATGGAGTGTGGAAGTGACAACACAACCTTCAGTTCCCAAACTGCTCTGAATGCAGAAGTAATAACTTACGGAAAGATGAGTGATAGCACTTGGAGCATGCAGTAATGCAGATTTCTAGAAAACATGTTTTTATTTTAAACCAGGTAGAGCTGGGACTCCTAAAAGCAATATCAGTGATCCCAACAAGCCACCATCCTGGGGGCTGTAACTGGGCAGGTCTGCAGGGGCTGCTTGGCTGTGAATGCTCTTCAGTCTCTGTATTGCACCATCCTTTCTGTACATCCTTGGTTCGTTGGCTGACAACAAATTGAGCATTTGGTGTGTTTAAATCCAGGTTATATTTCTTCAAAGATAAGTTTTTTGACTAACTGGCTGGCCACTAGAAAATGTGGGTCATCTCATGTGTTTGGTGTTTGATTGAAGGCCCCAGCTACATACTTGCTGTCTGTAGGTGAGGGGAGGAGGATCACCTCTGCCTCTGGGATCCCCTGTGCAGGGGAGACAAACTCCTGGATCCAGGCAGCTTTTGGCTGGGCTGCACTTGCTCGCTGAGCTGTTGGTTTAGGTCTCAGAAATGCAGGGAAGACTAGCAAAGCTCTACCCCCATTTTTACACACACTTCCCCAGTGTGTGAATACATGAGACTGCCAGGGAGAAGCTGATTCTGTTTTGCTTCAGAGATCAGGTTTCCCTCAGGCCTTTCCCAAAGGTGAAAAGCAGGTCAGTAGTGAAACTGCTGTGTTGTGTTAGGTGTTTAAAGGTGTCACCTTCTCAATCAGGGTAATGGTTGTTCTAAAAAAATGCTTATGTAGCTATAGATTATTTCTTTTTTGCTAATGGCACCTGACTCTGTGTGTAAGGATTTTTCATCCAGCTGATTTTATTTACCCAGGCTGGGAGGGAAGATCAGCTGCCTTCTATTGCATCATCCTGAATCCTGCTAGGAGTGTAGAAACCCTAAAAAGAGACACTGGTCTGGCTGAGGCTTCTGCCACAGGTGATGATCCCTGTAGAAATCTGAGGCAAGACACAGCAACGGCCCTGCTGATGGAGAGAGTTAGGTACTGCCAAACTCCCTCCAGAAATGAAAGGTCTCTCTTGGTAGCTGGGGAATCGTGGTGGGGGTTGAAGGTTATGTGGGATTTTTCCCAGAGATCTTTCACCAAAAGGTCTCTGGATCTTTTTTTCCCCTTCACAAAGAGAAAGTTGGACCTTGATAATGTTCATGGTTAGCTGTGAGGCTTAAATAATACATGAGTTTTTCAGAGCTAAAAATCTTCTGGAAAGAATTGAATTAATTGCCCCTCTGGCTATGGCTGTTTCTAAAAGGCTGCTCTTAGAAAAGTATAAATTTGCACAAGGAGTTCAAGGGGCCATTTCTTTCTCCACAGGAGTGCTGGGCTGATGTTTTGGCAAAGCTTCAAATACAGAAGCTCCCTGATGGCTTGATGCCAGAGAGAGAAATGGTTTCATTTACTGGTGGTGCTCTGGTGTTTCACCTGCTCTGGCTCCCAGCACGTGTGTCCAGCTCCTGGCACTGCTGCTCCCAGGGGCTCCTGCCATGTGAAGGATGCTGAGCAGTGACCTCTGTGGTACCCACTTGTTCCCCTGCTGCCTCTCAGCTTGTCCTGAGTCTCAGGGGCAGAGCTGACCTCGCACAGGGCTGGCTGGAGCCTCTGTGGCACTGGGTGTGCTTCCCTTCCGTGCTAAAAGGAGTTTGCAAGAGGTTTGCCCTCGTTTTCGTGTCAGCAAGCTGTGCCCAGCAGCAGTTCTGGAGTGCTTTTCAAAAGTAAGTACTCAGAAAAGTAACAATGGCTATTTCTTAGGAGGATTTAGGTGGTTTTTAAGGTACTAGATGCTCTTTTACATTTTGTCTTTCAAAACACTTAAACCAGCTTATGAGGAACTTAAATTCCTTATGTTACTGTAACAGGGTTCGTCACCCAGGCTTATCTCCACTACTGGAGATTGCTCTGCTGACCTCACCAGATGA
Source organism: Corvus hawaiiensis (assembly GCF_020740725.1). Classification (NCBI taxonomy): domain Eukaryota; kingdom Metazoa; phylum Chordata; class Aves; order Passeriformes; family Corvidae; genus Corvus; species Corvus hawaiiensis. Next base: position 2,539,283 of record NC_063228.1, read on the forward strand.
AAGGAAACCTCTTTAAAGGGCAACCTCAGCAGTATGTTAAGACTTCTGGGTAACAACACTAGCTAAGCAAGGGATTTATAACTTTCCTTTTGTTTAGATTTTTTATTTTACTTGGTGTTGGCTGTTGATTTGCACTGGAAAACCTGATGTGCTGTCCTGCTGTGGTTCCAGAATGGCTGTTTTTACTGTATCAGGCAGCAATTGGTTTTCCTCCCATTTTAGAGGGCAACAGAGCAGGCAGCTGCCTCTTCCCTGATGCAGAGCCCAGGAGAGGTTGTCCTGTGCAGCTTTATTCTACCTCTGCAGCTGCAAAAGGGTCTGGGAGGAGTGATCTGCACGGACTTTTAATTTTATGTGACATTTCCCTGCAGGAGATATTTGTGTCTGACAAAACAGAACAGACCTAGATTTGCTTTCCAGGGATGGTGTAGCTCACAGGAATGAGCTGTGTTTTAGGCCAGGGTCTATTTTTATTTATTTATTTATTGCTTTCCTGCTTTCTTTATGGCAAATTATAAATGGTTGGTAAACACCTATAATAAAATAGAGATATACATGGGCAAATCATCCTTTTTTTCGATTAAAGAAAGATGTTACTTACTGTGTAGAGAGTACATATCCTCCTAAGAGATCAAATTATTTATGGCAGTGCACTAATTAGCTTTTTCAAGGCTTCTAAGGTCTTGCAGATACTTCAAGCTCCAGGGATAATTGCAGTAGGTAAATACCTCTCTGCATCAAGTATAATTTCATGTAACTGGCAAACAGCTGTCAGTGTGTGCTTTGGGCTTCTGGCCTGGTGGGGGCTGTTGTCAAATGGAACACTGGCCAGTTGTGACCACTGGCCTCCAAGGCTTTGCAAGGCAGTGGTCACAACTGCCTGGTTGGGTCACTATGGTGGCCACAGGTACCCAGGCAATTCAGGAGGCTCCCAGAGCTGGTTTGGTCCCCATTTTCACTTGTGCTGCAATATTAATGCTGAGGCTGTACCAGTGCTGTCACCTGCCCATCATCACTCTCAGTTTGGGCTCGGGGAACAGCAGATCCAGCTCCCTACTCACGTCCATCAGCAGCTCCAGGCTCTGTTCAAAAGTATTTGGCATTGTTCAGATATGCTGCCATGGTTACTCAGGCACCACTGACTGCACAGGTCAGCTTGGAAGAGCTTTAGACAAAGTATTTGGGACAGAATGCAGCTCTCACTTGTTAATTTAAGACCTGGCACATCAGTTTGAACAAACTACGTGGGGGATAATGTCTTTCTTTTTTCCCTACACTTGGGATTTGGAAAAGACATAAGAAAAATATTGCCTTGACGTGAGTCCAGGCAATGACAGTGGCTCCTGCTGAAAATAGCAAGCAGCCTATTTGTTCTGGGAATTGCCTGAAGGCTGGTGGGGCTCTGTGTGCACAAGTGGAAGGAGGATGCACAAAGCCTGGGGAGGAGCAAAGGCTTCCTCAGCTGTGGTGAGCAGAGCCTGAGGGGGGCTGGCTGCAAACAGCCACGGGCCACATCTGACAGCCCTGGGGAGGGGAAGGGGCTGGTAGGTGACTCTTGGGCCTCAGGCTGCCCTCTGATGGCTCAGGGGTCACGAGTCAGCTGCTCACTCCTGGAGACTGGGACTGGCATTTTCCAGGGGATGAAGATGCAGGGACCTGCAAGGATGACCTGTTGAGGGCTGTAGCCATGATTTTAATCTTCTTATCCTGTTCAGATCCATGAGCTGAATTGGCACGAGGTGTTGTTTAGGTCCCAGAAATTCAGTGACATCTGTTCTGTACTTCACCATGGGCAGAGTTTGAAAAAGGATGGCTGTAAAGTGACTTTAGAGATGTGTAGCCCTCACTAGGCTGTGCCCTTTAATGCCTTTCTGATTACTTTACTAGGACTGAATATGCCTGATTTTCTTTTTCTAATTACACTGAAGGCAAAATTTCCATAGACTTGAATGGGAGAAGAACAGGAAACTGTTTGAGACAAGTCTGAACAAGCTGGTAAAAATGAAACAAAAAATCTGGTGTGACTTTAAAGCTATTTTTAAAAACACAAGCTGGAGCGGGTTACTCTGAATCACTGGAGTCTGTTATGTCTTTTTCCTTTTTTTTTTTTGGTATTTTCACTCAGTAATTTTAAGGATACAGTGAGAAGGCAAGTTTTTAGAGATTGGGTTGTATGTGTTAAAGGGGGGAATCTGCTAGCATTTGCTGAGCACAATAAATATCCCTGCCAAATAAGCAGGTCCCTTTTCTGATACGGCAAAAAAATCATAGATGGGAATTTATACCAAGCCATTTCAGAAAAACAGAGAAGGTGGAGGATTTATTGCTTTAACTGAAATATTAGCTTTGCTATCTTCCTTGAATGTTTATGTGTGAGACTGAGTGTTGCTTGGCATTTGCAGACTAAATCTTGGGGCAACTTCTTTGGTGGATGGGTTGTGTCAGGCATTCTCTCCCTAATTCTTTCCCATCCTCCACCAGCCCCTGAGGCAAGTTTCTGGCGGCTGAGGGTGGGGACTGAAAATAAAAATAATCTACCTTCATTGTAATAGGTAATAAAAGAATCTTGCCAATATCTCTTGGCTTGTGTCCTGGTTTTCCATTCAGTGCTTACATTCAAGGGTGGTCACTCACACACTTGTTTTTCCACTGAAGGATGCCAATTTCAGTCGTGTTCATTGAGCTAAGAAGCAGCAGTTCTCTTTATGTAGTTATTTTTCCCTGTTCATGGTAGCAGACTTCTCGCACTTGAGGAGAGACAGGGAGGGGGCTGAAACAGCATAAACCACTTGAGGGGAGAAGTGGAAGAACTGTGACCGTGGCAGTGTGTGAGGTAAGGGGAAAGCTGTGTCTGAATTCAGCACTGGGTGTTGGAAATAATGTCTGTAGTGATTGTTGTAGGTATGGAAAGAACCATCTTCCCCTTGGACTTTGGCAAAAAGTCAGGTTTGTATCTCGGGAGGCTGGACTGCACCTTCAAATGGTGGGCTTTTAAATCCATTCTCCTGTCCTGTGAGGGGTGTGTGTATCAAAGCCTTTTTTGTTACTGGGAGGACAATCATTTATTTTTCCAGATGCAGACAGGAGTGCTCTGGAGCAATCTGAATTAAATGCCAAGGTGAAAGAGTGTTGCTGTAGAAACCCATGTCAGACTTGCCAATGGTTCTTGTGTGCTTCTGGGGATATGTGACTGATAAAGACTCTTCAGCTGTTTCTGTTTTTTTTAGTGTTATTGAGAAATGGTTCTTCACAGTTGCTTTTTAGTAGCTGTGTGCTACGGTTCCGAAAGGCAGGGACCTGACTGTACGATGGGGTGGTCAGGAATCTGCTAAAGCTCTGGGAACAATCCACTGGCTTTGGAGGGCTTTGGATTTAGTGCCTCTGTTCACTGGAGTCTATGCAATATGCAATGTGTTGCATCTGAGGGGTTTTTTTAACTTCCAATAAAGACTCCTTCATGTGGGAAGAACTCCCAGAAAACTGTTCCACAGCACTGCCTTCTCCTTTCTGCTCAGCATACAAGGTTACTGATGACAATTGTTTATAAATTGTGTGTCTTGAAGAGATGACAGAGACTACCTGATCCTAAAACATTGCTATGGCACTTCCTCAGCATCCCTTTGCTACCTCTGCATCTTCTTGGATTAGCAAAGCTGTTGTAATAGTGCATGGCACAAATCCAGTTACACGAGCTCTCTGTTATTTGAGTGTACTCTGAGCAGCATTTCAGACATTATTGAAACATTGCTGTATGCTTTTTTTGGCTTTGAAAAATACAAATTCAAAACAGAAGCCCATGAATCTTTGTTTAATCAAAGTATACCTCTAAGAATAGTGCACATGGATATCGTCTAACAAGCAGGGTGAATTCCGAATAGGACTTTGAAAATCCATCTGGAGCAGAAAATCAAGACGCGTTGGAGATTTTTAGAGAGCCTTGCTTGCTTCCTGGAAAAAATCACTGTACTATGTTGCATTATCAATGTTTAAGTGACAACTGCAAGCCGATTCAGTGAAGAGCTATGCTAATCTGTATTGTATTTGCTAATGCATAGTTTCTCTCTGAAGTTGTGAATGTTGCTGGCTCTCTGAAACTACCTTGATTTCAATGACCGAGACTTGTCTGTTGACAGCCTTGTCAGCTGAAAGAATTAGAAGAGAAGGAAATTACATTCTGGGCCTTGCCCCAAATGGGAATTGATGTAATATTTTAAACCTCAAAAAGGATGGGAGTGTAACAGAACAACATGACAACAGCAAGATTTATTAGTGCTGCTTTGGGTCATCTCCTGTCTGCAGAATTCCTGTTGATGTCCCATCTGGATTTATATAGAAATTGATGGTAGGGTAAAGCTCTCTGATCCCATCAGTTCACATTTGCATCACTCTCTGTTCTGGATGTGCTGTGAAGGGCTGGAAGCACCACTTGTTAAAGTAGTTAGCAGGCAAGCAGAGGAGAATGCAAGGTCAATTTAGCACTTGAGGAATTTAAATTATTTTCTGAATTGGAAGGGTGGGGGAAGGAAATCAAAGCCATGTCTCTGGGTTCAGCTGTGTTTCTGAAACAGTCCCTTTAGAGATAAAAGTACTTGAATAGAGCCATTAAGCTCTAGTTTGCTCTATATTTTGCTGCCATAATTGTTTCGGAGGTCATACTTAAATGCACACAATTTGGGTTTGATGTCTGTCTTCCTCTAAACACACACAGCTGCTGAGAGAAAGGAAACTTCTTTGTGACTATTGATTGCTACTGAGAGCAAGTTTCCAAATCTTAGTCTAACAGCTCCTTTGGATTCGTCTATCCAAAGGTTTTGTGTCCCCTGAAACATTTTGTTACCCCAATACCTCCTGCGGGTACAAAAATCAGGACAGTGGTACCGGTTACAGCTTTTTTTCTATTTAAGCTGCTTGTGTCATTATAGTCTTTAACCACTGCAGGTGCTAAGAACTCAAACTAGGAGGGAGCTGCACACAGAGGAAAACAGCTGGAAGGAGGGAGTCAGTGAGAGTCCTTGAGCAGGAGATGCTCAAGACCAGGGTGTGCAATCCACCCCGAAACGGAGATTTTGGGTGCAGGTCACATAAATTAATTTCCAATCAGGAGGGACGTGTGCTTTGGGCATGCTCTCTATCCTCTATATCTGCTGGCTGCCTTGCCCAGGTGTCCTTAAGAGGGTGTCCCCCTCTTCCCCCTGGCTACTGACAGGACAAACAGGCTCACACAGCTACAGGGAGTTTTAACTCCCTTTAATCAGATGCTCCACCAAAAAACCTGGCATTCAGGTCATGTACTGCTGCATTCAGCTTCAAGCTGAATTAGTTCGCTTTATCTCCCATTACTTTTGGACTAAGACAAACTGTTTATGTGCATCCTGATGGGTCACTGATGCAAACAGAGTATTATTGAGGGTCTGAATCAACATTGCAGCACAACCATCAGCACTCCTGCTCTCCTTGTGGGTACCAATTTATTCTCTAGATGAAGCTGTAGTGAGGGAAGGCTCATTCACCAGGAAAGGTGATTGAATGCAACTGCAGCTGGTTGATTAAGCTGGACAAAGAGAAACACTCATGTGTCACTCAGCACGCTCTGCTACATGAAACAAGGGGATTAGATATGGTGAATTTCTAGTCATGAAAGCAGGCAATCGGGTTCGTCATAAAATCAGCTTAAAAGAGCTTTCTAGATTCCAGAGAGAACTAAAATAACTTGACCTACCTTGGTCCTGTAATCTTTAAATGCTGCTTAAAATCTGCTCATCAGCACTTGGCAATAATATTTATTATGGAATTTTTAACAGCAGACACCATCATGTGTTGAAATTAATAATGCGGAGGGGTGCATCGTGGAGGAAAAAAGCATCATTACACGAGGGTTAAAAATGAAATGGAAATATTTGAATTCAGTTAAGAAAATCTTTAGAAGAAAGTTACAGCTACAAAAAGTTTAGTGAGGTCCCCAGCCTGGCCCAAGTGTGGCCCAGTGGGGCAGAGTGAAGCACCTTTCTCGTCCCCTGCAGGTGGTTGGCACAGAACTAGTTCTGCTTAAGGGACCCAAAACGGTATTGGGGAATTGTGGAAATTCTCCTTAAGGGGTAGAAAAGACAGATGTGCTGAAGATGCCTTTAAGATTTGAGATGTTATTTGGAAAGAACTTTCTCTTCCCAGAACTGGCATTTCTGACTATGCTATTAACTTTGGAGATATAGAAGGTGCCTAACATCAGGTGGACTGGATTTGAGCCATTACAGGCAGAGGAAAGAGTTTGAAGTTCCTTGCTGCACACTGTGTATTCTTGAAAACTCTAGTGCAGCAATTTGAGAACTCTTTATTCCCAAGCCAGCAGTGGCCATCTTCTGCCTGTGGCATTAAGGACTAGGAACATTCTGGGCTATTTCTTGCACTTAACACTTTTGTGCCTTTTTTTCTCTGCTATCATGAGTCTTTCCCCAGCACTGGGTCTGAAGCAGGAACTGCTTATTGCCAATCCCCTCTGGAGAAGTCAAATATCATCTGCACTCCCAGACATTGTTCTTGGATTCATATATTCAGAGATGATATTAGATAGCTTTGCCAGTGGGAATGCCTAACAAATTGCTTGTTCTTTTTGTTGTCCAAATCCTTTATTCACTCTGCTTTCTAGGATGGAGTTTCTCATGCTGAATTCTTGTTGTTCCTAGACATAGAGCTTTGTGTCTTGGCTCTATGGAAGCCTATTTTGTTGGAAAGACCTCAAACTTTTAAGCCATCCAGGCCAGTGTGTTGGCCTCTTTCCATCCTAATTTACTGCTGTGTTGTCCTTTGTACAGTTTGTAAGTTCTCTGCTAGTAGAATATATATTTACTTCTGTATTGAGAGTGGTGAGTATGCCAGGCCTGGTATGAATCCATGTGGAACACCCAGTTGTTTGCTAATGCTTCCCTGTAGACATCTGCTTTTGAAGATCTGTCACTTACCCCGCTCAATTCTCTTCATATGGACTTTTAATTGAAACTACAAAGTGGTCCAATAAATATCTTCAAACTGGAATCCCAGTAGCCTTCAGCTACCTAATTTGTGCATGTGGTCTTTCCTCCCAGCAATTCCCCTAGACCTGGTCAATACCTGTTCACTTTTACTTTCTTTCTTTCTTTCTTTCTTTTTTTTTTTTTGCACCCCTTTTATTTAGGGGTTGGATCTCAGGCTGTTCAGTACAGTGTGTACTGTTCCCCTACAAATAGGTAGTTCTTGACTTTAACATTCTGCTGAGACTTCTGCAGCAAGCTCAGGTTTTAGCACTGAGCTCCTGTTTAATTTGCCTCTGAACTTTTCTACCCATTTTTTAAAACTTCTGTGGTGTACATGTCAACTTTGTCTTTCATGGTAGCTGAAATAGAAGGGCTACTTTGAATTTCTGGAAAATGGTCCCATTCCTAATTCAGGACACTTCAGTGTGTCCTGATCTGTAAAACTGGACTGGATATTGGTATTTTGTTATAGTAAATGCATTATTTTCAAGGTAGGGGGTTTTGTGTTTTCATTTTTTGTTTGCTTGGGTTTTTTTGTTCTTTTTTTTCTCCATGAATTGCAGTAGGGGGAGAAGATTTCCTTTTCTTTGAAGAATCAGTCTGAATTTTTGCTCTGCAAAACAATGCAAATTCTACATGAAGTAACAATTCTGCAGCATACCTGTACTGAGGATAACTTGTGGTTTTTTGTACACAGTATGTGCTATCTGGTTGTTGCCCCTTACTCCAAAGGCAATTCTGTAAATGTGCTATTGTGTGCAATTCATTAAAAAGTAAAAATCCAGGGGTTAATAATAGTGTTGACTGCTGACTCTGGGTATGTTTTTCTTACATGTGCCTTTATTTGTGAGGTCTCAGATTTTCTACAAATCTCATTTATGGGAGAGGGAAAGTGATGGGCTTGTGTTCTCTGTGCTGGTCTAAGTCAGTGGCCTCTTCTGCCCAAACTAAGAGCCTCACATTTTGTTCGCAGGCAGTTCTTGCATCATTCCTCCCTGCCAGGCCTCTCTCCAGGGCTGCTACAAACCAGGATTAACCATCTGGGGGGGGAAGACAGAAGCATGTTTAGGGAGGGAGGTGCTGCTGCATCAGATGAAAGCTACTCTGTCCCTTGGAACACTACCAAATACATGCATCCCTGGGTTTTACAAGAAAATGCTTAACAAATCATTTATTTTAAAGCTGTTCTATCTCCACTGATACGCCCAGAGAAGAATTACTTTTTCCTCTGTGTTAAAAGTGAACATTTCTTTCTTTGCTTTATCTCTGTCCACAGCATGTCTTGATGTTACATTTAAGTTGCTATAAACTCTAAATCAATAATCCCATTAGGAAGAAAAAAGGGGTCTAGTAGCAATAAGTACAATTTCAGAGTTAATCAGATCATCTTTATTCGAGTTGTAGACTCTGTTTCCCAAAGATGTTCGAGCTCTGCAAAATCAACAAGGGCACAATAAGTAGGTTTATTTTCTGGGTATCAGCAGTATAAGGGTGGGGGCTGGATGCCTGGAGGGAACCAAGGGATTTTTCTGCCTGTGAACACTGTAGCTGTGGAGAAAGAACTGTTGCTGCCATGGAATCAAATAACAGAAAGTAGTGTATATTTTGGGCACTCAAATGTCTGGGAAATGTCTGGGGGAGGTATAGATCCAGGAATTTCTCCCTTCTTAGTCCATCCCGACCAGTTTCACAAACAAAATATGTCTAAAATAACACTGCATTTTAAATATAACATTTTGAGTTGGTAGCTACTTATTTTAGAGTGTAAAACCCACCTGATTTTACAAACATTCTTCGGAAGGGATGGATGACGTTTTTCTTACCTCCTCTTTGCATTTTAATTTCTAAATCTGGTCCTTACTGCTGATCTCTTCTAGTTTATGCTACACAGCTATAAAGATTTCAGTGGAGATGCACCTGGCTGGTCTGGTCAGATTACAGTGGGGTTTAGTCTTTCCTAAACCAGGCTTTGCACAACTTCTTTTGAATCGAGCTGAACCCTTTTCTCCACAAGCATTTCCCTGCAAATAGCTACTGAGGACGATAAAACTGAAGCCACAAAAAAGATGGGCCTCCTTGTTGTTTCATTATTGTTAAATATGAGCCCTGCTGTGCTGTGGAATAACCAGCGCCCAGCACTGCTGCATCTTGATTGTTACTCAGTGATCCTTTAAACTGAACCCAGCTGTACGTTCAGCAGATCAGTGGGCTGCTTTCTCCTTGCACTGTAAGGAGCAGTAGGTCATGGAACTGTGCCTTAGATATTTAGTATGCCTGTGTTTGCTAATAAAGACCTTTTAGGAGAAATAATGTTTCGTGTTGACACCCCAATACTCAAGTGCTGCTGGCTGAAAATGTATTACTCTGAGGCTCAGGGTGGCCTCTCCTGTTTGGAAACGTTGTGCTTGCAGCACAGCACAGACTCAGACTGGGAGAACTGGGAGTGTGGGCAGAGCCAGCGAGGTGTCGGGCACAGGTGGGTGCTGTGCTGTGGGTGCTGCAGGGGGAGAGGGGCTTTGTGCATAAGGAAGGAGATGAGCAGAGCTTGCCAAGCGCTGAGTTCCACTGGAGCTGCCTGGTGCTCGCTGTGGTTTAAGAGCCTGAGAGTTCCTGCTGGGAAGAGCTGGTCTGTGCCTGCATTCCCAGCCAGCCTTTGGGCACTGGGAAACTCATATCCCTGCAGCGAGAGATCAGCTTCCTTTTGTTGGGTTTAGGTCCTAAAATTGCCTCTTGGTTTTGTCCAGACTTGACTGAGATCTTCATTTGCATGGTTCTGAAAGCCCATACTGTCTTGGGCTGTCAAATTGTTTGGGTTTTTTAAATATAACTAATTTTGCTTGAACGTTATCAGAGGTTAAATTATTATTAAGGCATTCACATGCTGTCCTTCCCAGCTGGTCTTTCTGAATTTGAGGGTTTGCTTGAACATCCCAGGCCTGATTTTGCTCCAGGTAAAGCACCATACAGTGAAATGCAGCAGCAATCATCTGTGCTGTGTCTGTGCACACACTGGCTCTGTTCACCTAAGAGAAGTATCAGAAAGAGCATGGTTAAGAATAAATACAGTGTTCATAACATGAATCTTGGAAAGTTTGGAGTGGTTATAAGACAAAAAGAGTTTCAGTGAGATACACACTTCTTTGAAATCGGCTTAAGAAAATTGACATTTCCCAGAAAAATAAGAACCTGTAGATGAGAGGTGGTCTACTTGCAAGAAGACTTAGGGCTCAACAGGTTTCTTTCTGTTCAAGTCTTTACAGTTCTCTACCCAATTTGAACTCTGAACTAAAATTTAAGTATCTAGAAGGATGCTTTTCTTGGTATGAATACGGTGAACTGCACCATGGTGAGGAGTGGAAGGTGAGTCCAAATCCTGAAGAGCTCTTCTTGGTGGCAGTTCTGACTTTCAACCACATTATTGCTTAGAGTTTTATAAATTTCTATTTTCAGTTTATTTACCACCTGCTCCTAAGGTTTGTATGAAATATGCTAGGACAAACACAGATCCAAATAGCTGGCTCTTAGACATTCCCAGAACGTGATCTGAAAAGATATGCTGCAAAAAAGTGAGATGCAGTTTATAAATATTACTGTTTAATAACTATATAAAGTGTATAACTGTTTAATAACTATATAAAGTATATAACTGTATAACTATAAACTCTGCTAACTATATAAACATAGTATATAAAAATACATATATATTGTGCATGTGTGCAGGTATTTATATACAGACACACTTTCATCATCCCTTTGACATTTTGTCCCTCATCTTTGGTCAAAGATAGCAAGAAGTTTCTGAAGTTCTACTAAATGGTTAAAAAACTGCTGTGATTAAAATGGAAAACCATTGCTGTTATACCAAGGCTCAAGGCTACACAATCAAGTGTGCATCTCCTAAGAGTCAGTGAGGTTAAATTGTAATGACTTAACCCTATTATTGCACAAAATAATAGTAAAATTTTCAAAATATTAAGGTTTCTCCTCAGCAGAGGAAAGGCTGCATGTATTTAGATAATAATATCAGAAAGATAGAAAATAAAAATGGAAAATGAGCCAGACTGTAAATGGCAAAGAAATTGCTGGCCACTGTGGCCATTTTCTCAGAAGTGGGTGCCATTTTGAAGAAGGATAAACTGGCTACTTCAGACTGCTTTAAAAGGACTTAGAACATGTATGGGTTTATTTTTTTTTTAACTTTCTGATTCCTCATGATTATTTTTTTTCCCTATGGCAAATAACTTTAATGTGTATACAAACACTGTGTGTGTGTATGCTTGTGTTGTACGAACAGATGTAACACACATGTAAAGTGTTTGTGTGCACACAAACATGCACACACTTCCCCACGTGTGTGGGAAGAGGGAGTGACTGAAACCAAGATGCAGGATCTGCTTTAAGCCAGGCTGGTGGAGCAAACCCAGCCACAGAGCTGTGGCTAAACTTCACAGGAATGTTTCCAGGTAACCACAGGAGCTCTGTCCTTTACTGTGGTGGGTTACCCAGGACTGCATGTGCTATGTGCATGTGTGAATACTTCATATGGACAGCACAGACTCTGTCACCCAATTTCAGCTGAGCAGCTGCAGCTGTGTAGAGCTGTCTGTGCTCTACAGTCACTTGATCAGCACCATAAGATGTAGAATGAATAATATATATTCCTGAAGAAAGAGCACTGACTGGGAGAAAACTCAAACTGAATCTTGGGAGCAAAGAAGTGAATCCTTGGCTGGATCTCATTTTTTCTGAAGCTCTTCGAGGTGGTCAGGTGGTGGAACAGAGCTAGGGATGTGTCCAAATGTTGTATTTTAGAGAAATATTTAATGTGGATCTTGCCCCCCATCACTTCAAGCATATGGATGTTAGGAGGGAAAGGAAGGTTAATCTTGTCTGGTATAAATTAGTAAGAGCTGTGCAAAAAGAACTTTTCAAAGACTCGCTTGCTAAATAAATTACTGATCATGTTTTATTTAAAATGCTCGTGCTGCCAGCAGAGAACATAACAAACAAGCACACTTGCAATTTAAGTAACAGCTAGGATTTTCCTTCTGGCACTCCTATGATTTCTTGCACTTGTTCAGTTTTATTGCATGTCACAAACAGCTGAGCAAATCCCGTGTGCACACGCGGTACCCGTGCACACATGACGGGGCACGGTCCAGCTGTTTATCCCCTTTCCCTGGCAAATGCCCTTCTGGTGGAGCAGAGCTGGGACCCCCAGCTAGCCCCTGTTTGCTTAGGGTCTGTAATGTAAGAGCCAGCATTAGCCCCCTTGGGCCGTGCCTCGTGCTCTGCTTTCCCCTAAATCCAGCGTGGAGCCAGTGGCTGTGGCCGGGGCTCGGCCCGCTCCGTGTGCACCCACGTGCTGTGGGAGCTGGGGGGGATTGGTGCCAAGCTGCAGACTGGCAGGGAGTGGGTATGGAGGATTTACATTTTTAGCAGGACAGATGTTTGCTTTCTTTTCTCCCAAGCATCTGCTCACATGCTCTATTTTGGGAAGTGATGAACGCTGCTTTAAGGGCAAGACTGAGGTTACAGGAGTTTGTCAGCCTTATGCCGTCACAGGCCATCGTGGGATTTCTGGCTGTTCTTGGTTTAAGACTAATGGAGAAAATGTGTGGAGAAAATGTTTTCTACCTCAAGGATGCTTGAACATTTCCAGAAAATGTTGCCATTGCAGGATAACTTGTAGCACCCTCTGTAACCCTGGAAGTACGAACCTCTCCCTTGGCGGATGGTCAGGCTTCAGGTTCAGAGATGAACTTTGTCACAGGGGAGCAGTTATTCATTTCTGTGTCAGATTTTTCTTCCTCAGCTACTCTCATGAGACACCCAAAGGGCTCACTGCCATCAGCATTGGGAAGTGTCTGTGCAGTTTTCAGCAGGTTAAATATAGATTAGGTCTTTGCTGCTTTTACCTTGAGCATAACGATGATCAGTTCACATCAAAACTTCTTTCTGAAAAATTGAGTAGAAGGGTGTGTTGGAATGGCTGGAAGGCAGGGGATGGAGTACAGGAATTTCTTAGGAGCTGTGCTGGAGCTGATGTTGTGTGCCTTTATGCCTAAGATGCCTTTTGGAAAGAAATATCTCCCAAGGGAAGGACAGGAGCCTGGGAAGCTCTCCTGAGCTAAAGGAGCAGCATTTCTAAGTTTGTAAGACTTCATTTGACACTGATAAAGAACACCTGAATGAGCAAAAGATGAATATTTTGGGCTAAGAGTGCATGGTGCAGAAAATTTGGTGGGACATTGACACATACGAGGCATTTAGCATTAAATGCAGTGGAAATAAAGCGACCAGTCTGTGAGCACTTTGAGATGACCAATTGCTATGCTTGAGCCTTTCCTGAGGTGAAAAACAACAGATCAGTGGAAGTCAGAAAGTTCTAGATTTATCCCTCCAGTGCCTGTGGGAGGTAGGATCCAGCACCGTGCACACTCACTACATTGGAACACCAAATTTGACCCTCAGAATGGTGAAACTGTCTGTAAGATTAGCAAATCCAGAGCCATTGCAGTGCACGTTGAACCAAATCAGAGGTGCACAGCCTAGAATTCCCTCTGGATTTTTCTCCTACACTGATCATGTTCTGTTGATGAGCTGTGTCGAGCAGATCCTTGAACTTCACTCCTGCTTGTGCCACTGGGCATATCCCTGGGAGCTGGGCTGCTACGCAGTTCACCTGCCTTAGAGATGAAATTAAGTGCTGTTCCACAGGGCCATATGATGGGGAAAAAGTGTTCTTTGTGACCAGTCCCTGTTGTTATGAATACCTTAAGGTGCCTCTTATAATTGTACCAGGGACCACGTTGGCAACAGTTTCCAAGTGTTTTGTGTGTATTTCACAACCTCAAAAACTGAAAAGGTTGTTGGATACAATCACTGCCTGCAGGGTAGGGTGTAGCCATCCACTCATGCTCACTTGTTCAATTAGGCAATCAAACATGGAGTTACTAGTTTTGCATCCTGCACAGAACAGTTTGGACTAACTTCTGTAAGTTTTTAGCCCACCAACTTTCAGCGTAATCCATCAGAATAAAAGAAAAGTGTTGATCTTTTTCCTGTGGAAAGAATCCCAGAGAGGCCACTGTAGCAGCTCTGGGACTTCCGAGGCACAGTAGCACCTAAAGCTTATTCCTCTTCCTCTGTGCTGTGAGAGCAGTCCTGTGCTTAGGGAGTTTCAAGGCAGAGAATGAGAGTTGCTTTTGTGCCTCTTGTGTTGGGAAGTTGCTTCACTGTGGTCAAATTCAGCCCCTCTGTTGTTTTAGTGATGAAAGAACCCACGTTAAGGATATATTGATGGAAGTCATTCTCCTGGATTTGAAACCCTCCCAAAGTTGTTACCAAAACCCTTTTGTTTCCAAAAGTTGTTTCCAAATTCAGGCTCTACCACTTGGGTCCTTAATGCAGTCACTTGGCAGTAACACGGGTGAAATGTCTGCTCTTCCAAAGCTTTATTATGAATATGAATAAAACATTTTCTGGTGTTATTAAACTAGCCTGGAATAAAGCAATGAGAGTGGCATCGTTCAGGGGTGATCTCTGTGTCAGCCTGTCTGCTCAAAATAGCATTGCAATAGTGGCAGTTTTGCCTTTTCTTTAATGCTGTAAAAGTTGGAGTTCTCTTTGGGAGGCACAGTCAGATAATTAGATTTACAGAGAGCTATGAAATTACTTCTTGTGCAGGATCTAGCATATGACAGTTCCTTTCTGTGCTCCCTATGCTAACAACTAATCCAAAGTGCCATATCAGAGAAGTTGCATGAACAACAAAAAAATCTGTGTCCAGCAATCTGTGGTCCTGGCACACGTCCTTCAGCAGCATCTTTGTTTGTGTTGAGAAAGCCATTCCAAATTGTTGGATGCTTTTGGATTATATAAAATTTTTGTGCTATCAGCATTAGGTCCTCTAAGGAAATCACAAGATTGGTTTAAAATGCAAATATGCACATTATATATATATATATATATATATATATCGTACTTTTACAGGGTTTCTGTCTTCAGATTTTTCAGCATTTGGTCATTATCTGAAGTCTCTTCCCAGAAAGTTATTTTTCTTTAAAGAAAATTTAAAAAGAGATTTTTGTATAGCCACATGTGTCTGTTAAGATCAAGTCCTGGTTAAGCATTTTGGTATTAGCCTCAGTGGTAACTGAATAAACCATACACAGAACAGAAGTTGTCCAGTATTTACAAACAAATAGCTTACAGTCTACTAACTAATCCAGACTTTAATTAGGCAGCACCTCATTAATATTTTTCAAGTTTTTTGTAGTTCCTTGTCTTGTTTTTATGGGGCCCAGGTTAAGGTAAATGCTCCCAGAACCATTCCAAGATCATTTGGAAGACAACATATTTTTAATTACATTTCCAAAGCTTCAGTGCTTTAGTCCCTCCATCCCCTCAGCAGTAAGGAGATTAGGGCTCCTGCCAGGGGACTTGCATCAGCCTCTGTCAGGCTGGGGCTGCCTGGGCTCTGGCAGCTTCACCAGCACTGTGGTTTTGTGGGGGTGCAAATGCAGAATGAGCAACCTTGAGCAGGTAAAGGTGAAAGAGCCTTTCCTGAGGATCTTGCTAAGATGTTTGGACAGGGTAGAGCAAAGCTCTGGCTCAGGCCACTGACAGCTCATCTGTCCACCAAAATACTGCCCTGGAGTGGAAGCTGCAGAGGTTGAGCTAGTTGTAGAACAGCTCCATGTATTTACTGACATCCTTTCCAAACTTGTTTTAGCTCCTCTAGAAGCTTTTCTACTTTTCCAACATTTCAAGAGTGTGTCTGTATTGTATGGACAAAATCTGATCCTTTAGTCCAGGAGAATACTCATGGCAATTTCTAAGTGTGGTTGCTTGATAATATGTGTCTGACACATGCAGGTTTGCTAAAGAAAGTCTTGATAGTGAACTTGCCCTGCTTCTTACTAGATATTTCAGTCTGATATTCAGACTTCTTTTTTTTTTTTTTTTGTATTTAAATTCAATCTCCTGAAGCTTCATTATATCTAACAGTGGTTTTCCTTCTAAGTGTTTTTGTCCTGCAAGGCCATGTGTAGGTAGGAATACTTTACCAGGAATGCTTCACTACTACTTCAGCTGTGTTCCCAGAATTAGCTCTACACCTGCAGAGGTGCACACTGAAATCACTTGAAGATAATGCACAAATGGCTTTTGTTGCACTGGCTTTGGCTGGTGCAGCTGTGCTTGTCAAGGATTTGGGAACTCATTAAATCAACCTGTATAAGCTGAAGAAGATGGTTCAAAAAAAGGAAAACCAGAAGAGATGAAGTAATAGAGTAGCATGCAGTAAATATTTGCAAGGGAAACATGCTGATTAGGGGAGTAACTTCAGTTTTAACTAATAAATAAAGATAAGTCTTTGAAACACCTCTAATATATAGCAACACAGCAGTGTACCACTAGCACAAAACCAAACCCTCTTTGGTCAGGCAAAGGGCAGATATGTCACAGCTACTGCTGTGGACAGACTTTGGGTAGAGAACAAGTAGAGGACAGCATTTTAAACTTTGCTTTCATGTAATGCTGATTTTAATGGTAGTTCTAATGCTGCAGCTGCCTGACACCCAGAGGAGATGGAGGTGGCATTTCTCACTGCTGTGCTTTGGAAGGTGTGATTGTTATTTGTGTAGCAAAATCCGTCTGACAGGTAACCACGTGTTCCAGTTAATCTTAGCTGGGCTATAAGTAGATCCTGTATCAAATCTAGTGACTCAGTTACTGAGCCTGATGCTAATGTCCCTGACATCTGCTTCAGCCTCTGTGTTCCTTAAAAATGGATTGGAATCAGGCTTATGGGTGAGTTTGTATTAGGGTAACCCCCACTTAAACACTATAGGTCACACTGATGTCTGATGCTGGTAGAGGTGCATTAGGATAGATTTGTCCCAATGTGTTTTTTGTTTGTCCATATCCAAGGACACAGCTGCAAAAGACTGGAATGGCTTTTCTGATGCATTAAGAGACAAATCCATTATTTACGCTGGGAAAAGCAGTCTAATATAATGTTAAGTTCCAAATTTCCTTTATGTGTTTACCGGCCACCCAGAAGATTAGGTGCATTAAAATAGGGAGTGTTCCTTTTGTATAAATTGTCTTCTGCCTCTCTTAGTTTGTGAGTAATGGACTCAACCCTCCTGTCCCTCGTGTAGCACTTACCCAGGACTAACATATTCTGGTTTTTCAAACAACAGTGAGTTAAGATATAATTTCATCTGCTTCCACTTCATGGATTCTTTGCTCTGTTAACCAAATTCATGTCCCATTTGCTCTGTCTTATATCTCTCTTTGGACTGGGGTCTCAACTAGTTTGCTTAGTCTGTGTATAACCTGGAGTCTCTCTAGGAAAAACTAAGGATAAATTTGTTAGGAGGTTGCACATTTAGGGCTTTGGGACGATCTAAATGAGACACTGAGACCAGGCCACTCTCCTAGCTCCCCTCTGGTAGTAACCAGATTGCACCATTTTTCTTGGACACTGTCAGCTGCATTTGAGCTATTTGAACTATGAATTGTCATTGTGACTTGGTTAAAACTGACTTTAAAAAGCTCGGGATAGAAAGGGAGAAAACCGGATGCAAACCACTGGTGCCTGGGAATCTCCTGACACCAGAGTTCTTTGTCCAAGTTTTCTGCAGCTTTCAGGTCCCCTGCCAGACTTGTGACTAACCATACAAGTGATGCAAACTATTCTTATCTCTAAAATCATGCACAGATAAGATATACGTATATATAACTACATTACTATAGGTTACATGCTATGTGTCTAACACCATCTGTCATGTGCATGTGTGGGTTTTAAGGGAAGATCTTTAAAATCTGAATCATTCTTATCTGAAACCAACTCAAAATGTTAAAATAATTTCAGAAGTGGACTTTGACTAATGATTCAGTATGTTGGGGAAAATATAGCTTTCCACCCAGGCTTTGATCACAATGGAGTTTGATTGGCATCAACATTAAGTATTAAAACATACCTCACTAAGCTTCAGGAAAGGCTGTGTAGCTTTAAGAGCTTGGAAAAAAGATCCCCTTGTGCTTTTGCCAACATCCTGTTACAGATTTCTCTGCTCCCCTCATTCTTAATGATTTTAGTGGGAAATATGATGGATAACTGAAATAAGATCATTCTATTTCCAGTGAAAGCTTTACTACATTGATTTCTTTTTTTCTGTGTTGCTGTTCATCAAAAGCAGCTGATGTACAAAATTCAGGTGTCCCTGGGAATTCAACCTGTCACTTCTGTTAAATTTTGACTACTGCTTGTACCATGAAAACTTAACTGCTGTGAAAGGTAATTTATTTTTGCTGTAATTGCTGATCATTAATGGGCTAAGTAGAAAACTGCACAGCACTAAAATAAAGCTCCTGTGTATAACTCTAATAACACTTATTTCTATAGTATAATGTTATGTTGATATAACAACACTTGGTGCTCATATCACTTTTTATTGTGGGATCTGAAGCATTAAACAATATTATTCATGCTTCATAACAGCCCAATAAGTGCTACCATCCTGGCTTGTCAGACAGGTAAGCTGGAACAAAGACAAGCAGAGATTTGGACAGAGGTGTGATACACTCAACCTTGCAAAGCCATACCTATATGCATAGGCTGAAGCACATGCTTAATTCTAGCCCTGTTCAGCCACTCGGATATTGTACCAAATCTGTATCTATGTAACCAAAACTCCTGGTCAGTTTGATTAACTGTCAGATGATCCTTCCTAAAATTCACAAGAAACCAGCGGGATTTACACACAAGCTTATTGCTCAGCTCCAGGTTAGCTGTTCTGCTGGATGGAGGCACAGATGAGGGCATGTCCTTGAAAGCAGCTTATGGAGCACTGAGCAGAATACCTGGCTACTCCCATCCTCATTCTGTCGTTTCAGGCAGCAGCTTTCATGAGCATTAAACTCACCCACTAACAGGGAAATATCTATTTTTGGACTACCTACTGCAGCTGCTGTAGCAAGTTGCCCTCTGGAGCTCCAGCCTTGCAAACAAAGTAAATATTTACCTGTAGGCTGTTGTTAATGGAAAAATCCTTCCATTCATGTTTACGCTGGAAATCTCGCAGTAATTTGGTTGACAGGGTTTGAATGCTCTTCATTCACTTTACTGTAGGAACTCTGAGTGAATGGCAGCCAAGGCAGTGGGTAACAATGGCCACTCAGAAGAGTGTGGTTAGTTTATTTACCTGCCTTCCTGGAGTGTTAGTTTGCTGGTTTTGCTCTTAAAAAATACTGGAGATCTAGACAATATAAATAATTCAGTACACAAGTATCACATTTCTGGGAATGCTAGCATGAAAATTGCTAAATATGCATTTAATTTAAGCTTGATTAGGCAACTGATTCTCTTCTAACACAGTCATAATTAAAATGTAGTCTTGTGAGGTTTAAGCCCTTACAGGGACCCTGTGCTCTGTGTTTAGCATGGCTAATTAGAGGGGTCCCCTTCAGGGGTGGCAGGCTGGATGCCTTGGAATGTGAGGCAGCAACTGCTCTCCCAAGTGTGGGGCTTGGAAGGGTGATGAGAGAGTGGCTCCTCACAATGGAAGAACTGAAATATTGCAGAGGCAAATGCAGCAGCCCCTCCTGTTCCTCTTGTTACCCTGCAAGGGATGCCTCAGTCTACCTGTGGCTGTGGAGAGACTGCTGCACATCTCCATGCCGCCCTGCTGGGAATTTCTGTTGCCTGCTCAGACCAGAAGGATGGGGCAAGAAGCTGAAATGAACCTTAGGATGGAGAAGTCTGGTGGGAACTCCAGGTTAGATCCTCTACAATGACTCCACCAGGAGCTGGGCTGTGGAACTCACTAGAGACCCATCAGCGTTATAAATGAAGTGCTGGTGGGATTAGACTAAAGGAAAACAATTTCCTAGAAATTGCTTGGGCAGAGTCATGGAGTCATGGTGAGGTTCTCCTGTTTTCAAAGGTGTTCTTGCCCTGGAGCTCACTTTACCTGTGGGAAGTTGTCAGTGGTATTATTTTTGATGTGAAACCAAACCGAAGGCTGTGTCCTGCAACCCATCCTTGCCTAAGACAGAAGATATGCCCTGGAAATGCAGATAATGTTGCAAAGTTGGGTCACTGAGCTGTTTTTCTGGCTGGTAGAAAGGTGAGACGTGCAACCAGAGATGGTTGTGGGTGAAATCCATACATGGCCCTTTTGCTCTGGCAGTGTCTTGGTGGCTCTGTCACCGAGAGCTGGCAAGAGGGGCCCTGAGCGGGTCTGGCTGGGCAGAGTGGGGACAGGTGTCCTGTGCTGTGTGACACAGCTGGGTATGAGTACATGATCAACATAAGGCTGTTGCTTTCCAATTCTGGTTTATTCTGATTTCTTGTTCTTTGGTTTTTTTCCCCTCCCCTCTCTAATCACCAGAGCTCCCTGCTGCCTGCAATTTGTCTGGGCAGCTCTCCGAGCCACAGTGAACGTGTCCGACAAAGCTTACATCTTGATCTGAGCAAATCTCTTTTAGGCTTTCTCATTTCAACAAAGCCCTTGTTCAGCTGCATTAGTTCCAAGGAGTGCCAGGCCACTGCTCAGTCAATTAGCTGTTGCCTTTAGCACTCACAGAGACTTTTGACATATCCCTCATTCATAGTGGGGGAGCAAACTGTCTTGGAGGGGGGTGAGAAATCCAGGGTGAGAATGAACATCAAATCCCTGGTCCCCACAAATTCTGCAGGGTCTCCTCTGCATTTGCAGTTCAGCTGCACTGAATTTCACCCCTTTTTTGATGGGGACTGGTTGCTTTGTTCTGGTGAGCCTTGCTTTAATTGGGACAGCTGATAATGGGACACCTTCCCTTGGCTGTTGTAGACTGCAGCGTCCTCACTCTTTTCTGTGGCTGATACCACCCCAGCCAGGGCAGTGGTGCTCTCCAGAGGGCCTTGCTGAGCTCAGCAGGTTGCCAGAGCAGGAGATGCAGTCTGTCCCTGCTGCTTTTGGGCAAGGCTGAAATGAGGCAGGCTTTAGAAAATTAGGTTTGTTTCTCCACATTCTAGTTGCTGATCTTTTTTTGTTCCATGGCCTGAAATATTATTTTCTGGGGGATTGCATATTTAATAACTGGTTTTGCATTCCAGTTTACTGTGAGGCTTTTGTGTGTGTATATACAAACACCAGATGAAATGCTGAAAGGTATATTTGTAATTTGAGTTTACAAGTGAAGTGGGTTGCTTTTCTCTCCCAGAGGTTAATCTGCTTCTGCACATCTACTGCCACATCTTATACAATCTGGAAGTGATCTCTTAAAGCAAAGATGTTTTTCTTTGCAGACTGCTTATTGTAGCACATTAAATCGTATAATATCATTCTGTTCAACAGCACTCTGTTCTGTTGTGCAAACAGCACAGAAAAAAAGGAGGGGGAAAGGGGAATAAATAAGCAGACACACCAGCAGAAATTCTCCTTTGCTGGTACCCGAATTGCTCTCAGGGAAACGGACCCATTTGTATTCTGTCACTGCTACCATGACCAAAGAGATCTCCTAGTCCAGTCCCAGAGCTCCAATTTAGAAGATCTTGCTGTATCGTGCTTTGAAGAAAAAGTGTTTCTCAAGTGAAAAAAACAGTGATTGTAGAAATGAATGGCTGATGGCGCTGTGGGGGATCTCTGACACTGCTCTCTGAAGCAGTGGGAGTCCTGGGGCTGGTGCTGTGGGGCAGGGAGGCGTTGGGTGGGTGGCATTTCTGATCCAGAGCGGGGCGAGCGTGGGAGGGATGGATGGGCTGAGCTGGGAGCAGGGGGAGTGCCCGGCATCGGGTGGAGGCAGGCTCCAGGCTGTGTGGCTCCAGGGATGCTTCCCTGGGTCCGAGCCTTCCTCTCCACAGCTGTGTCTATCTGAGCACAGGAAAATACCAGGGGGAAGAAGGGCAGTGGCTGCTTTTTAAGGTATAATCCTGCAGCCCCTGCTGAGGTGACTCTACCCAGCACACAACCTGCTGGCTGATACTGAGCTGGGTGTCTGGAGCTGGGCTCCTGTGATCTGATATTATGTATTTGGGCACAAGTTCTCCATTTCTCCCCTATCCAGCATTAAAGAATCACATCTTGCTTTAAACTCTGGTCAACCTCCATTCCCCAAGTCTTGTGTTTCAGGCTTGCTACAAATTATTTAAACAAGAAGGCAGCTTCACTGTAATGTGGGCAAGTGCTCTTTATGCTAAAGGCATAGATGGCAGTCACGCAGCCTCTAGAATTTAGAGAATTTACATATATTGCTATGTTATTTCATTTTTTCTCTGAAAAGGTGGCATAACTGTGAGTCACCTTTGTGATATGTCTGATCTCAAGGATCTCACATGATGTGCTCTGAGAAGAGGACGCTCCAGGTTCTTATTTTTCCACTGTTTCAGTGAATTTTTGAAAGCACACCCCCTGCCAAACAAATTACCCGATGGTTCCTTGGCACTGTAGAAGCCCTTCCCAGACCTGCCCCAAAGAATGTGCCCCTGCTGCGTGCCAGTGTCAGGCTGAGATTAGAGCTCAGGTGTCCTCATTTCCTGCTCTTGCTAATTGCCAGCAGCTCCCTGGTGTTGTGTAGTGATGAATGAACAATAAGAATTCAAGAAACTTAGCAAAACCTAAGCTATTTTGCTGTGCTTTCCGTAGAATAATGGTAAAAAAGGGTGCTAGGATTCAGTGATGTCAGAAAACGTGAAACCAGCTAGCAGCTGCCAGGGAGCCTGAGAATAAGCAATCTCCAGTGGTTTTGCAGCATAGCCAGCTCTTTTTTTTTTTGATGGCAAAGAAAGATGAAACACTACAAAGATATTCCCAGGGAGAAAATAGATGTCATACAACATTTAAATAGATCCTTTCAAGAAGGAGAGCTGCAGAAACCCTTATAACTAGCTCATGAGAGTGAACCTGCTGATTTTTTTAAAAAAAGACTGGTAGGACAGCTAGCAGGCTTTAAATATACAGCTCTGTTGTCTTGATAGCTTAATTCTATTGTCCAGATTTTGCCCGAATGTACCAGGTAATAATAAAGGCAATATAGGAAGCAGGTCCATAACTACAAAATGAGTGTTTAAAAGAGCTTTGTACTCTACAAAGCAAGACATTTTGAAATAGAGAACTGGTTAAAATGGAAGTTTTAAAGACTACATAGGGAATCATGGTAATAGAGAGAACACAAGTGGCAAAGAAACTTCTCATGTAGTGGTACTAAAATACTGATAACTGGGAGATCAGGGGGGAACACAGGAAATGGGGAGAGCCTAGAGGTGGCAGTTTCTTTCCCAGAAAGCTGTAGGCACTATGGAATGAAGGCAGCTGTCCACTTCTAAATCAGGAATGATTTGAATTTTACCTGTTTGTATCGAAAGGCAGCTCAGTATCTCTCCATTAATTTTCAGAAAAGCGAAATAGCTGAAAGGACCCCTGATCCTGAAACATGTGCATATATGTTAGGAAACAGCTCTTCAGAGACAGGGCGCCCATTGCTTTTTTTTTGGTAAAAAATGCTGGCTAAGTGTATGGAGAAGGGAAGGAACTGGCTGTAAGTTCCCCTTAGTGCTTCCCACCCCGTTCCCACTGCAGACCTGCTGCAGTTTCCTCCTTTCCTGTCTGTGAGCCCCTGGGGCTGGCTCTGCTCTTTGGTGCTCCTTGCTCTGGGGGAGACCAGTCCTGGCCCAGGGTCTTTCCCTGCTCTTTCCTGCAGCAGGACCTGAGCTCTCTGTGGGGAGCTCTGGCAGAGTCAGTTTTTCTGATTGTCCACGGGAAGGAGTTGCCCTGTTCCTTGCAGCACCTCTTCCATGGCTGCTGAGCCTGTCCCAGCTCTGTGCTTCACCCTCATCTTCCTCTCCCTGCACTGCTCCCTGTGTTCACTCCTCAGAGGCTGCTGCTGCATGGGCACATATTGCAGGACACCACTGGGTACAATCCTGGTTAAGCTGGTTCTTGCCAGAAAAGAAAAATCCAGCTGGATACCAGCTTGATTTGAAGCAGTTCCACTGGATTTATTGTGGTCTTAATGTTGAACCCTAATTCATTAGTATGTGCTGATGAATTTGATTAGAGATGGCCTATGTACTAGAAAATCTGAATATTTTTGGGCTGCAATATGTCTGTGAGTTACAAGGTGATCTGTCTTTATTTATTTATTTCCTGTGTTCATCTTGGGAAAAGAAGGGCCACGTCTAAAGGCGACTGATAACAGCTCTGTGTGTTTTAGAGCAGGGGGTGCTGGTGGCCGTGACAGTACAAATGACTCATCTCCAGAGGTGCAGTCAGAGACTGACTTCCTTCAAGTTCCTACACAAATATCATTTATATTCCTCTGTCAAGGTCATTTCAAAGTATCTGTTGACTGTGATGGAAGAAAAAACTTTGGGAATTTAGAATTTTTCTGCTGGTCATAAGGAGGAAAAGGAAAGAGGAGGCTTTTATACCATTTTATAAAATGTTTACTCATAACGCATATTTAAAAGAAAGATATAAATCTAAAGATGCAAAGGAGCTCTTTCCTAAGAATTTTTTGGTGAACTCTGTACCTTTGCCTTTCCTGTTTCAGTCACTAAATATGAATATTAAGTAAAAATCCTTTAATACAGCATATTAATTAATGCATCATCATTTTCGGACCCTATTTGACATAGGCAATGCCAAGTCTGTGTCTGGGGCTCTCAGCTGCCTTCTTTTCCCATGCAGTGTTTCCCAAGGATGGATTTTTCTTCAAAGCTTGCACTGGCATTGGTGCAGAGTCAGGACTGGCTGATCCCACACAAAGATAAGGGGGAATTAGGGGTTTGCTGTGGAGTTTAGGGGGTTTAGTTACAAGGTGTTTGTACTGGCAGCGTGGGACGAGGCAGCCTGTGGATGACCCACTCGTGGGCACCTGTGGTGTGTCCTTTTTCTGCACAGAGCTCTTGTTTCTCTTGGCATCCTCACAGAAGGGGATGTGGTGCTGAGCTGGTGATCTCTGCACCGGGAGGGCTGCGCTGCTCAGGGCTCCTCTTCCCCCCATCGTGTGTGTGGCGTTAGGAGGGACGTGGCTGGGGAGGGAAATGGCAGTGTCTTTGTAAATCAGCCCCTGGGCACGCAGAAGTTGCATTTTAAAATTCTGCAGTGGCTTTTAGAAGCAGAAAGTGCATCAGTTCTGTGACGATGAGCACAGCTCTGTTACAGTGGGGCAAATCTACTGCTGGTGGAGGGACCTGGAGGACAGAGAGCCACTGGTTGCTTTTACTGGTTGTACTTAAAATACAGCTCTTCTTATTGTAAAGCTGATAAAATTTTGAGAGGTTTCTTGTACTTACAGGCTCAGCTGAGCAGATTAAACATTACATAATGTGCCTCTCAGGGGCACTGCATGATTAATGAATGCTTACAAAGTGCTTTGTTAAATATGACATAGTACCAATGTCTCGCTTGTAACAGAAAAACTGAGGAGGAGTTAGTAGAA
Source organism: Corvus hawaiiensis (assembly GCF_020740725.1). Lineage (NCBI taxonomy): Eukaryota > Metazoa > Chordata > Aves > Passeriformes > Corvidae > Corvus > Corvus hawaiiensis. Next base: position 2,564,728 of record NC_063228.1, read on the forward strand.
ATTGTGCTCCCTAAAAAGGCATTCTCTAAGTTTTTTTTCCTGAAGTAATCTACTGAATGAAGTAAAATAAACTTTGAATTATATGCAATATAAGGCAAAGCACCAGATTTCTCTTCCTGTGTTGGAAGAGGAACTTAGCTGCACAGGAACTCGGCAATGCAGTCGCACAAACTTTAGAAAAGGCAATGTGGAGGGCAGTAATTTAACTGGCAACTTTCCTGTGCCATCAAGCATAAGGAAGGAATATAGCCTGAAGCTAAAAGGAGCCATTTTTGAAATGATTACTGCTGTGATAGCCGAACTTTGATTTATTTTTATTATTTTGCATTGACAAATGAATCCAAGTAGAGCTTTGACTTTCAGATTTCTCTGCAATAAAAAATACTTTGGACATAATAATTCTAAGGATTCCATCTTGGAAAAGCAGGAACAGTTAAATGAAAAATTCTCCAAGGTGTATGTATGTCTGTGTATGAAGCTGGAAGACAAATTATAGGTCTATTCAATTAAAAATCGATATTTATAAAGACTCTGCCAGGACTAATTGCATAGGGCTGGGCTGATGGCCACTGCAAATCAACGTGGATGTACTGGCTTTCATTTTTGACAACTGAAGATCTGGCCTTCCATTTTGGTGCCTCTAATTTAAACTCGGGATAACCTCATATTGGTGTTACACGTGTCTTTCTATACCTTCTCCCAGAGAGAGTACTCTCAGTCTTGAGAGGAAAAATCAATATAGATTCATGTTTTGTATCTTCATGCACTTCACTTCCTTGCAGTGGCTGTCACTGAGAGTAACGAGGGACGGAGATCAGAGGCAGAGGGATTGCAGATTAAGCTCAGTTTTGTTAAGGATTTGAAAAATTGACCCTGTTCATGAGGATTTGTACATCTTACCTACTTTCTTCCAAGGAGATCCTAATACTGCTCTGATTTTTCAAGTTGCTTCGTTTTTCAATTACATAACAGATTTTTGTTTGTTTGTTTTAAAATGTATTTTCTCTTTCTTAAAAATAGAAAAGGAGGAATAAAAGTTGCTGTATTTGTGAAAGTGAGGGGTTCAAAATGCTGGACTTTTAATTTGCTTGTTAATTTTACACTGAGAGTGTAAAATTCCAGCATGGTGAAGTTTTGCATCCATATTTCACTGAGATATGTGAGGACATGTGGCACAATGTAGTAGAGGCTGGACATGAATCTTAGTTTTACCACCAGCCTTTCAAGGCACCCCAAACCTGACTTGCTGTGTTTAGTTTGGACAGACAATCAAATCCTGAGAGGTTGGTGAGTGATTCACTGCTTTGGGTTTCTTTCTAGAGACAGGATGGAGCATTTGCTTAGGGTGAGGCTATGATTGGTGAGCGTTCAGTCCTGAAAACCCAAGTTTCCTTTTGCTGGCTGGATGGGAGCAAATGGTCGGGCCAAGCACCTGGGTTTGCAAAGAGAAAAGTGGCTGATGGCAATTTATCTTCAGCTGGGAACTCGCCAGAAGAGTCCAGGAAATGCAAATTAGGCTGTACCTTCCTTTAGGCACCTGATGAAGGAGATTAGAGACACACATAGGTGTAGGCCTGGAGAGTCCAAGAATCCTTAAATCCTTGGAAGGACAAGCAAAACTCACAATACTGGCAAAAAAATCTTCACATGGCCACATTTTCAACAATGAGGACAATTTCTGACTTCGGAGTTTGCAGGTTTCAGACCATAAGAATTCTTTATGATTTGTATGCTATGAGCTCAAGTTTCTATGGTACTTCATTTCATATCATTTGTAATTGCCCTGAATGCTAAGCAGTATTTCTTCTTGCCTGTATAAACTATATAACTACAATGATTTATTTCTTGAAAAAGTACCAAAATTTTATTTGATTAAAAAGCCCCACAAATCCCTTGAAATTATCAAGTACATATTTTGTGGCATATTTGTTTTTTAAAAAAATTAATGTTCCTGAATATTTAATCTTTTAGTAATGTCGTATATAAAGTCAAGTAGTTAACTGACATTTGGAATATGATTATGAAATGCTGTACAGTGTAAAAAATGTGGTATTGTTTTTGGAGGACTGTACCCAGGTGTACAAAACTGCTGTAGGACCTTATGCCCCTTCATAAATCTTGTGGGACTGAAACATTAATAACTAAAATTAGTTAGTGATTGTATTGTTAATGCTTTCAAAATGAAAAAGGACTTAATACTGCATTGCTGGGAGATATTAATGGCCACTGTTATGGGGGCTGTATGTTGTGTTTATTTGCAGTGCTGCTTAGTGGTGATGGATATACTCACCTCTTTCATTTATGGTAAATACAAAGACCAATTAAGTGCTCCTTTGCGTGGTGATGGATGGAAGAAAAGCCAGCTGAGACCCAAGGCAATGAGCTGTGCAAAACTAATGAGCAATGGAGCCAAATGGACACGGCTTTTCCTGTAGATTAATTGCAAACCCTGGTTTGACTAGTTAATGGTTTATCCTTCTGTATTTCTGAGAAGTAAAAAAATTAAGGCAAAACTGCAAAAAGAGAGAGAGGCCATGCATAGCCCAGGAAAAAGCCGTGAGCAAGAGCTCCTGGTGGGAACAGTGCTTGCTGGGAAGGTAGTCTTGGATTTCTGGAAAGAAGACATTATTGTTTGGGTTTTTTTACTTGTGTGTTGAGAAAGCAGAATTGTGCTATACCTTTTTTTGTTTCTTTTGTGGTAAATAAGCAGAACTGCACCCAAGAAACACTTGATTTGTCTCAGCTTGTTTTTTTTCCTTCGGGAAACAAGCAGGCTACTGAGACCTGCCCCCACCTTGGGAGCAAGCCCTTGGGAGAAAAGGGAGCACTGAGAGGAAATGGGAAATGTTTTGCTTTTCCTTTTTATTCCACATGTCACAACATAGACCAGACTTCCGTGGTAGGCATGGTGGGAATCAGGATGGATATCAAAGGTGAGGGTGTTTATGGTTGTATTTAAAGTTCTAAACCCAAAATTACTGGATTAGTTTATCTGCAGAAGTTGTGAGCAGCACTGGTGAACTGGGAGTGGAGCCTGAGTGCAGCTGGTGACTTGATTCACACAGGGCCCAGCAGGCACATTAAAATTATCTACTATAGCATTTCAGTGTTATTATTTTTTTCTGATACTGCTTTAAAAAGAGATTCAAGGATTTCCAGGATGAGAATCCAAAGGGTTGTCTGCAGGGGGAAAAATTCTCAAGGGACTTTTTTTCTGACATTGATGAGAGCAGGTTGGACACTTGAGATTTATGGTAACCTCCTGCCAGCAAGATAATGCCTTGGGGAGGTGGGCTAAAAATTGCCAACATACTCTGCTAAGGAATACTGGGCTGTGTGAGTCACTGGGAATGAAATACAGGAGAATTTCGTTCTCAGCCCACCAAAGAGGTTAAATGTTTACCCTATTGTAAAGTTTTCTTCTTTACTTGTGGATTTGAGAACATCTTGTTCACTACAACTTAGTCACAAATGTGTCCTGGTACAGTGACTACAAAAGTCCAGTTGGAAGAGCTGGCGGCTGTATCTATTGAAATTCACCTTGCAGCATGATTTTTATTTTCTATAGGAGTCATTGTTCTGAAGTCTTAAGCACTTATGAGAGGCTGTTCTTATTTGTTCCTTCAAAATGTCATTGCTGGGGCAAGTTGTTGTTTAGAAGTGTGTTATAGTCTGCTTTTTCTAAGGAGTGGTCTGTCTTGACTGGTGTATTAATTGTATCTTACAGGTGCAGTTGTGACAATATAAAGGTATACAGAGCACTGTGGCAAGTTTTTTCTTTGCATTGGTATGATTTGCTTTGATTTCTATTTATATGATTCTATATCTATATGATTTCTCTTCCACTTTTAGTGGAAAGACACCAAAACTTCTGGTGAACAAACCAGAGATGCCTGAACCTGGGGGTAAAACTCTCAGAAGAAAATGTTATCTTGTGATCCCAATAATGAAATGGAAAAAGAGCTGCCTTCATCTGACAGCTGGTAAAGATTTCTGTTTAGAATAAGGAAAATGCTGTTCTGCTCAAGGGTCCTGCCCCTTTCTCTGGACAAGGGAATTGTAGAATAGGAAAACCTTCTTGTGAATGGAAAGGAAAAGAAACCTGCTGCTAAGCAGCTCACAGAGCCCTGGTATGTACTGTGTGTTTAAAGGCTGACAGTTAACCTGACCAGAGGTTTCAGCCCGCCTTTATTTACAGCAGCATTTCAGGACAAACTGATTCGGGATACTGTGTGGGAACTAGGAACTAGGAGAAAGAAAAGAAGCAGTGATTCTGTAGCTGCTGGCTTTGTTTAAAAAGCAAATAAATGCTACTTCTAGGGAGTACTGGATTTCTTCCTTTTAGTGCAAACAACATCCGCATCTCTTGCCTCCCTTCCTGTGCCTGCATTTGCCTGTATTTTCTGTATGAACTTACAGCCCAGCCCTGTTCCCTGAACCCTACAGGCCACACGTGGGTCCCAGTGCTGCAGGCAGCAGGGATGGGTCCCCATCTTGCAGCCCCTTGGACACCAGCTGTGCCCTATGAGGAGATCAAGGCTCCAGATTCCTGCAGCCCTGGGCAGCACAGGTTTGCTTTGGGCTCTGCCATGTAGGGATATTACAGAAGCCAAGGGAGGGATTTTCATTGCCAGGCTACAAGAAACTTTATGAATCTCTTCAAGAAGAACAGCCCTGAAGGCAGGTACTCCAAAAGGCAGTCACCTGCTGCAGAGATGCTCATCTCCCTTGTACATATAAATTCTGAATAACCCCTCCAATACATAACATTTAGGTCTTACTTCATTAATCTGGAGACCAAGCTGAGGCCATAGGCCAAAAATCCCATCTGGCCACTTGGCCCTCGCTGGGCTGCAGTGAGGAGCTGGCAGGGCTGCTCTGTGAGGATCTGCAGGCTGGGTGGGTTTTGCATGGAAGTGGAGCCGATCTGGTCTCTGCTCACGTCCCTGTGCTTTCACAGGGTCGCTCAGTGGGGTAAGTGACTGTGTTTAGGCTTAGGGGCTTCTGGGGTCAGCCTGTGTCCATGTGTTTTGGCTGTGAGGTGGCATCCCAGGCAGAGACGGCGGAGGAACTGCTGCTGAAAATTTAAATTGTACCTGTGGAGGCTCTGAGTGAGATTTCACAGGTGACAGCCATTGCTCAGTACGTGTTCCTGCTTCTGGGGGCTTGGAATAAATTCCCCCATCCTCCACAGAACCTAGATATAGACAGATATGGTGCCTGCTATTGCAGCTAAATATTCAGAGATAACTATTCCTCAGCAGAGTATTGAGGGGGTGAAGAACAAAAAATTTCAAATTTGGACTGAATTTTTTTGGCTTCCTACCTTGAACCTTGTCTGTTCAAGGACTGTGGAAGGTGACCCTTCTCTCCCCATGGTGTCACCTCACATGGTCTGGACCTGAGAGTTGTCTTGTGTCTTTTCTGAAGCACGAAATCGAGTCAATACACGAGAATCTCGCCTTTCATTTTGCAGGAGAGCGGGGAAGAGAGGAGGTGGGAGGGAAAAGCGTGTGTTTAAACCAGCTCAAAATAACGATCAGAAAGCGAACAAAAAAAAAAAAATTCCCACAGACTTAATATTTTTTAAGACTATGTGACTTTTTAAGCCAGCCACCTGACTTTGGGGAGGGGAAGGGGGCTGACTCATAATATTTGAATACTACAGATTGGCAATGCCTGGCCTCGCTGTTTTCCGGGCGGGTGTAATTACTGCGAGAGAGTGAATCGCCTCCCTCGGATCTTGGAAGGAGTAGTAGAGCAGAGGAGTAGCTGTGACTCAGACGTGGGGATGTGTGTGAGTCACGGTGACTCTTGCTTGGTAATTGCTTGCTTAGAGCAGCACTTAAAAATCTCCCGGTCCATCCCCACGGAAAGCTGGATCTGTGCAGCAGATACAGACACAACTTTAAAAGAAGTACTGTTGCTGGCTCAGAGAAAGAATGAGCCGTGACATTTTGCTGTCTTACAGGTTAATTAGAATCTAAATGGAAATGCTTTGATTCCCTTCCCGTCACATAGGCTGATTTCAGTACTTGCACGAGCTCTAACCCCTAAATTCTTTGGAGCTCCAGGTGTTTGTGAAGCAGACATCAACACAGCCTGGATGAGGAGGAAAGTTTGAACAGTCATGACAGTTTGATGACTTGAGATTTTTATTGTTACTTTCGTTGCTTTTATAAAGTATTTGTCAGTCATGTCTGGAGAGCAGGAATTCTAATGAATAATTGGCGTTGCTATTGTTTATTGCTTTCATGTGAAATCTATTTTATTTATTTGTTTGGACTTCAGCCCAGAAGTGGATGATTGTTTTATCCATATCCAGTTTAAAATATTTGATTTAAGCTTTCAGCATGCAAATTAATCTTTGTGTATTTGTAGATGTAGAAACTGTGCAGGCTTCTATTTATATGATATTAAGGATAAAGGACAAGGAGAAATAAAAATGGAAGCAAATATTTACAGCTGGGAAAAAGAGAAACAACAACATCTGACATTATATTCTACACTAACCAAATGAGAGAAAGAAGGCCTGTAAGAATGTAAAAGTAGCTGTCTTTGCTGCCTCTGGGACATATCTGTAGATGTTGCAGAATTGAGGTGGTTGGTCTTTACTTCTGTAGCATCTGGGTTTACCTTGGTCCCCAAAGAAAGGCAGAGTTTGGAGCATCAGGTGTGTTTACTCCCGAGCTTTCAGAAAAAAAAACGAGCTGCTGGGCTTCAAGGACATCCTAGTTGGCTACAAAACTCCTAGATAAGCCTGGCCAGCTCCCCAGGTTTTATTTCAGTGAAATTTCACATTTCACTTTTATGTGTGTCTGAAATGGGGTCAAAAGCCACAGACTTCAATGGCATTTTGTGGAGGAAATTGCAGAGCTCTTAATTTGAGTAGCATTGAGAGGAGCTTTGCTGGTGCCCTGGGCTGGCAGGAGCTCAGCAGCCAGGGCTGTGCCACAGCAGCTCCCTCAAGTCCCACGCCCATCTCCACCAGCAAAGTGCAGATTTCTTTCCACTTCCAAAGAGACCAGGATGAGGAGGGGGCATCTCCTCACCTGTATTTCCCACTCCTTAATTAGGAGTATCTCAGTTGTTACAACTCCTTGGTGAAATCACTGTCATGCTCAATGAAATTGTTGTCATATTGGTCCATCCCCAAGTGATCCAATGGTGCTTCAAGACCAGAACATACTTGGGGGAATTTAGAGGGGATTTACTATCAAAGAGATTCTGATATTTATAAAAGTTTTAGTCTTTAAAAGCAGTTAGAAAACAAACTGTCATCTAAATACTTTCTCATAAGATTGCTCAGCTTATGATTGAAAAGAATGAGCTGGGGAGGAAAATTTGTACATTGGGAACATGAAGAGAAGATACAGGGTGCCTTGTTCTCATTGTTCTTAGAGTCTAGATTCTCTCATTTTTAGTGGAAATACCAGTTTTCTCCTAGGTGAGATTTCACAGTTACTGTAGTGCAAGTGACACTGAGAGGAGAAAAGGTTTCTGTTTTCTTCCACACCTTTTAATTTTGAGAGGTCTAAGAATAGGGTTTTTTCCCAAAAGCCTTGTGTGCTCCCCTTCCTTTTTCCCCCCCTATTTTTCTGTCCTTTTGTATATTTTAACAGCATGGTATTGTGCTTGTTTCTTCATGGTCTCTTCATGATGTACTTGGCATAATTAAAAGGAGCTTTGTAGATATTTTATTTTTACTTGTAGACAGGGACTCTCCTTGTGTCTAGTTATCCATAGCCAAATGTGCTTATTCAGTGGCCCTAAGGTAAAATCCTTTTAACATTAAATTCAGATCAGTGTCCTCATGGAGTTCAGTGGCCTGGCATTTAATTGCACCAGAAGAAAGTTATGACAGCAACTGCTGATCCCATCAATGTTCTGCTTTTCTCTAAGTTGGTGATAAATATGGGCTGTGGGTAACTTTGAAACAAAAAGTCCTGAGTCCTTTGAGATTTTGCACATGGGTTAAAACTCTGATTATTAATATTGGCACCTCCACCATCCGCAGCCATGACAATAAGGGCTAACACCAGAACTGGGAGAACTGACCATCTCAGAAAACTGAGTTTCAAGTATTTTCCTGTCTTGAGGTTTTGTTCATTTCTTGGTCACTCTTGTCCAGGTGGGCTCCAAATCCCATCACGTCAGGTTTTGTAGGAGCTGAGTGAAGCCCTTGTGTCTGGAGCCAAATTAATCTTGGAGCACGTCCCTAACTCTGAATTGCAGTTTGGAACCTCTGCTGGATTGTGCTTAATGAAATTTGTAATGTGTTTAAGAGTGCTTGGCCAGAACTTAATTGCATCCAAATAAATAAGGGCTGTCGTATAAGTAATAAGTTTAGTTAAAATCAGTGCAGTAAATATGGACATTACCATTAATTGTTTTTCTCCTCTGCACTTTAGAAGTACACTTTAAAAATAAAAATGTTTTGCTGGTTGATGCCTGTCCTTTGCCAGGGTGACCCTGTTCTTGTTTGACACTCGAACAGCTTAGATTTTACTCTTGAGTAAAATCAACTTTTATAGGCAATATTGTTTTAGAGTTTTGCCTTTTATTTGAGCTGAGCTGGGCTGCCTTTCCTGAGGCTGCTGCCTGATGCACGGTGAACCCACCAAGCCATTGTACAGAGGATGAGCCTTGCCAGGAATACATCCACCAGTGTCAGCTAGAGCAGAGCTAATGGCACTTCAGTTAGTACAATTTCTTAATTAGTGCATTCAAAATGCATTGCTGCTGGACACTGCCTTAGTTTTCTTTTCTGTGTCCCAGTTTACTGTATTGATGCATTTTCACATCTAAAAATATCTGGGCTGTTTCCATGATACACTACACTTCAGTCTGCACAGGAAACAAGTCCGTGTTTGACAAAGGAGTATCTGCATTATATCCCCTAGCACAGCGAGCCTCTGGTACCTTCACTGGATACTTGTGATTGAGGACGGCATTTGGTGTGAGAGGTTCTCACCTCGTGGCAAACCACAGTCTGGGAAAAGCAAGTTATGAGGGAAGTTGTGTCTGTGACATCCAGCTTGACTCCAGCTCACAGGGTTCATTCCCCTCTCTCCTCCCAGGCTGGGACAGGCTTGGCCCTGTTCTGCACTCTCCTGTTTGTGCTCCCCTATTGCCATTCTGTGTGGGTGCCTCACTGGAACAGGCAAGTCAGAGAATACTCAAAAGGAAAATATATTCTTGAAGACCAATATAAATTTTTAAGGGTTTGGAGAGTTTCCTAATGGCTTTTGTACCAGTGCAGCTTGAGCTCTGGCAGGAGAGGTGGGGTATTTTTCTTCTCCCTTGGGCAGCACGAGGAGGTGATCAGCTCGCACACAGAGAGCTCGCAGTCTCCAGGATGAAATGCTTCTCTTGGGTGTCATGTAGCAGGTCAATAATAAATAGGCTGCTGCTCCTCAGATGAGCTGATTTTGAAACCCATCTCCCCTGCACTCCTGTTCCCACTAAGTCCCATCTGGAGACTCGTGAATCTGGAGGGAGAGGAGGTCTGGTGAGGTCTCCTCCTCTCAAACGGAGCGTGGTTCGTGGCCCCAGTGTGTGGGCAAAGTGGCTGTGCAGAGCTTAAAGAGGCAGTGTTGACAGGTGGCAAGGAGAATGTGGGCTTTTTTGGTTTACTGCTTTTTTGTTTACTTTAAAATACTGTACTCCCATTACCCCAGGAATGTCATAAGCCTGGGAGAGCACATGCTGCTCCAAGGGCCCCCACCTGCTGATTCTCAGCCTTGGGTCTGCTGTGCTTGGCATGTGGTCCCCAAAATTCTCCCTGGACTGTCACAAGTCCGCAACAAATCAAGCTGAGTTTAGTGGAATTAATTTGAGTCTGCTCCAGGATAGTTGGCAGAATAATTTGGTCTAAAATAGCATCATTATTACCACCTATGGTACAGCTTATAGGATGCAGTGCTTAATTTTAAGAGTTTAATACGGAGCTGAGTAGGAAAGGGTTTTCCTGTCCCGAAAACTCATTGTGATTTCCATCCCTCTCCCAATATACTTATTTGATTAGATTCTTATAGGGCTTTTCTGGGAGCACTGGGGAGCACCTGAGAGCAGCAGAAGGGTGAGACATCAGCAAGCAGGGAAATGCAGGTGTGAGGCTTGGTCCAAGTCCTTGCCCCCATCCAGTGTTTAAGTCTATCTGTTATTGCAGGGTTATTGCTCAGACTTCGCCATCCCACTTGAAATTACTGACTCACCCAGGATGCAGCAAATATTTCCTAGTGGAGAGTTCTAAAAACTGCCATCAGTCCTACTGAAAAAATGCAGTAAGTTGACATGTCTAATGGAGGTAAAAAAACCCCATCAGAAACTTTCTGCCGTCTGTGGGTTGTTATTGCTACATAAAATGTATATTAGCTACTTGTTTACTTCTGGTGTTTTGGGATTTTTAATGAAAAGTGATGCCAACACCTTGGACCTTTATAAGCAGAGACTGATTGTCAGCAATAGCAGCTTGATCCAGGATTTAAGGTACCTTTAATGCTACTTACAGTTGTAATTTATGACCAGCACTCTTCTGTTGGTTCATGCAGGGCTGCAGATAAAAAATACCAACTTAAATATTTATGTAGGTAGCACATCTTTGTGAATATTTCTTCCTGGTAAGGAAATGCTGTTTAAAGAGCAATACATTTCATTACAGTGGGAATGACTATGTGAAAGCTGTCAATGTTTTGAACAAAATCTGTGGATGCCATAAAGTGTTAGGATTACTCATTTGCCAAATCTGTGCTTTGGAAGGGAGCAAAATGTGTTAGTTAATGATACTTCAGTAGTGACAAAGAATTTGTCTAGAAAATTGGCACATCAGTTGAGAATATCTGGTTATGGAGCTTAAGCATTAGGGGCTCAGTGTTTCTTCAGTGCACGAATTAAATTCAGCTAAGGGAACAGAGCCGGTGCAGAAAGCTGAGTAAGAACCAGACAACGACAACTCACCTTGCTATCACATTTAATTGGAGATCTGATGGTGCTCAACTTCCCTCACTTGCCAAATCTGACAACAACAATTGCATCTTTGCAAAAGCTCTCATTTCATTCCTGCTGACTGACAGCTGCCCAGTGCATTTGCATGCATAAATCCATTTGGCAAGGAAGCACCTCAGATGAAAAAGAAACTTATTTCTGCAGAATTTTTGTATCTGCAGCATGGCAATAGTTGCAAGAATTGGTTTGTATCTCTGCTCTCTTTGGCCCCTCTTACCATGAAAATAGCTAGCAAAGAGGGGAACACAGTTTAATAAAGTCTTGTGAAAAAAGTAAGAACAAAATTAATCTGGAAAATTATATCCCTACCGTAGGTTTTATTAGCATTTTATTTTTAAAGACAGTGAATTACTACCTACTGATTGTGTAATATTAAAGTTTAAGACTATATTAAAATTTAATGAAAATGTCTTAAATATCAAGCTGAAGAGCCAATGCTCTCTGATTTTTTTTGTGTCTGATGAACCTACAGCTGAAATCTCTGCAAGTCCTGCCTTTGTCTTTAATAGATATCAGAGCAGGCTTTTAAAGGAGTAGGTCTATTTACGAAAGGTCAGACACATTTGTAATGAAAATTCCATTCATCAAGATGCATTCGGATTGTGGAAACAGCTTATTGCTTCAGAATGGATTTTCTTCCCTCTATGGATGAAACAAACACCCCTGAAAAGAACGATGGATACATTTCTCATGGCACTCAAAGGTCAGCTCACAATATAACAGCCCCGAGGGCTTACTCAGCTGGAGGAGGAAGCTGTGCTCTTGCCAAGTGCCAATAAACACAGAGGTATGTGGGCATTAATATCTGTTTGAAATAATCCATCAAAGCTGGTGTTTATGGGTTTGAGAGTAAAATGAACCTGTTGCTGAAGAGCCTTGTGGAGAAAAGCCTACAGGTGGATTGTCTGCTTAGAGGGATTGAGGTGGTCTGGCCTTGGCTCTCTTGGTGTCTACAGGATCATATCATTTTTGTATTTTCTCCTCAGAAATGGGTTTGCTGAGTTTCTAGAAAGGTTTTTTTTTCATTTTCCACTCCCTTCCCTCCCCCTCCCCCTGAATAAGTCGTGCTTGTCATGTTTTGATTTAAATAAATAAAGAAAAAAATAGAAAAATCAAAGCTCCTGGACAGCTGCTGGAGCCTGTCCGAGTTCAAAGAGCATCTGGATGATGCTCTTAGCCATGTGGTTTGGTTGCAGATCGTCCTGTGAGCAGCAGGACATGATGATCCTTACAGACCCCTTCCAACTTGAGATATTCTATGATGATTCTAACTCCCAGAATAGTTCAGCAAAACCCTGAAATCCCTCAAAGGACTTGCAGATTGGGCTTTTTCTTTTCCTTTGAGATTTCCTTTACTGACTCACTCCTCATAGTCCCTTTGCATGGTCTCTCTGCAGCTAGTGGAACTGGGATGGACTGTGGAAGACGTAGTCAAAGGAAGGAACATGATATTTAGGGCAGAATTAATGAGTGAAGTTCCCATTACAGCTACTCCATGCAGTAATGGTATCTCTAAATTAATTTATTTGATAGTCAAAATTGTGGTGTAGCTGCTGCAGGTTAAACAGAGGGGTTTCAGTGGTGTAGCTGACATAGTTGGGGAAAAGGAACCCAATCTACACTTTTCTCACACGAAGCCATTTTTAAGGAAGGTGGGTTGTTTCCAAGCTGTGCTGTCCTTCCCACTCTCCCTGTCCCCTCTGCAGCTGCCAGGGATGCCCAGCCCTGCCCTGGCCTTTGCTAACAGAGCATCTCATTCATTATAATGGCCTCAGACTTGCTCCTGCCACCAGTATTGCCCAGAGAGGTGATGCTGTGGGCATTAAAGCCAAAGCCTGTCCCAAGAGGATCCTGCCTCTGCCTAGTGTGAGCTGGGTGAAACCTGTGTTATTTTTATAAACCCTTATTTTGCGTCTGATTTGGAACATCCTTCCCTGCACAAGCAGCTGCCCCTTCTACCTTCAGGTGCCTGTGCTGCACAGTGGAAGCAAGAGCTGGTGCTGCACCAGCTTTTTTGAAAGAAAACACTCAGCTTGTGCCCCAGCCACGTCCCCTCCCTCCCGCTGGTGGCTCCACCGTGCCAGGGTCAGTCCCTGTGTGGGGGCATGGACAGGCAGGGTGGGATATGCAGCCTTCACAGAGCCTCGTGCCTCTTTCTCATGGGCATCCCACACGGGAGAGCTGCTGCCTTCTGTCCCCAGGCCAGCGATGCTCTAGGGCAGAGCTGAGCCTGCCCGTGCTGAGGGAGGGAGGAGGGGAGCCCAGGGGAATTGGCCACTTCGAAGCTCTCGGAGATGGTGCCCACCAAAGGCGTTGGTGCTGGCGGTAACCGGAGCTGTTTGTTTTAATGCATCTTGAAATGCACTCCTCCCCCTTGTAAAGAGAATATTTGTTATGCATTTTATAGTCTCAGGCATGGCCATCTGCTAATATAGTCAAGTAGACACAATAAAGGAGGTTTATATCTTTTTAGGTTCTGTTACTTCAGGTTCTATTTTTGATGCAGTAGGAGCCAGCACAGCTGAGCTGAAAGACTCTCAGGAACATGTCATGCATTTTATAGTGGATGTGACTAAAGAAAATTTGCTGAAGGACTGGAATTAAAGGTGGCACACAACAGAGAATTAGAAATTGCTACTGTCCTGCCTTTAACCAGGGGTAGTTTAGAAACTCTTTTTAATGTAAGAGTCTTGAGACACTTTTATTCTGACATTATGTAGCCTGTGAGGCGCAGGTCTGCATGTGAGCTGCACTGAGATGTGAATGGTCAGTACCAGCACATCTTTCACCCATAGAGGTATGAAAAGCTTTTAATTGCTGTCTGGAGGTGGGTCTGTCATCTTCAGTTTGTCTCCTGACACTCAGCAGACTTATACCTGCATCAAATAAATAAATAAATAAAGCACCCCCCTAATTTTGTGTGTAGATAAAACTTCAGCTGTCCACGGTTCAGTTCCTTGCCTTTACTGTGGGGTAATCTCTTGTCAAAGTCGGGAGCTGAAGGCTGGGAAGGACTCACAGATAAATGAGCTGGGAGTGCTGCTCTTGCAAGCAGCCACACTGTTTATTCTGTGTTTGTCTAAATTGCCTTTGAATTTGGAGAGTTTTTCACTTTCCAGAGAACTTGCAGGGAATTTGCTCCACCTCAGCCCAGTGTGGGACAGGTCAGTGGAACGTGGCCCCTTCCAGAGCTGTGCTGGGCTCACTTGGGCTGGGCAAAGCAGTGCTGTGATCCATGTGCCTCCTTGGCTGCTGGGCCAGGCAGGAGGAGGGATTGAGTGGCTCCCAGTGGATTTTCTCCCATCTCTGTCTTTGCTGCCTAATGTCCTTTTTTTGGTTTTGTTTTTTAAGAATATTTCAGTTTTATTTTAACCTCAACCTGCATGCCAGAAGACATTAAGTTACTTGTTTTAAAGCCTCTTGCAAGATCTGATTCAGACTGACTTTGTGCAGCTCTCTCATGTAACTCTACACTTCTTGACCTCCTGTAAGACATCATTATCTTCAGCTGATTTTCTCCTTCCAAGCCACAATATGCACTAAGTTTTTTCTGAGATGCTTTTTCTTTTTAAATGTGATTATTCAATAGGGAATTTGGAAGTGCTCTCTTAATCCTACGAAGTCATTAGGACTTGGGCCAACAACAAAATCTAAGAGCTGAAGCTGAACTTTCTAGATTGTCTAGGGGAAAGTTGTGGAGGATGAGCAGAAATTCCCCTGCTGAGAGCAGTAACTTCAGAGTGCAATTTTCATTCATTTTTTATCTTCGCTCTAAATTGTCACAATTCAAAATCTCTTGCTACCTTGACACCTCTCCAATACATTTGCCTGTTTTACAGACGCTCTTCCACCTTCTTTTGTTGCTAATTTGGGTGGGTAACACCACCCAGAGAGCCGTTCCTAGGTTGATCACCTTGCACAGAACGTGTTGTTCCTGAGGTAAACTTCATCAGTGATGGGAGGTTTTGTTGTTTGTTTGTTTGGTTTTTTCTTTTTTCACCTTTCAGCCTGCATGCCAGAGGACTTCTAGTCACTTGTTTTACAGTCTCTGGTAAGCGTGATTCAGTCTGGCTTTTTGCAGTTCTCTCCTGCAGAGGCAGTGACTGCAGTGGGATGGTGCCCTCCTGCTTTCTTTGGTGGAAGCTGAGGGTGAGGGCTCCTGGCTCAGCACACTCTGGTGCTATGAACTTCATGTTAATTATGTATGACTGCTCTCCCTGACATGTTTCTAATTACCTGTGGTGTATGCCAAGCCTTTACCTACCTTAATCCTTCTCTGCTGCTGTTCTGAGATTTGTCTGATAACCAAAACGGATGAGTTGGTGTATCTTGTGATATCTGCTTTACTGCATGCTTTGTTTTCATTTCCCTCATCCCCTGAAGAGTGCAGAAGGAAGTGGGGCTCTGAACGAGGAATGGCAAAGAAAGATGAGCACAGAAAATTGCCTTCTCCTTTCTGATGCTCTTTCAGAATTTCTGCATGCTTGGGACAGGCCCTCATTTACCTCACTTCCTTGTTTTTCTCATGGTTTTCTACAAGAAATTGGGCTTTTTTTTCTGAATTCTTCACACATCTACATGACAGATTTGTGCAATCCTCTAGTATTAATTTGTTGTTTTATCCTGTGGTTTTCATCTTTATGCAGCTTTTGCTTTCAACTGTGTGGTCATAAAAATTTTCTTTAGTATTTGATGTCTTATTCCACAGCAGTTACATGATTAGATAGCAAGTGTTTAATTAGATTTTGGCTAGTGGGCTACGTATGTTGGTATCTGTAATACCTGTCTGGCCACAATTAATAAAAGGGAATATACCCCTGTAATTATATAATCTTGCTTAAATATCTATGACCTTGAGCGACAGCGATAAGTAGGTAAATAAGAGTATTAGAGTATTACCTCTGTGGGTGGAAGGATCTTCTTGGAATTATGCTGAACATTTTGGCATTAATAGCAAAGCAGGTGATTCTGCAATGAAAATTTCATATAGTAATTTTGTCTATTTGCTCTTTTTAGTTAATTATTGCACAGCCAGTGCAATAAATACTTCCAATTTAAAACAAACTTTCAGGAGAAAATCTCTGGCAATAGAAACTGTTCTGTTATCATGTGCTTCAGATATTTTTGATATCTCCTCACAAGGCATTTACTGAAGTCACAGCATAAGCGAATGACCAGGGTGAAACCAAAAATAACATGAGTGCACTCAGATGATGCTGTAGCCCCCTCCAGTATCAGTAATTCCTTCAGATATCACCATGCACACAAACAGCAGTTGGAAAAGCAACTATTTTGGCCTTGGAAGAATTATACTGTGCTGGCAGTCTGTGGAGATGTCTCAGAATGGTTTCCTCTCTGTCCTCTCTCTCCCATTTCCCTTGAAGGCATCCCAAAGCACCCTCAGGTGCAGTCATTGCTTTCTTGAGTAGCATCTATGTTTTGGAAAGCTCGTTAAAATGTGTGAGCCTTGCCAGGAGTACTGCTAAATGAAAGGACAATTATTGCAGCTTTCATTCTGGTGAGAGATGTGTAAAGATATGAATGGGAGTGCTCACTAATGGACAAGCACCTTGAATGAATTTGTGTCTGTATCCAAAGGGAACCTGTATCCAAACTGTCAGACCTTGTGATTTCCATTTCCCCCATTACCTGAGAAAACTTCATCTGAGAATTTTACAGGTGTGAGGAGAAGAGTTTTGGAGGGAGATGAGAACAGGGGGTGTTTAACAGGTCTGATCTGAAATTTCATGTGGAATAGGAAAAATGTCTCTTCCAGGGGACTCAATTGCTTTATTATTAGGAGCATGTGATCAGGGTGAGTATAGTCCTGGCAGCAGAGCTGACTGGAAAAGCTCTGTTTCATTGAAGCCCAAGCTGTGGGGATTTCTTAATGAGTTTAACTATTTTGACATCTTTTCCTGAGGGGAGAAAATGATCTAAACAGAACAGACTTGCTTTGGAATGGCATTAAATACTGGCTTGAAGAGTTCAGCCTACATTCTATCCTGGAGATATGAGACAGCTCTGATTTCTGTTAAAATGTGTCTCTGAGGAGGAAAATGGGCCCAAAATTATTTTTGTTATATTTATTTATATTTATATTATATTTATATTATATATATATATTTATTTATTGTATTTAGGTGATCAGTAAGGATTCATGGGGAAACTGCATGATGCAGTCAGAGGGTCTGTTGAGGGGAGATGGCTTTGCTGAGAGACACAGGGATCATGAGGCTTTAGGAGAGATGAGGGAGAAAAGAGCAAAAAGAAAATTGCACAGGAAAGTGCAGTGTGGTGGAAAAATAGGAGATAAAAAGTTGTGCTATGGTTTCTCTGGTAGTGATACTCTTGATGTAATTCTTTTCCTGTTGGATGTGCACAGGGACAAGGCATAAGTCACTCATCTTCAGAGCCCTGGCTCTGCTCTGCCATCCCTCCTTTTCAGATTTTGGGGCAATAACATCACTCTTACAGAAACGTAATTGCCACGTGTATCATGCAGGTATTTCTATAAAAGTGAATGTTAAGTGCACACAGTTAACTTTGTGGCTAATGGAAAACAAAAATCACCTTCGTGTGTCCAAAGTGAATTTAAATTGAAAACTGTGCTGGATTATTTCAGCTTCAAAAGGAAAATGTTGACCAGGTTGGGATTGTTTTTTTTTTAAACTCCCATTTTTCTTTCTGTAAGTAGCAGCTCTGATACTCCAGAGAGCTGGGCTGGGCTCTCATGTCTCCACCTTGCTTCATCACCTTTGCATGGATTGTCTGGGTCTTGTAAAGGAAGCAAAGGCACTTTGTGACATGCTGAGCTCTTCCAGCCGAGGTCTCTGCCTCAGCTGCTTGAAACGCTCTCTCCGGCTGTCTGCAGATCATTCCCAGCCTTGAAATCCACCTGGGTATTTTCCTCCCACTCAGAGCTGTGCGTCCTCACATCCTCTGATTCTGTCTCATTGTTTCAGATCTTCCTGGGGGAGTTCTCAGCCTCTTTCTGTAGATGTTTTTTCATTTTGTTCTGCATTAATAATACTGGAAGAGGTTGGAGGGGCAGGGGGGAAGGAAGCTTCAAGTCTGCTGGAGTTTTTCCAAATCGGTTCATCATCATTAGTCTTCCAATGTTATTTCCCTCCCTTAAAGCTTCTTGGTTCATTATTACCATGAAAAAAAAGGAGCCCTTTGTTCAGTAACAAGGGAATTTGTGTCTGTCAAGGCAGCAGCTTTTTGCTCCAAATTCCATATCTAATTTTGCAGAAAAATACTGTCAGCAAATTGCTTGAGGTATTGCAGTGAAACACAGGGCTTATGTTACCAGCAAACATTCATGCTATTATGTAAATCTTTGCAGAGCTATATATCAGAAAAGTAAATAAATGGAGTGACCAGAAAATATACCTGAAATCAGGATTCAGTGGGCACCAAGAAGAGCTGGCTGCTGACACCGTAAAACAATTAGCCTTCTGCTTAAATGACACTTCCATTTCATTATACACAGAGAATTTAGCTTTAGTCATTAATTATTGAAAAATAACTTTGAACAGGAGAATAATGCCTTCCCCATACATGGAATCTGTGCTTGCAAATCACAAAATCCCAGCGGTTCAGAATGGAAATGTGTTTGTTGGCAGCCCTAGCAGCTCTGCTCTGCCAATGTGTGAGTACTCAGTGTCTGATTTTCTACATTTGGGCTTCCCAGCCCCGTTTGCTGGGGAAGCACCAGCAGTGGTGGATGCAGCAGCCCCTCACTGGGTGCACGTGGCTCTCCAGGTGCCACTCAGAGAGGCTGCTGCAGTGGTACCCTCAGTGGCACTCACACTGAGCCCTGGGCTGCCTTGCTCTGGGATTCATTCAGCCAGGGCTGAGGCACAGGGACTCAAAGGTGTCTGGTTTCTACCTGGAGGCCAGTAAGTGCAAAACACTATTTTTGGTTGCACAGAGATAAATACCACTCTTCCAAAATTCACATTTTCTCCTGCTTCTGGAAAATAATTCTGTGACCATCTCTCTGTTCCAAACGTTGTTACGTTTATCAAAATTGGCTTTATACTTAGAAACTGGGTTGTTGTGTTCTAGTATTTTGAACTGTTTGTCTTCAAGTCCTTTGGAGTATTGCATAGATCCCTGGAAAGACCTGGATCTAGAAAAATGAGTAAAAATCACCAAATATCTCTTCTGTACCACCAAAGCTCCAAAAAAATATAGTTTGAGTTCCACTTGGGTTCTCCTCCAATTATTTCTTACTGGATGGGGCCCAAAAGAGCCTAATGTCCCGAGGACTTCACAAATCCAGTAAAATACTCAGCCCAGCCCACGTGCTACCAACTGCCTCCCCCAGACATATGGTGATGTTTTTTGCCTATCACTATATAAGGTTGGAGCAGGGCAGAAATGCTTCCCCCTCCTGCTCAGCGGAATAAGTGTGATAGTTTTTCTAAATTAAAACAAAACAACTTCTACTCGGGAGCGTGACTAATGCGATGTAACCCAAGTGACTTGTAAGATGTGCCAGGGGAGTAGAGGCTTCTTTGGCTCCACTGGGCTGTGTGGTTGCTGACTGTGACCTGCATTTCTGTCTCTGGGGCTCAGACACCTCTAAAAAGTCCCATCAAATGTCAAAGTCTCAGAGCACACAATCAGTCATGACCCTGTAAGATGGAGACTGGACACCACAACTCCTCTTGAAAATCAGTGTAGATTTTGAAGGACATGTTGCTGTTGACTGGTTTCTAGTACTGTTTTCTAGTCAGTGCTGTCCTACTTGAATTTTGAGAACATTATATTCATTGGGGGGCTGGGTGGGAGGGGAGGAAGAGAGATTTAAAACTTTTATACTTAATTGGTCATGTATAAATCTCATAGGTTTTACTGAAAACTCATCATTGGTTTTAATAGATCTGCTTAACAAGTGTTGGTCTGAAATGCCTTAGGGTAATTAATGTTAATTCTTACATGGCCTTGACACTTCTGCAAAAATTCCTTCTAAAAGAAATAATCAAGGGATAAGTCATTATTTTAGCATATATAATGATGCATTTCAGGAAATATCATGTTAGAAACTAGATAACTAAGCTGAGAGAATTTTTTTATTAGATTAAAGCACTTGTGAATGAAAGTCCCCAGATGTCTTTCTAACTAACCTTACAAAAATATAATGTGACCAGAATCTCCTCTCATATTCAGCCCACAGAGCAAAGTAAAGTTGTTTGAAAGAAAATGTCTGGTTCCCTTTCCTATCACTGATAAATATGGGCCAAATTAGGAAAGCATTGAAGTGTACACTTAGAGAAATGCTTAAGTGTTTTCATCAGGGCCTAAGTAGTGAATTAGAGCAACTCTCTTACCCTTGTTCAAACCACACTGATGTCAGTGGAAAGACTCTCATTAACCTCTGAGGATTTTGCATTAGATCTGTGGGTAAAATTCCGGCTCCTTTGAAGTTAGTGGCGAAGTTTCCATTAACCTGTGCCTGGGACTTCATTTATTCTGCAGGAGGAATGTTCTCAGCATAAAACATATGATCATGTCCTGATAAATATAAAGAAAATTGATGCTATTCATTTAGGAATATCCAGCACTAGCAATTAGCAGGAAGTATGAATACAGGAAAAAAACCCTAATCTAATTATGTGAAAATCCTTGCTGTGTAATAAAATTGAAGTGGTTTCTGCATGTCTTACCACAAATGAGAGAGATCAGTATTCAGAAACAGGTTTGAATTGATTTTAATGTGTATTGAAAATACTTTTTGCTTTCAAATTTCTTGGTAGCCATTATAATCTACCGACCATGAAGCTTCATTTACCTCACAGGCTTTACTTGTTTCTCCGTGCCCAGTAATGTTTTGGAGACCTGTTCATGTTTTGAAAGGTGTTATATTGAAACCTGGAAGTTCTGTTCATTCCATGCTTCTGAGTCATTTTATTTGAAAACCTGTGAAAAAGAAAAGGAGTCTGAGATATTGAGGACAGATAAAGTTGGTCTTCAAAAGTTTGAGAAGAGTAATTGCATCAATCTGGAGGAACATGGTTAGGGCTAGAACTCACAAATACAGACTGAAGGAGTGGAGTGTATTTAGCATAAAGAAGCCACAGATGAAGTGATGGAATGGCACCCTGAGCTATCCTTCTCCTTCTGAGGTGAAAAAAACTCAACTAAATACCAGTATAACAATAAAATATGTATCAAGGGCTGTAAAATATTACATAGTGAATAGAAAATCTTTCTAAAATGAGTCTAGAAAGTGGCTAAATTATGGGCATGTTTGCTAAATTATACTATAGAGAAACCAAAGTATAAATATTCCACATTTATTTTAAACTATTCAACTTACTTCCTTAATGGAGAAAATGCTATTTCATCTAAGAAGTTGAATTTAAAAAGAAAAAAAAAAAAAGCCCCAACAAAACTAGCCAACCCACAGAGATGAGCAGTTTCCACTATGAACCGTGTACCTAGAGGATGAGATTTTTTGAGAGCCTGTAAAGCTTTGGTAATGCTAAACACAAAAATAGATGAAGCTTAGTATTCCAAAGGGCTTATAACCAGTGTTTGCAGAGGAATTCTGAGGGCAGCCTGCAGGGATCTCTAAGAGTGGGGTTTGAGGAGACTTGCAGGACTGCCTCCTCACTTATGGAATGTTTATGGAAGAAGGTGGTGTCCATTCTGGGAGCAGGTCTGCATCCTCCAGAGGGGCAAGTCCCTACAGCAACTTGGCTGTGAGCACTTGTCTTCAAGAGAATGTGTTTGATAGAGCAGGCAAGCACATCAAGTCATGGAATGCTTTGGGCTGTTTTTACAGACCCTGTTTCAAACAGGAGGATGAGCTTTGCAGGAGACTCACCAACACTGCACCAAGCACCTGTGCAGCTGCTGACCTGGAAAACTCAGTCACTGTGTCTTATGAGTTGCACTCCCTGAGCTCTGGGGGCTGCCGGGTGTCCTAAGCTGATGCTGAATATTTTAGGAATTTAGGGCACTCAACAACCCCTGAGATCATGGCTGGATGATTCCAAGTGAACTCTTTTTGATGGAGTGGCTGCATGGCAAACTTCTGTGGTAGCGACCGTCACTGCCAGCTCTGCACTCTCTAACAGCTGCAGGGAAACCTGCATCCAAACAGGTGACATCACACATGACATCACAGGTGACATCACGTGTTTGAAAACACTGCTGTGAAATATTACATCTTTTGTAGAGATGATGAGCATTATCTCCCTGCATGGACTGAGCCCTTTTGTGAGGAGACATCCCCCTGTAACCCTTCCCCACGTCTGATAAACTCACATGTAAAGTAATAAATACAGGTCTTGAGAGAAGCCAAACAAGTAAAACCAAGCAGCCCAATTAATCTGAAAGCACATTTCCCAGTTAATGAAGAGTTCCTGAGTTCTTGAGTGCTGACAAGGAATCTGTTGGGAAGTGTGTTTTACTCCAAGGCATCTGTTTGCAACAGAACCCTTGAATGGCAGCAATGCTTAAGAGCTTCTCAGGCACCCTCTGGTTCAGTGGAATAGTGCTCACTGTAAGTTTTCTTGACCAGGTTACAGGAAATATAGCTAGGCTGTGCTTCCCAGGGTTGCTTATGAACTGTCAAGTACAATGAAATAAAGAAATGCCGGAGAAAATGAAATTACCTTTGCTTCATGTATTTGTTCTTCGCAAATCCAAGCTGGTTATTACTCATCTTCACGTCATCTTCTGGTTTCCTACAGGTTTTATATTTCAGTATTTACCTGCATACTGAAAGATGTATAAACCCCTAGGCTGTCTCTTGCTTATTTTCTAAGAGAGAACCTGCATTCTCACCTCTCTCAACTTCTGCTCCAAAAACTGTAGTAGTTCCCTCAATCCACTTTTGACATTTTCCCCTGAAAAACAGACCTAAAAACTTCCAACTTAGCCAAGTATTTTTCAAACTCTTTTGATTTTTGTCATAGTTGGTACGCTAATCTCTCCATGCCAGCATCAATTTTGTTATTCATCTGATCACAATTAACCCTTTTAGTGAGGACTGAGGCAGAAGGGAGAGTAAATGCTTTGGTCTGTTCAGCATCATTTATTGAGCCATCCTTTCCTGTTGAGTAGCAGACTGACTTTCTTTGACCTTCCCCTTCCTACCCACGTAGCCTGCCGGCTTGTTTCATTTTGTATCTTGTTAGCTGTGCCTTTGTTTGTTGTTTTACTTCTTTTTTCTCTCTTTACATGCTGCAGCAGTTCTTGGACACAGTCTTAGAAATTAGATGAGTAAATTTTATATTTTCTGATGCCTCTTGAAAAGACTCAGTCTTTGCAGAACTCTAGAAATCCTCCAGCTGCAGCTTTACACACAGTCTGCTGTAAAATCTTATGCATTAACACTTAGAAGGAATAATAATCAGAGGATCAAGTAGCATTTGATAACTCTTCTGTGGAATGTTTGCTGTAACTGTTAGGGTACTGTAACTGGAACTTTCTAGGCCACTAAAGGACTGTTCTCTCCTGGATTTCTAAGCAGTATTTATAATTCAAGAGAGATGCTTATTATATCTGAATATATATGAGGTTTACCTAAAAGAATATTCTAGCTGGTAGAGGTGTTTTGTGATTTTTTGGTTTTGTTTGTTTTGCTGGCAGATTTCACTGATTGGGAGAATTTTGAATACATTGATATTTTGGTCCACTTTTTATCCTTTCTTTATCCTTCCATTAATGCTGTGCTTGCAAAAGTCTCTTTAATTTTTGTCTGTCACCATTATTTTGTTTTTATAGTGAGCATTGTAAAACCACAAAGAGACTATGTTATTACAACAGAAATAATCGCTGTTGTGTATGTTTAGACACTAAAAATTCTTTTCCTAAAACTGACACCATCTTGATGATCTGGTTATTGGCAACCGTAGAACCAAACACAGCATAACTAAATAGCACAAGGTCTCTATGCCCCCACGGGCTGATGAAAATTAAAGATAATATTATTTTTGTGTTTAGCTGCCTGTGATAGGAGGGGGTTGGAACATTTTCATGTGATCTGTTGTGGTTATAAGCTGAGTGCACCACTTCTACTGCCACCGAAAGTGGTAACAGGAGTTAGTGCCCAAATCCTACTGAAACTCATCTGATAGTCCTGGGTGGTAATGAAAATCTCCTCCTCCTAAGCAGAAATATTGATGAGGGTATAATGAAATAATATTTACTTGATCCTGATTGAGGTTTTGAAGACCTGGAAAAGTGCTGTGAGACCAACTAGTATCCATGGAGTTAAACATCTAAACTGCAATAGGGGTGTCTGTGAAGAGTTGCTTTGGCAAAGAGCCAGAGATGTTTGCTGAGAGTATGGGTATGTGGCACTACTGACACAGCCCTCTGTGCAAGAGCCTGCACAGGTCTGGGGTGGGCTCTCCTCCAGCCCCTGCATGGTTTGGTTTAACTCCTGCCTCCCAAAACCAACCCAACCCAACCCAACCTAAAAAAAACCCATAACAAAACCCAACAACAGCAAAAAAAACCCCAAACCAAAAGAATCCAACCAAACCCAAACAAAAAAAGCAACCTCCCCCCCAAAAAGTAAAAACCAACTAGCCAAACAAAAAAATCCCCAACAAACAAAAAAAAAAAAAGGAAAGAAAAATAAGAGGAAAAAAAAGGAAAAAAGAGTCTAGGACTGAATCCAGCAGAAATAATCACCTCTATGAAAATGAGAGCCCCCGGGTACTTTTTTGACTGCTGTTGAAAGGATGATGGCTCTAGGTAATAAAAACCTTAGTGCTCTTTCCCCCCTCCTGTTGCCACCCCACTGCTGACATTTGATGCACGGAGCAGGGCCCGTGCTGTGGTGAAATATCACTCCTGTCACTTTGGCGAGTGACACGAGCGGTGCTGGGGGGCGGCAGGCGGTGAAAGCACCGGGCACGAGGAGTCATCCTTCCCAGCTGATGAAAGATAACTTAAAAGGGGATGGATAATTGCTGAAAGAGGCTTCTCAGAGACCAGAGGTGGAAAGAGGGACAAAGAAAGAGCTCGTGTTGAAAGGTGCACAGAGTGACGTGCGCGGCCGGACGTGACAGCGCGGCTCTTTCAGGGCTCTCACGCATCCCTCCGCTTGGGTAGAGTTCCTGTAGCTGGAACCAGGCCCCTCTCCACTCATCAAACACTCTGTGCTGATTTTAATAGGCAAGATGAAACAGAAGACAGCTCAGTATGGGTTTAGATTGAGTCATGGTTATTGAATTTGTCCAAGGTACAAAGGTGCTGTTTGCAGCAAAATGAAATAAGTGATAAAAAAAATCCACAAAGAACAAAGGGACCAGAGAGTAATATTTGTCACACTCTCAACAGTCTTCTGTTTGGTATATGAGAGGAAAAAAGGGTAAGGAACATGCTTCAAACTTGCAACAATGAAGTGCCCGAAAAGAAAAATGTTTAATGAAAGTGAGCATAGTTTTTTCTCAACACTACAAAAGTTTGGGTGGGTGTGGAACTGAAAAAACCTCAGAAATAACAAAGCAACAGAAAAGGAAAAATGAGGGATGATGGAGCAGCCTTCAGAGTCCCCATGTGGAAAGCCTATAGATGTACTTTCTGTGTATCCTTGGATGCAGTGCCTGGCTCTGTCCTTGTTCTGTGAGTGCCCATGAAATGCTGAGCTTGGAGTCATACTTCCAGACACGAGGCTCCTGCCCACCTACTTGTGTACACCTCTGAACCTTTTCTACTTTTGGAATTGCAAAGAAACGTGATTGTGGGAGTACTTAAGCATCTGAGGTTTGGTCTGCTTCTTTGGGATCTTAAAGATAGGAATAGTTTTCTTTATCTGTCACAGGCCCCTGTGATGATAAATAGGTGATAGGCAAATAGGTGCTATAGTAAGGGGAGAGGGGTAAGTAGGTGCTTCCATGGTAAGGTGGTTGTGATGGGTTGAGGACATAAGTGCAACAGGACTTGTAGGTAGAAATATCTCGTAGGAAGTATTCTGTATAGTTACTTTATATGAGTACTCCAGGTTTCTGTGCACAGGCTGCCCTTAATTTGGCCCTTATATAGGTTATTTAATTTTTTATAAAGCATTTACGTAAGTAGAAAATTACAGTATTGAAACAAATTGGGACAGAAATCAAATGAGAGGTACTTGCAGAGAAGCCCTTTGCCCTCTCCTCCTTAAATGGGTATGTAATCAATCTCTGCTGACCTTTACCACTCAATTTCCCAGCTGTGGCTTCTTTTCCAGAAGAAAGCAGCCATAGGTAGAAGACTCTTGGGCAGATATGTGCCTTTGTGTTGTGTGGATCTCTAGAGTGACCCATCAGGCTGCTGTCATCTCCACGTGCCAGTGTTGCAATTCTGCAATACCAGCTTTTGTCTCAGCTGCTGTCTGGAGTTGGTAGAAATAAATAAACCCAATCAGGAAGGAGCAGGAGAAGGAAAATCCAGCTGCAGGGAGAAAAACTTGTTCCTCCCCGTGTCTCTCCTCTCCCACGTGCAGCGCTGCCGTCCCTCATTAGCGCGCAGGCTGCCCCGGTGCCGCGCTTCTCCCCAGCGCCGTTGCCAAAGCTACGGAATCAGATGCTCTGGCTGTGAATGAAAGGGAACAGTCTCTACTTTCCTCATAATTTACAATGCGTTTGGTTCCACAGTCCAGGCACCACGGCACAATCCTGATTGGATCAGTTCTTTCTGACTCTGTCGACTCTGATTTATTTCCCCTCTCCAGAATCCCCCACCAGCATTTGTGGTCATTAGGGATGGGTTTGCTCCTTGTCCCACGGCTCTGTAAACACCATGTCCTGAGGAGGGTTGTTGGTGAGGGAGGAAGCTCGGAGAGGAGATAGCCGTGATAACCTTTAGGAATTGCTCTGGACTGTGCAGAAACTGCATTACCTTGACAGATCTCATCTTGACGGTGACGAGACTCATTCGTTTTTCTTGATGCTCCCCGACTTCTATTTCCATTTTTCCCTGGGGCCAGCTGAGTCTTTCTGGTTCAGCACAGTCCTCCAGCACTTTGTGCCCAGACACATTTGCACCAAAGAAGTTGCAGAGGGTTTTCTGTTGTTGTTTTGGTGCAAGTTGTATGTATTTCATTGCAGAGGAAAGCTAATTGAACTAATTGAACGAATGCAATTTTTTACTGATAGAAATTAAAGGCTCATCACTCATCTTCCAAAATAACTGTCTGTATCTTGGACTGCATCAGAGTAGTAGGAATATAAAACTAGTCTTGTTATAGCACCATTTTTATCAGTAAATCAGCAGTAACTGTGTTCCTGTCTGGTCTGTTATTTTTATTCCAGTATTATAGATCTGAAGTTCTCTGTTCTTACTCCAGGGAAGCAAACAACAATTCTGCTAGGCCATAACTTTTAGTTAAGTCTTTTCCTACTGAGCCATCACACTGTTGCTCACTGGTTAAATGTGCTTAGTGAGACATTTGCTGTGGGCATTTTCCAAGTTATCATCACTTAATGCAAAACAAGCCTAGAAAAAAATGAGGCAATATAGTTCTGCTCTTTTGCACAATTTTCATTTTTATGTCTTGACCCTTGTAAAAGAGCAGACTTGGGTTACATTTTCTGTCTGTGTTGTTGTTGTACCATCACTGTGCTGCTGTGGTTGCCAAGAATAGCCTGGCATTCCCATCTTCATCAGCCCCACAGTGCTAGTACAGGGGGTGAATAAAAAATAACTTGAGAAGGAATTTGGGTAAAATTCCATCTACCAATACTGGTTTCCTTGCAAAATTATTATGGGTTATTTGGAAATAGATTTTGCCAGACAAAAAGAGGGGAAAAGTCTAAATGTTTTCTTTTGGTATTTCAAAATGCTGGTTTTGTTTCCATCTAGGTAAATAAGTGATTAGAGTTGCAAGGATTTAGCTGTAAAAGAAATGTCTCTAATGAAATTAATGTGAGAATGGTGGAAGAGCTGACATAATTATAAATTTCTGTAACGGAAGATGAAACAACTGTTTCTTTATCTTGGGTTTGCTCTGGCAGATTTTTATGGGGGTATTATAAAGGGAATTTGTCCATGACCCTTCAGAGATTTAATTTGCCTTGATGGCCTCAACTATACACCTATAATTAGTTCTTAGAATGAATGAAGCTTCTAAACAACTTGAGTACAAACAACTTCAGTCTCTACTGGGTCTTTCCAAGAAGGATTTGGGGTTTTTTTGTTTGTAAGAACAGTACAGTGTAAAAAAAGAGAGAAGATTCCCATCAACCTCTCAGCCAGAGTAAATTCATAAGTTAACAGCTTTCTCTGGAGTCTTGGGCTTTTCTTACTTCACAATAATTAAATTTTCCAGGTTCAAGTTGGATTTCAGGCTGTGTCTTGGATGATGAGAATCTACAAATACATTCCACTTACAAAAACTTCCTAAAAATCCTCAATGTAAATATGAGATTTATTTGAAATTCATATTATGACCTAAAATTCCTCTTTGTTGACCCTCCTAATTTTTGCTGGTGTTCTGTTACTTTGTTCAAGTAGGGGAGACAAGCCTGTACAAGGAGGCCAATGACCTCTCTTCAGCATAAGGACACCTGAGTACTGGGCTGCTGTGCTGGGGTCTGAATTTGCTCTTCCAGGTACCACTTGAAGATGAGCTGCATGACACACTCAAAAACTGTGATGGACACAGAATTCCTTTTCTTCTTCCTATTAGCAGTGCCTTTCTAGCAGAAATTTCTTACAAAATTAAGATTTAATTATTCGTGCAAAATGCAATGTAATACATTAATTTTTATCATAGGAGGTATTATCACACCGTAAATAATTGAAGAAACCATAAATTGGAGTTGACGATCTAAATGAAGGAAACACATTTTCTGATGATTTTTTACTATGAGGTTCCTTGCTGAATGCTGCAAATTAGCAAGTAATTTGTAATGCTTATCCTGAACATTATGTGAATTAGTGAGAGTCCATTGTAATTAGATTTTTTTAAAACCAATTAGCAAGTGAGAATGGTCTCATTGTTTATTTAGAATTAGTTGGAAAAAAAAGGAGTGTAATTTTATTTGTACTGTATTTTTTCAAGATTTTAATGCTTTCATTTCCTCCTAATAAAAGAAGTATCATGAGGGCACAGAGAAGAGGGATGATAAAATCCAAAGTTACCTCCTATCCTGCTGGATATGTGGGCTCCTTCTATTTTCAAAGGTTTCTGAATCAGACTCAATATGATAAATGCAGTATTCTATAGGCCAGGGAATTAATTCTGTTTTCTGCAGATGCAGTCTAATGCCTTCACTTTGAGATCATTCTTTTTCTACATGTCTTTGCACACATCACTCTAGAATATTTTTAATTTCCATTTTAACAGAAGTGGAATTTCTTTTCCACTTCTTTTCCACTTCTTTTCCATTTAGTAGGAAATGAATTGCAATAGAAACAGAATTTCATGAGTTTTCAACGCTGTCCATAGAAATCTCTAGTTTTGTTGCATTTTTCTATGAAGAGTTTTATGATAAGAGCCTTGTTTTCCTGTGCTGTTTCCTCATGATGTCAAAGTGGAAAGAATTTGGCTGCTGTATATTCATGGATTGCTATAGGAGGTTGGATGAGGTACTTGGCAGAGATTCATGAACAGCTGAGATGTTGACTTCTTGGCTACTGCAGGAATAATATGGACACTACAGCAGTTTGCACAGCAGGGCTGCAGTCATCAGCACCAAGGAAAAGTGTTTTCTCTCAGTTCAGAGCAGGGGGGTCAGTCCTTTCCTTCTGTCACATTGCCGTGCACCAGCGCGCCGGGTGATAATTGGAATCTCCGGGTGATGAAGGACTGGTGATCCTTGGTGTGAAAGATGTGACCAGTGCTTGAGGTTCAGAGCAGGGAAGCTTTTCACGTGGTGCCTCTGTTTGCACTGGAAGGCCAAGACCAGCTGAGGGATCCAGTTATTACGAGCCCCTCTGTGGATGAAAGTTGCAGCACAAAAGCTGCGTTGCAGCACAAAAGCTTCTTCTTTTTTCTTTCCAGTCTGATCTTATTTCCCAAGATCCATGACAAGATGAAGTCCTAGGGATTTTTCATGCATCTTTCAGCTGCAGAAGTATTCTCCTTTTCTCCTTTAAGCAAGGTATTTTGTTTCTTTTTCTATTTATCCCGTGCAAAAGAAATGTTTTGTAGTTTAAGTGTAGTTGTGTGGTCCGTGTGTGTCCTCTTCTGCACTGCTTTTGCCTGGTTCTTCTCCTCTTGGTTTCTTACCATCTTCAACAAATCAGTGGAAGAGTTCAGAACTGAGATGCTCAAGGATTTACAAGCAGCTTAGTTTATTGATGGGACCAAGCTTAGAGAAACTCAATTAATAACCAAAGCAAAGTAAGTGTTTCTTGAGTAGATGTCAACAGGAGTGGAGAGAGCCTGGCTGTTGCTGGAAGCACTCATGGCTTCCCTGGACCAAGTTCAGCTCCTGGCCAGAGCTCTGTGGCTGTGAAGCACAACTGCTGAAAGCGGTGATTTTGGTGGTGTGATTCAGGCAGTGTAACTAACCTGCTAATTCTGACTATAGAAATCTAGAAACCAAAGATAGAAAGCTGTGGTAAAGCTTTTCTTCCCCAGAGTGTCTGTAAGAATAGGCATTAATTGACAGCAGAGAAAATCACGGGAGGCTGCACAGAACTGCGGAATAGGGCAGATGAATATAAAAAAATTAACCTATGCTAGAACAAATCGAAGCATGACTGCTGTAGCATTTATCATGTTTCATTACAAGCTGACTTACTGACAGCTTCTTTGCTTGAGATTCCTCTGATGGTGGCACTTAACTGACTGCCTCTGAACACCTCACACATTTTTAATCGTTTGTTTAGTTGTTTTTTTTAACAACTGAGCTTTCCTTGTGGGTTATACAGATACTACTTTTCTTTTTCCGCTGTACTTTGAAATGCTCATCAAGAATTCTAGGTAGTTTTGGTGGTGGAAGAGAAGTTTGCTGAGTACATTAGCCATGGTTACACCTGAAAGTCTTGCTCAGGTTTGGGAGGGAAGAACAGGTGGGCTTGAGGATAGATAATTATGTGACATATACAGAATCTGGCAGAAAATTCCAGTAATTTTCTGCTCTGATATACACTATGAATTGATATATCTTCTACTTAACAAGCTGTGGACCACTTCTTGCTCTGCATAGGGGTAACATCTGGCTTAAATAAGAGGAGTGGAAAAAAGGAACAAATTATCCATAAAGTAATATTTATGTCCTCCCATTTTCCAGAATAGAAGCTTCTGTAGGGAGTTTAAATTGAACGGCAGGTATTTAAAAGACTTCTTTCTGAAACATGAGTTTTAAAAATCTAAGCAAGGCGTGAACGTTTTAAAGACAGAAAAAGAGTTTCAGCTCTGATTCTGAGCTCCAAATTACTCCTGGGTTTGTTCTGATTCTTAGAAGGAAAAAAACCAACCCACCCCTTGATAACATCAGTAGGATGTGTGTCCCCTGGTACCTCTACGCAAACCAAGAGATTTCACATTATATTAATTTGCACAGTTTGCAAATATTTCTGAAGTAGCCTCTTGATTAGATTTTCCATTACTGAGTAACAGGATCTTTGCAGGGCCCCTAAGAAATGTATTATTGAGAATGATACCTTAAATTATTTGCTTATCAGATGAAGGGAACTATTGAGAGAATACGGACACAATGTAAATATCAGCTGGGCATATATGGGTAG
The DNA here is from genome assembly GCF_020740725.1 of Corvus hawaiiensis. Lineage (NCBI taxonomy): Eukaryota > Metazoa > Chordata > Aves > Passeriformes > Corvidae > Corvus > Corvus hawaiiensis. The sequence continues at coordinate 2,596,387 of NC_063228.1, forward strand.
GAATTTGTGTGTGAGAACAGGACTTCTCCATGCTTACTGCTCTCAAAAAGAGATTTATCTGTCTCATGTCACATTGATAACAGTGGCAGCCTCTTCCATCCTCTCAGCAGGAACAGCTAGCAAAGATGAAAGTATCTTCGTAGGCCAGCATGAACTGCTTTCCTCAGTCCTGTGCATGATAATATTTTAATTAGGCAATTCCTTGTGGTGGTGAGGAGCTTTTCAATTAACCATTTTTTTAAAAAATTCGCACTTTCTCTAATTACAGTACTTTAATTTCTTAGTGAAGGAATTAATCTCAACAGACAGGAATTCGTTCACTGGGATTTTTGGGTGCTAAAAAATTGGTAAAAAATCCAGAAAGCAATATGCAGTGGATGAAGTACTAATGACTACTCTGTTTCTTGTTCAAGTTGTTTGTGATTAAGAAAATGGGTGATGCAGAGTGTGATGTGTGGAATTTCTTGCTCTTTAGAAGACTAAAACCTGAGACATTTCTTCTAATTGAAAATACTGTAATGCCTATTCCTTAGACTACTGTCAGTTGTCAGTTCAAACCCTGAAGAACCAAATTGTTTCCTGATCAGTCGAATCAAACCTAATTTGGAAGAAGTCAAAAAGTTTACCTGAAGATCCTTTCATCAGTTTTTTTATTAGCATTTTTCACAGGAGTTATATGGGGGTTAATAAGTCACTAAGAGATGCTCCAGGTGTCACGACATGTCACACATGCATTCAGAGCTTGGACCATTACAGATGTTGTAGGGGACTATAAGTGAATGAAAATGCTTATTTTATGTCTAAACTGCTTTTGTTACAGTTTATGTGTAAATTATAGACAAATGAAATTGCTTAGACTCTGTAGTGACTATTTTCTCACAAATCTATGAAACACATGTTTCATATGCTGTTTAAGTAGAATTTTAACTGCTCCTCTTCTAGCCAAATGAAGTATTTCAGTTGTTTCTGCCTTCTGATGTACGTTGCAGCTTAATTACTCTTTTGAAACCCATGAGCATTTCAGAGGTGATGAAATTAAAAGCAGGAATTCTTATCCCAGTGGTTAGTGGGCCGTTTAGTAGTGAAGAAACTGCCCACTGATGAGAAAAATCTCATCAAGCAGATTCAGACACAACTGAGTAAAGCTGAGTAAAGCTCAGCTATTCTTCACTTAAGGAAAAACCCTGGAGATATTCAGATGATTATTAGTTCATGGTTCTCCAAAGAGCCAGGATCTAACTCACACTGGCCTTAATTGGAATCTAATTATTTTCTTCATTTTTTTAATTTAAACCTTTAGTTGTCATAATTCTTTCTGAAAGATATGAAATATAGTTTGTCTTTTTTAGAAGTTGTAATAGGGAGAGTGGGGACCTGGTAAAAGGATACCCAAATTAAAACTAGTTGGAAATGTTTAGTGGAACAGTTTTTCCTCTACAAAGTAAAGCTTGAAGGATGGGGATAAGGATTAAATATTAATTAGAACATGTTGACCAAGAAGTCTGATAAGGAAAAACCAGAGTAAATATAAATCAATATTTTATTTTCTTGTTTTCGTGCATTTCTGTCTCAATTTATATTTTAAATAATATAATATATAATTTGAACAGTATTTTTATTTTATAAAGTGTTTTCACTTTTGAAATATTTATAGTTGGTAACAAATTATTTTATCAGAATTCTCATTCTGCAGGTAAATTAAAATTTTGATTTTATATTCCAATTCAAAATCAAACCAGATTTTAAAATGGCAACTTTTCCTGCAGAAAGAAAATTTGTCTTTCTAAGCAGATGTACATTTGTCTTAACATAGTTTCAGTATCACAAAGATTTTCACTGCATTTGACTGACATTAATTGGAGGGGACAGGTGGTAGTGGCAGTGGGGAGGAAATCTCTCCAGCATTGTGTAGAATTGCTAACAGGATATGGAGGACTAGAGCTGGTGAAAAATGCATAAATATCACTTATGCAAGAAAATTGATTAGTTGAGATTTAAAAAAAAAGGAAGAAAGAATAAATGCAGAATAAATGTAAACTAACAGCAATAAGAAAGATATTTTTCTGTTGTCTTCATGAAGAACCCCTAGAAGTTAACTCCTGTCCCCCTGTACTGGTGAGGTCACACTTTGAGTGCTCTGTCCAGTTCTGGCTCCCTCACTTTAAGAAAAGTGAACCTCACCTTCACAGAGCTGTTGAAGCAAGTCCAGAGAAGGGCAGTGAAGCTGGTGAAGGGTCTGGAGGGTAAATCCTGTGAGGAACACTGAGGGAGCTGGGCTAGTTTTTACTTTGAGGATCCACTGGTTTTGCCAAAGAAGAATGTGAACTACTGAGTTCTCAGGCTTGTAAATCAATGGGGTTGAGTCAACAGAAGCTAAATAGATACTGATAAAAATCCATGGCAATTAACTTTCAAAAGTTAATATTTATTACCAGAAATCAGATCATGTTATTATTGGTGTTTAACTCTCAAAAACAAGACACAATTGAAAATTTTTTAAATACTGAGATTTTTTTCATGCTAGATATGTATAGTTCTAGAGAACTTAAAAAAGAAATAGAGAACTGTGTAAAGTTATATGAGGAACTGAAACAAAAGTGAAGTGGCCTAGAAGTCGAGAATGGTTGTTTGAAGACCTATGGCTTGGCTAACAACTGCTTTCTAAACATGAGACTCTGCTTTCGCTCCCATAATCACTGCCTTTCCTCCAGGCACTTGCTCAAAGTGAATCAGCTTGAGGATTAATACTTCTGCACAAAGCTTTTGACAAAGTGTGTGATATCAGACTGTATGAGTTTGAGCATTGCTGAGAAAGGGATTTTGCAGGGGAGCAATATTGTACCTTGGAGCACCTGTGTGAGGCACAGAAGTACTTCAGACCCTTTGACAAACAGCTCTGGAAACAGGAGTGATGTGTCTGCCTGAAATACTGGAGAGGAGGGCAAAGAGAAAGGGTAAAACCAGTTTCCAGCAGTGGGTTCTCAGTTTTCTGAGCTTCTCCCACTTTCAGTGATGCTGCTGAGATTGGACTTGGTGTGTCTGTGCTTTCCAGCAAGAATAACGAAGCTGAATAGCCACTTGCTGGTGGTGATCTGGAGTGATTTGGGTTTGCTAGGGGCAGCTCCCAGTTGTGATGTGTGTAGGTGGAACAGACACAGTAATTTAAAAGTCTCTGAGCCTACATCTTGTCCCTGTTGGCTCTTTTGGGGTGAGACATGGCTAAAGCCCGTGGTGAAAGTGGTCTGTAGGAGCTTGGCTGTGGTGGGGAGACTTTCCATTCCCCCATGATCCCTGCTGAAACGGCTGCCCTGCAGCAAGCCCATGGTCAGATCCCTTAATTTATTTGACTTTTGTTTGGCAGCTGGGTCAGGTTGGGGGCTCAGGTGCAGGCAAGGCAGGATAGAGCCTGGTGCAGTGCCCTACTGCAGTTATTTATCACCCCTGTTCAGAACCTGCAGCACTGAAGCAACATTATTACTGACCTATCTAGGGATTGTGTGGTTAGAACACTTCCTTTTTCTGCACTGCAAATGAGAAGCTGATAGGAAAAAGAGAATGGTGCAATGGGCTTCCCAGAGAAGAACTGACAGACTGATGTTCCTGCAGGGATACATCTCCCAGTGGCAGCTTCCTAGTGCATATGGAAGAGACGATGGTCCATCAGTGACTCACTGAATGCTTTTCACTTCGTCATAGCAAATGATTAAAAAAAAAGAGAGAGAGAAAAGAAATAATACAATTTCCATGTCCTTATGAATGCAGTAGGAGCCTGTGATTTGAAACAAGCAGCTTAGCATGTGAAGGGTAAGAGCACGGCACCGGTAGCAGCAGGTTAGATGTTATTGCTGTTATTGAACGGAGCACCAGGGTGACCACACTTTACAAGAGCTTTATTGGTTCACTCTAGTAAAAATGAATCACACCTCTCTCCCTCAGCTCGTCATCTTTTTCCCTCAAAAGACCGATAGGAAAAAGGATGATTAAAAACCTCCAACATGAAAAAAGTTTGACTTTACACGTCAGTGCTGTGTACAGATGGATGATTCACCAAAACCGTCTCTGTGTTTTTAAGCTGTTTTTTTGTTTGAAGTGTTAACATGTCAGACTTTATAGAGATTCCAAGTTTGAGCCTCTGCTAGTACCTGCTTTTATCAGGCAAAATGTTATGTGGTGGCACAGAAGGGACTCCTGCTGAAAAGTGCTCCCCTTTGCTAGTTTGATGGAAAAATAAAGAGAAATCTATGTGGAGTCTCCATTTCTGTGCTCTGAGTGATTATTTCCATGGAGGTTTATACTGGGCACTTAAATGGCATCTAGAGGTGCTTTTCAATATCAGATGCCATCCTTTGCAGCATTGGAGGAGGTGAACTAGACAATTTTCCAGCTCTGAATCAATTTTGTGACTTTCCAGTCTCTTTTAAACAGCTTTTAACTTTTGTTATCATTACAGTCTTGGGAGTTACAGGCAGCAGAAGGCTCAGCTATACACCATTCACCAGGCTAGAGGCTTCATGCCAGGGAGTACAAGGGCTGAAAACCATTATTTAGGAACCCATATCATAAAAGTACTTGTAGATGTAAAAAAGGATGTGGAACCAACCTGCAAGCAGCAAAGAAAAATTGACTTTATAGTCCTGTCATATGTGCATATAAACTGAGTTTATCATTGTTGTTACTTGCAACAAAACTGTACTAGTCAATGTTCAGCTGCAGCAGTGCCACTTGCCAAAGCAAAGCCATCCTGTCTGCGACAGGAACACGTCTGTAGTGCCTGGCATCTGACAGTCCTGAAGCATTTTGCAGTACAAATGTTAATTAAGCTTTACAACAGCTTTGTAAGGTAGGTAAATGCCATCAACAGACATTTCAGCTAAGGCACAGGGCTCCTGTGGAAGGGTATCAGGGTGAGAGGGGTCATGTTGGGCGGGTAGCCAGTGTGTGGGGCCAGATTTGTGCTCAGGAGAATAGGTCTTCAATTGCTGCATGACCTTTTGTGCGAGAAAATTGGGACCTACATCACAGCTGGGACCTCTGCTATGGTTACAGCAGGAAAACTCAATACGGTAATAGAAATGTTCCATGGACTGGAATAGTGCAGTGGTCTGTCTGCCAGGGAATTATTTTGGATTTCCCCCCAAATGAGACTATAATTCAGCTTTTGATATGCATCACAGCTCCTCTTGTTCCCATGAAGCCCTCACTTGTCCCAGAGGTCTGACCCTGTACCCGGCTGTGACACTGCGTTGTGTGGGCTGGCTCTGCACAGCTCTCCAAGAGCGGCCATGTGCTCTCTGCTCAGGTGTGAGCCCTCATTTCATCCACACACTGCTGAATGGTTAGCAGCCTGTGTGCAGCCTGTCAGCCCTTCATGTTCTCCCTTCAGTGCTCTCAGTTTGCTGGCAGGAGGAGAAAATGCCCCTGGCTTGTAGCTGGAACCCTTTGCTGTCACATGTCCTTGCCATAACCTCTCATCCGAAGGGCGAGTGCTGTGTCCGACAGCCCACCCCTGAGCTGTAGTCTGACATCCAAGGCTTGTGCTGTGTGTTGTTCAGACCCATCTGAGTCTTATGTGTAAACACTGCAGAATTTCATGGCAAAAGGGTGGGAGGGAAGAGGAGGCAAAGTGCCCAGTGCCCTACTTAACAAACGCCTAAAGCCTGGCCTGCTGCGTTGCCTTGTCAGGCTCTGCATGCTGCAGAACTGATTAAACAAAAACCCAACATGCTGGGGCCAGAAATCGCCCGGTTCAATGTTAACATTGTGTAAACACTCTCCAACTGACTAAATTCTAGCAGATCCAAAAGTTGCCAGGAGCATTTTCATGCTTTCCCTCTCTGCTGAAGCTAAGCCTGCAGCTCCAGCTCCCTGGGTCTCCCTGGGACTCATTAGCATGGCACCGCCGTTGCTGCTGGCAAAGGCAGCCACGAGGGACAGTGTCACACGTGCAGAGAGTGGCAACCTTCACACAGGAGCAAAACAGTGAAGCAAAACTGTGGTGGAAGGGAAGGATCATGCTTAATAATATGCAAATCAATGTAGCATCTCACAAAGATTTGATTTACGTTTTGAGGCAGCCGCTAAAAATGTTGTTTTAACCCCTCTCGGGAGTGTAAATATATCCACCAGACACAGACTAGATGGAGGGTGATTACATTTTCTAATAACTTTAATTTTACAAGGTAGAACATTTGAAAGCTGACATGTCTTTCATCCTTGGACTGAGTGTGCTGAGGAGATGCCCACGTAAAGGTAATTGCATCAGTGTTAATACAGCACAACCCTGCCAACTGCACAAAGAAATGCCCTGCAGATTTGTCAGGATGTGAGGAAGTTTTGCTACACATAATGAAATGGGAAATATCATTTTCGATGCACAAAGGACATGCTTTCTCCTTGCTTTTTATTGTTTCATCACAGGCAGCCCAATGCTCGGTGGTGCTACCTGGGCTCAATCATTACGTCTTCGGGCTGCGCATCCGCCTCGCTGAATCGAGTGCTTGCGTACTAGCTCAGGAAAGTCAGTGAAGCCTACGTGTTTTCCCATTTATGAGGGCAAATGATTTGGGTCCTTTGCCTTCCTGTAACCAATTCCACACGTTGTTAAGCTTGTGTAACCTGTGTGGTTTTTTATTGCCTGTGCCTGGCAGAAAACAGCACTAGACTGAATGCAGTTGTTTCCATGTGACACGGCTGCAAGAGAGAGCAGTGATGGCCCAGTGATGGTAAGAAGCAGAGAGGTGCCTCTGGAGGCAGAGACCTACACAAGGGCTGAGGCCCTGGAGCCAGGAAATGAATAAATGAACAGCACACTGCTGCGCTAGCACTTGGGGAAGGGCTGTTTGTGTCCTGCTCTGCTAAGTTATTGTTCAGGAGATAGAAAATTGGTATTTCTGTGGCTTGGATCCATTTTGATTTGTTTTCCTGTATTCAAATCATCTGCCTCCAGC